>NC_057417.1:15512753-16790738 GCF_019320065.1 Cervus canadensis | reverse complement strand
AATTTTTGGTAGAATTCAGCTATGAAGCCATCTGGTCCTGGGCTTTTGTTTGCTGGAAGATTTCTGATTACAGTTTCGATTTCCTTGCTTGTGATGGGTCTGTTAAGATCTTCTATTTCTTCCTGGTTCAGTTTTGGAAAGTCATACTTTTCTAAGAATTTGTCCATTTCTTCCAAGTTGTCCATTTTATTGGCATAGAGCTGCTGGTAGTAATCTCTTATGATCCTTTGCATTTCAGTGTTGTCTGTTGTGATCTCCCCATTTTCATTTCTGATTTTGTTAATTTGGTTCTTCTCCCTTTGTTTCATAATGAGTCTTGCTAATGGTCTGTCAATTTTGTTTATTTTTTCAAAAAACCAGCTTTTAGCTTTGTTGATTTTTGCTATGGTCCCTTTAGTTTCTTTTGCATTTATTTCTGCCCTAATTTTTAAGATTTCTTTCCTTCTACTAATCCTAGGGTTCTTCATTTCTTCCTTCTGTAATTGCTTTAGGTGTAGAGTTAGGTTATTTATTTGACTTTTTTCTTGTTTCTTGATGTAAGCCTGTAATGCTATGAACCTTCCCCTTAGCACTGCTTTTACAGTGTCCCATAGGTTTTGGGTTGTTGTGTTTTCATTTTCATTTGTTTCTATGCATATTTTGATTTCTTTTTTGATTTCTTCTATGATTTGTTGGTTATTCAGAAGTGTGTTATTTAGCCTCCATATGTTGAAATTTTTAATATTTTTTTTCCTGTAATTGAGATCTAATCTTACTGCACTGTGGTCAGAAAAGATGACTGGAATGATTTCAGTTTTTTTGAATTTACCAAGACTAGATTTATGGTCCAGGATGTGATCTATTCTGGAGAAGGTTCCAAGTGCACTTGAGAAAAAGGTGAAGTTGATTGTTTTGGGGTGAAATGTCCTATAGATATCAATTAGGTCTAGCTGGTCCATTGTGTCATTTAAAGTTTGTGTTTCCTTGTTAATTTTCTGTTTAGTTGACCTATCCATAGTTGTGAGTGGGATATTAAAGTCTCCCACTATTATTGTGTTACTATTAATTTCCACTTTCATACTCATTAGCATTTGCCTTACATATTGCGGTGCTCCTATGTTGGGTGCATATATATTTATAATTCTTATATCTTCTTCTTGGATTGATCCTTTGATCATTATGTAGTGTCCTTCTTTGTCTCTTTTCACAGCCTTTATTTGAAAGTCTATTTTATCTGATATGAGTATTGCGACTTCTGCTTTCTTTTGTTCTCTGTTTGCGTGAAATATTTTTTTCCAGCCCTTCACTTTTAGTCTGTATGTGTCTCTTGTTTTGAGATGGGTCTCTTGTAGACAGCATATATAGGGGTCTTGTTTTTGTATCCATTCAGCCAGTCTTTGTCTTTTGGTTGGGGCATTCAACCCATTTACATTTAAGGTAATTATTGATAGGTGTGGTCCTGTTGCCATTTACTTTGTTGTTTTGGGTTCACGTTTATACAACCTTTCTGCATTTCCTGTCTAGAGAAGATCCTTTAGCATTTGTTGAAGATCTGGTTTGGTGGTGCTGAATTCTCTCAGCTTTTGCTTGTCTGTAAAGCTTTTGAATTCTCCTTCATATCTGAATGAGATCCTTGCTGGGTACAGTAATCTAGGTTGTAGGTTATTCTCTTTCATTACTTTCAGTATGTCCTGCCATTCCCTTCTGGCCTGGAGGGTTTCTATTGATAGATCAGCTGTTATCCTTATGGGAATCCCTTTGTTTGTTATTTGTTGTTTCTCCCTTGCTGCTTTTAATATTTGTTCTTTGTGTTTGATCTTTGTTAATTTGATTAATATGTGTCTTGGGGTGTTTTGCCTTGGGTTTATCCTGTTTGGGACTCTCTGGGTTTCTTGGACTTGGGTGGCTATTACCTTCCCCATTTTAGGGAAGTTTTCAGCTGTCATCTCCTCAAGTATTTTCTCATGGCCTTTCTTTTTGTCTTCTTCTTCTGGGACTCCTATGATTCGAATGTTGGGGTGTTTCATATTGTCCCAGAGGTCCCTGAGGTTGTCCTCATTTCTTTTGATTCTTTTTTCTTTTTTCCTCTCTGCTTCATTTATTTCCACCATTTTATCTTCTACCTCACTTATCCTATCTTCTGCCTCCGTTATTCTACTCTTGGTTCCCTCCAAAGTGTTTTTGATCTCATTCATTGCATTATTCATTTTTAATTGACTCTTTTTTATTTCTTCTAGGTCTTTATTAAACATTTCTTGCATCTTCTCAATCTTTGTCTCCAGGCTATTTATCTGTAACTCCCATTTTGTTTTCAAGATTTTGGATCATTTTTATTATCATTATTCTAAATTCTTTTTCAGGTAGATTCCCTATCTCCTCCTCTGTTGTTTGACTTGGTGGTATTTTTCATGCTCCTTTACCTGTTGGGTATTTCTCTGCCTTTTCATCTTGTTTAGATTGCTGTGTCTGGAGTGGGCTTTCTGTATTCTGGAGGTCTGTAGTTCCTTTTTATTGTGGAGGTTTCACCCAGTGGGTGGGGTTAGATGATTGGCTTGTCAAGGTTTCCTGGTTAGGGAAGCTTGCGTCGGTGTTCTGGTGCATGGAACTGGATTTCTTCTCTCTGGAGTGCAATGGAGTGCCCAGTAATGAGTTTTGAGATGGGTCTATGTGTTATGTGTGACTTTGGGCAGCCTGTAAGTTGACGCTCAGGGCTATGTTCCTGCGTTGCTGGAGAATTTGCGTGGTATGTCTTGCTCTGGAACTTACTGGGTCTTGGGTGGTGGTTGGTTTCATTGTAGATATGGAGGCTTTTGGATGGTCTCTTATTACTTAATGTTCTGTGTAGTCAGGAGTTTTGTGGTGTTCTCAGGTTTTGGGCTTAAGTCTCCTGCCTCTGGATTTCAGTGTTATTCTTCCAGTAGTCTCAAGGCTTCTCCAACTATACAGCACTGATAATAAAACTTCTAGGTTAATGGCGAAAGATTCTCCACCGTGAGGGACACCCAGAGAGGTTCACAGAGTTACATGAAGAGGAGAGGGAGGAGGGAGATAGAGATGAGCAAGAGGAGAAAAAAGGGGGACTCAAGAGGAGAGAGACAGATCTACGCAGTTGTCTGTTCCCAAAGTGTTCTCCGTAGCCCAGACACCCATAAAGATTCACAGAATTGGATTGGGAAAAGAAGGGGAAAGGAGGAAATAGAGGTGTTCTGAGGTAGAAAACAGAGAGTCAAAAGTGGGAGAGAGTAATCAACACACTCCTGAGTAAAAATGGGAACTGAATATTGGATTCTTAAATGTCCAAAATTTATATCACATACTGAAAAACAAAGATTAAAAATCTAGAGTAGAGATTAGACTCTTAAAAATACAATATTAAAAACAAAAACAAGTACACAAAAAATTTTAGAAACATATATGAAGTTTGGTTTAAAAATAGGACTTCTCTTTTTTTTTTTTGCAAGGTTATAGTGAAATGAAAATGAAAATTAAGGAGTAGTAGAGGAGTAATAGAGGACTTTATAAGAAAATAAGAGAAAAAGAAAAGAAAAACAAGAAAAAAATTTTTTTCCTAATTAAAAAAAATCTTAAAAATATATGAAAATGAAAGTTAAGTAGTAATGGGGGAGTAATAGGGAATTTTAAAAGAAAAGAAAAAATAGAAAAGCAAAAAAAAATTTTTTTTTAATTAGGAAAAAAAAGGTAAAAATATATCTAGGAATTTCTCTGGAGCTGTTGCCGTCAGTGTGGGTTCAGTTCAGTTTGAGATAGCTCCTCATTCCAGCTTACACTTCTCGATATCTATAGGCCCCTTCCGGTGTAGTTGGTGTTACCTACAGGGATTTTAATCTGTTGCACCGGTCCCTTCTGAAGTGGTTCCCTTTGTTTATTTGGCTTCTGTTTGCTGGTCTCTTCAGTGTCTGATTTCCTCCCTGACACAGGCCGGCGGAGGTGGTCTCTTGTTCAGGTTCGCTAGATCCCTTGCGCTGCGGGGAGAGGGGTGTGGTGTTTTCCCAGTCTACGCTGCTCAGGCTCCCGGCTGCTCTATATGGAGCGTGCCCTGCGTTGCGTGCGGTTCCAGTTTTCGGGTACTCCACAAAAGCGCGGACTTGGCTGCGCCTGCGTTTTGTGCCTTCCCCGGCCGAGCAGCTCAGGCAGCCAGGAGCTTGACGGGTGCACTCTCCCCGGGTGCGGTGAGCCCTCTCCCCTCCGTGGCCCCAGCCTCAGTTTCCACTCGCGCTGGTCGGGTGCGTGCGCCCTGTGTTTAGCCGCGACCCTCCCGGCAGATGTCGACCATCCAGAATCTCAGGAAGTCTTTGGTTAGAAACTGGAGGCCCGTTTGCAGTGTGGTAGGGGATGCTGCCTCTGGGGCCGAGTTTGCCCCTTTCCCCTCCCCCCCTGCCTCCTGCCTGCGGCGGGGCTGGGCCGGTCAGCAGCCGGCTAGCTCCTCTGGACTTGCTCAGACCCTTTGTTCTGCGAACCGCCGGCAGTGTGTTTGGGCCGGTTAATTTTCTCTCTCTCTTTTGCTGTCCCACAGTTTAAGTTGGTATCTCACAAAAGCTCCCTCCGATTGCCCTCAGGACACTCAGGCCTGGTCCTTACCCTAAGCAATGCCGCCCGCTCCTCTCCGTTCGCCCCCACTTGCTGGTGGCAGATGTGGGCGCCTGGGGTACTTTTCTGCTGGGAGTTGCTTTTAGGCACGCAATCTGTGGGTTTTATTTATTTTTCCTCCCAGTTAGGTTGGCCTCCGAGATTCGAAAACTTCCCCCAGACCCGCCAGTGCGAGGGTTTCCTGGTGTTTGAAAACTTCCTCTATTAAGACTCCCTTCCCGGGACGGTCTCCGTCCCTAGCTCTTTTGTCTCTCTTTTTATCTTTTATATTTTGTCCTACCTCCTTTTGAAGACAATGGGCTGCTTTTTTGGGCGCCTGATGTCCTCAGCTAGCGATCAGAAGTTGTTTTGTGAAGTTTGCTCTGCGTTGAATTGTTCTTTCGATGAATTTGTAGGGGAGAAAGTGGTCTCCCCGTCCTATTCCTCCGCCATCTTGGCTCCTCTTCAGATATATTTTTTAAAAACTATATTTACAAGAGATACATCTTTCATATTTTTTAAAAGCTGTATTTACAATAGATACATCTTTAATATAAGAAAACAGAAACATTAAAATTAAAAGGGTAGGAAAAGATACTATGCCAAAGGAAGATGTTAAAATTTGGGGACTGGGAAATGCAGAACTAAACCACCAGTTGACAGTCATTGTGTGACAGTTGACTTATCATGTAACTACTTAGAACTCAATTTTCTGTCTTTAAAATATGGTTTAGGTTATGAGCATAGTTGTTAGTGTTAAATAATATGGATGAAGGCATTCTGCAGATGCTACAATGCAATAGAACATTGCCTGGTGTCACAGTTATTAGTGCCACCTTATGAAAAAGATGATAGTTTCTTAGATAAAATGGAAAAATAAACCAGACTAGGAGAGCTGAGACTGTATAATCGTGATTGCACCTATTCAAAAGAAACAAATCTCAGGAAAAAGATGGGAAAATGTATTACATATATACAGGTATTCACCATTCTGGAGATCCATAAACATGAGGGTCAGACAGTTTCAAATTTGGGAATCCAGTGAGACTGAAGGAAACCAGTAAGGCAGAGGATAGAAAGGACGAGTACAGATTACAGAACACCCCAAAAGCATGTTAACTATATTCAAACACACTCTTAAAACTTTAATTCTGCTATAAAAGCAGGACATCTGCTTGTCTTATGGATCATTTCATCTCTTGAAGTAGAGGAACTCAGTAACATCAAAAACTACTCTGGATATAGTTCTGCTCTTCAAAGAAGATGGGCTAAAGAAGTGATAGCAACTCTCATGCTGTTGGGTGTCTTAGTCCATTATTCCTAAAAATTTTTTAAAGGCAGACAGCTGAATCCTTATTAACCATAGCAATGGCAGATTTAGGGGCTGCATTTTTATTCTACCAGATAAACTTTGAGATCAGTATATCAATTTTAAAATCCTTCTGGGTTTTTGACTGAATAGATTTGAGAATTCATATCTGTAGTTTGAGTCTTCCTACCCAGAAATATAGTGTCTCTCCATTCTTTCTAATTCTTTTATGTCTTTCAATATAATATTATAGATTTTTTTATACAGACCCTCTCCTTCCTTACAAAGCTTATTCCCAGACATATCATAGTTCCAGGAAATGGGATTTGTTTTCCTGTACTTCTTATATTTTGTAATGTATGAAGGCTATCGACAACTTATATCTTTGAACTTTACCCTTGAATGGCTCCAGACACTTGTATCTTTGAAATTTATCCTTGAATGGCAGGTGTTCACTGGGGCTACGAGGAAACCAAGACTTTCCTTGACATCCTCCATGAGACTCGGTTTTATGAAGCACTGCAAGCCTGTCATCGGAAGAGCAAGTTATATGGGGCCGTGGCTGAGCAACTGCGAGAGTGTGGCTTCCTTAGAACTCCGGAACAGTGCCGGACCAAGTTCAAAAGCCTTCAGAAGAGTTACCGCAAAGTGAAAAATGGTCACGTGCTAGAGTCCTGCGCATTCTACAAGGAGATGGATGCCCTGATTAACTCTCGGGCATCTGCTACTCCCACCAGCTCCCCAGAAGAAGCCCCATCACCCTCAGTTCAAGAAAGAGACGACATGGAAATTGAACCCCAGGAACATACAGTCTGGGAACCTGAGGAGGACTCCCAGGAGGCACTTGTTGAAGACTCTGGCAGTGAGAGAATGAGTGAGGAGGAAATCTTGCAAGAACCAGAATTCCAGGGACCTCCAGGTTTACTGCAAAGCCCGAGTGGTAAGGATCATTGGGGCTCTGGGGTAGAGGAGGAGTCAGTGGGATTGCTGACAAATTAAGAGAGCTGGCACATCACGGTGCATGTCTGTTCATGAACAAATATTAAGGTTTGTGTGTCCTGTGCCATTTGAGGAAAAGGGTAAAGTGGCAGTGAATGAAAGAGAGTCCCTGTCCTCATGGTACTTCTGTTCAGGGGAGGAGCTTACATTTTCCTGATTTGGTCCTTGGGATCTCAGCCTTGGTTTTTGTGTGTAGAGGGCAGATAATGTTTTATATCTCCTAGAAATACTGTTGGGAAGAAGAACTTGGAATTATATGTGAGAAAAACTCAGGTCAAGGAGACATGTTGGTAAGCTCAGAGCAGAAATGTCTGTTATGTGTGATATGCATAAGAAAAAGGCAGAGACAGAAAGACTTTATTCTGATTCTGAGCTCCACCTGTGGGTGTCCCACCAACCACTGGATGCCTTCACGGGCATCTCACCAGCAGCCCAGCCTTAAAAGTTTCAAAAGGAACATCAGCGCCTTCCTTCCCACACCGTGGCTTCTCCTGGTGTCCCCCCGTAGCACATCCGGCCTGGATGGTAGGGATGTTTTCTGATGCCTTCTCTCATTTACATCCAGGCAGATGACGTATTTTCTCAACTGTTGGGGAATTTGCATCTGCCCCCTCTTTAGTTGCCGTAACCACTAGTTTAGCACTTCTCTGTCTCTTGCCTAAACTATTGTAAAAGTCCCCAAACCAGTTTTCCTCATTAGACTTGTGTTAAGCTCCCACAGCCGTCCTTAATCTGAGCTTATCTTTTTAACCTTACCTGTCATCATTTTCCTTCCTATACTCTATACTTATTCAAAACAAACATTTGAAAAAGGTATGAGAATTTGTAGTAGGCAAGATGGAATTTTTGACTCTGGAACTGGAACTGCTGAGTTGATAACTTTGGAAACAAAGTCTTTCTGTACCATCTCTGGTGAACCTTGTTTTTTAAGATGAGCTCCAGACCTGTCACCAAATTCCCAGGCTCTGTGTAAGCCAACTGCTAGGCTGTAACTTCCTCCAAGGCCCAGGTGGACCCAATCAGAACACTTCCAAAGAGGACATGATTAGGGCTTCTTACGTAAGTCGGTGGACTCACTGATGGCTATCCATGGGACTGAGAGAAGGTAAGGCCCAGTGAATCAGAGTAGAGTCCCCGTGCCTGAGGCCAGTGCAGCGCACAGAGGCCTGAAGGCACAGGGCCTGTCAGCCGTATTATTTATATTAGCCCAGAACTGGTCTGAATTGTTTATTGTCATCTTTTTTTCAGATTTTGAAATTGAAAGTAGTATCAAGGAGGATGCAACACAGGTGATCTGTAAGGACATGGAGCAGCATAGGGCATTCATAGAAAAGTCTAAAAGGGTCATTTCCCAGAATGTTGACCCAGGTAAATATCATAAAAGGGATTGCATCTCAGGAAGACAGTGGGAAAACCTTCACGGAATCCGACAGGGAAAACTGATGCCTCAGCCTCGAGATTTAGGGAAAGCCGTAGTGCATCAGAGGCCTCTCGTGGGGAAGAGGCCCTTCCGGCTCCTCAGATACGGAGAAAGCTTTGGAAGGAGTGCACGTCTCATGTGCCGCATGACCCACCAGAAGGAAAACCCTTCTAAGTGTAGTGTCTGTGGGAAGTGCTTCGGCAGAAGCAGGAGTCTAGTCCGACACCAAAGAATCCACACGGGAGAAAAACCTTTCAAGTGTCTCAACTGCGGGAAAAGCTTTAACGACTCCTCCAACTTTGGTGCCCACCAGAGAATTCACACAGGAGAGAAACCCTACAGATGTGGAGAGTGTGGGAAATGCTTCAGCCAGAGCTCGAGTCTCGTTATACACCAGAGAACCCACACTGGCGAGAAGCCCTACCAGTGTGGAGAGTGCGGGAGGAGTTTCACCAACAGTTCACACTTCAGCGCCCACCGGAGAGTCCACACTGGTGAGAATCCCTACAAGTGTGTGGACTGTGAGAAAAGTTTCAATAACTGCACAAGATTTCGCGAGCACCGGCGAGTACACACCGGGGAAAAGCCCTACGGGTGCATCCAGTGTGGCAGACGTTTCAGCAAGAGTTCTGTGCTCACCAAACATCGGGAGGTTCACGTGAGAGAAAAGCTGCTGCCACCCCCGCCAGCATTCTGCTCCCTGGAGAACCCCCTCAAGGGCAAGACTGATGACTTCAGGCAGACTTTATGATGATGAGCTCCTCTCTTCCTAAATATCCCCTTAGCCATTTTACCCTGATCTCACTCTCGGAAGCAATCTTTTCTTAGCTATACAGTGTCATTCCCAAGATAAGCTTGAGGATATAAATAAGCTAAAGGCTTGGATCCTGTTCTCACCTCTGCCTCTTACTTGATTAGCCTGTTCCTCTCCTGTGTGTCTCAACCTTTTCCCTTTAATAAAGTGAAGAAGATACAGGGTCTGAGTACACAGTGAAATTCTCTTCAGTATGTCGAAGCCACTGCCATGGGATCCCTAAACCCAACAACATCCAGAATCCTTCAGCACAGGGGAGAGTTGTTGCCAAGGAGATGAAAATGTTCAAGGTCGCTTTCATTATCTGCCATGTGTGATCTCGGATGCAACTCGATCACAGCTTCCTGTGTGGATAGAAATTTCAGGAGCCTGATAAGAACCACATCGGATCTGTCTTGGTTTTGAAGGTATTCACAAAAGGAGATTGAAGATTTTTTAGTTCCCTTTAGGAGTCTGTTGCAGTGTACCTTTTTTGTGTCAAGAAGTTGATCTAAAGAGCTCGGGTAGTGTCTCTGTATTGTCACTGAAACAATGCCGTGCTCTCCGTAGAGACAGGACACAGCTTATCACCCGTTGTCCTTTGTAGACTAACCTTCTCTGTACCTGAAGACTGACATCCCTTGGCTGTTGCTCCTCCAGCCTAGGAGTGATCCAGTTCCCTTTACTGTTCTTTTAAGTCCTACACTTACCTCTTCATTGTTCTGGGTGCCCTTGTCTGACTCTTCGGAACTACCATGCCTTCCTCAGACTGAGTAGCATGCATGCTCCTGGTGTGTCTCTTTAAAGTGGAATTCAGACACATTCCAGTTCTGAATGTGTAACTGCTCTAGTTTTTATCTAGAATATGACTGATACGTGGCAAATTTTCTGCCTCCCAACCCCACACTTATATATAATGTTATATAATTTTGGATAGTTTTCTAAAACTCTGAGGAACCAGGGAAGAGGTGAGTTAGAGACCTGAAACATTCAATATTTCAAAGACCAGTTGGACTCCTTAGCCCTGCTTTAGATCAGGTAGTCACCTTGGTCCAGACCAGCTCTCCAGGGCAGTTTGTTAAGTATACCGTTGTTCTTTTTTTGAGGCTAGCCCTTCTTCATATGGTCATAAACCTCTCTGTAGAGCCCTGAGTAATTTATACAACTCTACAGCTCACTGAGTGAAGGTGGAAATACTTTCTGACACTTCAGCCCAGAACACTTTCTGTTTTCCATACTTACCTGTTGGTCTGAAAAATCTCTTTGACAACCTCCAGCACTGACCCAATAACTACTGAAGAAAGGGTACAGATGGGGAGATAGTTCACTTGCGGATGTTGCAGATAAACACCTGGGATTTGGTCATCCAAAGCTGTTACTTCAGGATGCGACCAGTGGCATTTATACCCTTAAGGTGACAGTAACCTCAGGGGACTTTGCTTTGGGGAAGGAGAAGTCACAAGTTTAGTGGAAAGATAACCAGAGTCAGGGCTGTGTGTAGATCATTTTTTCACTTTTCTCCTTTCCTTTGTCAGATGCTCTTTTATTAGAAGACATCTGAGTATGTTTGAATTTTTTGAAACTTATCCAAGAAGATACCAAGGAGGATATAGGCAGTGTAGAAGGAAACCCAACCTATGGTGTCAGAATAGGCTGTGGCCTGTTGGAAGGCAGGTGACTCAGGTAAACGCTGATAAATGTTTCTTTCTGACATTCATTAGGAGCATTACGATTGTTCACATCTCACTAGGTTGATTTCCACTGTGTTGTCCAAACTATGAATTCCTAATAGTTAAGTGCAGTTTCATATCACTAGTGTGCCCAGCACAGAGAGGTGTGTGTGGTGCTAGTGGGTGTGTGCTGGTATTGTGTAGATGTTCTGGAATTCCTGCTCTAGAGAAGATGCACATTAATAGAAATCACCACTTAGTAATAGGTACCCAGGGTTGATCATTATATCAAAGCATGATTCAGGAAAGTAGATGATTTACTATAAATATTAATTAAGCACGATTATGTGTAAGGCTATGTTCTAGGCACAGTGAGGGATATGAAAATGAAAAAAAAAAAAGTCTTGGTGTCTGTGCTCAAGAAACTTGAGGCTTGGTGTCTGTGCTCAAGAAACTTGCAATATGATGAACGAACTATTGTAGCAAAAGATAATGCCAATGACATTAATGTCAGTTATGGAGCATTATTTGTTCATTAATGAAAGAGCCACCTTCTCTTGCAGAAGAGTTTTTCTCAATGCCTAAAATCATATTCTCTACCTCTGTCTCTTAAATTTCCCCAATGGCCAGAAAGGCTCAGGAACCATTCCTTCTCCAAGTGGAACAATCTGATTCTGTCTGTCATGTCTGGGATCATGCCAAGGTGGAATTGGGCCCCCTTGCCTGTTCCCAGTTGTAAGTGGACATTTGGACTTGTATTAAATTAACTTAATGAACTTTGCTTCTGAAGAAGGAGACAGTCCTACCCACCATCTTAGACCAAGGCTGTTTGTATTTTATCTTTTTTCAGGTGGAACATGAAAGTCAAAAGTGAAGTCACACTCTGATTACTGTGTCTCATATCACATAACATTGCCTTCATGACAATCCGTAGGAGAAGTTTTTTTCCCTAAGTTTCAGTATCAGGGAAAGCTCTGATCCTAAAGCAAAAAAAAAAAGTTACCATACAAACACTGTGACTTTTTTTTTTTTTTTTAGCAACTTACTACTATTCTTTCTTTGTTCTGGCTGCTGGAACAAAGAAACTTACAAAAACAGAACTTTTAAGTCACCTCAGCCAACCACTTAAACCTGTATTTGCTTAATCCTGTCTTATATCTTTAAAAATTACCCCGTATCCTATTTTTTAAAAGTGTACATAAGTAGTCATTTTATTCTCTGACTTCTTAACCAAGACCCTTTGGAGCCTGGCTGTATCCCTGCCTATGCTTACTGTGTTACTCCCACAAATACCCTAATTCTTACTAGCATTTTTATTACACATACAACCTACTTTATTCTTCTGGAAGGAAGCATTTTTTGGTTGTTTTGTTTTTTTTTTAAGAGGAAAACTTCACAGTACACTTCAAACAGCTCAGGGCAGCCTGCCGTGTGAATGAGCATTAGACCAGAAGCTGTAAGACAGGTTTCATTCTTGTCACTCCCACTTCCTGAGTGTTGTTGGACAAACGAGTCTCTCTCTCGGCCTGAGTTCCTTATCTGAAGAGAAACTGAGCATGATTGCCAAGACCACTCCAGCTCCAAGGTCCTGTGAGGCTCTGGGGCATTGGAAGAGAGAAGTTATAAGACCAGGCTGTCGCCCTGGCTTGCCACTGCAGGCAGCATTCAGGCCATACTGAATCCATCCCGTGAATCCATCCCATACTTCAGCAAGAGGTTGCTGTGAGCAACCAGCAGTCCAGGAGCGTGCTCAGTGAGGAGAAGGGACAAATCACTCATGTTCAACAGCAGGCAATAGACAGTGGCAGGTAGCTGCAGTGAAGAAAGACGATTTTGGGACCTCTGGTGCCCCATGACAGACGAACCTCAACTCTGAGGGAGCCGGGGACACCCCAAATGCAATGCTAAGCCCTTACCTCTGAATGCATTCCTAGTATAAATGTATGTCCACTCATTGTTTTGTGTGACTGTTCACTTAGATGTCTTCTTGAAAACTTGTATGTGAAATAAATGTCTAAATAAATGACTCCCATTGGCTTTTGCCATAATTCGAAGACTGTCTTCTATTGAGGGAAAAGAGAACTTATTCAAGAGGTAATAAAAGCTGATTCTCACAGCGAAGAAGAATCTGTCTCTTTCCCAGTCCACTGTTCTGCCCCTCAGCTAGCAGAGGTCTTGCGTGAGCCCACAGCTATTCCCCTGCAACAGTCCTCTGACGTCTGTCACTGCCATTGTCCTAGGGGATGCTTCACTGTAGTTCCAGAGTAGATTAGCTGTGGAGGCACACACTGGGTGTATGCTCATAAATTCACAGCCTCTCCTGGTAGAACCAGTTGACACAATTTCCCCAGACACAGTGCTGCTTTTGGTTCACTATTTGACTTAAAGAGTTCCAGTGGCTTCCACTTAGCCCTCCTTCCCATAGCAGCTCCAACTCCATAGGTCACAGTCAGTGAAGTGATTTTGCCCCTTGTTGAGGATGTTTTTCCAACTATACTCTTAGAAACTGTGAGAAGAACTGCAGGATAAATTTCGAGCCAGTTCACCTAAATATGAAGTGGATTCCAAAGAGTCTCTCCCACCTAGCCCTTATAAGCAGCCGACTGCAATAGCACCCTCCCAAGGTTCTCAAGAGTGATAACCACTCAGGGTCAGTACCTGAGTCCCTATACGTTTTCTATACTTTGCTTGAGCAAATGGCCATGACCTTTTTGGAGGAAACAAAGATAAAGGCTCAGAATATTCATGCTAGAGTTCTTCCACAAGATTATCTGATCTTCCATTTCTCTATAGAGATTTAGGTCTAGGAACTGACTCTCAGAGTGAGTTAGATGAGAGATTTTAAATCTCAGGCAGCAGGAGGTGGGGGTGTGGGAGGCATTCTCTGCAGGTCCGGTGGTGAAGAATCCACGTTGCAATGCAGTGGACACCAGTTCGATCTTAGGGAAGCTCCCACGATGCTGTGGGACGACTGAGCCCGGGCACCCTGAGCCTGTGCTCCACAACGACAGAGGTCACCACGGGGAGAGTCTGTGCACCGCAGCCAGAGAGTGGCCTCCACTCACCACGCCTGGAGAAAGCCCATGCGCAGCAACAAAGACCAAGCGCAGCCAAAATATATATATATTTTTAATCTCTAAGGGGAAAAATCATCTATCTTAAGGCTACAAATTTTCACTTCCTACAAACCAGTTAAGACAATTAGATTTCAAAGGAAGAAGGATGAATCCGTTGTGTTTCAAACCCCAAAAGGAACACAGCTAGTCACAACCTCCAAACTCCATGATGGAAGCAGGGATTTGGAGGGGAAGCAATGGTTTGGGGCCCAAGGCTGGCAAACGCCTACCCTGCTCTGAGGTGGTAGATGCTGTGGCAGTGTGGGAATAGAGGGGATGGGGAGCAGACTTGGAAGGCTGGCCTTAAGAATTGCTTGGATACATGAGCATGGAGCCATGGAGCACACAGGTGTGCTTGCAACCCCTCTTGCTAGAAATCATCCCAGCCGAGACAAGTGTGACTCAGCCGTAGGACATGCCATCTCTGAGGACCACTGCCAACAGCACCATGTGGTAGACAGACGAATGGCAGCCGCAGAGGGCACAAAGTAGAAAGTTAGGACCTGAAGATCATGGAGGGAGGGAGGGATAAAGCAGATGTGGTCTATTCATACAATGAAATATTAGCCATAGAAAGAATGGCATTTGTGGCCACCTAGAGATTATCATATGAAGTAAGCCAAAATCAAATATGTAGTATAACTTATATGAGGAATCTCAAAAAATTGATACAAATGAATTTATTTCCAAAACAAACTCACAGACACAGAAAACATAGGATTACCAAAAGGAAAGGGTATAAGGAGGGGTAAAATTAGGGTTTGGGGATTAACAGATACAACACTGCTAAATGCAAAATAGATAACAACAACAACCTACTGTATAGCACAAGACACTATATGCAATATCTTTTAATAACCTAAAATGGAAAAGATTCTGAAAAAGAATATCTGAAATCATGTTGTTGTATGCTTGAAACTAACACAACATTGGACCTCAATTATAATAAAAAATTTTTTTAATTTTAAAAATAAACAGGACATGAGAGTAGAAGATTGGCATACTTCCCTTTTGGATTGCTTAAACTCAGAGTTCTTGGACAGTCTTCTGAGGGTAAGATGCAAGAAGATAATACTAGACCCCTCAACAACATAGCATGTGAGGACTCAGGCCAATCCTGGCAAAAGGAAAAGAATCAGTACTTGTGCTCCAAGGGTGTAGAGCAGTGCATGCTTCCTGCAGTAGAAAGAAACACTGGAGACTGTGTCCAAAATCCTGGATTCTAATTGAGTTCTGCCTTTAGATCACTGTGTGATTATAGTCAAATTATTTAGTTAGCCTCTCTGGATGTAGGGGTTGGAGAGCATGAATGGTTCCCAACATTTTCCCCTCAAGAGGTCCAGAGATCCTCCTGTGAGGGTAACTGAGAAAATACATATGTGCAAAGTCCGTTCAGATTCTCCCTGTCAGAGATCCACCCCCTTGCAGATGATTCTGATATCTGCAAGTTTCAAAACCTTTGATTAGATGACCATAAATATAAAAATCACCACACTGTCCACTTAGAAGGTTTGAGGCAGTGTAATGCTTTATGAACATCTTATTTATTCTCACAGGCATGCTGAAGGAGGTTTTCCGTTGTACAGGTAAGGAAATTGAGACTGAGAGAAATTAAACACCTTCTTCAAACGTATACAGCGGACAAGCAGTTCTCAGACAAGTTCTGAGATTTAAACCTGGACCTTTCTTAAAATCCAAACTTGTAGCAACTGCATTTTACTACTGTCATAGAGTTTCAAGCTCCAGCATCCTCAAATTTTGTGACCTCATTGTTCCTGAGAAGATGAGAGGTAGGGTAGAGGTAAATAGGTGATCTGTTTCAACTTTGGATTTGACTCAGAAAAACATCTACTTCTGCTTCATTGACTACACTAAAGTCTTTGACTGTGTGGATCACAACAAACTGGAAAATTCTTTTTTTTGTGTGTGTGTGTGTATTAGAAAGTATTTTATTAATAAGTTATTATAAAACAATATTCATTTCATGTACACAAATTAACTTTTTGGTGCAACAACAGGAATATTTGAATGTTTCCCATCTATTTCTGTAACAGTCAGAATTCCATTTTGTAAGACTGATATCTTCAAATTTAGAACCTACACATACATTTTTCTTAAGAATGCACACATATTGTACTTCCCCTATAACTGCACTATATCCTTGACAAATCCCCATTGGGAGGTACAGTAGTGACTGCAGGCATTCATCTTTGAAACAACTTTTCCTCATTTTTCAGGTTTGGGAATGATACCACATCAAGTATGGAAAATAACTTTGTTCCTTAACATAAATTCACTTAGAGATTTCTCCTCGAGTTGAGAAAAACCCACTTCTTTAGCTCCTTCTGTCAAGACTCCATGTCAATCTCAGCCACTTCATTCTTGCCCTGCAGTGCTGTTTCTATCAGGTTGTCTTCGCTTACATCCTCAATGTCTGCCAGATCAATAGGCGGTAAAGGGTTCCTCCGGTACTGGAAGGTGTTATACTGCCAAAATTCTTCACTGAGCTGGCGCGGTGCGGCCCCCCAGTCTCCCCGCTGGGACTCTGCGCGCCCCGCCCCATCGTCGCCACCGCCTCTCGGGGGCCGGACACCCCGGGGCTCCTCCCCCGGCCCGCGGGGCCGCACGGGCGGCTGCAGCAGCTGCGACTCGCCGGTCTCCAGGCCGCGGCCCTCACGCTCCGCGCCGCCCTGAGCACCGGTATCCCCGTCGTCGCGGCGCTTGCTGGGCGAAACCGAAGGCTCAGTCATAGCCCCCGCGTCGATTTTACGCTTTCGGGGCAGCTCGGGGAAGCCGAAGGGCCGCCCGGGATGCGAGGCCCCCGGCGGCGGGATCCAGAGCGGCAGCGGCGGCGGCGGCGGCTCCTCAGGAAAGTCGCTGGAAAATTCTTAAACAGATAGAAATACCAGACCACCTTGCCTGTCTGCTGAGAAACCTGTTTGCAGGTCAAGAAGCAACAGTTAGAACCAGACATGGAAGAATGGACTTGTTTAAAATTGGGAAAGGAGTATGTCAAGGCTGTACATTGTCACCCTGTTTATTTAACTTCTGTACAGAGTATATCATGCAAAATGCTGGGCTGGATGAATCACAAGTTCGAATCAAGATTGTTGGGAGAAATATCAATAACCTCAGATACGCAGATGATGCACTCTAAAGACAAAAAGTGAAGAGGAACTAAAGAGCCTCTTGATCAGGGTGAAAGAGGAGAGTGAAAAAACAGGCTTAAAACTCCACATTCAAAAAACTAAGATCATAACATCCGGTCCCATCACTTCAAGGCAAATAGATGGGGGAAAAGTGGAAACAGTAGCAGATTTTATTTTCTTGGCCTCCAAAATCACTGCAGACAGTGACTGTAGCTACTAAATGAAAAAACGTTTACTCCTTGGAAGAAAAGCTATGACAAATCCAGCCAACATATTAAAAAGCAGAGACATCACTTTACCCACAAAGGTTCGTATAGTCAAAGTTATGGTTTTTCCAGTAGTCTTGTACAGATGTGAGAGCTGGACCATAAAGAAGGCTGAGTGCCAAAGAATTAATGCTTTTAAACTGTGGTGCTGGATAAGACTCTTGAGAGTCCCATAGACAGCAAGATCAAACTAGTCAATCTAAAGGAAATCAACCCTCGATACTCATTGGAAGGACTGATGCTGAAGTTGAAGCTCCAATACATTGGCCACCTGATGGGAAAGCCAACTCATTGGAAAATACCCTGATGCTGGGAAAGATTATGGGCAGGAGGAGAAGGGGGCAACAGAAGATGAGATGGTTGGATGCCATCACCAACTCAAAGGACATGAATTTGAGCAAACACTGGGAGATAGTGAAGAAGTGAAGTGCTGCAGTTCATGGGGTTGCAAAGAGTCAGACAGAATTTAGAAGCTGAAGAACTGTGGCAGAATGAATTTGAAAGTCATTAGGATCAGCTTATGCCATTCTTTCAGTCGATGAGGACTCAGTCCCTTTTATGCAGCAAACACTAAACAATAACATGGCGTCCCAAAGAGCAATTAGCATCGCTCTTCCTCTTGAGAGTGCATGGTCTAGAAATTGACGTGGAGACCCAGACTTGAAATCCAGTTACAAGTTAGGAGTGAGAAGAGTTGTAATGCACATCCTCTGTCCCTCTCCTCGTGGGGGAAAGGGGCATGTAGGTGACAAGGCAGGAGACATACTGACCCTTATTCAGCAACAGTAACGTGTGATGACAAAGATCATGTGAACTTTGTGTTTTTCAGGTCTACTATAACCTTCTACTTTTCTGCATATTCATCCTCTAATTTTTGAGAGTTTGATACTGAAATTCCAACTAAAAATCTTAATTTATCTACTTAAAATATAATTGTAATATATATAGTGAAACTATATGTAACTTTGTCCTGCATTTTCCAAGTCTCTTGTAAATGTGTTATCATACTTTCATCATTTAAAAAAATAAGAAAGAGGAAAAAAAAGAGATCATGAACTCTGCAGTCAAATGTACCTGATCTTAAATTTTGGCTCCACTAATGTGCTCTGTGACTTTGAGTAACATCTCTTGAAATCTCCATTTGTTCCTCTGAAAAAAAGGAAAGAGGAAGAGTTCCCTGGTGGCTCAGATGGTAAAGAATCCACCTGCAATGCAAGAGATCTCCCCCTGGGTCAGGAAGATCCCCTGGAGAAGGGAGGGGTTCCCCATTTCGATATTCTTGCCTGGGAAATCCCATGGAACGGAGCCTGGCAGGCTACAGTCCATAGGATCACAGAGTCAGACACGACTGCTACCTGTATTCATTTCCTGAGGCTGCTATGAAAAATGACCACAACCTCAGTGACACAAAAAAGAGCAAAAAGGCCTCCTCACCACTTTGGAGACCAGAAGTCTGAAATCAGGGCATCATCCATCCACACTCCCTCCAAAGGCTGCAGGGAAAAACCCTTCTTCACTTCTCGTAGCTCTTTTTGGTGACCCTGCTACTATCTTGTGACCCCACAACTCTGCCTCTATCCTTCTTCCATATATGCCTTCTCTGTGTCTCTATGTCCTTTTCTGTCTCTTATTAAGTCACTCTCCTGGGAGTTAGGGCCCATTCGGATCCAGTATGCTACCTTTCTTTGCATCTGTAAAGCCCTTATTTTCAAATAAGGTCACTTTTTTTTTTAATCTTTCGGCTGCACCACATGGCATGTGGGATCTTATTCTCCCCTCCCCGCCAGGGATCAAACCTGTGCCCACTGCAGTGGAAACGCAAAGTCTTAACCACTGGACCCCCAGTAAAGTCCCAAGTAAGGCCACATTCTGAGGTTCCAAGTGAACATGAATTTGGGGGGAACACTCTTCAACCCACTCCCTCATAGAATTATTGTGAGGGGTAAATGAAGTAATACATGGAACACATTCTGCACAGTGTCAAGCACACAGTAAACACTCAATAAATGTTAGCTGTACAATGTATGTGTGTGTGAGTCTGTGGATACATACACATGTATATTCAACTATTTTGTTGCTTTTTAATGGTTATGTATTTATTTTTAGCTGCACTGAGTCTTCACCGTTGTGCACAGGTTTCCTCTAGTTGTGGTGAATGGGCTTCTTGTTGCTTCTGATTTTATCAAATTATTTCCTCCCATCCCCCCCTTTTTTAATGGCGACGGTAGCAAGCTTTTCCTAAACATTTACTGTATGCAAGGTGTCATAGTAAGTCCTTCTCATGCATTAACTCATTTGACCTCACCATATGCCTGTTGCTAAGGAAACTGAGGCTCAGAGAGTTTAAATAAATTACCCAGGCAGGGTCACACCGCTAAGAAGTGTGGGGAGACTGGGATTCGAACCCAGGTTCAGCCGACTCCGGGGTCCTAGTTCTTAACTGAAGTAGGTCCATCATGCGTCATGCTGGGTCTTGAATTTGCCTTCATCAAGTTCTTTGCCTTCCCTCTCTTCACTGGGATGTTTTGGGCACATCATTCACCGTCCCTTCCTATCTCACCCTACTCCTGTGATCTACTAGATATGTTACAAGTTCTTACCGGACATTCTTCCAGCAAAGACTCCTCCTTTCCTGACTAACCCTGATGGTCTTCCACATCATTTGACATTTCTGTTCTATTCCTGCACAGTTCCCCTGCTCCGTGGGAAAGAATATGCCTGATGGCTGGGTCGGGAAGATCCCCTGCAGAAGGAAATGGCAAGGCATGCTGCGATTCTTGCCTGGGAAATCTCATGGACAGAGGAGCCTGGCGGGACATGACTTAGTGACTAAATAACAATTAACAGTCCTTATTCACAATTCTGTTTGTTCTTAACCCCGAGAGTTACTGTTTATGTGTAACTGCATGTCTTTAGATTACACAAACAGTGTAAGAGCCCAGCCTCTGAAGCCAGACCCCTGGGGTTTGAACCTCAGCTCTGCCACTTCCTGAGTGACCTTGAGTAAGTCATCTGACTTCTCTGGGCCTCACTTCCCTCATGCGCAACATGAAAAATAATAACAGAATAATAACAATAATATGTACCTGTACAGTTGTTGTGAAAATGCAATAAATTACCACATGTTTAGAACACAGAGCAGATCCTGGCATACAGGAAGCGCTTGTTAACTGTTAGCAGCTTTTTTTTTTTAATGTGAATGATTTTTCAAGTCTTTATTGAATTTGTTACAATATTTCTTCTGCTTTATGTTTTGGTTTTTTGGCCACAAGGCATGTGGGATCTTAGTTCGTTCCCCAGCCAGGGATCTAACCCACACCCTCCTGCATTGGAAAGTGAAGTCCTAACCACAGGATCACCAGGCAAGTCCCACTAGCTATTTTTATAATCACCTTCACTTTTTTTTTTTTTTTTTGGCTGCTCTGGGCCTTTGCTGCTGTGTGCAGGCTTTCTCTAGTTGTGGTGAGCAGGGGCTTCTCGCTGGAGTAGTGTCTCTTGTGGAGAAAGGGCTCTATGCGAGCAGGCTCAGTAGTTGCGCACAGGCTTAGTTGCTCCGCTGTGTGTGGGATCTTCCTAGACCAGAGATCAAACCCATGTTCCATGTTTTGGCAAGCAGATTCTTTTTATTTTTTAATCTTTGTTCTCTTTCTTTTAAAAAATTATTTATTTTTAATTGAAGGATAATAATTGCTTTATAATATTGTGTTGGTTTCTGCCATACATCAAACGTGAATCAGCCATAGTATACATATGTCCCCTCCCTCTTGAAACTCCTTCTCACCTCCCTTCCTATCCCACCCCTCTAGGTTGTTACGGAGCCCTCCCCCCGCCAGGTTGTTAGAGACCCAGCTCTGGTTTGAGTTCCCTGAGTCAGACAGCAAATTCCCACTAGCTATCTATTTTATATAGATTCTCATAGAGAAGACACACACTCTCCTTGTAAGGTATGAAGTCTGGAATGTGTCTTTTTATTCTTTTTTATCTTTAGTTATTCTTTATACTCTTATCTTTCATCTAATACCTGTCTCCCTAGACTTGTGCTATGACACATTACATATTTCCTTGGGAAATCCTTACAGCTCTGGGCCACCCGCATATCCACCCTCATCCTCAGCTAAAGTGCCATGAGTGGGTAGATTCATGTCCTGGATAGCACTGGAAACTAAACCAGACCCTCAAGTGTCCATTGGGCTTTTCAGCAGGGTCTTGAGGTCTGTGATCTGGAACTGATTTTGAGTCCAAACAGGACTCTAGAATGGACTTAGCTCCAGACTGAGTTCCCACGGGTCTGGCCCAACCTGGACTTTTGCTTCCTCCCCAGCAGTGTCCATTTATGAAAGGAAAGGCCAGCCAGTGGGCACACAGAAGGAAATATTGGACTATTTATTGCAAAACTGGATTGACAGCTCAGGCAGCAGGGAAACAGACCACAGAAGGCCCTTTTGTAACAGAGAAATTGGGAAACAAGAGAAGGAGAAAAAGGATGAGGGAAATGACCAGAGACACATTAACAGTCATCTCCTCTAGTCCTGGGACCTTCCCTGTCAAAAGCTCTTCTGCTGTGCTGTTTCTGCCTCCCTCTGGGTGGCGCTGGCAACACAATCCCTAGGCTGAAGTCTCTGATGAGCACAAAGGAATGCGAAGGACCTAGCACCTCTGAGAAGCCAGGCCCAAGTCAGGGGAAGGGTGTCAGTCACTCCTTGGAGGCTCTGCCCCGGCAGGAAATGCAGAGCTGTCTGGTCTATGGTCCAGGATGGGTCCACTGAGGGTCCCTGGGGCGGCAGGAATTCCACCATCTCAGCCTCACCGTCCCTTTAGGATTAGACGAATTTTCGCATCTCCAATGAAGAGCCTACAAAAAAAGGTGGCTTAGTGAGGTCTCCAAGTCTCTGGACTTAGTCCTTCATCACATGTCTCCAGGCCCAGAATTCTCCAGAGAGATGCCTTCCGGGGCCTTTCCAGCCTCAATAGCCAGATCTCCTTGGGTAGAGGGAAAAACTCTCTCCTGATGGGTTTCCATCCCCTTTTCTTGAAGATCCTCATCTGTACCATTTTGAAAACATCAGAGAATGATTCCTGATGGTTTTCACTAAGCCATCGGCCAAGCCAGGACTGCAGATGGGCAGTGATGCAAGCAGTCTAGATCAGCCCAGCCCTATGCCTGTCCTTGCCCAGACAGCAGACTCTGTACTAACTCGCATCCCTACACAACTTGGAGCAGAAAGGACAGGACCCTACGGATCCTTGAGGCTCACAGATGACAACTGGAAGAGAGGCAGTTAAGCAGATATTATCCTCCTAACAACATCAGCCTTATCCACTGCACACAGTCAGGGAGCACCGCTCACAATGCGCCTTAGGTGAATGGCATCTCCTGACATGCATGCTCTGGGGGCACCACTGACGTGATTTTCTATGTGGATAGGGTTCTCTGAGTTGTATGACACCCCTGTGGGGCCCTATTCCTACCCCTACTCTCAGTCAATACAGTTGTTCAGGAGGGGCTGACCTCACCCTAACTCCAGGTTTAAGCTCATGCTCAGACACAGCCAGTAAGAGAGCTGGGCCCAGGGCTACAGAGACCAATTCAGAGGTAGACACGGCTCTCACCGGGCCAGTTCAACCCAGGGAACAGCTGATCCAGGACTTTTGTAAGAGCCATTCTTCTGTTTCCTCTGGTCTCAGTTATTGAGCTGCTAGGATGGAAGCCCGGAATGCCTGGTGGGCATCTTTGCCTCTATTGGAGAGACTTTGCCCAAGCACAAAGCTGACCCAGAGGACAGTAGAGCCTGTGAGAAGGACTCAGCCTACAGACATTGTGTGAGATCCCACCAGAGTCAGGGCTACCTGTAAACTTTTCAGTTATGCCAGCCAATGAGCTTCCTTTTATGACAAAAGCTGTGTTCAAGTAGGTTTCCATCACTTGATGCCAAAGGTCCCAGAACCATAATCTTTGCCTCTTCTCTGCTCTAAACCCAAGCAAGACCCTAGCCCCCTGCCCCTGGATGCCCTGGGAACTATCCCCATGCCCACCAGACAGGCCAGGACCCCGAGTCATATTCCTACCTGATGAGCACTCCTACAAGCAGGCTGGCCAGGAGGGGGCCCAGCCAGTAGATCCAGTGGAAGTCCCAGTGGTTGGCCACCATGGCAGGTCCGAAGGCCCGGGCAGGATTCATGCATGCTCCAGACACAGCACCCCTGCCAACACCCAGCCACACTCGTCAGCAGAATCCCAGCCAAAGAGCCCTGACCCACCCTGGTTCATTTCCCCTATGTGGGCCTAGATCACACACTACCCAGAAACCCTCTCTAAGCTACATGATAGCATGGGCATCGGGAAGTTTCCCAAGAAGACAGAGGTGAAGAGACTTCTAAGACGAGGAAGTGAAAGGCTTGACTCCTCCCTGGGGTCCTCCCTACAGTCTGCCACTCTCCTGACACCCTTCTGGAAGAATGGCCAGCCAACAGTGCCAGCTCAGTGATGGCTGGAAGGAAAATGGACCTACACCTTCTCCAGAGTTGATAAGGCAAAGTCAGGCAACTCTTAGCTATATGAACTTCGGGATCAAGTGGATCTAGATTCAGAACTCTATAGAGATTTCTAGCGGTGACATTGGTTTCACCTCTCTGTGTTTCAGTTGAGGTGAGCATGCATATCTCATAGGTTGTTGTCAGGGATGAATGAAACAGCACATACAGAGCCCGTGTTTCTCATATGTTTCATTGCAAGTGTTAACTCTAACCCAGCTGACCTGGCTGAGGTCTTTGTTGTGCCGCAAGCTTGGGGCCCAACATATCCCACAGGGCAGGTGTTCCCCAGGAGCACCTCTCTAGTCCTGGTGTCTGTACCCTCGCCCCACTGACTCAAGCTGGGGTCCTCACTCAGGCCTCACCCCCCAAGGACCCCACCTGTGGCCAGCGGCCAAAGCCAGAAGGGGGAGTCAATAGGTTTGTAATTGAGCCAAGTGCCACTAGGGGGCAGCAAAGCACTGCTACCGCTCTACACACCTATTTTCCCAGCCTCCCCAAGAGCCACCTCCCAGAAGATGCCTTAGGGTCAGAGGGCAGAGCTAGGAAAGGCTACACCTGGTTAGGAGCTGGCCTTCAGGAAGGAGCTCCCTCATCCCTCCTTTAGCAGGGGCTCCTGTCCCAGGTCTGTCACTTAATTTGCCACTGCCCAATGACCTTTGGTGCTTCCTGCTGGCTCAGATGGTAAAGAATCTGCCTGCAATGTGGGAGACCTGGGTTCCATCCCTGGGTCGGGAAGATCCCCTGGAAAAGGGAATGGCAACCCACTCCAGTATTCTTGCCTGGAGAATTCCATGGACAGAGGAGCCTGATGGACTATAGTCCCTGAGGTCGCAAAGAGTCGGACATGACTGAGCGACCAAACAATGACTTTAAATAAGTCACCTGTGTCCTCTCTGAGCCTCAGTTTCTTCATATATAAAAGGGGAGAAATAACCCTTTGTCTCCTTAATGCCTTCCCAAGCCTACTGAGAGGCTCTTGATAAACAAGACAATGGGTGTGGAAGCTCTTTGTAAGTCTGAGACTAAAATCTGGCCGCCTGCTAGCAAGGTAAACACAATCTAGAGGAATGATTTCTTGATACTACAAAATTAGAAAAAGCCCATAAAATTCCAGTCTTCTGGCTTCCCTGGAATTAAATTTAAAAGGTCACCCCAAGTCCATATTCCCACACATCGATAACTTATCAGAGGTGCATGGTAAGTGAAAGAAAGTGAAGCTGCTCAGTCGTGTCCGACTCTTTGCAACCCCATGGACTATAGCCCACCAGGCTCCTCCGTCCATGGGATTTTCCAGGCAAGGGTAGTGGAGTGGGATGCCATTTCCTTCTCCAGGGGATCTTCCCAACCCAGGGATCAAACCCAGGTGTCCCACATTACAGGCAGACGCTTTACCATCTGAACCACCAGAGAGGCATGGTGCGGGCCTCCTAAGACTCCGCAGTCCCCATCACCCCCTGTTGTCTGCCTCCTACGCCCACTTCCCCCGGTTAGACTGTCTGCATGGCTTCTATTGGCTACTAAGCCCGTGACCCTCAGGGAGGCTCTGCAGGCCTGCGCTCCTCCAGGACCAAGCCTCGGCCCAGGGCTGAGCACTGCAGTCCCACCGCCGAGCGGCACTCACCCAGCCAGGATGTCCACGGTGACAGAGAAGCCGATGCAGAATGGGGCCAGAGGACCTAGCGTCTTCTCGTTGATGGCACCCATGCACACGGTCAATGCCAGCAGTGTCGTCAGGATGATCTCCGCCACCACTGCCCCGGCCACCTGCTCCGACTCCTGGACTGTCACAAAGGCCGCCCCGGTCGCATTCCAGAACCTCTCCTCGGGACTCACCACCTGTGGAGAGCAGTGCTCAGCCCCACAGTGGGGGTGGAGAGACAGCTGGGAACTGGGTTGGTCTGGGGGTGGGGGGTTCCCACGCTTTAAAGCCAGGGAAGGGTCCTGTCCAATGTGCAGCCAGACATGTCTGAAACCACATCTCAGCTCCACCAGTTCCTACTGTGTGGCTTCACCTGAGCTACTGGGCTTCTCTGAGCCTCATTTTGCTCATCTGTAAAATGGGCATAACCTGGTGGTGGCTCCAGGTGTTGTGGACCAGAAGCATATGAAACTTAGATGACATTTTTTTTTTTAAAGAATACAGAAATACCTAAATTTTACAAATTTTGCAAACACATATACTCAGGTGAACACATTGCCAGCCCCCTCAAAGGCCTCTTTGAAGGGCTGAGAAGAGCCCTGGAACTTAAGCCAATTGGCTTCCCAGGATGTTGGCCTTGGGCTCATCACAACCCCTGGGGAGGGCAAACAAACTTCTGGACCCAGAACTCAGATCTGGGCCCTGCTGCATCTCAGCTCATCTCAACTTGGGCGAATCACTGCCTTCTCTGTCGTCTGCCGCTCAGCTTCCCCCTCTGCAAAGTGGGGTTGCTGATAATAACAGTTCCCGGCCCAGGTGGTGGGTGCTCTCTAAGGACAGCTTCTGGCTTCTGCTCAAGCTGGAGATTAAATGAGAGGATTCTGTTGAGTGCTGGGGAGGGGTGGGGAGGGGTGGGGTGGTGGGGTGGGCAGAGAGGAGCACTCAGTGATCAGTCGCTGCTGCCCCGCCCTGGTCTCCATCATGTCGGATGAGTCTGCAAGTGGCCTGGCCGGAGGGAGAGTCCGGGCACTGCTTTCCATGGGGAATCAGAGCAGTCCCCCTCTAAACAGACAGGGCAGCAGGGTCTCAAATGGGGGCGTGCGGTTACCAGGGCAGGGAAGATAGGAAAATGGGAATCAAGACCAAAGTCTGCAGTAGGCAGCACTTGAGCCACAGACCAAACCCTGGCCAGGCTAACAGGTACCCCCTTCAGGCCTACCCACCCCCAACTCCCCCACCCGCCACAAGCCAAGCAAAGCTTTCATGTTGAAGGACTCCTGGTTAAGGCATAAGAACAGCAGGAAAGAGAGAGACAGAAAAGAGAAGAAGGAAAAAAGAAAGTCAGGGGAGCAAAGAGGGAGAAAGAAGTCCATGCATGGAGCTCTGTGTATAACCATAGAAATTCTGTGGCTGAGAGGAAAAGCTAGCCTTTCTGTTGGAATGGGGGATTTCCAGTAAATTGGTGTTAACTCCCATCAAAGGTAGAGTAACTCAGTTTAAAGGCCGGCAAACTGGAGAACACAGAGAGAAGTTAGTTCAGGAGTTTCTCAAGAAGGACCATATGCATCCCGCATCCTCAACTGGTGCTTAGTGAGATGTTTGTAGAAGGAATGAACAAGTGTGTGAGTGGATGAATTTTAAAAATCAGCATTATCTAAAGCCACAAATGGACTCAGGAAGAGAAACTTTCCGTTCTGAATTCTGATTCCTGGTCTGTCCAGGGAGGGCTGTATTCAGACATGGACAGAACAGGGTGGGTTTAGAAAAACCAAAGGCCCCTTGAGTGTTCCCTTCCTGTAGAAAGGGCCCACTCAGTCCCATTGGGAGGGCTTCCCTGGGGGCTCAGATGGTAAAGAATCTACCTGCTAATGCGGGAGACCCAGATTTGATCCCTGGGTCGGGAAGATCCCCTGGAGAAGGAAATGGCAACCCACTCTGGTATTCTTGCGTGGAAAATTCCATGTACAGAGGAGCCCGGTGGGCTACAGCCCATGGGGTTGTGAGTTGGACACGACTAAGCGACTAACACTTTCACTTTCAGTCCCACTGGAGGCAACAGGAAAAGAATCAGACAGTCCCCACTCCCCACTCCCACTCACCCCAGCAGCCCTGGCAGAGCCAAAGCCCCCAGCCCAGCCCCCTGGGGGATCACCCACCTTAGCCAACGCGGCCCCGATCAGCCCCCCGCACAGCTGGGAGATCCAGTAGGGAAACAGCATCGTCAGCCTGAGGCCGCCGACCAACATGGCTGCCAGGGAAACCGCAGGGTTGAAGTGTCCACCACTGTCGCCCAAAAAAAGCAGAAGGAGTCGTGAGGCCAAGGCTTAGAGCCTGGGACCCACAGCACCCTGGCTGGCCCTGCAGGGCCCACGTCAGTCAAGGGCAGCCCAAGCAGAAAATGGGAGCCAGATCACCCCCACGTTCCCTGAGGTGCAGGGTGGTGGAGGCTGGGAGGGGAGGGCAGCCCCATTCCTGTCCGAGCCCCAGACCCAGGATGGCCCAGAGGAAGAACGTGGTGCAAAAGCATCTCTCAACGCCTTCTCGACCCCCGCAGAGCTGTGGCCAGCCCTTCAGAGCAGTGACCACAGAACACAGCAAGACCCCAGGCTTCAAATGCATAGGCCAGGAAAGGTATCCCAGCCTCCCCATAAAAGTAACCAGGCCCCGAACAACTGCTCCTGACTGATTGAACTACTCAACCAATAAAAATCCTAGTTTGGGTCTGAAAGTGTGACTAGCGTTGTGTGTAAAACTGAGGTTAAAGGTTCCTGGAAATGGCATTGGTAATCAGGAGGGAGGTTAGAGGTTCATGATTGTATTGGGGGTTGGGACCTGGGGTTTGCAATGTGAAGGGAGGTTAGACAAAGTCGAACCTAGGTCAAAGGGCTGGTTCAAGTTGGCTCCATGAGGCAGTTCCATTGGTCCTGGGTAAAGAGCCTTCCTCTTGACCAAGCTGCTCAGCCCATCCGAGTCCCAGGGCCAGGAGGCCCCTGAATACACTGCTACGTCCACTGGCATCCTGTCCAGCCCCACACAGATAGAAGAGCTGTCCTGAGAGGCTGGCTCAAGAAGCCCTCAGGGGCATGGGATGGACACTCCCAATAAGAGGGACGGTGACCCCAAGACCCCCCATGTCTCCCCAGCTGTTCAGAGCCCACCAATGGGTCTGCCCACCCAATGGGCACAGGACACTGAGCTAAGACTGGACAGAGGACCCTGGCTCTGGACACAAGACTTGGTCCAACATGCCGACATTTCAGGACCAGCTGCCCCAACTCGTCTGGCCAAGCTCTGCGCACGGGCCCTGGGAGAGCTTCCTGCAGAGTCAGGAAGCACTAGCTGATCTCAGATTCAATCAATGCAGAGAGGGGACTCAGTTCGGGTCCATGACCAAGCTTAGCCTGGGCTCTGCCAAAGCAGAGAGGTGGGGGGCGGGGGCGGGGGCAGCCTCCCGCCGGACACTGCAGAGTTAGAAGCCTGTCTGCCATCAGCCCCTCCACCAAATCACCCAGTCCAAAAGGCGTGAGAAACTCACTCAGGGCAAGGCTTGACCAGGAGAGGGCTGGAACACCACACATGTTCGAGAAACTCACTTCACACTCATTAAACATAAAACAATCGCCCATTGTTTACTCACTAAAGGCTTATTGAACACCTGCTGTGCACTAGGTGCTGTGCTGGGTGAACCAACAACCTCAAAGTCAGTGCCTGGCTCGTGGTAGGCACCCAATAAATATTTGTTGACAAAAAAACAGATGGTTGGATGGAAGGCTGGCATTTCAGATACACAGTCTCCTGCAGCGCAAAGCAATGTCCGCTCTGGCCAGCTGGCCTGGGTTCAAACCCCAGCTCGGCCACGGAAGAGCTGTGTGACCATGGGCGAGTGATAAAACCTCTCTGTGCCTTAGTGACCCCTATCTCATAAAATCTGTTGCAGAGATAAGTAATACATATTCCTGTAGAGTAGTGGCGGATAGTTAGTACTCAACAAATATCGGCTATTATTATCATCTCCCTTTTATTCCACCTAACGTAGGTTCAGTTACTTGCCCTGGTCACCCTGCTAAGCAATGACAAATGTTGCCTTCAACCCTGAGCCAATGAGAACAGAGGACTCTGTGATTTTCATCCCACCTGCAGCTTCCCTTAGATATTTAAAGAGAAATGGAACAGTTCTCTTTCTATTCTGTTTTTCTGGGAAACAAGATTTTAATTTCCTCACTCATATCAGTTTTCTGTGAGAGAGTAAATGCAAACCAACCAGATCCTAGATCTCCCTGCCAGACACCTCATCCATTGGGTCGTTTCTCCTGGGAGTCCACGACTTCCCAGTGGAGCCTCCATTCAGGGGAGGGCTATGCAAGGGGAGCCCCTCGGCCCTCCCTACCCCCTGGTGGGTTCTTCTGCGAGGCATTGCCTTCCCCTAGGTTGGAGCAAAACCCTGTCCTAATGGTAACAATGAGCTATCCAGGTAGCTCAGTGGTAAAGAATCCACCTGCCAATGCAGGAGACACGGGTTTGATCCCTGAATCAGGAAGATCCTCTGGAGAAGGAAATGGAAACCCACTCCAGTATTCTTGCCTGGGAAATCCTGTGGACAGAGGAACCTGGCAGGCAACAGCCCATGGGGTTGCAAAGAGTTGGAAACAACTTACTGACTAAACAACAATAACAAAGGTAACAATAACACAGCAACCAACAGTGATTGAGCGCTTACTATGGACTAAGCACTTCACAATATTTCATTCTCTTACCTCCACCAGGAGGTGCTGGATTTAGGCAACAGACAGCTTGGGTTTGCCTTCTGGCTCTGCCCTAGGTCCTTGGACGAGTTACCTGAACTTTCCCCTTCACAGTGAAAAAATGGGACTAATAATAGTATCAACTGCACAAGGGTGTAAGGATTACATGAATTGCTATACACAAAGTGCTTGGAATAGTTCATGGTAAGCATGAGCGCTATACCTGCATTGGCTTGAGAAATAAGATTTAGAAAATACTGTTCCCATTTCATAGGTGAGCAGTTGGGTTGGGAGAGGGACTTAACCAAAGCCGCAGAGCTCATGGGCTGAAGAGCCAGGATTCGAACCCAGGCAGCCTGACCCCCCAGCCCGCATTCCTATCCACACCACTCTCGGGATCCTAGGTGTGTGCCTCGGGGTGCCTGCCCACCGCGCCGCTCCCCGCCCCCCGGCTCCCCCCAGCCGGCACCAGGCTGAGTGCCCAGAGCTGTTCCCACCTGATGTTCCCCAGCGTGGCAATGACCAGCCCCAGGGCCAGCCCGTGGGCCAGCGCCGGCTGCAGCCGCCCGGTGTCCGGCCCGTTCTCGATGACCGACAGGCAGCCGATGAAGATGAACAGAGCGGAGCCCAGCAGTTCCACCAGGCAGGGCTGCACCAACCGCTCATACCAGCCCCCCTGGCCCCGGCCCCTGCCTCTGGGCTCCTTCACCTTGACGCTGCCTGACTCCAGGTCACACATGGATGCAGCTGCCTGCAGGGGTGGGCAAGAGAGAAAGGGACCTGAGTGAGAGGAGAGCCCAGAAGGAAGCCCCCAGCGCCTCCACCTTGAGTGAATCCTCAGCCACCCGCTTGGAGGGCCAGGCTGCGGAGGAAGAGGCCAGGAGTGGACCCACCTCTGTAAACATCGGGGCGGAGGCGACTCTCGGCAGGACTCTGTCCTGCCCTGGCTGGGAGACCCGCACCTGCTGTCCCAGACAGGACACTCTTATCTCCAGGACCCGGGCTGCCAGCCCACTCACAGGCTCTGCCCCTTTTAAAGGGCTCCAGACGCTCCCGAGGGTGCCGAGAAAGCAATAAAGACCAGTGGGAGGTGGCCCTGAGGTCATGGAAAGGAAGCCTTTTTTAAAAAAAATTCTCAGCTGGGCAGGGCAGGGGGGTGGTCAAGGATTGCTGAGCTTTCTACCAACAAAGGGAAAAGGCGTTGTCTTCGCTGTGTCACCTAGGGAGGACTCTAGGTCTTCCGCAGCAGGAGATGGAGTGGTCCAGAGGAGACCCACGTGTGTGAGTGAACACAGGAGGTTCCCACCAAATTGGGACCACACATGGGAAGTAAGGCTAAGCTCAACTTCAGTGATTTTTTCCACTAATTTCCAAGGACACTTCCTCGTATCTGAGGCCCTGACACCTCCACACACTCACACTGACAGGCTGATCCAGGGCTGAGGGTGTAGACGGATGACCATCCTGGAAGATTGCAGAGGCAATGGACATGCCCGCGGACTTTGGAAACAGGCTGCCTGGAGTTCAAACCCCAGTTCAACTACTGAGTAACCTTGAGCAGTTGCTCACTCTCTTTGTACCTTAGTTTCCTCCCCAGTGTAGCGGGATGATAGTGGTGGGGCCAATGACATAGAGTTGTGTGGTTTAAATGAGTGAAGATCACGGGACTTCCCTGGTGGTCCAGTGGTTAAGACTCCACCTTCCAACGCAGCAGAAGTGGATTCGATTCCTGGTTGAGGAACTAAGATCTTGCATGCTGCAGGGCAACTAAGCCTGCGGGCCACTATTACTGAGCCTACGCGCCACTATGAAGACTCAGCTCAGCCAAAAATTTTTTTTTAATTTTTAAAAATAAATGAGTTAAGATCATAAAGCATTTAGACACAGATGTTTATGATAGACACAGGGTAAGTGCCAGCTGATTTAGAATATGTATTTATGTGAACTGATATTTACTGAGACCTTTCTACACGCCAGGCACTTGGTTAAATACCTTATATGTATTATCTCATTTAAACCTCACAATAACCCTATGAGGTAGGTATTATTATTACAGCCACTTGAACAGATGAGGAAGTAGAGATTCGGGAAGGTTTAGTTCCCCAGGATCACAGAGCTTTTGTGACAGCAGAATGTATGGGCCAAGTCACAAAAGGACAAATACTGTGTGATTTCACTTATATCAGGTATTGGAATAGACAAATTTATAAAGACAGCAAGTAGAGTGGTGGGCCTGGGAAGAGGGGAGAATGGGGAGTTATTTTTTAATGGATGCAGAGTTTCAGATGGAGAAGATGAAAAAGTTTTAGAGATGGATGGTTGCACACCAATGTTATATGCTTAAATGGTTAAAATGGTCAATTTTGTGTTATACATATTTTATCACAGTTGGAAAAAATACTTGTATGCTAAGCCACTACACTCACAATTTTTTTAAAAAGTCTTGTAGGTTAAGCCTTTCTAAAGCAACAGATGGATAGTTGGATGGACGGACGGATGGATGGGTGGACAGATTATGAAAAAGATGCATGGAAGATGGGCAGATGGGTGGATGGACAGATGGATGGAAAGAGGGAAGGAAGGGAGGAAAGGGGGAAGGGCAGGGGAGAGAGATGGGTTTCCTTATTCATCCATTCCATAAATATCTAAATATCTACTGTGAACCAGCCACTGTCCTAAGAGCTGGTAGGAAACGTAGCAGCGAAGAAGAGAGGCAAAGAAGCTGTTTAATGTTTATAACCATTATCTGCATGTCGTATATAGTCATAGAGAAGTCACATCTGGGATAAGAGAATTTTAATGAAAATGTCCACCATTAACTGATAACTCATTATGTATCTAACGCTGTGCTAAGCACTCTGCACGTATTTACAACTCAATAAGTCCTATGACTTCTTATCCCCATCTTCAGATGATAAAAACGAGATACAAAGATGTTGAAGAACCTGCCCAAGGTTGTGTAGATAAAAAAAGTATCTACTTCAGGACAGAAGCAGACGCATCCGGACAAGGGTTCGACAATTTGCTGAGAACTCGTTTCAGCTCGCGGCCGGGAATGCAGCGCCTCTGGTGAGCATCTGTACATCTTGGAAGGTTTCAGGGCTGCCCTCTTGCTGGTTATCTTGGGGCTTGTTCCCTCCCTCCTTCACACCCACAGCACATTGTACACATTGTTTCTTAACCTCTTCCTTCCGTGTCCCTGAAACATAGGATTGCGGTCCAGCCCTCAACTCCCCATCTCCCTCATTCTTTGCTCAAGTCCTGCCAAGCGCTGCTTCCAGAATATTCCTCTCCTATTTTCACCCAGGCCTTCATCAGTTCTTGCTTAGGCTCTTGAAAAGAAAATCGAATGTTTATTATACACCTGCCAACTACAGACCCCACACTGAACACCTCCTATGCATTCCCTCTATAGTTAATATTCCCAATAATCTATTATTTTCTCACTTCACAAGTGGGAATGCCCAGCTGGTACTATAACAACTCCTCATCTGATCTTCTTGCTTCAATAAACCTTTTTTTTCAATTTTTCAATTGAAGTATAGTAGATTTACAATGTTGTGTTAATTCCTGCTGCTCAGCAAAATGATTGTTATGAATATATATATATATATATATATATATATATATATGCATTCTTTTTCATATTCTTTTCCATGATAGTTTATCCCGGGATATAGAATATAGCTATACAGTAGGACCTAGTTGTTTATCCATTCAATATATAATAATTTGCATCCCAAATTCCCAGCCCATCCCTTTCCCCCACCAATGGCAACCACAAGTCTGTTCTCTATGGCTGATGTCTCAGCCATTTTCATTCCGTTCCTTTAAAACTAGCAGCCAGCAGGGCCCAGTTGAGCATTTGGGTCCAGGATTGGGGATCAAGTTTCTGCACCTATGCCCCCAGCTATTCTCTCTCAGCCTCAGTTTCCTCCTCTGTAAAAGTGGGCTAATGGTGGTACCCATCCCCATAGGACTGATGTGTGGATTGAGACAAAGCCCTTAGCACAGTGCCCAATTCAGAGCAGGAGCCCCGTAACCAGTAGCTCTTATCATGGTTTGCATTAGTCAGAGTAGACTCACCTGTGTAACAAATAACACCCCCCCCTACCACCACCACTTCAATGGCTTAACATAGTGAAAAGTGATTCATTATTCACAGAATAACAGCAGGCCCTTCATCACATGGTGTCTCAGGGAACTGGTTTACTTCCATCTTGAAGATCCACCATCTAGGTCCTCAGATCTTTTCCATCGGCCAGTAAATTCAGGAAGAGAATGTGGAGGATTGTGCAGGGGGTTTTGTCGGGTAGACCTATGATTCAGACATGTCTGACTGTTTGTGATCCCTTTGACTATAGCCCACTGGGCTCCTCTGTCCATGGGATTCTCCAGGCAAGAGTACTGGAGTGGGTTGCCATTCTCTTCTCCAGGGAATCTTCCCATCCCAGGGATTGAACCCAGGTCTCCTGCACTGCAAGCAAATTCTTTACTGTCTGAGCTACCAGGGAAGTCCTGCAGTAAGCCTAGAAATGGCAAGTACCATTTCCATTCCAGTTAATTGAATAGAACTCAATCACATGGCCACAGAATAGTCTGGAAAGGACTTCTCCGGTGGTCCAGTGATTAAGACTCCATGCTTACACTACAGGGGCACAGTTCAGTCCCTTGCTCAGGAACTAAGATCCCATATGCTGCACGGTATGGCAAAAAAAAGTCTGGGAAATGCAGTCTAACTCTGTGCCTAGAGGGAAAAAAAGACATTTTGTGAGCATTCAGATATTCCTACCACATGGTGGCTACTGTTGTTCCCCAGCCTGTCAATCTAATCCTATCTTTCCCTGACTTCAAACTTTCTAGCACCTTCTGTGGCAGTCAGGGCAAAACCAAGCTCCCATACCAGCCACATCTGGACTCAACCCCTGCCACACGAATCATAAAGGATTTGTCAGAAGAGCCGTGCACCTCATCCCCTCCCTGCCCAGGCTGTTCCTTCTGTTGGAGCTCTCTTTTGCTCTCTTGGCCAACTTCAACTCCTAACTCAAATCTCAGATCAAATATTTGTCCTTCTTCCTGGGCCAACTAGATGCCAAGTGCCCCACTCCCTGGCTAGCGCTAAGATTGGACTCAGAAGCTACAAAACCAGTGGTTCTCCTTGGAAAATCTGAAAGTCATTCAAGCAGAACAACATATTTCCACAACATGAGAATTTTTCTGTGGCTGGAGGTCTCCATGTACAATGTTCTGGCCTCCCTAAACCACCAGGATGACCAGTAAGTACACTGGGGAAATGGTACCATCCTAAGAAATTGTTTGACTGGAAAACTCTTCAGCTTTCCAATCCCAGGTCTGGTTGACATGACCAAAGCCTCTAATTTTTATCTTTGCTTGGGTGACATTTTAAGACATCTCTGCATCCTTAGGTGGCAGTCTGCCATCTACCATCAGGTCTAAATGGAGTATAAGAGCAGGTTGCCTTTTATCCTAACAAACCACTTTCTCCTCCTTTCTCATACTGATGGTTGCACTATTGTGGAGAAAATGTGATGCTGGTGCCATGGCAACCACCTTGGGATCACGAGGTGCAACTTGCTAGGTGTGTGAATACTTGATGACATCACCAAGGCACCAGACAGTCCCAAGGCCAGCTACTCCAGACTTCTTGTTAAATAAATATACACTTCCTAGAGAACACCCCAAAGAGAGTGAATTCATAAAGGGGGATATTTTAAATTTTCAAGGAAAATAAATTGATGCTCAGTATCTGTCAGATACAGTGTGAATTACTAGCTAAGTAGTTCATACTTTTCTATTAGATGGTCCTACATTCCTTTCAATGACAGCATATCTTTGCAAATCTGGTTTTATGGGGTTTGCCATAAAAAGTGCCACATGAAAATCAGTGTGGAAAGGAAGTGAGACTGGCAGTGTCCAATCTGATTTCAAGCCCTGAGAAATTGTGCAGTGCTCCTAAGGCATACATATCCCATGGTAAGCAACTGTACTATTTAAAAATGAAAGTTATTAAAGACTACAATGAGTTGTTTGTGTTATTAAATAACAAGTGAGCTCTTATAGTTATTTAAGAATGAAATAAAATATTTTTTTCTTTCAATATATTTGAATTTTCTTTAATGGTGACTAAGTAGTTAGGCCATGAATGTTGTGTTTTTTGGACCTAACTAATAAATATAACTGTTAGATATTCCTTCTGGCCAAGGAACACAGTGAACTAAGAAAGTCTAAGAGCCTCTGAGTAAATAGTACATGTCCTTCTCTTTCAGGCACTGGGGGTTGAATTTTCTGTCCTTTGCAGCAGAGAACATTTATTGCTGATAAGCTCCGTCCCAATATAACAAAGATACTGGGCTTTCAGTTTAATAATTTCTTCTTAAAACAAATCACTCTCGGTAGTAATGCAGATGCTTGCTCATTCAGGCTGATCATGAGATCTGTGCTCTGTGGACAGTCACAGAAGCACGCAGCAGAACAGTGACCAGCTGGGTTCTTGGACTCTTTAATCAATGGAAACTGATAAGAGACCAGACAAGAAAACCAGGCAATGCTTTACTGGGACTCCCTCTCCAGTAGGAGGGAGTAAAAACAGGTAAAATGTCCCCTTGCTCACTCCCTGGTGGGGGGCTGGGGGGAGGGTGGTGAGACAGTTTCTTAAATAAGGTGAAGGTAGGGGTGGATTGGTGGGTCCGGCCAGAGGGGCAGCTTAGGTGGTCTGCCCACCCCCTTAGCAGTGCTGTGTGCAGGTGTATACACGGTACCCTGTTTTGCTCCCAGCACCTCAGAAGTGGCAGTTAGATTTTGGTCTTTTTATATCTTTTGTGTTCTTAATTTGGCCCAACTGTGCATGTACGCAGTTATTGTTAGTCCTGTATAGTTTCTTTGTATTTTATTGCTGCAGGAGACATTTGTCCCGGACCAAGTGTAGCAGCAAAAGGTCTCAGGACCCAGCCTGTCTCAGAACTCCTCATTGTCTTCTGAAACTGTGCCTTTATTTCTATTTAAATAGCTCTGCCATTTGTTTGCAGCTATGATTGCTCACTTGGAGCTCGGGGCAGGTTGGTTGGTAGAAATGAGTCTGGTTTTCACCTTTCTGGCTGCTCAGATTGCAGGTTTAGTTTGAACCTGAGCATCTTCCTTCCCTGGAGAAGCCAGCAGCACCCCATTTTCTCCCCTGCAGTGTCAAGTTCAAATATCAGTGTCTTTGGAGTCACCAGTAAGCAGAATCAGACATGCAGGCCACGTTGTGTCAACTTAAAAAAAAATGCATAACGTGAGAGTTGTGAGTTTAGTTTTATTTGGGGCAACATGAAGACTGCAGCCTAGGAGACCCCACCTCGGCTCTGAGAAGCTTCTCCAAAGAGGCAGGTAGGAGGTAGGAAAGGCCAGCATATATGTGACTTCGGTGAAGGGGGAATACACTGAATCAAGGACGTGTTTTCCCAGAAGTTTCCTGCTGGTCTCAGGAAGCTTCAGCTAGTCACGAGGAACAGTCATCAGCATGAAAGATTTTAGTGCTTTTCTAGATATGAGGAGATACAAGGACTGGGCTCATAAAATCAGCTCCTGAAAATATTTAACTATCTGAAGACCTGTCCTGCCAGTTTTTACTCTGAGTACAGACTGCCTCCATTCTGCTCTCCACCTTGAACTCCTTTCAGATAGTGTTGGAGGTCAGCAGCTGCAGCCACACATGAGTTAATACTTGTAGAAGTAGATGGAGGAGGAAATGGCAAACCACTCTGTATTCTTGCTGCAAGAACCCCATGAACAGTATGATAAGGCCTCTCAGTCATGTCTGACTCTTTGCAGCCCCATGCACTGTAGCACGCCATGCTTCCCTGTCCTTCACCATCTCCCGGAGTTTACTCAAACTCAAGTGCATTGAGTAGGGGATGCCATCCAACCATCTCATCCTCTGTCATCCCTATTTCCTCCCACTTTCAACCTTTCCCAGCATCAGGGTCTTTTCAAATGAGTCAGTTCTTCACATCAGGTGGCCAAAGTATTGGAGTTTCAGCTTCAGCATCAGTCCTTCCAATGAATATTCAGGACTGATTTCCTTTAGGATGGACTGGTTGGATCTCCTTGCTGTCCAAGGGACTCTCCAGAGTCTTTTCCAACACCACAGTTCAAAAGCATCAATTCTTTGGCATTCAGCCTTCTTTATGGTCCAACTCTCACATCCATACAGGACTACGGGAAAAACCACAGCTTTGACTAGACGGACCTTTGTCGGCAAAATAATGTCTCTGCTTTTTAATATGCTGTCTAGGTTGGTCATAGCTTTTCTCCCAAGGAGCAAGCATCTTTTAATTTCATGGCTGCAGTCACCATCTGCAGTGATTTTGGGGTCCAAAAACATAAAGTCTGTCACTGTTTCCATTGTTTCCCATTTTATTTTCCATGAAGTGATGGGACTGGATGCCATGATCTTGGTTTTTGTAATGTTGAGTTTTAAGCCAGCTTTTTCACTCTCCTCTTTCAACTTTCATCAAGAGGCTCTTTAGTTCCTCCTTGCTTTCTGCCGTAAGGGTGATGTCATCTGCATACCTGAGGTTATTGATATTTCTCCCGGCAATCTTGATTCCAGCTTGTGCTTCATCCAGCCCAGAATTTCACGTGATGTATTCTGCACATAAGTTAAATAAGCAGGGTGACAATATACAGACTTGACGTACTCCTTTCCCAATTTGGAACCAGTCTGATGTTCTATGTCTGGTTCTAACTGTCCTGTTCTAAAAGTGCCCATGGTAAGCGCCACCTTATAGGTGACAGTCAGAACTCTTTACACCCAGAAAGTCATTGGGCTGAAGGCACAGTCCACTAAGTCTCAGTGTTTACAGGAGTTCATTTGCTCACCATCTGCATGTTTGGGACAATGAAAATGGTAGCCATGGACTTCCATTGTCGTCCAGTGGTTAAGAGCACTTCCTCTGCAAGGGCCATGGGTTCAATCACTGGTCAGGGGAGTTCCTCATGCTGTGTGGGTAGGCCAAAAAAAATTTTTTTAAATGGTAGCAATAATGTCTACCATTTGCTGAAGAGCTTGACACTATGAGCGTATTTCATACAAATAATCAGAATGTTCCCATGTTGTCATTTTTTTTGCTCTTATTATTTTATCTACTATTTGTACAGTAATAACTATTAAAATTAAATAACTCTACCCAGTGGCTCAGCAGTAAAGTATCCTCTTGCAATGCAGGAACTGGAAGAGACATGAGTTCAATTCCTGGCTCTGGAAGATCCCCTGGAAGAGGGCATGGCAACCCACTCCAGGATTCTTGCCTTGAGAATCCCATGGATAGAGGAGCCGGGTGGGCTATGGTACATAGGGTTGCAAAGAGTCAGACACAACTGAAGTGACTTAACACGGCACTGAAGATGAAATCCAAAGTGTCAACAAACATGAAAAGATAATCACCAGGAAAAAACTCAAAGGAAACAACAGAAGAGAAATTTTAAAAACACGATTAACATCCCATTCTGACAAAGAGGGAGAAAATAGGCAAACCCATACATTTCTGGGACAAGTGTACAAAGCTACAATATTTTGTTAACACCATCTTGCAACATACACGAAGTCTTTAAATTCACCTACCCCTAGACCCAAGGAGCCATAAGTTTGAAAAGCGACCCTATAAAAACAAAAACTCTAGAACGTTCTTGATGGTACAGTGGATAAGAATCCACCTGCCAGTGCAGAGGACACAGGTTTGATCCCTGGACTGGGAAGATTCCAGATGCCGTGAGGCAGCTAAGCCCATGCATCACAACTACTGGAGCCCTCGCACTCTGGGGCCCGTGAGCTACAGCTAATGAGCCCCTGTGCCTCAACCACTGGAGTCGGTGCATCTGGAACCTGTGCTCCGCAAGAGAAGCCACTGCAATGAGAAGCCTGCAACCACAGTTAAGAGAAGCCCCCACTCACCGCAACTAGGGAAAGCCCGTGGGCAGCAGTGAACATGCAGGGTAATCAAAGTAAATAAACAAACATGCAAAAACACACAAAAACTCCAACTGGGGAGGGACATTGATTTCATTATTCTTTATTGGTAGAAAAAGCTGAGAACTGTCTGAATGGTTATAATGCTGGAAACAGTTGAACTAAATAGGAACCATCTACCCCAGAAAGAATGTCTACTTTCAGTGTCCTGAATATCCCACTGTTTCACTCAGCCTCAAGCCTCTGGACAGTCTGTTTCTTTAACCCACACTGCTCCCTAATGCTGACAAAATCTTACTCAGCTTCAAGTCTCAACAAAGATATGATAATGTTTTGAAAAGGTGTAAGAGGGAAAGCGTCATGAAAATGTAAATCACAAGGATGGGCCAGCGATTGAATGAATCTCACAAACAAAGGGAAAGAAGTCAGACACAAAAGAGCACAAACAGTGAAATAGGAAGTTCAAGGATAAGCTCTGGGAGGTAGTGACTGAGACGGGGCACGTGGAGACTTCCAGGCTCCATCACTTTCTGTTTCTTGATTGGGTTCTGGCTAAGGGTGAGTTCACCTTGTGAAAATTCATCAAGTTGTTAATGATGTGTGTACTTTTCTGTATGTACATTGTACTTCAATAAAAAAGTTAAAAATAAACCCAATCTATTATATTTTAAGAAGTTACCTTCCGGACATAACCAAGAAGAAATCTGTACGTGAACCAATGGTACCTAAGAAGACACTGAATTATATCTCTGTGTTGTTGCCTATAACATTATATCCCCATAAAATATAAAAATGTGCACATTTAGAAACTGCCTTTAAGAATTAGAAGACTTGGACTTCCCTGGTGGTCCAACGGTTAAGAATCCGCCTGCTAATGCAGAGGACATGGGTTCGACCCCTGGCCTAGGATGATCCCACATGCTGTGGAGCAACTAAGCCTGAGAGCCACAGCTACTGAGCCTGTGTGCCCTGGATCCTGGGCTGCATAACAAGAGAAGCCACCGCAATGAGAAGCCCGCATACCACAATTAGAAAGTAGCCCTCGCTCATGGCAACGACAGAAAAAGCCCTTGCAAAAACAAAGACCCAGTGTAGTGAAAAAATAAATAAAAAAATTTTTAAGGAGTCAGAAGTCTTCACTCTGCTGTTTGTTATTCCAGTAATTGAATTGTCATCAATAACAATACAGGTTAACAGCCAGCAAGACCTCTCTCAGGCCTTGTACTGAGCATTTAACAAACATCACCCTGCTAGCTCTGTTGACAGTCCGGTGAGGTGGGTGTTGTTCCCATTTTGCAGCTGAGGAAACCACAGTTCAAAGATCTAGTGACTCACTAAAGGTTAGAGGTAATTAGGGTCAGAATTAGTTTGCTAACTCCAGAACTTATGCTGCTACAGGCAAAATATCCCTATAAGAAGTGAAAGTGTTATCGTTCAGTCAAGTCTGACTGTTTGCAACCCCACGGACGGTAGCCTGTCAAGCCCCTCTGTCCATGGAATTCTCCAGGGAATCTTCCCAACCCAGGGACTGAACCCAGGTCTTATGCATTGCCTGTGAATTCTCTATTGTCTGAGCCACCATCAACTAGCAAAAAAGAAACCAGGGATATCTTTTGAGAAACTCATTTTTTAAATTATTACTATTTCTAAAAAGCTTTATTGAGGTACAACAATAAATTATGGGTCAAGTGTACCACTGATGCTTTGACATATGTGTACACCCAGGAAACTAGCGCTGCAATCCATATAGTGAACATGAACGCATTGTCTCCCCAAGTTTCCCTGTGACCCTGTTCTTGTTCTCAATCACTAATCTGCTTTCTGCCACCATAAGCTAGTTTGAATTTTCTAGAATTTCCTAGAAATAGAATCCAATTTATAGAGAACTAGTGATTAACAGTGGGGAAGGGGGAGAGGAGCAATAAAGGGTCGAGGAGTGGAGGTACAATCTGATGGGTGTAAGCCAGGCTATGAGGATGTATTGTACAACATGAGGAATATAGTCAATATTTTGCAACCACTGCAAACAGAATACAACCTTTAAAAATTGTGTGAAAATTCTAAAAATTAAAAATAGAATCAAACAGCATGTGTTCTTTCTTATCTGGCTCCCTTCATTCAGTGTATTTATTTTTGTTTCATCCATTTTGTTGTGGGTCCAAAATTAATTTCTTTTGGTGGCTGTGTAGTATTCTATTTTTTAATCCATTCATCCTGAATGGACATTATCCCTGTTTGGGGATGTTACCAGTAAAGTTGCCATGAACATTTTTGTACAAGTCTTGGTAGTAATATATACTTTCATTTCTCTCTCTCTTTTATTACTTATTTGTTTTTTGGCTGTGCTGGGAAAGACCTGCTTCCTCTGTCTCCGCAGTGACTGGGGGCTACTCTCAGCCGCAGTGCATGGCTTCTCATTGCAGGGGCTTCTCTTGTTGCAGAGCGCGGGCGCTGGGCGCACAGGCGCAGCAGTTGTGGTGCATGGGCTTTCGCTGCTCCTCAGCATGTGGAATCTTCCCAGGCCGAGGATCGAACTCATGTCTCCTGCATTGGCAGGCAGATTCCTATCCACTGTACCTCCAGGGAAGCCCACTTTCACTTCTCTTGAGTGAATACCTAAAAGTAGAATGGTAGGTGTGTTACATAGCTTTTAAGAAACCACCAAATTGTTGATCAAAATGATTATAGAGTCCCATATGCAAGGCTTTTAGTTGCTAATAGATCGATAGTGGTATCTTATTGTGGTTTTAACTTGCATTAATTATAACTAATTTTGTTGAATATCTTTTCATGTATTTATATGCCATCAGCCCATCTTCTTTGCAGAAATGTCTGTTCAACTGTTTAAGCCATTTTTTAAAATTTTGGTTCTTTGTTTTCTTATTACTGAATTTGGATAATACTATATATACTCTGGAGACTGTCAACTACAAATTGGCACTTGCCATGATCACTTGCCATCCACCTCTACAAAGATTAAAGCATAGGCTGCTACAGCTGCTGATTTTCAGTACTACCTGAAAGGAGTTCAGTGTGGAGAGCAGAAATGAGGTACTCTGTGCTCAGGGGAAAAACTGGCAGGACAGGTCTTCTGATAGCTAGATATTTTCAGGAGCTAATTTTATGAGCCCAATTCTTCTATCTCCTCACATTTAAAAAAGCACTAAAATCCTTCAGGGTGATGACTGTTCCTTATGACTAGCTAAAGCTTCATGAGACCAGCAGGAAAGTTCTGGAAAAATATGTGCTTGATTGCATGTATGCCCCCTTCACCAAAATTAAACACATACTGACCTTTCATCCTACCTCTTTGGAGCAGTTTCTCAGGGCTAGTTGAGGTGCTGTCTCCCAGACTGCAGTCCTCACTGTGCCCCAAATAAAACTTAACTTGCAGCTCTCACATTGTGCAATTTTTTTTATGTCAACAAGACAAATATTTTATCAATAATGTGTTTGGCAGCTCTTTCTCCTCATCTGTGTCTTGTCTTTTCATTGTCTTGTAAGTCAAACGCACTTGAGTTTATCTCACTTGTGAAAAGGAACTTTCAGATAAGAGAACTCTGCACTGGGACAGAGTTAAGGAAAAGGTCTTGGCCTTAATTAAGAATCTTCTCCAAATTTATTTTATTCTCTGTCTTCTCCTTCTCCAGATTTTCTAACTTATTAAAAAAATCTAGCCTGAGTGGAAAAATATGTTTTTCTCACAAGCTTAGAGTAGTATTTTACCCCAATAATAGGAGAAAAATTGGGTGGTGAGCTTAGGAATAAGGTGAAGTTGATAAACAGCCAAAAAAAAAAAAAAAAAAAGTTAAGTCTTAAGACTTTTTAAAAAAGGGTCTAGAATTCTGTGACAAACTTAGAGAAAAACATTCAGACTTGTTTTTACACTGAAAGAGGGGAAAAAATTATTTGGGGGGTTTGAAAATTGCTGAGCCTAACTCATCCACACAGAAGGTAACTGGGTGTAAAAGAATTAAAAGCAGGAGTAGAATAAGTAAAATAGTGAAACTTCTTTGATTTTGCTTTTTTTTTAAATTTTTTATTTTTCATTTATTTTTATTAGTTGGAGGCTAATTACTTTACAATAGTGTAGTGGTTTTTGCCGTACATTGACTTCTTTATAAAAGTGAATTTGTCAGGCAAATGTAAAATTTAACTCCTGACTCTAATAAATGTGTCAGACTGAAGCATTCTTCAAAAAATACCACCTTTCATTAAACATAAAAATGATAATATTTATACATTTCTCAAAATTGTATAATCATATTAAACATAGTTTTCCAAACAACATATATTCCTTTCCTCACCTCCAACCCCCTCTCCGGCCTCCAGAAGGTCTCCTTACGTGTCAAACTTGATTGACTGGTTTACATTTGTCTGTTGAGGTCAGCAGGTTCAAGAGAACTTGGTAGGGAGGAGAGCAAGGTCCTTGTTTGTGATACAGTTAAGTCTGAATGCCATTCTCCCTCCCTTTGTCTGCTCTGTTATATAAAACTCCAGGCACAGAACTAAATTCAAGACAAATTTATTGCATGGTCCTTTGCTTTAAAGGATATTGAGCAAGAATCTAATTTTAGAAGTTTATTTTTATGCTATAAAGTTCTTACAACTCACTGAAAAGTAACAGAGACCAGGGAGATGTCTAGGAGGGCATAGGTGAGAGTAGGCACGTATGCATGTGTGTGCCTATGTGTTTGGCATGATTCTGTGTGTGCATGTGTGAGAGAGAGAGACAGAGATGGAGTCCTTGGAAAGGATTCCCAGGCTGGCTCACACTTGACACTAAGGACTGAATATTCTTGCTTGGGGGTTTCCCTGGTGGCTCAGACGGTAAAGAATTCACCTGCAAAGCGGGAGACCCAAACCTCAGGTTGGGAAGATCCCCTGGAGAAGGGAACGGCAACCCACTCCAGTATTCTGGCCTGGAGAATTCCATGGACAGAGGAGCCTGGCAGGCTACAGTCCATGGGGTTGCAAAGAGTTGGACACGACTGAGCAACTTTCACTTCACTTCACGTTCTTTGTTGGGGGGCTGTTCTGTGCATTGTAGGATGTGTGTGTGTGTGCTCAGTCACACTGTAGGATAATCCCCAGCTTCTCTGGTCTTATACTACCCAGAGTTGTGACAAAAATGTCTCCGGATATTGCCAAATGTCCTCAGAGGCGGTGGGGTGTGCAACATAAGGGAATTTGAATTACCCAACACCCTCACGGTGCTGATCAAGTCCCTGTAAGACCAGAGGGCCCAGACCCAAGCATTCAGGGCTGTGATGTGGCATTTGAAGGATGATGACCTCAATATTTGCTCAGATATTATTGCTGGCAATGGGGCCAGAACATCTTATATTGCTTTATAATGTATCCAGCAAATTCTTAATAATTTCTTCTGTTTGCAGAGCACTGTACTAGGCAAAGTCTAGGAGGCATGGGGTAAAATGTGTCCTTTGTTTAGGAAAGAAGGGAAAGTTTTCCCAATTATAATTGGTTCTTTTCTAATTTAATTTTTTATTAAGGTAAAATACACATAACACAAAATTTAACATTTTAGGGCTTCCCAGGTGGCTCAGTGATAAAGAGTTTGCCTGCTAATACAGGAGACACAGCTTCCATCCCTGGTCCAGGAAGATCCCACATGCCATGGAGCAAGTAAGCCCATGTTCCACAACTACTGAAGCCTGCATGCCTGGACCCCCTGCCCAGCAACAAGAGAAGCCACTGCAGTTAGAAGCCCGCACACCACAATTAGAGAGTAGCTCCCGATCGCCATAGTTAGAGGAAAAATTAAGGTTTTCTCTCTAGTTATAAACAAATAAATTATCAATAAATAAATAAATACATTTTAAAAATTAACATTTGAACCATTTTAAGTGTACAGTTAAGCAGTATTAGGTACATTCACACTATTGTGCAACCGTCACTATTATTCATCTCCAGAACTTTCTCAAACTGAAATTCTGTCCCCATGAAGCACTAACTTCCCATTCCCCCTCTCCCTGCCCCCACTAAGCAACCACCATTCTACTTTCTGTTTCTGTGAATTTGATTATTCCAAGGACCTCATATAAGTGGAATCATACAAGCTCTGTCCTTTTGTGACTGGCTTATTTCACTGAGCGTAATGTCCTCAAGGTTCATCCATGTGGTAGCAGGTGTCAGAATTTCCTCCCTTTTAAAGACTCTATGATATTCCATATCATATGGATAGATGATAAGTCATAGCTTTCCTTCCAAGGAGTCAGCATCTTTTAATTTCATGGCTGCAATCACCATCTGCAGTGATTTTGGAGCCCCCAAAAATAGTCTCTCACTGTTTCCACTGTTTCCCCGTCCATTTGCCATGAAGTGATGGGACCAGATGCCATGATCTTAGTTTTCTGAATGTTGAGCTTTAAGCCAACTTTTTCACTCTCCTCTTTCACTTTCATCAAGATGCTTTTTAGTTCCTCTTCACTTTCTGCCATAAGGGTGGTGTTATCTGTATATCTGAGGTTATTGATATTTCTCCCGGCAATCTTAATTCCAGCTTGTGCTTCTTCCAGCCCAGCGTTTCTCATGATGTACTCTGCATATAAGTTAAATAAGCAAGGTGACAATATACAGCCTTGACGTACTCGTTTTCCTATTTGGAACCAGTCTGTTGTTCCACATCCAGTTCTAACTGTTGCTTCCTGACCTGCATACAGGTTTCTCAAGAGGCAGGTCAGGTGGTCTAGTATTCCCATCTCTCAGAATTTTCCAGAGTTTATTGTGATCCACACAGTCAAAGGCTTTGGCATAGTCAATAAAGCAGAAATAGATGTTTTTCTGGAATTCTCTTTGGTAATGGCATCTTGATTTCTTTGAGAGGACCACATGTCTTCAACTCTCTGTTCACACAAAATGGGCTTTCCTAGTGACTCAGACAGTAAAGAATCTGTCTGCAATGCAGAATACCTGCATTCGATCCTCGGGTTGGGAAGAGCCTCTGGAGAAAGGAATGGCAACTCACTCCAGGTATCCTTTCCTGGAGAATCCCATGGACAGAGGAGCCTGGCAGGCTACAGTCCATGGGGTCACACAGTTGGACTGCATGACTAACTTTCACACAATTTGGGTAGAGCTGTCACCACCGCCCCCCATCATTCAGCTCCCCAACCCTTCAGGGGCATCAAGCCAGTGAGACAGTCCATCTCCAAGACCATCCTGACTGGTTGAGCACTCAGCATATGATTCAAGTCAAGCCATTAACATGCAATCCTGAGAATTTTTCTGAAGATTTTGGGGACCAAGACGTGCTCTTTCAATAAAGAAAAGAAGTGCTCTTACTCTGGGGTTACTAAGGGGGGACAATAGAGGCCTGGAGCCACTAACCACCATCTTTGTCTCCAGAAGAGATGAGTCCCAAGAGAACAGAGCCACGTAGAGGAAAGTAAAACCAAGAGGGAGACAAGATTGATGACATCTATATTATGGCCCTGATCCAGCCACACTGGACTGTCTTCTTAGATCTTTTCCTTTCTGAAGACAGTTGGAGCTGGGTTTCTGCCACTTGAAAGAAAGAAAGAAAGGGAATGAAGCAGGAGAAATGAAGGAAGGGAGGAAGAGAGAAAGGGAGGAAGGAAGAAGGAAAGAAAGAAAGAATCATCCTGCTTAATATACCCTTTTCTTCCACAGTTACTATCTGCTTTTCAGAATTCTGAAATCTAAGCAAGCAAATATGTCCTTGGCGTTTCAGGACCACAGAGAATTGTTCCTGTTCATGGGGTGGAGGGGTTGGGGCAGAGCAACATTTCAGTCATCCTGTGATAGACCTATCCACCCGGAATGGAGACGATCAAGAGATCATGTCTCGTGAACTTTACAGTCAAATCAGGGAGGTGTGTCAGGCACAAAAATAACCGTTGTAAAGGAGGAATGGGAGAGCAAACGCCACCTTCAGATGAACTTCCCTGGAGTTTATGGCTGCTCCCATGTTGACCTGACCCTGGGCCGACAGACAGCGTGCGCCTCCTCTGTCACCATGCCAGAAATTATGACTATAAGAATAGTCACTGGCATTCCCATTCCCTTTGGGAATGCAAGGGCCAAGGTGAGAATTACGTATCCTCATTATCCTCAGAGGGAAGGGAAAGGTGGAAGGACCAAGCAGGACTCCGGCCAGCAGCCCATTGCAGCAAGTTTAGAGGTTATGGTGACCTCTGTTAGGAACTACAAGGTCTCACCCACGGGTGGGCCAGGAATTTCTGGGCTGGGGCAAGAATGGAAGTCAAGTGATGCTGGCCTGTAATGAGAGCAGGACCTCAGGAGTCATGGGGTGGGAATGGATGGGAACAAAGCCAAAGGTCAAGGACTCAGCTAGTGTACTCCATAGTCAGGAGCTGGCTTGTTACATAAAGGAACAGAAGCTGTAGGTGTTACTGTGTGCCCTGGGAAGGTTAAATTAATGCCACAGGTCTGAGGGTACCTGGATACAAATACCCTGGGCATAGTGAGTTTCTGCTTTATTTCATTTAGTCCTCCTAACTTGTGTGAGGCAGTTTATCTTTATGAACCCATTTTACAGATGAGAGAGCTGAGGCCCAGAAAGGAGAAGGGCTTTGCCATAAAATGTGGAGCTGGAATTTAACCAAAACTGCTTCCAAACTGGTGCCCTTTTTATTGCTTGAACTTGGTGAAATGTCATCTTACAATTTTTTTTAACTCTTTAGGTTTGGCAACTCACTCTGCTATTTTATTTTATTTTTTAAATGATGTGAAGATTAATATTTTTAATGATAAAAGATACAATTCACAAAGAAGATAGACATCATAAACCATTAGATACCTAACAACAAAGAAACAAAGATATATAAAGCAAAAATCAAAAGAAATATAAGAGAAAAGGAAAAATATATAATCATAGACATATTAACATTTCTCTGAGAATATTTTATCAAGTGCAGAAAAAGTAAGATTAGGAGCATCTTGAATGATGTCATTAATAATTTAAATATGATAGCTATCTATTTTTGTTGATTTATATTAATCTCATATCTCACACAAATATATTTAAAATTTTGTACCTCATACATTATTATTAGGTGTCCACAGGACATTTAGAAAAACTGGCAAAAAGATAAACATTGCTAAATTTCAAAGAGTAGAATCCTTTTTGTGTGTGATTCAGTTATACACATATATTATTTTTGAAATAATTTTCTATTATAGGTTACTACAAGATATTGACTATAGTTTCCTGTGCTATACAGTAAACCTTTGTTGCTTGTTGCATATCTATTTTTTTAAATTAGAAATCTTCTGCTAACTATTTTATTCCCACAGTCATGGTTACACATACATACAGATAGAGTACAAATGGATAGCACTTGTTCAGCTATATTTCTCAATTCTAAATACTCTTATCTTTGTGCTGAGGAAAAATACAAACAATCCTATCAACCTGAATAACAAGAGCTTTATCTTTGATATACATATTGCTATCAGGTAAAAAATACATTGCTTTTTAAGAAAGTCTACATGTAGGGCTGGGATTGAATAACTTGCTGGAGTCATAAAACTTAGTTCCTTGATAGCCTGTAGGTTTTTAAAATGAGCCCTTTTAAACCCAAATATATATATGGAAGCACTTTCCAGGTGGTGCTTAGTCGCTCAGTCATGTCTGACTCTTTGTGAACCCATAGACTGTAGCTCCTCTGTCCATGGGGATTCTCCAAGCAAGAATACTGGAGTGGGTTGCCATGCTCTCCTCCAGGGGATCTTCCCAACCAAGGGACCGAACCCAGGTCTCCCGCATTGCAGGCAGATTCTTTACCCACTGAGCCACCAAGGAAGCCCTCCCAGGTGGTAGAGAACCTGCCTGTCAAGAAGGAAGACATAAGAGACTTGGGTTCGATCCCTGGGTCAGGAAGATCCCCTGGAGGAAGGCATGTCAAACCACTCCAGTATTCTTGCCTGGAAAATTTCATGGACAGAGGAGCCTGATGAACTGAAGTCCATAGGGTCACAGAGAGTCGGACACAACTGAAGTGACTTAGCAAGCATGCATGTAAGCATATGCATAGAAATGTAAATTGGGGTTCAAAATCATGGATTAAAGATACTTAAATAGGAAAACTGGTTAGGCTTATTAAAAAATTTTTTTTAATCTCATTTTGTACTTCAAAATAAATTCTAAATGAGCCAAAGTTTAATATGTAAAAGAGAGGTCCATTTCTCTGTTAGTGTGGAAAGACCATGTTGTTGAGCTGTAGAAAAGAAAAACTACCTTGTCCAACTCTTTGATGAAAACTTCTGGTCATGCATCTGTGATTTCATATGGTTGGAGCATTCATTGTCTGCCTGGGAGTTGGAACTTTCTGTAAGTTTGCTACTGATGAACCAAGGAAGGAGGCATATGCAGACTTCTATGCAGATTTCTACAGAATTATGATTCTATGGAAGATTTTGAAGAGATGAGGAAAACTATTATCTTTCAGAGTGAAAAGTGATTTTTGAACATAAAGTTAGGGCATTGAGTTCCATAGAACTTTGTCACTTACCTGTGTTCCTGAAGGATGAAATGATGAATATCTGGGCTAAGGAAGTCTCTTTTGATAAATAAATGATTAACGAATACTATGGACACTACAAAAAATGTAAAAAAGAGATCATAAAAGCCCTAAAATAAAACATGGGTAAATATTTTTGTAATCGTGAGCAGCTTGACATGCACAGACATCTATTACACTGGAAAAGGAATCAACCTGAAACACATAAAATATACAATTTCTGAACCAAAAAGAAAAAAATGATTAGCATAGACAAGAAAAATGAAAAACTGTGGAAAAATACTGCACACAAATGACAAAATGTCACTGTCCTTACTGGGTAAAGAGCTCTTAGAAGTCAATGTGAAAAAATAACCACAGAGAAAAAGACACAACAGGGAATTGGAAATAATAAGTTCACAATAATGTGTGAAAAGAGAGTCACAGTAACTTAAGAAGTGTAAGAACATCAACAAGATGTCTTTTTTTCACTTATTTGAGTAAATTCCAGGAGATAGTAGAGGACAGAGGAGTCTGGTGTGCTGCAGTCCATGGGGTCACAAAGAGTCAGCCATGACTTAACAAATGAACAACAACATTCTTTGGAGGTAAATAGATAAATGTGAAAAGATTTATACAGAGGGATTGTGTATAATTGCCACATATTCATAATATTGAATTAATATGGAAGCAACATAGATATATGCTAACAAAAGACTACTACTTAAGTAAGTGGCTTTTTATTTTACTTATTGGAGTATAATCGGTTTACGAAGTAGTGTTAGTTTCAGGTGTTTGAGTGGCTTTTCGAATATGATGTAAGAAGACTTTCACACTTCAAATAGTTATTATGTACAAAATATCCTCTTGATCCATCGAGTCTAAAATATTAATTATCTGACCCTTAAAAAATTTTGTCTCACCTCTTTCATAGATCTCTATGTGTGCTGTGGTTACAGATCTCTATATATTGTTGTAAAACTTTGGGGTAAAAATAGTTTATAATACAGTATGTAGCATGTAATTCCATTTTTAGGCAAAAACAAATACATATATTGAATTGGTTAAAATGTTCATTCAGGTTTTCTGTAAGATCTTATGGAAATATGTGTCTGCACAGAGAAAGAGAAAGAGAGAGAGAAATTAATACTTTTATAAATTTTCTGTGAACGGTGGCTCTAAACGTTGTTTATTCCTTTCTAGATTGAGTTATCATGACAATTATTGATAGTAGACAATTGATGGAATACCCCAACTATACTGCACAGGTTGACGACTAATGATTAAACATAAAAAATAAAATTGTATAGGAAATGTATCTTTTAATGAGATGGATAGAGGAAGTTTTACTTATTTATTCAATGAGTTCATATATCCCAAGATGACTCTAGCTCATTTTTGTAAGACAGGGCTCAACACCAATTCAGTTTCTATTTTTCATTTTTACAGTTGTAGGCAAGGAGAGAGCTTTCACAAAAACAAATAGAAAGAGGTTTCTATAGCAATACTACACATTTCTTTGAACACCTTTTGAATTATGTGCTGAAAATAACCTATTCTTTAAAAAAAAAAAAAACTTTTTTCAAATCTATTGCTTTTTAAAAAAGTTCAAAGCATGCTAAGCTATTATATCCCCCTTCAATTTGGTTGAGAGCAAAGAATCCTTCACATCTAAAAAAGGACTTGTTTGATACATGGTCATTATTATTTATTCACTTTCTCAGTGCCAGTCAGTACCAGTATTTCTAATTGTTCTCCCCTCTCCCAGGTTTGAATTCCCAGAGCAAAACAGCAGCACAGATGTGAGATGGGGAGAATGATGCTCTTTGGAGAAGTGGGAGGGCTGTGGGGAAAGGGAGCAGATTGCACAAGGCGAGGCCCTAGATATGGATTTCCTTAAAACAGCATTTCTCAACCATTTTTTTTTCATGATCTCCCCTCTGTGGACACTTTCTAGCCATTTTTTTAAAAATTATCACCCCTCTATTGAGTACTAATACCACAGATAATATTTCATATCTGTTTACGACTCCATGGACTGTAGTCTGCCAGGCTCCTCTGTCCATGGAGTTCTCCAGCCCAAAATACTGGAGTGGGGTGCCTTTCCCTTCTCAGGTCTCCTGCATTGCAGGTGGATTCTTTACCGTCTGAGCCAGCAAAGAAGCCCACTAATGCCACAGATAATCTTTCATATCTGTTTACATACTGTGGTTCTTTGGAGGGCTAATAACCACCCCCTAACCCTAATGCTGGGCTTTCCTGATGACTCAGTGGTAAAGAATCTGCCTGCCAATGTGGGAGATTCAGGTTCAATCCCTGGGTCGGGAAGATCCCTTGGAGGAGGAAATGGCAACCCACACCAGTATTCTTGCCTGGAGAATTCCAAGGACAGAGGAGCCTGGCAGGCTACAGTCTACGGGGTTGCAAAGAGTTGGACAACTTAGTAACTAAACAGTAACCCTAACCCTAAGCAATTTTTGCTCCAGTGGGGGCGATATCACCTCCGTTGAGAATGGATGCCTTAAAAGCACACTGTGAGCACCCCGGGACGTCTCCATGACTTCCCGGGGGAAACATTTGCTCTGGGCAGCACATGGCCAGTCTCTTCTAAACGGTCCCACACTTACAGTCAGGGACTCTCTTCTTTCTCTCTTTCATCACCCCGCCCCCCAATCCCCGCCTCCAGAGCCCACTCACCCGGCACATCCTCAGATGTCAGCTTACACATCTCTCTCTCCCCAGAACACCCTCCTGGACTTGCCACAGGATACTGAAATAGCCAAGATTTTTTTGTTGGTGGGCAGGCGGGGGGCACTGATGGCTGGTGCTCTGTGAGTGCAGAGAGCATGCCTGCCATGTCCATCATGAGATCTTAAGACATGGCACACAGCTTGACGCAGAACAAGCATTCGTGAAGTGAGAGATGGAGTGTTTCCTGTAAACAAAGGATGTCCCAGTCATCAGCAATTGCAGCCACCATGGATGCTGAGCTGGTGAGCCCTGAGGGAACTCGGGAAGGAGAAAACACCTGCCATGTAGCAGCCATCAGACTGCAGCCACTTCTTGGAGCAGTTTCTCAGAGCTATCTGAAATATTGTCTCCCAGGGTGCAGTGCTCATTTTTCCCCAAATAAAACTCACAAATCTTACACTTGCAAATTTTTTTTCAACAGCAGGAAACATTCAACTAATACTTTGCCTTCTCCTCCCAATCTGCACCCCCGCCTATACGAGTTAGCTATGGCAGGGTAACAAACTATCCCCAGACATAGTGGCTTAAGACAAGATCCAGGCATTTAGCTCACGATTCTGCAAGACGGCTGGGCAGTTAAGGTCAGGGCGTCCTTGTACTTCTGTGGTTGGCTAGTAAGTTGCCTGGGACCTGGGTCTGGGGAGCACCTCATCCAGACAGCTCACTTCAGCTCCACATGATCTTCTCATCCAACAGACCCACCCCAGACTTATCTTCATTGTGGTCACCACGTGGTTCCCAAGAACAGTGGGAGAAGGTGAACCCCAATGCACGAGCAACCTGTCAAGTTGCTCATGTTTTCTTTTTTTTCTGACCATGCCATGTGACACATGGGATCTTTATTTCCCCACCAAGGATCGAACCTGTGCCCCTAGCATTGGGAGTACAGAGTCTTAACCCCTGGACCACCAGGGGATTCCCCACTCACCTTTTCTTATCACGCTATTGGCCAAAGCAAATCACGTGGCTGCTCCTGATGCAAAGAGTGGAGACAGAGACTCTAGAAGTCTTTAGGGCCATTCTTTACAATCTACTGCGCTTCACCAGCGTCAGCATGAAAGCTGCCTTTGTGACTCCTTTTCCAATGGTTTTACTGTAATATTCCATTTAGCATCATTTCACCAAGGCCGTGCTCCCTGGTTCCCACTCCTCAAGAACCACCCCCATCTCTCCCTTCCAAAATAGGTCCCCTCTCCTTATATCTCTGAATTATCTTTCTTCTGCTGTCTGGAAGACATGATCCACCCTAGGGTTTCAGACCCAAGCACTCAAACTCACCCACAGTTGGGACACAACGGGTGGGTAAAACCAGAACAATGGGCCCTCCCTGAGTTCACAAAGCCATCCCTGGTCATTTAATTACTCACTTATTACTGAGATCAGCAAGTTCTGTTGGTAGACAGTGCACGATTGCCCCAGCACTGGGCTTAGCAAGCTCTTGGATCTTGTTCCCTGACTCCCTGCCTTTCCTCCCAGAGGTTCAGTGGGTCTGGCCTTGAGAGGTACCCCCGTGCAAACAGCACCCACAATACTGCAAGAGTTGTTGCCATCGGAGTCATTGCTTTTCTCTTGCGCCAATCTTCAGATTGACAAGGTGTGAAGCAACACGTTATGAACCACAATCATAACCTACTGGGGTGTCCATCATTGGTGAGAGGTCCTGAGGCCCCAACATCTGAATCTCAAATGTTTTCAGAGAGGTTAAAAATCAAATGTGCCATAAAAGTATGATTGCATCATTGTGCAAAGACGTGATGACAATCTTGAGTCACTTGAGTCACATGAGCAGTGCAATTATTGTGTTTTATTTGGTCACTTGCTCTACTGTTTCTTAGTGCCTCATACAGAGAACGTGCTTGATAAATACTTGTGGAATGAGTAAAAATGATGACAAGTTCACACAAGGGCCATAAAGGCAGAAACACAGGATGCTGAGTTACAGCCCCAGGGGATGTTTACACAGGGTGTTGGGGAGGTGATGTTTAATCTCAGCTTTAAGGGCGAAGGCTGAGTCAGGAAAAAGAATAGCAGGTGCAAAGGCCAGCAGAGGCAAAGGGTCATGATGTGAGTTCTTGAGTGTTATGATCCCTACTCATCTTTTGTGAAACTTATAGGATTTAAGCTATGTTAAAGTAGTTCAAAAGGGAGTCACGGGGCTTCCCTGGTGGTCCAGTGGTTAAGAATCTGCCTGCAAATGCAGAGGGATATGGGTTCAGTCCCTGGTCTGGGAAGATTCCACATACCATGGAATAACTAAGCCCATGTGCCACAACCACTGAAACCAGAGCGCCCTAGAGCCTGTGTTCTGCAATGAGAAGCCTGCCTCACAATGAAGAGAAGCCCCCACTCTCCACAACTAGAGGAAGCCCCCGTGCAGCAACAAAGACCCAGAGCATCCATATGTAAAACTTTTCATTGTCTCGCTTAAAAAATGGAGTCACAGTGGCCAATGTGAACATCCACGTTAGTTGTTTTGAAACATCCACAATAGAAGTGTGAAGAGTCCTAGAGGGATAGACTAAGAGCGTTACCTTAGAAATGTGATGGGCAGTGTACCTCACTGGGACAGAGGACCAAGACCTCCTCTCCTGGGGGAACTTGACTCTGAAAGAGACCACTGAGCCGAGTGACTTGCAGCGACTTTGCTGGAGGACCCGACTTTCTGCTCTGGGAGCCTTTCCAGATGGAAGCTGCCCGACTCCCTGTTGGAGCAGAAGGTGACCTCCCACCCACACCTACTGTGACTTGTTGCCGGTTGGGAAACAGCTGAGATGCCTCCTTTGAGGACTTCTTGGAGTGGTCTGCTACCCTCTTTCCCTACCTTACCTTGTGTTATGTGCCATAAACCAAGGGATTCATGAACTGAATATCGGCTGTGTTGCTTACATCTCCAGCCCCCCGACTGCGGGGCCCTGTGGCAGACAGAGTTTGGTAGCTTGGCAGAGCTGGGAGGAGGTCGTGGTTGGGGCAGAGAGGCACAGAGGAGGTGGGGGAGCCAAGGAGGGATGCCAAGTCTTGGGTCTCATAGGCCATGGGAAGGAGCTGGATTTCATACCAAGAGGAAGTGGGGCTTGAAGGAGGGTTTTTAAGGAGGGGTGTGGATTGGTTCATTTGATATTGGAAGTAGCAACCGTGGAAAGAAGCTCTGCCTCTGGAGTAGCCTCACTTTCCTATGAAGACCTCTGCCCTCCACTGGGCCGGCCCTGATAAGCATTTTGATCTGGACCACTCAGTCAATTTGACCTCCCGGTCTTCGTCAAAGGTTCTGACCTCCAACTTACTGTCATGGAATCTCGTATACAGTGTCCAGCTTTGAGACATTATTTTAGCACATCAGTTCTGCGGGACTTTCATTTTCCCCAGGTTTTCTAGATCCTACTCTTGTATGCACGACAGCATCCCAGAGCTATGTACTTGGACTGCACTGCTTTGCTCCAGTGTAATTTCACTTCTGTCATCAGCTTGCAACAAGGGAACCTGAAGCAGCAGCTGCAAAGCCAGGCCCCAAACATTCCCAGATCCCACTGATGATGCTCTGGAGAAGCATCCTGGGTCTCTGTGCAGGAAGATGTGTGCCTCTCTAGAGCATGTAGCTGGCTGTGGTTTTATGGAAGCAGAATCATATTTCAATCCTCTCTGAGGACTTAGGGGGAGTCAAATTTGTAACCCACTTCCAAGACCTGTGTGAGACAATAAAACATGCACATCTCTGGGCCTTTTTTTCCCTCTAAATTCGTGTTCCAGCTGCCCAAGGGCTTTCTAGGTGGCTCAGTGGTAAAGAATCCGCCTGCCAAGGCAGGAGATGTGGGTTCCATCCCTGGGTGAAGATCCCCTGGAGGAGACAATGACAACTCTCTCCAGTATTCTTGACTGGGAAATCCTATGGACAGAGGAGCCTGGCGGGCCACAGCCCACGGGGTTGCAAAGAATCAGACATGACTGAGCGACTGAGCACACATCTTCTCTCTCCTCTCCAGCTCCCCAAGGCATTTATTTTTGCCTTTTGTGTTAATGTAGCTTTATTAGTCACCTCAATTCCTTTTCTGGAATAAGGGGGGATATAAAATAGTAAAGCAGAATAAAATTATATATCCTGCCTATGACAGGCACTTTATTCATGACCCTCCACGCTTTCCTCTCCTCCCCTTCAAAAAAATAAAAAAAGAACTAAAAAACTCTAAGATGAAAATATATAGTTTGATTCTGCTTTGGACTTCATAAACTTTCTGATATTATGCAAACATATTCTCTGTGCAGGAGAGCAAACACAATCAAGATGACTCCACATTGGGTGGCTGATCACCTAAAAGCTTTCGTTTCTCTTTTGCCCATCTTGCATTACAAAAGCCAGAAAGCCAGATATTTTATTTCCCAACCCCTCTTGCGATTGGACCCAGGTTTAGAGTTGCCAGATTGAAAAAATTATTAATATTTCTATTTATATAAAATAACAAAATAACTGGGGTTACCCAGTTAAATTTGGATTTCTCATGGGACATACTTACACTGAAAAAAAAAAAAATCTGTGTTTACCAAAATTCAAATTTAACTGGGCAACCTGTATCTCATTTGGCAGTCTTACTCAGTTCTTATCATGAGATACAGAAGAAAGTATATTTGAGCACATTTGAGGACCACTTCACTCTGGATAAAAAGAGACTACTAAAGAAAAGACTTATCTTTCCTGCCATGAATGCAGTTGTGATGCCAGACACTCTAGCAGCTACTTTATCATTATAAGGCAACAAAAAAATTAAAGCCAACGCGCTCAGGAAGACAGAGCACAAAGAGCAAACCCAGGTCTTGATGGTATTCTTCAACCAATATTACTGAAAGCATTCTAGATACCCACTGGCGGTGCTGTCTTCTGCTTTTGTCTTTTTTAATGAATTATACTTGATGTATAATGCTGTGTTAATTTCAGCTATATGGCAAAGTGATTCAGTTATAAACATATAAATACATAACTTGTAAATATTATATACATATTGTTATATATATATATACTTTTTTAGATTCTTTTCATTTATTATAAGATATTGAACATAGTTCCCTGTGCTATATACTAATAGTAGGTCTTGTTGTTTACTTTATATATAGATAGTGTGTTTCTGTTAATCCCGAGCTATCTTATGCACCTCATTCTCCTTTGACAAGCATAAGTTTGTTGTCTATGTCTGTGAATCCATTTCTATTTTATAAATAAGTTCATTTGTTTCATTTTTTAGATGCCACATATAAGTGATATCATACAGTGTTTGTCTTTCCCTATCTAACTTAGTATGGTGATCTCTAGTTCCATCCATGTAGCTGCAAGTGGCATTATTTCATTATTTTTAAGGTTGAATAATATTTCACTATTTATATATACATTATAATTTAAAAACATTTTAGCTACCTCGAGCAACATATGAAATCTTTGTTCCCTGACCAGGGATGGAACTCATGTCCCTTGCATTGGAGGTGCAAAGCCTTAACCAGTGGACTGCCAGGGAAGCTCCTATGACATATCTTCTTTATCCATTCATCAGTCAATGGATATTTAGGTTGCTTCCTTGTCTTGATTATTGAAAATAGTGCTGCTATGAACATTAAAGTGCATGTATTTTTTTTTTAATTTTTTATTAGTTGGAGGCTAATTACTTCACAACATTTCAGTGGGTTTTGTCATACATTGATATGAATCAGCCATAGATTTACACGTATTCCCCATCCCGATCCCCCCTCCCACCTCCCTCTCCACCCGATTCCTCTGGGTCTTCCCAGTGCACCAGGCCCGAGCACTTGTCTCATGCATCCCACCTGGGCTGGTGATCTGTTTCACCATAGATAGTATACATGCTGTTCTTTTGAAATATCCCACCCTCACATTCTCCCACATAGTTCAATAGTCTGTTCTGTATTTCTGTGTCTCTTTTTCTGTTTTGCATATAGGGTTATCGTTACCATCTTTCTAAATTCCATATATATGCGTTAGTATGCTGTAATGTTCTTTATCTTTCTGGCTTACTTCACTCTGTATAATGGGCTCCAGTTTCATCCATCTCATTAGGACTGATTCAAATGAATTCTTTTTAACGGCTGAGTAATATTCCATGGTGTATATGTACCACAGCTTCCTTATCCATTCATCTGCTGATGGGCATCTAGGTTGCTTCCATGTCCTGGCTATTATAAACAGTGCTGCAATGAACATTGGGGTGCATGTGTCTCTTTCAGATCTGGTTTCCTCAGTGTGTATGCCCAGAAGTGGGATTGCTGGGTCATATGGCAGTTCTATTTCCAGTTTTTTAAGAAATCTCCACACTGTTTTAAAGTGCATGTATTTTTTGAATTAGTTATCATCTTTTCTGGATATATGCCCAGGAGTGGGATTGCTGGATCATATGGTAACTTAGTCGCAGTGTTTTTTTTTTAACATTATTTCTGCTACTAAATAATCAAAAGCCTCACTAAAATTTTTGCAGAAGAAGATCACTCTTCATTAACGGCACATAGGGCAGCCCCCAAATGGGAAATAAGCGAATGTAATAAATGTGAAAAATTTACCAGAAATAAGGAAATGAGGCATCAGGGCAGCCATGGGGGTATTTTCTATGCTATTTGGGGCAAGGGGAGAAGGGATATAGATATAACGCAGCAGTCAAAAGCACAAATTCCAGAGCCAACCTGCCTGGTTTCAGATCCAGTTCCATCATTTATTGGCAGTGAGAATATTTCAAGGAGAGAGGTGGTCGCTCATATCAGATGCTGCTGAGAAGTTGAAACAGCCATGGACCAAGAGAGGGTCCCTGGGTGTGATGGTTTCAATGTCACTGACGTCCTTCCTAAGAGCAGCTTCAGTTAAGCAGTGTGTGTAGAAAGGATCACAAGAGGTTTTAGATGAGTGGGTGGGAGAACAGGAGAGGCAGTGAGTGACTGTAAACCCTAGGTGAAATCAGTTCCAAGCTCCAATTCAAAAACTAAAACCACACTTTGGAACGCATGTCTTGATTGTGGGAAGTACAGGGCGGCGGGGAGACGGCATGAAAGTTGACCCCTGGTGAGATCCTCCTAGAGTGCTGGGTCAACCATCCCCTCTTGCGGTGCTTCTCAACCTCAGTATTTCCAAATGTATCACTTTCACCATCTCTGCTGCATTCATTTTTTAAATGAAATTTATAGGTACTTTAAGGGATATTTTATAACACAACCATCAACAGTAATGGTGTATCCTTAGCCTCGGAGAGAAATGTAATCCATTAAAAAATGTAAGGAAAAACAGAAATATAATTGAAGCCAAGCCAAGTTCTAAAAACTTCAGCCAAATGCTACTGCTGCCACAGTTGGTGAAGTGCTGTAACACTCTGACCTTCACTTATGATCAAAACCAAAACCGACGCTAAGGGGGAGGTGAGGAGGAAGAGGGGTGGGTTGGGAGTTTGAGGTTGGCAGACACAAACTGTTATATATAGACTAGATAAAAAACAAGGTTCTACTGTATAGTACAGGGAACTAGATCCAATTGTAATGAAACATAATGGAAAAGAAAATAAAAAAGAATGTATACATACGAATAACTGAATCACTTTGCTATACAACAGACATTAATACAACACTGTAAGTCAACTGTACTTCACTTAAAAAACAAGACCAAAAACATTAGGAACAACGCTAACATGGTAGTGCAAACACACATAAAAATGAAACAAGTTGTAAAAAAGTACTTACCCTTACTACTGATAATGTGCTATGAACATTTTCCATTCTGTTCCTTATCTTTTAAAGGTAACGGACTTGATTCCCCAAATAGATTCACCATCCATTAACGACTAGTACATGGTTTCAAAAACAATGAATTTGTAAATATGACATTACTGTTGAAGACCCATCAGTACCAGCCTGCGATCTTTTCCTTGAACGAATTCTTAAGATTTGAAAGATAATTGAAAAGCAAGTAACTTTCTCACTGGGTCATTCAATGTTATTTCACGCTGTATCACCACCAACTCCCGCCCACAAGCACGCTGGTGTGTAGTGGGACGCAGGTCACACTCTAGGGAACACTGACCTCTGATTCTGCAACCTCGAGGGGAGGAGAGGGCTGGGGGGCTGCCTTGCTGCCATTCTGCACACTCAGGTTCAAGTTCACAGCTCACTCACATAACCAAGAATGTCATCAGGCATGGACAGGCCCTATGATTCTGAATCTCCAGGGACCCTTTAATCTGTACTAGTATCATATCTGTATGAGTTTGTTCCTGTTGCTATAGCAAACGACCACAGACTCACCGCTTACAACAATTCAAGTTTATTCTCTTCTTGTCCTGGGAGTAAGAAATCTGAAATTAGTTTCACTGGGCTAAAGTCCAAGTGTTGGCAAGGCTGGTTCCTTCTGGACGCTCTGAGATATTCTCTTGCCCTTTTCAGCATCCAGTGGCCACTTACATTCAACTTTCCCCCGTCCCTCATCTTCAAAGCGTATCACTCCGATCTCTGCTTCTGGCATCACACCGCCTATTCCTCTGACTCTGCCCTCCCTCCTTCCCTTAAAAGGAAGGGCTCCTGTGATTACATCTGGCCCACCTGGATGCTCCCACCTCAAGATCCTTAACTTAATCACATCTACAAAGCCCCTTTTGCCATACAAGGTAACATACTCTCAGCTGGGGGGATTGGGAAGGGACATTTTAGAGGGTCATCATTCAGCCTGCCACAGTGACCAAGGTGAAGGAGGATTTGAGCGGGCAAGGGCAGAAATGGGAGCAGAGATGAGCTCCAACCTCTGGTCAAGATGCCAAGTGCAAGGTCAGATGCCACACATAAGAGCACATGGGAGTAAATCCCACAACAGATGCAAGGGCAGGAGCTGAGTCTGACTCACGGAGGGTGAGCCAAGGTCAAGGTCAGGCTGAGGATCTTTGGTTCCAGCTGACAAAGAGGGGAACCACAGTGCCCCCCCACCGCCCCAGGGGAGCAAAGGATAAACAGCAGAGGACCAACACACTGGCAACGGGCAACGGAGATTTATTTAAACTGCTGGCCAATAGGAACAGGAACTTGTACAACCACCCCAGTAAATGAGGCTTCTTGGAGAATGGGGGAGAGTGGCAGCCGGGGCTTCCCCACCGCTCAGGAAACTTGGAGACTCAACTCCGGAAAGGCCGCTGGCTTCAGCTCTGGCTCAGCACGAGTCTTGAACAGATCAATAAGTTATTTCCTTCAAACCTGAGGGGAGGAAACACACAGATGCTGAGAAGGGGCTGTCAGAGGCTGAGGCAGAGAAAACAGTCAGAGGCGGAAGAATGTGACCCTGGGGCCCCAGGTCCACAGGGACTGGCTCTGGGGCCATGGCTGCACATTCAGTTACTGCACCCGGCCTTCCTGGTTGTGAAAGATAAGATTCCACAAGGAAACAGGAGGCTGGATGAGACAGTGTTTACAGGTGGCTTAAAGGGGATTAAGAAATGTTACAGCGGTTTATGGGCTGGCTCTCTGCAGTAAAACCCACACGTCCGTTCTTTAAATGCTGAACTTTTTTTTTTCTGAATCAATACCTTTCATTCAGACAACTTGTTTAACAAGCTCAATCTTGAGTGTTCTGCTTTTTACCTTAAATTTAAAATTATTATTGGCCCATTTTGGGTGAGAAAGAAGTCAAAGGGTTACTGACTAGTCTTCGCAATTTTGTTCACCCTTTTCTCTTTGAGTTAAATTCAGTAATAAAAAAGACTGGTGTAGGCAATTTATTTCTTCACATATCTAGTAATTTTTTTTTTTATCAAATACTGACCAGTCCATCCTAAAGGAAATCAGTCTTGAATATTCATTGGAAGAAATGATGCTGAAGCTGAAACTCCAATACTTTGGCCACCTGATGCGAAGGACTGACTCATTGGAAAGGACCCTGATGCTGGGAGAGATTAAAAGCGGGAGGAGAGGGGGATAACAGAGGATGAGATGGTTGGATGACATCACCAACTCGATGGACATGAGTTTGAGCAAGCTCCAGGAGTTGGTGACGGACAGGGAAGCCTGGCTTGCTGCGGTCCATGGGGTCGCAAAGAGTTGGACACGACTGAGCTACTGAACTGAACTGAACACGGTGGGTGGTAAGCTGAGGAGACTGAATTCTGATCTCTTCCTCTGAAGAGTGTTGAGTTTTATTTTAGCAGGCGATTTTATTATTGGAGAATCATTCTGATTTTCCAGAGTCTTGGCTGTAGGTTTGTTTAGTATCAATCTGTTTGGATTCTGTCCTACAGCCTATTCTCTAGAAACTTGGTCTTTTAGATGCTGAACTTCGAGCAAACACATACAGTTTCTCCTCTACACACATACAAGTTAAGTACAGTAAGTCCCTTACATACGAATGAGTTCCGTTCCATTCCATTCCAAGAGCAAGTATTAGCAAGTCCAATTTGTTCATAAGTACAACAAAGTTAGCCTCCGTACCCAACTAACACAATTGGCTATATAGTACTGTATTATAATAGGTTTATAATACTTTTCACACAAATAATACATAAAAAACAAACACACAAAATAAAGAAGACATTTTTAATCTCACAGTACAGTACCTTGAAAAGTACAGTACAACAGCTCGGCATACAGGGGCTGGCATTGAGTGAAGAGGCAAGAAGAGCTGCTGACGGAGGCGGGCAGGGAGGTGGGAGGCTATAGAGCCAAAGGACTGTCAGCAACAGGAGACGGAGGAAAAGCTGCCAAGTCACTCACACCTGACACTGATGGAACGCACGTTCGCATCTTTAAAAGCTCGCAACTCGAAGGTTCGTATGTAAGTAACTTACTATACCGATACCACAAGCAGTCAGGCGCGAAGTGGGGAAAAGAAGCCCCTTACATAGAAAAGCTCAATGCATCATTACTTGACAGAATCTAGAATTAATTCTATACTGTTACAAGTCACCTACATTTTTTAAAAGTTTAAGAAAATTAAGTAAATGCAGACAGAGCTTCATGACAGAATATTTATAAAGACATGAAAATTACGCTCATGCAGAGATTTTAATAGCAAAGGGAAATGCTTATAATATTAAGCTTAAAAAGATCCAGAATCAAGGTTACATAGAAAATTAAACCCCACTAAAAGCAAATCAACAGCTAGAAAAAGAAAAGAAGGGAAAAGCTGCCAGAGGTCATCTCTGAATGATGGGCATATGGGTGATTTTTTTTTCCTTTGCCATACTTTTTTCTAGAAGTTTCCAAAGTCTCTGCTTAAGATTACAGTTTCCAAAACTAGAGAAAAACAGCAGTACAAAAACACAGTAATAAATGATTTTCTAAATAAAAAATAATTTAAATGGATTTTGTGGACTGAACTGCCCAGCTGGGTAAATTTATAAACTGGTGGAAAGATAAGCCAAAGGAGGATGATTAACAACCTGGAATTTTCACACAGGAGACAGTCCTTGACTCCCCCAAGCTCTTTGTTTTATACTCACTACCTGCCTAAGGCAGTATGTCAGACATAGCTATAGGAAGTCTGAGGGCGCTTGTAACAGCAAAGGCCAGAACTGGGATCTAAAACTATCTCCACTGGGCTCGAGAGATGCCCAGGGGAAGCAGGTCAACAAGGGGCAGCTGTAAAGCAGGAACTGGGTCAAGTCACGGAAACAAGATGCTGAGACAAGGCTCCGAGCTTTGTCCCCACGGCCCGGCTCGTCCAGGCCAGGGGATTCACCTTCAATGTAAAAGAAGATAAGAGAGAGAAATTCAACCCACAGCTGCAGGGGTGTTAGACAGAAACAATGACCTGTGTGTTTTAACATCCAGTAAACTTGGTGACAAGCAGATCAAAAAGCTGAACATTGGATCCTTTCATTAAGATGATTATGAGACTCAAGGTCTCTTACCATCCAGTTGAGGAAATTCCACAAACAACCCTAAAGCGCTGTTGGTTGGTTTTCAGACATGTGGTTTTATTTGAACAGTTCTCCTGGGTTTTGTGCTATAATATAACTGCTGATTTTCTATGTTCACGGATCCATGTATATGAGCCCTAGTTCCTCCTGGGTAGAAAATTCCCATCGAGCATTATGCTCTCTGGAGACAAAAAAATACCCTAGAAAAATTCCAATCAATATAAGTGAAGTCACCTACCTAGTTCGCTTCCTCCTTTGGTGGCCCAGCAAAGGCAGTAATGCTGCATGAGCTGTTCAAGAAGCTCCATTTCATCCAGGAATTCAAGGGACTCTATTCTGTGGAACGAAGAGACAACAGTACAAACGCATCCAATTAAAAATGAAGGCTGCGACGCATACTGTCGGGCATGGAAAAGCCTTCAGGATAGACTATGTGAAAAGAAGCAGGCTACAGAATAGTATGTATGGCGTGGGTCCATTTTAGCTTAATTTTATTGAAAAGAAGAAAAAAAAAACTCCATAAGCAAAGTCAAAAGTGACAGATGACAAACTAGAAGAGAATGTTTGTAATACAAATGACATGGAGGTAGATTTCCTTGTCATATAAAAGAGCTGTTACACTTCAGTAAGAAAGAACACTTTTTAAAACTTACTTAAAAGATGGGGAAAAGACCAGGTCACTGGCAAGGAAAAAAACAAGAGCTTTTCAATCTCATTTATGTGAAGAGAAACGTAAATTAAACCAGGACTGCTGCCATGTCCTGCCTGCCGTCTGCACACGGTGGGGTTCTGCTCCAAGACCTTGCTTCAGATGTCATGGACTGCGCTCCAGAACCACTGGCAAAGAAGATCTTTAAAGGAGTTTTAGTAGCGGAACCTGTGGGCATTTTTGGTGTGTGTTTTTTTTTGTTTAAAAATATGAACACAAGCCAAGATTTTAGGCAAACAATGAGCAAGAAATTTCCCTTCACCTTGGAAGTGTATTACAAATCCACTGAACACTCTGGATGGAATGTATGGAGTCAGAAAGCAACATCAAGAAATATGGTTGAACGGCAAAAATTAGGAGTCTGATTATCGATCAAGGTTTGCTCTATTTCATAGGATTGGGCAAGATTAAAACTCCAAAATTGACATGGATGGATTTTAGAATATTTAAGGTTAAATGTAAATTCTAATTAAGCTGGAGGTTTTATTCTTCAGACTAACTGAAGAAACTGACGGAGGGTTTCTTTTATTACATTATAAATGGAGTTTTGTTTACTACTCAAAATAAAGTGATTCTCCTTAAAAAAATGTTGTGCACCTGAAACTAATATTGTCTGTCAATTATACCTCAATTTGAAAAACTACTGTCGTTAGCATATATCCACACATCAGTATAAATACCAGGCACCACTAAACAGGGCAGGGTAACCCTGAACATCTTGACATGCAGAGATAAATACAAACTATTGTTAAGCTTTTGAAAGGATGGTGGTTTACAGACAAATACATGTATCAATCTACTGATTCAAAAAATACAAATCTATAGATTGATAAATATTTATATACACATAGAAAAAGAATATACTCTGATTTATTCACAGCACACAACTGCTCTATACTTCACACACTTTACTTGAAAACTGTTTTAGAACAACAAGCATGTATTTCTTTTATAATGAGGGGGAAAGTCCACTTTAAAAATCCATAAGCAGACTCCCCCACCCCCTTAGGACCCCTTGGGCAATGTGACTTTCCTCCTTTTCCAAAACACAGGGATTGTGCAAGATTTCCACTGCAGAGGTGTAACTGCTTATTTTTGACTAAAATAACCTGTTTGGGCATAAACCTTATCTTGGCTAATAGCTAATGAGTTACTCTCAAGGAGCTAGCAATGTTTAATCTATGTTAGCAGCAGTTAACTTGTTTCAAAATAGGTCTAGTTTGGGGTTGGGTTTTTTTTTTTTTTTTTTTAAACATTAACAGGTATGGACAACGATGCCTTTCATTCACAATTACTTGCCATGGAGCGGACTCTTGTCAATCCCGTACCTGATCACTTCGGCACGAGGCAGCTTGCTGTACAATTCCATCATGTCAATGGCTGACACCGACTCCCAGCCGCTGGTCAGGAGCCGTTCTCTCTAAAACGTGGGGTGGAGAGAAAGGGAGACGACCGGAGCTGTCACAAGACCCGGGCGCTCTTTGCACACACTGCTTCCCTCGGAGGGCTCCTCTTTCAAAAGCCCGTTCTGGACCCTCTCATCTGTCTTCTCATTTTCCCCCTTTTCTCTACTCAATAGTGGGGACACTCCAAAGTATAATATTTAAAGAGAAATAAAGGAAGAAACTCTTCTATGTAAGCAACAGGTTTTTAAAGGGCCCTGGTGGTAATAACATAAGCCATGTAAAAACTAAGTCATTTAAAAGGGGGTAGGGGGTGGGGAAGTGCCTCTTCACCAAAAAATTTCTAAATTTTGGGGTAACAATTACAGATTGCAAGAATTTAAGTCAAGTACAACGTGCGAATCATGTTTGGATCCTGATTCAAATACACCAACCATGAACAATTTTTTAGACGACTGGTAAAACCAAGTATGAATTGGGTGGGTGTCAGCTGCTATGAAGGAGTATGTTGACTTGTCAGATGTGATCATGGTATCATCAATATCCTGGGCAGAGGAAGGTCCTTACTGGTAGGAGATTCACACTGAAGTACTTATGAGGAAAATGAAACATTGTCTGGGATTTGCCTTAAATATTCCAACGATGTGCTCAGACACTCAGTCATGTCCGACTCTTTGTGACCCCATGGACTGCAGCCCGCCAGGCTTCTCTGTCCGTGGGATTATCCAGGCAAGAATACTGGAGTGGGTTGCCATTTCCTCCTCCAGGGGATCTTCCTGACCCAGGGATTGAACCCACATCTACTCGTGAATCCTGAACTGCTGGCAGATTCTTTACCACTGAGCCACCTTTCCAATGACACCACCAACAAAAATTTGGGGGAAGGGGTAACAATATGGCAATGACAAAATATTATTAATTATTGAAGCTGGCTGGTGGGACATAGGTGTTCGCTTTAATTATTTCCTCTACTCTTATGTTGTTTGAAAAACAGCATAATAAAAAATTAAAGCAACAGGAGACAGGAAATGTAAACTTGTATTTTCTATGTTAAGATGGTAGCACAGGGCTTGGATCTCCCCCACAGGATGACCCAGTGGCCCACGCGGAGCCCTGGCTGCCCGCAGGCAGGCACTCCGGAAGGACTCTCACATTCTCCCATCTGCGGAGGGAGGAGGCCCTTTCTCGGTTGGCCAAGGGTACAAGGGGCATCTGGGTCTCTGCCCTCTGACCTGCGACTCCAACGACTTGCAAGTCTCCACTCCGGCCAGGTCACACTGTCGTCTCCGCAGGTTCTCGATCATGATCTGCCCAAACCGGTCATCCATGTTCACCTGGGAAGGGAGAGAGGAGGCTGGGCACTGCCACAGGGTCTCTCTGGCTCTTAAAACATGCAAATTAAAATAACCACCTCCTATTTCTAAGCAGTCAAGGCTGACAATACCCAGTGCAGGTCATGGAACCCCAAGTGCAGTGCTGATGAAGTAAGCCCTTGAAAGGCAACTGGGCAGAGTTCATCCATTGCAAACACTCAGCCTGGCACCAGATAACTCCACTGCTAGGAGCCCGTCTCACAGGTAGACTTGCGTGTGTATGCAAAGATGCAAGAACATTTACTGCAGCACTATGTATGATAGAAAGGATCTGGAAAGAACTTAAATACCCATTGCTTGGGGTTAAATAAATTCTGGCAGGTTTATACAATGAAATACCATATATCCATGAAAACATAAAAAGAAGATAGACAGATATGAGATGGCCCCTAAGATAAACTCTTGAAAAGTAATTTACAGAGGGATGTGTACTGTATGCTCGCATCTATCTTTAGGAGAAAAAAAAACTCTCTCTTCACATTTATATATGCACAGGAAAATTCTAGAATACAGCGAGGTTGCTTCCCAGGTTAGAGGCTGAGGTCTGCGATAGATGAGAAACTTTTCTTTGTTTACCCTTCAAACTAGATGACTTTTTTTTTATTTGCATGTGGCACTACTTTCTGAATAAAGAAGAAACGCCAAAGAATGTTCAGACTACTACACAATTGCACTCATTTCACATTCTAGCAAGGTAATGCTCAATATCCTTCAAGCTAGGCTTCAACAGTACGTGAACCAAAAACTTTCAGATATATTTCAAAACAGGATTTAGAAAAAGCAGAGGAACCAGAGATCAAATGGCCAACATCCGTTGGATCATCGAAAAAGCAAGAGAGTTCCAGGAAAAACATCTACTTCTGCTTCACTGACTATGCTGAAGACTTTGACTGTGAGGATCACAACAAACTGTGGAAAATTCTTAAAGAGATGGGAATACCAGACCACCTTACCTACCTCTGAATAAAAAAAAAAAAAAGGTTTAAAAAACATCATGTATATATGTGTGCAAAATGGCTGATGCACGTCAATGTATGGCAAAAACCACTACAATACTGTAAAGTAATCAGCCTCCAGTTTAAATAAATAAATAACATCACGTATATATGTGTGCAAAACAACATATTATGCACATTAATGTAGTGCACACACTGGTACTTTGTCATATATAAGGTATCAAAAATTCAGCACTTTAACAATATATGAAGTGACTCCCCAATCCTCTGCAAGACAAGAACCAATGTTACTCTTTTTTGTGGGGGGATGCATAGGGCTTATATGGCAGTAATGATATGACTGGAGACTATTCATTAGGAATAGAAGCTTATTTGTGAGCACAAACTCCTTTATTTTATTGCCTCGGTTTGAATCTTGGCTTGATATTTAATAGCTGTGAGCAAGATACCTAATCCCTTGGTTCAAACCCTTACCTGTAAAACCAGGAATAGTACTAGTACCTACCTTGTGGGCTGTTGTAATGATTAAACAGGTTAATATATATGAAACTCAAAGAAAAGCGCCGGCTATATAAGTAATCAAATCCTAAGAATCTGAAATCATTATTAATGAAATAATCATCATCCATGTTGTTTTGTCATTTAACTATTAATTAAATAACAACATAAGACATATGAGCAATTGACGAACACAAGGCTGATGATTCTGTACTTGTCAAGAAATAAATGAATTAAAAGTTGATTATTCACAAAATGAAGGTGGTGGTCAGGGTTTAACCCCATTGAGGGACAGCTGTGGTCAACATACTAAAAACTAGTACAATCTCAGCCCTGCTCCAAAGTTGACAGGGTCTCTGGCCAAAATTTATTTAACCCTTTATCTCTCACGTGATGTTGAATAAAAGAACACACAAATGAAACAGTACACATCTGAAACGTGTGGACACGTGGGAAGTGAAATTCCTCCTCCCCAGGTATGGTGTCCTGAAAACAGAGACAGGTCGTCAGGATTCCTCCATGTTGATAGTACAGACTGACGAGGCCAGCAGCCATTATATTCATTCACCAGGTCAAAAGACGACGTCTGCTTCCCTGGTGGTCCAGTGGTTAAGAATCCACTGTGCAGGGCAGGGGATGCCAGCTCGAACCCTGGTCCGGGAAGATCCCACATGCCTCGGGGCAACTAAGCCCGTGAGCCGCAACTACTGAAGCCTGTGTGCCCTGAAGCCTGTGCTCCACAAGAGAAGCCACTGCAATGAGAAGTCTGAGCACAACTCGAGAGGAGTCCCCACTCTGCAACCAGAGAACGCCCATGCGAGCGACGAAGACCCAGTGCAGTCAAAAATACATACATAAATATTTAAATTAAAAAAAAAAAAGACTGAATCTGAGGAATGCTTCCAATTAAAGAGAGGAAAAGAAGAAAACTCAACCAACCAAGAACCACCTATACCAGAACCTGGGCTGGGTGGGGGGTGGGGAAGACAGGAGACCAAGGTCCAGTCCCAGACCTGTATGTAGCTATGTCACACTGGGCAAGGCGCTGCACTGCCCTTATCTGTAATAACATTTGAAAATAAAATAAAAAGCGGTAAAAAAAATAAAATAAAATCAATAAAGCTAAACTAAAATAAACAATAACAGTAGCTAACATGTACTGGCACTGCTCATCATCAGTCCACTGCTGTTCAACATCTCAGGAATTCCCATAATAATCCAGAGAGGCAAGTCTTCTTCTTTTTTTAATGAATGCACTTGCCAAATTTAGTCTGGATTATTTAGACTTGAGAGGCAGGTATTCTTATCCCTGGGGCTCTGAGAGATCCAAATAGTAACTGAATTAATAACAGCTTACTTAATGCTGTCAATGCTTGTGCACCTGTTAGCTCATTTATGAACGATGAAGTTGGGGTATCGTTATCTTCATTTTTCAGATGAGGAAACAGGCACAGAGAGGTTAAGTAACTTGACCAGATCACAGAGCTAGGCAGTCTGTCTCCACAGCACAAACTCCCAACCACAAAGCAATTCTGCTGCAGGTCACACAGACCCAAGACGAATTATTCCAAAACACTAAAACCTAACCTTTTAGGCACCAGATGAGAAAAGAACAACAAACCAGAGGCCAGACTCAGTGATTTTAGAAATTAGGAAAGTGAAGTGAATTCTCCAGGAATTCAGTCCTTGGAATTCTCCAGGCCAGGATACTGGAGTGGGTAGCCATTCTCTTCTTTAGGGGGTCTTCCCAACCCAGGGATTGAACCCAGGTCTCCCACATTGCAGGAGCTGTGAGCTCATTGAGCTCAGCTCAGCTCATTCCAGCTGAACCACAGGAAATGTTAACAGTAAAACCCTGGATTTCTAATCTCTCTTGCAAAATCGGGAGTTCAGGCAACTCTAGGCTCACTCCACGTGGTAATAACTGACTGGCAGTGAAAAGCGGGCATCTCGTGAAATGGAACGTGGGTGTCCCAGTTCACCACAGGCCCCACCACTTCACACCCTATGGCACCTGGCCAGCTTCTTCCATCTGCATCACTATCTGCCTCTGAAGGCATGTGAGTTCCCTACCCCTACCCTGATGACAGCCAAAATTCCCTCCATCACGATCTATGACTTTACAGTAAACACGGAGATAAAGTAAGAACACAAAAAGCTTCCTTAAAGGCCAAGATGGAAGTTCCAGAAACTCTACATAAAAGTTTGCAGGCAGTCATGAACTCAAAAATACTTGGTTTAGGGCAGTGGTTGGGAATCCACCCTGGAATGGAAGGGACACCGGTTCAGTCCCTAGTCCGGGAAGACCCCACGTGCCGCATGGCAACTAAGCCCATGTTCCACGACTACTGTGCCCACACTCTCGAGCCCATGCTCCGCAGCAAGAGAAGCCACCACACAAGAAGCCCTGGCACCGCAGAGAGTAGTCCCTGCTGGCTGCTACCAGAGAAAGCCCAGGTGCGCAACCAAGACCCAGTTCAACCAAAAAACAATTAAATACATAAACCTCAAGAAAAGAAAAGAATACTAGGTTTGCTGGAATTGATTTAACAAAGGAGCTATATGAGAACTACAGAGGCAGAAGGAAAAGAATAAGGGAAAGCATATTCCAAGGGTGCTCAAGAGCGGAAAAGTCACCCCTGGAGTCCTGTGCAGAACGCGGATTTCTTGAGCTTCCTCTTACCTGTTCGTAGTTTATGAACATGGCAGTCTCGAAACTGTTGGCGGCCCACTTGAGGAGGTTTGCAGACTGCTCCGGAGTCATGTACACCAGCACACATTCGGCTATCAGGAGGGTCGGCAATCTTAAGGGAAGAAAAAAAGGCACATAGATAGGTTTTCATCCAGGTGGGACTCTCTAAATGCACTCACATTGCAGTTCATACCCCAGTGCTTTCGGTTTTCAGTTTTCATATTAACCATCAATGCAGCACGAATTTTCAGTTTTACAATGCAAAAAGGTGAGTGATCAGCGATGATTTTTGTCTGGCTGTTGAAAACGCAGACTATAAAAATGGCTACAAGTTCTTCCTAACTGTACACCCACACTGTGGCACTCTGACCAGGCAGAGTCTCCCCACTCAGGAGGCAGAGATTGTTTCCCTCCCCCTGCAATCTGGGTGAGTCGTGTAACTTGCTTTGGCCAATGGAATAGCAACAGACATGATATCAGCAGAAGCTTGGAAAGGACCTGGACGCTGGGCTTGCTCTCCTGCTGTACTTGGAAACCTGAAACCACTATGGAAATGAACCCAAGCGAGCTTGCCCTCAGAGGGGAGGTCCTGTGGTTGAGAATGACGCAGCTCCACTGACCAATCTGTTCTCCACACATGAACAAACCCCAGAGGACCTGAGCTAAACCTGGCCCCTAGCAGATGAATCACCCAGCTAAGCCCAGGCCAGGTAAAGAAGCCTATTTGGGAATTTTTTGCATGATTTTTGCAACTTTTTTGTAGATTTGAATCATTTAAAAAATGAAGTTAGACATATTTACAATATATTTTGTAAGAGGTAGCCATTAGCAACATTAGAAAGAGGATTAACACTCTTTAAAATGAAAGTGAAAGAAAAACAGACAAGACAGCCCATAAAGGAAAAAAGAGAACACAAATGAAATCTGAATACTTGTTACACCAATTGTTCTTCATCTATTTCGTAGATCTCCAAAGTGAGGCAAACTTCCTATGCAGATCTAGTCTGATTTATACACGATTACTTCCATGACCTTCCAGCACATTTTCCAAATAGCTGGCTATTCAGCTGCAACTGTATTCAGTCAGATGCAGCTGACTCAGGGGCCTAATATGTGCCAATTTCTCAACTGTTTTCACATGCGCTACCTGATCTTCAAGACCATCTTGTGAAATAGTTTTTATCCCAGTTCATAAATGAAGACACCAAGGCTCAAACAGATTAAAAAAAGCAAAAACCCCAAAACCCTGCCCTCTATTAAACAACTAGTAAGCAGAAGTAAGCTTCCTGGCAGAAAAGTTATGACAAAGTCAGACAGTATGTTGAAAAGCAGAGACATTAGTCTGCTGATAAAGGTCTGTATAGTCAAGGCTATGGTATTCCCAGGAGTCACGTACTGTTGTGAGAGTTGGACTGTAAAGAAGGCGGAAAGCCAAAGAATCGATGCCTTCGAACTGTTCAGTTCAGTTCAGTTCAGTCGCTCAGTCACGTCTGACTCTTTGCAGCCCCATGGACTATAGCATGCCAGGCTTCCCTGTCCATCACCAACTCTCGGAGCTTACTCAAACTCATGTCTATCGAGTCAGTGATGCTATCCAACCATCTCAACCTCTGTGGTCCCCTTCTCCTCCCGTCTTCAATCTTTCCCAGCATCAGGGTCTTTTCCATTGAGTCAGTTCTTCGCATGAGGTGGCCAAAGGATTGGAGTTTCACCTTCAGCATCAGTCCTTCCAATGAATAGTCAGGACTGATCTCCTTTAGGATGGACTGGTTGGATCTCCTTGCAGTCCAAGGGATTCTCAGGAGTCTTCTCCAACACCACAGTTCAAAAGCATCCATTCTTCGGCACCTGGCTTTCTTTATAGTCCAACTCTCAGATCCATACATGACTACTGGAAAAACCATAGCTTTGACTAGATGGACCTTTGTTAGCAAAGTAATGTCTCTGCTTTTTAATGTGCTGTGCTTTTCTTCCAAGGAGCAAGTGTCTTTTAATTTCATGGCTGCAATCACTATCTGCAGTGATTTTGGGGCCCAAGAAAATAAAATCTCTTACTGTTTCCATTGTTTCCCCAACTATTTGCCATGAAGTGATAGGACCAGATGCCATGATCTTAGTTTTCTGAATGTTGAGCTTTAAGCCATCTTTTTCACTCTCCTCTTTCACTTTCACCAAGAGGCTCTTCAGTTCTTCTTTGCTTTCTGCCATAAGGGTGGTGTCATCTGTGTATCTGAAGTTATTGATATTTCTCCTGGCAATCTTGATTCCAGCTTGTGCTTCTTCCAGCCCAGCGTTTCTCATGATGTACTCTGCATATAAGTTAAATAAGCAGGGTGACAATATACAGCCTTGACGTACTCCTTTCCCGATTTGGAACCAGTCTGTTGTTCCATGTCCAGTTCTAACTGTTGCTTCCTGACCTGCATACAGATTTCGCAGGAGGCAGATCAGGTGTTCTGGTATTCCCATCTCTTTCAGAATTTTCCACAGTTTGTTGTGATCCACACAGTCAAAGGCTTTGGCATAGTCAATAAGGCAGAAATAGATGTATTTCTGGAACTCTCTTGCTTTTTCAATGATGCAACAGATGCTGGCAATTTGACCTCTGGTTCTTCTGCCTTTTCTAAATCCAGCTTGAACATTTGGAAGTTCACGGTTCACATACTGGTGAAGCCTGGCTTGGAGAATTTTGAGCATTACTTTGCGAGCGTGTGAGATGAGTACAATTGTACGGTAGTTTGGATATTTTTTTGGCGTTGCCTTTCTTGGGATTGGAATGAAAACTGACCTTTTCCAGTCCTGTGGCCACTGCTGAGTTCTCCAAATTTGCTGGCATACTGAGTGCAGCACTTTCACAGCATCATCTTTTAGGATTTGAAATGGCTCAACTGGAATTCCATCACCTCCACTAGCTTTGTTAATAGTGATGCTTTCTAAGGCCCACTTGACTTTGCATTCCAGGATGTCTGGCTCTAAGTGAGTAATCACACCATCGAGATTATCTGGGTCATGAAGATCTTTTTTGTATGGTTCGTCCATGTATTCTTGCCACCTCTTCTTAATAGCTTCTGTTAGGTCCATACCATTTCTGTCCTTTATTGAGCCCATGTTTGCATGAACTGTTCTCTTGGTATCTCTAATTTTCTTGAAGAGATCTCTAGTCTTTCCCATTCTATTGTTTTCCTTTCTTTCTTTGCACTGATCACTGAGGAAGGCTTTCTTATCGCTCCTTGCTATTCTTTGGACCTGTATTCAAATGGGTATATCTTTCCTCTTCTCCTTTGCCTTTAACTTCTCTTCTTTTCTCAGCTATTTGTAAGGCCTCCTCAGACAACCATTTTGCCTTTTTGCATTTCTTTTTCTTGGAGATGGTCTTGATCACTGCTTCCTGTACAATGTCATGAACCTCCAACCATAGTTCTTCAGGCACTCTATCAGATCTAACCCCTTGAATTTTTTTTTACCACTTCTACTGTATAATCATATGTGGAAGCTAGAAAAAACTACTGGGAGTCTCTTGGACAACAAGGAGATCAAACCAGTCAATCTCAAGGGAAATCAACCCTGAATATTTGTAGGAAGGACTGATGCTGAAGCTGAAACTCTAGTATTTTGGTCATCTGATACAAACAGCTAACTCACTGCAAAGTCCCTGATGCTGGGAAAGATTGAGGGCAGAAGAAGAGGGCGTCAGAGGATGAGATGCCTGGATGGCATCACCGATGCAATGGACATGACCTTGGGCAAACTTCAGGAGATGGTAAGGGACAGAGAGGACTTGCATGCTACAGTCCATGGGGTCGCAAAGAGTCAGACACGACTGCGTGACTGAACAACAATAACAACAAGCAGAAGTAAGATAGGAATCCAGGGTAAGATTCCAAGACTCATGCTCTCTTCATTCTGAGTGGGCTCCAAGTCCACTGGTATCAGCTTTAAAAACTAATCTCCTGCTGACCTTCACAAACCCACATGCTCCCAAGAAATCTAGCAACACACCCTTGAAAGTCAAGACTTTCCTTCTGCTAAAAGAAAACACACTACTTGCTCAGCACCGCTAATTATTAGAGAAATGAAAATCAAAACTACAATGAGGTATCACCTCATGCTGGTCAGAATGGCCCTCATTCAGAAGTCTACAAATAAAAATGCTGGAGAGGGTGTGGAGAAAAGGGAACCCTCCTGCACTGTTGGTGGGAACATAAGTTGGTGCAGCCACTATGGAAAACAGTATGGAGGTTCCTCAGAAAATTAAAAATAGAATTACCATATGATCCAGCAATCCCCCTCCTGGACATATATCTGGACAAAACTACAATTCAAAAAGATACAGGAACTCCTATGTTCAGAGTAGCACTATTCACAATAGCCAAAACATGGAGACAACCTAAATGTCCATTGACAGAGGAACGGATGAAGAAGATGTGGTATATATATTCAACAAAATACTACTCAGTCATAAAAAAGAATGAAACAGTGGCATCTGCATCAGTATGGATGCAACTAGAGACTATCACGCTAAGTGAAGTAAGTCTGAAGAGAAAGACAAATACCGTATGACATCACTTATACGTGGACCTTAAAACATGGCCCAAAGGCACCTATCTATAAACAGAAGCAGGCTCACAGACACAGAGATCAAGTCTGTGGTTGCCAAGGGTGGGGGCGGGGGGCGAAGGAGGAAGGGACTACGTTTGGGATTAGCAGACGTAAACAATTATATATAGAATGGATACTCAACAAGGTCCCACTGTATAGCACAGGGAACTATACTCAATATTCTGCAATAAATCATAATGCAAAAGAACATAAATAAGAACGTAAATGTGTGTATCACTGAGTCACTGCGTTACACAGCAAAAACTAACACAACACTGTTTATCACTATACTTCAATTTAAAAAAATAAATTTAAGAAAACACACCATATTCTGCAATTTGTGAACCATGCAAGGGTCTCTCCAAAGGAAAAAAGAAGTATAAATACTCTTCACAATGTATGGACCTTACTTCTGAACACTCAAGTGAGACAGATTCAGACAGTAAAGCTGGAGTGACAAAGCCCATTTTGACATGTGGGCTGGTGGGGACGTAAATCCTGTGAATGACAACCTAGCTGATGATTCCAGAAGAAATGTGAGCGAGAACTTCAATACGCTGAGATGACGGCCATCGCCATGCTGATGCGTCAGGAAGATCACTCTTCCACCCTCTATACTTCCCTCACCCTCCACTGCCCAAAGCTCATCTGTATTTGTATCTGTCCTTAGCCTCCTTCCTCCCGTCTCAGGAGACTGGGGGGTGTTTCTCTTCCTTCAAAGGCTAGTTAACGCAGTCCATGCTCTTTTTCCTCCCTTCCCTCTCCTCCGGTGATTTCCCTCATTGTTCGTTTTTCACTGTTTGCTGCTGATTCCTTGCCTTCAATTTATTTATTTAAATAACTTTCCCTTTTCCTTCCCTTCCTTCCAAACCTCTCCCTTGAGTCTTTCACCTCAAATATCCTTGAAAGTGTTATCTTCACCTATGGCAGACCAAGTAGGTATGCCTTTTCCTCCCACTAGCTCTTTATCCATTTGACCAGCATCACTGTGCTAAAACCACTCCTCCCACTCCCCTCCTCTGCCTCCCAAAGGTACCCACACTCAAGAATTTGGTGTGTACCCTTCTGGTCCATTTTAAAAATACTTCCTTGATGTATACATGTAATCTCAAAAATACAGTATTTGGGGGGAGGAGTTGATTTTACACATTTGATATCACACTCTGCATACAACTCTGCCATCTAATTTTTAAAAACTCAACATTAAATTTTTGAGCTCTCTCCAAAGTCATGTATTTTATATATCATTCATCCATTCTCCTCCTGATGGACATTTCAGTTGTTTCCAATTTTCTGCTACTAAAAATGAACATCCTCCTTGTACATACATGTAGACCTTCTCGGGAGAGACACACCCAAACATGGAACTGCAATATCACATGATATTGGCAATTTTACTAAATTCCAGATTGCTCCTTGCAGTGGTCATACCAAGATCACTTCTACCAGTGGTGTATGACCATTCCTTTCCCCCAATATCCTTGCCAACACTTGATACTGTCAGACTTCTACATTTCTTCCAACCTGGTGATAGTAAAACAGAATTTCATCTGATTACCACTGAAGTTCAATGCTGTTTTAACATGATACCCAGTTTCCTCTGAGCTGCCTGGTCATCTATCCTTTGCCCATTTTTCCACCAGGCTTTTTAAAAAAAAAAATAGTAGCTATTCTTTTATATCCTGGATGCTAATCCTTTCTTACATATGTTACAATTATATGTTTCTATGTATACAATTATCTCCCCTCAAACTTATGATATTAGGAATCAGTATTTTACAAAAGTGATGAGTGATTCTCATGGGAAAACAGACTTGGGGAACACTGCTTCTTAAAAAACTTCAGAAAACTACTCTAAATAGCAATGAAAAAAACTTCAGAAACTACTCTAAAGATTACAGGGGACAAGATGGTATATGTAATTACACCATATTTCCAACTGGCCTTATCTTCAATTAGCACGAAATCACAAATGTAAGAGGTTAAAAAAAAATCTCACTGTGTACTCATGTTACATTTCTTTAGCTTCTCTTCCAGGTCAGGTATATCTCGGAGATCTGCTCCAATGATGGCATATCTTGTTGAATCCATCATGTGCCCATCTGTAAATGCAAGAAGAGATGGTAATTTCAACAGAAACTGATTAGGAAGAGATTGTAACTTCAATGGACGTGGCTTTTTCAAAACAAAAGTAAATGTACTGTTTTTCTCCACTATAAAAATGCATGCTCATTATAGGGGGGAAAAATCAAGAAAGACGAGGTGAAAATTAACTAAAATCATATGTTTCAAAGGTAACTATTAGTGTTTTAATGTATAGCATTCTATCCCTTTTTCTATGTGCTTAAATTCATATACACAACACAGACACATCCTCCCCCCATTCTCCCCCCTCAAATACACACACACACACACACACACACACACTTTGCACAACAAAAGAAAATGGGACCACCCAATACTTGTTCTGAAAGCTTTTCCTATTTAACAACAGTTATCAGGAACAAGTGAACTTAACTTACAAAACAGGAAGAGACTCACAGGCTTAGAGCAAGAACTTATGGCTGCTGGGGGGAAGGATGGGGGAAGGGACAGTTAGGGAGTTTGGGATGGACACATTCACACTGCTGTATTTAAAATGGACAACCAACAATCACATACTGTACAGCACATGGAACTCAGTTCAATGTTATGTGGCAGCCTGGATAGGAGGGGAGTCTGGGGGAGAATGGTTACATGTATATGTATGGCTGAGTCTCTTTGCTACTCACCTGAAACTATCACAACATTGTTAATGGGTTATATTCCAGTATAAAATAAAACGTGGGGAAAAAAAAAAGTATGAGGGACAACATTCTCTGTAATGATATCACAGTGCTTCACTGAGAAGATAAAACAACTTACTTAGCCAATCACTCAGTATTCGACAGGCAGTATTTCCAAATTTATTTCATCTGAGGCATTGCAATGAATATCCTTATATACATATTACAAAGGACTTGCCCAGTTATGCTGGTCATGATGAGCAGAATCAGGAGATCAAAAAGGAAGCCTATTTAAATACTGGTACTAATTGCTCTCAAAATGCTTTGTCAATTTGCAAGATATTACATTTAAAAGAAAACAGTTGATGTACAACAGTATTTACAGATAAAATAATACTTTGTTGTTCAGTCGCTAAGTTGTGTCTGACTCTGCAAACCCATGGACTGCAGCATGACAGGCTTCCCTGTCCTTCACTATCTCCTGGGTGGAGTTTGCTCAAATTCCTGTCCGTTGAATCAGTGAGGCTACCTAACCATCTCATCCTCTGCCACTCTCTTCTCCTTTTGCCTTCAATCTTTCCCAGCATCAGGGTCTTTTCCAATAAGTCAGCTCTTCAAATCAGGTGGCCAAAGTATTGGCACTCCAGCTTCAGCATCAGTCCTTCCAATGAATATTCAGGGTTGATTTCCTTGAGGACTGACTAGTTTGATCTCCTTTTCCAAAGCAGACAAGAGTCTTCAAGAGTCTTCTCCAGCACCACAGTTCGAAGGAATCAATTCTTTGGCACTTAGCCTTCTTTATGGTCCAACTCTTACATCTGTACATAACTACTGGAAAAACCATAGCTTTCACTATACGGACCTTTACTGGTAAAGTGATGTCTCTGCTTTTTAATATGCTGTCTAGGTTTGTCATAGCTTTCCTTCGAATGAGTATCTTTTAATCACTATCTGCAGTGATTTTGGAGCCCAAGAAAATAAAATTTGTCACTGCTTCCACTTTTTCCCCTTCTATTTGTGATGAAGTGATAGGAACAGATGCCATGGTCTTAGTTTTTTGAATGTTGAGTTTTAAGCCAACTTTTTCACTCTCATCTTTCACCCTCATTAAAAGGCTCTTTAGTTCCTCTTCACTTTCTCCCATTAGAGTGGCATCATCTGCATATTTGAGGCTGTTGATATTTTTCCTGGCAATCTTGATTCCAGTTTGTGATTCATCCAGCCAGGGATCGCGCATGATGTACTCTGCATGTAAGTTAAATACACAAGGTGACAATATACAGCCTTGTCATACTTCTTTCTCAATTTTGAACCAGTCAGTTGTTCCATGTATGATTCTAACTGTTGCTTCTTGACCCACATACTGGTTTCTCAGGAGGAAGGTAAAACAATATTCCCTTTAAGATATTCTAACAGAGGTTGGAAGAAATGGTATATATTGTGATTCTCAAGCTTTGGCAGGAATCAGAATCACCCAGAGACCTTGTTGAAACAACTGATCAGGCTCCACCCCCTGAGTTTCTGATTCATATTTTTAAAAAATGTTGTTATTGTTATTCCGTCACTACGTTGTATCTGACTCTTCGTGACCCCATGGACTAGAGCATGCCAGTCTTCCCTATCCTTCATTATTTCCCAGAGTTTGCTCAGCTTCATGTCCATTGAGTCAGTGATGCCATCTAACCATCTCACCCTCTGCCGCCTTCTTTTCTTCTTGGCTGCAATCCTTCCCAGCATCAGGGTCTTTTCAAAAATGGAAATCCATATTTCTAATAAGTTTCCAATTGTGTTGGTGCTGTTAGTGTGGGACTATACTTTTATTTATTTTTTCAACATTTATTTATTTGGCTGTACCTGGTCTCAGTTGCAGCCTTGTGGGATCTAGCTCCCTGACCAGGGATCAAACCCAGGCCCCCTGCATTGGAAGCATGGGGTCTTAGCCACTGGACCACCAGGGAAGTCCCAAGGGACTACACTTTTAGAACCACAGGTACAGATGAAATGACACTGGCAATAAAATTAGGCGATGGGACAAGGAGATTCATCAATCTAGTCATATTATTTTTGTGTAGCCCTCAAATTCTTTTCAATTTAAACTTTCCACTTTTAAAGATAGATTAGAATAAAAAAAGAAATTAAATGGCTTGATTATTTACTCCAAGCACTGTTTGCTCAACTTTCTCAAAGGTACAAACTATGGAAGGAGCTGGGACATTCGACAGCCACCCTGCATCCCTGCTGAGAACTCAGTTCTCTCCTGAGAACCCACAGCAAAAAGGTGTGAGGAAGGGAAAAAGCATGTGAGCTGGTTTTCCCTTACTTTCCTGAGAACCCCACTGAGCTAGTTCAAATACACTTGGCCACATCCCGTAAGCTAACAAGATATACCTTCTAGGAACCTGCCAGATGGCAGGAAACCACCCAAGGACAAAGCTAGGAGACCCAGAGTCAGTCCCGGGCCCTGCAACACCCGAGTTCAGAAAAGAATATAAAGGATGTGAAGGCACTTGCTTGCCCTGCTGTGAAAACAAGCAATGACTCTCAAATGCCTATGTGCCTCCTGACAAATAATATAGATATTAAAGTTGAGGTTTTCCATCCCTGACCACAAAAAAAGAGAGAGAGGCCCAGAATGTTGAAGCATGTGGTTCCCTTGGACCATGCAATTCACAAGAGACCCGTCTTACCAAGAGATGTGGATCTAAAGGTATATGCAAGGCAAAAATTGCACATGGTCATGATTACTCTTAACAATTGAACATAAGGTATGGCAGAGTTGCAAGGGGCCATGACCCGGGCTGCACCCAGCAGTGGCCCAGCTGTATTCCCAGGCAAGCTGGCATACTACCTGGGAAGCCCTAGACACAATGACCCCAAGGTGTCATCAAACGATACAATCTGATACTCTAAATCACACAAACACCACACCTGTCATGATCCTCAGAAGTCAGGGGCTACTCAAGCTGTGCAGAAATAGAAAGTCTGTTATCTGCCCTTGAAGAATGCCTGACCCTCATTTCACAAGAAACAGAAAGAAGATACAGGCCCAGGGTAAGTTTCAAGGGAGGTATCCTATTCTGGGACTTCCCAGGTGGCACAGTGGTAAAGACTCCACCTGCTAATGTAGGAGACTCAAGAGACTTGGGTTCAATCCCTGCATCAGGAAGGTCCCCAGGAGAAGGAAATGGCAATCCATCCCAGTATTCTTGCCTGGAAAATCCCAAGGACAGAGGAGCCTGGCGGGCTATCTTCCGTGGAGTCGAAAAAGAGCCAGACATGAGTGAGCACACATTGCTATTCTAGGAAAATGCACCATTTTTCAAAAATCTAACAGTGGCAAGAGACCCAGAAAACAACAGAAAAACCTTAGTGCCTTTAGAATGTTTCTGAAAGCAGGTAAGAAAAAGACCTTCTCACCAAAATGAGATTCAGAATCCCTTCCTTTATTTCTATATTCTACTTCCAAAGAGAAAAATAGAAGGGGACTTCAAAGCATTTTGTGTGATAGTCACATAAGAACAACTTTCTCAAGGAATAGCTGGTACCCACCCAATTCTGGAAAGCAAATTAACATTGATTTAAAACCCTAAACTGCTACCAGTAGCTCTCTCTGTGATCAATCACTACAGGATTGACTTCCAAGAGGATTTAAAAGGGAGACGTCCTGAAGGCATAGCACCATGACATGGTTTTTTAAAAAAATTAAGAACAAATTAATACCAGGCCAGAATGGCGAGACGAGTATAAAAATCCTATTCCTCAGGCTTGGTCATCATTTCATTCAAGCAGCAGCTCTCAACTTTGTCCCTACGGAACACTGGGTGGCGTCTGGAGACATTCTGGGTTGTCACAACTGGGGGATGCTAGTGGCGTCTTGTAGGTAGAGGTCAGGGACGCTGCTAAAACATTAGACATTGTGTGGAACAGTCCCCCAACAGGGAATTATCCAGCCCCAGATGTTAGGAGGACTGAGGCTGAGAAACACTGTGCTAGACTTACACACAAAAATTCGAAGATCATTAGTTGATGTTGAAGTTTAAAAAAATTCCTTGAACAGTTCTAATTATTCTCAGATAGGGGAAACGTAACATACTGTAGCTTGGGAACAGGACATGGTTCCCAAGATGAAAATCCTCTGAAACGCGTCGGCAGAGGAACAGGCTTTGGGGTCAAAACAACCCTAAGAGTAAAGCTCTATTCTGCCAGTTCCCAGTCATACGACACACCACTCACGCCCACCTCTCTTTTAAACATAAAATTCAGACAACGGAACCCTCATATGGCTATAGCAAACATTAAGGGCAATGTAAAAGAGTGAGCTCCAGGACTTCCCTAATGGTTCAGTGGTTAAGAATCTGCCTGCCAGTGCAAGGGACATGGATTCGATCCCTGGACTGGGAACTAAGATCCCACATGGCGCAGGGCAACTAAATCTGTGCGCCACAACTATGAAAGCCCATGCTCTAGAGCCTGCGAGCTGCAACAAGAGAATCCACTGCAATGAGCACCCCAACGAGAGCAGCCCCCACTTGCCGCAATGAGGGAAAACCTACACGGAGCAACAAAGAGTCCATGCCCCACAACAAAGACCCAGTGCAACCAAAATTAATTATTTTTTTAAAGTACAAGCTTCCTGGTTTCCAAACTGTGTACCCTGAGGTGTCCTGGGACAACACAACCAACTTGGCAGAGCAGGATGTTTTAATAAATTTTTGAGGGAAACACAGAAACTCAACATGGATCAGATGCAAGCAAACCACCAGTCCAAAGCAGTCACAGTGTCCACTTGAGACTTCTGTACACTCACTTTTAATGACACTCTATCTCTGCAAAGTTGATCAGATATGACTGCGACTTAAAAAAAAAAAAATGCCACTATGGCTCAAACATCACTTGCAATACTCCAAGAGGAACAGGTGGTAGGGTCCCACCTGGCTCCCAGGCAAGGTCATGATGTGCCGGACAAGAGCACGTATCCCATTGGAAGTAACTGTGGTTATTTAAGAAGGAAACTAAAAGAGCATTTGTTCTTAAACTGTATGCATCTTTTTTTCCAAATGATCAAGAAACTGTTAGAATATAAATGCTTACAATGCTTGAACCTAAACTTATTAATAAACAGAATTGTTGATATGTTTTGTAACCCAGAGTCACTATGAAAAGTTTACTGAGGCGCTTAGGGCACTGTGATCCAAGGAAAGTAGGGACTCCTTCTCTGACCCAATGCCTAGGATGTCACGGAGGTCTTCTGTGAAGACCAGACACAGATCATTAAATCCAGGCAGGTGCTGAGAAGCTCCACCCAGATGAAAACTGTTATTCACTCAGTCATGTCTGACTCTGAGACCCTGTGGACTGCAGTCCTCCAGGCTCCTCCGTCCAAGAACACTGGAGTGGGTAGCCATTCCCTTCTCTGAGGGATCTTCCCAACCCAGGGATCAAACCTGGGTCTCCTGCATTGCAGGTGGATTCTTAACCATCTGAGCCACCAGTGAAGTCCCCAACCCAGATGAACCCAACCCAAATTGGCAAGTTGCAAGATGGTGAGATAAACAGACAGCTGTTATCTTAAGCCATGTGCTTTGCAGTGGTTTGTTTCAGAGCAAAAGCTCACATAGGCTTTAATTATCTGCCTCATTAAGCTCATGCCTACAAAAGGCATGAAGAAGTGTAAGATTTACACAATGCAACAGTGTAAACACACACACACACAGAATCCACAGGGCATACAAGTCATGATCTCTTCCATCACCTCCAAGTCAGCATTTCAAGAGAGATGGGTTCCTATGTGCTGTTAAGCTGGAGTGAAGCCCATCAATCTCATTTACTGTATGTCTTCAAAGACAGACTCGTTATTAGGACTGCAAGGTGTTTCTAGGTCTATAGATTTTCCTAGAACACTTCAGTTTAAAAAAGAGGTGGGGGGGGGTGCGTGTTGTAAAATGGATTCAGCCTCAGGTGGATTTCTGGACCACACAGACTGTCCATCAGTCCACCTGGTAATACTTACTGAGCTCTCACTATGTCCGGGGCATTGAGTTTTGGGAATAAGAGGATGAACAGGGAGATCCTGTCCTGCCCGCATGGGGCCTGTGATCCAGCAGGGAAGATGAACAGTGGGCAAGTGTAGAGAGCACTACAAAGATGGGGGCGGTCTTGTGGCAACAGGATCCCACTTCCCTTAGAACAGAGTCCAGACTTCTTGGCCCGGCCTCCAAGATCCTAGGTGATGCAGTCCCTGACGGCTTCATCAGCTTCCCTGTGAGCCAGGCACACCGCCCCACTGCCAAGTTCAGTCACTCTGGGCTTTCAGCATCCTTGCACACTCCTCCTTTGTCTGCACTTGCCTTGACTGAAACAACCTTCTCCCTAGAGTTTCTCCTTCTTAGGGTTCAGTTGAAATGCCTGATATTTGGAAATGCTTTGATTGGGTTGCCCTTTTTACTTCATATTCATCCAGTTCCACACAGGAGTCGAGATGGATTACAAAAACATAAATGTTCATTCATTCAAGCCTTCGGGTACGTGTTTATTCCATTAACAATCTCTGTGTCCCAGGCACTGTTTTGGGTGCTGGCGATACAGGGATGAATGAGACAGGAAGGGTCCCTGCTCTCATGAGGCTTATTCCTTCAGAGAGGGAGACAGTGAGTCACAGAACAAATGAAGAATCAAGATAACATCAGAGTATTAAGTGCTATGAAGAAAAGAGGACGGTAAACCTAGATAGCATATTAAAAAAGGAGAGACATCACTTAGCCAACAAAGGTCCATACAGTCAAAGCTATGGTTTTTCCAGTAGTCATGTATGGATGTGAGAGCTGGACCATAAAGAAGGCTGAGTGCCAGAGAACTGACTTTTGAGAGTCCCTTGGACAGCAAGGAGATCAAACTAGTCAATCCTCAAGGAAATCAGGCCTGGATATTCATCGGAAGGACTGATGCTGAAGTTGAAGCTCCAATACTTTGACCACCTGATGCAAAGAGATGACTCATTGGAAAAGACCCTGATGCTGGGAAAGATTGAGGGGGGGAGGAGAAGGGGGTGACAGAGGATGAGATGGTTAGATGGTATCACTGACTCAGTGGACATGAATTTGAGCAAACTCCAAGAGATAGTGGAGGACTGAGGAGCCTGGTGTGCTGCAGTTCATGGGGCCGTGAAGAGCTGGACACAGCTGAGCAACTGAACAGCAACAGAATAGTATGCGTAGAGCATGACGTGGCAGCTGACATGAGACGTGGGTGACGACATGGAGCCCATCAAGCAAAACCAGGGGGAAAGAGTTCCAGACCAACGGGAGAGGAAAAAGAAAGGTCTGAAGATAAGAGAGAGCTTGGCACAATCAGAGGACAGCAGGAGGGCAGTGCGGCGAGATCCTAGTTACTATGGTCGAAAATAAAATGAGGAGGCATCCATTTGACTGATTAACCACGTGGATTTCGGCTCTGGGAAGATTTAACCAGGAAGTCATAGAACCTGACTTCCATTTTAAGAATTCATCCTGATTTATTTTTCATTGTGTATCCATATATATATTTTTAATTTTTTCCCCTATGAATACTTCAGCTTATGAAAACATCTATCATTAACTCTAAGGTGCATATTTTTTTTTAAACATTTTAACATGTCTGAAATCAGGATGCATCTAACAGTTGATATTGTATCTGTTTAATTTGTCAACACTCTTTCTTTCTTATTGATAAACAGTGGTGATTCTTAAAATGACAGACCCACAGGTTTGAAGAAAAAGGATAATTTTAAAATTTGTCACTTTTATTATCACCTATCACTTTTCTCAGATTTTCATTTGCACTTTAATTTTAATTTATTTTTATTCAATTTCTCTTTTCTCAGTACAGTGGCAACATCAACGACTATAAAAGACTGGAAAGACAACAACTATAAAGACTGGAAAATTTACCCACATTAAGACACAGAGTTAAAAAAGACAAGCAAGAATAAGAAAAAAAATCTGCAATTAAAAAAAACTGACAAAAGGCAAAACTGACAAAACCCTTATAACTATCTTCGTAAGGGTTCCTATAAACTGAAAAAAAAAAAAGAAAACATTGCAACTGAAGAAAAAATTGGGCAAAGGAAATTTACAAAGAAATTCCCAAAGACTAATGAAAGAAAAATAACTCACTAGCACGCAGTTATATAAGATTTTAAAACAACAGGACATCATTTCAGCTAATCAGATTGGCAAATTTCTACCAATATTTAAAAATATTTAATATATGAAAATATCCAGCATTAGTGAAGATTTAGAGAAAGAGTATCCTCATCCACTCTTAGTGAACACATAAATTAATAAAAAGAATTCTCGAGATCATCTTGGTAGTAGCTATTAAAATTCACAATGCACAATCCTTTAACCTAGCAATTTCTGCAAATATGCACATATACATGTGTCTTCTACAACACTGTTGAATACAGAAACATAAAAAGGCAGCAATCTAAATGACCATCAGTGAAAGTGAAAGTTGCTCAGCTGTGTCCAATTCTGCGACCCCATGGACTATACAGTCCACGGAATTCTCCAGGCCAGAATACTGGAGTGGGTAGCCTTTCCCTTCTCCAGGGGATCTTCCCAACCCAGGGATCGAACCCAGGTCTCCTGCATTGCAGGTGGATTCTTAACCAGCTGAGCCACAAGGGAAGCCCAAGAACACTGGAATGGGTAGCCCATCCCTTCTCCAGCGGATCTTTCCAACCCAGGAATTGAACCTGGGTCTCCTACATTGCAGGCAGATTCTTTACCAACTGAGCTATCAGGGACCATCAGTAGGGACTAGATTAAATAAAATGGAATTTCCGTGCAGAGGAAATGGCTATAAAGCCACTAGAAATAATGAGGAAGGATTATATACACTGACATGAAAAGACAGTCATGATTTAGCAGGACATGAAAAGAGCAAGTCACAAAACAGTATGTATAAATTATTTTATTAAAATTACATATATGGAGAAGGAAATGGCAACCCACTCCAATATTCTTGCCTGGAAAAGTCCATGGACAGAGGAGCCTGGCGGGCTGCAGTCCATGGGGTTACATGACTGAGCATGTGTGCATGAGGGTGGAGGGAGATGGGTTGGTAGCAATAAAGTGGTAGAACTAAAAAAAAATAAAAATAAAAAAATAATAAAATAAAATTACATATAAACCTGTATTCATATATAGAAGCATAGATTCATTCATTCAACAAATACATGTTAAACTACAACAGATATTTATTCAATCTGTATAGACATTCATTCAACAAAAATTCACTGAATCTTTTATGTACCAGGCATTGGATTATATTTATGTATGTACTTTATTATATGTATATTCACCTTTCTCTGGGTACACTGCTCATCTATATGAGAAAATACTCAGAACACTGGTTATCTTGGATAAGGGGAAGGTCCTCTCTCCTTCGTATGTTTCTACACTGATGGATCAAAGTTCCAGCAAAGTATTAGACAGTTCACTACAGATAATCGTTCTGACTCAAATATCAACCAAACACATAGAAAATTGTGATAGGCAAAGTGTGGAGAAAGCAAGTTGGCCAGCAAATGACAAAGCTTGAACAGTTTCTACTTAAAATCTGTATAAGGGCAACAGAGGATGGGGAAGATGTTATTTTCTGTGGAAACTCTCTTAGTAATCTGATCACTAGTAGGTGTCTAAGGCACTGTGGTTGTGTGAAAGGGGAGGCGTACCCAATTATCTGACATTTGTTGTGCTAGCTACATCACCCATCCGAGAAGGCCATCCTCTCTAAGCACATTTTCTGACCTGAATTTTTAATAAGGCCCTTTAACGTCTCTATCAGATACAGACTGAGAATGATGGAACATTCTGGAAGAGTTTTACTATAATTTGAGAGGCTTTAGGAATGAGGAAAGTGTTGTTGCAAGCATTCATACTTAAAACTTGGGGGGAGGGACTTCCCTGTGGCCCAGTGGCTAAGACTCCTCCACACTCCTAACGGAAGGGGCCCAGGTTTAATTCCTCTGCAGGTAACTAGATTCCGCATGCCACAACTAAAAAAATCCTGCATGCAGAAAGATGGAACATCCTGAGTACTGCAACTAAGACCCGGTGTAGCCAAATAAATAAATTTTTTTTTTAATTTTGAGGGGAAAAATGAAGGCAGGTGCCAAGCAGGTGACATAAACCAGGAAGCAGGTCAGGTGTGAGAAAAGAATGGGTGGCGGGGTCAGAGCTGGGAAGGACACGACCTGTCTAACCAAGGCGGCTGCTGCCCAGTGACCACCATGGAGGAGTCAGGATCTGATGTTTTCCAAGATCTGATATTTCCAAGCAAAACTGGAAATCAAGACTTTCATGAAAAATCTCCTATTTTTGAAACACTGACAACTAATTTAAATTCTCTCTAAAAAAAAAAACGATTTAGGATTGGGGCCCTATGGACATCGAAGGTGAGTCACACCAAGTGAGTGAAAGTCGCTCAGTTGCGTCTGACTCTTTGTGACCCCATGGACTATACATACAGTCCATGGAATTCTCTAGGCCAGAATACTGGAGTGGGTAGCCTTTCCCTTCTCCAGGGGATCTTCCCAACCCAGGGATCGAACCTAGGTCTCCCGCATTACAGGCAGATTCTTTACCAGCAGAGCCACAAGGGAAGCCCAAGAATACTGGAGTAGGTAGCCTGTCCCATCTCCAGTGGATCTTCCCGACCCAGGAATCAAACTGGGGTCTCCTGCATTGCAGGAGCTATCAAGGAAGCCTGAGTCATACCAAAAACCATTTTAAATTTCTTCCTGGTAACAGTGGTGGAAGAGAACATTGTAGCAACAGAAGGACAGATGTGAGTGCACACGTGCACACACGCACACACACACACAAATACACACACTCACACTCAGTCTTTAAAAAGAAAAAGGGAAAAAAGAGCTGACATGGTCCTATATCCCAGGTTGTATGACTCAGGTTATGGATACTTGCCCATTTGAAGTGTGTCCTCTGAATGCAAGTCTAAAATGGGTTTTGATAGGAGAGGTTTCAGTCTGCAGAAGATGGGAAAAAGAAAGATGAGGCAAGTAGCTCATTTACCGCTAAAACACACTCACACAGACACAGCAAACAGATACTGGGTTGGCCAAAAAGTTCGCTCGGGTTTTTCCATCAGATGTTATGGAAATATCCAACAGACTCCTTGGCCAATCCAATATCACTAGTGTTCAAAAGAAGGACCACGCCAAATGGTCATCTGTTTAATCACACTTGACCTTAGATCCATACAGTAAAAGTCTATGGGATATAAGTCTCAGGTTAGGTCAACTAAGCTTTACACTGAGAATCTGCTATCAAATCACAAACAGATCACAACACACTTAGAAACAGCTACAGAGAGGCTAGCAAGAATCGTTCAAATGTTCCAGTATTTTTCAAGTCATCACTAGTGTCTTGCCTCTTCTCAAACAGAACTTTTTAAGATAGCTTATTATTTCTCACAGACAAACTAAAAATATTGACTGCTACTGGGACCTCAAGTTTAGTAACATTTATGTGATAACTCCCTCAATCAAGAATCTGCAAAAAACTAGGGAATTCCCTGGCAGTCCAGGGGTTAGGACTTAGGCTTCCACTGCCAGGGGCCTGGGTTTGGTCCCTGTTCAGGCAACTAAGATCCCACAGGCCATGGTATGGACAGAAAAAAAAAAAAAGACTATGCGAAAAATCAGGAATCAGAGAACCAAGTTCAATATCCCAACAACCATACACAAATGTCAATGCTTTTTAACCCCAGAAAACCACCCTGGGCCTTGAGCCTACTTGCCCTGATTTCACTCAAGAGTTCCAACAAGTTTAGTCACAGTTTGTATTTAGTCACACTTCGTAGTGTTCCCAGAACATCAGAATTACAGTATAGCAGCTTCAAAGCATATTTAATGTAAGACATAATTTTGTATTTAGAAAGGGTAAAAAAACTTATTTTCATGTGTGTGTGTGCATAGTCACGTCTGACTCTTTGTGACCCCTTAGACTGTAACCCTCCAGTCTCCTCTGTCCATGGAATTTTCCAGTCAAGAGTACTGAAGCAGGTTGCAATTTCCTCCTCCAGAGGCTCTTCCCGACTAAGGGATCAAACTCGTGTCTCTTGCATCTCCTACAGTGGCAAAAGATACAAGGATAAACTAAAAAAATAAAGTTTGAAAATGACCTCCAATTCTCTCTAGATGTCTACAGAATTAGACATCTCTAAAGGATAAGCAGAAACTTTTGTGCTTATCAAAAATTTGGTTAAATGTAGGAATTGGGATTTTATTTATGTGATCATTATAAAAAGGAGAGTGGACCTGTAGGTTATAACTGTTGGAAAACCTTAACCTTGGTCTTGAAGTCAGGGTTTAAATTTCAATTCCACTCCCTTCTAGCTAGGTGACTTTAGGCAAATTAACTAAACTTCTCTGAGCCTCAGTTTTCTCATCCTGTAGAAAGGGGTCAATGATGCCACTTAATTTATGAGTCGGCTCTGAGGATTGAGGAGGACCATCCAAGTGAAGCATTTAATGTGAGCAAAGAAAATTGGCAAAGATTAGCAAACTCATCACTTACAACTTGGCAAACTCCTTGAAAACTAAACTCAGAATGGCCCCTATAACATCTCTTATAGAGTAACTATAACTTCAGCCTCCCATTCATTCATTCAAAAAATTCTGAATGGACTTCCCTGACGGTCTAATGGTTGAGAATTCACCTGACAACGCAGGGGACACAGGTTTGATCCCTGGTCCAGGAAGATCCCACTAAGCCCAAGAGCCACAACCACTGAAGTCCGACTGCCCACGAGCCCGTGCTCTGCAACAAGAGAAGCCGCCAGAACGAGAAGCCCTCAGGACACTAGAGAGTAGCCCCCGCTTGCCACAACCAGAGAAAGCCTACCCAGCACTCAGCATGCACAAAAAAATAAACAAATATGCTATTGTTATTTAAAGAAAGAAAGAATCTTACTACATATCTATTCTGGGGCCAGGCACCTTTCTATACCCTAGGGATAAAGGAGTAAGCAAAATACACGCAAAAATTCAAATTAACACACAACATTGTTAATCAACTATACTCCATAAAAATTTTTTAATTCAGATTACTAATCTGCTATAAGTCAGTTTTTTGCTAATGTTCAAGGGAATGACATAAACAGAGAGAAGAGTGACAAAGGACGGTATATTTCCTGTTGACACCTGCACAGTACGTTGGAATGAGGGTCCTGGGGTGAGAGAGAGCAGGGAGGGGATGAAACGTGTGGTCTCCTGCACCCGGACCTGGGGTCTCCCAGAGCCGGTTCTGATCCCACCAGGCTCCTGCTTCCGGCCAAGGCCACACTTACTTGATGCTGTGGAGCTTCCTCGTGACTATCATCGGAAAGTCGATTTCAAAATATTTCCTTGGTAGAAGATCTTCATCCTGAGAAAAAAAACAGAGAGTCATCTTCATACAAGGTTTCCCCAGTGGCTCAGTGGTCAAGAACCTGCCTGCTAATGCAGGAGATGCAGGTTTGATCCCTGGGTCAGGAAGACCCCCTGGAGAAGGAAATGGCAACCCACTCCTGTATTCTTGCCTGGGGAATCCCATGGACAGAAGAGCCTGGTGGGCTACAGTCCATGGGACACGACTTCGTGACTGAGCACACCTGCAATTTTTATACAATTATTACTCATACATTTACGGATCACTTTCATGTACCAAGTCCTAGGGCCCAAGGAACAATGGGGGTGCTTAAGGATTTAAAAGCAGGGTAATGAGGACTTTCCTGGCAGTCCAGGGATTAAGACTCACACTTCTACTGCTGGGGGCAAAGGTTTGTTCCCTGGTGGGCAAACAAAGATCCCACATGCCTCAAAGAGTGGTCAAAACAAAAAATAAATTAATTAAAATAAAATCAGGGGAACGATATAGTCAGAAATGTACTCTCCAATTTACTTGGTCTCAGCATCAAGAATGGATGAAGGGGAAAAGGAGATTATTGTAGTCGTCCAAGAGAGAAGTGCTGGGGAGTCTGAACCAGGAGAATGGTCACAGGGATGTTAAGAGGTGGTTTGGATGCAGGACATGAGGGTATTTCTCAAAAACACAGCTTCAGACATATTAGAGGGTCAAGAAACCAATGTGGTAAGTTGTAACCAGCAGACTGGGGGTGAAACAAAGTAATATATATCAGAAAATTTCACATGGAATTAGGGTCAGCATTATTTTGTGATATATTTATTTTTTCCTGAGATAGTGGAGAACACTGGGGAGGTAAATAGAAGGTACTCTGGAGCCCGGGGGGTGGGGGAAAGGTTCAAATCCCCACTACACCACTTGTTTGCTGTAAGGCCTTGGAACAGTCACTAAAATCCCTGGGCCAATGTTTCCTTATTTGAAAAGTAGAGAAAATGATTAACACCTCATAGGGTTGTGAGCATTAAAGAAGAAACACATGAGTAACACTCAGAATGGGGCCTGCCCTTAGTAGGTGCCCTTATATCTTGTGTGTACAGACATGTACATGTACATGTACATAGATTCAGGTCCTGGCTAGGGGTGTACATTGGAAGGACTGATGCTGAAGCTGAAACTCCAATACTTTGGCCACCTCACGTGAAGAGTTGACTCATTGGAAAAGACCCTGATGCTGGGAGGGATTGGGGGCAGGAGGAGAAGGGGACGACAGAGGATGAGATAGCTGGATGGCATCACCGACTCGATGGGCATGAGTTTGAGTGAACTCCGGGAGTTTGTGATACACAGGGAGGCCTGGCATGCTGAGATTCATGGAGTTGCAAAGAGTTGGACATGACTGAGCGACTGAACTGAACTGAACTGAAGGGGTGTACAGTTATTTTTTTTTTTTTACTGTGGCTACAACTTTTAAAAGTGTGAAACACACACACACAGCCCTCCTTCCCTCTTGCTTTTTCTAGCTGAGTCAGTGGTTACACCCCCATCCAGTCACCTACTGGTTGTGCTGCAATTCTTCCCAGCTTCTCCTCCCTATCCAATCAATAACTTAGCCCCAAATGTATGCAAATGGGTTTCCCCAATGACTCAAAGGTAAGGAATCCGCCTGCAATTCTGGAGGCACAGGAGACTCAGGTTCGATCCCTGAGCTGAGAAGATCCCTTGAGGAAATGGCAACCCAGTCCAGTATTCTTGGAGTCCAGTTCTGGAGACTTCCATGAACAGAGGAGCCTGGTATGCTACAGTTCATGGGGTCGCAAAGAGTCGGACAAGACTAAGCAACTGAACACACACACACAAACACACAAAAGTATGCAGATATGAGATCATATGTAATAATACTATGAAACTAACATAATATTATGTCAAATTATATGATATCACTTATATGTGGAATCTAAAAAAAAGAAATGATATAAATGAACTTATGTACAAAACAGAAACAGACCTACAGACACAGAAAACAAGCTTAGGGTTATCAAAGGGGAAGAAGGGAGGGATAAGTTGGGAACTTTATATGTATATACACTGCTGGGTGTTTAGTCACTCAGTCGTGTCTGACTCTTTTCGACCCTCTGGACAGCAGCCTGCCAGGCTCCTCTGTCCATGGGATTCTCCAGGCAAGAAGACTGGAGTGGGTTGCCATGCCCTCCTCCAGGGGCTCTTCCCGACCCAGAAATCAAACCAGGGTCTCCTGAATTGCAGGCGGATTCTTTACCAGCTGAGCTATCAGGGAAGCCCATATATACACATTACTAATTATAAAATAACAAACAAGGACCTATTGTATAGCACAGAAGACTATACTAATAATAACCACTAAGGGAAAAGGCATATGTGTAACTGAATCACTCTGCCGTAACACACTGTAATTCAACTGTACTTCTCAGATGCATCTTCAGCTGTGAAGACAAAACACCACCCCCACTTGCTGTAGCAGCTCTCCACACCCCAAGACTTAGCAAGAAACAAGACACCCCACAACCTGGCCAACATACCCAGAAAGGGGCTGATATCCAGAGCCTGGTGGGGGCTTCCTTGGTGTAGGATAGGACAAACAAAAAGGCGGGGTAAGGATGATACCCTTGTTTCTGACTTGAGCGATCCGGCAGCTAATACCATCTATGAAGACAGGAACGAGAGATGGCCCCTTCATGGATCACAGCCTTGTTGTGGAGAAGGGGCTTTCGTAACTCAGTGAAGTTATGAGCCATGCCATGTAGGGTGACCCAAGGCAAACGGGTCAAAGTGAAGAGTTCAGACAAAACGTGATCCTCTGGAGGAGAGAATGGCAAACCACTCCAGTATTCTCGCCGCAAGAACCCCATGAAAAATATGAAAAGGCAAAAAGATATGACGCTGGAAGATGAGCTCCCCCGGGTCAGAAGGTGTCCAGTATACTACTGGAGAAGAGTGGAGCAAACTCCTGGAGATGGTGAAGAACAGGGGAGCCTGGCGTGCTGCAGTCCAAGGGGTCAGAAAGAGTCAGACATGACTTAGCAACTGAACAACAACAGCAAATGAGAGACGGAGGACAGGTAGGAAGTGGGAGCAGACCTGCCCAAGGACAGAGTGATGGGGGCAGAAACCATGAGCACGTACTTCCCGGTAGGAAGGTGACCCCTAAGGGCAAGGAACAGAATGAGGAGATCCACCCACGTGGAAAATGGTCCTCAGTTAAAATGTCAGGGGATCTGGTTTGGGAGAAGAGGGAAAGAAGAGGGAAGGAGGGAGAAGGAGAGGGAAGGAAGAAGGAAGGAAAAAAAGCAACAGAACAAAGGGATAACACGGTTTCCTGCCATCAGAGGAAACCTGGGCTCACCCACCCTCAGCCGTTCCCTCTTGGAATTGCAACACACGCCTGCTGCACGACCGCAAAGCAGGGCTAGGTAAAAGCTGTCTGAAGATGTTCGGAGGATGTGTTTAAAGGATACCCCGAAATGACTTTTGCTAAGAAATTCTACAACACCTTTCAAGAACTTTTACTCACAAGGTACAGAGCAATAAGAACGCCCTAAAATTGGGACTTCGCTGGTGTTCCAGTGGTTAAGAATCTGCCTGCCAACACAGGGGACTCAGGTTTGATCCCTTGTCCGGCAAGATTCCACATGCCATGGGGTTACTGAGCCAGTGCTCTAGAGCCTGTGCTCTGGACCAAGAGAAGTCACTACAGTGAGAAGCCCGCACACTGCAACTAGAGAAAGCCTGTGTGCAGCAGTGAAGACCCAGTACACTCAAAAAAGCTACTAAAAATTTAAAAAAAAAAAAAAAGGCCTAAAATTCCAGAAGATCACAAAGACAATCCAAAGCAAATAAATGAAGGACAGCATAGCGTCCTACATCGCTTTTTACTTTTTAAAGCACTTTCCCAGGCACTCGGGCACTTGATCCTCCTAAGACTTCTGAATAAGGGGTCACTGTCAAAAGAAAGTTTCTAAAAGGCACATCGGGAGCTTTTCACAAACAGCCATCCTCTTTCTTAGCTTCCAGAAAAGGGCAAAATGGCTCTGGCAAGTGATACTTCAACTTTTCATTCTGCGATTCGCCACTCCCAAGTAGCTCACAGGGCACAGGAGGCAGGGAGACACCCAGGGCTGAGCGTGGCCACCAGGGGGCAGCAGGGAACAGCCATGAGGAAGCGGGGGTTCATCAAAGATGCAACGTGATGGACTGCTTCACTGGCAGCCAACATTGAGACTGCTTCCCCTCCACACCTGATCCTCTGGTTGGGCAGAAACAGAATCCAAGGGCCACCAAGAATCAAGGCCCTCTGTGATGACATAGAGGGGCGGGATGGGTGGGGGAGGCTCAAGAGGGAAGGGATATATGCACACCGATTCACTTGGGCTTCTCGGGAGGCTCAGACGGTAAAGAACCCGCCTGCACTGCGGGAGACCTGGGCTCAATCCCTGGACTGGGAAGATGCCCTGGAGGAGGGCATGGCAACTCTCTCCAGTATTCCTGCCTGGAGAATCCCAAGGACAGAGGAGCCTGGCGGGTTACAGTCCGTGGGGTCGCAGAGTCGGACACGACTGGGGGACTAAGCGCGCTGACCCGCGTTGTTCTACAGCACAAACCGACACAACACTGCAAAGCAACTACACTCCGATTAAAAATGACAATAAAAAAAGGACCGAGGACCCTTACAGGGTTTCACTTACCCTTTATTTTTGGCTCATGACAAGATCACCTTTCCCTGTTCCTGCCTGCTGCCTCAAGATGGGCATCTGTGACTGTTCAGTCTTGAGCCCCTGAGATTATACAGAATGAGCTCACATGTTCATGGCCCCACAAAGCCTGTGACTTGCAGGAGCCTCTGCTGGGGCAGCTGGGGGCGCCGTCCCAGGTGGCAAGAGCCCAAGACATCAAGATCAATGGACAAGATTTCCCTGTTCTTTTATAGAGGCACATACAGCTCTAAAACAGGGATTAGCAAACTTTCTGGCAAGAAAGTAAGCAGTTTAGCCTTGGCAGACACGAAGATCTCTGTCGTAACTACTCAGCCCTGCTGTCCAAGTGCCAGAGCAGCCATACGTGAGATGTAAATAAATGTGCGTGGCTGTATTCCAATAAAACTTTATTCACAAAAACAGGTGGCAGGCTGGATTTGGCCTGTGCAACCTTTGCCCTAAGAGAACAAACCAGATAATATCTGTCTTAAAAAGAAGAACTTTAGATAAAAACAACAACAACAACCCTTTAGATCAATATAATTATCAGATAATTACACTGATTTCCAAATTTCTACGTAGGACTTTGAGGCCCTGTGCTAGCCCCCTTCCTCGCCTCTTTTTCTTCTAATAAATTTATTTATTTTTGGCTGTGCTGGGTCTTCACTGTTGCGTGGGTTTTTTTCAAGTTTCAGAGTGCAGTGTCTCCTCTCTAGTTCCCGCGGCTTCTCTTGCTGCAGAGGACAGGCTCCAGGGCGTGAAGGCTTCAGTAGCTGCGGCACATGGGCTCAGTGGTTGAGGCCCCCTGGCTCTTGAGCACAGGCTCAATAGTCGGGGTGCATGGGCTTAGCTGCTCTGTGGCATGTGGGGTCCTCCCGAATCAGGGGTTGAACCCCGGCCTCGTGCATTTATTTGGCAGGCGGATTCTTATTCACTGAGCCGCTGGGAAAGCCTCTTGTCTTTTTTTCTTGCAAGGGGCACATATGCCTCAGTGTACCTTGCTCAGAAATTAAAATCTCAGATTTATTAATGATTAAACCACCTACTAGATGGGGGAAAAAGAAAAAAAAAGCATGATCAAGTCCAAAGGTTATCAGGAGGAGGGATCTCTCCAGCAGCCCGTATTGATGCTGGCGATACACTCTTTTACACCGCATTCTGTTCCAGTGGAACCACATGAAGGTCATGGTGTTACAGAGGCACAACTAACCCATAGAAAAGAGCCCCCCAAGTGACCACAGGGCTGTGTGCAGAAAAAAGAGGAAGGAATTGGGAACTTGATCAGCTGGAGGCCAATGTTGGCCCACATCCCAATGCTACTAGCTGTCCAATATGGGGGAAGAGCTTCCAAAACCCCATATTCCCCATCTGTGTAAGCTCCCCCAACAGAGCTCTCATGTTAATTCCTGAGGTCACGTATGTAACCGCACTTCATAGGGACTTCCCTGGTGGCTTAGTGGTAAAGAACCTGCCTGCCAATTCAGGAGACACGGGTTCAATCCCTGATCCGGGAAGATCCCACATGCCACAGAGTGGTAGCGATTGAACCTGTGCTCTCAAGTCCGGGAGCCGCAACTGCTGAAGTCCACGTGCCACAACTACTGAGCCTGTGCCCTAGAGCCCAAGCTCTGTAACGAGAGAAGCCACCACAATGAGAAGCCCAGGCCCTGCATCCAGAGAGTAGTCCCCACTTGCCACAACTAGAGAAAAGCTTGCACAGCAACAAAGACCCAGCACAGCCATAAATAAATAGATTAAAAAAAAAAAAGCACGTCATAAATATCAGTTATCTTATCCAGAAGGAGGAATACAGCAGCAAATTATTAACACCAGGGCCATGTTGAGGCCACTCATTTTTGAGTAAGAGAAAGGTTGAGCGTTCTTATGACCAAAGACCTTCTTATCATGTGACAGGGGACAAAATAGATAATGCAGGTTGACTTATAGCCTATACCTTCTGATTTATCTTGCTCTCTGTCGTTAAGAAATCTGGAGAAATGCACATACCCATTACTGCCACCTGATAGAAGAACCAAGAAAAATCTGTACAAACCTACCAAAAAAAAAGGAAAGAAAGAAAAATGCCATCAGTGAGATATTTGTAGGGAGAAGATTTGGTGATAAGATCCAGTCCAGTAATCAAAGATCAGAACTTCAGCGCTGGGTCTGCCACTAACCAGACCCAAGTTTCCTTTACCTGTGAGTGAGTATAATCCCACCTGCCCTTGAACAACCCCAAACAGAACAGTTGAGGAATCAAATCAGAGAATGACTTCAAAAAGGCTTTGGATCATGTTATCTTTACCCAGTCTTGCAAATCTCCCGATGTTACTATCTAAGACACTGTTACTCTAACAATAAAATCTTCAGTTCTCATCAAAATTACAAACACATGTCTTCTTTTGTCTCAGCAGTTCTACTGGTAGAGTTCTTTCTCCTGATACATATCCACACGTGCAGAGGAAAATGTACCCAAGGAATTGTATTATAACCCTTTTTGTGGCAGCAAAATGTGAGCAACAACCCACATATCTTCACTAGGGCCCTGGTGGGATAAAGTACGGAGCTGATGGAAGTTGTGGGGGATGGGAGACAGGCTGTCACCCCGTTTTAATCTATTTTTTCAAGTTTTTGAACCAGGTGAACATCTTCAACAAACTAAATTAAAATGACTGGAGAAAAGGGGGGAAATTTACCTTTAACATCCAGAAGGTGGTATCCATCCCGGCCCCAAGATTTAGAATTTGACAATTACATTCCGTCTTCCGTAGAAATGCCTTTGTAAGCTGACTGACGCCATGGACTCGAGCAAAGTATCCTAAGCGACAGACAGAGAGGCAAGCTATCACTTGGTGACGCCAGGAATAATCCGTGCAAAGCCCAGAGTGCTAGGGAGAGCAAAACAACACTTTGCCCTTCTTCAGGGTCAGGAGAAATAATGACTTTCAAATTCTCCCTTTTTAGCTGGTCGGACCAAAATAAGTACAAATTAAATGGTAGTTTAAGAAAAATTTAAAAAAAAAGAAAAAAGAAAAAGAAAATGCCCTGTCCTGTTACTTAGGAAAGACGAGTATCTTTTATCAAGACATCTGATCTGAATGTCCTCTTGGAAAGGTGCTTTTTCACGGCTCTAGGGGAAGTTAACGAGTACTCTGCTAAAACTTGTCTGCAATGCAAGAGAAGCAGGAGATGCTGGTTCGATCCCTGGGTTGGGAAGATCCCCTGGAGGAGGGCATGGCAACCCACTCCAGTATTCTTGCCAGGAGAATCCAATGGACAAAGCCTGGCTACAGTCCATAGGGTCCCAAAGAGTTGGACACGATTCAGGGACTGAGCACACATGGAAAATAACATTTTTAGGTCAGGAAGTTGGGCAGATGAATGTCAAAGCAAAGAGAGCCATGATTCTTATCTTGTTCCTTTCACTTCCATCCTGTGTGGGTTACAGCCTCTGTTTATATAATGGCATCACCAACGTGAGGGTGGCAGAGCGGGGAAGTGGAGATACCAGCAAGTGGTGGCCTAATTAATGGACTTGTTAAGCTCTAGGGTGAGAAGCTGGAACAAAGGAAACGGGAAACCCAGAAGGGAGACAGGAAGATAGCAGCTATCTATTCTAAAGGCCTGATACTCAAGGTGTGAATGCTTTAAGAGAAAAATTTGAGAAGCATGCAGAAACTTTGTCATTTGACAGAGAAATTTTAGTGAATGTGCTGAGAAATAATTGGGGGGATTCCCTAACAGTCCAGTGGTTAGGACTCTGTGTTTCCACTGCCGGGGACCAGAGTTCAATCCCTGGGCAGGGAACTAAGATCCCACAAAGCTGTGTGGTTCAGCCAAATAAATAATCAACTGATAACCCCTACATGATTTATAAACAAACAAATACTCTGGGCTTGTGCTTGCATTTTATTTTTCGAGTAAATCACCTTTTTTTTTTTGGCCGCACCGCGAAGCATGCAAGATCTTAGTTTCCCAATCAGAGCTCGAACCCACACTCCCTACAGTGGAAGCATGGATTCTTAACCACTGGACCACTAGGGAAATGCCTCTAGCAAATCATCTTTATTGTATTCTGCAGAATATCATCCACAATGGATTCAATTTGAGGGAAAAATGTTCTCACCTCAGACGTTTGGGCAGTGCTCTCCTCCTGGGCTAGAGGTCCCCATTCTAGAGATGTGGACCCGGGAGAGGAAGAAGGAAGGGGGCTGCCATGCGGCCCAGGACTATGAAGATCGGCGGCTGCCTGCCTCCAGAACATTCCCTGGGAAATCTGTCTGCACAGCGGCGGAGGCAGGCTTCAGGAAGGCCTCTTGGCCAGGCCTTGCCCAGGCTGACTGCTGCCCAGTCTTACCCTCAGTTCAATATTAACTACCATGTCCTTCTCTTCAGGAACCACCATTTACACATTTCTTTGCAATTCTTATAGAACCCACCTACAGGACCCATCTTCAACGCCAAGATTCCCCCCAGCCCTCAAGAATCATGGTCAGTGGTCAATTTCCCAATCTGGCTGCAACTAAGTCACACTCCTGTCTCAAATCCTTTGACTTCCTTGCTAGAAATTACTTGCAGAACCTAACAGTGTTACTAACAAATAGGGCAACAACTACAAAAATAACCCCCTACATGAACAGACAGCTCACAGTAAAAGATATGTAAGTGGCTTTTAAACGCAGAATAATGAGTTTTAACCACACCTTAAAATAAGAGGAATGTAAAACACCATTTTTCATGTACCAGAGAAATAAAGATTAAAAGTTTCATAATACACTGTGCTGGTGTGGAAGTTGGGAAACGAGCATTTCCACACTCTGGTGAAGACAGTACACCCCAGAACTCTCTTTTTAAGAATGAATTCCTAGAACCCCAGGGATTCATGAGAAGTAGGGGAGGGAGCTGGGCACTTGCCTCTGTTAATTTCAGGAGCCTTCCTCTCTTTAGAAAGTCTCACCAAATGCTGGATGTAAGGGTCCTGCCAGTAGCCAATGCTCACTGCAAACCTGAAAGAGATGAAAAAGGAAACAGGTGATTAGAGAGTAGGGTCAGGCCAGGTTCCATGGGCAAGTTCCCAGGAACCAGATCAAGGATCCAGGGATTTATCTCTGGCCAAATCATGTAACTGGAGGCTATCATAATAAGTGAAGTCAGAAAAAGAAAGACAAATACCATGTGATATCACTTAAATTTAGAATCTAAACTATGACACAAATGAACCTATCTATGAAACAGAAATATTTGCCGACAAAGGTCCGTCTAGTCAAGGCTACGGTTTTTTCTGTAGTCATGTTTGGATATGAGAGTTGGACTATAGAGAAAGCCGAGCACCGAAGAACTGATGCTTTTGAACTGTGGTGTTGGAGAAGACTCCTAAGAGTTCCTTGGACTGCAAGGAGATGAAACCAGTCAATCCTAAAGGAGATCAGTCCTCAATACGCATTGGAAGGACTGATGCTGAAGCTGAAACTCCAATAATTTGGCCACCTGATGCAAAGAACTGACTCAATGGAAAAGACCCTGATGGTGGGGAAGATTAAAGGCAGAAGGAGAAGGGGACAACAGAGGATGAGATGGTTGGATGGCATCACCAACTCGATGGATATGAGTTTGAGCAAGCTCCGGGAGTTGGTGATGGACAGGGAAGCCTGGCGTGCTGCAGCCCATGGGGTCGCAGAGTTGTACATGACTGAGCGACTGAACTGAACTGGTGAAACAGAAACAGAATCGTGGACATAGAGAACAGACTGGTGGTTTTCAAAGGGAGGGCATTGGTGGAAGGATGGAGAGGAAGGCTGGGGTGAGCAGATGTAGGCTATTATATGCAGAATGTATAAAGAACAAAGTCCTACTGTATAGCACAGAGAATTAGATTCAATATCTTACATTAAACCATAACAGGAAAGAGTATTTTAAAAAAGAACGTATGTGTGGGAGTATACACACACAAAAAACACACACATATATGTATAACTGAATCACTATGTTGTAAGCAATAATTAACCCACTGTAAAAAATCCACTACACTTCAATTTAAAAAAATAAAAAGCCAAATAACATTCAATGCTCCAGCACAAGTTTAAACAGACTCATCCATCCACCTTTAAATTCACAGTCATTCCCATCACACTTCCCACCAGTCATTTCTTACCTCTCTGTTCCCACATATCATTAATTCCTTTCCCAGGACCCTAAACAGCACGTAAGCTCACCTTGTATTTCATACAGCTCTTTGAACATTTATTCACACAGCAAACTCACTGGCCGGAGCTAGTCAGGTAACTCTGCTCAAACAAAAGTTTTGTGTCCAGGGGAAGGGAGACCCCAAAATAAATAGCAAATATCACTAATAACTAACAAAGTATTTCTCCTGACTCTGTCTGTCAGTCCTTTCATGTCCCTTAAGGAGGCTGTGGTGGAGAAACCAGGAACAAATAAAACAGCTCCAATTTGGAAAATGCCAGGGTAGCCTAAAGGTTCTCAACCCTAGTCTACACTACAAGAATGATAGATACTGTGTTCCAAGCCGGAGAGCTAAAGCCCTGATTACCACTGGAAATCTCTGGCAATCATGAATGGAACCAGCCTCAGGACAAATGAGAAGTCAGGGAAGGAATCTGGATCCCTAGGGCCATACCACACCCCTCAGGGGCCCAGAGCCTTCTCTACCTCACAAGGAAAATTTAGTGAGATAACAAATGTCTTTACCACTTACATCAAATTGAGTCAGGCTTCTGTTACTTACAACCTTAAGCATCCTAAGTGATATCCCACATGATACATCCACTCCACATTGCCTGGTAAGCTGAAACTTAAAGCGAGTGTGTGTGTGCGTGTATGGTGTCACCCAGTTAAGTTCTAAGCTCCCAGACACACATTTACATCTTTTCTTTTCTTCATACCTACCAACAAGGCTTATGGGCTCAGTCACTCAGTCACGTCCCAACTCTTTGCGACCCCATGGACTGTAGCCCCACCAGGCTCCTCTGTCCATGAGATTTCCCAGGTAAGAATACTGGAGTGGGTTGCCATTTCCTACTCCAGGGGATCGTGCCAACCCAGGGCTCAAACCTGTGTCTCCTGAATCTCCTGCACTGACAGGCAGATTCTTTACCACTGTGCCACCTGGGAAGCCCCCACCATCAAGGCTTACTGCTGCCTTAACGGCAATAGCTGCTGAATTCTGTACAAACATGCCCCCCGGTCTCTTGCACCCATGTCTGCACATCCACAGGCATCACAAGGAGGCACATGTGCGGAGCTACTCGAGGCAGCAACGCAACACACCAACACACAAAGTACTAAGGAACACAATTTGCTAAAAGCCCAGACTGTCCAAGGAGAACAGCAGACCCACAGAGTTTTACAAAGCAAACTTGCTCAGCTGTCCAGAACAGTGATTCTCAGGAATTCCCTGGAGGTCCAGTGCTTAGGACTTCATGCTTTCACTGCTAAAGGCAAGGGTTCAATTCCTGGTTGGTGAACTAAGACATGCATCTCGGCCAATGAAAGTAGCGCTTTTCAAACAATGAGTTGTGACCCATTCATATCACAAAATCAATGTAATAGTTTGCAAATCTCCATTTTAAAAAATGAAGTAGAACACAGTAAAGCAGAAAATAGCAGCATCATACTATATTGGAGAAGTCAGGACTGCTTTTGTGAAACTTCTGTTTCAATGTATGTTGGGTATATAAGCGCTATGAAAAAAGTGTTCTTGGGAACTCCCTGGCAGTCCAGCGGTAGACTTGCAACTCTGAGCTTCCACTGCAATAGACATAGGTTCAATCCCTGGTGGGGGAACTAAGATCCCACAAGCAATTATCAAAAAGAAAAAAAAAAAAGAAACACTGGTTTAGGAATCATTTCTCGCCATTTCTCGCCATCTAGTGGTAAAAGTCATATGTGCAGTTGAAGCAAGACCAGTAGATGATGTAGATGTGATGAGAACACAGGTCAAACTGTTCCTGCCCCAACATCCAGGGCAAGAATCCTGTCGACAACACTGAACTACTGCTGACTACTCCCCACAGAGAAGGCACACGCCCCACCACCAAGAAGCTCCAACTGCTGAAAAGCTGATCAATTTGCCTCCAAGTGTTCCCTGCTGGATTCACTAGTGCCCTCTTGGATAACAAGGAGCAGTTTCTATTCCTTCCAACTCAGCATTATCAGTTGATTTCATACTATTGATTCAGTCCAGCAATGTTTACTGAGTGTCTAGCGGTATTTATTGTCTGCTGAGTGCTGGGCATTGGATTACAGTGGTGAACAAAACCGAGAAGCGACATAGACAGAGATCACGACAAACGAGGGATGTACTTATATGGTGAATGGAGGAGCTACAGCAGAGGTGAAAGGGAAAGCCTCTCTTCCAGGGCATGGCTGAGCTGAGTCCTAGAGAACTAGAGAAGGGCAGCTGTGCAAAAGGCATTCAAGACAGGAGGAACTGCAGGCAGAAACGCTCTGGGGTGGGGATGGACGTGGAATGTTCCAGAAGCAGGAAATAGGGAGGGCTGGAGGAGAGTAAGGAAACAGGAGAAACTGGAGAGGAGGTTGGAGAGAGAAGTGGACTCAGGTCATACAGGGCCTGGCAGGAGCCTGGGATGGATCCCACAGCACTCAGGGCGCAGTCAGTGTTGTTCGGCGGTACAAAAAGGTGGGGCGATGCATGGACATAACCCAAGGACCCCCCAGTCACTTGGGGAGACACACAGACATAACACAAGGACCCCCGATCACTAGTTCCCATGACTCCTGCTTCCTAAGGCTACCATCACATGTCTCTGCCCAGTCCTCAAATCCAGACAACTGCCGGTGGTTACCATGCCTTGGAGTTAAAAAGGATCTCACAGCTTAGCCTGGGAGAGCAGCCAAGATAAAAAGCCGAATTAACACACTGCTAGGAAGAGAAGGAAGAGGGCGCTGCTGGGCCCCCTCCTGGGAAGTCCGAAGGGAGGTGAGCACCGTGATTCAGGATTTACAGGCCGCCAATGCAGCTGAGTAGGTAACAGTGCGCCTCCACAATGAATACTAACCAGTCATCTATAACAGGAACTAGGGGACTTTCCCCGATGGTCCAGTGGTTAAGACTCCACACCCCCGGGGGTACTCTTTTGCCCCCTTCTGATGCCTATGTCAGAAGCTTTCTCTATCTCCTTTATAATTTAATAAAACTTTAATACACACACACAAAAAAAGACTCCACACCCCCAACGCAGGGGAACTAAGATCCCACAGGCTGCATAGGGCGGCTGAAGGAAAAAAAAAAAAAGAAAGAAACCTATGAACTAAAAGAACTGGGGATGGCAAGAGGTTCATAACACATACACTATATTTCGTCATATAAGACACCATCAATTTCAAGATTGAAAAAAGAAATTTAAAAAACACTACCAGTGAATGTTTCTTTTTTAATTGCTTAGAATTTTACTTTTGTAATTATTGAAAAGGCTCCTTTATTGGGCCAGAGTGTCATCATCTCCCTCTCTCTTGTACAGACAGAAAAAAGAGTGAGGTAAGCGGGCTAAGCCTTCACTTTCAGGATGTCTGTGCCTTTCCACACAATAATGACCTCTGTGTCACCGAGGGCATTGGTGAGGATGTATTTCTTTCCTTTAATATTTGTTTATGTATTTATTTCGCCTGTGCTGGGTCTTCACTGCTGCTCGCGGCTTTCTCTCTAGCTGCAGACAGCAGGGGCCACTCTCTAGTTGTGCAGAAGCTCCTCATTGCAGTGGCTTCTCTCGTTGCAGAGCGTGGGCTCCCGGCATGCAGGCTTCAGTAGTTGTGGCTCCCGGATTCTAGAACACAGGCTCAATAGTTGTGGCACACGGATTTAGTTGCTCCATGGCAGGTGGGATCTTCCCGGATCAGGGATTGAACCCATGGCCCCTGCATTGGCAGGCAGAGTCTTAACCACTGAGCTACCAGCGAAGCCCCTGCGGGTGCATTTCTTAAGAGATCTCCAACATTCTCTCTGAGATTTTCTTCCAAGAAGCTGACCCTCAGCCTGGAAGTTTGGCTACTGGCTCTTTCTTGATCTCATCAGATGATATCAAGGAATGATTTTCAACAGCAAACAGGATTTGTGTTCTTTCTTCAAATGGCCTTAAAAGGTAGGTGGACTAAAGCACTGGGGGCTGAGGTCACAGCTTTCCAAGCAGGCCATGCCACCAGGAATCTGTGTCTGCTTGCACAGGTAAGGACACCTCTAATGTCACTTGACAGCGACTGCAAGTAATGTTGAGAGTTAAGACACATCTGACTCCAGAAAAGTTAAAATCCAAGACCACGTGCATCACAGAATGGCTCAGATAGTACTGCCACATATATATGTATAACTGAAATCACCTTGCTGTACATCGGAAACTACCAATAACATAAATCAACTATACTTTGATTTTAAAAAATAGTACAGAAGCAACCTAAGGGTCCATCACAGAGGAGAGGGTAAAGAAGATGTGGTACCTATAAATAATGGACTATTCCTCAGCCATAAAAAGGAGTGAAATTGGGTCATGTGTAGACATGTGGATGCACCTAGAGACTGTCACACAGAATGAAGTGAGTCAGAGAGAGAAAAACAAATACTGTGTATTAATGCATACATGTGGAATCTAGAAAAACGGTAGAGATGATCCTATTTGCAAAGCAGAAATGGAGACACAGACACAGAGAACAAATGTATGGATACCAAGCAGGGGATGGGAGAATGGTGGGAGGAGCTGGGAGACTGGGATTGCCATACACACGATATTAATAGTATGTACAAAACAACTCATGAGAACCTACTGTATACACAGGGAACTCCACTCAACGCTCTGTGGTGACCTGAATTGGAAGGAAGTCCAAAAGGGAGGCGACATCGGTATATGTATGCCTGATTCATTTTGCTGTATGGTAGGAACTAACACCACAATGTAAAGCAACTATATTCCAATGAAAATTAGCTTAAAAATAAATAAAAAATAAAATTACAAAAAACATAGTACCAAACTGTGACGAACCGCCATGACTATAAGGGACTCTCCCAACGTTAACATTTAGCAATGAAGTGGCTAACGAGAGGAATATTTGCCATTTTTAAATGATGCTATTGTTTCTTTTTTAATTAAATTAACTATTCCCATCAAAAAATTAATACTGTCTTTACAATAAGAGCAACAGGAAGTTTGCCCATGAAGCAACGGATACCTCGTGCTGCAGCTACTGAAGCCCGCGTGCCCTAGAACCCAGGCCCCACACCGAGAGGAGCCACTGCGATGAGAAGGCTGCACCCACAACCAGAGAAAGCCCGAGAGCCGCGACAAAGACCCAGTGCAGCCAAAAAACTCATTAAGAAAAAAAAGAGCAGCAGTAACTTTGGACTTCATAACCAAACATAAAAAGCAAATATTACACTAGAAAAATAATGCGTAACAAGTCACAAAGTGCTAATATCCTTACAATGTAAAGGGCTCATTAATAAGGGAAAAAACGAGTATCGCAGAAGAATGGGTAAAGGACAAAAATGAACCATTCACAAAAGAAGCAGCAACTGGCCAGTGAACAAACGAAAAGCTCAGCCTTACTGATGATCACAAAAAAACCAAAATGAAGACGAAAGCAAAAACAGAGAGCAGCAGTGCTCCTACCAAATCTGCAATAAAACTCTTTTTCAGTAGAACCTGGCTTTGGAGAGGGATGAGAAGAGGGCCCTGGGGCACCACTGCCCAAACTGGTAACTGGCAGTCATGCTTCAAGGCACTGTGGCAACAGGTACAAAGAGCCAGAGTTACGTGTGAACACAATGGCTAACAGTCCCATTTACCGGGATTTTATCCTTAGAAAATAATTAGGAATGAACACAAAGATTTTTTTTTTTCTAATAAGACCACTGAACTGGACTTATAGTATCAGGTCGACAAGATAGGCTACAAGATTACATGGACAGGACATCCCTAAGTTTGTTAGAACAAATGTGTAAGACGTATAAAGTAGATACTGAAATGTTAACAGCGGAGATCTCCCTGGCACTGTGCACCTAGGTCTGCTGTCATGTCCACGATCGCACTCGTTTCCCAAACTCAGAAAACATCCCTTCCATCTGAATATCATGATTTCATGTTTCAAACTCAGAATCGAAGAGTCAACAATCTCAGATTTGGAAAGACCTGAAAGAGTCACTCAATCGGTCTTCATCCAACCTACTGCTGCTTTTAAAATGTTCATGACACTCACGTACCACCTAGTCAAAGTAATATGTCTTTTTCAAAAATTTATTTTACTGAAGTGTAGCTGATTTACAATGTTATATTAATTTCTCCTCTACAGCAAAGTGACTCAGCTATACATATATCTATTAATATATTCTTTTTCACACTCTTGTCCATTATGGTTTATCACCGGATACTGAATACAGTTCCCCGGGCTATACAGTAGGACCTCACTGCTTATCCATCCTATATATGCTAGCTTGTACCTGCTAACCCCAAACTCTCAATCCTTCCCTCCCCAACAACCTCTCCCCAAAGTAATAGGTCTTTAAATAAACTCAATTTTCTTAGTACTCAGCTCTGATGTGCTATCTAGTATTTCCTTCTAACACACACTGTAACAAATACCTAACTATTAACATTTAAAAGATCTATCTCTGTCCCACCTAAAACCATCTCACATTCCTCCTGTGAGAAACACTGATCTGGCCCAACCATCTATTCGTTAAAGAAACATTTACTGATTCTGTCTTATTTGCATGAATGTCAATTGCAATACTGGAAAATTCATGGAAAATTGTGAAACGCCCTCCAACAGGGATTTCTTCATCTGAGGATTCAGGGAACGGGAAGGGGCCCTCCCTGCTGTCTCAGACTAGCAGGAACAAGGCAGCGGCTGGTTCGTTTCACTTCTCCTGGAGACTCATCATGTGCTTACTGCGTGCCAGGCAAATGCCTGACAAATAGAGACACACAGCACCCTCAAAACAACCCTAAGTACTAGTTTGTTCAAGCTGTGGAACCTTCAGGGAAATTAATCTGACTACTTTACAAACCTACTTACCTATGTGGATTCAGACCCCACCCCCAACGTTTCAGGGCTTCCCCAGTGGCTCACTGGTAAAGAATCTGCCTGCAAGGCAGGAAACACAGGAATTGCAGGTTCAACCTCAGGGTCGGGAAGATCCCCTGGAGGAGGGCGTGGCAACTCACTCCAGTATTCTTGCCTGGAGAATCCCAAGGACAGAGGAGCCTGGCGGGCTCTAGTCCATGGGGCTGCAAAGAGTTGGACATTGAGGCAACTGAGCATGCACGCCCACCCAATGTTTCAGGTGCTTAAATGGTACGTATTTGTCGTGTGTGTGTGTGTGTGTGTGTGTGTTGTTTAACTACTTATAGATGAATATGTATGTGAAAGCCGCTCAGTTGTGTTTTGATTCTGCGACCCCATAGACTACACAGTCCACGAAATTCTCCAGGCCAGAATACTGGAGTGGGTAGTCATTCCCTTCTCTGGGAGATCTTCCCAACTCAGAAATCAAACCCAGGTCTCCCACATTGCAGGCAGATTCTTTACCAGCTGAGCCATGAGGGAAGCCCACAGATGCATATGTAGATATGTAATTCCATATATTGGCAACCCACTCCAGTGTTCTGGCCTGGATAATCCCAAGGATGGGGGAGCCTGGTGGGTTGGCGTCTATGGGGTCGCACAGAGTCAGACACAACTGAAGCGACTTAGCAGCAGCAGCAGCAGCAATTGCAAAAAAAAAAAGGTCAATGAGTATTCTCAGCATTAATTTTCAAGTTTGGGGGACTTTCCTGGTGGTCCAGTGGCTAAGACTCTGCACTCCCAATGCAGGGAACTAGATTCCACATGCCTCAACTAAGAGTTCTCATGCCGCAACTGAAATAAAAGATCCCTTGTGCCGCAGCTAAGACCTGGCACAGCCAAAAAATACATAAATAATTTAAAAGATTTCTTTTTTTAATTTTTCAAGTCTGGGATTTTTCTTTCTTTTTTTTTCTTAAAGCAGAGAAAGGTTTATTGCAGGGCCAAGCAAGGAGAACAGGTGCCTCATGCTTAAAAAAACCTGAACTCCTCAGTTAGGGATTTTAACTGTACACTGCTTGTGGTCTTTAAGTGAAAGAGTTAAGTCACTCAGCTGTGTCCGACTCTTTGCAAACCCATGGACTGTAGCCCGCCAAGCTCCTCTGTCCATGGAATTCCCCAGGCAGAACACTGAATGGGTAGCCATTCCCTTCTCCAGAGGATCTTCCCAATCCAGGGATCCCACCCAGGTCTCCTGCACTGCAGGCAGATTTTTTTCTGTCAGAGGCACCAGGGAAGCCCTGTGGTCTTTAAGATACTGCTCTCATTTTTAAATTTATTGTTGTTCTTTCACATCTTTTAGTTTCAATTTTTGGTTTCTATTTCCTGTTGGTTTCACTCTTGGTTTATAAATGGAAGACAGGAAGCAAAGTCTTGAGGGCAACAGACTCTGTACTTAAACAGAGTCTGGATTCGCTTCCTTCTTGGGAACTCTGGAAAGCTTCTTGTTGCTTTCCTGAGTAGATCAGCAGACCTTAAGGGATCAACCACCTGAAAAACTGGGTCTGAATAACTAAGAAGACTCACAGGATAGTTTCCTCCCAAAGGAGACTGGCCTCTTGGCTTCATGTAACATCTAATTACTTTATAAGGAGTAATATGATCTACAATCTACTGTCTTGCTTGTAAGAAGTCATTGAATAGGGGACAAAGTGTAAATGGAAAAGGAACCTACATTCACAGAGAGTGAAATAACTAGGAGAATCAAGTCAGTCCCTTTGGTGTAAGGTCCCATATCTAACTTTTTAACAACAAAACCAGAAAATGTAATTACTATAACACAGAACATAGTAACAGGATGCCATGGACCTGAATAATGCTAAGTTTCTAACTAACTCCCAGTCAAAACCCTAGCCATCTTTTCTTTTTTTGTAAGAAACTAACAATTGATTCTACAATGGAAACACAAAGGGCTATCTAAAATAGCCCAAACAAATCTTCAAAAGAAGAGTGAAGTTGGAGAACTAAAACTGCTTAATACTACTTAATTTTCAGACCTGCTATAAAGTTGAAGTAATCAAAACAGTGTGGTCTCAGCATAAAGGTGGAAAAATAGATTGATGAAACAGAAATAGACCTATACCAGTGCTGCCAGCTGGATTTGTACCCAGAGAGCCAAGGCAGCTCATGTTCCTTTATGTTGGGCTTCCCTGGTGGCTCAGTTAGTAAAGAATCTGCCTGCAATGCAGGAGACCAGGGTTCGATCTCCAAGTTGGGAAGGTCCCCTAGAGAAGGAAATGGCAATCTACTCCAGTATTCTTGCCTGGAGAATGGACAGAGGAGCTTGGCAGGCTACAGTGCATAGGGTTGCAAAGAGTTGGTCACAATTTAGTGACAAAATGACCACACACACCACCACATTTTCCTATATGTGTATGTATATGTAAAACACATCCATCTGAAAAAGTATCTCTATCCAAAATATACAATGAACTCTAACAAGTCAAAAATCAACATTATCATCAATAAAAATAGGCAAGGGCTTTAATAGGTAATTCACAAATGAAGATGTAGGAAAAGCCAATAAGTATACATCTGTCACCAAGGAAATGCCATTTAAGGCCATAATGAGACGCTATTGCTCACCCACTGACAAATGTTAAACGAGGATATGGAGCAACCGGAGCTTTGGCACATTGCTGGTGGGAAGTATAATCTGATAAACCACTTTGGAAATTTGTCTGCAGTTAAATGCATACTCACCCTATGACTAACCAATTTTACTCTTGGATCCAAGAGAAATTTAAGGCTTATATAAAAATGTTCATTGCCATTTATTCAGAATGGCCAAAAACTAGACACAACTCAAATGTTCATCATCAGTGGAATGGATGAATAAATCATGGTGTATTCACACAACACACAAAGGAGCAAGCCATTTTACAGTGACAAAGATTCTCTCCTCGACCAAACTCTAGCCAGGTTCCAACGAGCCCTCCTGGACTAGACCTTGGTCTTGGCCTATAATATAAAGACCTGAGCAAACACTGACATAGTTTCTAACAGCTTGAGGCCACACCCCTAAGGATGTCTCCAGTCCCCCATAGGGGGACGACCTGAGAAAACTCTAGAAGAATTTACTGTTTGTTCCAGGCAACACCTGAAGATAGAGCCTTGCTGTCTCCCAGTTAGCAAATCCAGATGGTTTCACATGGACTAACTCCCCTTTTCACACTTTCTATAATTTTTCTCTGATTCTACTGATTCCTGCCTTGTCCCCCTGCTTCCTCCCTCATTCTCCCCTTCGCACACCCTCTATACAAATCAGAGTTGAGTTTAGTTCATGCTAGATTCTTTTCCCTGTTGCAATAGTTATTACTTACTAAAATATCTGACCTTTCCACTTTAACTGGCATCCAGCTTTATCTTTGACAATGTGCACAACATGGATGAATCTCAAAGACCATCTTGAGTGAAAGAAGACACAAAAAGAATGCATTTTGTATGATTCCGTTTATACGACATTCCAGAACTGGGAAACCTGTGAGAGCCCAAATCAGAAAAATGGTTGCTGGGTAACCGACCATCTCTAGTTGGTAAAGAGACCAACTAGAGATACAAGGGAACTTTTTGGAGTCCCAGAGGTATTTTATATCTTGTTTCAGGTGGTGGTACACAGATATATGCAACTGCCAATACTCATCAAACTGAATATCTTACTCTGTATAAATTATCTCCTTCTCCTTGCCAGCCTTCTATCAACATCTGAGGGAGCTTTCCCTGGTTGCTCAGTGGTAAAGAATCTGCCTGCCAATGCAGGAGACACGGGTTTGATCCCTGATCCAGAAAGATCCCACATGCTGCAGAGCAACTAAGCCACAACTACTGAGCCTGTGCTCTAGGGCCCATGCTCGGCAACAAGAGAAGCCACCACTGTGAGAAGCCGTGGACCGCAACTAGAGCGAAGCTTGCACTCGCCGCCAAGGAGGGAAAAGCCTGCGTAGCAACAAACACCCAGCACAACCAAAAGTAAATAAAACTATAAAAAATGATCCTTAAAAAAATGACTGTCTGAGGAAATTCTCGAGGGGAAAAAGATGAAGGATGTAGCACATCCTCCAGTTCCTTCTCCAATGTGCACTCACCCCCTTGCCTAAGAGGACCCCAATTTGGTTTCAGGCATCAATCTGCGCTACTAGGTGCACACTCTTCTGCACCCAGGGGCAGAGCCATGTGTTCTAACCTTAGCTGATGAGAAGTGCGTGGAAGTCTACAGGGTAGGCCTTCCCAAAAAGCTACTGCTTTCCTGATGAAAAGGGGCGGTTTCAGACGCACAACATGTCTCTTGCTAGTATTCCTTCCTTTTCCTTCTGCCTGGAGCACAGCTGCTCACATGGACAAAAAATTCTGATAACCTGCCATAAATCTACCCTTCCCCTGTGAAGCAAGCTATGGGAGGTCTGAATCAATCCACAACTGAGTAATTTTGTTACTCAGAAGTTTTCAGACATCAAAATGAAAAAAAAAAAAAAATTTAACTGCAAGTCAAGAATGACATATGCATTACTGCATTAAAATATATATAAGAATTTGGTATGTGATACAAGGGACATTTCAAATCAATGGTGAAAATACAGACCACTCAACAGATGATGTAGTGACAACTGGCTAATAATTTGTGACAAAATTAAGGTAAGAGCTTCCCTGGTGATCTAGTGGTTAAGAATCTGCCTTGCAATGCAGGGGATACTGGTTAGATCCCTGGTCCGGGAAGATCCCACATGCTTCAGGGCAGCTAAGTCCAGGTGCCAAAACGACTGAGCCCAAGTGCCTAGAGCTTGCCAGTCACAACTACTGAACCCACATGCAGCAACTACTGAAGCCCTCATGCCTAGAGTCCACGCTCCACAACAGAAGCCACTGTAATGAGACGCCTGTGCACCGCAACTAGAGAGTAGCCCCTGCTCGCCCACAACTAGAGAAAGCCCACGCACAGCAAGGCAGACTCAGGGAAGCCAAATAAATAAGCTTTGAAAAAGATAAGTTAAAACTGCCATCTTACGATGTACAAAACAATGAAGATAGATGAATGATCTAACCATAAAGCCAAATCCACAGAAGTGCTAAAAGAAAATGCTATAAGGATTAAGAATGGCCTTTCAAAGCTTTACCCAAAAACCACAAGCCATAAAGTTACGTTGTCAAGACTCTACAACCTGAAGAGTCACCACTTCTGTATTATGAAATGGACAGTACAAGCTACACTGAAAGACAAGCAACAGCTTGAAAGAAAACACTGCAACAAATAGCGAAGCAACAGATCACTATTGCAGATACAGAAGGTTTTTACCAATCAGTAATAAAAATACAAATAACCAAACAAAAAAAAGACAACAACCCAGTAGGGTAGTGACATGGGAGAGTGGATTTGCACTAAAAATATCCACGAGTGTGAGCAGACAATGGTCGGTCTCACTTGTGATTTTAGAAATGCAAATTAAAAATAGGAAAGCAGCTTGGCATTTGCCTTCAAAATATTTCAGATCAGAAGCTGGGCCCTGCTCTCTGGGGTACAGCTGTGAAGATGCAATCAGTAGGCTGGTCAGGCCAGGGCCCTCAGGAAAACACCGGCTTTCCTAAGAGGTGATCCTGTGACCTGTGACCTGCTTTCATGACAATGGTGGCAGGGCGGGGTGGGGAGGGGGGGAATTTTTGGATTTAGTTGAGAAATCAGATGAACTTCTATAATTTGCACAACAGAATTTCAGCCTTACGGCCCCTGGTCTGGTTTCTAACACATACAGAATGCTGAAAACCAGCAAAGCAGAACACCAGAATTCTAAGACCTCATTAGGAAGTATCATCTTGAGCACTTGTATTCAGGTCTAATCATTTTCTGGAGAAGGAAATGGCAACTCACTCCAGTATTCTTGCCTGGGGAAATCCCATGGACAGAGGAGCCTCATGGGCCACAGTCTATGGAGTCGAAAAGAGTCAGACACGACTTAGCGGCTGAGCATTAATCACTTTAACCATCCGACACATGCTGTGTGTCTATACTGTGAATGGCACTAAAGTAGACAGGTCCCTGCTTTGTTTTTATTCTGAGGAAAGACAAACATTAAACAACATGTCTGAACTACACCTGGGCTGATTACCACAAAGGAGACGCACAGAGTGTCACAGGAACATGGAACAGAGGCTGTATCTTGCCTGCAGGTGCCAGAGAGGCCTCCTTGAAGAAGCCACATCTGACACAAGCCAAAAACCTCGGTGCCATCTACGACTCCTCTCTCTTACCGCATATCTGATCTGTCAATACGCTCTATCAGCTCAGCCTTCAGTGTATCCAGAATCATGGCTTCCCAGCATCTCTACCACTACAATCCTGATCCAAGCCCCCAGCATCTGACTTGAGCTATTCCGAGAGCAGGTCTCCCTGCCTCCATGCTGCCCCCTACAGCCTGTTCTCAGCACAGACGCTGAGAGGATCCTGTTCCACCCCAAGACAGTGGATGTATCTTCCATTCCAAGGCCCCCAGAGGCTTCCATCTCGCTGAGACTGAAAGCTGGGTCCTCACAAGAGCTCCTCTCCTCCTCTTCCCCCGCGGTCTTGCTACTCCTGGACCAGCCAGGCCAGCTCCTGCCCCAGGGCCTTTGTACCCTCTGCCTGGGACACTGTTTCCCCTGTCCATCCCCAGGCTTACTTCCTCCCCAGCACTGACCTTCTGGGTGGGACTGTCCCTGGGCATCCCAGCTCACGGGGCAACTCCCTCCACACTCCTGCGGCAGCGCCCACCAGAGCAGGTGTCAGGTACGTTGCTGGTTTGTTTCCTGGCTGCTTCCCCCATTACGTGCCCCACAAGAGCGCCGCGTGTGCCTGCTTCATTCACTTCTACATCGGCACTACAACAGAGTCGCCATACATCGAGCAGGGTCTCAGTAAAGAACATCAAGTGGAGAAGTTCGTCTGAGGGATGACATGGAGCTGATCAGACAAGGAGGGGAGGCAGAAAGCATCTCGGGAGGGGTTGGCCTGCTGAAAGGCCCCAGGGGAGGCAGGCTCAGGGTGGCTGGAGGAACTGAGAGGGAGGTGGGGAGAAGGGAAAGAGTCGGGGGAAGCAAAACTGGAGAAGCAGGGTGGAGCAGGCAGGGCCGGGTGGGCCCCGTGAGAGGAACTTCGCTATTTTCCTAACAGCAATAGAGTGTGTGTGCTCAATTGTGTCCGACTCTTTGCAACCCCATGGGCTGAGGCCCGCCAGGCTCCTCTGTCCGTGGAATTTTCCAGGCAAGAATACTGGAGTGGGTTGCCATTTCCTACTCCAGCAATAAAAAGCCATTAAACCAGGGAGTAACATGGGCTCAGGCACCTTTCCCAAACCTCTGGCTTCGGTGTGAGAACTGGATTTGGGGAGGGAAGCACCACTGCGGAGCTCAGCAGGCAGATTAGCGCCCTGGCTCAGATCACGGATGACCTGAGCGTGGACTGAGTCAGCAGCCGTGGAGGTGGAGGAACGCAAATAGATTCCAGAAATATTTTCCAGGTACAATCTAAAGTCTGAGTAATTGATCGCAGAAAGGGTGAGTGCAAGGGCAGTTCCATGATGACTCCAATCTTTTTTACTCATGAACCAAGGGGAAACGGGCACCATCCACTGACTTGGGGGCGGGGGGCGGGGGAGGGATGGCTTGTCAGAAAATTGGGGAAGGTTATCTAGAGTGCAGTTTCGGAAATAATGAATTTGAGGTCATTCTGAAAGGGAAAGTTGCTCAGTTGTGTCTGACTGACTCTTTGAGACCCCATGGACTGTAACCCGCCAAGCTACTCTGTGCATGGAATTCTCCAGGCCAGAATACTGGCCATTCCCTTCTCCAGGGGATCTTCCCAACCCAGGGATCGAATCCAGGTCTCCAGCCCTGCAGGCAGGTTCTTTACCAGCTGAACTACCAGGGAAGCCTGAGGTCACTCTGAGACAACCAAACAGAGATATCCGGTTGGCAGGGATAGATCTGGAGCAGTGTGATCTGATCAGGAAAGGTGAGGTGTGTCCTACCACTGAGTGTCACGTTTTACCTTGTGGCAGATGGAGAATCAAAGTTTCAAGTAACAAAGTGACAGGGTAACACTTGTGATTCTGAAAAATCACCCTGGCCACAGCATAAACACTTGGACAGGGGAGGTGGCCAGACTAGAAGCGGGCAAAACAATAAGGACGTTCTGTGCCAGGTCAGGTGAGCAAGGGCTGCGGCCAACAGGAAGAAAACGGAACAGACTTTCCGTCTGTTGCCAGCCTGTCTCCCCCCACAGCTGCTGGGGACTTTTCTTTTTCTTTAAATTTTTATTTATCTCTGATTGTGCTAGGTCTTCAAGGCTGCACACAGGCTTTCTCGAGTTGCAGCAAGCTGGCTTCTCATTGCAGCAGCTTCTCTTGTTGCAAAGCACGGGATCTAGACCGTGGACTCAATAGTTGCAGCTCACAGGCCTGATGGCCCCACGGCATGGGGGAATCCTCCCAAAGCAGGGATCAAACCCATGTCCCCTGCATTGGCAGGTGGATTCTTAACCACTGGACCACCAGGGAAGTCCCTGGGGAGTTTTCTAAAATACAAACTCAAAGCATGTCAGTTTCCCCACTTTAAAACCCGCAGGACCATTCCTGCTTTGTTCCCTGACAACCTCTCCAGAATTCTACCTAGCCCCCACTAGAGGTCAAGTTCCCCTAACACTTCAATCTCAAGAGCTTCGATCTCTATGCTCTTCGACGTCTCTATTTTCCTCTGCCTGGCCAACACCCATCTGTCTAAGACTCAACTCCTCCCCAGTGAAAAAAAGAAAAGTGATGCTGACCCCTAGGAGCGGGCCTGGCGCCGTGAGCCAGGCTTCACTGCTGTTAGATGCTCGCCTGGTGCTCACAGAGGCCACGCTGTCCTCTGGCTGGACAGAAACAATCTCACAGGACGACCTGCACAAGGTAACACTAGAACAGTGATGAAGTGAGACAAAACCAGGATTCCTTTATAATTTTGTCCAAACAGACAAAACCAAGGCCTGTTGCAGGGTCCCCAGTACTCCTGTCCCCCGGCTGATGCTGAGGGACTATGGCTTCTTTATTAACCACAGCATATCTGACTCGAGTCACACCTCCTTCTTCTTTTTTTCATAAATTTTGTCATTTATTTTAATTCTCTTTTTTTTTGGAGCTTGTTTATTCCAGGCTGTGCTGGGTCTTCACTGCTTTGCGCAGGCTTTCTCTAGCTGCGGTGAGCAGGGGCTGCTCTCGGATGCGGAGCTCGGGCTTCTCATCGAGGTGGCCCCTCTCGCTGCAGCGCTCTATGTGCGCGGCCTTCGGGAGTTGCAGCGCCCAGGCTTACTTGTTCTGCAGCACGTGGGATCTTCCCGGACCAGGGATCAAACCCGTGTCCCCTCCACTGGCGGGTGGACTCTTATCCACTGCACCACTGGGGAAGTCTGTCACACCGCCTTCTGAGCTATCTACGCAACCACAGAACTGTCTCTGCCTCCTGTGAGCACCCAATCCTGGGCAAATCCCTGCTTCCTTGAAAACCCCTCCCCCCAAGCAAATTATCCAACCAAAGCCTAAATCCTATAAGTTCTTTCTTATACCCCTTATGGAGAGACCCCAAAGCTCCCCATGAGGTGAGCGCTCCCTCATGAGAATGAGTCATTAAATCCATTTACCATAAAAAGGAACAAAATTGTGCCATTTGCAGAGATGTGGACGGACCTAGAGGCTGTCATACACAGTGAAGTAAGTCAGAAAGAAAAATAAATACCGTATGTTAATGAATATATTGGGAATCTAGAAAAATAGTACAGATGAACCTATATGCAAAGCAGAAACAGATACAAATGTAGGGATCAAACATATGGACATCAACGTGGGAAGAGGGGGTGGGACGAGTTAGGAGACTGGCATATAGACACCACTATGCATAAGACAGACAAATAATGAGAACCCACTGTATACAAGGGAACTCTACTCAGCGCTCTGCGGTGATCTAAACAGGAAGGAAAGACAAAGAAGAAGGGATGCACATATACAACGTCTGATTCACCACATGCAACAGCAGAAACCAACACAGCAGTGCAAAGCTATGTGTGTGTGTGCATGTGCGCTCAACTGTGTCCAACTCTGCAACCCCATGGGCTGTAGCCTGCCAGGCTCCTCTGTCCATGGGATCTTCCCAGCAAGAATACTGAAGTGGGTTGCCAATTTCTCCTCCAGAGGATCATCCTGACATAGGGATCAAACCCAAGTCTACCTGCGTCTCCTGCATTGCAGACAGGTTGTTTACCACTCACCCACCTGGGAAGCCCCTAAAGCAGCTATCAGTTCAGTTCAGTGTCTCAGTCGTGTCTGGCTCTTTGCGACCCCATGAACCACAGCACGCCAGGTCTCCCTTTCCATCATCAACTCCCGGAGTCCACCCAAACCCATGTCCACTGAGTCAGAGATGCCATCCAACCATCTCATCCTTTGTCGTCCCCCCCTCAATCTTTCCCAGCATCAGGATCTTTTCCAATGAGTCAGCTTTTTGCATCAGGTGGCCGAAGTATTGGAGTTTCAGCTTCAGCATCAGTCCTTCCAATGAACACCCAGGACTGATCTCCTTTAGGATGGACTGGCTGGATCTCCTTGCAGTCCAAGGGACTCTCAAGAGTCTTCTCCAACACTACAGTTCAAAAGCATCAATTCTTCGGTGCTAAGCTATAGTCCAACCCTCACATCCATACATGACCACTAGAAAAACCATAGCCTTGACTAGACGGACCTTTGTTGACAAAGTAATGTCTCTGCTTTTTAATATGCTGTCTAGGTTGGTCATAACTTTTCTTCCAAGGAGTAAGCGTCTTTTTATTTCATGGCTGCAGTCACCATCTGCAGTGATTTTGAAAGCAGCTATACTCGAATTAAAAAAAAAAACAAAAAAACCCTGTTTAACTAAATTAGATATATTTCTAATGTTCTCTGCTAGAGGACACTGACAACTCTCATGGTAGGAAAGGATGGTGAAGTTTCCAGGAGGGAAGTTAATTGAGTGCCAATCTGAAGGCTTCCACTTTCTGTGAAGCAATACCCTGGCATCACCCTGATGATCTTGAAGATGAAGGAAAGGTGGAGTAAATCAAAAGTTGGAGGAAAGTGAAAAATGTCTGATTTAAGTCTCCGGAGAGTGGGAAAGGGAGCTAGCCAAAGAATCATACTGGAATGAATGAGTCAGCTCGTAAGAGTACAGAAGAGGCTGGCTGACACGAGTCCACATAGGGCCAAGCTGCCCTGCTGTGTGATTTCTACCATCAGTATTCAAGGTGGAGATGGAGAGTCTGGTTCAATACAGGGTCTGAGGTTTACTAGGATGAAGGGCAAGGGAGATAAATGCACTGCCAAGAGAATTACCAGGGAATGGACTATGAACTCTGAGCTCAACTGACAGCTAGGAGCCTATAGGGGAGCATCTAAAGGCTGGAGAAAACCATGGACGCCCTGAGGTTCTGAAGGCAGAGCAGAAATAACTGATCAAGCATGCTGAAGAGAGACTGGGGTTGGACGGTGCTGCACTGTTCATCTGTGAGGTGGTATACGCAGCACCTGGAAATCCAGGGGATTATGGCAGGAATGGCAATAGAGGTGAATGAGCAGAGGTAATCACTGCAGGCTAGGTGTTCAAGAAAACAAGTACCCGGCCTATAGGGTGGGTCCTGCACACACACACACTAGAAAGTCAACTAGGATGATGGCATGAACAGGAAGGCTTGTGGGCCAGGTGCCCAAGTCGTCAATGAATTAGGTGAGTAACCAGCAAACAGACAGAAAACAGCAATATGGAGGAGAGGCTGCTGGGGTCATGGGTCTCAAAGAAACAGGGGGAGGAGACAAAGGGCAGTAAGGACATAAATTTTGACCATCCTAATGCTAAGACCCTGGAGAAGGAAATGGCAATCCACTCCAGTATTCTTGCCTGGAGGATACATTGACAGAGGAGCCTGGCAGGCCATAGTCCATAGGGTCGCAGAGTTGGATACTACTGAAGTGACTAAGCACCCACACAATGCTAGGACAGCCAGGGTATGAGAAAACAGAGGCGAGACTTGGCTTTAAGTAAACAATGCCCCCAGGGAAGGACCAGGGTCAGTGCAAAGACAGGAAGGGAATGACTAAAGAGAGGCTAAGGAAACAGAGGTGGCTGGTGATCAAAGTAGTAATTTCAAAGGACTCAGGAGGAGCTGCAGGAGGGGGCTGGGGGTTAAAGGTAAACAAGAGTGGGAAACTGACTGAGGGGCACAGCATGAAGTGGGAGATAGGAGAGGAGGAATGGGGAGTTGGGGTAAGTTAGCAAGAACACTAAGTGCTTTATAGATAGCTATTGAATCAGACGGGATTCTTAGGCATAAACCTAGTATACCTGAACAGAAGAGCTCTAACTATTGGACTGGAGGAGGGATACAGTCTGTGGTAGTGATGCTGATGAAGACTGGGGACAATGGGATGATGCTGATGACGACAACGACCAGTTTTGAACACCTACTATGTACCAAGCGCTGCTGGAGGCACTGCACGTTTAATCCTCACAACAAACAGCTAAGACCAAGGACAGCATTATTAGCCACAGAAGGGCTCTGTACCAAAGAAGAGAACAAATTAAAACAGAAACAACAGGGACTTCCCTGGTAGACCAGTGGTTAAGAATCCACCTTCCAATGCAGAGGAACTAACAGTTTGATCCCTGGTTGGGGAACTAAGATCCCACATTCCACACAGCAATGAAGCTCATGAGCCACAACTAGAGAATCTGCACTGCAATGAAGAGCCTGCATGTTGCAATGAAAGATCCAGCATGCCACAACTAATACCCAGTGCAGCCAAATAAATAAATTTTTTTAAAAAAAGAAAGAAACAATTGAACTGTAGGAGCCCTGGGGAGCTAACTGGCTTTTTGAACATGATTTTAGGGATCTCACAGCTGTAACTCAGGGTGGCAGGAACCAGTCAGACCCACAGCTATTTCAGTAACTTCAAACAAATAACATTCATAAATACCAATACAGTATACTAACGCATATATATGGAATTTAGAAAGATGGTAACAATAACCCTATATGCAAGACAGAAAAAGAGACACAGATGTATAGAAGAGACTTTTGGACTCTATGGGAGAAGGTGAGGGTGGGATGATCTGAGAGAACAGCATCGAAACGTGTATATTATCAAGTGTGAAACAGATTGCCAGTCCAGGTTGGATGCATGAGACAAGTGCTCGGGGCTGGTGCACTGGGAAGACCCAGAGGGATGGGATGGGGAGGGAGGTGGGAGGGGGGTTCAGGATGGGGAACACATGTAAATCCATGGCTGATTCATGTCAATGTATGGCAAAAACCACTACAATATTGTAAAGTAATTAGCCTCCAACTAATAAAAATAATTGGGAAAAAAAAAAACAAACTAACATTCAGACTGGAGACAAATTAAAACTAGCAATAAGAATTTATTTTAGGCTTTTCTTTATGCCAGATCCTGTGCTAACCTCTGTATGACATCATTTAATCCTTAATCCTCCCATCCAAAAGGCCAGTGACCATTACTATCCTCATTTTCAAGATGAGGAAACTGAGGCAGAAAAGACAGTAACGTGCCCACAATTCACACAAGGAATCCCTATTTAACAAGATGAATTTGTGACAAGACTTAAGGCTTCTAAACATTACAGGGAAGATGCAAGTCACAGTATCAGACTTTGAAAGTCCTTGAATCCTGCAAAATGTTTTTAAAACATTAACTTATGGATTCTCACCATCTCATCCCATGTTTTTTCCAGATGCGAGAAAACCTGGTGCAAAAAAAAGAAAAGGAAAAAAAGGCTCTGAAGAAATGCATCCAGATGGCAAACAGGTCTGGTTTTTATAGACCCAAGACCCATCCCAGAAGGTTCTGCTTCAGTGAATCCAGAGTTGGGCCCAAGTAACTGCATATGTTTTAAAAGCTCCATGGTCTACGCTGGTGTGCAGTTCAGGCTGGGAACCACTGCCTTAGATTCTCTGCAGTTCCAAACCCAAACTTTCTCTACAATGTTGAGATGGCTGAAGAACACTGAGGGCGCTAAAATCCGAAGCAGAGAAGAGCTGAAACTATAAAACTATCCAAGAGAGAGACAAGGAAAGACATGCTCTAGTTACATTATTTCTCTGTACTTTTTGTGTCTGAACTATTTTATAGCTAATTTGCTTTAAAAATCATTTTTATTGGAATATGGTTGGTTTATAATGTTGCATTAGTTTCTGCTACTACAGCAAAGTGAATCAGTTATAGATAGACATATATCCACTCTTTTTTAGATTCTTTTCCCATAAAGGTCATTATGGAGTATTGAGTAGAGTTTCCTGTGCTATAAAGTAGTTTCTTATTAGTTATCTTATATATAGTAGCTAATTAGCTTTAAGTAAGCAAGTTAGCCAGACTTTCCAGGTAGTGCTAGTTGTAAAGAAACCCCATGTCAATGCAGGAGACCTAAGAGACAGTAGGTTCACTCCCTGGATCAGGAAGATCCCCTGGAGGAGGGCATGGCAACCCACTCCAGTATTCTTGCCTGGAAAATCCCAGGGACAGAGGAGCCTGGTGGGCTACAGAATTGGGGTCACAAAGAGACAGACACGAGTGAAGCAACTTAGCACACACGCGAGCAAGCAAATGTTACCAACAAACATTAAATAAGCCAATCATTACCAATTGATATTAAGTAAACCTAACCCTAACTTGCTCTTGAAAAGTATTTTATTTTCCTCTGGTAATTCTGAAGACACTTCTGATTTTCTTAGCAGACAGCAGCCAATATGAGAAAAACTGCTTTTAATTCAACAGTGCTACAGATGTAGTCAACAGCAACCAAAAGCTGGAGAAGAAATAAGCTGGGTGTAGTTCATTAACGTCATAAATTCCACCAAGAACTGCCTTCAGGCCTTTAATACTTATGAATGTATTTATTTATGTAATCAACCACCACTAACACCTAGCACATGCCAGACACTGTCCTAAGTGCTCTACTAATATTGAATCTTATTTCATCTTTACTTTACAGATGACTGAATATTATTTCATCCCCACTTTATAGATCAGGAGATTGAAACAGAAAGTAGTTTAGTAGCCTGCACAAGTTTCCGCAGCTGGGACCAGCCTGACAGTCTGGCTCCAGAGTCAATGTTCTGAATCACTATGCTTCGTCTCCAAGAACCTACACAAAGTACAAGCCCTAAACCAAAACTTGTTTTCTGGACTCAGTGCCTACACGGCCCCAGCTTCCAAGGCATTTATTCAGTTCCTCTAACAGTCCATGAGCCTTCCTTGCTCTGCCTGAACACCCTCCTACATGCATTTTCTTTCTTTTTTAAGTCTTCTGTTCCCAGCTCAAACATTATCAACTAAATTACAAACTCTAATGGTGCACTGTATTTCTCAGCACCCAACACAAAATTGTAATTATGCTACTTCCTGAGTAATTACTTGCTTCCTGCCTTTTCCAACCAGGCAGATGAGTTCAGACACCATGTCAATCTTGTTCATCTTTTGTTCTCAATCACTGAATACCTACCAACCAAAAGGAAAAGCCTGGCACAAAGTAAGCTCTCAATAATTTTTGTTGAATGAATGAAAGAGTAGCATACACTCAAGCCTCATGTTTTCTTCTTCATGCTTTCAGGTACTTGACACATACCTTTGCTCACAGCGATCCCCACACAGCCCTCACCACACCCCTAAAAGTGTAGACTCCCATAACACACAGGTAACAGCTCTGGAAAATACTGGCGCTGCACGCAAATATTAAGTGGCCCTGGACAGGTCATCTCCCCCATTAACTGGCCTGAGTTTCAGGTGCACAATGGGGATCATGACAAGTCCCAGTGAAACGTAACCTATGAAAGAGGGAGGACCTGCACTTCTCCTCATAACCCATCAAAACTGCAGTTGTTACTTGCTTCACGCGTTTCCAACACAAATGTGGCTCTGAGAAGGCCAAGTCCATGTCTGCCTGGTTCGGCGCCATGTCCCAGGCACAAAAACCCCTGGCTTGTCCCGTGCCTGGCAAACGCCAAAAGTTGGATAATTAAAAGTTAAGTAGATGAATCCCTGCTCTGAGCATTTCACAGATGTCACACGAGTTGACCGATGCCTTTTGGCGTAAAAGCGTATTCCTTAGACACAGCCCGCACCCCGACCTAGGCCCCAGACCCCCGGAATGCTGGCCCCTAACCCCGCACCGGGCAGGCACCTCTTGCATATAGAAGCATCTTCGCAAGTGCCGCGCACGCCCTCGTCGTCCGTGTCGGTAGGGGAAGAACAGGTGGTGAAAGAGGGCCTCCTCAGGCTAGCAGCCATGGGTGTGGAGGTTTCGGGGTGGTGCGTCCACCGGAGACATGGAAACCGGATCGACGGACGCCTGAGGAAAGAGTGAGCGGGAGAATAGGCAGGACAGAGGGGCTGGGCTCCACCAAGCTCAGCTGGCGCAGCTTAGTGACGCCACCCGCGGCGGCTACCCCAGTTTCCCGCTGATTGGCCCCTCTATGGAGATGCTCATTGGACAATTTCCCACCCCCTCAGCCTGAGGAGATGCCTATTGGGTCACTCCTTTGGCCCCGCCCACACAACCCGGAAATTCCCTGAGAGGAAAAGTAAACTGAAATTGACGCAAGAGAGTACCGCAATGCTCTCCGGGAAGTGTAGTCTTAGCTGCTTTGGTAGGCCACCTGTTTTCTCACAGCTAATCACGGAATTTTATAACTGTCATTAACTCAGGGCGGAAGAGCTGGCAGGATCCTCAGCGTTATGGCGAAGGACAGAGAATCCAGCCGGAAACAAGTGTCAGTGTTAACAGTGAGTTGTGGCTCAGTCTTATTCAGCAACTCAACAAATTGAGCGCCTACTCCGCACCGGTCACACAAAATCACCCTAGCTACACTTCAAGTGTGTGTGTGTGAAGTCGTGGTGGTGACCAGGTTGGTACAATCAGAATGAATCCCAGGAGTTGGATGGGAGTCGCAAAACCTAGAAAAAGCTCTCTTTTCCGGCAGACTTGAACACAGGAGGCTGTACTTTTGGAGCTACCGAGAGCCATCCTGCTATCTCATATCGCCTGAGAAAGATGCTTATTGGAACAGCCCATGGAGTCTGGAGGGCTGTGTGCTCAGTTAGGGGTGACCTGGCTTTGCAGTGTGGGAGCTTATGGGAACATCACCAGAACCTGTGACGCTAATCAATCAGAAGAAGCTGAATTCAGAAAGATGAAATAAACCATTATCCAGCACTTGGAGCTTTCATCCTGAGCTGAGTGTACATTATTTCTCCCTACCCATCACCACCTAATAGAACGTCAATGAAACCATTATATTCGTTCTTCACTGGCCCAGTATTCCAAGGTTTTGGCCCATAATGTCATAGCTGTAGCCTATTGAAAAGTCTATCTTTCCTCCTTTGAACTACTTTCACACCTTTCTCAAAAATTAGTTCAGCATATTTGTGTGGGACTATTTCTGGGTTCTGTGTTCCCTGATTCATGTATCTATGTCTCTGCAAATACTACACAGTCCTGGTTACTGTAGATATACATTAATAATAAGTGTTAAAACAGTGGCCTGACTGCTCCCATTTTATTTTATTATTTTTTCAAAGTTGTTTTGGCTATTCTAGTTCCCTTATCTTTCCATAAAATTTTAGATTAATCTTGTCTGTATCTAGGAAAAAAGGCATACTGGGTTTTGATAGGAATTACATTAAATCTATCAATTTGGGGAGAATTGACATTTTACTATATGTTTTGTCTTCAAATTCATGACCATGGCATATCTCTGCATTTATTTAGACCTTTGATTTATTTCATCAGTGTTGTAGAGTTTTCAGCATTCATATCCTGGACACACTTTGTTAGATTTACACTTGATTATTTTAATTAGCAATTGTAAATGTATTGTAATTTTTGGTATCCACATGTTCATTGCTAGTATCTAGAAATACGATTGATGGTTGTGTTTATTTTGTATCCTGTGACATTATTAACTCAATTACTTTTTAATAACTTCTTGTCGCATGAGTCCTGCAATTAGAGTTCTATTGTTTTTTCTTGTTTTTGTTGTACCTCACAGCATACAGGGCTTCCCTTGTGGCTCAGCTGGTAAAGAATCCGCCTGCAATATGGGAGACCTGGGTTCAATCCCTGAGTTGGGAAGATCCCCTGGAGAAGGGAAAGGCTACCCTCCCCAGTATTCTGGCCTGGAGAATCCCATGGACTGTACAGTTCATGAAGTCGCAAAGAGTCAGACACAACTGAGTGACTTTCACTCACTCACTCACTCTCACAGTATACAGGATCTTAGTTCCCCAACCAGGGATTGAACCCATGCCCCCTGCTGTAGAAGCTCAGAGACATAACCACTGGACTGCCAGGGAAGTCCCAAGATTCAATAGTGAGAGCTGTTTTAACATCTAGTAAAGTTGCTGCTGCTGCTGCTGCTAAGTCGCTTCAGTCGTGTCCGACTCTGTGCGACCCCATAGAGGGCAGCCCACCAGGCTCCCCCGTCCCTGGGATTCTCCAGGCAAGAACACTGGAGTGGGTTGCCATTTCCTTCTCCAATGCATGAAAGTGAAAAGTGAAAGTGAAGTCGCTCAGTTGTGTCCGACTCCTAGCGACCCCATGGACTGCAGCCTACCAGGCTCCTCCGTCCATGGGATTTTCCAGGAAAGAGTATTGCAGTGGGTTGCCATTGCCTTCTCCCTAGTAAAGTTGAGAGGGCCTCAAATGGCTTAACTGCAATTCCCCACACCTTCTTATCCCACAGGTAAAGTTCCCCTAGCCATATTATCCTTCTTATCATAGGAACCAGACACAGTGCCTGCTCATTCCCAAGTAGCAGACTTCAGTTCTGTTCAGCCCACTGAATTATTCAAATAGGCAGGAACCAGGGCTCATCCCCATTCTTCGGTACTACGAAGTCTGCCTCCCAAGCCCCTGCGTGTTCATTCTGTTCCCAAGTGCAACCCCCTGTGTGGCCCTGCATGATATGTGGTAACTTCCCCTGCGCTGTAGGTAAATGTGGCTCGTAAATTGCTGTCCATCCCATCTTTTGGGGTCGAATGTTGAGTGTTGGCCAACCCCACTAACCTAGGGTTGGAGTCTCTCTTTCCCCGATGAAGAAGTAAAACAATTTGCATCACAAATAGGATGGTCTAACTCAATTGAGAACACCTCGTTAGCTTTAACTATGGGCTCCTTTGCTAGTTAACTGGTTTGCAAGGCAACAGTTACTATCTTGGATGGAAGTGCCAGTTGCTGGCCAGCTTGGGCTTTAGCTCATGTTCTGTTATCTCCAATGGATTTTGCCATCTCTTTCCACTCTGTGGTTTTATGCTGGTCAACTAGGCAGAAACTATTGTTATTAATTGACTACATCCCAGAGTGAGGTGCCATCGAGTGTGGCTTATGTCTGGCAGGTGGTCACTGAGGCTCCTGCTTGAGATTAGAAACAACATAAAGTCCTAACTGATGGATGCTAGAGTTCCACAGCAGTTTGCTTACTGTGTCTAGCCTGATGACCATCACTGGCTGCTTAGGGCAGTCATAGGGACTCTGTTTGGGAAAGTAGCGCGCCCCACCTCTCCACCACCCCAGGGCGCTTGTGTTTGTAGTCCTGGGGATGCATCTTTGTGTTGTTTGTAGAAAGGAAGGAGGCCACGATCTCAGGAAGATTTAAGAATGACCACTCGATTGACTCCTGAGTCACTGCTGTTCGGGCAAAGGTAGTGACTTTGCCCATCTCCTGTGCTGCAACTTCTCTTGGGATTGTTGCGTGCTCTCCTGACCCCTAAGGGTTTGGAGGTGCACATCCATGGCAGTTCATGCTCCGAGAACCGATTAAAAAAAGACAAAAGTAGGGGGAAAGGAGCATTGATATTCAACTGCTCTCTCAGTGCAAAACCCCCAATCAACACCTGTGAGTTTTGCTTCCCATTGTTACTTACCAGCAGGCCAAAGGACTGATCTTGTCGTCTAGGGCTTGAGGTCCCCACCCAGCCCATAGACAAAATGATCTTACTGGATGTGGATTCTAACACTGTGGAGATGGACTGGCATTCTCTGGAGGGAGGGAATAGTCTTCTATGGGGCCTGCCATCCAGCAGATGGCACAACCACAACCAGCCAGAAGCTCTGCACCACTTGTGGTTGGACAGACAGAAACAAAAACCTGTGACGTTCGAGGGTTAGAAATCAAAAATGTCCTGAGACACTGTGTTCCTGGGGCTTGGGGGAACAGCGCACTTGGAGGAAGAGGCAGGGCTTCAGCAGAAGATGGTTTTGACCCACCAGCTTCGGGGCTGTGATCTTTCACTGACTCCCTGCTGCCTACACCGGTGTGGCACAAAATCCGTCATCGGGGTTATGAGCAAAAAACATTAGTGGTGGCCCTGTGTCACAATGAAGGGATTAATTCAAACCTGACTTAAGTCCAGGTTGCTAAACTTTATAACCATTGTCATGAGAGAGGCCCTAATCCTGAGAATACTGATCTGAGAGACTCTCTGTAGGAAAAATGAATAAATAAATAACTGTAAGCAGGGTAAAAAAGACACCCCTGCCCCAACCTCGGAACTTCCCTGGTGATCCAGTGGTCAGGACTCTGCCCTCCAGCACGGCTTCAATCCCTGGTTGGGAAACAGGTTCTGCATGCTGTGGAGTGTGGCCAAAATTTTTTCAAAAAAGACCCTCTCCCCTCAAGTATATCGAGTGACCAAAAAAAAAAATGAATGAAAGAAACCTAGATACAGGGGGAGGTACCAAAAGATTCAATTAAACAAAAATTCACCATTTGACCCAAATGGAAAACCAAAATTTACTAAAAACACCTTTTATGGCAAAAACAAAAAGGGAGTTGATTGGCTTTTGTGCATCTGCAACATAGGTTTGGAACTAACTTTAACATCTGCTAAAATGCAACAGTTGGAAAACTTTCATGGACTTTATACTAACACATCAAATTACAGTTACACCTAATATAATAACCATGCTTTCTAGTTCCTGTATTTAATGCTTTGACATCTGAGGCCTTGCTCCTCTTGCAGGAACTGCCCTGCCAGGGTTAGCTAATCCCTAGAGATAGCAAACAACTCCCCTGTGAGTGTACCTTTCACATGTAAACTGGCCATCCAGAGCCCACACTCACAACCACCTCCTCTGTGGTGCTCTTACAATCAGGACCACTATCCCTCTGCTCTAATTACCCCAGAGGCAGATACCAGACAACTAGGGACAGCACTGTGTCCCAGAGCCCACAGAGATGATTCAAACTAGCCAATCCTAAACCTGCTTGCCCTGCCTCACCTGCTCCTTCCCATGGAAACCATGAGAAAGACTCTTGCCCCAGTCTGCTCCTTGCTCCCTCCGCCTCCTGATGGACCCTGGTGCTTCCCCAAGTGGCCCTCCATGGTGACCTGGGCCTCCTATTTCTCAGAATCTGTAGGCATTAAAAGCTTCTTTCATTTCTATATCTTTGTGTCTTACCACACCTAATTAAAACAAATCCCAGCTACCCTTAAAACACCTGCTGCTGCTAAGTCACTTCAGTCGTGTCCGACTCTTGGCAACACTATGGACTGTAGCCCTCCAGGCCCCTCTGTCCATGGGATTCTCCAAGCAAGAATACTACAGTGGGTTGCCATGCTCTCCTCCAGGGGATCTTCCCAACCCAGGATCTAACCAGCATCACTTATGTCTCCTGCATTGGCGGGTAGGTTCTTTACCACTAGCACCACCTGGGAAGCCCTAAAACACCTAAATTTAAATATGCTAAATATTTTGCTAAGTATAGGTTTGGCTGCCAGGTTTTATTCAATGCCGATTCCAACATCCTCTCAGCCAGTTTGCCGTCATCTCCAAAGGAGCACAGTATATTTGCACCTTGTTACCCACAGGGTCCCGAAACAGCTCTCTCTTCCCTTTTGGATTTCCCCCCATTCAGTTCCCCACAGTAACTTAAGTATGTCCCCATCAGTTGTCCATATTATACATAGCATCAATAGTGTGGGCTTCTCAGGTGCCACTTGTGGTTAAAAAAAAAACCCACCTGCCAGTGCAGAAGCCATAAGAGAACCAGGTTCAGTCCCTGAATCGGGAAGATCCCCTGGAGAAGGAAATGGCAACTCACTCAGGTATTCTTGCCTGGAGAATTCCATGGACAGAGGAGCCTGGTGGGCTACAGTCCATAGGGTCACAACACGCATGCATGTCAATGGTATATATGTGAGGGATGACATTACTTTTATGACATCCTCCTTTGCAAACATTTGTTTGACACACTTGTTAAGGACACTCGAGCCCAACATCTTTTAGTCCTTTTTGGATTCTGGAGGAAACATATCCCTTGTTCACAAATTTTACTTAAGCCCATTTATGCTGTTACTTTAAAATGAGCCCACCTTAAGTGGAGACCCCTCCAACAACAGGCTCTAGAACCTAAAATCAACAGGCCCTCAGAGACTCCTTCAGTGAAGAGGCTTTAGCAACTTCCCCTCCTGATTCCTAGAGTCTCTGGACTGCCCATGTTGTCTATAAGTCATCTTTGGGCTTCTGATGCAAGAAATTGCCCTCTTTGGCCCTGTATCAGATACCATCAGAGCAGGAAATGCTGGCCACACATTGGAAACTGTGTCTCTCCCAGACCCTGAGTTTCCATACCCAGCTGCCCATTATTCCTTGACAAAGGACCAAAGGTATGGGTCCCCAAGCTCAGCACGGGTAGCAAGGTCTCCTCGCTACAGGATAAAGCCCAACCTGGGCCATCTACCACATGTTACTTGTAGGTGGGCATGGTCTCCAGTCATCAGTCTATTGCCAGATGTCATGGAGCTGGAAGATGTCACCTCTCCCTCAGGCCCTTTGGGATCAACTAAGTGAATATCAGTGAGTTCAGACACTTTATATCGTAGAGGACCATCGCTTCCTCTTGGGTCAAGCACCAACTTCACTGCCTAGGAAAGGGCTTCACCTACTACCTAACAGTTTCATTGTCAGCAAGGTTTAAACTGATGTCAAGGGGCTTCCCCAGTGGTCCAGCGGTTAAGACTTCACTTTCTAATGCAGGGAGTATGGGATCAATCCCTGGCTGGGAAACCAAGATCCCACATGATTCACGGCCAAAAACCCAAAACATGAAACAGAAGTGATATTCCAACAAATTCAATAAAAACTTTTAAAAATAGTCCACATCAAAAAAAAATCTTTAAAAAGTAAATAAATTGATGCCAAGGTATCAAACAGTCAATTGTGGTATAAAGCTGTAAAAGCAAGTGTTAAGTGTTTTGCCTTGACATCTGATCAAATCAGAGGGCTTCAAATGACCTGACTTCAAACTCCCCTCCTCCCTTTCTGCTCCCACAGGTAAGGTCCCCTTAGCCAAGCCACTCTACTTATCACAGGGACACAGTTTATCCTCCAGAGCAGCCTCCAGTTCCCTGCCAGCCTGTGAACTCATTCAAACAACTCTCTGGAGCTTAAAGATACCTCCAATCTCTTGTTCCTCCAAAGTCCTCCCTCCCAAACCCCTGCTTGTTCACTCTTTTCCCAAGTGCAGCCTCTGTGGGCCTACCTGGTGTCGCCACGTCCTTCCCTGGGCTATGAGTATATGTGACGTATAAACTGCTGGAGGGCTTATCTGTTCAGTGTTGGGCCTTTGCCATAACTCTGGAGTGGGAATGCCCTTCCCCACAATGTGTGGAAAGGAAGCAAATGAGACACTGCTTTGATCTGCACTCCTTGGGAAGCATTATCCTGCTATGATCAAACCCGTGGGCTTGAAGTTATTTGGGTAATAGTCTGTCTGGGTTTGCAAGAAGTCACATATAGCTGGAGGGTGGCCTGTAAGTGGTTGAGGAGTAGGAAGTAAGGTTGCTTTGGTTACTTTGTTAAAGTTTGGCTCCAGGAAGTAGGGACCCCTAAGGTAATTTAAAGCTGGGAAGTATCATCAGATCTTTATGTTAGAAAGTTCAGCTTGACCGATGTCTGCAAAATGGACTCAAGGAAACCCAGGAGTGGCACCAGCAAGACCAGTGAGGAGCCTGGTCTTGTACTAGGTCATGGAAGAGACAGGAAAGGAAGGAATTGAGGGCTCTTTGGTAGTTGATTGGATATGGAGCAGGGGAGACAGAAAGATCAATCATAACTCTGATGCCTCTTTCTTAGGTGACAACATGGACACGGGTTTTAGGAGATGTATAAGGAACGCAGGAGGATTCTGAAGGAAGATCCTGAGTTCCCTTTTGGACACATTGATTTTGAGAAGCCCACAGACAATCTGACAAAGGTGTCCAGTAGACAATCAGATAATTCACTGTGGAGTCAGGAGAAGGGGAGGTCAAATACAGGCATTCAGAAGTCATCATCAGCGTCCAGGTGAAAGTCGAGGGGATGAGCTTGCCCTGAGACCACAGGGAGAGCGAGAAGGTGCAGTTAGCTGATGGTGGTACCTTAGAGAACATAGCCATCAAGAAGTGGTCCAAAGAACCTGCTGTAGAGCCCAGGGAACTCTGCCCAGTGTTAGGTGGCAGTCTGAATGGGAGGAGAATTTGCAGGAGATTGAATACATGTATATGTGTGGCTGAGTCCCTTTGCTCTTCACCTGAAACTAAAACACTGTTAATTGGCTATACCCCAATACAATATAAAAAGTTAAAAAAAAAAAAGTGATCCAAAGAAGTCGTCACAGAGGAAGCAGAGAAAGAAGAGTCTGATGTTAGGAAAGGAACTTATGGAGAGTAGCATCTCCAAAAGAAAGAAGGTGGAGAGAACTTTTAAGAATGAAGATGGAGCTAACATTTACCAGATATCACTGAGAGTTTAGGGAAATAAGAAGACTGCTTTCTAAAACATTAGAAGGAAATGGCAAACCACTCCAGTATTCTTGCCTGGAAAATCCCATGAAGAGAGGAATCTGGCAGGCTATATAGTCCACAGGATCATGAGAGTCGGACAACTTAGCAACTAAACCACCACCACTCACTGAGAGTTTAGGGAAATAAGAAGACTACTTTCTAATGCATTAGAAAATACCTGGGACATTGAGATAAGATTTTGTGGTGCTTTCAAAAAGAAGTCCATGAGGACTTCCCTGGTAGACTTACCTGATACCTTCCCAGGTAGGACTTCCCTACCTGCTAATGCCAGGGTCACAGTTTCGATCCCTGGTCTGGGAAGATGCTACATGTTGCAGAGCAACTCAACCCGTGCGTCTCAACTACTGAAACCCGCATGTCCTAGAGCCTGTGCTCGGCAACAAGAGAAGCCACCGCAAGGAGAACCTGGAGCATCGCAACTAGAGAGTAGCCCCGCTCTCCACAACTAGAGAAAGCCCGCACAGCACGAAGACCAACCACAGCCACAAATAAAATAAGTTTTTAAAAAGTCAGTGAGAAATGAGATGGTGGGGAGGAGTAAAGAATTTTTTTCAGAAGCTTTGTTGTGAGAGGTAGAGAGAGATGGTGGTAGCTAAAAGAGCAGAAAAGTAAGGATTGCTTGCTGGAATGACTTGGACAGGCTCTGAAGCTTAGGGGAAAGAGACAGGCACAAGATAAGGCCGGAAGGAAAATCAGTGGCATGAAGTATTTGAAAAAGTCTGAGCGGATAGTTTCTGGGGCACAATGGAGCAATTAGATTTTAACTGCAAAGCTGGATCCCTTTTCTTCTACAACAAAAAGGGAAAAGTAGAAGTGGATGGAGGGAAGTGAGTAGATGGTTAAATATAGGAAGGGGGTGTGGGAAATTGGGAGTTCCTGACTGCTGGCCTCTAGTGTCTGCAAGAGGGCATAAGGCATACTTCAGGAAAGCGATGACAGTTTAGAGCCATTCTTAAGGAAATGGGCAAGAGAGTTGGTCATGGCCATGATTGTTTTTCGGATACAAACTGCTTAAATGCTGATTAATAGGAGCTAGTTAAAAGAATTAGGGTACATCTACACAGCAAACTAACTGCTGCTTTTAAAAAAGGGTAAGAGGAGAAAAAAGAAAAGGGGTAAGAAGGAATTCATTCACACCTGGAAAGATCTCTAAGATGTAGTGTTTGTTTTATTTAAAAAAAAAAACAAGTCAGAGAATGTACATAAATATGCAAGTGTTTCTAAAAAGCCTGAGAGAACACAGTTTATTGACAGAGTGGTTTCCCAGGCAATGAAGGGTTTTACAGGTGGTGCTAATGGTAAAGAACCCACCTGCTAATGCAGGAGGCATAAGGGATGCAGGTTTGATCCCTAGGCCAGGAAGATCCTCTGGAGGGAGGCAAGGCAACCCACTCCAGTACTCTTGCACAGAGAATGCCATGGACAGAGGAGCCTGGTGGGCTGCAGTCCATGGAGTCTGCAGACATGACTGAAGCGACTTAGCACATTAGCACCAGGCAGTGAAAAGAGGAGTGGGACTTAGCCAGGAAAAGTAACCTTTCATTCTTAAAAATTTTATGCATCTTGTACTTTGGGGCTGTCCACCTTTTTTCTTATACAAAGACTGTGCACTTGTATATTCTATCATTCTGAACATTGTGTGTGTGTGTGCTCAGTCGTGTCTGACTCTTTGCAACCCCATGGACTGTAGCCCGCCAGGTTCCTCTGTCCGTGGGATTTCCCAGGCAAGAATACTGGAGTGGGTTGCCATGCCCTCTTCCAGGGTATCTTCCCAAATCAGGGATTGAAACTGTGCCTCTTGAGTTTCCTGCATTGGCAGGCAGGTTCTTTACCACTAGCACATGGGAAGTCCCGTTTTGAATGTTAACACAAGGTAATATTTTAATTTCCCAAAATCTACAGAAGTACCTGCTCCTTATAAAAAAGTAAAAGGAAAGCTTCACAACACTATTTGAAGCATCCCTTGACCACAGCCTCCAATCCCACCCATGCCCTTTCTCATTAAAAAGTAACTACTCTTTCAAGTCTCATAAAAAGTAACTATCTTTGAAGTCCTTAAAATATACACTTTTTAGAAAAAGTATTGATATTTTTATTAAGCAAAGTGACTCTGAAAAGTCATACTCTGGTAAGGTACACAAACACAGTGACTTTGGTTTTTTAAAGTGGCTCAGTTTCTCGTCTCTGAAGAATCATCTATGGCTTTGAAAAGTCTTTTGACACATCTCCAACTCTCTTGCCGGGTGATAGCACCAAAGGTGGGTATGTAGGCAAAATATCAGTAACAGCATTTAAAAGAAGATGGCCAGACTCAGCGCTTTCAGGTCAGGGTGGGTTAGTCAGAGAGATAGCTGTGAACGTTGATTCACATCTGGCTTGGGGGGTGTGGATTCTGAGATAGTTTTAAGACTTGGTGGTACATTTTTAGGTAGTTTTTTCTTTCCTGGTGAACCCAAAGACTTTGGTTTGGGTGACAGAAGAGTGAGATGAGATTCTGTTTCTAGAAATTTAACAGAGTTCCAAGAAAGAATTCTTCGTCCTTGATTGCTGATTTGGTCTCAGAGGTGTGTTGGGGACACTTTGTGATCCAAGCCAGCCAGTCGTCCATAGGGTACCGCTGCCTTCCTCTTCATTCTCAATCACATGGATTTCTTCCTTTGTGATACCCAGAGTATTACCCATTATCTGCAACACTTCGTGACGTTGCTGTTTTTGGTGTTTGAAAATACACTATGAAGAGGTTCCTCAGGAGGCTCTTGTCAACTTCTGCGTTACTTAGTAAGTTCACCAACTTCTTCTGTACCTCATCCAGCACTTCCTGTTGGACCTCATTTTGTTTTTTTCAGATCTTTAATTTGTTCTTCCTTTAGATTCAAGGCAGCATTCACTTTCTCCTGATGTGCTTGTGCCGATGTTAATTTTCCTTCGAGGTTATCTGCTTTTTCCATCCATTCTGCGGCTACCACCTTCAGGTTAGCTAGTGGATGGCATCCTCCTTTACTTGTTCTCACGACAGAGAAAGCTGTCTCAAAGCGTCATCTCTCTGCGTTGGGATGATATTCACTTGTTCCTTCAACGACTCTATCTGCAAACTGGCTTGTTGATTTGCACTTTCCATTGCATTAGAAGACAGAAGGAACTTTTCCTCCAATGCGGTGACTTTCATTCTTAGTTTAGCTGCTCTGTCCTCTGCAGCCAAAGCCTTGCAGCTATGAAACGCTTCTGCTTCTACAGCCCATTACGCACTCTCTCCTGCTCCTGCTTTAAGCGTAGATCTTTGTTGTGTAAATGTTGAAACTCTGTCTGGAGGGTATGGTTTTCCATTTGTTTCTGTTTTAGTACCAGTATGGCTTCATTTCTCTCCTGTTGAAATATGTCTTCTCTTACATCGATGTCACTACATTTAAAAAATGACTTATTTCCCGTTTTGCCTCATTTTGTTTCTTTTAACAGATGCTCAAAAGCAAGTGCCTTCTCCTCCATTGTAAAATATTTCAATTCTTTCTCTCTCCACATCACAGACAGCTGCATATTTGTCTCTTGCAAAGCTTGATTTTTTGTTTCCTTTCCCCTAGATGTTTCTACTATTTTTTCCTTTTCCTCTTCCAGTTGACACATCTCTGATTCAATGCTGACTGCTATCTCCTTCAGGTTGATTAATGCCTGCTTCAAAAGTTCGTTTTCACTCACTTTATTAGTGAAATTTTCACTTAAACAAAGTAATTTATCACTTTTTGCCTGGATTAAAAGTTCTCCTTTTCCTTTAAGTTTTGTAAGTCATCTTGTTTGTCCTGTAGCTGCTTCATTTCTGAATTCACTTGTTCACGTCGCTTTCTTTCTAGTTCTGAACTGTCTGCGATGGAATTGGACAATCTCTGATTATCTTCCTGGAGGGTTCTAATGGTTGCATCTTTTTCCTCCATTCACTTTCTTAACTCTCCTATCTCTTCTTTGAGCATTTTGGAAGAGTCACTCAATTCATCAGGTTTAACTGCCTTAAGAGAGGCTGCTGACTTGGAGCTAAGTGATTCTTCAGAAGGCTGCGGTAAAATTAGGTCAGACACTCCAAAGAGAAAGCCTTTGGCACTGCCAAGCTGCTCTAGGCTGAGATTAATTTGTGCTACGTGCTGCTCCAAGTTTTTGAGTTGGATTTTATTCCTTTCATCATTTCGATCAGGTCAGTACAGTTCATCTCTAGTTTAGAATTATTAACCTTGTCAACTGAAACTGGTGCCTGAAATTGTTGAAGTTCTTTCTGAAGACTGGTTGACCCACGCTGCATATTCTGTACCATGGCCATCATGTGCTCTTTCCATTCTTCTAGCATCTTCACCTGCTGTCTTAATTTATCATGTTCCCATAGAAGCTCCTCATATGGATCCACATGAACGTCTCTCACCTACCACCATTGCTGGACGTTTGCACTGTTGTCAGTAAAGTCTGACATTCCTGAGTCAAAGCATCAATTTCAATGTCTTTTTCTCGAACCATGTGGGATGAATTCTGGATCATCACTCTAAACATATCCTGAAACCACTCTTTTCAAATCTGGTGAGAGTTCTGTGGTGGCATCTTTGAGTTTCACAAGGTCAGCTTCTTTGGCAACAATTGTATCTATCGTTCTGAAATTTTCTCTTGTAAGATGACTATTTTCCCTAGTCTTCTCATCTAAAACAGCTAACATTTGTTCTCTTTCCAAAGCATACGCTTGCAATTGATGAATCTCTTCATTATGTTGGCCACTGGAAGAAGCTGAAGATACTTTCATACGAAGAAACCGTATCTCCAAATCTTTTTGCCAGATGAGCTGAGTTAGTTTACCATTCTCACCATGGGACAGCTGATCAATCTGTTCAGTTAAAAGAGTACTCTTTTCAGTTAGAAGTTTAATCTCCAATTTTTGTTATTTCTTGTAATAATCTTTCAGTTTTGGCTTTAGATCAGTCATGCTTTTCACTTCCGTTTTCTATGTGAAGACTCTGAACTTCTGTAACTTGAAAAATGTCACAGGGTTCTACTGGCATGTACTGGGATTCTTTAGGCAACTGGGTTTTGATTTGTTCTGTTGCATTTTGCAAATTCCTGATTTCCTCCCCTTGGGCCGAAAAGAGCTAATTGTGCTTAATATTCATTTGCTCGCATTGGTATCTGAGATCTTTCTATTTCTTTTGATGAGATTTAATTTCAAGATTATCTTCAACTGTGCTCCATGCAGAGTCCTCAGATTCTATTTCTGGAACAATTTTAGGGTTAATCATTGTTGTGGTTTGACTGTGTTCTTCCCTCAGTCATTCCAATTTTTCTTTCAGATGATTATTTTCTTCTCTCACGGATGCAAGACTTTTGGCTTTTTCCACTATGGTTTACTGTAAATTTTCCATTTTTCTTAAGGCTTGAGCACACTGATTTAACTCCTCCTGAAGCTGTGAACCTCCTTGAAGTTTTTCAATAAAAATGGCTTTCTCCCTTATATTGTTTCAACTGCTTCTGCTCTTCTAAACTAGATGACAAAATTTCTTCGGTTTCTTTGTGGTCAGCAATCATCTGCTCAACAGTCTCTCTTGACTGAGTTTAACCAAACCCTCACACTCCAGCTATTAGGCAGAGCTGTCTGCGTTCTCTGTACTTGACGGTTCTTTAATAGCTTGCTCAGACTTCCTCCTTTCTTCCAATAGCCTCTGTTCTGCCTGACACAATTCTGCTTCTAACTGTCCTTTTTGCATTTTTAAATGAATTAACTTTTCTTTTTGCCCATCCAACTCTTTAGTAATGTTCATTTTATCACCTTCAAGTTGACAAACTCTCTTTTTTTTTTTTAACGTTTTAGATCTTGTTTTAGTTTATTGATGATGCTGTCTCCTTCAGTTTTTTGGATCTTTCATCAAAACCACACACATTGTCGTTTTTTGTTTCTGCCTGTCCAGCTCTCCTAACTCAGGGATCAGTAATTTCTTTTCAGTAGTGTTCTCATTGAGTTTTCCTTTTTTGATTTCCAAGTCATATCTTAAATGATGTACTTCTGAATCCAAGTTCATGTGTCCTATAGTTGAGCTTTTAATGGGTTCATATTCATTGCTCAATCTGACAAGTGATAGTTGAAGTTCTTCCTTTTCTCTATTTAATAATGAATTTTCTTTTTCCAAAACTTGGGCTCGTTTTTGAAGTTTCAGGTTCTCTTCAATGAGATTTTTATTCTGCTTCAAACTACTTAATCTCATCATTTCATTTTCAGCGTCAGACAGTGGCTGTTGTTGTCTGGATGCTTCTTCCAGGGATGTTCTCTGTGGAAGAACTTTTTCATTTTCTGTCACAGCATCACTATGCTTCTTAATAGAAGGCTTCAACTCACCTCTTTTAAATCTTTTATTCATTTCATTTACCTGGTCTTGATCTCTAACTAAAGCATCCATTTCCTTTTCTACAGAAGATAATTTTTTTTTAAGGTATTTTACTCTAATCTCAAGTCCTTTGATTTTCTTGGTAGATGCTACTTTTTCAGCAGCGAGAACTTGAGTAGCTTTTTGCATATCATTAATCATCTCCTCACAGTCCTTTAATTGCTTTCGATGCCTGCCACTTATTTCTGCCAGTTTCTGCTGATGAATTTCCTGCAGTGCTGCCATTTCAAGTTGATGGTCATCAATTTCCTTATTTCGATTCTCTTCAAGTTCCTTGATAGTATTTTGCAGTTTATATATTTCCTTTAGATTAAAACTATCCGCTCCCTGTGCTGTGGAAGTTTGAGCAAAATGTCTCCAATGGCTGACATCAGCCTCAAGTCTTAAAACTTCATTTGACAATCTATTTATTTCTTGTTGTGACCAAATTAGATCAGCGAAGTCCATATCATCATTCTGGAAAGGTAAAGCATGCTGATAGACATCATAACCCAGTGAAAAGGGTGCAGGAGTTGAGGGCTGAAAGCTATCCTGAAGATTTACTGAGTGGGTGACTGACTGCAGCTTTAGCAACTCATCCTTCATTGCTGCCTGTCTTGCTGTCAGAAGTTTGATTTCTATGTCTTTCTGGTGTAACTGATGTCTGTAGCTAGCGGTTTGCAGCTTCAGCTGAAGCTCTGACGCTTCATACTTCTCTTCTAGATCACTACAAAGAATTCGAAGCCTCTCAATCTCTGATTTTAAGATTGATTCAAAGTCCACAACCTCCTCTCTTGCAGAGTCAGGGAGTTCTTCTACCTTTTCAGCTCCCTTCCTCAGCACATCTTTTGTGAAACTAGAAACATAGTCTGTTAAAGAGGCCACAGTACCACCCACTTGCCCCAGGGAATGGCCTAAGCTTAAGCCAAGGCCACCAAACCAGGACATTGTCCCAGGTCGTAGAACTGACCTGATCTGTCCTGCGAAAAGGATCCAGCGGAGTCGGACAGCCTCACTGCTGACCAGCTCGAGGTTAAGAAAAAAAATCAGTTTCTAGGCAACGTGGGCTGCGAAGGCCCCTTTATAGAACCCTCGGAGACCCAGGCGTGGCCTGCGACCTAACAAAGAAGTTGTCTCCTGTGACGTGTCCCTGCTCTGCTCATCCCCTCGACTTCCCAGCGCTAGGGTTGGGCACTTTTCTGCTTGCGTGATTTTCCCAGGGCCGGTAACACCTTGGTCCCCTGGACCGACTACCGTCACCGCAGCTCTGCGCCATCGGTGAGCGCATGTTCATAGAAAGCACACCTTGTCTCTGACTTTCTCTTTTTCTCTTCTTTATGATATGGAGTGACATTCAAGGTAGATTTAAATCAATACAAGAGAAGCAGTACCACAGTATATGATAGTTGCTCAGTCATGCCTGACTCTCTGCAACCCCATGGACTGTAGTCTGCCAGGCTCCTCTGTTCATGGAATTCTCCAGGCAAGATTACTGGAGTGGGTTGCCATTTCCTTCTCCGTAATAGTATTCAAATGGGAATAAAATATATTTAATTGCCTCTGACTTTTTTACCAAGTGGCATCTCACAACACACACTGGCCTGCAGCTTGTTTCACGCAACTATTTTTTTTTTTTTCCTTAAAAAAAAAAAATCAAGGTAAATGTACATAGGGACACGGGTCCGTCTTAAGAGTCCAAGTTGGTGTATTTTGACAAACGTCTACACCTGCGCATAAGCTCGGCCCTGGTAAAGACTTGAACCATTTCCATCGGCCCAAAGCTCCTTTCGCGTTCCACTTTGCCTCCCGCGCCCCCCAGAGAGCCCTGCCCGGGGGTCTAGTCCCGAGGGTGACTTTTTGGCGGCTCTTGGGGTCTCCACTCTTTGTGTCTGCTTTGCCCACCGCGTGTTTGCGATCTAGTCTGGGAAGCGAGTTAAAGATGAATATCACCCGAGCAGGCGATCGCTGAGCGGAAGCACAAACACGCCGAGGTGCGGGTGGACCGCGGCGCCCCGGGCGGCCGCGCGTCGCCGGGCCCAGGGAACCCCCTGGAGGCGGGGGGACCACGCGGCCCCCGGCGGGCGGCGGAGGCCTGATCGCGCGCCGCCCGGGGCCTGGCGCTCCTCGCCCGCCCCGACCCGGCCGGGCAGGCGGGCGGCGCCGCTGGAAGTGACGCTGCGAGGGCGGGGCTGCGGGCCTGGGGAGCAGTGCCGCCGCCGCCGCGCCTCGGCCGGGAAGCGATGTAGGAGCCGCCAGGCCGTCCCCCGTCCTGCCCGGCCCGAGCCCCGCGGGCCGCCGCCGCCGCCGCCATGAAGAAGCAGTTCAACCGCATGAAGCAGCTGGCCAACCAGACCGTGGGCAGGCGAGTGCGCCGCGCCAGGCCGCCGGGGGTCGCGCGGGCCGGGGGTCGCGGTCGAGACGGTGGGGGGGCGGGCCGGCTTCTTCCGCGCGCCCGGCCGCTACGGGCCAGGCTGAGGCTCCGCCCGAGGCCGGCGGGGCCCCGGGTCGGGGTCTGCGCCACGCCGCGGCCTGGAGGCCGGCTCTGGGCCGCCGCCGGGCCCCCGGAGACCGGCCGGACGGACCGCGCCTCCCGCTCCCACCCCTCGGGGTCCCCACTGCCCCGCGGAGCATCGCCCTCCTGGGACTGGAACTGCCCTTCGTCTTTCCCTCCCCCGGGATCGGGCAGCCCCGGGCCGCCGCCTGGGGCTGCAACTCCGATCAGTGGTGTGTCCGAGGCTGCCGGGCTTGGGGGGCGGCATTCTCAGCCTTTCCGTGTGGCCCCCCTGCTGCAAAACCTCACTGGCAAGTGCCTGGGGCGGGGGGTAGCGGGGAGGCGAGCAGCAAGAAGCAAGGGTCATAAGCCCGGCGGATCTGCCTGGTGAGTTTCAGAACGCCCTTTGAGGGAGTTACGAGGTGGTGCTGTCTCTAGACCAGAGGCGAATATGAAACCGGACAGCTTGACATTTAAAAAAGCTTGGGGAAAAAAAAAATTAGGAGAAAAGGATTCTGGAAACGCCTAGCGCCAGTTTAAAAATAAATAGCATTTTAAAAGTCTTTCTCACTTTGGGTTTGGAAGCAAATCCTGCTCCCTGCTTCTTTAGGATTCCTTGACTGCTTGACAAGCCTTGATTCTGAAATGACAGGAGAGAGGGAGTTAGTAGAGGAACCGCCGTCGGGACAGGACTGGTCTGTGGTCTTGAGAGCTTCTGAAGAGGACTGTCATGTGATGTGTTACCTGGGGCAGATTTTTCACGGTCTATCCAGGGCAAGTTAGCTGTATGGTACCGGTTTTGCTGTTTATTCTGGGAAGAGAGATGAATGCGGGAATTTTTTTTCACTGCGTTGGCTGCTTTTTTGCAGCAGTTGAGTCAAAGGGGGAGTTTGGTTTGGCCAAAGCACGTGGGACACTTCTTTTTTCGTGTGTGTGTATGAAAATACTTTTACTTCCTCTTGAGTTTTCTAAATGTGCTCTTTACTGTTTCGTTTCCCTCAACTTTTTGCTTAGTTTTGTTGTTTAGATCTTTTTGGTACCCCTCCCTGTTAGTTTGGTGTGCGTCTATCCTTTTTCTAGAGTTAATTCCTGTCTAGGCTAAAGCCTAGATGTGCCTTGTTTTCTGTTATTTGTGGGGAAATGATAGAAATAACGTGGAGAGGAAGGTAGACAAAGTATTGTGGTGTTGGTGGTTGAGTCGCTAAGTCATGTCGGATTTGCCATCATGGACGGTAGCCTGCCAGGTTCCTCTGTCCATGGGATTTCCCAGGCGAGAATACTGGAGTGGGTTGCTATTTCCTTCTCTGGGGGAATCTTCCTGACCCAGGATTCAAACCCGTGTCTCCTGCATTGCAGGCAGTCTTCTGCATCACAGGTGAATTCTTCATGGCTAAGTCACCAGGACAGAGTATTGGCGATGGCTCATGTTTCAGTCAAGAATCTGGGAATGAATTACAAGATAATTCTGTGAATTTTCTACCCCTCTTAGTGTTCTCGGGAACATGCATCAGGGAATCAATATTTAGTGAGTGTCAAGATGCATTTGTCAGAGTCATTTTGGTCTGTTTATACATTGTATCAGGCAAGTGATTTTTTTTTTTTTTTTTTTAAAACAAAGTTCTCAGGCTTTAAAAGCTGCAAAGCTGATTCAGGGAAACTGTTCAGGGTGTCTTTGGTCCCTGTGTCCTCTGTTGCAGGTTCTCTTTTTATACTTTTAAATTCTAGCCATACTTGCCTACTTTCAGTTTTCAGTGGAGGCTATACTTTTCTTACATATTAGCCTCTACTTGGAACTATCAGAAAGAAGTCTCTTTTACCACACCTGCCCTAGGTCACTTCCCACTTATTCCTCAGGTCTCCTTGGAAAGGTCTCTGCCTCTAAAAGGCCTTCCCTGGGACAGAGTTTGGATGTCCCTCCTTGGCTCTTTCCTAATCCCACACAGCACCTGTTTTTCCATAATGTAATTGCTTCTTTACTTGCCAGCATTCTTCATTTAAGAATGATTACTCTTTCTTCTTTGATTCCCAGGATCTTCTGTGGTTCCTATCACTTGGCAGATCCTCAATAAACATGGTCAAATGAATGTAAATCCAGCTCTCACTAGATTGTTCAAGTGGTATGGGAAAACGAGAACTGGATAGACTGAGTGCAGTGATGTGACTCACTGTAATTCTGGCTCTGACCTTTGACTCTGTTTGAAAATCTTTATTGCCTGATGCAGTGTAAGCTGCAGCTATTACAGTGGTATTAAGGGTGTGGCAATTATGCACCTAAAGTCAAAAGTGTTTTTACTGGGGAACCTGTTACTTTACTGCTGTTGATTTCCTGTATATGTTTGTCTCTCCCCCCCCCACTCCCGCCCGCCCCTCCACTTAAGTAATTGTCAAGGACTAGGGAGGCAGCAGCAGCAGGGAGGAAAGATGGAGGAGGCAGGAGAGAGCCTGAAATTGTTATTGGGCAGAAGCAGATGGTTGGTGGATATCAAAACCAGGCTTCTGGATGTACTGGGTTCAAAACAAAGGCTAAAACACACACTCTCGCTAATGAGTGAAGTTGTACATGTGAATGACTTGCCCACAGTGTGTACTGTCTGTAGTTCTGGGTGGTGTCTTTCGATGAAGTATTCTCTTTGCAGAATGAGGACCTTGTGAGTAACCCCACAGTGAGGTTCCATGGGACCAACATGTGGGAGAGTTAGTAATGGCTGGAAGGAGTGAGTTCTCATGATGCAATTTGTTTGTAATGGGTGGATGAGTCTGTTTCAGAAGGTGGTTCGAATGAGGTGGTCTCCTGAGGTGGGTGTCCCAAAGGAGACAAGGAGGATGGTTCTTTTGTGCCCCCTTGCCTTTTGTTGATTCACCGATTCAACAGTTGTTCAGCCCAAACTGTGTGTGAGTATGTGAGGTGTTTGAGTCTATTTCTGCCTCCCTGTTTCTGCCCTGAAGGAGCTCAATAGATTTGTGGAAGAGATAGGCAAGCAAAGAAATAATTGTTACCCTGAGATACGTGCTTTCAGATGGCTGGCTAATGCTGGTTCTTATTGGACAGAGGGAGGTAACAAAAACCAGAAGAAAGCTTGGGCAAAGCCTTTTGGCTTTGTCTCCATCTTCAAGCACTTTCAGATTTCTTTTGTATTAATGAGGTCTCCCTTGGTAGTATGAAAACCCATTTCAAACTGCCATAAGTGAAGATGGGAATTAATTGGCTTATATGTGACCAAAAAATATCCAAAAGGAGTCTGGCTTCAGGCTGGGCTGGATCCAGGGGTTCCACTCTCCCGATAAGCTGTGTGTCCACAGGAGAACCCCCCTCGCTTCCATCATCCTCATTTCCAGTCCTAGAAGGACAGAAAACCTTTTCTCCCAGTCACTGTCTCCAAAGGCCCAAAATTGACTCAGTGCTTCTGACTGGGTCCCCTGCTTCTCTCTGGAAATGGGTGTGGAGTTAACTCCCATCTAAACCTCGGGGACTGAGAGTGGGGGAGCGCTGGCTCCCCAAGGGAAACTGGGGTGCCGGTTAGGAAACAAGAAACATCATGTCAGGTCTTTTGTAGTCTAATTCCCTGGACAGAGGAGCCTGGCTGCAGTCCACGGGATCGCAGAGTCGGACTCGAATGAGCACAGCCCAGCCCAGCAGCCGCAAGAAGCAGGCATTTTGTTCTTTGAAAATCCTTGGTGCAGATAATCCAGTGGACGCAGGTGGCGATTTGGAGGAGGTGATGCCCTGCCAGGAGGAAAGTGTACATGGGATGAGGACCTCGAAGAAAGTTTAGTTATGAGGTCGGAGTGTCCAGGAGAAAAGGAATCTGAAGGACTAACCAGGAGAGTTATGACCTAGGTGAGGCTCTGGGAGGGAGTGTCTCATTGGGTGTGGGTTCCTGCCTTGACTGAAGTACTCCCTGGAGGTTCAAAGCTTTTGAGATAAGCCAAGGTTACAAACTCAAATACCTGGAGGAGCCAGACGGGTAAAATAAATGAGTGACTGAGGACAGGTAAGGGTTGGGGGCGTGCCCCTCCCCGCCCCTCTCCTACCAAAAAGGGCACATGAGAATATGGGCCCAGAGTGACTCAACCTTTGCAGCTTTCCAGAAAAGCCTGAAATCTGGACTTCAATGAAAGTTTTCAGTTCAGTCGTTCAGTCGTGTCCAACTCCTTGCGACCCCATGAATCGCAGCACGCAGGCCTCCCTGTGCATCACCAACTCCCGGAGCTTACTCAAACTCATGTCCATCGAGTTGGTGATGCCATCCAGCCATCTCATCCTCTGTCGTCTCCTTTTCCTCCTGTCCCCAATCCCTCCCAGCATCAGGGTCTTTCCAGTGAGTCAACTCTTCGCATGAGGTGGCCAAAGTACTGGAATTTCAACTTCAGCATCAGCCCTTCCAGTGAGCACCCAGGACTGATCTCCTTTAGGCGGCGTTTAATGCAAATGAGACAATCACTGTGATACTGGGGCAAACAAATCCATCAGTGGCCAGATTTGGCCTGTGGGTCACCAGCTGGCAATTGCTTGTCTAAAAGGACCTCGGAGTTCAGGATCCCTATTATTATTTTTCTTATTTTTCCTGTACCTTACCCTGATATTATTGGAGAAGGCAATGGCAACCCACTTCAGTATTCTTGCCTGGAGAATCCATGGACAGAGGAGCCTGGTGGGCTACAGTCCGTGGGGTCGCAAAGAGTTGGACATGACTGAACAACTAACACACACCCTGATATTATTACATTCTCAGTTCTTTGGATTTGTTGAGGAGTTCATTCTTTCCTTTATGGTGGTGGTTTAGTCATTAAGTCATACCTGACTCCTGCGACCTCATGGACTGTAGCCTGCCAGGCTCCTCTGTCCATGAGATTTTCCAAGCAAGAAACTCTAGTGGGTTGCTGTTTCCTTCTCCAGGGGTTCTTCCTGGCCCAGGAATAGAACACACATCTCCTGCATTGCAGGTGGTCTCCCGCAGGCGAATTCTTTACGCTGAGCCACCAGGATGGAAATCTTTAAAAGATTTGATAGTGTTATTCGTCAGCTTCTCTCTAGTTGGTTTACTGAGTGCTTACCAAACCAGGGCTTCCCTGGTGGCTCAAATGATAAAGAATCCACCTGCAATGCATGAGACCTGGGTTTGATCCCTGGGTTAGGAAGATCCCCTGGAGGAGGGCGTGGCAACCCACTCCAGTATTCTTGCCTGGAGAATCCCCATGGACAGAGGAGCCTGACAGACGACAGTCAGTTGGGTTGCAGAGAGTCAGACACGACCGAGCTTAGAACTAAGTACACAGCACAGTAGCAGACCACCTGGCTTGGTTCTCGCTGCTGGCAATGATCATTTCTATTTTAGAAAGAGGGAAATGGCTTGCTGGGTTCATACAGCTGCTAAGACGCTGAGGCATGGCTTGGGTCCTGGGCTTCTGACTCTGGATGCCACGTTCTTCCCACTGCACAATCTGGGCTGCCTCTTCACCAGGGAAGGATTAATGTTTATTAAATGTCCTTGGTGCTTATTAAGCTGCTGGGCCCAGTGCTTTGCATAAATTATCCCATCGCCCTCTTTCAGTAACTCTTAAGAGGTGGTGTTATTTGTTCCTGATATAATGATAAGGAAACCAGAACTCAGAGAGGTCATCAAGCTAGTAAATGACAGATTTAAACTCTGGATTCTAGTTCCAAAGCAGCTGTAAATCCTTACTTCGTGTGGGAACTCTTACATTAAGGAACCTGTAAGAGTCGTGAGTGGTACTTTTGCTAAAATCCTTGAGGCTGAGAGCTGGATGTTGCTCTAGTTTAGTTGCTCTTACCAGGTATGGTTTCCCCCACTGAGGGACAGCTGGCGACGTCTGGAGACTTTTTTTGATTGTCCTGACTTGGTTGGGGGAGGGGTAGGTGGCATCCTGGGAGGCTGCTACACATGCTACAATGCCCCTGACCTGAGAGCCTCACAGCCCAGACTTATCTGATCCCAAATTCAAGAATGCTGAGACTGACAAAGCCTGTTCTAGTCCTTCCAGGATCCAGACATGTGAATTATCCAAACCAAGGCGCCAGTCTGTTCTCTTTGGCCTATTCAGTACTTTTTAATTTTTTTTACAATCATTGGCTCATATTTTTATCTGTTTTTTAAACTATATTTTATGTATTTATTTGGCTGCACCAGGTCTTAGTTGTGGCACTCTGGATCTTAGCCGCAGCATGCGGGATCTGGTTCCCCGACCAGGGATTGAACCTGGGCCCCCTGCACTGGGAGCTCGGAGTCTTTGTTGTGCTATGCTTAGTCACTCAGTCGTGTCCTACTTTCTTCAAGGCCATGGACTATAGCCCATCAGTCTCCTCTGTCCATGGGGATTTTCCAGGCAAAGAATACTGGAGTCTTCATTGGCTCCTATTTTAAAATGAGAAGTTTTCACATGAAAACCTGGATTTCCAGTGGCATGTAAAATCTTAGAAGACCTGGCAGTACCTGCCACCCTCCCGAGTATAGGAGACAGGAGCTGAGCTGAGCTGTTCTGTCCGGGTGGGGCACAAGCTGTCCAGTTCAGCCCAGTCCCTACCTGGCTTGTTTTAGTCTGTTATTTGGTTGGCCAAAAAGTTCATTCTGGGTTTCCCTGAAGATGGCACAGAAAAATCCAAATGAACTTTTTGGCCACCCCAGTACATACAGTCTTTGCCAACCCTCCCTGAAGGTCACAGATATCTAATGACCTTCTCCCCCACCCAGTGGGCAGCGCTAAACTCTCAAGGTGAGTCAGCAATACCCCTCTACCGGCACACCCAGAATAGCCCTCTGGAGCCACGCAGACTCCATCTTGTCTCTCTTCCATGAGACGGCCCTTCCTTGCTCTTGTCGGCCTCACATACTACATCCCTCACCTTCTCTGGGCTTCCCAGGTGACCCTGCTGGTAAAGAATCTGCCTGCAAATACCAGAGACATGGGAGACTTGGATTTGAACCCTGGGTTGGCAAGATCCCCTGGAAGAGGGCATGGCAATGCCCTTGGGATTGCCTGGAGAATCCCGTGGACAGAAGAGCCTGCTAGGCTACAGTCCATGAGGTCTCAAAGAGTCAAACACAACTGAAGCGACTGAGGATGCACCCCCTACTCTGCTGCCTCATTTTACTCATGTTGACTTTCTCTGAACAGTAATTCTGAGACAGAGGAGGCAGCTGTGCTCTGCTCCAATCCGAGTGGATTCCATCCAGCCTCCGCTTAGAGCAGGCGTGGCAAGGAATCTGGTACCTTTGCAGCTTCTTCTGAATCTGACCTGTGGCCTTGTGATGTACTTTACATATTGTGAAATCCTAGGAGAGCAAACAGGGTATTTATAGGTGAGTGAAAACTCATTATTCACTGAGTTGGGGGGGTAAAAAACCCCAAAGGATATGGTCACATAGCATCATTTTCACATACCATATAGTGTATGTAATGCAGGAGACCCCAGTTTGATTCCTGGGTCGGGAAGATCCGCTAGAGAATGGATATGCTACCTGCTCCAGTTTTCTTGGGCTTCCTTTGTGGCTCAGCTGGTAAAGAATCCGCCTGCAATGCAGGAGACCTGGGTTCGATCCCTGGGTTGGGAAGATCCCCTGGAGAAGGGAAAGTACCCTCTCCAGTATTCTGGCCTGGAGAATTCCATGGACTGTATAGTCCATGGGGTCGCAAAGAGTCAGACACGAGTGAGCGACTTTCACTTCACTTTGTGCCTGTAATTCGCAGTGTGTACACGCCTAACCCCACCAGAGTCTGGTGTAGGGTCCCACACTCTGGCCTAGGGTCCTAGAGGCAGCCTGTGCTCTATGCATTCTTCTCAGACTGTGGATGGTTTTGCATATGTTCTATTTCTGTTTCTCACATATAGATAAATGCCATTATAATTAATCAAGTATAAATCCATGTAAAAATATTATTATTGCACTCCCATCTGCTTTGTGTGTGTGTGTGTATTCTTAAATGTAGATAGCAAAATTATAATAGGCCCACAGTCCTTTATCCAAAACCTCTGGGGTCAGATGGGCTTCAGAATTCAGAATTTTTCAGATTTTAAAGGAAAGCGCACATATGCTATTATTATTAAATATAATATCTCCAGTACGGTCTGGGGCAGTAGCCCATAATCATACATGTTAATATTTCTATAGCAAAATTTATGAATGTATTTCACACTAAATGGAATCCTTAAGATTATAAATAGCTTCGTGTTAGCTTAGGTCAAGTTATGTTGTCAAATGAGTTGCAAAAAAAAAAAAAAGGTGTTTTTTTTTTGTTTTTTAATTTTAGAGTGATGGATAAGGGATTTTGGACCAGTAATGTTCCTGGTGAGAGAGTCTGAAATTTTGCTTTACATAATGTCTCCTATTTTCCAAAAAGTTGGGAACCACAATTAATACTCTGTAAGGAGGGAGTCACAAACTCAAATGCCGGGCAAGCAAAGTTAGTAAGTGAAGTGGTTGTCAGGTGTAAGGCATAGGGCATGGTGAGGACTATGAACGTAGTGAGGCATGTTTATGTAAAGGGGACAGTCGGGACCTCCCTGGCAGTCCGGTGGTTAAGACTTGACCTTCCAGTGCAGGGGGCTGCAGGTTTGATCCCTGGTCGGAGAACTAAGAACCCACACGCCTGGCATTCAAAAAACTAAAGCATGAAACCGAAGCAATATTGTTACAGATTCAATAAAGACTTTAAAAATGGTCCATATCAAAAAAAGAATCTTAAAAAAAAAGGGATATTTGCTCTCAGCTCCAGCACTTGTTGCCTTGGTGAGATGTGCGTACATTGTAGTCACATCTCCCCATTTTTAATAATATTTGTATTCCAGAATGCAATTTCTTGGTGTTTAAATGTTCACAGCCAAAAAGAAAAAATTAGTGTAGGCCCAAGAAAATATATCTTCAGGCTTTATCTGGTCTTGGGCTGCCTGCTTTGACCTCTGGTTTTAGAGACTAACTCAAGGTATGAACGTTGGACAGTGGTGTTTTGATAATGAACTTAATTCACTTCTTCTTAAGATGGGGGACCAAATTTGTTCTATCATCATTCATTATACTTAACACACATGTGATAGATGTTTTGAGTATGAAATTCGTAATAAAAATGAAACATTAAAAAGCCGATAGGCATTTTACTTTAGAATTGCCTTATTTTCCAGCCAATGGGAAGTTTTCTTTTTCATCTATGACACTGAAACTCAGTCTTGGAAGTCATCTACCTTAGAAAAGGGAATAAAAGCCCTGTGTTAAAATAGGAGCCTCTTTTTAAGATAAAGGAGCTAAGGGAGGTTAGGTTATAATGCCTCTTATCTTTCCAGGGCCGTAGTGAGCTGAGGTGACATTGCCCACCTGCCCTGGATCGGGACAGGGACGTGCCCTTCATCCCTTCTCTTCTGAGGCCATTTCCCCCGGGTGATCTCAGCCCCATCCCTGCCACCACACGACTGACGACTCTCAATTTTATGCGTCTGGCCCTAGTATCTCTTTGTCCCTAGACTGAACGTCTCCATTTTAAGTGTCCTGCTAACCTTGAACTCATGAACTTCATCCCCAGATTGATCTCCTTTCCTTGGATTCCCTAGTCTCCAGGTCGACAAACTTTGGCCTGCAGGCCAAATCCTGCCCACCACCTGCTTTGTAAAATAAAATAAAATAGCCATGCGCTGATGCAGCAGAGCTAAGTGGTTTTAACAGCGATCGTCCGGCCCACAGAGCCTATGCCGTTTACCATCTGTTCCCTTTGGAGAGTTTGCTGACTCTTGCCCTAGTGCGTGGAATGCCTCCACACCTACCCAGTCGCCTGTCAGGCCCGCCCTCCCCCTCCAACCCCCCCTTTTTCACATCCAGGCTGTCACCGCCATCTGGCAGTTCTGCCTCCTGAGTATCTTTTGACTTGGTCTCTGCCCCTCGATGACCATTCTTCCAATGACCTTAGTTCAAGCTTTCATTTTTTTTTTCACCTGGACCCACAGGCCTTCCAGCTGCCTCTGCTGACTTGAGCTGGTCCTTATCCCTTCTGAGGAACATCTAGCTCTCCCCTTACTTTTGACACGTCCTGTTGCTGTTTTAATGATCTTAGCCATTCCCCTCTAAATTATTATTATTTTTTTCCTGATGAATTCTCTGGAGTTTCGAATCCATGCATTTGTAGGAAATCAGCATTTTTGTGGTCAGTGTACTGCAAATTGGGGGTTCCCTGGTGGCTCAGTGGTAAAGAATCCACCTGTCAAGCAGGAAACGCAGGTTCTGGAAGACCCCCTAGAGAAGGGCATGGGAACCCACTCCAGTATTTTTGCCTGGGAAATCCCATGGACAGAGGAGCCTGGCGGGCTGCACTCCATGGGGTCGCAAGAGTTGGACACAGCTGAGCGACTGAGCAGGCAGGCATGTACTGCACATTGCCTGCTAACGTGACAGTGCGTCATTTCGTTTGCAGGACATTTACAGCAAGTATGTCCCCCAGCAATGCCCATCACCATGCAAGACATGATGAGTGCCCTGTCTCACCATCACCCTCGTAGCCCTAGACATCTTTTTTTTTTTGAGTAGTTGCTTTTGGATGTGCTGGGTCTTTGTTGCAGCACGCAGGCTTTCTCTAGCTGTGGTGCGTAGGAGCTACTCTTCATTGAGGTGTGTGGGCTTCTTATTGTCATGTCTCCTTTAATTGCAGAGCACAGGCTTTAGGTGCATGGGCTTAGTTGCTCCTTGGCATGTGGGATTTTCCCAGACCAGGGATCAAAGTCGTGTCCCCGGCCTTGGCAGGTGGAGTCCTAACCACTGGACCACTGGGGAAGTCCAGATGTTGTCTTTCTTTAAATTCACTACTTATTTTACTTTTTTCCACTGAAGTTGAAATGACCACTGTCACTATATTTGTGTTTCCTTATACGTTCAAGTTTTCTGTATGTCATTTGTGTATTTAATTGCCATGGAGTTAATGTTCAATTGTCAGTTTCACTGTTCAGTTACCAATTCGGCTCAACCAACGTGTATTTTGCGTGTGTGCTGAGTTGTTTCAGTCGTGTCCGACTCTTTGTGACTCTGTGGACTGAAGCCTGCCAGGCTCCTCTGTCTGTAGGATTCTCCAGGCAAGAATACTAGAGTGGGTTGCCATGTCCTCCTCCAGATGATCTTCCTGACCCAGGGATTGAACTTGTGTCTCCTGCAGTGGAAGACGGATTCTTTACCACTGTGCCACTTGAGAATATCCAATGTATATTGAGAACCTGTCAAATGCTAGGGGCTAGGGTTAAAAATATAACTGATGCCTAGGGACTTGAGTAGGAAGACAGACACACAAATAGAGCCAAGTGCATCTATTCTAGTGGATTTTAGGTGTTAGTAAGTAAATATTAATGCCATATCTTGATTTTGAATAGGTAGAGCCTATTTGTAGCAAATGATATGAAAACATATTCAGTTCTCCTCAGCGCTCTGGGTTGTAAGATTTGCTTCCTGTGTCTTGATATTTCACAGCTTGTTGTTTGCATAGGCCTCTTCCTTCTAATTAGTCTTAAGATGTTTCTCTTCCCCTCCTTTCCCTCAATTCTTTTTTAGGTATCTTCCTTATCAATAGTCTAATCTAGTAGTCAATTTGATCTCTCTTTTAATGTTTCATCAGCATTTCTTCTATGGTTTCTCAGTGTTCTTCCACATGGGTTAGCCAAGTTTTTGTCTCCTAGAGTTTAAATCATAAATTGTAGACTAAGTAAACAAATGGTGAAATAAATGCAAATATTTAAATATATAAATGTTCAGAACTACACGGAAATTCTTGTAGGCAACTACCTGTTACCTGTCAGCGTGAACATTTACACATCTACCAGCTTGGATTTCACATGTTCATTGGATACGTTCAGATGCATTGCCTGGAGTGGCCACTTGAACCCATGCCCAGCTGTACCTTGGGGAAATACACCAGAGTATTTCTGCTTCACTAGCTGTGGTGAGTGCTAGGCTAGATGGAGCAGGGGCTCAGGCTTGGGGTCTCTGAAATGCACTGAGGTGAAGCTTTTCTGACATGTGATACTTTAGCAGTCTTGGTAACAGGCAGGAAGAGATGACAGGTGATTAAGAATTCCCGGAGAGAAGAAAAGTTCATAGCGGAAAACCTAAAACCCTGAAAAAATATATTCTTTACTTAGTATTTTTTTTTTTTTTGGTCTATAAATTGGAAAAAGACAACGATATCTGACTCTTAACAGTGGTAAAACTCTACCCAGCTCTTATTTTCAAATTAGCTAATGAGAGGGTGTGTGTAGATCCACATGATTTCAAGTCCAGAATGACTGTGGCATTTCAATTCACAAGTCTCTGGATGCATTTCCATCTAGTAGGAGAAGTAAATTGGTCCTTCAAAGCTTTAAGAAGCCTTAAAACCAATATACTCAATTTTCTTCACCTCGTGTAAATGGATGACCATCTAGTAGCCCTGAATAGACAGTTGTGCTGTACACGGAAAGTCTATTGAGGCATAATTTCCACAGTGTAGCTTTTAGTTTCTTTACTTTCCATTATACTTGTTCATCCTCTCTTATAACCTTTTCACTGCTCTCACTGCTTTTGCATTTCTGGACACGCTAGGATTAATCATCATCCCCAAACAGCCCCAACATGGCAGAACTCAAACAGATGGTCACCCATGACCACTGACACCCAACTCTTTGGAGTCAGGTAGTATTGACTGGCTTTTGTTCTCCTCTGTGGAAGACCGTCATTAGAAAGACTTCTGTTCCAGCTTTGGGGACCATTGCAGTGGATCTGGGGAGCCCTTACATGCAGAAGGTTGAGAAAATTAAATCAGTTTTCTTTAGGAAGACAATTCTGGCAGCAGGTGGAGGAAGGGAAAGAGGAGAAGGTGGAAGGAGACTAGCTAGGAAGCTCTGGAATAGACTGAGAGACATGGCGGTGACCAGAGCTAAGACAAGGGCCCTGGCGATTGACTTGAAAACACATTTAACAGCATGACGTTTGAGGTGAAGGCAAGAGGTGTGCGGTTAGCGGTTAGATGTTACTTACGGAAGTAGATAACACCATGATACTTGGCTTTTCCAGTGTTTTATAATGCTTCTCTCTTTTTTTAAACATATCATTCATGTATCTACTTTTTTGATTGCACTTTCTCTTCCACTGACTTATGGTTTTAGTGTGCCTGTATGTGTGTGCACACCAGTACCACACTGTTTTACTAGCTGTTGATCTGTAGCATGTTTTGAATCTGGTACACATGGTTTCCATGAGCTCTTCTTTTTCAGGTATTCTTTCCTTTTTCTGTCTAAAAAATGAATTTTGGTATCACTTTTCTAGTTCCTAGAAAAATTCATCTAGGATTTTGATTGATATGGAGCTCACTCACTTACCCAAACAGTATTTATTGGGTGCCTGCTATGGGCTAGGTCCTGAGGAGACAGAAATAACTAAAACCCAGGAATTATAGTCTAGGAAACCTGTGAGCTAGACCTGGGGAGAACTGATATCTTTACAGCGTGAGCATGGCACATCTCTTTATAGACCCAAAGCTTTTATGTGCTTCCTAAATATTTTGTTGCAATAGTTCTTGTTGAGAATAGTGCCTAATTAGTGTAATTGGTAAGCATGGGTCATATTGATGTTTGCATATACTTTACAACTTCTCTGCTACAGTTGATAATTTTGTTACTTCTTTGACTTTTCTGTATATATAATATTCTCTGTGTTTGTTTCTATTTCTTTTGGTATTATTTTAATGATTTCTTTTTCTTTCCTTATTTAGTTAGGTAGACTCCCCAAAGTAATGTTTAGCCGTATAATTGTTTATAGCAGTATTGTATGAAAGGCATGTGATGGCACCCCTAATGGGCATCCCAGAAACATGATAAGGAGTGCTTAAATCCTGCTAAAATGCAGATGTCCTAATCCGAATGCTTTCCAGTGGAAATCAGCAAGCATTTCCCTCCACCCATCTCTCTCTCTTTTCTGGCCACACCACTTGGCATGTGGGCTCTTAGTTCCCCAACCAAGGATCAGACTTTTGCCCCCTGCCTTGGAAGCGTGGAGTCTTAATCATTGGACCACCAGGGAAGTCCTTCTGTTCTTTTCTTTTAGTCTCACACCTTTTAATATGTATGAGGAGCCTTTATTCTGTGTCTCAGTCATAAGATTGACAGGTGATCTTATGCTGAACTTGCAGAAGTTCACCTGTATGGAGAAAACAATTGGAATGCACGTAGGCTGAGGAAGGACTTGGAAGAGAAAGTTGAGAAATCGTGAGGGGAGGTTTTTTTTTCTTTTTAACTTATTTCTTTTAATTGGAAGATAATTGCTTTATAGTGTGTTGGTTTCTGCCATACATCAGCATGAATCTGCCATAGGTATACGTGTTTCTCTCCCTCTGGAACCTCCCTCCCAGCCCGCACCCCATTCTGCCCCTCTAGGTGGTCTCAGGGGACCAGGCTGAGCTCCCTGTGTTATTCAGCAACATCCCACTAGCTCTCTGTTTTACATATGGTGATGTATATATTTCAATGCTACTCTCTCAATTTGTCCCATCCTCTCCTGCCCCCACTGGGTCCATAAGTCTGTTCTCTATGTCTGTGTCTCTATTCCTGCCCTGCAAATAGGTTCATCAGGACGATTTTTCTAGATTCCATATATATGCATCAATATTTGATATTTTTCTCTTTCTAACCTATTTCACTCTGTATAACAGGCTCTAGGTTCATCCACCTCACTGGAATTGACTCAAATTCTTTCTTTTTTATGGCTGAGTAATATTCCATTGCACATAGGTACCACAACTTCTTTATCCATTCATCTGTTGACAAACATCTAGGTTGCTTCCATGTCCTGGCTCTTGTAAATAGTGCTGCAGTAAACACTGGGGTACATGTGTCTTTTTCATTATGGTTTTCTCAGTATATGCCCAATAGTGGGATGGCTGGGTCGTATGGTAGTTTTTTATTCCTAGTTTTTAAAGAAATCTCCATTCTGTTCTCCATAGTGGCTGTATCAGTTTATATTCCCACCAGTAGTGCAAAAGGGTTCCCTTTGATGAGAGGAGTTTAAATGGAGCATATGTGACGATATATTCATAGAACTTGTCAAGTGGTCAATAGGTCACAGATCAATGGACTTAATTGTAGTCTTTGAATCTTAGAATAGTGTTTAGGAACAGAAACCTTGCTAACCCACAGATTTTGATGAATGTTTTAACAATCCTCTCCCCAGAAAAAAATCTCCACAAATACACACTTGTATATAATTTCATGGACTTCACAGGCATCTTCAAGCCTATGGACAAGAACCCCAGGATTAAAGGAAACCCATCTATACAGTCTGCAGCTCAGAAAGCCTACTGGTTATCAGAGAGATGCTGGGCTGCATTTTCTGGACTGTGAACTGGCCTTAATGTACAGATGGGTCCCTCACACATCTGTCTGTGTATATTGTTCTGCTGGTCTCCAAAAGATACACTTGAGGTCTCTCTGAGAGCCCTCCCCTGCCAAAAGCAGAATTCTGGTTCTCTAACTGATGAAATTTGATGAGCACATCAAATTACTTCCCCTTGATATAAATCAGCTTGTTGGGCAGTTTGTTAATTTAGTTGTTTTTAAAACTTTTAGATGAGGGCATGAGAAAGCTGACATTGCTTTCGGCAGTTGGGGTATGGTAAAAGGCTTCAGCAATACATGAACCGTGAACTTCCAGATGTTCAAGCTGGTTTTAGAAAAGGCAGAGGAACCAGAGATCAAATTGCCAACATCCGCTGGATCATTGAAAAAGCAAGAGAGTTCCAGAAAAACATCTAATTCTGCTTTATTGACTATGCCAAAGCCTTTGACTGTGTGGGTCACAGTAAACTGTGGAAAATTCTGAAAGAGATGGGGATACCAGACCATCTTACCTGCCTCTTGAGAAACCTGTATGCAGGTCAGGAAGCAACAGTTAGAACTGGACATGGAACAACGGACTGGTTCCAAATAGGACAAGGAGTACATCAAGGCTGTATATTGTCACCCTGCTTATTTAACTTCTATGCAGAGTACATCATGAGAAATGCTGGGCAATAAGAAGCACAAGCTGGAATCAGGATTGCTGGGAGAAACATCAATAACCTCAGATATGCAGATGACACCACCCTTATGGCAGAAAGTAAAGAGGAACTAAAAAGCCTCTTGATGAAAGTGAAAGAGGAGAGTGAAAAAGTTGGCTTAAAGCTCAACATTCAGAAAACGAAGATTATGGCATCTGGTCCCATCACTTCATGGGAAATAGATGGGGAAACAGTGGAAACAGTATCAGACTTTATTTTTTTGGGCTCCAAAATCACTGCAGATGGTGATTGCAGCCATGAAATTAAAAGACACGTACTCCTTGGCAAGAAAATTATGACCAACCTAGACAGCATATTAAAAAGCAGAGACATGACTTTGCCAACAAAGGTCCATCTAGTCAAGGCTATGGTTTTTCCAGTGGTCATTTATGGATGTGAGAGTTGGACTCTGAAGAAAGCTGAGCACCGAAGAATTGATGCTTTTGAACTGTGGTGTTGGAGAAGACTCTTGAGAGTCTCTTGGACTGCAAGGAGATCCAACCAGTCCACCCTAAAGGAGATCAGTCCTGGGTGTTCATTGGAAGGACTGATGCTGAAGCTGAAACTTGAATACTTTGGCCACCTCATGCGAAGAGTTGACTTATTGGAAAAGACCCTGATGCTGGGAGGGATTGGGGGCAGGAGGAGAAGGGGACGACAGAGGATGCGATGGCTGGATGGCATCACCGACTCGATGGACATGAGTTTGAGTAAACTCCAGGAGTTGGTGATGGACAGGAAGGCCTGGCGTGCTGCGATTCATGGGGTCGCAAAGAGTAGGACGCGACTGAGCGACTAAACTGCACTGAAGAGGGGAATCTGAGATCCTGACTGTGCTGTTCACGAGCTCACTCTCTCTCTCTGACCTTGGCCGAATCGGCCTCCCTGCTGCGCTTCCACAGTTGTCCGCCAGAGAACAAGCCTGGGTATGTTTAGGAAGTTGGCAGGTGATAAGGAGACATTACAATACAGTAAGGAAATGGTCTGAGACAGCAAGTTAGTATTGGGGAAAAGAGTCAGGTGAGATTTCATCTCGCCACTACATGCCAAGATAAATTCCAAATGGATTAAGAGTTTCGTGTAAAAAATAAAACCATAAAATAAATAGAAGGAAATATGGAAAGTACTTCACGCTCTGCGTTACAAATGCAGAGAATGAACAATAAAAGATAGCCTTTAGATTTAGCCTCATAACTAAAATTCTGTGTGTCATAGATCATAATTAAAAATATGGTGAATGATTAACTGTAAAAAATCAAGAGCAGCCACAACAGAGGGTTAATATCCTTAACATATAAAGCTTTCTTACCAATATAGTTTTAGAGAACTCTCCTGGGGCTTCCTTGGTGACTCAGGCAGTAAAGAATCCACCTGCAATGCAGGAGACTAGTATTGGATTCCTGGGTCGGGAAGTTCCTCTGGAGAAGGGAATGGCTACCCACTCCAGTATTCTTGCCTGGAGAATCCCATGGACAGAGGAGCCTGGCGGGCCACAGCCCATGGGGTCACAAAGAGCCCGACACGACTAAGTGACTAAGACTTTCACTGCCATGAGCAAATACCATGAGCAGAAAGTCACAGAGGGAGTACAGATGAGCTGCCAATGTGTGAGACGCTCCAAAATTCAAGGAACTGAGAAGCACAGAGCTTTGAGACTCCATTTTTCATTGCCCAAATTGGCAGAGTTGAAACTCCTGTTGTGTGGCTGCCTTGGGAGAGGTGAGGAAGGCTGTGTCCTGCCCTGCTGGTAGAAGTGCAAAGTGGCTTTCTTTTCCAGAGAGGAATTTGCCATTGTGTTTCAGAACCACTTCCATGTAGGGGAGGAAGGAAGGATAAATTGAGACTCTGGAATTGACATATGCACACTACTCTATTTAAAATAGATAACCATGGGACTTCCCTGGTGGTCCAGTGGCCAAGATTCCATGCTCCCAAAGCAGGGGCCCTGGTTCCTTCCCTGGTCAGGAAACTAGATCCCACATGCCACAGCTAAAGATCTCGCATGCCACAACTAAGATTTTGTGCGGCCAAATGAATGAAGATAAGTAAAATATTTTTTTGAAAAAAGAAAATACATTCATTAAAAAAATGAAATAGGTCTAACCAGCAAGGACCTACTATATAGCACAGGGAACTCTGCTTAACAGTCTGTAATCACCTAAATAGGGAAAGAATTTGAAAAGGAGTAGGCGTATAAATATGTATAACCGAATCACTTGGCTGTACACCCCAAACTATCATAACATTGTAAATCAACCATAGTCCAATATAAAGTAAAAATTTTAAAAAAAGAGCTACTTCAAAAGTCTTAGCCCCACATTCTCTGTCTGCCACCTGACTGCGGTCTCTACTCTCAGATTTCTCTGTCATCCAATTCCTCCTGCCCTTGATGAAGCCTCCTTCTTCCTCAGACCTCAGTCCACACTGGCGGCCTCCCTTTGCCACCGCTTTCAGAACTCTGTTCAGCCAGCCTTTTCCTTTGGCCTGTTCTGCAGCCCAGCAGCCTGCCGCCTTTATCTTCTTGGCAGCTTCACTCCAATACCTGGGATGCAGGGCGCGGTCCAGAAAGATCATCCAATCGTGCAGGTCAGGGCTGCCAAAAGTATGGCCTCCCAGCTCCGCCGAGCTCTTCATACTGCCTTCCTATCCTTGGCTGAGTTTCCCATCCCATTTTCCTAAGTGCCTTCGCCAGACTTTTTACTTTTCTCAAACCTACTCCACCCGGCTCCAGACACACCCACTCTCCTCAGATGACCTGCCTGCTCACTGCCGAGAAGACGGGCTGCTGCCCCGGTTCTCGATCCCTGATGCTCAAGGGGACCATCTTCACACTCATCCTTGCTTCTCCTCTGCCCACCTTGCAGGGGCTTTTCTTCATTGGTTTCCCCCAGTCTTTTCTGCATCTTCAGGTCTCCCTCCCTTCGCTGGCTCTTTCTTCTTGACTGCTGTGTTCAGGTTTCTCTCCGCTTTCTGAGAAAGCTTTGCCTCTCCCACCTCCACCCTGCATCTTGGCTTCCAGGAACCATTCTCCTCATACTTTCCTGTCATCTCTGCCACCGTTCGCATTTTTAGCCAGTCTCTCGGCCTCGCTTCCCTCCCCGCCTCTTCCCTCCCCTCCCAGGAGACTCGTCTTCTGTTCCCTGCCTTGGCTCCTCTTCTGTTGTATTCACAAGCCTTCTGTCCTCAGCCTCCATCTTCCCATCTTCTCTGTAGGATTCGGCGTGAACTCCCCCCAAATCCATGTTTGCTGCTCGTCCTTACAGCATGATCTGAACTCCCCCCATCCAGACGCCTCTTCTGTGCTTCAGAACCATACAGCAAAAAACCATACATACATCAAACCAGACATACATACATCAAAAAACATACAGCTCAAAAAAAAAAAAAAAAACCTCTTGTAGCTCAGGCTCCACCTGAGTGTTCAACAGAACCCTGAAACTCGGCATTTCTGGAGCTGCCCGCATCGAACTGACCTGCAGATCCCTTCCAAATCTCCTGTCTAGGTGAAAAGCCTTGTTACCCAGTCAGCCACTCAGGATAGAAACTCAGTGAACACTCTAGGCTCTTCTTCTCGCTTCCCGCCCACATCACATCACCAGGACCTGATCACTGTACCTCTGTAAAAACTCCCGTCCCCTCCTCTGCCTGCCCACTGCTTTCCCTTTCTTCCCCTTGTTTAAAGGTTTGTTTTTGGTTGTGCTGGGTCTTCGTTGCTGCGTGTGGGCTTTCTCTAGTCACGGTACACAGGCTTCTACTGCAGTGGCTTCTCTTGGAGCTGAGCACAGACTCTAGGCTCACGGGCTTCGGTAGTTGCAGCAAACGGGCTCAGTAGTTTTGGCACACGGGCTTAGTTGTCCCACAGTGTGTGGGATCTTCCTGGCCAGGGATTGAACCGGTGTCCCCTTCATTGCAAGGCAGTTTCTTAACCCCTGGACCACCAGGGAAGCCCTGCCCACTGCTTTCTTACTTGGGGTCTGGACCTTCCTCTTCCCTTACTGGGATCTCATACACGTGGGTCTCTTAATTCTCCTCGTCCTCCAGTGTGTCTTCCCCTCAGTCATTTTCCACATGGTCGCCAGAAACATCCTTCCAAAGAAAAATCATTGTAATAATGATAGCTTAGATTTATTTGGGTGCTGACTGTATACCGGGCACTCTTCCAAGTGCTAGTTATGTACCGACTCACTTAATACCCAGCACAATTGTATCAGATTATCCCCCTTTACAGGTGAGAAAACAGAGATTCAGTAACTTGTCTGGGGCCACGAGCTTGTAAGTCTGTCTCCAGAGTCTATACTCGTAACATCCTGTGATGAAACTATAACTGAAACCATTTGAGGGGCATTCTAGGAATTAGCACCTCACGTGTATTATCTTTTTCAATCCTTTCAGGTCTCTAACTTAGAAACTCAGTATCTCCATTTTGGGGCTTCCCTGGTGGCTCAGTGATGAAGAATCCACCTGCCAATGCAGGAGATGTGGGTTCGATCCCGGGATCAGGAAAATCCTTTGGAGAAGGAAATGGCAACCCACTCTAGTATTCTTGCCGGGGAAATCCCATGGACAGAGGAGCCTGGAGGGCTACAGTTCATGAGGTTACCAAAGACTTGGACGTGACTGAGCAACTGAACAATTTCCATTTTTCCACATGAGGAAATAGAGGCCCAGAAATGTGAAGTAACCTCATACTTACACAACTTTTAGGTGGTGGATGGGGCTTTGAGCCCTTGCAAACTTAACCACCTCATCTACCCACAAGGAGCTGGGGGTGTGTGAGGGGGTACCTTCTGAAATCAACACTTCTATGAGTGTTTTTCTGTTCTACTTTCAAAATTACAGGTGGCAAAGGAGGTATGCATGTATAAGATGTTCTCACTTATAAGAGCATTTGTAGTGGTAAGAAAAGGTTAGCTTCCTGTTTGAACGATATCCAGATATGATAAAATACCAGATTTGCCCCATAATGCCGTAAAAATTCCTGTGCTCACTTAATGTGCTCCATTTGGATTGGTCTTCCTCTGCCTTTTGATCTGCTGATTTTTTAATCAGGAGTTTTTATAAATTCTTAGGGACATAGCTATCATAATAACACATTACAGCACAGTGAATTGAACTGTCATCTCCACTAGTAGCTTCCTGAAATTATCCATGGTCGGAAAATCCTCTGCTGAGGAGAGGAACTTAAGACATTATAGGAGATGGTTTTATTTAAGATGATTGGCTAAATACATATTTATTTCTTCTCTCCCATTAAAATCTATTGAAGTGTTAGAAGAGATATTTAAAAAAAATTTTTTTTTTTAATTAAGAAATAAGTTACTGTAAGCCATTCAGAAAAAGTCCCAAGTGACTTTTTGAATAGCAGGTAGCTCTACAGATGACTAAAGCAAGTGCAGTTTTATTTGCTCATTCATTGTCCAAGGCAGAACAATGGTTTGTAAGAAAAGTCCCCAGGAAAGATATTACCTCCACTTGAAAAAAAAAAAAGAGGGGATGGCTACAAAAAGATACAGGGTTCTTGGAAGTTAAAAAAAAAAATATAACACTGTCACCATTTCATAAAATGTTTCTCAAGGGACTAAAGAAGTAGTCTTTAGAAAAGCAGTAAAGGAAGTTTCTATGTTCTTTTATTTTCCAGGATACAGGACTCCCCCAAATGTACATCATCAGGAATAATACTAATAAAACAAGAACGGAGTCATTTACTAGGTCATTACAAAATTAGAGGAGTATGTTCTCTCTTCCTTCAACCTCCCACCCCATTCATGTGAATAAACGACATTGATCTTCACACTGAAGGATCACCACCTTTCTGCCTTTCTGACGGCCGTCAAGGTGCTTTCTGTTAACCAAAACTGAGGGCAGTTTCCCGCCCCCACCCCAACATTTGGCCATATACCTAGATAATTTTGGCTGTTGTCTCTGGGGTAAAGGGGATACACTGCCACTGGCTTCTAAGCTGAAGGATCCAGGGCCACTGTTAACGTTCCGCAGTGCCCAGGACGGCACCCCCAGCAAGAAGGAATTATCTGGACCAAAGCGCCAGTGATGCCAAGGTTGAGAAGTCAACTCTAAATTGCCTAGCACACTTGTAGCCCAGAGTTTTCCTTTATCTCCTAAGACTTCAGAGATATAAGCAGTTAAAATCTGAAAGCTAAAAACTGGCAGTCTTCTTTATGTGAAACTGTCCTCTAATACTTTACTAGAAAGTAGATGAAATCTCTTAACATTTCACTGTGCCTAATCTGCCTGCATGGTGAAACGAGGGTGTGACTTTAAATTTGACACTGAATGCCTGGGGCAAACATATCCATAGTTAGAATGACTGGCCGGTCTCTCTGCCACTCCGTCACTGTCAGTCTGTCTGGTTCTCTTTCCCAGGGAGTGTGGGTACAGGCTCATGGTGCCTCTCTGACCCAGGCTACAGGCAGCCATGACTAATCGGACTTGGCATGGGAAGTAAGAGCTCAGAGCTTTCCCCAGCCCAAACTGGATAAGCAGGGGATGTCTTATGCCTAAACTCTCTCCATCTCCGCAGTCCTCCCCACTGCAGTGGTGTAGTGAGGTCTTCAGAAGATGAAATCTTTTTAACCTTTGTCTCTCTAAAAATGTCTTTATTTTGCCTCCATCTTTGAGGAAAATTTTCATTTGATGTGGAATCACCAGTTGACTTTTTCTCTCTCCCCACCTTAAAGATGTTATTCCATTGTCATCTGGTCCTAGTGTTTCTGACGACAAGCCAGCCGTCATTCTTGTTGCTGTGCCCTTGTCTGTGAAGCGCCCTTCTGTTCTTCTTCTTCTTCTTCTTCTTTTTCCTCTCTGCTTTTTAAGATTTTCTCTTTAACTTTGGGTTTTAACAATTTGACCTTGATCTTTGTTTTTTAGTTTTTTTTTGTTTTTGTTTTTAGTTTGGCCACACCGTGCAGCATGGGGGATCTTAGTTCTCAGACCAAGGATCAAACCTGTGCCCCCTGCATTGGAAGTGCAGGTTCTTAACCCCTGGACCACAAAGGAAGTCCTTGGCCTTAATCTATTTTTTTTTAAAAATTATTTTTATTTATTCATTTCTGGTTGCACTGGGTCTTCATTGCTGTGTTCAGACTTTCTCTGGTTGCAGCAGCCAGCATCTGCTCTTCACTGCGGTGCTTGGGCTTCTCATCGGGGTGGCTTCTGCTGTGGTGGAGTACAGGCTGAAGGTGCATGGGCTTCAGCAGTGGTGGCACGTGGGCTCGGAAGTCGCTACTCTCAGGCTCTAGAGCACGGGTTCAGTAGTCACAGTACATGAACTCAGTTGCTCCACAGCATGTGTCATCTTCCCAGATCAGAGTTCAAACCTGTGTCCCCTGCACTGACAAGTGGATTCCTATCCACGATGCCACCAGAGAATTTCTGACCTCGTTCTTTTTAGGTGTGTTTTCCTCTGTGGTTATCCCACTGAGAGTTCCCTGAGCTTGGGGCAGTGATTTGATATTGTTCATTAAATTGGACACTTTTCAGCCATTGTTTGTTCAACCATTTCTTCTGTCCTATGTTCTTTCTTTTTTCCCTTGAGCCCTGTATAGTTACATATGTGAGAGACTGATACTGTCCCATAGGTTTTAGATACTTTATATCTTAGGTTGGATAATTTGTTTCATTTTCCAAGTCTCCTCTAAAATCCCTCATCTATGCATGCCTTTTCCATTAGCCCCTTTAATATTTTTATCATAGTTGTTCTAAAGTCCCTGCAAGGTAGTTCTGACATCTTGGCTATCTTAGAATCTAGTTCTGTTGACTCTATCCCATCTTAATAATGCATGTCTTCTGTTTCTTTCCTGTGGTTAAGTCTTGATTGAATCCCAGATGTGTGTAGAAACTGCGAGCGTGTGCCTCTTCTTTCAGGCCATCATTGTGAGGACTCAAATCAGTCTAGTCTGTTGTGTGACTCCAGGCACAGGCTTTCAACTTCTTTGAAGGCGGGATGAAAATTTTCCCTCTATCAGGGCTCTTTTAGCTCAATTTTCTTGCTTATCCTGTTTAGTAGGACTTGTGTGCCTGCATCAGGAGAGCTTTTCTCAGCTCTCCTACCCCTCCCTGTGGTTGAAGACCACTGCCTGATACTCATGTTAGGGTCCAAAGTCCTACAGGTTCCTCTGCTCTCCCCTGCCTTTAAGCAGACTCCGCACACTTGTGCCTTGGTCAGCCTGGGGTGGGAGGTGCCAGCTCTCCCACCCCTTCCCTAAGTGGTGGACTGCCTCCATCTCTTGCTCTGTGTGAGGCCCAGAGTCCTGGAAGGTTGCTCTATTCTCCTGCTTTGCCTTCAGACTACAGCAGGTCCGTGCATCTGAGCTAAAGGGGGTTCTCCCCTACCTGTATCACCATGTGTCTTTCTTACCTCTGTCCTTACTGCCTCACTGTCCCCTTGTTCTCTATCCAACACCCATGCTTCAAACTCCAGTTCACCCAGTGATGGCCTCAAAAGCCATCACTGGTTTCAGAAAACCTTTCTGGTGTCTTTGGTCTGCATTAGATGCTCTCTCTTTGCTCTGTAGCCATTGGCAAGTTAATCACCTTCTCTGTGCCTAGGTTTCTCATCTGTGAGATGTATGTAATAGCAGTATTGATCTCATCATTATCTTGAGGATCAACTGAGTTACTGTATGTAAAGCACCTGGAACACAGACATTAAGAACAGGATCTCTGGAATAAACTTGTCCAGATTCAGAGCTTGGCTGTGAAAACCTTGAGCAAGTCACTTCTCTGTTCCTCAGTTTCCTCATCTGTAACATGAAGATGATATTAGTGCTACTCACCCCACGAAGTTATTGTTGTGCCTTAATTAATTCTTTTTTTAAAAAAGTATTTTCTTTATTTATTTGGCCGTGCCAAATCTTTGTTGCAGCATGCAGACTCTTAGTTGCAGCATGTGGGATCTAAGTTCCCCAACCAGGGATCAAACTTGGGTCCCCTGCATTGGGAGCTTGGAGTCTTAGCCACAGGACCACTGGGGAAATCCCAGGAATTAATTCTCGGAAGCACCTGGAACAGTGCTAAGCGCACAGCATGAGTTCAGTAAATGTTAACTATGGTGATAATAACAGACAACGACTCCTCTTGGAGGGTCCTGGGCTCCCCATTGGAGTACTCACTGCATAGGAGGTAATCGTGTATTTTCCTTGATGGTCCTCCAGCTTGTCAGGGCAGGGCTATATTTCTTACTTGTGATGGCCTATGGAAAGGAACCCAACAAATATTTGTTCAGTGACTAACCACTTGGGAAGGTGAGTGGCAAAATGTGCAGGACAGCAGCTCAATGTTTGGGCTGCAAGCTCCACTCAGTTAACATTTCATTTGAGTAAAAGCCTCTTTTGAAAATATCCATTTTCTATTTCGAGTCATCCACAGCATCCGTTCATCCATCAAGCTGTGGTGTTGGAACACTCTTGCCTTTGACCTTTAGAAAAGGGCGAGTGAAGATTGATGGTGTTCTCCACCCAGAATCTACCCTCAAAAGCAGCCTCACCCCATTTTTCCAGGTGAATGTTTTTCCCCTTCATCTTGTGCACCACACTAATCATGGAACATCCTGTGCTGCATTTGTGATGTGCATTCCTTCTAGAAACCTAGAGGGTCCACACTTACCCAGATTCTCAGTATTACCTGCTTTTAAAAAAATATTGATTGTTGTTTATAGAGATGCAATCCTCAATTTGCAAACCACGGTTTTGCAGGTTTCAAAATATCCTTTCATTTGCTGCTTTATTGTGGCTTTTTTAAAATTGTGTAAGATCGTTGATGCAAATATAAATAAAGTGAAATACAGGAAGGTAAAGAATGTGTTTTTAGATCATACGGTTAGTTTGTGGTGAAGCTAGGACCAGCACCTAGCGTGAAAATTAATTCAGAGAGACTCAACTTTGGTTAATGATCTTGAAATTGCTCTCTTTCTGAGGGTCCAAAGAGTTTTGTTTCATTCTGTAATTTATTTAATGAATGTTTGCCTCAGTTTCCACATCCGTGAAACAGGGATACTAAAAATTACCCCATAAGAGTACATGTAATATAAGAAACTGAAATAATATATGTGAAAGTGCTTTCATTTTTTTTTAAAAGAAGGAATAGATGCAAAGTCTTGCTTAATTTAACTTAATATTGGAAATAGGGTGGTTTAAACAGGTTATAATCTTGAATTTTATTTTATTTCTATTTGGGGGGTTTGCACTGGGTCTTCGTTGTTGTGCAGGCTTTTCTTTAGTTACAGAGAGCGGGGGATGCCGTCTCTTTGTAGCGCCCAGGCTTCTTGTGGTGACCTCTCTCGTGGTAGAGCACAGGCATGAGGCACCCGCGCTTCAGTATTTGCAGCATGCAGGTTCAGTAGTTGTGGCTTGTGGGCTTTAGAGCACCTGGGCTCCAGTAGTTGTGCTACACAGGCTTAGTTGCTCCATGGCACATAGAATCTTCCTGGACCAGGGTTCGAACCTGTGTCCCTGATTGGCAGGCGGATTCTTATCCACTGTACCACCAGGGAAGTCCAATCCATGAATTTTAGTGTCTGCATTTGATTTATTTCTTGAGCAGAGAGAGCTCCATACTTTATACATTTTTCTGGAACTTTTAAAACATGTTTTTGAAGCCATGAGTTTATAATTTATAAATCCTGCCCTATTATTTCTGTTAAAGTAGCAGCGTGTCTTTGGCTGGCATGAGACTGTGAGGGCTGGGTCTCTCGTCTTATCCCATCTCCTGGATGATGCTCCGGGGTCCTCCAGGTGTTCTTACCTGCATCCTGCTGTCAGAGTTGCCATTCTAAAATTCAGACCTGGGCTTCGCCTTGCCACTCCCATCGCCGAGACGCCATCAGTGGCTCCCCCTTGCCCTCGGCTTCCTTGGCGGGCAGAGCCTCTGTTTCAGCCAGGCCGCCTCCCCAGCGCAGCGCCCTCTCCAGATCCCTTCCCCCACGCCGTTCGGATGTTCCGTCTCATCTGAGATCTTCTTGGAGGGCTTCCCTGTGAAACCTCTCCTGGCCGCGCAGTCCATTACCCTTCTCTCTGTGTTCCTGCAGCTCCACGCGAACCTGTTTACCTTTCTGTCTTTCCCATCAGCTCCCCCAGGGTGGAGACTGTGGTTCATCTCTCTCTTCCCTTCCCTTCCCAGTTCGTGACTTTTAGGGAGAGCTCCATGAATACAGGCTGAATGAATCAAGAGCACGCACTTGAGAGCCACCGACGCTGGCATTCTCACAGCCTCCCTACCGTCCCCGTGAGGCTCAGCCTGCTTAAGATGCTGATCCTTTGATGAAGGGTTTTGCTAACTCACCACATATTTGATCGCTAAGTTTCTGTGTATTGCGTGCCGGTGCTTCTCTTGGTGGCCTGCAGCCCACACAGCGTTATCACAACCAAGCCTTTGTTGCAACTGACCAGCCTGCCCTGCTCCCACTGCGTGAGTGTGACACAGCTTTTTGTCTTTGTGTGGTCTGGGCTCAGCCGTGACTTCTCCCAGGAGGAGCTACAACAGCTCGATGACTACAGAAAGCTTTTTCTTAGATGGACCGTCACGGTTTTATCTGCTGGTGGCTGTTGTTTGCTGTAGTTCTCAGAACGGCTAGCACTCCATGAACCGTCACTCAGTGCCAGAGACCAGGCTTAGGAGAGCTAAGTCAGATGAGATAAATGGCGTTTCTAAATAACCACTAAAGTGACGGTATTATGGTTATTCCTATTTGAAGCTTTTAGGATTATCCCCATTTTACAGTGGAGGAAGTGGAGCCTCCCGTCTGCAGCTTGTGTGTGTGAGCTGCTCAGTCGTGTCCAACTCTTCCCGATCCCATGGACCATGGCCCTCCAGGCTCCCCTGTCCATGGAATTCTCCAGGCAAGAATGCTGGAGTGGGTGGCCATTCCCTCCTCCAGGGGGGTTTTCCCGACCCCAGGATCAAACCTGGGTCTCCTGCACTGCAAGCAGATTCTTTACCTTCTGAGCCAGCAGGGAAGCCCTGCAGCTTGGCCGACCGCATCCCGGGGATTCAAAGTCAGGTCTGTCTGACTCCAGAGCCCTGACGCTCAGCTCTGGTCATGCTGTGTCTCCTTATCCTTGAAACTTACAATGAAACTTAGACTCTGCCATCCATTAGTTTCTTATTCCTTAGCGGACTCCTCCTGAGGAGGAAGAGCGTGAACCAGTTGTGAGTCATTCCCGTCAGACCACATCCTGAATGGTCTTGACCTCGAAGGAGGGTGTCTTTGGCCAGTTGTCCAGGAACACTGCGGGCTCTCCCCTCTGTCTACATTTACTGCGGATCCCTCTCTCCACGTGTCCCGGTACTTCCCCTGCCACCGCCTCAGACTGTCTAATGCAGGGGTTCTCAGCCCTGGCTACACTTTGGGGTGGGCTGGGTGCTTTAAAAAAAGAGCCAGGCCCCACCCTTCAAAGTTCTGATTCAACCTTTCTGGTTTAGGGTCCAGCTATTATTCTTTTTTTTTAGCAACTTCATTGAGAGATACTCTTTTTTTTTTTTTTGGCTTCTGTGGGTCTTCGTTGCTGTGAAAAGGCTTTCTCTAGTTGCAGTGCTCAGGGTTCATTGTGGCAACTTCTCTTATTAAGGAACATGGGTTCTAGGGCTTCAGTCATTGTGGCATTTGCGCTGAGGCATATAGGATCTTCCTGGACCAGAGATTGAACTCATGTCCCCTGCATTGATTGGCAAGTGAATTCTTAACCAATGGACCACCAGGGAAGTCTGAGATATACTTTGTATGTCATAAAATTCACCCATCACCCATCTTAGGTATCCAGTTCGATGATTTTTAGCAGATCTGCAAAATCGGGTAACCATCACCACCATCTGATTTTAGAACAGTGGCATTACCCGGGAAGATTCCCTCGCTCCCCTCTGGCTAATCCACATTTCCACCCTTCCCTTCAGGTGGCCACTAGGCGTCTTTCTGCCTCTCTAGATTTGCTTTTTCTGGTCATTTTATACAGACAGAATTGCTTGCATTATCTCGAAAGCCCCCTGTGTTATTCTGAAAGAATTGTAATGTGTAGCCATGGTTGAGAACCGCAGTTATCTCCTGGCTTTTCTTTTTTTTACTGCTGTTCCCTGGGTTCAGCCAACGCCCGCCCACGAGGGCTGTCGTTTAGATAAGCTGTAAGTAGGTCCCTCTAAGCTGGGCTGAGAACGTAACGATCATTTATAACCTGCTTTCTATGGGAACATACTTTCCAAAGTCCAAATGTGCTGACTTAGGAAGAAGCCTTCGGAAGGGAGCCAGCACAACCTGTCTTCAGACGCGGAGTGCCTCCACCAGCGGCCCCGGCCCTGAGTCAGAGCCGAGCCCTTGACTTTGTGTGGCTTTGCCTTTGGCACTTTCGATTTCGATTTTCTGCGTGGCTTCGCAGTTGCTACTGGCCTCATGTCTTGCTTGGCAGTGAACAAGACCCGCCCCCGGCCCCGGTCCTCCTCCTCCTCGCTTCCCACCAGAGGTCTCAGCTCCGCATGCACTGTTTGCGTTGCACTGCTTTGCAAAATATTCCTCACTTATTTTTTACCTGTGTCTGAGGAAGTTCTGAGATGGCAAACTCAGCTGCCCCCAGGCATGAGCAGGTACTATAAGTGACCAGAGCAGGCCTGAGAGGGAGGCACTTGGACGCCCGACCACTGAAAGGAGTCGGACAGTGTGCTGGTGGCCATGAACTTTCTCGCTTTGCCATACGCAGAAGTCCTCGGTGGAGCTTTTAGGCTTATCTCATGGTTACAGCGGGGATGGCAAAGAGATTCCATTCCAGGTGCCAGAGAAGGGAAAAACCCAACTGACCAAACAAAAAGCTGTGGGACAAGCTTATGTATGCAGGAAAATGATAAAACTCAATTCAACTTATTTTAAAATGTAACAATTCACCTCAGTCATTGATTCAAATTCAAATAATATTACAGAGATTCAGTTAAGATTTATAGGGTTTGTTATTGCTATTTAAAGTAAAAAATATATATATTACTTAGAGCAGCTGTAAATATGTGGATAAAATCCCATCATTTGGGGAAATAAATCAAAGTAGAGAACTATCAGATGTTTGTTGCCCATACTATTACCAAAACAGTTTCTCTTTAATCATTTTCCCTCTGATTTTTTTAAACATTTTATTTTGTATTGGGGTATAGCCGATTAGTACCCAGTTTCTTTTCAGTAGTATGTATGGAGATTTTTTTTTCCCCCATACTATCCCTTTTGAGTTCTGTAAATGCTTCTTTAAGGCTTTTAAAATTACTTTGTGGAATGTGTTGCAAATTGATTCATTTATAAAGTGTCAGAGGGGCCTTTATTTTTAAACCAATTAAGTGGATTTGCAATTCCTTCCCAGGAACTTAAGAAGACAGCTAATCTAATGAGATAAAACAGGAAAAGCTCACTCAGTAGTCCCCTGGCTCACTGTGAAATCAGATGAGTGAGCCCAAACTCCGAGCCCAGGCTCAAGGGGATTTTGTAAACACTTGTAACAGGAGATGACAGCGTTGCACAAAATCTGGTTCCCAGCAGAATGAAATAGACCACTTAGCCGTGGGTCTGGCTGCTGTAATTCCTCTGAGAATATAAATTCCGGTGCATGCAGTGACCATGCGGTGCTGTTGCCCCGTGTATGATATTGAGAATCTGCAAAAGATTGATCAGAGTTTATCTTGTTCGTCAAAGATGCATTTAGGTATTTGCAGATAATCAGAATTTAAAATCAGTTTATTAAAAATTCTCTCCATGTCCCATTTCTTTTATTTTTCCCCCCACTTTAATTGGCATATCAAAGTGAAAGTGTAAGTGAAAAACCTACAGAACTGTGATTTCTTGTGGATTTCTAAACCAAAAAATGGCAGCACTGTGATCTTGGAGGCAGTGGAAGCCCTCGATGTTAAATAATAGTTTTGGCTCCTGTACCACTGATTTGCATCCCTGGGTAGAGAGGGTACTGGGTGGGTGGAAAGATGAGCCCCCAGAGTGGCTGAAGGGACTGAAGAGGAGTAATCTAATGGTGTCCTGCAAAGCCACTGTCTGAAATGCAAGTTGGGAAAGTGCAGAAATCCCCCTTCAAAGTCAGAAGAATTTGGAAGTGATTAAAAAGGATTGGAGTTTCATGGGAAACTGTATTTCACTTATACATGGATCAGGAGTCAGCAAACTGTGGCCTGTGGACCAAATCCAGCTGCAGTAGGCTCACGATGGTTTTTGCATTTTAAATGGTTGAAAAAAAATCAAAAGAAGAATAATATTTCCTGACATGTGAAGATTATGTGAATTCAAATTTCAGTGTCCATAAATAAAGCTTATTGGAACCCAGCCGGGCTCATTCATTTTTATGTTGTCCCTGGCTGCTTTCGTGTTACATGGGAGTGCTGAGTAATTGCAGCAGAGACGATGTGGCCTGCAAGCCTAAAATATTTATTATCTAGTCTTTCCAGAAAAAGTGCAATGCCTGACCAGACAATTGTATTCATTTCTCATCCTGCAATCTGTTTACAAGCAGGAATCGAGGAGAAAACCATCATTATAATACATGTTTTGGGGGGGACATGGGTGGGTGGAAGTGGGTAGGCGGAGCGGAAGCCTAATTTCTGATTTTTCACTGTCACCAGCATGACCAGCCCTGGGCTGTGCCTCCACCTTTGAACGATACTGTCAGAGCCAGCAACCCACATTCGTTTTAGCAGCTGCTTATCGAACACGAGGCAGAGAAAATACACCTCCAGACCAGTCTCACATACCAGTCCGCAAAGTGATTTTCGAAAGCCCGTGGGCGTGGTTTGCACCACACACTGTAACCATCACTGCTGCAGCCCCCGGGTCAGCAGACTTTTCCTGTGAACGGCCAGCTGGTGTTCTGAACTCTGCAGACCACACAGGGTCTCTGTTGCAGCAGTTCAGTTCTGTTGCTGTCGTGAATGCAGCCCTAGATAATACATCAACAGATCAGCCAGGCCACGCCCTAAGAAACCTTGACTTGTGCACACCGAAACCAGAGTTTCATAATTTTCACATGTGATAAAATATTGTTTATCGCTCTTTTGAGTTTTTTCAACCATTGAAAAGTAAAAACTCTTCTGAGCTTGCTGTCCATACAAAAATAGTTGGTGAACTGGATTTGACCTGCAGGCCATAGTTTGCTGACCCCTGGTCATAGGGATGGTTTACGTTTTGTTGTTGTTTTTTTTCATGAAAGAAAGATGAATTTCAGAAGAGAATATCACATTTTAATTGTAGTCATTGTGGATTTTAGGGCAAATCTGTATTTATGTGTGGCTGTTTTTCTGCCTTAGTGTGCCTGAGTTTTTTCCTCGCTCTCTCTTTTGAAATCTAGAATATTCTTTATTGCAAATATTTCTCTGTCATTATGACAGTCACTTTGTCATTCATTCATTCAGTATATATTTACTAAGTGTCTGGGGTTCCCTGATGGCTTAGCGGTAAAGAATCCACCTGCAGTGTAGGAGATGCAGGTTTGATCCCTGGGTCAGAAAGATCCCCTGGAGGAAGAAATGGCAACCCAATCCAGTATTCTTGCCTGGGCAGAGTAGCCTGGCAGACTACAGTTCATTGGGTCACAAAGAGTTGTACACGATTAAGCATACACACACACATTCAAGTGCTTATGTGTGGCAGGCAGGGGCTAAGTGAGGTGCTGGGGGAGGTTTAATGTAAGACAGACCTGGTCCCTGCCCCCAGGGAGTGTTCTGTCATGCTGGGATGAGGTCAGTAATGCTCAGAAAGTGCTTGGAAGGTCACAGTGTGCGTTGAAGGTGTGGACTTGAGCATTTATGTCCATGGCTCCCGTGGTACATGCTTTAAGCTGATATCTGTACCCCAGGAAGTAGAATGGCAGTTCATGATATGATAGCAGCATCTGGCATTGAGTGTAGTGATGGCAGAAACTCCTCCAGAAATCAGCCCACAGTTAGAGGTGGAAATTGTCAAGGCCAAATGGAAATCTTCCTTTGGCCCTTTTCCTCACTTGAGCTTTTCTGGAAAAGGTTGTGAAACGTTATGGCCCACACAGCATGGCTGCTTTTAGACTTTGGGAATTAGAAGAGGGAAATCTTATGCTTTATCAGAAAGTGAAAAGTAAATTAAAAATCGTGCCTGATGGAAGCCTTGTCTGAATGACTAGTGAAATTGTGCAGCGGCTTGCATAGGAAAAAACAACCCCCAGAGTAAAATGGCGAGTGGGAGGTACCTTCCTGCTCTCTATTGTTTTTCCAGTTACAGACAGGAAACATCAAGCGTGTTTTCAAGCATGGAACGCTGGACACAAGGAAGGCTCAGACAAAGCAGAAAAAAAGAAAAAAAACTCATATGCAGAGTTTAGGTCTGTGTAGCAAAATGTTTGATTGAAAACAAGTATTATTTTTATAATTGGATCACTTTGTCTTGATAAATTCAGTCTCAGTAAAACTAAGTTTCTTTGGCTTAGGTAAAGGCTTTTAGATGGGGACCTTGGCCAGTACTCTGAATGCTAATTGCCAAACTTTCCTTAGGGTAAAAATTCCACATCTGTGGTAAAGATAAATGTTCCAAAGCACTTCAGCCTAGAAAGGGCTGAGTCTTGTGGACCAGTCACAGTGATGAGGGAGGTCAGGTCATTTGGACCACATATTGCGGGGTGGAGGTGGGGGGGTAGATGGAAACATTAGTGGTTCCCTAGAATTAAGATGGGGATAGCACAGTCCATTGGGGAGTTTCTGTGTGAGGGAGCCATCCTAGTTTGTATATTACATTCTGTAGTTGTGATTTAGAAGTAATCTTTCCTAGATAACCCATATTCATGGATTGGAAGAATTAGTATTGTTAAAATTCTATACTAAAAGCAGTCCAAAGATTCAGTATAGTCCCATCAAAATTCCAATAGCATTTTTCACAGAAATAGAAAAAAAGTCCTAAAATTCATATGGAAACACAAAAGACCTTGAAATAGCAAAAGCATAACTGAGCAAGAACAAAGCTGGAGGCATCACACGTCCTGATTTCAAACTGTGTTATGAAGCTACAGTAGTCAAAGCAGGATGACCCTGGGATAAGCACAGACACATAGACCAGTGGACCCGAATGAAGAGCCCCGGACCAAACCCACGCACATACAGTTAGCTGATCTTTGGCAGGGCACCGGGAATGCACAGTAGGGAAGTGACAGTCTGTCTGAAATGCTGTTGGGAAATATATGTATCCATATGCAAAAGAATTAAACTGGACTCCTACCTAATACCACTCAGAAAAGTTAACTTGAAATGGATCAAAGACTTAAATACAAGACCTGAAACCATAAAGGCCCTAGAAGAAAATAAGGGGAAAACTCCTTGATATTGGTCTTGGCAATAATTTCACATATATAACACTCAAAACACTGGCAACAAAACTGAAAATAAACAAGTGGGACTACATCAAACTCAAAAACTTCAGCACAGCTAAGGAAACCATCTACAAAATGAAAAGGCAACTTTTGGAATGAGAGAAAATATTTGCAAACCATCTATCTGATAAGGAGTTAGTATCATATATATATCATATAGTATATGAGTTTGCCAGTTGCATTGATGCAATAGCCAAACAACAACAACAACAACAAATAACCTGATTAAAAAAATGGTCAAAAGACCTAAACAGACATTTATCCAATGAAGACATTTTTCCATATGGCCAAAATGTAACTGAAACCCTTTTACACTGTCGGTGGTGTAAATTGGTATAGCCATTAAGGAAAGTAGTATGGAGGTTCCTCAAAAAAAGAAGTACCGTATGATCCAGGAATCCTATTTCTGGGTGTATATCCGAAGGAAGTGAAGTCAGTATTTCTAAGAGACATTTACATGTCCATGGTCATTGTAGCATAGTTACAATAACTAAGGTATAAAAACAAAGTGTCCATCAGTGATGGATGAATAGATAAAGAGGTTGCATACACACAGCCATGAGAAAGAAGGAAATTGGGAAATTCTGCCATTCGTAACACGTGGATGAACCAGAAGGACCTTATGCTAAGTGAAATAAACCAGAGAAAGACCAATACTGTATGATCTCAATTATATGTGAAGTCTTAGAGTTGAACTCAGAGAAACAGTAGAGTGGTGGTTACCAGGGACTGGGGCATCAGGGAAATGGTGGGGATACTAGTCAGAAGGTACAAGCCCTCAATTATAAGATGAATAAATTCTGGGGCTCTCACTCAGCTGGTAAAGAATCCGCCTGCAATGTGGGAGACATGGGTTCGATCCCTGGGTTGGGAAGATCCCCTGGAGAAGGGAAAGGCTACCCACTCCAGTATCCAGGCCTGGAGAATTCCATGGACTGTATAGTCCATGGGGTCGCAAAGAGTCAGACACGAGTGAGTGACTTTCACTTTCGCTACAGCATGGTGACTGTAGCAGATAATACATACTTGGCATCTGCTGAGAGGGGATCTCAAGCATTCTCACAACTGTAACAAAAGGTAGAGGGATGCGTTCATTAACCTGAGTGTGGTAACCACTTCACAATGTCTGTGTAAATCAGTTCATCACATTGTATACTTTAAATGTATGGAGTTTTGTCAATTATACTTCAGTAAAGCTAGGGGGGGACATAATCTATACTGATTATAGGCAATTTTAATTAATTTCATTGAACCCTGAAATCTGATTAAGAAGATGCACTGGATCTCTTTCTAAAGTTAGCTTCATCAGTGTGGTATACTGAGTGTCCGCAAAGGAGGAGAAGAGAGGATAAACTTATCTTTAAACTGTCTGTTCATGTTTTCACATAGTATGTTCCATGTGTTTTTCAGTCTGCAGATACCTTTCCAAGTAAAGTGCCTCTAAATTTAAAGGAAAGGATCACCATTGTTAATTTGAAGAAAGGACGACAAATACACTGATCTGCCTTGTATTTTGGATGCTCTGATGTCTGTGTCCTGTTCTTCTTTTGTACAGATTGACAGCTGGACCCGTCACTTTACAGTTAAAGTTATGCTTCACTTAAGGTTATGCATCGCTTGAAACCATATCAAGGGTGTTGCTGAAAAAAGTAACGAATTGTTGTTACTTTTTAGCTATTTTAAAAAGTGCTATTTTTTGAAATTTGTTGTAATTTTAAAAGTCAAATAACAGGAAAAGGCTTATGCACAAATTATAGTGGATTCTCTCCTCACTCACTGCACTTTCCCAGTTGAGATTCCCTCACTGAAGAGGCAACTGCTTTCAAATTTGAGCTGTTTATTTTGGCATTAACTCCTATCTATATCTATAGATAATATATATAAACCACTGTCTTTTGAGTTATCAAGTTTAGATATTATTTATTGACTTCCTAGTGTGATAAATGAGGGCTTGGGGCTCTCTACTTCTGCTTCCCCATCCTTCCAATACAGTTATATTACAACTTTTGCATATATTGCTATTTGATATGTATATTGCTATGCTCAATCAGTTATTTGCAGCAAAGCATTGTAGTAAACTAGGTCTGTCTTGCCAATAGACTTTTGATTTTTCTGAAGTTAATTCTTGCTTGCTTTTTACATTAGCTTTGTTTTCTTTGTGGCTGTAGCAGTGCTATGCTCATATAGCTGACTCTCCAAAAAAAAAAAAAAAAAAAGCCCTGATTTGTATTATGTGCATTTGTTTGTATTGTATTTGATTTTTTTATTCATTTCAAGTTACCAATGTGAGGTCACTGAACAAGCAGCAGGGACAAGGTGCACACTTTATTCTCTCAGACGACTGAGCTGTTACTAACTCTCTCATACCTTCTAAACACCCACATTGGGATTTTATCTTATTAATTATTTTTTAAATTGAAGTATAGTTGATTTACAATGTTGTGTTAATTTCTGGTGTACAACAAAGTGATTCAGTTACACATACATATATATTTTTTTCATATTCTCTTCCATTATGGTTTACTTTGAGATATTGAGTATCATTCCCTGTGCCATACAGTATGACCTTGTTGTTTCTCTGTTTTATTTATAGTAGTTTTTATCTCTTAATCCCAAACTCCTACTAATGTATCCCTCATCTCTCTTCCCTTTTGGTAACCATGTTTGTTTTCTATGTCTGTGAGTCTGTTTCTGTTTTGTAAATAGGTTCATTTGTATCATATTCTAGATTCCATATATATTGATATCACATGATATTTGTCTTTGTCTATCTGACTTACTTCACTTGGTATGATAATCTGCAGGTACATCTGTTTTGCTGCTAGTGACATTATTTCATTCTTTTTATGGCTGAGTAATATTCTGTTGTGTGTGTGTGTGTGTATGTGTATACACATACCACATCTTTATCTGTTCATCTGTCAACACTTACATTGCTTCCGTATCTTGCCTATTGTAAATAGTGCTGCAGTGAATATTGGAGTCCATATATCTTTTTGAGTTATAATTTTGTTTGGAATATATGCCAAAGAATGGAGTTGCTGGGTCATACAATAACTCTGTGTTTAGTTTTTTTAAGGAGGAAACTCCATACTGTTTTCCATGGTGACTGCACCAATGTACATTCCTACCAGCAGTATAATTAATCTGTGTGGCTCAGCTGGTAAAGAATCCTCCTGCCTGCAGTGCAGGAGACCTGGGTTTGATCCAGGTTTGATCCCTTGGAGAAGGGAATGGCTACCCACTCCAGTATTCTGGCCTGGAGAATTCCATGGACTGTATAGTCCATGGGGTCACAAAGGGTCGGACATGACTAAGCAACTTTCACTTCACTTCAACAGTATAGGATGGTTCCCTTTTTCCCGTAACCTCTCCAACATGAATTATTTATAGAATTTTTAATGACGGCCGTCCTGACCAGTGAAGTGGTACTACATTGTAGTTTTTATTTGTATTTCTCTAGTAATTAGCAATGTTGAGCATCTTTTCATGTGCCTATTGGCCATGAGTACCACACTGGGAGTTTTAAAATTAAGTTTTCCTCTTCTATTTTTAAAATTTTGTTTCATAAGTAGACATATGTGCTCTGAATCTTCTCTTTTGAACTTGTGAATATTTTAACAGGCCTTGGGACTTTTCTCTGCACATACTTATACTTACAGAAGGAGATATCAGCATGCTGTCAGAGTCGTCCAGGGCCCTATCCAGAACTTTGGGTTCTGGCCAGTGAAGACAAATGAAAGTTACATAGTCTTGAGGTGGTATTTTGCTCGAGGAGTGGCAAGGCTGGGATTAATGATGAAGCTATGGTGGTCTCATGCCAGGTTTGTCCCTGCTAGGCTGACTCACAGGCTTCTCTCTGAGGCCACTTGCTTGAGCTCATAGTCAGCTGGGGTCCTGCTCCACTTCCCTAACTGGCATGACTACCTATGTTTGGCGCTTCAGCAATGCCTGGCACCATGCGTGCCAAGCGAGGGCTAGGATGACATATTTTGGCCGGCTGCTTCCAGAACTCGTTCATAGAGTTGAGTTGACCTCTTTGGGAACCTGGGGCCTTGGGCTGATCTCCAGGCTCTGCTCCTCAGGACTTGGGAGGATTGAATCAGGTCAGAGTTCTAATTTCCTGCAGAAACCACAAGTAAGCCACTCCTGTAGGCATCTCCAGGTTAACTGGGGCACCGCTGTTGACGACTGGTATTGGAACTCTCTGTGCCAACGGCTGGGCTTCACTCGACGTGCCGTCTCCCAAACGTGGGATTGGGGGTGTGGGCCACCGTCCTTGCATCTAGTGCTCTTCTGAGCCTAGCGGTGTTCTGCGGTCATTCTTGGGCGTCCCACCGGTTTTTCTGGCCAGATGCCTTCTCCTTCTCTTGTGTTGGTTCATGGGCAAGATCAAGGTCATGCAGCCTTCCGTTCTGCAGTGTATCTTATAAAAAGGCTTCAAATTTTCTGATTCATCAATGGTCTTCCTCCCTCCCTCCTACAGTGTGATCAGAACTGAATTTTTTTTTTTTTCATTTTCTTTTAAAACTTTCCCAGTTTGTTTCAGTGGGAATTTGGTAGGGATGTTAAATGGCTGGGCTTAAATCACTATTTGAACCAGAAGTCCAGAATGGCTCTTTTGTAGTGATCCTGGATATACCAACAATGCTGCTGTTTTGGACTGCAGAGAAAAATCTTCTTGGAAAAAGATGATGGCCTGGCACATGAGGTTCCAGCAGCTCACAGTGCTCTGCTGATTGTCGTTTGCTGTATCAGTCCTCTAGAAAGGTCAGCAGGAGTTCTGAAGCATAGATAAGGGTGAAAATATTTTGGCTCTTTTGAAAGTAAAGATGAGATAGCTGAAGGAAGGAAGACTTAAGTGTTGTTAGTGTATGTATCATTGCATAACCTTTCTGGATCTGTGACACGCTTGTTGGCTGTGAAACTCATATCATTTTAAGAACTGAAGTTTAATTTTCTCCAGAGCTGTGTTTTCTCAAAGTGTGGTCTACAGGCCTCCTGCCAGGGAATTCTGGGCAGGGAGGGGCCTGTTACAAATTCAGGATCTCACTACAGTGGTAGCAACTCTGGAATATGGCATTTTAAGGCCATACCTCCTCCCCGACCCCCCTTGCTGGGTCTGTGCATGCCCAAGTTTGAGAACCACTGATCTCAATCATTTGGTCTTTAGGGTTGCTAGTTTCTGCAGACTTTCATTTATTTGTTTCTTTGTGGCTTTGCTAAAGTCGCCCTCTAATATAAAAACTGGTAAAAATTACCCCCTTGTGATCATTCATTTCTACCTGTTATGTTTTAAATTCCAGGATACTAACTGCTCAGTTTCATGGGTTGCTTTTTATTTCCAGATGTCTAACTCTGAACTTTGAAATTTTCCCACAGGGCCGAGAAAACAGAAGTCCTCAGTGAAGATCTGTTACAGGTAACAAAAGAAAGACTTTTTAAAGTGCTCCATTTAAATAAGAACAACAACAAAAAAGCCCATAGGCGGAAAAAACCAAACAAATAAAAAACCCATAGGGGAGAGCTGAACCTTATGGTTCTTTGTTTTGGGGGGATTTTTCCCGAAACAGAATTAGCATGATTAGCATGGTTTTGAGCAGGAAAAGAAAAGCAGTTGGGTTGCACGGTGATAAAAGGGGATCTGAAACTTTGGTGTCATGTTATGAAGTTCAGATGGGGCTAGCCCCGCGTCCAAGTGCCAGGTGTTGGCGTGGGGAGAGGGGGCGGAGCCTGGTTGGGCCGGCTGGGCCGTGGGCACCGTGGCCTGGTCACGGGTCCCTGCAGGCTGCTCGCTGCGCGGTGCCCTTGATGCAACGGCCCCACCAGCTGCAGGAGTGACCCCACTGGCTCCAACAGAGTTTGGAGTTTTTTTGCTCCCTTTTATGCTTCTTCCCCCCAGACTGAGCTAAGTTGGGTCCCGTAGGACTCAGAGTCTCAGTGACAGTGACCAGGTCTCTCAAAACCACCCAGAGGCCCTTGGGTGACTTCATATGGCTAGGCCAGACTTTCCTCTCTGTACCGGGAGGGGCGTGTCCCGCCAGGGACCTTAACTACGGCTACTCCATGCCACCTCTCAATAGGCTTCCCTAACTGTGCAGCTGGGTGTTTCTCCCAGGAGGGCTGGGACCCTATATAGACATCACCCCACCCAACCCCACTCCATCCCCACCCACACCAAACACTTCGAGAAAGCCAGGACCCCTTCCACATGCAGGTTTTGTTAAGACTTCTTCACCTGTCTCCTAGCCTCTTATTTTCATAACCTGCCTCAGGTGTGCTCCAAGGAGTCCCTGGAGACCAGAGATCTGCTCCCAGATGACTTTCTGTCTCTTCCCGCGCAGAGAAGCTGCATAACTTAGAAAAAACACTGCCTGTGCTCTGCTCCCACCCCATGCAAAACAGTCTCCTAAATTATGACAGTTTTCTGCAGGTAGAAGAGTTTAAGAGCACTTTTTTTTTTTCTATTTTTAAGGACTAGAAATTTTTATCAAGGACTCCTTTTTTTTTAAGATTTATTAAAGAATCATAATCTTTTAAAAAAATATTTATTTAGATATAGTTGATGTACAATATTATAGTTTAGGGCTTCCCGGGTGGCTCAGATGGTAAATAATCTGGAAACCTGGGTTCGATCCCTTGGGTCAGGAAACTCCCCTGGAGAAGAGAATGGCTACCCACCCCAGTATTTTTGCCTGGAGAATACCATGGCCAGAGGAGCCTGGCGGGCTACAGTCCATGGGGTCACAAAGTATCGGACACGACTGAGTGACTAACATACATACTGTAGCTTAAGAATCAGATTCTTAACACTGTTTCCCCACTAGCTTTTATCAGATATTTCAGATCCATTTTCAGACTTTTAGAAATATTGTTTGTTCCAGTTCCACTAGGTTTTACTGCGAGCATTCTCATTCTCACATCTCATGTCAGTGATTTCATCCCCAAAGCCCTGAGAAGAGACCAGAGCTCTTGCTGGCAGGTAGAGGCAGAAATTGTATGGGAATCGGAGAGTGACCGTTCTTGTCTCTTTGCTGAAACATCCACTGGGGCCTGAGGAGTTTGGTAGTTTCTAGAAATCCTTATTTTTTTATATATATATTTATTTTATTAAAGTATAGTTGATTTGCAGTGTTGTGTTAATTTCTGCTGTATAGCACAATGATTCAGTTATATATATCTATATATCCTTTTTCATATTCTTTTCCATTGTGGTTTATCACAGGATGTAGGAACTCCTCATTTTATAACACAGACACTCCACGTCTGCAGCAGTTGTCTTCCTGCTCTTATTTCTGTGGCCTTTAGCCATAAAGAAGGCGTGTTGTGGTTCAAAGTGCTGAGTCTGGTGACCAGCCACCTGTATTCCATGCCAGGTCTGCCCCTAACTAGTTGGGTGGCCTCAAGAATTCTCTGAACCTCCCTCTGCCTCAGTTTCCACCTCTTAAGAAGGAGGGTAATCGACATATCACCCCGTGGGGTTGTTGGGGGGGCTCATGGGTTAAACATGGTCAGCCCTGGGAGCAGAGCCCGGCCCATGGTAAGGGGTAGATATTAGTGACTTGTTGATATGGTTTTTGTCACCGTCACAAGCCACAGAAGTTATTTTGTTTCTGGTGTGAGACTTCCCTCAATTTGCTCTTTCTCTTGCCTCTTTTCTTAGATCTCAGTTAGAGCAGTTCAAGAGGCCGCCCTTTTATCTTGTTTGTATGGAATTTCCCCAAGAGGCTGTCAACCCCAGGAGGGCAAGAACCACAGATTATTTACTCTTGTTTTTCTAATACCGTGTACAGGGATTCAGTATATACTTGTTCCTTCAACACATACTACCTTCCATTCATGGGCCAGGCAGTGATCAAAGCACTTGGAATAAATCAGTGAACATAACAGACCAAGGCCCTATCCTTGTGGACTTTATAAAAGTGAAGTCGCTCAGTCGTGTTTGACTCTTTGTGAACCCATGGACTGTAGCCTGCCAGCCCTGTCTGTCCATGGGATTCTTCAGACAAGAATACTGGAGTGCGTAGCCATTCCCTTCTCCAGGTGATCTTCCCGACCCACAGATCCAACCTGAGTCTCCTGCATTGCAGGCGAATTCTTTACTGTCTGAGTCATCAAGGAATTCTAGTGGAAATTGGGGCTTCCTTCGCAGCTCAGTCAGTAAAGAATCTGCCTCCAATGCAGAAGACCTGGGTTCGATTCCTGGGTTGGGAAGAACCCCTGGAGACGGAAATGGCAACCCACCCTGTTACTCTTGCCTGGAGAATTCCATGGACAGAGGAACCTGGCAGGCTACAGTCCATGGGGTCGCAAAAATTGGACACGACTTAGCGACTAAACCACCACCAGTGGAAAATGGAATCGAGTAAAAATGGAGTTTTCTGGGTTCCCCCCCTGCGCGTGTTTTTATGGCCAATGGAGAACGCATATTAATTTTCCAGTGCCTTACAATCAGGTCATTATAACATTTGGGGCAAGTGATGTGGCATCTGGTCCTAAATAAATGAGGCTACAGACTGGGGTCCTGGGAGGGGCCCCGGGTCTGAAGAAGGGCTGCTTGAGAAGGAGGCCCAAAACCATCTACTTGGGTAAAATGTTTTGGGGTAAAAATGTATTCTTCTTGAAATCTGTTGATTTTTCTTTAAAATAGAAAGCATCCCTAAGGGCCTGCCCTCGTTCTTAATGAGTCATCAGAATACACATTTTTGGCATTCCTTCCTGTAAAAAGCAGCTCTCTTTGCCATAAACAGCCATATCCCAGCAATAATATTTTGGGAAGCTAAGGATGATGAGTGGGCCCCCGGAGTCAGAGTTTCTTACTGTTGGCTGTCCATTTTGCTTTAGAGGTTTGTTCTAAAACAATAAATAAATAAATAAAGGCAAAAACAGCTTCCCACCGCCCCCCCAGCCATCCCAAGCCCAATAAGGAACAATAAGGAATAATTTTGAAAACACTGATCTCAAGTGTCGGTTGAGGAGCACATCTTTGACTCTTCTGTCTGAGGTACTGCGTGTGGAGGACTCCGTTGCCACAATCTGGAGGAAGCTGAATGTCCCCATGGCTTTCCCACTGGCAGCGGGCCTGGGGCTGGCCTCAGCTTGTTCATCTGCAGTGCTGCTGGTTGGACCCGGGGCTTTGCCGGTGCTGTAGTGTGTGACTTGGCCACCGCTCATCAAAGTGCAAGTTCTAGTCAGGACTGTCCCTTCCTCCTGCACACGGAGTCAGCCTATAAGGGACCTGAAGCTTCAGTGCAAAACCAGGGACCGTTTTGGCCTCTGGGAGGGTATTTGACAATATCCAGGGACAGTTGTGGTTGTCAGAAAGGGGGCAGTTGGGTGCGACCGGCATCTAGTGGGTGGAAGCCAGAGATGATGCTAAACATACCGATAATGCATAGGACAGCTGCCCCTAGCCCAGAATTATCCAGCCCAGTTGTCAATAGTGAGAAACGCTGCTATAGATGTATGGGAACCTTTTCCATTTACACCTGAGAGCTGAAAAGTTCCATGGCAGGACACTCTTCCCTGCCTGCGTGCAAACATTGCAGGAGAGGAGGCTGAGCTGGTTCGTGAGCCCCGCCAACGGCTCGTCTGTCTCTTGTGTTTGCAGATCGAGCGGCGTCTGGACACGGTGCGCTCCATGTGTCACCATTCCCACAAGCGTCTCATGGCCTGCTTCCAGGGCCAGCATGGCACCGACGCAGAGAGGAGACACGTGAGTACCGGCTGGGACTCAGAGCCCAGATTCTCATGCCCCTGAGAAGCTTCTTGCCCTTTATCAGTCGATTTTTCCCAAGTAGTATCAGAAGGTTTGACTGCAGACATGAACCTTGTATCACCATTCACACTCATGACTCGTGCCTGACCATAACATTCTTTCATGCTTCCCTGAGCTGAAGGCCCTGCTCACACTGAATTCTCTACAGGTGCTTTTAGAGATTGAAAGTGAAAGTGATGAGACAGGGTGCTTGGGGCTGGTGCCCTAGGATGACCCAGAGGGATGTGGGAGGGGAGTTCAGGATGGGGAACACATGTACCCCCGTGGCGGATTCATGTCAATGTTTGGTAAAACCACCACAATGTTGTAAAGTAATTAGCCTCCCATTAAAATAAATAAATGTATATTAAAAAAAAAAAAGAAAGTGAAAGTGAAATTCGCTCACTTGTGTCCGACTCTCTGCAGCCCCCTGGACTATACAGTCCGTGGAATGAATTCTCCAGGCCAGAATACTGGAGTGGGTAGCCTTTCCCTTCTCCAGGGGATCGTCCCAACCCAGGGATTGAACCCAGGTCTCCCACATTGCAGGCAGATTCTTTACCAGCTGAGCTACAAGGGAAGCCCTTTAGAGATTGTACCATCAGTTAGAAATATTTGACGACAGAAAGCTGAAAGTCTCTCTTGAATTATCTGAGAAAGTAGAATTAACTGACTTACTAACTGAAAAATCCAGTAGTGGGGATGACTTCAGGTACAGCTTGGTCTAGCCTTTCAGCAATGTAACCAGGACCCCAGTTTCTTTCCATCTTTCCTCTTAACTTCTTCAGTGTCTGCTTTATCCCTCACCGTGCAGGCTGGCTACCAGCAGCTTCCACGGGCCGCCTGCTTCTTTGTGCATGTCCAGCTGGAGTAGAGAGCATGTCTCCTAGTAGTGTCCTTAATGGAGTGAGGAAACTTCTTTTTTCCCATACCATTGGCAGGTAGAAGTCCCTTTCCATTGCATTGATGTGCGTTGAGTCACATTCTCCATTCCTGAACAACCTCCTCCCAACCCCCACCAGTTACGGTGGGTGGGGGTGAGTTTGGGTGAGGAGACGGGATGTGCTGGTTAGCTTAAGTTTATCACGGCTCATCCCAGAGTTTGGGCTGTGGTCTTACCTCTGGCTTGTAGGCTCCATTGAAACCAGAATAGATCCTCAGCAGGACTCAGGATGCTGTTATAGGCAGGAGGAAGGATGGGCTTTAGGAAACAGTCCGATGTCTACTCCAGGGTACGTTTGCTCAGAGCATCCCAGTCCCCATATCCCTTGAGCAGAGCACCGCAGCTTTGTTCATCAGGCAGTTCCCTCCTTAGTGTTACAAGTTCCCAGCCTGTGAGTGTACTCTGACCCTTAGAAGCCCGTGTAACTTTAAAGTGGGAGTTTCCATGGCTTTCAGGGAAGCTATGATCTCCCATATTGTTTTATTTGTCACTAGATGTCGCATAAGAATTGGTGGCAGATGATCTGTGTCATCTCCTTTGATATTTCCTACACACGTTTCTGTCCAGCTTGCCATCAGAACCAGGCCCAGCCCACTGGTCCTGCCCCCACTGCTCCTTCACATTTTCTTGCCATGGCCTCTGCTCTGCTACCCTGTTAATGTCATTCCCTAAGGGTCTGCCATTCATCTCCTTATTCTTGCCTTCACACTCCTTGGGGCCCCTCCTCTCCTCATGGCTCCTAACTAGTATGTTTATTCAGGCACCTGTAAACCATGTTGTCTTTTTTTTTAATTAAACTTTTAATTTTGTATTGGCGTAGAGCCGATTAACAGTGTTGTGAGAGAGTCAGGTGAACAGTGAATAGACTCGGCCATGCATACACGTGTATCCATTCTCCCCACAAACTCACCTCGCATCCAGGCTGCTGAATAACATTGAGCAGAGTTCCCTGTGCTCTACAAGTAGGACCTTGTTGGCACCTGTAAACCATTTTCAATCAGGAAAATGCTGCCTCCCCTGGTTGTCTATTTTATCATGCATAACCTATTCTTCCTTCTGTGTTGACTCGTGAATTCCATGCACCCTATTATGCAGACCAGGTTGTCGTGTTTTCCTTCTTGTCTTATCCTCTCCCTCCCATAGCTGCTTGATTTGCAAGTCCTGTGATTCTGTCTGTGACTGTGTCTTGAATTCCTTACCTCCACTCCATCTTTACCACCTTCGCCTTAATGCAAGACCCGATTACCTCTCATATGGACTGTTCAGTCACTTCTTGAGCTACGTTGTCTGCCTCTAATTTCCTTCTTTTTCTATCCTTTTTTCAGCTTGATCACCAGAGTTGGTTTCCTGAAATACAAATTGATCCTGGACTTCCCTGGCAGTCCAGGGGTTAAGACTCTGCACTTCCAATGCAGAGGGCACAGGTTCGATCCCTGGTCAGGGAACTAAGAGCCCACATTCCATGCAGAGAGGCCAAACAACAAACACAGACAACAGAAAAGTTGATCCTGTTATCCTTCTGCCTAAAAAAAAAATTCTTAAGCTTACTTGTTCTCAGCAGGGACCAGAACTACACTCCTGGGGATATTTGGAAAGGTGTAGAGACTTTTTTGGTTGCCATAAGGTCAGGGGGACCCTCCTGACATTTGGAGGGCAGGGACCAAGATATTAAGCATTCTGCAGTATCTGAAGGAATAGATCCACAGAAGGAAGCATCCCATAAGGCCAGCAGTGTTGTGTCAGGACAGTGGCTGGTTCTCATTGCCTGGGTTTAATTTCAAGGTCTTCTTTTCCTTTTAATTGAAGTATAGCAGCCTTACAATATGATATTAGTTTCATGATTTAATCTTTTTATAGATTATACTCCATTTAAAATTGTTATAAAATATTGGCCATATTCTCTGTGCTGTACAAAATATCCTAAAGTCCAGGCTCTTTAGAGGACTTGTGTATGTTCAGTCACTCAGTGTTGTCTGACTCTTTGAGACCATATGGACTATGGCCCGCCAGGCTTCTCTGCCCCTGAGATTATCCAAACAAGAATCCTGGAGTGGGTTGCCATTTCCTTCTCCAGGGGATCTTCGCAACCCAGGGATTAAACCCGCATCTCCTGTATTGCAGGAAGATTCTTTACCACTGAGCCACCTGGGGAAGATGACTTGAGCCTTCATAATCCAATCAAATTTTCCTTATCAGTTCAGTCTCAGTATTTCCTGCTTCCTCCCATTCATGCTATAGGTCATTGTCCTTCACACAGAGCTGTCTTCTTGTTCCTTTGGTCTGCTTTGAGACATAGCCCCGGACCAAGGACGGATACCAGAGGAGGAGAGGGGTAGTTAAGGGAGGCTTCCTGGAGGAGGCAGTGGCCTGGCTGTAAAGGAGAATAGAGTGGCAGTTGGTGGGCCTGTCCCAGGCAGCAGGGGCAAAGGTGTGTCACCCTTGTTGCTGAAACCTGATGCCTCAGCCTTCGTTTTCCAACCTCAAATCAAAGTGCCCAGGACAGGCTCTGAGAATGTCTACACTCTGCATGTGGGAAGGGGAGTCACCATGGAAATGACAGGTGATTGGCGGCCATCAGATGTCAATCATGTTGAGAAAATTGCAGCAGTCTCTCAGGCTCGAGGAAATACCGGAGGAGCCTCCCCAAGGCCCCATCGAAAGCTTCCATGCTTGGGAAGAGGCAAGAATTAGAGGGAAGAGAGGCGTAGCAGGTAGCCTTGTCAACCCAAACTTCTCAGCTTATATTGTGGGTCATACATGTTAGATCTGGAATTGTTTTTGCGCAAGTGGCATGCCTTTTGTAAATTAGGATGCTCTCAGCCGTCTCTGTAGAGGCGTCTGATGTGAGTAGACAGCATCTTCATTAATCAGCTCAAGTGTCAAATGAGTGGAATGTCTGTAATCTGGACATTAGGAAACGGGATTGTTGTGCTTGGGAGTAAGGGCATGGAAACCACAGCTTAGTTACAGCTGGGTACTTGAATGACACTTGTCAAAATAAACTCTTCTCTTTATGATTTGTTTCCCCATAGACCTCCATCTAGAATTGCACAAAGTATATTTCTCTTCCTCATTGCATTTAGCATACATTAAGTTCCCTTAGAAAGGCAACATCACTAAAAGGTATGAATTATCCTCTGTTGTGATCCAAGTGTACTGCCCATTTTCTTATAGCTTCCTAGTCTAGAAAGGTGGAATCCGGGAGCGTCTCCTTGTGGGGCAGATGAAGCCTATTGTTTGTTTATTTGAAAATAACCTGATGGGGAAGGGAGATGGATAAATATATTTGTTGTTATTTATTTTTATTTATTTTTTATGTTATTTTGTTTTATTTTGGCTGCACCATGCAGCATGTGGGAACTTAGTTCCCTGACCAGGGATCGAACCCGTTACCCCTGCATGGAAGTGCACTGGACGGCCAGGGAAGTCCCCATTGTTATTTATTTTTAAATTTAAATGAACCATTTTGAATGGGCTGTCCATTTACATGGTCAAAATCCATAATATTCAAGTGAGCATAACATGATGCCTCTCCCAGCTCTGTTCCCTGGGTACCCAGTCCCCGTCTCCAGGACCACCAGTAGAAGCAGTTTCTTGTATAGCCTTCCAGAGAAATTCTCTAAGTATATTGGGTGGACTCCTTTGAAAGCAGGAAAGGCAGGTGCCATGCGTGAGGTCAGGGCAGAGCTATGTCATGGCAAGGTGAACCCGGGGTCTTAAACATGAGTGCTGTTCCCACTTGGAAGGCGAAATGACATGGGGTGCTGTAGCATTGAAAGCAATTTTTGTTAGCAGGTTATGGTGTTATGACCAACCTACGTGCAGCCATCCTGGCATCTTCTGCCCGTATTCTGAGATAAGCCACCAGCCAGGTGTGGACAGGATCTGAACCGGGGCTTGGGCCGTCAGCACCAAGGTCTGGCTCTGTGCCCTCACCGGGGTGCCTGGTCAGGCCACGTAAGCGCCCCGGGCTTCCCATTTCCCAGCCACACTATACGAACATTAATCGGATGACCCTTATGGTCATTTCCAGCTTAAAAACCTTAGAAAACTTTTTTGGATATTTAGCTTGGTATTTTCAGATTTTTAACTGAGGCAAAATCTTTATGATTACGGCCAATGTAAGAGCCAGTTTAAGAATGAGTATTCTAGCAACTTTTGAAATTTGAGCAGTTCATTGCATTTATTTGCCATGATAATCAGAGGACATGGTCTGTGTCTTATGTCCTATGTCCCTAGTGTATAGGACATAGTATGCTCTTGATTAACGAGTAATTATAGTATTAGCAACAACAACAGGAATGATAGCAGCCTACATGTACTAAGTACTTACCATGTGGGGGGTTGCTTGACCTTGATATAGCTCCTAGGACCCTTGCACTGTTAGCCCTAATTTCCAGGCATGAGGAAATGAACACAGAGGTTAAGTCACACAATTGAATCCTTTGAGACTGGAACCTAAACCTAAGTAGGTATTTCTTACCTGTGCGGTGTACCTGGAGAAGAAACCAATGACTGATGATCTGACGCAGGTAATTAAGAATGGGTGTCAACTCTAATGAAAAAAATAAAACCCTATTGTCTTCTGCCTTCCAGAAAAAACTCCCTCTGACAGCTCTCGCTCAGAATATGCAGGAAGCATCAACTCAGCTAGAAGACTCTCTCCTGGGGTAAGAATTGACTGCTATCAGAAAGAGAACTGAGCGCCCTGTGGGTTGGTGGAAGTGGGTGGCTGGGGGGCGGCCTCCTGCGTGGCCAGAGGGACCGTGAGCGTGATGGTGTGGCCCATCTGCCAGGGGAACGGCTCAGGCCCCAGGGGAGGCCCCTGAGATGCTAGAGAATCTTTCTTTTAATAGAAGTGGGGATCGAGGCTACAGAGGGCTAACAACGAAGTAATTGATAGGTCAGTGTTTATTCTGCTGAGCCTGGATATAAAGAACTGAGTCCCTTCCCTGGTTCAGGTGTTGACTAGGATTTATAGGCCCTGACCAGTCCCTTCCAGTCCTTAAGAGTCTTTAAAGATGATCACCATAATGTCAATGGGGGTCATCTCAAATAGGGCCTTTGCTGAATTATGTGGATCTTTTCTTTCTTTCTTTTTTTTTTAACAATGATCATGTATTACATAGTTTTAAAATCTAGTAGTAAAGCTGTTTTCATCGTAAAAGGGAAGGTTGACCTTTCCTTCCACCCGCTTCTCTATGAGGCTAGTGTCCTTGGATCCTGTCAGCTCTCTCTCCTGCTGTAACTTGGGCCGTCGTCTCCCAGCTGGGTATGACCTTTGGACTTTTCAGCCCATTTCCAGGGTCTGCCATCCTCTGCGCCCTGTAGTTCTCTGTCATTCTTTGAAGGGCACTGCCTAGACCGTGAAGACAGAAAACAGATACAGTATAATGAACTTTACTATTATTTTCTAGCAGACAGAAAACAAAATAGAATAATGAACTTGATGTATGTTTTAAACGATTTTCAGAGTGCTTTTGAGAATACTTGGTTTCCCCCTGATCCAAGGACCTAACCTTTCAGTGAGTTGTCACCTCACTGTATACACACATCCCACCCGTGCACACACACAGTGTACCTGAGATAGTCTCGTTCATTTTAAAGAACAAGCCTGTGGGCTCACGCCCTAATAAATTTACGCGTTTTTAAGGCTCTATCGTGTAGCGCCCTAAGGCGTTCCCATCGTGGGGACTGCAGAGCTGGCTCAGTGTGGGCTTTGGGGGTCAGATTTAATGGATGTACGTGTGTTGTCGGGGCATCTTGTTTTTTAAAGGAAGATGCTGGAGACGTGTGGAGATGCTGAGAATCAGCTGGCTCTGGAACTCTCTCAGCACGAAGTCTTTGTCGAGAAGGAGATTGTGGACCCCCTGTATGGCATCGCAGAGGTGGGGACTTCGGTGGGGGCTGGGCAGGGAAGGTTCGCGGGTATCTGAAATTTTAACCATAAGTGCTTTTGACATTTACGCTTCTTTTTGGAAATAAGGGGCATAAGCGGAGGGTACAAAATCCTTTGCCTAAAGAGAAAAAACATTTGTAAATAAAGATCACACTTTCAGACGTTAAACTGAAAAGCCTGGAGCTCGTCCCACGCGGCGTGTTCGTGTGTTCTTTCCAGGTCGAGATTCCCAACATCCAGAAGCAGAGGAAGCAACTCGCCAAACTGGTGTTAGACTGGGACTCGGTCAGAGCCAGGTAAGAGGAAGCCGAAAACAACCCACAGTGCGATCTTCCATGACATCCCCAGCAGCCGTCCCCCTCCTCAATAAGACCACTGGGTGGACAAAGCGGACGTCACCGCAGACTCACACGCCTGACTCACAACCCATGTACACCTGCTTTCCGGCCTCATTCTCCCAAGTGTGGTAGCGAGATGGTGTTAGAACACCCTGCTTGTAATCAACCAACAATGAAAGGAGACAGGAAAGAAGAAAAAAAACTACGTGTTTTCAGGGAAGAAGTGACGGTTCTAAGAAAGACTAAGAGTGTTGCTCTTGGAGTAGTGAAGTGTAGGAATAAATAGATCTGTGATCTAGCAACCGCAAAGGGTCCCACTGTGTCAAGATACACTCATGTGGTTTTGACTATTTTTCACAGTCAAGGGGTTCTGTGCTCCAGTCCATCCTAGAACAGGCATTCTTACACATTGCATGTGCTTGTGGAGAACAGACAGGACTCACGGAAGGGAGTAAATCATCCTTCCTTCCCAGAGCATAGTTAGTTTCATTTTTTAATTGTCACATTTTATCGAACCTCTCTTCCCCTCCGACCTTCTCATCTGCACTTTCCTGTGGTCTCTTCCACAAGATGAAAGCTCTGCAGAAAGGGGAACTCAGTTTCCTTCCAGATAAAGGGAAAGAGCCTGACTGTAAATTTTAAAAACATGTAAGAAACTGCTTATGTTTTGTCAACAACCAAAAACAGGAAGAACAGTATCTGAAGCTGTGTCTGCAAATAGATTAAAAAGCACTTTTATCTTTAATTCATCACTGCAGACCTTGTAATCTATTGTATACTCAAATGTTTTACTGTATCAGAGAAAACACGCAATACATTCAGAAAAGCTGGGAAAATAATTCAAAATACAATATAATTAACTCAAAAATAGAAAGAAAGAAATGCTGGTGCTCAACAGGGAAGAACTAAGTAAAAACAAGTGACCATCCCAGAGGGCTGATGTCAAGTGACCTGTCAGCGCTCCGGGCTCCAGCCTCAGCTCCATCTGTGAAGGCGTTTGTATCGATGACTCATATGAGAAGCATGGGGATAAGGGAGATGGCCCCCATAGGCCCGATCCCTTCTCATACCTTACACAGGGGTTGACAGGCTGCTTCTGTGAAGGGCCAGATAGTAAATATTTTCAGCTTTGCCACCCAGAAGCTCCCTGTTCTGGCTACTCAGCTCTGCTGTTGTCGCATAAAAGTAGCCCCGGGCAGTGTGTAAATGCATGAGCAAGGCTGTGTTTGAAGAAAACTTTATTTGCAAAACAGGTGGCTTTGCTGAGCCCTGCTTTGTTAATTGTTATCATTGCGCTCTTGTGAAACAGATGTGGTTATTTCTGTTTGGCAAATAAATGGAGACACAGCCACCATTTACTGACTTACTGCGTGTCAGATGCTTTTACCGCAGATTGAGTCTATAACAGAGCTGCATTTCCTTGTTTCTAAGATGCCATTGAGTGTCAGATGCACCACTGATCTAATACCCGACTTCAAGAGGGAAATGAAATAGAAACACCACTGTATTAAATGCACAAATCAATTGGTAAGACACATCCTGATTTAACAAATGTCGAGATGATTAAAGGGACATGTAGGAATGAACACGTGGTGAAAATGGTAATTGCCACCACCTACCAGGCGCTTGCCACATGCCAGATACACATATGTGATATGTGAGTTCTTCCGATTCTCCCACCAATCCCTATTAGTTTGCCTCTTCGTGTTTTCAGCAGACATGATGTAGGTCCTTACTGTGAACCAGACTCTGTCAGATCCTAAATGCAGAGACCCTTCAGTGAGAGTTGCGGGGGGACAGGGGTTCGGAGGTTATGTGACATCCCCTGCTTTGAGAGGAGACTTGCATTACAGAGAGAGGAGGCACCTGCATATGGCGTGTCTGTGACTCGCTTTGGCCCTTAGACACAACAGACAGCAGAGCTAGGATTCTGAACGCAAAGCCCATCATGTTCTTGCCACCTGTGTATGTGTGATTAGAATCTTGTGGCCAGAACCAGCATCAGGGAGTGCAGGCTGCCCAGTGGTAGATTTTCGCTGAAGAAAAGCAAGGATGTTTTTATGCTTAATTAAACAAAGCTATGAATCACTCTTGCTGGAGTTGGTTGAGCAATATTATAGATGCCTACCTGCCCGGAATTTACATCTGCAGCACACATATCCCGTAGGAGATCTCAGCACTGACTCTTCGTCCTGCGTTCATGGCCCCCTTCATTTAGTGATCAGAGAAACTGAAATAGATGAATATTTCCTCGTTAGTTTTACTTATTCCTGTTGTTTTTCCCTGGAGGAAAATGGTAACAGCTAACATCAAGTGGGACTCCCATCACGTGCACACGCATATACATGTATGTTTGTTCTCTCCTTTGTTGCTTAGGACAGTTCTGGCGGGCAGACGGTATTTGTTTTCTTAGTTTTGCAGATGAGACAACCTGAGGCACAGAGAGGTTAGGCCATTGCCCAAGGTCACACAGCTAACGAAGGCAGAGCCAAGCTTTAGACTTCAGCCTATCAGACTTTAAAGTCAATGCTTTTTCCATTGCCAGCTTTGCTTCAGCAGGTTTCCTGAAGCCTTACTGTGGAGGAGTGCACCACATCAGGAATGTGAAAGAGTGGGGCGGAGCCTTTTGAGGGCAATGCAGTAGTCTGGGAAGCTTGATAAGATGCTAACATGGGTTCTTATCTGCATCCATATAATATCCATGTTTAAATTTAAAGTGCTAGAACTTTCCACAATAGCAGGTATGTCCGTATTTAAAAAGAACTCAAAACACGCTTAAAAACCGAAGAGAAGTTGTTTTAGAGTGTTAGTCCCCATGCACCGTCCCCCCACCATGACTATTGCTGTATAATTTGGGGGAAGGGAGTCCTTCTGACTAACTGTGAAAGGAATATAACATTCCACATTATGTTTCAGATTTGCTGTAGCTGTTGTCTTTGGAGTATTAATCCTTACAAGTGATTTTATTTATTTATTTTTTTAGTCATATTTCATTTATTTTTATTAGTTGGAGGCTAATTACTTTACAATATTGTAGTGGTTTTTGTCATACACTGAAGTGATTTTAATTCTTAAAGTGCTTTCACAGCTATCGATGACTAGCTCCATGACTGAAGTTCTGGCTTCCACTTGCTAAAAGTAGTCACAGGTCAGGACAGTTGTTGGTGGTATTGTAAGGGGTCCTAAAGAGCAGCAACTGACCCCCAGTGGCACAGGGAACATTCTAGATCAAAGCAAGAGAACAAGGGGGTATGTATTTCATGGCAACGATCCCAAGATGGGATGCTAGAGGAAGAGGTTCCATGGACTGATTTCCAGCAGTGGGGCTTGCATGGGACAAGATGTGTCCGTTCTGCTGGGAGCGGACAGCTGCTCCCAGCACTATGAGCATCCCGTCACGGCGGGAAGCCTGTGTCGCTTTCGCCAGTTTCCTTTCTTAGAGGATAAACTCCAGAGAAGCTGGCGTCCTAGGTACTAACATCTGTCCCAGGTAGAATCAGCTTTGGGGAAGGAATCTGTCTCTGTTAGATCCTTGACTCCACAAGATTGCGTGTATACGGTGGATACTCAGATAATACCTACCCCTCTGCTTCTGCAGGTGGAACCAGGCTCACAAATCTTCAGGAACCAACTTTCAGGGGCTTCCATCAAAAATAGACACCCTAAAGGAAGAGATGGATGAAGCTGGAAATAAAGTAGAACAGTGCAAGGTAGGAAAATTCCCTAATGAATGTGTACTTAAATCAGTCTTTTAGATTTTGCAAATGATGGATGAAAGGTCAAATATTGCAAGTTATTTCATGTCTTACGTAATTCCTATTAGAATTCCCTAAATGATATTCAAGGTGGTTTCTATTTTTATCTTCCTTTTTTCTTTATTTTCCTATTTTCTTTGTTTTCTTTATATTGCTTTATAATCAGAGTAAAACATTATTTTTTTTAATTCAAGTAGAATATTTTTTTAAAAACTTGATTAAAATGTCTAGGTTTATTTAAAACGAAGATTTTAATAGGTATGTCTGTGGCTGATTCATGTCGATGTATGGCAGAAACTACTACAACATTGTAAAGCAATTATCCTCCAACTAAAAATAAATAAAGAATGGGGGGAGAGAAAGGGAGAAAACTATAGGAAAACATTTCATAACAGTTATAGAAGTTAAAATAATGCACAGTAAGCACAAAAATAGAATTGTATAGGTTTTCTAGAATGAATGCTATTATGTTTAAGAGTTGAATATATAATAATGGGGTCATAATATGTCCATAGGAAAGGGAAGGATTATTTTTAAGATGTTGCTAGGACAATTGGTTTCTAACATGGGAGAAATATAAATTTGTATCTCATAAATTAAATTCCAGACTAGGTGGTTAAGTTATCTTATTATCTATGCATTTATCTACAAAAATAGATGTTTATTCAAAATGTTATTTGAGGTGGTAAAGAAACAAGTCTTTGATAAGTCTTAGAATCATGGCCTGAGACCTTTCTTCTTATTATTATATTCACCATTTTCCAAAACTGGTCTGTTCATTTCTAGGCAGCATTAGGACTGGATATTTTGGTTTATTCAGGCTGTGCTATAATTCACTTTTTTCCAAGATAAGAAACCTTGGACAATTTGCAGTAAAACGACTTGTCAAAAATAATATAGTGGTTAAGAATTAATACTGAAGTCATGCCATAGCCTTTGCATTTAAAAAGATGGTAACCACACAAAAGCTTCTGATAAAAGTCCCACACTGGCTTTTTCTTGTTCAGAGAGTTGTAGCTTTGCCATTGTCATTCAAATCTGGTCTAACCTAGCTCTCCGCTGCTGGCTCCTTATGGGATATAAATTTGGCTAGCAGTCTGGGTGTCTGAACTGGTGCATTATGGGCTGAGATCTCTTCTCTGAACTTCCACACCATGGCTTGTCAGAACGTCAAACGGTGAAAACTTACAAAAATATTTTCTGTCTCCTCCTCTCTTTATGTTAACTTCTAGGTAGTTTCCAAAGATCTAAGTTCTGTTTCACTGATTCTCTCTTTTGCTATGTATGATCTGATGTTTAATTAACATCAAGTTTTGAATTCCACTGACTATATTTTTCATTTTAAAGTTCTAATTCTTCAAGTCTGCCTTTTTTTATAGTGTATTATCCTTTTTTACTGTTTCTTTTTTAATGTTTTCAGTCATTTATGTATATTTATTTTAAGTCTTTGTTCATTTTGTTTTCTTAAATTTTCTGGGATGGTCTCCTTTATGGTAGACTGTTCTGCAGTTTTGTATCATGTATGAGCTTATTTTAAGAGGGATTTTATCTGTGGGCCTTCTTGGAATTAGGAATCAGTCTCCCAGAGAGTATTACCAGTCCAGGGCAATTTTAAACTAAACTTTCTCATTTTAAGGATTCCTAGACCACATATATAATCAACTCAAACTTCAAACCCTCATGAAAGTAGATCTGTGTTTGAGAACTCTCACAGAAATGTTTTACTTTCCCAGAGCCAAAACCCTATTCAAAACAGAAAGTAGTACACTAAAAATATATATATATGTGTGTGTGAAATTATAATACATATGTATATGAAAATTTGAAATGTGGATATATCCAATTGCCCAATTTATCAGTTTTAAACAAATTATTTAATTTTTGTGTAAGTTCATTTTGTTGTTGTTGTTCAGTCACTAAGTTGTGTCCAACTCTTTGTGACCCCATGGACTGCAGCATGCCAGGCTTCCCCGTCTTTCCTTATCTCCTGGAGCTTGCTCAAACTCATATCCATTGAGTTGATGATGCCATCCAACCATCTCATCCTCTGTCACCCCCTTCTGTCTTTTCCTCCAGTGAGTTGGCTCTTCGCATCAGGTAGTCAAAGTATTGGAGCTTCAGCTTCAGCATCAGTCCTTCCAATGAATATTCAGGGTTGATTTCCTTTAGGATGGACTGGTTGGATCTCCTTGATGTCCAAGGGACTCTCAAGAGTCTTCTCCAGCACCACAGTTCAAAAGTATCAATTCTTTGGTGCTCAGTCTTCTTTATAGTCCAACTCTCACACCTGTACATGACTGCTGGAAAAACTTTAGCTTTGACTATACAGACTTCTGTTGGCAAAGTAATGTCTCTGCTTTTTAATATGCTGTCTGGGTTTGTCATAGCTTTTCTTCCAAGAATTCTTTTAATTTCATGGCTTTAGTCACCATCTGCAGTGATTTTGGAGCCCAAGAAAATAAAAATCTGTCACTGTTTCCACTTTTTCCCCATCTGTTTGCCATGAAATGATGGGATCAGATGCCGTGATCTTAGTTTTTTAAATAACGAGTTTTAAGCTAGTTTTTTCCCTCTCTTTTGCCCTCATCAAGAGACTCTTTAGTTTCTCTTCACTTTCTGCCATTAGGGTGGTATCATCTGCATATCTGAGGTTATTGATATTTCTCCCAGCAATTTTGATTCCAGCTTGTGAGTCATCAAGCCCAGCATTTTACATGATGTACTCTGCATATAAGTTAAATAAATAGGTTGATGATATATAATGAATTCCTTGATGAATTCCTTTCCTAATTTTGAACCAGTCCATTGTACATTAGTTCAAATATCAAAAGTATAAACCAGTATAAACTCTTTCTTCTGCCCTTGTCCTTCTCCTAATTTCCACTGCTCCCAACAGGTAACCCCTGTTACTAAGCAAACCCTGTTGCTTTTTTTCCTAGAGGTGTTTTTATACAAACATGGTGGTAAAAATCTTTCCTCTCCCTCTTTTACACTGATAGTAACATACTATACCAGAAGTAGTGTTCTGTGTTTCGTGTCTTAACAAGGCATTTTGATAATAAACCTTGAAGATCTTTCCAAGTCAGTCCATAATAAGCTTGCTTATTCTTTTCATCATCCCTGTGTATGAGTATACCAGGCATTTGATGGACGTTTAGTCTGTGGCTGTTCTATCACGTTTTGCTCTAGGAGTTCATGGAGATCAATTCTCAGATACTATTTGCTTTCACTTCTCTTTTCTGCAATGACACATCTCCTCTTCCACTTACCCAGGATCAACTTGCAGCAGACATGTACAACTTTATGGCCAAAGAAGGGGAGTACGGCAAATTCTTTGTTACGGTAAGCCCTTTGCCCTGGTGAGACATGAAAACACTGTAAAAATTGAGTCATTTTAGCTTTTTTTGCAAAAAATGTCATTTTTGGTTTTGCTCAGCCATTGTGTGTATGTCCATCCAATGCTAACGTTACTTTTGTTTTTGAATGTGGGTCTGTTCTCAGTTATTAGAAGCTCAAGCAGATTACCATAGAAAAGCATTAGCAGTCTTAGAAAAGGCCCTTCCCGAGTTGCGAGCCCATCAAGGTAACGTAACCTGCGTGCTGGCCTGACGCCTCCTTCTCGCCTCTGCCACTTCCGCCTCTGTTGTTCTTCACCCAGCTCCTTTGCATGCGTTTCCTCTGGACAAAGCTGCTCTGCCTAGGCGGGCACTGTTCCCCAGCACACTTTCATCTTCCCTTGCTGCATTCTCTAATTTCTTCCAAGCCCAAATTAACATACTAATGGAACATTCGCAGTTCTTCTGAAACCTTCAGTTGAAGAGAAAGCTGCACCCTTTGGGGGAGCGCCTGTTTTCCTGTCTTCTAAATAGGCTCAAAACCTTCTAGCCTCTAATTACCTTCTCCCAAATCAGTTATTTGTTCCATAGGGCGTTATTCTGGCTCTGAGATTCCAGGAGCATACATTCTAGGAAAAAAGTTGGGGGCTTCCCAAAGGAAATTTTAGAAGCCAGTACCTGATACCGCAGCGTTAGGCACATAATCAGTGTGATTGGGTCATGAGAACGTGACCACCTGGTTCAGATCTTGTTCTCATCAGCCCTCACTTTGTCCACTGTGTTCAGGCACATTGCTGATCCTACCCTTGGGTTATGAGCAGTCCGAACTTTCCCTTGATGTCTTGTGTTGATTCTAATCCTCTCTGATTTGCTATCAGAGCATCTCCCAGCAGAGAGCAGTAAGTGATCAGACACTGCTGTCCCTTTTAGACGTGTTATACTTTTTGCCTTATGGTACGGTCCTGGCGTTTGGAACATAAGTGCCCCTGACAAAAGCATTGGTCTGGAGCTGAAAGAGGATTAAGCCAGGCGCTGAGTGTGACGAGTCTGTGATTGTGAAACATACACGTGTGTGCATGGGTGTGGCTGTGCACACACACTGGCCCCTCAAGAATACCACTCATCTCTCCTAAATATTAATAGCAGGCAATCCCAACAGATAGTCTTTGTGCCTGAGAGTTGTTAGATCTCAGAATTAGAAATCTGCGTCTTGCCTGGCCCTTTAGCCCATCTCCCATCTGATCCCATCTCCTAATTCATGGGTAACGGGGTTGAGTTACAGTGCAGGGGAACGAAGCAGCCGGCGAACACTCAGCCTTGCAAAGGGCCAGCTCTTGCTGGCCAAGGTCAGAGCGCCAAGAGCCTTTAGTTACGAGATACTTCCTATACACAGTGCTCTACACAGGACAAAATAGTAAACATCTTAGCCTTTGATGTTAGCCATCTTAGTCTTTGAATGGCTTCAAGCCTAGTCTGGAAGGGTTGGCTAAAGGACACAAAAAAGAAATTTCTTTAGCAACTCCACTCCCCCCTTTTGAAAGTTCCTGTTCTATTTTTACCCAAGGCTATTTTCCCTGGAGAAGCATGTCAGAAAGTCATGAGGAACAGGCAGGGGCAGGCAGGCGTTTTAGGAGGGACAAGGGAAGCCGGCGTGTGGCAGGAGCAGCCGTCAAAAGAAATGAGATTCCTTCTCTCTCTCTGAGGCTGTCACCTTCACCCAAGCCTTGCAGTTCAGCCCCTTCCACCTCTGCCTCCAGTCTGCCTCTTTATCTTAGTTCTGTCTTCCTCTTCCTTCTTCTCTATTTCTAGAAGCACTCAGAGTATCCTTATGGTAGGAAAAAAGCTTAACCTCCCACCCAGTGCCCTGGTCTCCCACTCCGGTCGTCTGACCTTTGTTCAGCACCTGCTTGTCCTCAGCATGGTGCCTTTCATCCTGTTCTCCTTTGTTTTTCTGGGAGGCTCTTGAGATGACTCATTTCTATCGACCACCTCAGTTTTCTAACCAGCTTCCCACCCGTGTGCTTTGTGGTCTGATTTCCACTCCCAAGCACTTTGCTATTAAAACCAAAAATGGAAAATAAAAAGCACTGCAAATCCCGATGGGCCAGGGATCCTGGATTGCCACATTCTGGCACGTGACGTGGCTTGAATGGGCTCTTCCTTGCCAGTTTCCCCCCACTCATTTTGTGTTTTCCACCATTGTTGGGGCTATGTTTTCTCCACATCAGAAATGAGCCTTTTCTGAGATCCAGTCCTTGCTCCTGTCTTCTTCTACCTCCTGTCTTTCCCACCTTTTCTCTCCAGGCCTCCACTCCCACCTGCATCTTCATCCACACAGCCTCAGGGTCGGGCGATGACTGGCTGTCACCTTAAACTCAGCATAGCTCAAGGAGCAACCTGATGCTCCCCCACACCAGCTGGCCTTTTCCTCCACCTGGTCTCCTCGGTACCTCCTTTCCCCAGACAGTCCAGGTTTCAAACCTCGGAGCCCTCTTTTTTTTCCTTTCTGAAGTCTCCTCTCCATTCCCACTCATGGCCCCCATCGCCTGGTGCAAGAATTTGGACTAAAGTGTCAGTTCCCAGACTCAGGATCCCTGCTCTCTTCTCAGCCCAAGTCCTCCTGGTCTACTTAATTCCTATCCACCTTCTAAGACTTTCACCAAGCTCCCCTCCTTGAGAAGCCTTCTCTGACAACTGAAGTCAACAGTGAACACTTGCATCTCCCAAATCGCTCTAGCATTTATGGTCTACACCAGAAGTCGCAAACAGCCGTTTCTCACTTAAAAAAAAAAAAAGCTTGTTTTTTAAACTAATTGCCATCATTTGAAAACCTTAACAGTCCTAATCTCTGGCTTCTCTTGGAAGTTCAGAGGGCCTGGTGATGCTGGATCTGCTTTCCCGCATGGTGACATGGGTCCAGCTCCCAGGAACGGCTGCCACCTTGGGCAAGACCACGCACACGCTGCCCACCGGATCGAGCTCCGACAGCGCCCACCCGGCCCCCACACACAGTTAATGTTTGCGACCCTTGTCTATACCATTTTTCTGCAGTGACTTAGCAAACACGTCTCATCTTGTTAATTTCTGTTGTCTGTTTACATGTGTGTCTTGTGTTCTCTTCACACTCTGATTGCTCTTGTCCCGGGGAGTGGGGCTTGGGGGGTGTTCTCTGTGACCTCTGACCCAACATTGCAGGTCCGTCACTTCAGGGGTCTATCATTAGAGGGGCAGCCCCACTGGTGAAGTCTGACTCCGGAGTGGTCTCTAAGCCAACGGCTCTCACACCCATCCTCTGCCAACGTTACACCAAGGTGGGGTGGGACACCCTGTCCAGTGTTGACCTGAAAGTTCGGGCCAGGGTCTGGAGTGTGCCTGCCCCTCAGTATCGCAGGGTCAGGCACAGGGAGGTGATGGCAGGAATCATTTGCAGAAGTCCCTGGGTGATTCTGGTGTGTCCCCCGCCCAGGGGAAGGTCAGCTGGCCCCCTTCTGCCTGTGTTGAAAATCATTGCTTTAAATAAAGGGACGAAGTGTTCGAGGTACGATCTGGCCTTTGAGTGGACTGTCCCAGAGCGCTGTCTTCTGAGAAGGGCCAGGCCCCTGGGTGCTGGTTGTGTTCAGAATTCCACGGACCAGGGCTGGGGCCCTCACCCCTTCCTTTAAGGTCCTAGGGTAGGAATTTACATTGGCCCTCTCCAGTCCTGTATGATAGTGCTCGGCTTGTGTTTACATTTTTAAGAAATTATTTCCTTTTTCAACGGAAGGAGTCAATTTCTTGTACCCTCCTTGCTCTTTCCACCAAAGAAAAGCAGCCTTTGACCTCTGACTTGCCAGGAGCACCCAGGTCTCCAGGTTTGTGGGATTTCCCTTTCCGTCCTGCAGTGGGCCCCTCCTGCCGTCACGTGCGGAGTGGTGTCAGAGCCACACTGGGGTAACACTGCCCACCTGGCATTCAAGATTCGAATAGTGAGGGGGCTGAAGGACACGTGTCCACATGCCGAGAGGAACCCTTCCTGACCACGTGTCCCAGTGGAGTAGCTTCCACCAGCCGGCTTGCTCTCTCTGGCTTCTGCATGCATCTCCATCAGTGCCGGCTCTCCATAGGCCCCCAGGCAGCCCGGGTCCCACCCCCACTTCTTACTATCCCTCATACATCCACGTCATAAACGCCTGTTTCTGTCTTCCTGCTTTCTTGTACGTCTTTCTGCTAAGCCGCCTCACATCTTTCGTGCAATGAAGCAGCGCACATGACCGGAAAATAATACACAGCGTTGCTTTGCTGCTGTCGGCACAGCCTCCAGCCTAAGCTGCCTTGGGGGGCTGCGTTCTCTCCACTCAGAATCCTGGGGCAGTTTGGGGGTCTGGCACCAAGAGGTGCTGCAGGTTCTGGGGTAGGAGTTTATGGTGGCCATCTCCAGTCCTGTTTGATAATACTTGGCTGGTGTTTACATTTTTAAGAAATTACTTCCTTTTTCAGTGGAAGGAGTTGACTTCTTGTCCTCCAGATAGAAGGCCAGTGCTGCTTTGCATGGCTAGATCAATTTCTTTTCAGGGAAAACTCTGTGCTCAGGTAGACCGTTGGTTTTAGCCCAGGGCAGCCCACCCATCTCGGGTGCATGTTGGGCCAGAAGCCCCACTGCAGCTTCCACTGGGCATCTCATATCAGGCACCACATGGGCGTGTCGGGCTCTGTTCCACAGGTCACCTTCCCAGCCTGGCACATACGTTGTGCTCTAGTAAACAGTAAATGACATGAGCAAAGAGGACACGTCTCCCCCTTTCCCAAAGCCTCAGCTACGGGCTGCTAAAAAAACAAATCCCTTCTGGTGGTCTGGGGGAGGAAATAACTTGGTGTTGCCCGCGAGGTGGTCGAGTGTCTCACTGGACAGTTTGCTGCTCTAGATAAGTGGGCGGAGAAGCCCGCCTTTGGGACGCCTTTGGAAGAACACCTGAAGCGGAGCGGCCGCGAGATCGCCCTGCCCATCGAGGCCTGCGTGATGCTGCTGTTGGAGACGGGCATGAAGGAGGAGGTGAGGGGCCCCGCCACCCCAGCCGGTCTCCCCGGACCAGTGGCTCTTGAACCGCATTCACTGTGACAACATTTCACACTGAAACCCTGTCCATGTTACCTTCTGTCGACATGGAATGAAAGAGAGCTTTCACAGAGCAGTATTTACCTTGCCTACCTGCAGTACACTCTGCCCCCCACTTCTTTTTTTGGTCCCATTTGATTATTTCATTTTATACTGTGATCATGATTTGTGAAAACGAATTTCATGATGTACTACTAAACCAGAGCTTATGTGAGCTTTAGTTTCCGAGAGCAAGATTCTTACATTTGTGTAGTACTCTGTGAGGTGGGGGAGGGTTATATTTACAAACTTTGTTTTATGAAATCCTTACCCCAGGTGGTGCTAGTGGTAAAAAAAAAAAAAAAAAAACAACAACCCACCTGCCAATGCAGGAGACGTAGTGTTCCATCTCTTGGTCAGGAAGATGCCCCGGAGGAGGGGATGACAACCCACTCCAGTATCCTTGCCTGGGAAATTCCATGGACAGAGAAACCTAGCAGGCTAGAGTCCATGGGGTCACACAGAGTTGGACACAACTCAGCAATGAACAACAAAAGCAAATAGCTGATTAACAATGTTGTGATATTTTCTGATGAACAGTGAAGCGACTCAGCCTTACAGATACATGTATCCATTCCCTTCCAAACTCCCCTCTCATCCGTAACTTTGAGCAGAGTTCCAGGTGCCATACTATAGGTGATACTGGCTTTTTGTTGTCTTTAGGGCCTTTTCCGAATCGGGGCTGGGGCCTCCAAGTTAAAGAAACTGAAAGCTGCTCTAGACTGTTCTACTTCTCACCTGGATGAGTTCTACTCCGACCCCCACGCTGTAGCAGGTGAGCTCCAGGGAAGAAGGCGCCTCAAGGTGGTGACAGAGCATCAGTTGAACATTCAATATTAAGTTTAAGTAACGGATAAAACTGAAATGGTCTCCTTAATAGATTTAAGGACAAAACTGAAATGACAAAACTCAAAGGTGTGTGTGCTTTCACTTACACATACATACCTTTTCTGTTCCTGTTTTGGGGGTTTGCTTTATTTTCCTGATCATCAAGTAAAAGTGAAACCAGCTTATAATCCAAATGTTTGGAGGTGTGCTTGTACTCTCTTCCCCTTTTTTACCCCCAAATCTCCCATCTGTGTAGAGAAATGATGTCTGTTAAAATTACTTTGAAGCTAATTTTACTTTCTGTTGATCTCTCAATATATTTTACATGGGACAGAAATTGTCTTATGAATATTTTATTCTCTAACCACTCTTGCCAATTCATGGTTTGTTCTATGTATTGTGAATGGTTATAATTGAGGTCATTTGAATTTGCAAAATAATATATCCTGAGAGTCCCAGCCTTGCCCCTTGTCACACTCAAAAGAGGGTGTCACTAATTTCAGGTGCTTTGAAGTCCTATTTACGGGAGCTGCCTGAACCTTTGATGACTTTTAATCTGTATGAAGAATGGACACAAGTTGCAAGGTAAGTGTAAAGAACACCAAATTGTTTTTTTCTTCATTGATTTACTTTTAACTGAAGGATAATTGCCTTATGATATTGTGTTGGCTTCTGCCATGCATCATCATGAATCCGCCATAGGTATACATGTCCCCTCCCTCTTGACCCTCCCTCCCACCTCCGGCCCCATCCCACCCCCCTAGATTGTCACAGAGCACCGGTTTGAGCTCCCTGACTCATATAGCAAATTCCCACTGGCTGTCTATATTTTACATACGGTAGTGTATATGTAACGAACACCGAATTTTAAAAGTTAAAGAAAACAATGTAATACTCTGTCCCGTTTGTAAATCATCTTACTCTTGGGGACCACAAAACAACAGTAAAATAAGGTATTTTGAGCTGTGTGGGAACTCAGCTGTGTAATAATAGAATGTTGACAAGATCAGTAACAATAGTTGATACTGAGCATTTGCAGTGTGCTAAGTACTATACTAATCTTTATGCCCATGACTTCCTGTAGCCAATAATTAATAACATGAAAGGCAGAAATGGTTGTTAGCCTCACTGCTCAGATGAGGAAACTGAGGCTTGTGGAAGATTGGTGTCACTTAACTGACAAAGCTTGGAATCCATAGCCAGAACCCTGCCCCGAAGCCTGAGTCCCTGGTGTTTATCTCTTCCCCTGCGACCCTGGCTTCTGTCTGTCCAGAAGTAGTTGGTTTTAGGCAAGGCAGAACTTGTTGCAAAAGTTCTAGAGGCTTCTCCCTGGCCGCCTCCTGGTCAACTTGTCCCTCCCAATTGACTTGCTTCCTCTCAGAATGCCTAATTCCTCACCTATAAGGGGAGGGGAATATACCTCCCCTCCCCTCCCTGTATCCTCAAATGCTCACCTGTTCCCATCAAATGAGCCGTGTTTAGAAATAAGCCATGTGTTTTGATGAGTCATTTGTCATCAGTTGAACCAGGCATTTGGGCTTTTTTTTTTTTAAGGTGTTGACTCTTTTTTTCCTTTAAATATTTAGTTATTTTTGGTTGCATCAGGTCTTAGTTGCAGCATGTGGGTCTTACTAACCCTGACCAGGGATCGAATCTGTATCCCCTGCATTGGAATGCAAATTATTAACCACTGGACCACCAGAGGAGTCCCTGAGCTTTTCTCTGCAGCTGTGGAGCAAGGCTTTCTGCCTGGTAGACAGTGAGGATTTTAAAGTAAGAGTGACTCTTGGTCCAGGTGTCCTTGGCACCAGCACGGGCACGCCTGCTCTGAGCACCCACATTTGTGGGGCCAGAGGAGCCCACGGAGCAGTATCAGGTCAGGGGTCCGGAGTCCCGTGTTGGGTGGGCTACTTCCCTCCTCCTAGACCTTGACTTTTCTCCCCGACTCGTCCCTGTGAGGAAATAAGCGGTAAAAGAAGGAATCTGTCTACTGGCGTGTTGACTGTATACTTGAGAAATGTCATCCCCTCCCAGTGACACATCCACTGGCCTCTGGAGTGTCACTGTGTTTAACCCCTGCGCACAGCTCTCCAGGCTGGTTCAGCTGTGGAGGAGGTTTTAAGTCCGAAGGTGTATTGTGTGAACAACTTCTAACGCCCTCTCCTGCTGGCGGGCAGAGTTGACTCTTGCCCTGCGGGCTCTGAGCTGACCCTTTCTGGGTCTGTGAAAGCTCGGGCATTGAAACTCTGCAGCAGCAGAATTCCTGTAATTGCTTCAAAACAGAAAGGGCTTCTTGGCCCGAAGCCTTCGGGCAGTACTGAACGCAGGGAGAGCCCTGGGGATTGGGGTGCTAGGAGCTTGGCCCGCTCGTCTGCTGCTGGGCCACCCTTGGGACAAGAGACCTGAGCCCCGATGCTATACGTGAATGTACACATTGTCTAGATAGAATTTTCAGAATGCCTCCTGTGTGCCAAGCATTGATCTAGGTGGTTTCTCATTGTTCTGTCTCTGAAAGCTCACAGTCACTTGGCAGAATTAGCATTCTTATCCCTAGTTTGGCACTTCAGGAGATTGAGTCTTAATGAGGTTGACTAACTGCTCAGCGTATGTTAGTTAGTGTTTGACTCCACATTTGTTTTCTTTCCAAAATCTGTGCTTTCTAATTAAAGTTTTTTTTAATTTAATTTTTTATTTTTTGGCTATACCACCTAGCATGTTGGATCCTAGTTCCCCAACCAAGAATTGAACTTGCGCCACCCACCCCCTCACCCCGACCCCATGCATTGGAAGCTTAGAGTCTTAACCACTGGACCACCAGGGAAGCCCCTTTAATTTTTTTTTTTTAATCTTGGCTGTGCCACACGGCCTGCAGGATCTCAGTTCCCTGACCAGGGATTGAAGCTGGGCCACAGTGGTGAAAAGTGCCGAATCCTAACCACTAGAAATTGCTGTGCTGTTTTCCAACTGTGCTTTTTCTGTCAGTGGGCGCATCGCTGCTAATATAGCAGATGAACACAGGTATTCCTGAGATGAGTATTAATAAATGGTTATAAATAATTTTTTTTCCTCAGTGTACAGGATCAAGACAAAAAACTTCAGGATTTATGGAGAACGTGTCAGAAGTTGCCACCACAAAATTTTGTTAACTTTAGGTATGTATGATTGGCATTCTGCAAATTAAGCCACCAAGCTGCAGTGAAGAAAGGTTTAATCCGAAGCAGAGAGGTCATTGGTTTCAAGCATGTTTGGCACATCAAAACCATGCTCTGGAGGGTAGCTCAGGGTTGCTGGGAGTGGGGCTTGACGTATGTTACTGTGATGCACCTGAGCACGGGTATCATGCCTGCCATCGGTAGGTACGTCTCCTGACCATTTCATCACTGCAACTGTTGGGAAAAAGTTCTTATGAAAAGTTTGACTGACAGTATGTTGGATTTGGAGTCCAAATTGTCCAATATCTAAAAGGCAAAAATTCAACAATAGTTGTCCTTTCTGTAGTGTCTTTCACATATGCTACATAATTTATTTTAAGCGGAGTACAAATCATCCTGCTAAATAAAACTTCAAGAAATGGAGATTATGTATTAGTTTGTGGAATGGCTGTGTTTGTAGGAAAATTTGCCATGGAATAAATTTCTAGTGTTTAACTTCAGTTTTCTCTTTGACTTAAAATGTAACTTTGAAGAAGCACAGAGAGAAGGGTAAAAAAGGTAGCCCAAGGTAATAAAGTCATTTAAAACCAAAGAAAAGTTTGTAAGAAGATATGATCTGAAACGACAAATACTTCACTAGTGAAATTTCTGGTATGTCACCTAACCTTTAATTTCAGTCTCAGATCCTATCACTAAGCTCTAAAGCTAAATATTCTAATATTTAGCTAATATTTTAAAATCTAAATATTTTAATATCTTAGCTATCAACCTTGCCTTATGAATGTGTTAAATTTATAATCCCTTATTTGATTTATTTAACACACCCAGCTTGTAATTGCAGGCACTCTTTGTTCAGTGTCTTATGGTGGAAACTAAATTACAGTTCTTGGTACTTTGGGATTTGAGCTTTTATTTCATTTAACTTACTCATTATAATTTTCACTAATTGTTTTTTGACTAGGGAGGACATTTCCATGGTTCAAAATTCAAAGATGTACAGTGGAAAAATCTCTTTCCTCTTCTTGTCTCTTAGCCATCTACTTTCTCTCCTGAGAAACAAGCTGTGTTTTCAGTTTCTTGTATATCCTCTCAGCAAGAGTTAATAGATGTAAAATCAAATATATGTACACATATATATGTCTGCACACAAATCCACAAACATTTCTGTCACACCTTTCACTTTTTTTTTTTAAACCAAATGGCAATGTATATTATGTACATCATTCTCCTCCTTGCCTTCTTTGCTATAATACACATCCTGGAAGTTTGTCCATATCAGTATGTAATAAATTTTTATGGCTACATAGTAGTCTACCGTATGTATATGCTGTGATTTATTTAATCAGCCCCCTCTTGGTAGATAGTTGGGTTATTCTTAATTTTTTGCTTTTATAGTGCTATTCTTGTACCTGAGAGTATATGATAAATTGGATATTTTCATAATTAGAGCCTAAAGCATTCTCACATATAGTTTCTTTTAAGCAATAAACCTGTACTTCTATTTTTAAAATCATGTTTGTAAAAAAGAAATTATGTTCATATTAAGAACATATTGACCCCACTGTTAATCATATTGTAATCTATTTCAGGGTAGAGAGATGGGGCATAAAGGAAAAACAAATTAGAAATATGTAGCACATAGAGATTGAATCATTGAGGTTTACATTTGAGCTGTTTTCCTGCTCCAAGCTCTGAACTATCTGTTCCCTGAAACAAAGAACATGCACTTATGGAGAAGGAAATGGCAACCCACTCCAGTATTCTTGCCTAGAGAATTCCATGGACAGAGGAGCTTGGTGGGCTAGTCCATGGGGTCACAAAGAGTAGGACAATAAAGGTTACTTTAATAACCAGATAAAACAAAGAAAACACACTTAACCCAAGGCAGCTTCGGGTTAAGTCCCACCCTGCACTTAGCATCTGTGCGATCTGGGGCTGAGCACCCCCTGGGCAGGAAGGTACTGCTCCTCCAAGTGTTTCAGAGTAGATGCTTTTCTCCTCTCTTTTGTTCCATAGGTATTTAATCAAGTTTCTTGCGAAGCTTGCTCAGACCAGCGACATTAATAAAATGACCCCCAGCAACATTGCAATCGTGTTAGGCCCTAACTTGTTATGGGCCAAAAATGAAGGGTGAGTAACTGTTTCCCGTATCCTATTATCTAAGTTCTGCTTTCCACCTGATGGGAAGGGTAGATATGAAACTTGCTTCTGAAGACGATCTTTCCCTTATAGCTGACTTTCTCAGACCTTACTGTGCGCTGGGTACTGTCCCACACGCTGGTCACACAAAGGTGTAAGAGACTTTGTCCCTGTCCTCCAAGGCCCCCAGTCCTGGGCAGCCAGGCAGGTGAATGGTGATCGTGCATTGCTAAGCTCCACACACACGTCTGTGCATCATCATGAAGGAGGAACACAGCTCGGGCTGCGAAGTTTAGGAGGGGATGGCACTTGGCTGATGGATGAGTGGCCATGGCACAGAGGGCATGAAAAGGCTCTGGTCTCTGTGTCTGGGGCTGGGGGTGGGTGTCACGTGGTCTCATATAACTTGAGCAAGGGGTCATGAGGCTATGGCTGAAATTTATGGAGCCACTTTATGAAGGGCCTCATGTATCTTGCTGAGATGTTAGGAACTTATTTTATGGGTCATGCTGGGAAGAGGGCATCAAGATTTCTCAGCAGAAGAATCACTTGAGCCAATTGCATTTAGAAAGATTATTTGTTGGTTCTGAGAATTGTAGATTGACTGGAGGAGAGGTACCTAAGAGGTCAACTATAAAGCATCTGGGAAGCCACTCATGTTGATGTCTGCCACATAATCTTTTGAAGTCAGTGATCTGTCCTCATTTTTACAGAGAAGGATGCTGAGGCTTAGGGAGGACAAATAATTTGCTTATTGTACAGCAGGGAAGGGGTGGGGCCCACAGGATCTGTCCTTAGCTTTCACAACTCTTCCCTGTCTCCCCTCACTGCTCTTCAGCTTTGTAAAATCACAAACGGTTCAAGTTGCCATTCAAAAAATATAAGGACTTTCTGAATCAAAATTTTTCTGTCTTTAATTCATCAATTTCCTCATGTTATGTCCACTCTTGTTTTGGAAATTTATAAATTTATATAAAATTACTTAAAAAGATCCAACGTCATAAAGCAAAAGATAAGTGGATATAAAAGCTAACTACATAGTGCATCATATCCTATAGCAAGTAAATTCCAAGGTAGACCAAAGAGGTAAATATAAACAGTGATGTAAACGTAGCAAGTAAAAAAAAATAAATAAACATAAATGCGTCAGGTAAATATTTATTAGCTTTGAGCATATAATGTAAGAGGGTTTTATAAGCATAAAAGCAGTTTAGGAAACAAATCAATAAGTCAAAAAGCTCCTTAAATAAACGGCAATTCACAAATGGGGAAGGAGTTCCTCTAAAAATATCCAAATATATAAAAAGGTCTTGAAATCAATAGGTAAACAATACCTCCTCAAAAAGAAAAATTGGCCAAGAACACCAGTGAACTGTTCCTCCCCAGTGCTAAGGTTCTAAGGCAGGAGGATCAGAATCTAGGTGGGTGGAGGGAAAGTATGAACGGGAGGGGAGGGTGATTTTCAGGCAGAATTTGGATTCAGATTCCAACTAATCTGGAATTTGAAAGGAGCTAAAACTTTCACGTGGTTGGAAATCAGAGCAAAAGTATTCTTCCCAGTGGAAAGACAGGTTCAAGTGATAAAAGGAAGGAGGAAGTAGGTTTGGGACAGTCGGATGTGGGATCCAGTCTGTCAGAGATCCAGTGTCCTCTTTTATATGGAAAACTTCAGAACAGTCCTGACGCTGTGCAAATTAAGAGCAGTGAAGAATCTGAGGCTCTGAACATGGTTGGTGCTCAGTAAGTGTCAGGCCCTTGCAGCCCATCTGCTGTCCTGTGTTCTGACTCTGGACTGGATGTGAGCTCCTTAATGGCAGGAACAACAATTCTTTATTTTCGTTCTTGTGAGCCCTGGCATTCAGACACTGTCAACTTCTGAACACACACCTTGGGACCAGTCCACATTCGTATGTGACAACCTTAGTTAATATGTGTAAACGCAGAGCCCAGGTCTTCTGTGATAAGAGACACCCTGAAACACCGCATGTGCTTGGTTGCATCATAGCCATGATCACCATTGTATATGTGATCCGGGGTCTTTGACAGTGTGACTCCCACGGGCAAGACTATGGAGTGGGAAAATGCAGTCGTGTCCCGAAACAACTGAAAACCAGCATTCTGAGACATCACTGGTCGCTGACTTTCGTCGTACTTGTTAGCGCAGACTAAGGAGTGACAGCTGAGTTAGGGTAATTTTTCTTCCTAGGTGATCACTGCCACACTCCTAGGCCAGGGCCTGGTGGATCAAATTTTTGCCTTTGTACTTAAATGTTTTATCCTTTCGATATAATTGAATTGCCCTGACTCAGCCTGCAGAAATTAGAGGCTGCCCTGGGGAGGTGGTTTAACGTTGTCAACTTCCTTTGCAGAACGCTCGCTGAGATGGCAGCTGCCACATCCGTCCACGTGGTTGCAGTCATCGAACCCATCATCCAGCACGCCAACTGGTTCTTCCCCGAAGGTGACTGCCGCTCCGATTTCATTGACACACTAATACATAATAGTAGTATAAACAATCTTTCTTTGTTTATCTTTGAAGTTTTCATTGTGGTAAAATACACATAACATGAAACTACCTTTTTAAGTGTACAATTCAGAGGGATTAACTGCATTCCCAGTGTTGTGCAACCATCATCATCTATTTCCAAAGCTTCTTCAGTTCCAAACTGAAACTGTCTGCCCATTGACCAATAAGTATACATTATCTCTGCCCCTCAGTCTCTGGTAACTGTTAATACTGTCCTACTTTCTGTCTCTGGGAGTTGGTGATGGACAGGGAAGCCTGGCGTACTACAGTCTGTGGAGTCACAAAGAGTCGGACACAACTGAGCAACAGAACTGAACTTTCTGTCTATGAATTTGCCTGTTCTATGCGTGTCCTATAAGTAGAATCATAGAATATTCAACCCTTTGTGTCTGGCCTATTTCATTTAGCATAAAAATTTCAAGGGCCATCCATGTTGTAGCATGTATCAGAATTTCATTCCGTTTGAAAAATCTGAATAATATTCCTTGTATGTATAAATAGCATTTTGTTTATCTGTTAGCTGATAGATGGGCATTTAGGCTGTTTGCACCTTTTTGACTATTGGTAATTGGCCGTTCTAAACATTGGTATACAAGTACCTGTTTTAATTCCCAGGCCAGTTATTTTGGGTATATATCCCAGAGTGGAATTGCTGAGCTATGTAAGAGTTCTATGTATAGACAATCTTTTTAAGGACACAAATGCATAAGTAATCCCGTCACATTGCCTTTACTTTCTCACACTTCTTTTTAGACCCTTGGCATTCCTGTTTTCACACAATAGTAACCTCACTGTTGGGTATTTCACTTTGTCTCACGGCACACGGAGTCATCCATTCAGCCAGTGTATGTTGAGTACTCGCTAGGTGCATGTGTTTGCTGGTAAGACGTGCTGTCTTCCCTGGAGAAGGAGACCTGATCATCAGGGAAACTGTAGCACGTGACACATTAGAAGGAAGGAGGAGGGAGAATTTCACAGGCTCAGGTGTCGGGCACAGAGGGCCAGGGATGGCTCTACAGAAGAGGTGATGCTGACATGCAGGCTTCCTCGGGGGCAGGGCCCCCTTTCAGGTACTGGCTGGGAGTCTGGCCCTCCCGCCCCAGCTTTGCCCGGAGCAGCCCAGCTGTCACCCTCTGGAGTGTAAGCTCCTTGAAGCCTGGTCAAGCACATCTCTTCTCCTCTGTCTTTTTCCTTCACGGTCATCTTTCTTCTCATCTGTCTCTTTCCCTGAGTTCCTGCCATCCAGAATCACACCCCAGTCATGTAAGGATGCATAGTGAATGTGTGATAGATAGGTGATAATTGGCATTCTGCCCAGGGTTTCCTTTTTTTTTTTGGAGGGGGTCAGTGTTTATTGAGGTGTAATTTGCATAAATTAACAACTGACTGTACAGTGTAATGATTTTTAACAAATATATCCAGTGTGTAGCTGCCACAATGATTATATAGACTATATCCATCATCCCAGAGAGTTCTTTCATGACCCTTTTCAGTCATTCCTATCATTCAGCCTGTGGCCATCACTCATCTGCTTTCTGTGTCTACAGTCTGCCTTTTAAAAATTTTTATATAAATAAGAGTGTGGAGTGTAGTCTTTTGTATCTGGCTTCTTTCATTTAGCATCATGCTTTTCAATAAGCTCAGTCGTGTCCGACTCTTTGTGACCCCACGGACTGCAGCACCCCAGGCTTCCCTGATCATGCTTTTAAGAGCCAAGATTTCTTTCGAGAAAACAAGTCTTCAGAACCTGCTGTAGACAGTATGAAGTTGATACTGCCCTTTTTATCTATTTAATATCAAGCTGTAAATATCTTTGTTTTTTTCTGCTTCCAGTAAGTAGTCACCCATGCTCAGTGTCCTCTTCCATATTCCATGATCTTTTTTTTTTTAAGAAAAGAGAAAGCAGGGGAATTGTGTAACTTGGATGCTGAATCATACCCCTCCCCTAGCTCGAGTTTTCTTACTTTACCCCCCACCCTGGTTTGGTAAACTGTCCTTAAGAAGATGAGGTGCCTGGGGCTTCCACTTGTGAAATAGTGAGGGCTCGTGGGTGAAAGAATGAGTCTCCTATCCCAGTGGGGTGTCCTCCCGCTCTCTTGACCCCATGCGCTGTGTCTAATTTACACATTTCTTTTTCTTCCGGCAGAGGTGGAATTTAACGTGTCAGAAGCGTTCGTACCTCTCACCACGCCAAATTCCAATCACTCATCCCACACTGGAAATGACCCTGTCGACTCGGGGACCTTGGAGAGGAAGCGGCCTGCCAGCATGGCGGTGATGGAGGGGGACCTGGTGAAGAAGGAGAGGTGCGTTCAGAGCTGTGGATTTTCACGGTGGTGGGAGATGGCACAGGAAGAGTCGGTGGACCCGTGGTCCCTGGTCCCGCCAAAGTGGACCTGTCATTCAGGAGCGACTCAGTCTGCTCCCAGGCCTGTTAGAGTCCAGATAGTTTCAGGAATTCGGCTCTAGTTCATTGCAAACATTAATCTGCCCCCAAAGTAGGTGTGTAGCTGTCAGTTAACACTCGTACCTGACACATTCAAGCTTTGCTTGGTGGTCTGTGATGAGCCCTACACAGTAGCATCACACACATGTTATGAATTCACCTAAATGTACTTGATTGGAGAAAAAGAAAAAAAGAGTTAAATATTGAGGATGTCTGTCCAGGAGCAAATGTGAGAACAGCCCACCTCTCACGGTGATCTATGTGAGCTGGTGTCTAAAGGCACACGTGTTTAGTACAGCTTGGTTCCTCACTGGACGCCAACCATAGAAGCCTCAGTTTTTGCCAGTTCTGGAAGAAAAAAAACTATGTCGGACTTAGTAAGAGACAGTGCTAGTCTCTATACTAGGCTCCTTGGGTGATCTGTGGGATTTTCAAAGGTTATTAAGGCTATTTGTGATTTCTGCCTTCAGATGCCAATCTGTCCAACATGTATGCTGAAATGCTACTGTGTTTACCAGTAACGCTGAGTTAGGAGTCATGTGCTTTTCTCATGTACATGCAATAATCTTACTGGAAATAGTTTTACATTAAAACTAAACAACAAGCTCTTATTCTAACTGCCCGCTCTTAAAGTGAGGTGTGTTTCTTTGTTTTGCCTTTTTGTTGTTTGTTTTTAAAACCCACGGTAAAGGAAAAGCCTTTACTTTTCTGTTCTGTCACTCTGGAGGCCACATTTATTATGTGCCGAAGCTTCACTCCTCTGAACCCACATTCACACAGGCAGAAGAGCTTCCTGATGACAAACTGTCCTTCACAGAATTAGCCTTTGTGTATTTGAAGTTACAGAATGCAGTGTTAGGGTCTAGTTAGCACATGACAAAGAGTTCCCAGTCATCTTCCTGGGTGGATTCTCCCCACCAGCTGACCCAGTAACCACAAGCTCAGGCAGCCATATACCTTTTTAATTTTTTGAACTGGCCAAAAGTGTTAAAGTTCATACACCAGGGGCTTCAGTAAAAAGTGAATCTTCCTTTTAACTATCCTCCAACCACCATCTCCTTTCCCAAAGCAACTATTTTCCCAGTCCTACACGTCCTTTCAGATATATTCTTTGCATATTTACCATCATTTCTGGGCTTCCCTGGCGGCTCAGTGATAAAGAATCTGCCTGCCAATGCAAGAGATGCAGGAGATGTGGGTTTGATCCCCGGGTCAGAAAGATCCCTTGGAGTGGGAAATGGCATCCCACTCCAGTATTCTTGTCTGGAGAATCCCATGCACAGAGGAACCTGGTGGGCTACAGTCCATGGAATCGCAAAAGAGTCAGACATGACTTAGCAACTAAACAACAAACAACGCGTCCTTTCAGATATATCCTTTGCATACGCATAGACCAAAGTTTCTACATCTCAGCTTAAGAGGCGACGTGAGGCTGTCTTACATTGCCGCTGGTGGCACTTCTGTACTCAGCTTCCACCTTGATGCCCAGACACACAGATTGCAGGTGATGGCCTTGTGGAAATAAACTATGGAGATAAACATGCTGACACGATGGCACTCACTCAGGATGAGGCCTGCGTGTTTGCTTTCAACCGCTCACACCCACTTTGAGAAAGAACGTTGGTCAGCACCAGGTCCAGGTTTAAAGCCCTGTTACTCCGTGCCTGGGTAACAGGCGTGACCATTCATCCGGTCCTTGCTGCTTCACTGCATGCTGGGCAACCTGGGTGGCTGTCCCCGCGCGTGGGGTTTAACACGCGGGGACCGACGGGCTTCTGTGTCAGCGGTCGGCTTGCGTGTGTGTTGTTCACTGTTTCTTCTCTCATGTAGCTTTGGTGTGAAGCTTATGGACTTCCAGGCCCACCGGCGGGGTGGCACCCTAAATAGAAAGCATGCATCCCCTGCTTTCCAGCCGCCACTCCCGCCCACAGATGGCAGCACCTTGGCTCCAGCGGGCCCAGAGCCCCCTCCCCAGAGCTCTAGGGCCGAGAGCAGCACAGGGGGTGGGACTGGCCCCTCCTCTGCGGGCATTCTGGAGCAGGGGCCCAGCCCGGGCGACGGCAGGTAAGGAGGCCAGCTTCTGCTGGCAGTGGGTGCCGGACACCCCAGCCTTCTTGCAGGTGCTGGCCTGCGGGCACGGCCTCCATGCCCCAAGGATCACTTGGCACGGCATGAACCATCTTTGCCTTCATTCCTCCTCTTGGCAAAGGATGGGAAAAAAGACTGCAAATTGCTTGCTTCCTTTCCTGTTTTCAAAAGAAAGCAACATTTGTTTGCATTCTTTACCATACTGCTTTTGGGTTGGGAAGCTAGAAGCTAATAGGTGTCTCAGTCATAAGCCTCTCTTACCTGTTTGATGTGTACTTGTTGTTCACTAGCATTTGCTTGTTGTCATCCAGAATGCTAGCTAGTAAATGTCGGAATGTAACAAGTTAGTAAGATAATTATATTCCTCGCAGTCCTTCACTCATCCATTCATCTGTCCATTCATTCATCCATTCATCCATCCACCATCCATTCATTAATCCATCTATCCAGCTATCCATCCATCCAGTCAGATTTACTGAATAACTGAGTACTGAATAATATGTGCTGGCTACTATACTGAGCATCCCCCCCGCCCCCTGACTTTAAGTCTTGTAGGGGAGGTGATACATGAGTACAAAGCAGAAAATGATCGTCAATTTTCTCAGGAGGCTCTTTTGTTACTTCACCTTTTGATTAGCCACCTGGAGTGGGCTGTGAATTTATAGCAACTTTAAGGAAAAATACCTTTCACCTGGAGACCTTTATTGAATTGTCCTGAATTCAGTTCTCCACTCTGACCTGGGCAGATGACCACGAGAGGCCACTTGAGGTGGTATGTTGGGTGGTTCAGAGCTGGCAGCTGCTGTAAAAGATGAGCCCCTCTTGTACATGCTAACATTTTTATGGTATTTGGTCTACCTCGGCCACCTATGAAGCACAGAACGTTCATATATCAAGTAAAGTAAAAGATAAAGCAAGGATGACCCAAGAATTGTGCACTTTTTTCCTGCCCAGAGGTGACTTTGCCTTGGGAGAGTTCCCTCAGGTCTTCTCCTTTGGCAGGGAGAGACTGCTTATCATGTGCAAAGCATGATGAGATGAGAATCTCATTAAATTCTCATAGCTGAACTCTGAGGGCTATGTGCATTCCTAAATTCCTTTCTACCAGCATAATTGAAGGAAATATAGTTTCTGGTTAAAAATAGCTAAGGCTTCAAACTCCCTGGTGCTTCAAACACAAATTGTAAGCTCCACCTTGGCTTGTCCATAACTGCTGCCACACAGGTATTCATTTGGGCCTAAATCTTTTGCTTGGAGAAAAAGTCTCAGCAGACTTGCACATTTTCATTTACCTGCAGCATTCAATATTTTACTTAAGACAGAAATTAGTCTTCACTGCAGAAGGACAAATAGGATCTCCATCATCAATTTGCTCTTTGTTTTTTATGCTCTGTAGATATCTTGAGGTACATCTCATCAATGGCATTTACCTTGACAAACTGTAGCTGTAAAGTTCAGTATACAAAATTCTGAGCCAGGGATTAGTGGAACCTCAGGTCTGATCTCTACACCACTATTAACCCACCCTGGACCTTGAGTAATCATTTAGCCTCTCTGAGTTTCTCTTTCCTGCAGGTCAAGTTTGTGATAATAATTGACCACTTGATCATTTAGAGTAGCATTAGTGTTTTGCTACTGCATTTGCTTAGTTTTGTCCAATGCTTATGTCAAAATGGCCTTATTTTGAAGTCCAAAAACCCTTTCATGTCTTTTAATGTTGCCCAATGTAAGTACAAGCTCATTAGAACTTGAAATTTTTTATCGATTGCTGCAAAATGGCCTCTCGTGATTTTTAAGTGACAGAGTAGTTGGAAGACCATCTGGTGCCATGAATCTCAAAATCTGTGGTCCTGCCTGGCACCAAATAGATACCAGCTTCAGAGACTCCAAGTGAGCTATTTAAAAGTTGAGACTACCTCCTTGCCTGCTATGGGGGAAACTAGTGGGGATCCCACTCTTTATAGCATGTTTAGCTTTTCTAGCTGGGAATGCCTGACCTCTAACGTGGCTTCTGCTCCCCGTAGTCCTCCAAAGCCCAAGGACTCTGCGGCTGCCCCCGCGCCCGGGAGGAACAGCAGTCAGGCGCCCCCTGGCCCAAGCCAGGCCCCGGCGGCCGCCGGCTCCCATCAGCTCTCCGTGGGCCCCGCGCACAATTCCGCCGGCCCGAGCCCGCACACTGTCCGCCGAGGTAAGTCCCCGCCACCTTCACCCGTGCCCCTGGGGAAGGACACGCACACCTCCCTGGGTCAGCGTAGCGGTCAGGCTGAGAAGCTCTCTGGCTGATGGTTCCACGTCTGTTGCAACCTGGCAAGCAGAAAAACCAGTCGATAAGGAAAAGAATCCTTAAGGGAAGTGGAAAAATGGGGAGCAGGCAAGCAGACCTTTCAGAATATGTTTGAGCTCCCAAGCCTAACAGTCATTTCTCCAGAAATGCTCCCCGTTTTCCAGGAACGTGGTGTTCCAAGGCCTTGCTCTGTTTTTGGAACCACAGCCTCTGTCCCAGCCAGGTTTCCTGGGTCTGGGAGCCCCCAGGCTCTCTGGGTTAGGCTCTGGGCCTCTGGGTCCCTATTCACGTGTAATCTGACCTGCTCCCACCTATGCCGCTGTGGTCCTCACCCCCGCAGGCAGGGACGTGGCTTTTTTTTTTTTTTTTAATGAAAAATTCTTTAAATTCTATAGTGCTTTACAGTTTTTCAAAAGTTTTGCACACATGATTTCATATAATCCCATAACAACGCCCCCTTTATTTCCCTACCCCTATCTTGCCCCTCCCCGAATCCCTCTCCCTAGTGGTAAACACTGGTTTGTTCTATGTATCTTTGAGTCTGCTTCTTTTTTGTTTTATTCACCAGTCCATTGTATCTTAGATTCCATGTAGAAGAGATACCATACAGGATTTGTCTTTCTGTCTGATTTATTTCGCTCAGCATAATGCCCGTCAGGAGGGGGATGGCTTTAAGCCACAAAGCTGAGTGCGTCATCCTGGCTGGGACCCTCCATACCTTCCATGCAGACCTCCCACCAGGCACCCTGCCTGGCCTGGCCACGTGGTCTAGGTTGGCGCCTCTGAGTCCAGCTCTTCCCCTGCCCCCTCACTGACTTCATCCTCACTGGTCCGCTCTCTCTGTTCCTCAGATGCACTAAGCTTATTCACTCTTTAGAGCTTCTGCACATGTTGTCTCTTCCAGAACATTCTGTCCCACATCTTCACATGGTTCCTTCTTTTTTGTTTTATTGGGGTAGGAGCACATGAGATCTACCCCCTTAAGTATTTGTGTACAATAGACAGTACTGCACTCTTCCATGCATAATACAATCCTGTACTGTAGGCACAGTGATATACAGGAGCTCTCCAGAAGCTACCTAACATGATTGACACCTTATGCGTGTTGAATACCAGCTCTCCATCACTCTCCAGCTTTACTCTTGCCCCCAGCCCCTGGCAAATCCCATCCCACTCCTGGTTCCAAGAGTTTCACTGTTCTTGATACCTCATGTATGTGGAATCAGTTAGAATCTGTCCTTCTGTGACTAGCTTGTTTCACTTAGCATCATGTCTTCTTTTTTTTTTTTTTTTCCATTTATTTTTATTAGTTGGAGGCTAATTACTTTACAGTATTGTAGTGGTTTTTGCTATACATTGACATGAATCAGCCATGGATTTACATGTGTTCCCCATCCCGATCCCCCCTCCCGCCTCCTTCTCCATCCCATCCCTCTGAGTCTTCCCAGTGCACCAGCCCTGAGCACTTGTCTCATGCATCCAACCTGGGCTGGTGATCTGTTTCACCCTTGATAGTGTACTTGTTTCAATGCTGTTCTTTCAGAACATCCCACCCTCGCCTTCTCCCACAGAGTCTAGCATCATGTCTTTAACGTTCATCCGTGTTGTTATATATGATAGAATTTCCTACTTTTTGAGGCTAAATAATATTCCATTTTATGTATATACCACCTTTTTAAAAATCCAGTCATCCCTTCTCAGTGTAGTAGGAAAAAAATTTGGAAGTAATTTTTGATGCATAAAAGTATAGAAGATGCAATAAAGTATAGAAGATCCATGTCCAATATGCTGAATACTAAATTTAAAAAATCAGGAGCCACTTAAAGGGCTGATATCCTGTTCATCATAAAATTGAGATAAAAATTAATTGTACTAAGAAAAACCTTTTCACCTCCTCAATAAAAATGACCATTTTTCTTTAAAGAAAAAAAAATCCAGTTATCCATCAATGGGCAATAGATTGGTTCCACATCTCGGCCATTGTGAATTATGCTTCAGTGAACATGGATGTGCAAACAATCTCTTCAAAATCCTGATTTCAGTTCTTTTGGATAAATACTCAGTAGTGAGATTCTTGAATCAATATGGCAGTTTTATTTTTTAACTTTTTTAGGAGACTCCATTCTGTTTTCCATAATGGGTGTACCTATCTACGTTCCCACCAATAATGTATAAGAGTTCCAGTTTTTCCATATTCTCACCAATGCTTGCTCTTTTTTTTTTTTTTATATTAGCCATTCTAACAGGTATGAGGTAATATGTTGTTTTGGTTTTGATTTGCATTTTCCTGATTGTTACAATGTTGAGCACCTTTTCATATGTCTGTTGGCCATTTTTATGTCATCTTTAGAGAAATGCCCATTCAAGTCTTGAGTCTATTTTAAAATCAGATTATTACTTATTTTGCTATTGAGTTGTAGGAGTTCTTTATATACTTGGGGAATTAACACCTTTTCAGATACATGATTTTGAAATTTTTCTCCCATTCTCCCATCTCTCTTCATTCTGTCGACTGTTTCTTTGGTTGCTTTACCAAAGCTTAGTAGTTTGATATAACCCCATACATCTATTTTTGCTTTTGTTGCTTGTGCATTTGATGTGATATCCATGAAACCACTGCCAACACCAATGTTATGAAGCTTTCGCCTTGTGTTTTCTTCAAATAGTTTTACAGTTTCAGGTCATAGATTTAAGTCTTCAATCCATTTTGAGTTGACCTCTGTGTTTCGTGTAAGATAAGGGTGCAGTTTCGCTCTTTCACATGCGAGTATCCAGTTTTGCCAACATCGTCTGTTGAGAAAACTATCCTTTTTCCATTGTGTATTTTTGGTACCCTGTTGAAGATCAGTTGATGGTACAGACATGGATTCATTTCTGTGCTCTGTTCCCTCCATCCTTCAGGTTTCAGCTCAAAGACTTCCCCAGTGAACCCTCCCTGACCACCCAGTCTGAACTGAGGACCACCCGCCAACCCCCACCACTCACACAAGTCATTCTCTTATCACATCACTCTGTGTCTTTCAGAGCCTTTCTCTCCATCTGAAATTTTTTTAATTTGTGTTTTAACGTATTGCTAGTCTCCCCTCGTAGCTCACAGAACTGGGATCTTGCCTGTCTCATGCACTCCTATATTCCTAGTCCTGGTCCCGTGCCTGTTACAGAGAGGATACTCAAATATGTATGGTCTGGGAGCTAGAGAAGCTTGAATGATTCAGATCTTGGGATGATTTTGCTCTCCTCCCACCATCTGGGACATTTGGCAATGTCTGGAGACTTCTTGTTGTCACAACCAAGGAGGGGAGCAGCATTGGCATCTAGTGTGTGGAGGGCCAAGATGCTCGTAAACATCCTACCATGTGCGAGACAGCCCCCCACAACACAGAACCATCTAGCTCCACATGTCAGTAATGCTGAGGCTGAGAAACTCTGGGCTACAAAGAGACATGATTCACTGAAGATGTTTCTAAAGCCAGTTAAATTCCATGTGAACCAGGGCACCCTACATCTTAACTCCAAACTGCATTTATCAGAGTATGGGTGATCTTCAATATAAAATGACATATATATTTTTTTAATATTAAATTTGATATAACTTTAGACTTAAAGGAGAGTTGCAGAGATAGTATAGAACATGCACACATAATCTTCACTGAACCTCTCTTAAATTTTTATATTTTTATAGAACAACTATAGATATCAGGAAATAACACTGATACAGTGCTATTAGCTAAACTTTAGGCTTTGACTGCATTTCCCCAGTTTTTCCAATAAAGTTCTGTTTCTGTCCCAGTATCAATCCAGAATCCCATATTGCAGTTATTTTTTTAAGGTGTACAATGTGATGATTTAATACATGTATACACTGTGAAGTTATTACCACAATCATGTTAAGAGGTTAATATCCAAGATATATAGGAAACTCATACAGTTCAATAGCAAAACAGAATACCCCATTTAAAAATGGGCAAAGAGTATATTTCTGAGTTCATTTTCTTATATTATCATCTCTGTAACCAGGACTGGGGAAACAATAAGTAACAGTTTTGCTATTAAAAAATCTTACGGAGGCTCTCATCTAAGCCACCATCATCTTTGTCTGCATCCTAACTGATGCTCAAGGGAAGTTAGGTCTTTTCTACGAGGATTCCAGGTATAGCCCTGGAATCGAGGTTGAGATTACTTCATAGCCCCTTTAGGAGTTTATCCTGCGTCATAGATCTCAGGCTTCCTCACAAGAAGAGTCTGAGCCTTTATGCACCGTCCGCCTACCCTGACTCAGCCTCCCAGCACCTGCATGGTGGGCTTAGACGAGGCCTGCCTTCCTCCCAGCCTGGCCTCCACGCTGGACTTAGACCTTGTCACGCTGCTCTCATGCTTTCTGTCCTGATTCCCTCCACACCCTTAAATGTCAGGAATGATCTTTTATTCAGCATGAATTTGTACTTAATATTGTTTAGAACAGAATGCTGGAAAATTTCCTTTTTAAGTTGCTTATGATAACCAGAGTGCAGCTAATGTTCCAGATTCCTTTGTCAGTGGGTTGGTTGTTTCTGTGGGAAAAGATCTTCCCATTTCCAGGGTCAAAAGTTCTATCGGGTCAGCAGAGTAGACTTTATTCCTTTTTTATTCCTGAATTCTGGACCCTATGAGCAGGGAGCCAAGCAGTGTAGTAAGGAAGAAGAGAGAAAAAAAGAGTCCAAGGAGGCCACAGGATATGGTGTGAGCCTCTGCTCTGCTCCGTACTGGCTGTGTGACCTTTTACAAACACATGACCTCTCTGAGCCTCAGTTTTCTGCACCATGAAATGGATATGGTAATGCCTGTCTTGCAGTGAGCTTATGAGACTTAAATGAGACTATGTAAAGGGCCTAAATTGGTGCCAGTCATGTGTTAGGTGAATGATACACCTTCATTTCTTCCCTTTGTTTCCCTCTTCCTTTCTTGGAGGATCTCAGCAAAATTTGAAAAAATGCTAAAGTTTCTCCTTTCCACCCATTTCTCCCAGCCCCACACCAGCTCCAGAGTTGTTTTCCTCTCCTGCCCTGCCATCCTCGGTACCAAATTCCCACCCCCAGAGATACTGATCTCAGCTGGTGTAGGGAGTAGAGTGATGCAATTCAACTCTTGGAACTGAATCCAAGGCGATCATCCAGATTTATACTTTTATCTAGAATATATGTATTAGCACCAATGATTCTGGAATTTGTAGAATTTCTGTTAATAATAATAATAATAATAAATATCATGCCCTCTAGGAGAGAATACCTTAGGGCAAGGGGTCCATGGTTACATACAGGCGGCCCAGTCATGCTTAGAGACCCCCTTAGCTGTTCTTGGAGAAGGAAATGGCAACCCACTCCAGTATTCTTGCCTGGAAAATTCTGTGGGTGGAGGAGCCTGGCAGGCTACAGTCCATGGGGTCACAGAGTCGGACACGACTGAGCGACTAACACTCTGCTGTTCTTAAGGTGCTTGACTCCATGTAAGTGGGTCAGCCTCTGTTAACTGAGTGTTCTAATTATTCAGCTTTTAAAATGATGGGTTTTTAAAGACCTATATGTGTATAATGTACTTTTTAAAAAATAGCCTTTTTATTTTGGAATAATTTTAGATTTACAGAAAAGTTACAAAGGTAGTCTAAGAGTTTCGGTGTACTTCTCACTCACTTTCCCCTATGGTTAACATCTCCCATCACCAGGGTACTTTATCACGGCTGTGAAACCAACTCTGGTACATTTTACTACTGACCACACTCCATATTTTGTTCAGATCTCACCAGTTTTTCCTCTACTGGCCCTTTTCTGGCCCCAGCTTGTCCCCCCTCCCAGGACAGTAGTGGCATTTAGTCAACATCGCCTCTCCTTACCGATTTCTAGACTATGACAGTTTCTTAGTCTTCCCTTAGTTTTTCATGGCCTTGACAGTTCTGGGGAGTCCTGGCATTTTTGAAGACAGTCTGTCAATTTGCATTTGTCAGATGCTTTTCTCACGGTTAGGCTGAGACCGTGGGGTTGGGAGGTGCCAACTTGCTGACATGGGGTTGGGAAGTGGGGGCAGGTCCGGACATCACCTAGCTTACACGGTGAGGTTAAGCTCGGTTCCTGGTCCAGGGGCCGTTGGCCACCCCCAGCACTCCGCTTCCTGAGAGATGTTTTTCCTTTGTGCAGCTGTTAAAAAACCTGCTCCAGCACCCCCGAAACCAGGAAACCCGCCTCCCGGCCATCCCGGGGGCCAGAGTTCTCCAGGAGCATCTCAGCACCCACCCAGCCTGTCACCAAAGCCGTCCACCCGCAGCCCTTCTCCCCCCACCCAGCCCCCAGGCCAGGCCCCTGGCCAGCCCTGCGCCACCTCGCAGCTCTCGGCACCACGGAGGTACTCCAGCAGCCTGCCTCCGATCCAAGCCCCCAGCCACCCGCCGCCGCAGCCCCCGACGCAGGCCGCACCGCCGGCGGCGCTCACCAAGCCGGGCAGCCAGGGCCCACCCGCGCCCGGGGCGCCCGGCGAGCCTGGACTCGAGCAGTCATCCCACACCCCTCCCCAGACTCCGACGCCCCCCAGCACTCCGCCCCTTGGCAAACAGAACCCCGGCCAGGCGGTGAGTAACCCCGAGACCGCACAGCCACACGCTGGAACCTTACCGAGACCGAGACCAGTACCAAAGCCAAGGAACCGGCCCAACGTGCCCCCGCCCCCTCATCCTCCCGGCGCGCACCCGGCCGGGGACGGCAACCTCAGCATCGCAGCTCCCACCGCCTCCAAAATAGTCACAGGTAAGTGGGAAATGGATTCAGACAGTTCCCCCTGCCAACTCTACCTTGCTTTTTACTGTTCTCCTTCATTTAGGCTTCGGTTTTACATCAGGGGTTGGCAAACTAGGACTGCGGGCCAAATCTGGCCCCCAGCTAGTTTTAATAAATAAAGCCTTATTGGAACACAACCACGCCCATTTGTTGACATGCTGTTTCTAGCTGCTTCTATGCTAAAACAACAGCGTTATATCGTCCTATACTCGCAGAGCCTTCAGAGTTACTGCCTGGCCCTTCAAGTTTGCCAGCCCCTGATGTATGGGATCACTATGTTTAAGAACCTGATGTATGGGATCACTATGTTTAAGAACCGTCTACATTTTCTAGGCATAATGACCTAATCCAAGTGGAAGGTATTGTCCAACTTGAGCATGATATTCGTTTCTTAGTGAACTCCTCATTAAAATGCTTGTTTTCTTTTTAAGAGTAAAAATATTTAGAGTAAGTGAAGCACTTCAGGTATAATCTTAAAAAATATGTTTTGTGCTAAACCGGATACTCTCAGCAGGGAGATTTGAGACACGTGAGAATGCCAGCCTTTAGTGGCAAAGAACAAAATTGAGATTTCCTTTTAATTCTATGGAAACCTGTTTTAGGTATTGATGATTGTACAGATTTTACCTCTCTCATGGGATATTTTTTATTGGCAGTCTGGAACATGACCATTTATTTAATTGTGATTTTTTTTTTTTAAATTTCCATCCCAAGTGCTCTAATTTACTGTTTAAGGATGAGATGGATGAATTTTTTTTAAATGTTTTTAAAAATGGTAATTAGGAACTTTGAATAATTTCTTAGAACAGCCTAGTTTTATATTTTCCTAAGTGGAACTGTTTTTAGAGAAGTAGCTGAAATATACTTCTGGGCCCTCCAGCCATGCTGAATGATATCTCTGCTAAAAGATGAGCAAAGGATACATCCCACTGTAAGTGGTGAGGGTTAACTGACTAGTCTTTTGATAACTCCCCCCGCCTCCCAGGAATATATTGCGTGATTTGCATGTGTTAAAAATTGTGAGCTTTTTTTCAGATGACACCTCAGCTTTTGTTTAAAAAACGAAAACAAAGCCACATTGGTTTGTTTGTTTGTTTGTTTTCCGATAGATGCCCTTCCTAGCGCCCTCACAGGTGGGGAAGGTTTCCAGGAGTAAGTAAGGTCTGTAACCCTCCCCGAGCAGCTTGCCCGCAGCCCCAAATGCTCCTGCTTAGCCGTGTTTTGTATATGTGCTTTTGACTTTGTGCTCAAGAGCAGCCATCCGACCCCCTGCCATCCATTCTCTAGCGGGTAGACATCACCCTTGTTTATATCAGAAGCACTTTGAGCTGCGGTGCTCCACATTCGAGGTACAGGCATCAATAGATCTCGAGCCCAATTGCAAGCCGCTCAGATAAGAATACTAAGAAACGTTTCCTTTCTTTTTGGTAAACCTTTCCCAAGCGTCTGCTCTGCTCAGCGTGATTTCCCTGTCATTGATTGGCCCCTCAGCATCCAACCAAAGAGGACTGGGGTACAGTTAGCCCAGAAAATGGCGTCCCTTATGTCTTGAGCTTTAATTTTTAATTAACTGCATGGAGCTTCTTAATTCGGTGTTTGAAATTCTCAGGATCCCCATCCCCTCCAAAAAACATTCTTTCTCCAGAGATCCCACACTAAATTTCTTTGCATTCTGGCATGCTTACATTTTGCTTTCGTGAACCACATGAGCTTTTTGAAAGGGACTGTGAGGCTCATCCGAATCATGCCTTTAGGTCCACGCTTGGACGGCATAAGGCTCTTGTTACGTGTGCAACTCAGTTCTAATCAGCTGATCTGAGCCTTAAGCCTTCAGTGGGCTACTTAGAGTTTTCCCAGCTTTGGCCTGAGGAAGGCTTTCAGTAAAAACCAGAATGGGAAAACAAGAACTCAGTTTTTACAACCAGTGGAGGGCTCAGGTCTTATTCCACCTTCCTGACTCCTGGGTAATAAACCCAGAAGTCTGCAGTTACCCAGTTGGGTGTGGAAATCACAGAGTGAAAAGACTAAATCCTAAATAAGCCTGAGCCTTTTAACACTTTAATTCTTGTGATACATCAGAATTTTATTTCCAGATCTTCCCTTTTGTTTAGAGGAAAGACTACAATCAGAATTGTATCTGCTCTTCAGTACCATTGTTATCCGGGTGTTTTTATTCCAGAAACTTATTTTATTGATGTGCTATGACACTGTAATGTTCTGTACTTTAACAATTATCAGATAAGTGAAATTTGATATTACAAATACTTTTCCTAGGATATTAGCTAAATATTGTAAAAATCAATCTGTATTTTGAATTCTCCTAACTCAAGAAATTCCAGGTCACCATATCTTTGTTTTACAGAATTAATTTTTAATTTCTTCAAATCCCCTGAATTGCCATTAGAAGTACATAAAAAGCGAGCATTTAGAATTTACGAATATGCTTATGTTGATCATGCTGCTGTTAACCAATCTGGGATACAGTCATTGGGTTTTTCAAGAAGAAGAAAACGTTAACTTCCCTAGACAGGTAGTCCTTTATTATGAAATCATGTTTTCACTTGGAAAACTCTAGACAGACAAATTCCTGAAAACAGGTTATTCACTGAAAGCATTTAATCTTAAAAACTGATTTATGGCCTGGGGATTAAGATAAGCTCTCAGGGGAGATTACTGATACCAAACAGGTTTGGCAGTCCATTTCTGGCAGCTTAGCACCAGAGAAAGGAGGGATTCTGCTATCATTCTGAATCTCTTCTTCATTGTTACTCTAGAAAGCAGTAGGAAAAAAGAAAAGCAGTAGGATTTTAGCTTTGCAAGGAAAAGAGTTTACATCTTGCTGTTTTTAAAGTAATAGATTTTAGAGTGTTCTAATCTAAACATTTCATTAAATAATTTAGATGTATGACCTGCCATATTCAGTAAGAACTGAAATTGGAATATTTAATGGTAAGGAAAAGGCACCTGATTGGCCAAAGCGTTGTTGCTCCTTGATGATCATGTTTGCGCACTAATGCCTGATGTTAACCGTTCACTCTAACCCTGCCTGCTCGCACCCCCACTAACAGTGCATGCACGAAAGGAGGCTGGCTTTGTTCATGCTTGCTGCCAAGTACTCTGCTCACACACCCGCAGCACGTCGTCACCGGGCTGGCCTTGTCACCCCTTCAACTTCTGGCCTTTTCTGTCCCGGGCAGGCTTGAGGGGTAGTGAAGAACCACACACTAGAGTCAGACATGCCTGAATGCGAATTTCAGCTCTCTGTGTAACAACGGCACCGCGTCACCTGGTTGATCTGTAAAATGGTGACATTTGCGAGAGTAGCTACCCAAGGCGTTACAGTAGATAAAATAAGAAAAGGATCTTACAGTTCTTAATATACAGGGGGTCTGAGTAAGTGGTAGCTATTTATTATCATTTTTATCAAGAAAAGATAGATAATCAGAGTTAGGTATTAGATTCGTATGTCACCATTTTAAAAACTCACATGCACGGACCCAAACATGTTAGGTCTGGAGCCCAGGCATCCATAGTCTGATCCCCATGTGCCACTTGGTAGTGGGTTGAAAAGGCAGTGCTCTGGAGGAGAAGATTTTTTTTTTGGAGTATAATTGCTTTACAGTGTTAGTTTCTGCTGTTCAACAGCATGAATCAATTATATGTATGCACATGTACCCTCCGTCTTGGGCCTCCCGTCCACCCCACCCCCACCCCACCACCTCTCCAGGTCATCAGAGAGCCCCGAGCTGAGCTCCCTGTGCAGGAATGGAATAGAAGATATTCTTAATTTAGTGAGCCTGAACGTTAATTTAGTAAATCATCTGTCCACTGCACAGTGGTAGAACGAGTCACAATAGTCATCATCAAACACTCGACACTTTGCTGGTTCTCATAGCTTTTGCTTTTTAAAATTAAACTTTTTTTTAGTAGCATGAAAGTAACATATTGGGACTTCCCTTGTGGTCCAGTGGTTGAGAATTCACCTTCCAGTGTAGGGGGTGCAGGTTTGATCCCTGGCTGGGGAGCTAAGATGCCACAGGCCTTGTGGCCAAAAAACCAAAACATAAAACAGAAGCAATATTGTAACAAATTCAATAAAGACCATAAAAATGGTCCAGACGAAAAAAAATCTTTCCAGAAAAGTAATATATTAAGAAAATAAATAAATATGGATACTAAAGCAAACTGGGAAATTAGAAATAATAAGAAATCACCCTTCCATAACTGAAGAAGTCCACTATTCATATTTTATTTTTTCCTTCTAGTCTTTTTTTCTTCTAAAAGGCAAAGGGATGCATGATCATAATTGTTTGGCATATACAGAGTTTGATTTTGCATTTTGATTTTACTTTACGTCATGTGCTCTTTCTTGTATTATGATATAATTTTTATAACTTTATAACATATGCTATTTCCCATGTTATAATTTAGTTTTTCAATGACTACATTATGTTTCATTAAGCGGATGTTTTATTGCTCACGGTTGGACATGTAAGTGGCTTCTGCTTTTAGTTACATTTTATTTTTAATAAGTAGATGTCAGGATCATGTCAAGATAAACATCCAGTGAGACCAGAACAGGCGCCCTCCTTTGACTGAAATAATAAAAAGTTGACTCAAAGTCGCTTATAGATGAGTAAGCCTCTCCCAGCCCTAGAAAACTGATGAGGATTATAAGGAAGTCATTCCCTCAGACTCTTGCTTAGAGAAGGATTTAATGATTGAGATGGGGTGATTCACCCTGCACTTGTGTCTGAAATGTTGAATTTCAGGTTTGTATTTGGATCCCTTAACGTGTCAAAGTGGCTATCAGAATAACCTTGCTTTTCTGAAGGATAGGTTTACCACCTAAATCACATACTCAATTTTGTCGAAGTGACAGACGTTCTAGGACCATACCCTAAACTGCAGAATGCCAGTTCCCACCCTCGGAGGGCCCGCTCTCAGATGTGTGTGTGTGCTCAGTAGCTCAGTCGTGTCCGACTCTCTGCAACACCATGGACTGTAGCCCACCAGGCTCCTCTGGTGGATCCAGGGTATGTTAGTCAGAGCCCCAGAGCCCTGGTGAACCACATGGCATTCTACCAGCAAGCAGAGGCTGTGACCTGGCCCTCTTCCTCTGCCTTCTTATAATATCTTTCATATGAACTTAACTCATATGGTGACGTGTGTGGAGCACTTAGCACCACACCTGGAAAGTAGTAGCTGCTCCGTAGCTTCGGCTACTGGGATAAAGATCAGTCTCTTTCTGAAAGCTGGCTCTGCACGCATGCCATGATTCTTACTGCTTTTGTATGTAAACAGATGTGTTGTTTTCTTTCAAGAAATGATTCGTATAAAAGTGAGATGGGGGAAGTCCACCAGATGGGGGAAATCCATCAGGCAAACCAGGCAGGGTGAAGTAAAGGAATTTCCCCTTTCCCCCACCACACATTTTTCTTCTAAGTATGTAAGTAATGTGTGTTCATCATAAATAGCTAGAGAAATTCAGAAAAGTCAAGTCCAGAAATTATCTGTGATATTAAAAAAAAAAGAAGAAGAAAGATAACAAGTTTGTACTCTGAAAAGGATCTGTGACTGATAGGTGTCACATTTACATATAAATAGAGATACTGATCAGTAGAAATCTATCTCGTATGCACACTCCCTTTGCATCATGCATGTCAGTTCCATAGTACTGTAAAGTCTGTGAGCCAAGAAGCAGCACTGACTGATTGTCCCATCTGTCTTGTTGGGTTAGGATAAAGGTAAATGCAGTGAATTTCTTGTATCGGTGTTGTCTTCAAGACATGGCTACTTCTTTACATGAGGCTATCGGCAAAGCAGATTAGAAAGGTGGCTGGACTAGATGACTCTTTATCTATTCTTCTGTCCAGACAGACAGACAGCCACAACGTTTATTGAATGTCTGCTATTAACTCATCACTGTTCTGGGCACTAAGGATACACTGTAAGTAGGACAGACATGGTCCCTGCCCTCTTTGACTTTCATTCTGCTGAGGACAAATCTGAGACTGTCTGTATTCTGTGTACATAGACCACCCTTACCTATACCATTAAACAGTGCGGTTCAGAGTCATTCAGTTGACTTTATGATTCTCATAAGATCTGAACTGTCTGAAATGACATGCAGCACCTCAACTCTTTGACACCTTGGCACCTCCATAAATCTGGACATTTACCTGAGTTATGGTGCATAGCAAATCTCAAGGGATGGTCTGCCAACCCAGGAGTGACTGAGAGAAAAGGGACACCCCAGGAAGTAAGTAGATCTCGCAGCTCAGAGGTATAGGGATGTGTCAGAGCAGGAGTTGCAAAGAAGTGAGCCTCCTAGGATACACCTGCATTTGCCTGTTCTGCCTATGTGGATCAGGAGCGGCTAAAACAGAAGTCCTGTTTAGTACTGTTGAAAGCAGCTTCCAGCAAGGGCAGACTCTGCACCACAGCCAGTACAGAAAAGCAGCTCTAAGCGTAACAGGGAAACTCCAGCACCACCCCCCCCCCGCCCCCCCGAATCTGGTTCCCTCCCTGCTCCCTACATGACTAGCTCTAACCTGACAAAAGGAAACTACAGCACATCTAAACATCTCCCGCCTCTCTTCCACTGCCCTAAAATCTCTAACAAGGCTCATCATTTGCTAGAATTCACATCTACTAGAGAAACAAATTTTTCAAGACTGGAAGGCCTGTCTAAAGCTGTGTCTGACTTGTTCACTACTGCATCCTCACAGCTAGAATGTGGTAGGTACTGAGCAAGTATTTGTTCATGATGAAGGAATCTGAGGCTCACCGTCTCACTAGGAAGAGGGCTGTGATTGGCTCAGGTGTCTGATGAGCATGAGCATGAGTGACCATGCTTGAGGACCATGTATTTGCTATCTCACAGAAAGAGTTCCAGCCAATGTAATAAGACACGAAAAAGGAATTGGAGGTATATAAGTGTGAGAAATGGGTTTCCCAGATGGTGCTAGTGGTAAAGAACCCACCTGCCGATGCAGGAGATGTAAGAGACACGGGTTCAATCCCTGGATCAGGAAATCCCGTGAAGAAGGGCATGGCAGCCCACTCCAGGATTCTTGCCTGGAGAGTCCCATGGACAGAGGAGCCTGGTGAGCTACAATCCACAGGGTTGCACAGAGTTGGACATGACTGAAGTGACTTAGCATGCTTGCACAAGTATTAGATGAGAAAATTAACATTTGTAGGAGATTTGGTGCTCTGCCCCAGTGATTGTCAGCCAGAGGTGATTGTGCCCTCCCACCTCCCACCCAGGGACATCTGGCAGTGTCTGGAGACATCTTTGGCTGTCAGCTGTGGGAAGGAGAGTGTGTGACATCAGCATCTCACGGGCTAAGGGCAGGGATGCTGCTGCTCAGCATCCTACAGTGCACAGGACAGCCCCACACCCAGGGTGATCTGGCCCCACATGTCACTAATGCCGAGGTCGAGGGCACAGCGTTCATTAATAACAGGAGGAAACTCACCAGCCTCAGAGGAGGGAACCCTTTCCAGTGAAGCTCAGCCCTTCCCGTAGCCCAGATGTCAGCAGACTTCCGTTAACGCCTTAGAGGTACTGGTAGGAATAAGGTCTCTTTTCCTCAGTCACAGCAAGCAGATCCTTCTAGGGTTGCATCTCTGAGGATTGCTGTGGGCTCCCAGAAAGGACCACCGGAGCCAGGTGGTCTGAGCCACGTGGCTGCCCCTGGTCTCCAAGGCTTGACTCAACTTCTTAGGGCTAATGGTGCCTGTAGTAGGGGAGTGTGGGTGCATGGGCTGACTCTCAAACTCTCCAGCTTCTCCTCTTCTCAGAGAACCTCGGTGGCCTCTTGGGCATTTCCGCACCATTGATACCATGTCTCCTCATGTTTTTGTCCAGACGCCAATTCTAGGGTTTCAGAACCGCTTCGCAGCATCTTTCCTGAAATGCATTCAGACTCAGCCAGCAAAGACGTGCCCGGCCGCATTCTGCTGGATATGGACAATGATACAGAAAGTACCGCCCTGTGAAGAAAGCCACGCCCCACCCTTGACCCCTTCCACCCTGGCGAGTGGAGCAGGGGCAGGCAGATGTTAATCTTCGCAGACCAAACAGTGAGAAGCTTTCAGTGAAGTGGAGAAAGAAGGGCCTCACCATGTGGGACTTGGCCTTCTCGCAGCCTCAGGAGAGGGCAGAGGCTGACACTTAAAGCTGGATGACCTGTGTCTTGAAGAAGTTGGCTTTCTTTACATGGGAAAGAATCATGCCAAAAAAAAATTTTTTTTTTTTTTTTTTAAAGAGAGAGAGATACCTACAGTGGAAGGTGTATCATTGCCGAGACATGTGTAAGAAGCTTTTGTCCCTGCTGGTCACGCAGGCAGCACCATCGGCAACTTGGAATGAACAAAGAGCCGTGCATTAACTCTCTATTTAATGAAGTACACCATTATGCTCACCTATTTCCTGCTACTTGGACTTTCCTTCTCATCTATCACGAGGGAGTTTCCTCTCCTTCAGACATGCTGCAGAATCGTTTTGTATGAAGTATGGTCTGTGTCTCCCCGACCCCTCTGAACCACGAGCATTGGGGGTGACTGCTGGATCCGTCACCTCAGCAAACTGGATCGCCTTGTGCCTTGTTGGATTGCCAGAATGTAGACAGAAATGTACTGTTCTTTTTTTTTTTTTAAACAATGTAATTGCTACTTGATAAGGACCGAACGTTATTCTAGTTTCATGTTTAATTTGAATTAAATATATTCTGTGGTTTATATGAAAACTATCATTCTTGCAGGCAAAACTGTGGATTGTGTGTGTGCATGTTGTCATTTGTCACTTGACTGCAGAGACCTGTGGATGGGGGACTTCCCTGGCAGTCCAGTGGTTAGGAGTCTGCGCTTCCACTGTAGGAGGCGTGGGTTCCCTCCCTGGGCAGGGAAACTGAGATCTCACAGTCAAAAAAAATTTTTAATTAAAAAAAAAAAGACTTGTGGATGGGATACCTGAAAGTCTTAACTGTGAACATAGAAGTTTGAAAGGGTCAAGAGCAAGGTCGCAACAGTGAGACCCGCCCCCAGGGGACCTAGAGACCTCCCAGACTGGTTGTCTCTCATCGAATGTTCCAGGGGCTGGACTCTTCGTCTTACCAGTCCTGATTCTTTTTCTTGTCTGGAGACACTTGTCCAGAGACACTTAGACACTCGGAGGCCAGCTCTCAGTATCTTAGCCCCACAGGCTCAGTGCAGGCGGCAGAACCATTCATTACCTTCCAGGGAAATCCCTCTTCTAGGGACCGGAAAGCACTTCTTTCCCAGGATTGAAATAACCTGGGAAGCGTGGAGGGGGGACTGGAGCAAAGTGAGGCTGATTGGCTGGACACATATTGTGTTGATAGTGCCCCCCCCCCCCCACCGTGGCCCAGATTTGGCATCATCTCTTGGGACGCCTGCTGCCATGCTGGCTGCCCCAAGCGGCTCCATTGATGGAATCGCTCGCCAGGCACATCCATGACCCGACCCCTGCTCAGAGGCCACTGGACCTGCTTGCCCTATTGTTGTTGTTGTTCATTCACTTAGTTGTGTCTGACTCTTTGCAACCCCATGGAGTACAGCACACCAGGCTTCCCTGTCCTTCACTGTCTCCAGGAACTTGCTCAAACTCATGTCCATTGGATCAGTGATGGCCATCCAACCAATCTCATCCTCTGTCACCCCTTTCTTCTCCTGCCTTCAGTCTTTCCCAGCATCAGGGTCTTTCCCAATAAGGTGGCTGTTCGCATCAGGTGGCCAAAGACTGGGGCTTCAACTTCAGCATCAGTCCTTCCAATGAATATTCAGGACTGATTTCCTTTAGGATTGACTGGTTGGATCTCCTCGCAGTCCAAGGGACTCTCAAGAGTCTTCTCCAGCACCACAGTTGTATGAATTGACTTAAATTTAACTTGCAAAAGACAATCACTTTTTTCTCTTAACTCAAAGTTTAACTCCCTGCACTTTTAAATTACATTGAAAATATGTACCTGTAAACCTATTTACCCCCTATCTTAAATTTGTGTTTACTGAAGGCTCAGTCTTTCCTTCCTCATACACCACCTCTGTTCTTTTTCTCTGCTCCCCCCCATCCCCGTTGAGCACTAAAGCAAACCCTCTAGAGAAAGCAAAAGTCTCCGTGTATTGATACGTTGCTCCTAAGTGTTGACCCCTTCTCCAAGGAGCTCAGCAGTCCACAGTCAGGCATCTCTGCAGACCTTGGAGACGCTTCTTCCAGGATGCCTGAACTCACACTCTGGAGGCAGCTGGGATGCGATACTTGCCCAGGAGATGGTGTGGGTACCTGGGGAGGAGGAAGGGCCATGGCAAACATTCTGCCCAGAATGTATGCTGTGTTTTGTTATTTGAACAAAATGATTCTGAAATACAGCAAACCCTACCCTCGTTACTTTAAGAGCAGTGTTCCCGTTTCACTCTCCTGTTGTTTGTAGCTGTCACCCTAAAGCAGCAGCTCCCATCTAAAGAAAAGAGGGTCTTGCTTTCCCCTGTATGTGTGTCAGCGGCCACTGTCCTTCTTCCTGAATGGGCGAGTCATGGTGTGGGACGTGGTGGCTCAGCTCCTAGTCAAAGCTGTCATTGCATCACCACGGGAGCACCTCCAAGGTGCCGCAGAGACAGGATCACCCCTGCGTGGGGGGCGGGGGTTGCCACGTGGCCGGCACCTTGCCCAGGCACTACACATGACGAGAGTCTTGTCACCATACCCGCCATCAGAGAGGTGGAGAGGTCCGTAATCCAAACTCATGTGGCCTTCCCTGACCATCAAGGAAGGTGCTGGCATCTGCCTTTCAGAGTGTTTTCCTTCCCTTCTCCATACAACTACTTATGGCAGCGTCAGTCCTGGGTGCTCAGGCCTTCTGTTCCTGCTGCCCTGCCCACGACAACACCAGGGCCAAGGACCTGGGCCTCTCACCACGCACCCCTTGCAGGCAGCACCCATCTGCCTGTTCTGGGTCTAGCTCTTTGGAGGCTGCAGGGGGTCAGGATGTCCTCTCGTTGCCTTGATTGTACTGGGTTCTACCCTGTGAATTCCCTAGAGGTCAGATGCAGGTGGAATGACTGAATCCTTGAACCTCTTTAATACCCTGGTTCCCTTGGGGGCTCCATGGATGGACCCCTGTCCCCTTCTTGGAGCTTCAGCTTCCAGTACTGTCCTGAGCCCAGTGAATCCTTAAAGAGCTCATATTTGCAGGACTTAAGACAAACCCTCTTTCTGGTTTCTCTACCTGTGGTCTAGTCCCACCATGCTGCCACCTGCACCATGAGCCTGATGGTCTGTAACCACATTTCAGAGCCCTAAGTAGTCTCTGACTCACAGTATACGGTCTTGCATGAGACTGGGCGGCACACCACTGACAGATATTTCTAGACCAAAGGCATCCACTTTGCTAATAGCCTAGTGATGCAGCTGAAGATAAAGAAAGATCTGCTGACATGGTGAAGCCACTGGCTCCGACGCAACCAAAAGGCAAAAAGTGGTTCAAACTGCCTGAGCTGCCAGCTTAGGGAAAAGGCATGGAGTGGTGCAGAGTTGAGGCACCTTCTCTGGCATCACTTTTAGAGGTGTCTCTACAGTTGACTCTCCCATCAACCCATCTCCATCGCTGAGGCCATTCTGCATTTCTTGCCCTGGTACCCTCACAATAAATTCTACCCCCCACACCTTTTTTTTAATTGTTTTTTGCCTAAACTTTGTAGGGTTTGTCTCTCTTACTTGCAAGCAAATGACCCCTACTTGATACACTCTTCAAAAGAGAGTGTATCACTACATGCTATAATACAATCAGAGATGATATCTCATCACCCCAGCCAACAGAGGCTGTCCTCTTCTGCTCACTGTCAGGCACATAGCTGTACAGACCCCTGGCAACCCCACAGGCAAACTCTCCCCACATCACCCCACCCTTCATATCCACACAGATATCCATAAGTGGTACACACTGTCAGTTATCTTGCTGAGCAACAAATGACCACAAACTTAGCAGCTTAGAACAATGCACATTTATTATCTCATTGTTTCTGTGGGTCAAAAGTCCAGGCAGAGCTTAGCTGACCCCTCTGCCTGGGTCTCACAAGGCTGCAGTCAAGGGTCAAATGGGTCTGGGGTCTCATCTGGAGGTCCGACTGGGGAAGGACCCACTCCTAAGCTCCCTCGGGATGTTGTCAGAAGTCATGTGCTTGTGCTTGTAGGACGACAAGGTCTGAGAGCCTGTGCTTCTTGCTGACCATGATCTAGGTGCTGCCTGCAGTTCCCGATCATATGGCTTCCCCAGGGAGGCTGCTACTTCAAGTCAACAAGGAGACCCCTAGAGCGAGTCTGCTGGCAAGACAGTGTCTGCGTGCTGTAATACAATCACAGATGACATCTCATCACTCCTGCCATATTGTGTTGGTTAGAAGCCAGTCACAGGCTCTGTCCACACTCAAGGGGAGGGGATTACACAAGAGCAAGACACCAGGAGGTGCGGATCATTCAGGGTCACCTTGGGGTCTATCCATCACCCACATCAAAACGTCATCACAAATGACCTGTCAAGATGTACTTGAGCCAAATATATTTTGAGAAGAACAAAAACAAAAATTCATCAGAGTTCTGTTTTTACCTTCTATATTTGTATTTGAATGCAGTTTTCATACATATCAATAAATTATATTTGGATGACCCAAAGTGTTTTTCATGTTATTTCATTGTAGAAACAGCATCTTGCTTTCACCTAAGGATGTTTAGAATTAAAGCCATGTCTTATAATGATTTCTATGTCTTCTTTAGGTGAATACCATGGGCTTACTCTTCCATACACTGACCTAGACCCTGGGGAACCAAGCTGAGCCACACAAACGTGGTCTTGACCTCCAGGAAGCTTGCAAACAAATACTCTGGAAACAGGAAGGGGCTGGGGGATGGGGAGGGGTGGACCATGGAAACACGTGGGAGGAAGGTCCATGTTGGGAGAGAGAGGAGTGGAGAAGCAAGCTCTCCAGGTGCTAGGAATGGCCTGCGAGGTGAGACACAGCACAGAAGTAGAGGGGGAGGTGGGCCATGGGCAAGGAATGAGCCTGGCGAGGGAAGGAGGAGCTGGAGTGTGAAGGGTATGAAGGGCCTCAGAGTCAACCATGGAGCAGCAGGCCGTGGATGGAGGAGCAGAGGGACTGTCGGATTTGTAGTTTAGATCCTTGTGGCTGTGGTGCTTGTTTTAGGGGAACATCATTGTGGTGAGTCAAGCAGAAAGACCCAAGCTAAGGCAGAACTTGGGACATGCAACTGATCCCCTGATTTTCTTATGGCACAAGATTTCAGGGCACCAACTCAGGTCTGTTTCCCAGAGATCATAGAGAGGTACAAACTTCACAATGTACAAGGTACAAACCTTTGGGGAACAGCTATTTCTTCACCCAAAGCCAGCATCAGTGAAAGGCAGGAGACAGAAGGCAGGTCCCATTCCTTGTGCTTGGAAGATGAGCTGAGGAAGAGTTCACCCAACCCAGGAGATGTGTCTCCTGGAGAGCTGAGAGTCTCTGCTTGTCTCACCTTTTGGATTTGGCTATTGATGTTACATGATGGACAGAAAGAGTAAATGACTGCCTTTTGAGATAAGGAAGCCTTTACTCTTCTCTCTTTTTCCAGCTTCTAACCTTCATTCCTTTGTAAAAAGGGCTAGGGACTTTCCTGGTGGTCCGATGGTTGAGAATCCGCCTTGTAATGCAGGGGACTCGGATTCAACCCCTGGTCGGGAAACTACGATCCTACATGCCACGGAGCAGCTAATCATTCCCTGTGCCACAGCTGCTGAGCCTGCGAACCACAGACTAGAGTCCATGCACCTCAAGGAAAGATCCCGCGTGGCAGAATGAAGATCCCACCTGCCGAAACTAAGATCCGATGCCATAAATAAATAAATAAGTAAAAGAAGGGCTAAATGTTATGTGGAAGATGGCCCGTAAACAGCTTGGACGCCTGGTGGTAAACAAACAACACTTTATTATTTTTTTCTCTTTCATTAAAAAAATCGGAACATTGATAACAAACAAGAGCTCGGACCCCTGGGTTCACCCCCACGTTAAGCAAAGTAGCCCCAGAGAAAGATGGCACAGCTGATGCAAACGATGAGGCTGAGGTCCAGAAGGGTTTTCACCAAGGGGTTTTCTTCCAGGGAAACTATGACTGGGTCCGCTCTGCTCGGCGCCTGCTCCTTGCCCTTGTTCTCCATCCCACAGAGCCACAAGATGGCTTTCACCACTTTGGACCGCTTTGTGGTCATGTCGCCTAAAAAGAACACGACAGATAAAGGTCATAAGGGTAAGCTGTGTCTCCCAGAGAAGAGGGAAGAGAGCCTCACCCCGTATGTTTCAGGCACTGTGATAAAAACTTCATGTACACTATCAAGTGTGAAACAGATCGCCAGCCCAGGTTGGATGCATGAGACAAGTGCTCAGGGCTGGTGCACTGGGATGACCCAGAGGGATGGGATGGGGAGGGAGGTGGGAGGGGGGATCGGGATGGGGAACACATGTAAATCCAGGGCTGATTCATGTCAATGTATGGCAAAAACCACTACAATATTGTAAAGTAATTAGCCTCCACTAATAAAAATAAATGAAAAAAAAAAATATGTTCCTCTTCTGGAGGGTATTTGCTAATAATACCTTAACCCTGGAAGACTGTTGAATTCTGAAAGGTTGATGTTTTCAGACTTTTCATGATGTTTATGCGCAGAATTTCAAGTGAATTTCAGCCTCTCAGAGAGAGGCTCAGAGTAACTTGAGTGAAGCACAGAGCTGGTCAGCAGAGGCAGAGATGGGTTTAGGACCTGCTCGATCCGACTCCCTTTCTGTGTGTGGCACCACCTGCCCAGAGGCTGAAGGGAGACGGGCACTCTTGCAGGGAACTCTGTCTCCGCTCAGAGCTGGGGCTGCGAAATCAACTGCGGATGGAGCCAGGCAGGTGGCCTATGGGAGTCAGAGGAGCTGATTTGCTTCTTACACATGTCACCTCTACCAAGAAAGAGTCTTTCTCTCATGTTTCCTGAAGCACATGGCCTTCTGCATCTATCCTTGCGTTTCCCACTAGAGGATGCCATGGGTTCATAGCCACAATTATTTTTTTTTAAAGCCATTTGCTATTGTTTAGTCATCCAGTCATGTCCCACTCTTTATGACCCCATAGACTGTAGCCCTCCAGGCTCCTCTGTCTGTGGATTTCCCAAGGCAAGAATACTGGAGTGGATAGCCACTTCCTCCTCTAGGGGATCTTCCTGACCCAGGGATTGAACCTGAGTCTCCTGAATTGGCAGGCAGATTCTTTACCACTGAGCCACCAGGGAAGCTCCTTTAAAAGCCATGTGTGGTGATTAATGACAACCACAGCCTTGGGGTCATGTAGGCAGAAGGGACTGCTGGGGACTTTGACTAACTGTATATCCCAGGTCTAAGGACCAGCTGCTTTGCACCTCCAGGCAGCTTTTGCTAGGCAGGCATGTGGGCTCCATGCTGCCAGATCTTCCAGTTGTTCAAAAGAAGGAATGTTATGAAATCTCCTGATTTTTAAATAACTCACATTAAAAGAGTAGGTGGCCTAAACCAAAATATGTCTGCAAGCTGCGAGTTTAAAACCAGTAATTTAGAGAATGCCTACCACGAAGGGTTCTGTGAGGATCCAGTGAACTGTGTTTTAGTAGGCACTCAGCAAACGTTGGCTCTCATTGTCCACCTGAAGCATCTGTCGAAAGTTCCTAACCCTTTCAGTGGCCAGAAAGGGAGGGAAGACCAGATCCTGGGAATGAGGAGATGCTAAAATGTCAAGTGTGGCCCTTTACTTGCTAGTGATATGGTAGAAAAATTTCCTCTTAAACACATAATGCTTCTTGAGGTTCCTAACTGTAACCTAGGAAAAAGGCAACTCACAGCTGTGGGTTTTGGACATGTTTTCTTGAACCATCTCGAACTGGATGTTGGTGCCGCTGGCCTCTGGTGTCCCGTTGTGAGAAAGGGTGAGAGGCGGGGGAGTTGCTGATGGCACCTGTTCCTTCTGGACCACGGGGTCATGGCGAGTAAACCAGGTCAAGCGACTGACCTAAGGAGCAGAGAGGAATCGTGAGATCGGGGTGGGGTGGTGACTTCACCCTTTCTCCTACCTCCTTCCAAACAGGCTCAGCCTTCACGTCCAAGTCTCTTCCAGTCTTGCCCTCCCTTTCCACCTTCCAACAAGCTTCAGCTCCCTACACTCTTCAGAATCAATGGACGTTTCCCCCACTCATTCCCCATCTTTCTTTGAAAGCCCCAAATCTCTTGTGGGGATCTCACCCTCTCTCATTCTAGTAAGAGCTTAACCCCAGCCCAGGGGTGTGTGGGACCCAGTGACCAGCATTCAGCTCATCCATTTCTCTGGCCACAGGGACTGGGTTGGTTCCTGGGTGACCACGTGTCTTGGGCTGACTCCATCAATGGGCATGAGCAGCTTCACTGGAAATGCTGGGACTAAAATGCTTATGCTTTTGCTTAATGAGACTAAGAGAGATGTATCCTAGAAGCTGCTGACCCCATTAGGGGCTGGAGAATAGGAATAGAGGTGAGAAGGGACTTCCCTGGGGTCCAGTGGTTAAAAGTCCACCTTCCAATGCAGGAGACACAGGTCAGGTAACTAAGACCCTGCATGCAACGGAGGAATTAAGCCCTCACACCGCAACTACCAAACCTGTGCACTTGGGAGCCCACGAGCCACAACCAGAGAAGACCGTGTGCCATTACACAGACCCAGTGCAGCCAAAAAAAACAATACTTTTTTTTTTTAAAAAGAAGTAAGAGGTGACCAACGGGTCAGATGGTCTTTTCAGTGTTCTGAAATCAAGTTCCTCCAAAGACCGAACCCTGGACTTTTCAGCTTTTTGAAAATCAGCCCTGGCTTTCTGTCACTAGCAGTGAAGGGTCTCAATGGATACAGGGTCAAACCCCAAAGTACCATTTCCTTGGAGGGCGGCTCTGTGAACCAGCTCACGGCACACACAGTGATGAGGGTGACCGAGGACAGGATCATAGAGAAGTAGAGGTAGTGGACATCCTTTACCACAGCCGGGCGCTCATCCAGCTGGTCACAGCGAGGCTGCACGTAGATGAAGTCCAGGATCAGCCGAACCAAGCCTAGGAGGAGGCCTAAGACGAGACCGAAGAAGGCGCCCTGCAAAGCAGAGCAAAGCAAAGCTGTCTTAGACACGTGCCTCCAGAAACCTCAGCAAGCTCTCTCCAGACCTGGTCTTTATAATGACGGTCATTGCAAGGGCCAGTGATTCAAAAAGGGTGGGAGCTACTTATCTGCTTATCTTTTACATACAATTGATCCACTACATATAATTCCCTGTTAATTCAGCTTCCCTTTTGAAAGACAAAATGCATCAAAGTAGAAGCTTCATTGCTTGTTTTCAAAAGCCAGGTCACACCCTCCCTGGATCCTTCTCCCCAGATCTCATCACCGCCCCACAATGACACCTGACATCCATGTGTCCCCTCTCCAAGTCCCTCCTCTCCCATCCAATGGACTGAAGGGCTGATCCAGAGCTACCTTTTCATTGGCCCGCTTCCAGAAACATCCCATGATGAAGACCACAGCCACAGGTGGCTGTAGGTAGGAGCTGATGGACTGGATGTAGATGAAGAGCTGGCCGCCCTGGCTGGCCTGGACCACAGGGATCCAGAGGATGGAGACCAACACCAGAAGCAACACAAACACCCTGGTTCCGGATGGAGAGAGACACACCCCCAACGTTAGTTTTGTCCTCTCTGTTTACTTCTCATTTTTTTTATAGCTTTCTGGAGTAGAATTTATATACCATAAGATTCACCCATTATGAGTGTGCTATCAAGAAATTTTGGTAAATTTATGGTCATGTAACAAACATCACAATCAAGTTTTTGAATATATATCACTCCAAAAAAATCCCCTCACGCCAATTTACAGTTTATTCTTGTTTCCAACCTACAGAAGCACTTCTATCTGCTTCTATCTCTATGAAAGAAAGTGTTAGCCCCTCAGTCATGTCTGACTCTTTGTGATCCTATGGACTGTACCCACCAGGCTCCTCTGTCCATGGGATTTCCCAGGCAAGAATGTTGAAATGGGTTGCCATGCCCTCCTCCAGGGGATCTTCCTGACCCAGGAATCAAACCCAGGTCTCCTGCTTTGCAGGCAGATTCTTTTCCATCTGAGTCACCAGGGAAGCCCCATAGGGGCTTCTGTGTCTATAGGTCTGCTTTTCTGGACATGTCACATAAATGGTATACAATATATACAATACATGGTCTTTCGCAGTTGGCTTCTTTCATTTAGCATGTTTTGAAGTTCATCAGATATCATGTATCAGTATTTCATTCCTTTTTATTGTCGAAACATTCCATTGAGTGGATATGCCGTTGTATAACTATTGTTGAAAACATTCCGTTGAGTGGATACACCATTGTGTAACATTATTTATCCTTCACCCATAAGTGGACATTTAGATTGCTTCTACTTTCTGGCTCTTGTAAAAACTGCTGCTATGAACACTTGTATACAAGTCTTTGTGCAGACATATGGTTTTATTTCTAGGAATGCAGTTGCTGGGTCATATGGTAAGTTTATATTTAACTTTTTAAGAAAATGCCAAACTGTTTTTGAACAGTTGAACCATTTTATATTAACACCTGCAATGCACAAGAATTCCAACTTCTCTGCCTCCCTATCTGCTTTCCAATTATAGCCATACTAGTGGGTGTACAGTGGTATCTTGATGTCATTTTCTAGATTACAATCTCATTTTGAAGATTGTTCTAGATTACAAGTCCTTTGTCAAATATTTGGCTTGCAGATAGTTTCTCCCAATCTGTGACTCATCTTCTCATTTGCTTTCTTTCCTTTCTCTTTTTTCCCCTTTTTATTTTCTTGGCCACCCTGCACGGCATGTGGGATCTTAGCTCCCTGATCAGAGATTGAACCTGAGTCCCTTGCATTGGAAGCTCAGAGTCTTAACCACTGGACCACCAGAAATCCCCTTTTCATTTTCTTTTGAAGTGAAAAAGTTTTGGGTTTTGATGAGATCTAATTTAGCTCTCTTTTTTTTAACAGAATATGCTTTTGATGATGTCATAGTTAATGGCTCACTCATGTTCGACTCTTTGAAACCCCATGGACTGTAGCCTACCAGGCTTCTCCGTCCATGGGATCTTCCAGGCAAGAGTAACTGGAGTGGGTTGCCATTGCCTTCTCCAGGGGATCTTCCCGACCCAGGGATCGAACCCAGGTCTCCCGCATTGCAGGCAGATGCTTTACCGTCTGAGCCACGAGAGGAAGACCGTACCTGCCCACAATCATGAGCTCCTTCTCAGATGCCCGAGGCCGGAGATGGTTCCAGAGGTCCATGGTGAAGATGGTGCTGGCACTGTTAAAGATGGAGGTGAGGGAAGACGTGAGCGCTGCCACCATCACAGCCATCATGAGCCCGCGGAGCCCTGGGGGCAGAAGGGAGCTCTATGGGCCTTGGGCTTTTTCTGCCTTCACTGTTGACCCCACTGCCCAGGTCTGCAGCCAATCGGTCCTGAGAGGCCCAACACTGAGGAGGCAGAACGCAGGGCTGGGAGCCGAGAGGAGGGACACAGAGGTGGGTGAGGCACAGCCCCTGCGTAGCCAGGGCCTAAACTTCAACTGGGGGCCCTTGCATCTTGTCCCCCACCTCGGATCGGAGCCCAGCCAGGGTCCTCCTTTCTCGGGGGGACGCAGCTGAAGGGTGAGGGATCATTACCTGTAGGCAGGAGTTCCAGAACAAGTTTGGGATACGCGATGTCAGAGCAGCCGGCGGGGTTGCTACAGACCTCCCGGCAGATTTCTGGGTCTGCACAGGCCACTTCGTCTGTGGAGGAAAGAAGCCCAGAGATGGCTCAATGGACGCTCAGAGCCCCAGGCCCGGCAGAAACACAGCCTGGCGATGGTCAGCACTGGGAGACAGGGTTACTGCGTGTAAGTGTAGAGCTCAATGAAATGAAAAGGACCCTGGACTTGATTAAGGGCTTCCCAGTGGTAAAGAATCTGCCTGCCAATGCAAGAAACATGGGATCAACCCCTAAGTCAGGAAGATCCCCTGGAGGAGGAAATGGCAACCCACTCCAGTATTTTTCACTGGGAAACCCCATGGACAGAGGAGCCTGGCGGGCTACAGTCCATGGGGTCGCAATAAGTTGGACATGATTTAGCGACTAAACAACAGCCTTGATAAACCATGGCCTTCTCACTTAACCATCCTGGACCTCAACTATTGTATCTGTGAGATTGGGACCATAACGGGACTTTACTTCATAAGGTTATAGTGAGGACTGAGATGGCATACGTTAACACCCTTAGCATAGAGTCTGAGACGTGGGAAGGGCTGAGTTCATTTCAACTACTTTTACTGTAACCTCAGTAAAGCTGACAGCTCACGGTTAGTCTCGGCCGTGTTCTACATCAGGTTCCTTAACTCCCTAAAAAGGACAAAGCAATTCATCTCTTTACCTAAGTTTACTGGAAGTGCAAAGGAGCATGCCATCATTTGACACACGGCAAATATTTTTAAAATTCCTCTTTTCCCCATCTCCTTCCCAATAGCACATATAGTTCAACAGCTGTTCCTCATTTTAGGCTCATAAAAACTCTACCCACTCTGAAGCTTTCTCTCCCCCTCTTTCTCCGTTTCTGTATCAATTCTTTTCTCTCCCAAGCAGCATTCTGATTTTCTAATGTAAATCCATCCAGAATTCCTGGCACCTCTACTTCTTCATCTCTACCATCCAAAGCATGCAAGCATAGACCTCTTGCTTACAAGATAGAAAGAGATAAAAAAAAAATTATATTAATGTGTGGTACTGATAGGGACAGAGTAAAGGACAAAGTAGATGATTATATAGTTAATCCCACCAGGGGATTGTAAGTAAAAAATATATATAGGAGAGCCTTGTAAGTTAATGATTACTCAAGGGAGCAGGTTTGCTCAACCACAATACCAAGCAGGCTGGCTTAGCAATAAATCTAAGCAACAGAAGCACGGGACCTGCCCCCAAAACAATAAAACAATGGTGACAAGAGACCCACAACCTGCCCAGTGAGCTCAGGAAGTTACTGATTCCTAAGACATGCTCTCCGCACACATGAAAAACAATAATCTGTGGACCCAGCTTGACCCCACAGGGACGAGAAAAGTCCCCTGCGCAACCTGGGGAGCTGATGTTGGAAGCAAGAAAGACAGGCAAGAAAGTCTGCTGAAGAAAGACAAAGAAGTTCCTCTCCCCCACCCCCTACTTTTCCTTTGATTATGAAACTGTAGCCCAGTAAGTTCTAGGGGCATGGCACCCCCTCGCCCATGCTTGTAAGTCTCACAGCTGTTCTAAGAAATCACTTCTTATCCATCACTTTGCCTCCCACAGAGTTCTTTCTGTGCTGAGACATAAAGGACTGTGGGACCGGGAGCTCTCTGGAGCCCCCCTGAAATGCCACCAAACAATTTCAGTGCAGAGTAGCTGCTCAATACACTTCTGTTGGGAAGAGGCTAGCTATCTCATTAATAGTGCTATCTTCAGAGAGGGGATGGGACCTGGTTATCATCACCCAGCAAGGTCATGATGGAGACAGGTCTCCCAACTCCCAATCCAAAGTTTCAGAGAAGGCCCAGAGTGTAGGTAGTTTCAGTAGTCTGGCACGTGTTTGAATGAGAGCTTTCTTGTTACTTTCTGTCTTCCTCAGCTCCTCATATCTGAGCTGAGCCATGCTCCTCACCACCGTCTCCATGCCAACACATCACACTCACCCCTGCTGGACCACTTATAAATCCTCATATCTCTTTTGCCAGCTGGATCTATTAATAGGGGTAACTCCCATAAACAACTCCCAGACCCTCCCTCTTTCTTCCTCATTCTGATGGGTGACACTGTCTTCCAGCCCACCTCCGATGGCAAGTGACAACTACCCCAAGACTCAGTTTAGGGGTGGGCTTGGAGCCCATCACTGCCCACGCCCATCTCCTCCCAGGTTTTGATGCAATACCAATGTCATGGTGATCGTGTAGCTGAGGCCTCAAATTCACAAGTGGCCTTGAACGCAGATGCTTGACAGGGTTACAGCAGGCAGATAGCTAAGTATGAGCAGGGAAACGGGGGCAGGGGCCAGGTGGCAGGAAATCTTGTAAACATCTTGTAAATGTCTTGGAAACAGTGAGGCAGATGAAGGAAAGCAGGAAACTCCATACTGACAGGAAACTACATATTTTAGGTGATAAGAGTTCAGGTAACAAAGAAAGGTGGGGAAAGGCAGGGATCTCCTGCCTCCAAAGATAACCTTTTGCTTAGTATGTTCTTATTACAATAAAATTGGCCTTACAGATAAGAAGTACCCACCATGCATTGATGCCATGACACTTCTGGTCTAAGCTAAATAGGGACAAAAATCCCTCCTCCCCTTGGGAAAATGGAACTGGGGTTAAAATCAGGGAATACAAATGCCAAACTCCTCCTTCCTCAGGGAATATTCTGCCCCTTCATCTGTATGAAGCCCTTCAACATGGATGATAAAGAAACCCAGGGTGGCGGCTCCTCACTTGTCTGCCCACTGTCCCCCTTGCTTAAATAAACTCTCACTTTATCTTCTCAACCTCTCTGCTTTGTCTCTGAAATCTTTCAGGACGAAGAAAGAACCTTAAATTCACCAGCAGCAGCGTTAGCTCCAGATGAGGTTGTATGCCTGGTCTTTATATTTGTATCTGTGTTAAAACTATTAGTTTAATAAATGTGAACATTTAAAATATATCACAACTTTAAAACCCAATACTGTTGGTTCTTTTCTTTAATTAAAATTTTTATTGAAGTATAGTTGTATAATACAGAAGCTTACAATGTTTCAGGTGTATAGCAAAGTGATTCAGTTATATTTGTGTGTATATATATATATATACTTAAAATAATAATAATAACAATTGCTATGGAATAAAAGTCAATGCCTATAAAACTCTGATTCAGTTTAGACAAAATTCAGATCGCAGACAAAAAATGATATTTGACAGGAAGTATTGAGAAGGAACAATCCTTTTGAGAAAAATGCTTTTGAGAGGTCAAAGTTCTTGGCTTGTTTATGATTTGTCTGAGGAAGCTTTGAAGAAGGTTAGAAAATAGTTACATTCCTGTGGCCAGAAGGCGGTAGGGAGCCTCCCAGGGAGGGGGGGGCAAAGATCTTGTTTACATTCACATGTTATGGGTTCAAACTCTCACTGTCCAAAAACTCCTCTCTTCAAGGGACACCAAGAAGGAGCAAGACTCCCCCTGAAATAATTCATTTAACAAGGAAGTTTTTGTTTAACCCTCTAGGAATGCAAACTTCAACCATGAAACATGTGACACAAAGTTTATAATGCATGTTTAGGGCAGAAAATTATGTTTGTTCATTCAAGCTGAAGAATATGTTTGTCACAAGGAAACTAGTTGGCTCAGCTAAGTTATAAATGAAATCAACAGCCTTGCGATCGTTAACCCACCATTCACTAGTATCTGCTCACATGTCTTGGGTGAATTAATCAGCCATTTCATACATTGAGTGGATTCCCTTGTCAGATCCTATGATGCTTGAAATAAAGGATGGCTCTAGCAGAATCCAATCCAAACGCAGAACCAAACCTCCTTCTTCCAAAATGCCAGCATTCATAGAAGTTGTACTGTGACACAGATGCTGCAAATTAATACTCTACACATACCTTCTCATGAGTTTTCATAACTCTGTGGCAAAGACATTTCTATTATACTGATTTTTAAAATATTTATTTATTATTTGGCTTCCTCAGGTCTTAATTGTGGCATGCAGCATCTTCATTGTGCCGTGAGATTGTGGTGCATGGACTCTAATTGTGGTAGGGGGGCTCAGTTGCTCCATGGCATGTGGGATCTTAGTTCCTCGACCAGGGATCGAACCCTCATTGCAAGGCAGATCCTTAACCACTGCATCATGAGGGAAGTCCCTATTATACCTATTTTAAAGACAAGCAAATTGAGACCCACAGAGGCTAATTACATCCCCAAATCATAAAGCTAGGATCATGGCTAAGACTCAAAACCTTAGTTTATTCCAAAGCTTAGGTGGAGATGATTGGCTTTGTAAACAGGTACATTTCTAGACTCTTGTGTTTCATTGTTTTGAGGGTCATTTTGCTTCTTTCTTGGTTTCTACCAGAGTTCCTTTATGAGTGGGTATTATTTTTCAGCTGGACTAAGTGGAAGAGGATGTCGTCCAGGCTCATGAGAGCCCAGGATCAGAGCATCCTTTGAGGCAGTGCTGGACCTATCTGAAGATTCAGTAGGGAGCTGGTGGAGCCAAGATGGAGAAAAGAGTGGAAATGGGTAGGAACAGTGGCTTGGCCTGGCCCCTGGCCCTTTAGACCAGGGATTCTCCACCTTCTGCTGGGACCTATCCCCAGAGACCTGGATTCAATAGGTCTTGGATGGGGTCTGAAAAGTTGCCTTTCTAGCAAGTTCCAAAGCAATTCTGATGCTGCTAGACTGGGGACCACACTTTGAGAAGTTCTGATCAAGATCTTCAAATCCGCCATGCCCACCTCACCATCTCCACCCTGCCTCACTCTCTCAAATTCATTTCTCACTTATTGCTGGTACCATAGGCTACAGTGTTTTGATATCTATTTTCTTTTACTTTGTCATGAGTACCAGACTCATCTGAGATGTTACAACTACCTAGGGTCACGGAATGTGGCATTATGTTTCATTTAATAATCATCACTGATTGGCTGACTGCTAAGAATGAGGATCAGGGTCTTGTTATTGATCTTCCAGATATAGATCCAAAGCTTAAGATGTGATTTCCTGAGAGAGACAGTAGCATGATTAAGAGTCAGGTTTTGGAAGCAGATGCACCTGTCTGCAGGTACAGGTAGATAGATCACCAGTTCCTGACATCACAATGACTCCCAATAACATTTTCCACTCCTAGGCCTGTTTAATCCCCATGCTGAAAACCTCATTCCTCTACCAAGTTTTTTTATAGATAAGGCAAATACTCTAGAGGTTTGATACCCCAGTTTTGTTAAGAAAAGTACCCCACCAAGGGTTCTATGTTTCCCTTGTGGCATATTAAAAAGCAGAGATATTACTTTGCCAACAGAGGTCCAACTAGTCAGAGCTATGGTTTTCCCAGTAGTCATGTATGGATGTGAGAGTTGGACCATAAAGAAAGCTGAGGGCCAAAGAATTGATGCTTTTGAACTGTGGTGTTGGAGAAGACTCTCGAGGGTCCCTTGGACTGCAAGGAGATCCAACCAGTCCATCCTAAAGGAAATCAGTTCTGAATATTCATTGGAAGGATTGATGCTGAAGCTGAAATTCCAATACTTTGGCCACCTGATGGGAAGAACCAGCTCATTGGAAAAGACCCTGATGCTGGGAAAGATTGAAAACAGGAGGAGAAGATTGAAGGCATGACAGAGGATGAGATGGCTGGATGGCATCACCAACTCAATGGACATGAGTTTGAGTAAACTCTGGGAGTTGGTGATGGACAGGGAAGCCTGGCATGCTGCAGTCCATGGGGTCGCAAAGAGTCAGACACAACTGAGCGACTGAACTGAACTGAACTGAAGGGTTCCATTGGGCTGAAGTTGCCAAAACACTGAAGTGTGAGGGGAGCCCTCACATGAGATTTCAGGGAGCTGACATCTGGGACAAGATTTAGCCTACTTTGTGGTTTAAAAAAAAAAAAAAATATATATATATATATAGTTGACGGACTTCCCTAGTGCTCCAGTGGCTATGACTCCACACTCCCAATGCAAGGGGCCTGGGTTCGATCCCTGGTAAGGGATCTAGATCCCACATGCCACAACTAAATGTTCACATGCCTCAACAAAGACCAAAGCTCTTAAGTGCTGTAACTAAGGCCTGGTGCAGTCAAATAAATAACTAAAATATATAGTTGAGGCAAAGCCCCGGATAGGTCTCCACTCTGTTTGACCTGGGACATCTATAGGATGTGCCCATTGAACCAACACTGGGGAACGGCACAGAGTCAGTAGATGCCAGGATGGAGATGCCTCAGTCGCATCACAAGGAAGGGACATCAGCCTCACTCACACGGGGCAGTGGGTAATATGTTTAGAACACTTCACAGGGTCTGAGACTCACAGACAATCTCTCCTCCCAACTGTCTTCTTACCTGGAAAGAGGACACGGCTGACCATCCCCGGGAACACCATGATGAAAAGGGGCAGCACCTTCAGGTAAGCGGCCATCAGAGAGCCTCCTTTGGCGTGGGACAGGTTCTTGGCAGCCAGAGTCCGCTGAACAATCACCTGGAAAACAGTGGGATGGTTGGAAGTTGAGATGACTTTCTCTTAAAGCAAACTAGATGTGCGTGGCTTCTTGGTAGGCATAGTAGACTCAGGAGTCCAGTGGATCTGGCTTCTCCAAAGAAGCATCTCTTTTATTCTCAATCCCTGTGATCCAATGGTCCAGCCACAGGAGTGACACCAAGGCTGAGAAAGCAAGAACTGGAAGGAGGATAGAAGAGAAAGAGAGGTTCTGAGATATTGCTACCAACAGGATTGGTGTAGCTGGGCTTATAGTTACTGCATATTGGTACACCTAGGTCTTAGCCTGACCCCCTTCTCTCTGATGGGAGGCATGAGGTAGGTCTTATCAAGATTTCTCCCTTCAGAAGAGATCGGTGGTTGCCAGAGACAAAGGGTGGAGGTGGGCAAAAATGGGTGAAGGGGGTCAAAAAGCACAAATTTTATTTATAAAATAAGTCCTGGGGATGTAATATACTGCATGGTGACTATAGTTAATACTGGGTCGCCTATCTTTAAGTGGCTAAGAGATGACCTTAAAAGTTCTCATCACACCAAAAAAAGGTCTCATCACAAGAGAAATATTGTAACTATGTATGGTGATGAAAAATCACTACATTTATTTTGGTGATGATTTTGCAATATACTCAAATTTTGAATAGCAAAAAAGATTTATCCACTCAAAGGGAATGACATGCTGTCGAGTGTTTTTTGAGTAGAAAGAAGACCGGCCCCCACAAATCCTGCTCCAGCCTTCAGACTGCATCTACATGAACTCAGAATTTTCTCTACTATTTCCTGAGGTTTGGGGTCTTGAAGCATCTGGAGAAGTTGCAGAGACCTTTGGTGAATTGGTGTTTAATCGCTAAGTCGTGTCTGACTCTTTGTGATCCTATGGACTGTAGCCCACCAGGCTCCTCTATCCATGAGATTTCCCAGACAAGAATACTGGAGTGGATTGCCATTCCTTTCTTGAGGGGAGCTTCCCAACCCAGGGATCAAACCCATGTCTCCTGCATGGGCAGGCGGATTCTTTACCACTGAGCCATCTACCAGAGCTTTTGGTTGGTTCCATGAACAGTGGACAAGAGGAGTGAAATGTCATTACCATCATAGTACTGTGGTGAGCAGGACGAAGTTGGAATCCTTCCCATTTTTTAAAAAAGTGTTCATCAGTGGCATAGGCTTGCTGGAGTGTCCTGTGTCTTCTTTTGAAGCCCACCCCCTCTCCACATGGCTATCCTGTCTCCTTGGGCCCAGATCCTGCCTGATCCAGGGGTAGGCACGTGACCCCAGCTTGGCCAACCAGAGCCCTTGCACGGGGTTTTTGGATCTGGGACTTTGGGAGTTGTCAGTCTCTTTCCACTGGACCTCGATGAGAAGCAATGAAGTCCGCAGGTAAGAAATAAAGACCCTGGAGGATACCAGAGTACGTCCCAGGAGTTTCTGAAGGCTAGTACACCTTCCCGCAGTTCATATTCCATGAGGTAATAAATTCCCCACCCTTTTCCTAAGCTGGCTTAAATTTGATGTGTTTTTTTTTTTTTCCTGGGACTGCAACCAAGTGTTTCCTCACCTGCACAGATGATGATTATTTGTTTGGACGCTGTCAGTGAATGAGTCTAAAACATGGGATCAGCTTATCTGAGGAAAGGTGGGGGAACAGTGAGGCTCCCTCTATCCAGAGCTGGGGACTTAGCTGTCCTTGTCTAGAAGCTGATTTAACTATTACCTGTCATTTCTCATAACTCCAAACATACACCCATTGGGCTTTCTAGAATAGTTAAGAATGTGGTAGTTTCATGTAACAATATAGCATTTATAGAATACTTTTTTAAAAATGGTTTCAGTAAGATGCCAAAGGGGCATCCCCAGTAGCTCAGCGATAAGAATCCGCCTGCAATGCAGGAGGCACAGGAGACTCAGGTTCAGTCCCTGAGTTGGGAAGATCCCCTGGTGAAGGAAATGGCAACCCACTCCAGTATTCTTACCTGGAGAATTCCATGGACAGAGGAGCCTGGTGGGCTACGGTCCCTGAGGTCACAAAGAGTCAGACACGACGGAGCAACTGAACACAGTAGCTCAAAGATGCCAAAAGAGTCATTCAACCTTCAATCCTTGTCAGTCCATCTGGAAGCAGATAGGAGAATTTATAGCTTTGGAAAGCCTAGCCCTTGAGATGGCAGGTTCAAAGCTGTGACTGAAAGAAGTGTTGGCTTTTATTCCCATGAAGTGGAGACTCCAGAGGTGAATTTAAGAGGCAGCTGAGTTTTAAGAGAGTTGTGCTGCTCAAAACCCCACAAGCCCTGTGAAGAGTGTGTGGCCCTGTATGACAACCCCCAGACCCAAGTAATGGAGCAGAGCTCATAGAAATGTTATGAAAATGAACGAGTTAATACCTAGGAAATGCTTCAATCAGTTACTGGTAAATGGTGCAGTTATCAATAAATGTTTAAGTGTCATGACTTTATTGACTGTGATCTGCCCTTCTGTCTCTGCACAGACAGATCTAAAACACGCTCTCAGTCAGCACACCATGCATGCCACTTGGCCTTTCTTCTGCTCTAAAGTGAGCTACACAGGGAGCTGACCAAAAATGTGCATCTCCTAGGGCAGCACCAGCTCAATGAGCTAACACATAACGCAGCCTTTGGGCTCCACAGAATCCAGTTCAGCAGCAACAAGACCGAACGCCGTGGGCTCCAAAGAAGGCTTGGTTTTCTGGGCTCTCTTGCCCTCCCTGGCATCTGGAAGATGATCGAGTCATCGTGGATTAAGCCCCCAGGCTCTTGAACAATACAAGGTGGGTTGAAGGTGGGCTTCAAGGGATGTACACTGAAATCCCAGCTAGCAAGGGTGTGAGGCATCTCAAGGAAATATTCATATCGATTAATAAATATAAGCTGGTGACCCGTGTCAAGAGCAGTAGCATAAAACCATAGGAAACATGTCAATAATTTTAACGGTTTATTAAATGCCCCTGCAACGGAAAGGACTATGAGCAAATTTGCAACACTTCTCTCTTTTGTGATTACTAGTAATCCCACTCATGAGAAAACAGAGGTTGAAGCTATTAAACAAAGTTATGCCACCTGAGCTTGAGTCCAAGCCTGTAAAGGTTGAAAAAGCCCAGGCTCTTAGCCTCCATCTGAACTGTCTCCCAGGCACTCTCCAGCCCAATATTTGCTAAGGAAAAGATCAGGGGAGGAGGGCAGGAGGGGAGAGTGATTTTCTAAAGGGGCAATATTGCACCCATCTCTGCCTTGGGTCTTAGCTCTTCACTCAGAGGAATTCTCATCCATGGGGTGACCAAGGTTCACTCTCTGCAGTGCCTCCTGCATCAATTCAGTGGTCTGACTCCATGATCATTATTTTAGCTAAAGTCTCGTCACTCTGAATATGAAATACAGCTTCCAAAATGGCACACAAATCGCGGATCTTTAATATAATGGAAAAACCGATTTCAACAGATGACGTATTCACAGGGCTTGAAATCTGAGAAAGTACAAACAGGTGTGCAGTGAAATGGTTCCTGTCCTTCCTGGCACACCTACCCCAGGAAGTAATCGCCCTCGGTTTTAGGTGATCCATCTGGAGTTTCCTTCAGCACACTCATGTGTGTGTCCCTGCTCATTTAGTCGCTCAGTCGTGTCTGGCTCTTTGCAATCCTGGTGGCTCTGTAGCCCACCAGGCTCCTCTGTCCATGGAATTCTCCAGGCACAAATACTAGTGAGGGTTGCCATGTCCTCCTCCAGGGGATCTTCCCAACCCAGGGATCGAACCAGCGTCTCTTACGTCCCTGCATTGGCAGGTGGGTTCTTTACCACTAGCGCCACCTGGGAAGCTCTTCAGCAAACACAAGCAAATGCAAACACGGAGTCTATCCCCACCTCACCTTTTAACACAAAAGGCTTATTTTACCCACAGCAGTGTTTCTTGCCTTTCTAATTTCTTTTCTTTTTTTTTTAATAGCAGTTATATATTTGCTTTAAGGGATTGGCTTTGGTGGGTCCCTCTGCCCCAAATTCTCTTCCCTGACAGTCACTGGAACCTACTTGCTCTCCTCCTTTGCCCAAAGGTCACTTCTCAACCATGATTCCCCTGACCACCCTATTTTAAACATCACTCTCACATTCTCAACCTCCTTTTTTATTTTTTAATGACAGTTATCACCTTGTAATGTTCCATTTATTTATTTACAGCCTGTCTACTTCCATCAGAAGAAAGTGAGCTCTACAAGGACTGAGTATCCTTGTTTACTTGTGATTTCTAAGCAGCTGGTACAGAGAGGACACCCAGGATTTGTGGAGCAGATAATACCAATGTCAGTTAAAACCTCCATTTAAAATATATCACTGCTTTTGCTTACTGGATCTTTCCAGACATTCAGCAGGATGTATCAGGTTTTCCCTTTGCAAAAAGCAGCAGCTTCAGATTTGCCATATAAGCAAGAGTAAGAAGATAAGGTGTAGAGTAGTAGAGAAATAAGAGAACAGATGGGGGAGGACAAAAACCCAGCTTCCAGACACCCCCAGGAAGGAAGCATTCCTGGGGCGGCTGGCTCAGCCTGCTGCCCCGTACCTGATCCGTGCACCAATACCAGAGTGACGGGATGGACATTCCAAATAGGATCCCGGGCCACGGGAGGTCAGACGTCACTGGGTCTCGGAAAATATGGAAGGCATCTTCCCGGGGCAGCCCGCAGCTGCTGTTCCCACTCCGGTTACTAGCCATGGCCAAGAAATATTTCTCCTCCAGGCCTTCCAGCCCACCAACTGCAGCGAAACCTAGAATTCAGAGGAAGCCCAAATTTGCCAGGAACTCAGATTGATCCACAGAAGCTCATGAGGGGATGGTTGGAGATTGGTGAAATCCTACTTAGAACCACATGAAAGTTAATTGACTTAGAGGTTCATAGCCTCCTATTTAAAAAAAAAAGAATTTATTTTAATGCCTTTGGTAGTGACTATGGGTTGCTTCTTAGAATAATATTTTTAAATTTATAATGCAAAATGGTCATTTAGTCGCTAAATCGTGTCTGACTCTTGCGACCCCGTGGGCTATATAGTCCACCAGGCTCCTCTGTCCATGGGATTTCCCAGCCAAGAATGTTGGAGTGGGTTGCCATTTCCTCTTAATACAAAATACATCGATTATAAAGGAAACCAAATACATTGAAGGCACTCATCAAACCATGAGAACTCAGACATAGTAATTTATTTATTTGCACCATTAAATAGAAAGACTCCACAGTGGGTCAAATAACAATCTAGTTTTAAAGTAACCATGGACACAAGCAGTGTTTCAATGCATCAGCAGCAATTATAAAAACATTTGGATAAAAACATCCGGCTTATATTTTGGTTTCAAAGTCACAGATATTGCTAATATTCCTGTGGTGAGCTGCCTATACTAATAACTGAAAGATGCTAAATGTCACTGATAGGTTTGTGAAAACAGAGATGGACTTCTTTCCCATCCAAGGTTCACAAAACCTGTAAATTCTGTCTATGGACCCCAAGTTAAGAAACTCTGCCTTAAGGAAACATACTTTTACCTCTAAACTTCTTCTCAGCTATCCCAATTTATGGTATTTCAAGAGTGGTCCAAGTAACCTATGGCCTTGAGAAAGGCATTTCTCCACCTGAGATTCAGTTTTTCATCTGCGAGTGGGAATAATATAGTGCCAGCCTCACAGCACGGGAGCAAGGACGAAGTGAGACGCTGCACATAGAATGCACAGCGTCTGGCACAAATATGAGTTGTCCCTAAAAAATAATAAAGCACTGTAGTTTTCAGATAATTTGCTTCTTTATATTAATTGAAAGGATTCAAGGTTATCCCCAAAATAACACTGCTCTCACTGGATTATGTTCTGGAAGGTTGTGTTTGTCTTTTTTGTTTCATTTTTTTTCTTGGGTATTTTTTGTTTGTTTGTTTCTTGGTATGGTTGGTGTTACCATTTGGGTAAGAATGATATGTAACCTGCAGCCTGGCTTATTTTTGTGGAAGAGTGTGGTAAACAGTGGCTACTGGGGGAAAAATATTTTTTATGATAAATTTTTGTCATGCTTTTTTCCCTGAAAAATTGTTTTGTGGCAGTGGGAGGAAAGGATAATTATTTGTGGTCCAATGATCAGTAATTGGACCTTGAATATATACCATTCAAGTCAAGAGAAAGCTAGACAGACTATATTAATATTAGACAAATTAGACTCCAGAACAAAGAAAACGGCCAAGGATAAAGAGGAACATCACATAATGATAGGGGGCCAATTCACCAAAAGCTCATAACAATCCTAAATAGAAAAAGAAGTCAACCATTATAGTTGGAGACCTCAATACCCCTTTTTTAGTGGTTGATGGAAAAAGTAGACAAAAATATTTATACAGATAAAGAAGATTTATACAACACTATCAACCGAGTTGACCCAATTGAAATTTATAAAGCACTACACCCAACAATAGCAGAATACATATTCTTCTCACGTACTCTTGGAAGGTTCATCAAAATCGGCAATGTTTCTGGCCATAAAACAAACCTCAATAAGTTCATAAGAAATAAAATCATACAAAATATATTTTATTATTGTAATGGAATTAAACTAAAAATTAATAACAGAAATATATCAGAAAAATCTCCAATATTTGAAAATAAGTTGTCCCTGTTTGCTGATAATATGATGTTATATATAAAAAACCCTAAAGATTCCACCAAAAACAGTTAAAACTAATAAATGAATTAATTTAGTAAAGCTTCAGAATACAAAATCAATATGCAATAATCAATTGTGTTTCTATATACTATACTCCTGCAATGCGGGAGACCTGGGTTTGACCCCTGGGTTGGAAAGATCCCTTGGAGAAAAGCATGGCCACTCACTCCAGTATTCTTGCCTGGAGAATCCCCATGGAAGGGAGGAGCCTGGTGGGCTACAGACCATGGGGTTGCAATGTTGGACACAACTAAGCGACTAAGCACATAAGCAAATACTATTGGAAAGAGATATTCAGAAAATAGTACCAATACACATTACTACATATAAAATAAACAACATGGATTTACTGTATAGCACAGGGCACTGTATTAAATAATTTATAATCTATAGTGGAAAAGAATCTGAATATATATACATATATATATATATATATTTACACCTCAAACTAATACATTACTATAAATTGACTATACTTTGATGAAAAGAAAAGAATATCATTTCTAATTGCATCTAAAAGAATAAAATAGGAATCAGTTTAATCAAGGAGGTGAAAAGATCTGTACACTGAAAACTATAAATAAGAGTGATAAAAGAAATTGAAGAAGACACAAATAAATGGACAGATATTCCATATTAATGGACTGGAAGATCAAGATTGTTAAAACATCCATACTACTCAATGTGATCCACAGATGTAATGAGATCCCTATCTAAATTTCAATGGCATTTTTCACAGAAATAGAAGAAAGAAAGAGTAAGCAAAAAACAATCCTAGCGTTTACATGGAACCACTAAAGATCCTGAATAGCCAAAGCAACCTTGAGAAAGGTCAAAGCTGGGAGCATCACAGTTCCTGATGTCAAACTATATTACAAAGCTATCGTAATCAAAACAGTATGATACTAGGGAAAAGCAGTCCTGTAGACCAACAGAACAGAATTCAGAGCACAAAAACAGGACTTCCCTGGTGACCCAGTGGTAAAGAATTCACCTGCCAATGCAGGAGACATGAGTTAGATTCCTGGTCTGGAAAGATTCCACATGCCACAGGGCAACTAAGCCTGCGCGCCACAACTATTGAGGCTGTGTTCCAGAGCTGGAAACCGCAACTGCGGAGCCCTCACACCACAGCTGCTGAAGCCTGCGCACCCTAGGGCCTATACTCAGCAACAAGAGAAACCACAGCAGTGAGAAGCCAGCACACCACAGCTAGAAAGTAGCCCCCCTCGCCGAAACTACAGAAAAGCCGACACAGCAGTGAAGACCCAGCACAACCAGTAAGTAAATAAACAAGTTTTAAAGGCACAGAAATAAAACCACGATAAACAAGGAGATTGAAATTGACATATACACATTACTATATATTAATTAGATAATGAAAAAGAACCTACTGAATAGCACAGGCAACTCTCCTAAATACTCTGTAATAACTTACATGGGAGAAGAGTCTTAAAAAGAGTGGATATACATACATATATATATATATATATATATATATATATATATGACTGATTGATTTTGCTGTAAGCAGAAACTCACTCAGCATGGTCAATCAACTTATGCCAATAAAGATTAATTCTAAAAAACAAAATAAGCTTTATGATTAAAAAAAGAAAGAAAAGCATGCATGTATTGTCAATCCGTTTTCCACATTTAAAAACCTGCAGATACCTTAAGAGAAAGTCTGCTAGATATAGCAGAATGAGGAAGGTTGCTGAAGGTGGATGGGTAATCTGTGTCCTGACTGGTCATAATAAATTAAGTAGTGGAATTTCCTAATTAAGTAGTGGAATTTCCTCATTGAGACCCCATATTTTAGAAAGAAAGATCAGGAAGTTTGGCTAAATAACAAACCGTAGAAGGTCTATCTTTTGGCTCTTTTGCCTCCAAAACCTGAGAGTGTTATGAGTCACTTATTTGGCACTGGGAGTTTCAAAATGTTATGATAGCAACCACACCCAACATTTATCTAATGAGGCTGAACATGTGTCTTTATATATTTATTACTCATTTGTTTTCTTCTTTATATAAACCAGTGAAGTTTTTCTTCTTTGTAAGGGTCCAGAACATTTTCTGTTAAAGTTTAGAATAAGCAAGTCTTATTGCTGTTTTGTGTGTGTGTGTGTGTGTGTGTGTGAAACTAATTTATTATTCCATGATTTTTTAAAAATTTTGCTTGAAAGGTAAAAATAATGCATGCATAACATTCTGCATAACTGTGCAGAAAGACACAAAGTTAAGGTAAAAATTCTTGCCTATACTCTTTGACTCCTGCTCCTAGACTCTTCCCAATAAAGTTATTACCACATTCTCTCCCTACTCTTTTCACCAGGCAGTGTGATGGGGAAGGGAGAGGGTGACGTCTGAGGTCAGTCTGACTGGGGCTTGAATCCTGGCTTTGAATTCTAGCTTTGTGACATTGGGCAACCTTTCTAACAGTTGGTGCCCTAATTTTCTCATCCAACAAAGGGAGTAACAATAGTACCAATACCATTGGGTTGCTGTGAGCATTAAATGATAGCACATCCGGATCACAAGGGCTTTAATACTTATTAATTTCTGAACTTTTAATTTTGAGATAGTTGTAGACATACAGAAGAGTTGTATTAAGTAGCACAGAGAGTTTCCATACACCCTTTACCTAGCATTACGGAAACTAAGAAATTAATACTGGTGCATTAATTACCATTAACTACAGTAGAAGCTGTTCCGATTGCACCACTCATGTTCTTTCACTCTTCTGGAAGTCAGTTCAGGATCCTACACTGTGTTTATTTGTTGTATCTCTTTATTCTCCTCCTCTCTTTGTAGTTCCTCAATCTGTCTTTATTTTTCATGTCCCTGATACTTTTGAAGAATACTGGTCATTGTAGTTTGTAAAATGTCCCTCAATTTGTCTGATGTTTATAAACGATGAAGTTGAGGGTATATATTCCAGCAAGAATGGCACAGAGGTGATTCTGTGTCCTTCTCAGTGACCATATCAGGAGCTACATATGGGTACATCTGATTATTGTGTTATCAATTACTATATCCTGATCATTCAGTACAGTGGTGCCATGTTTCTCCACTGTAAAGTGGATGTATGTCCCCTTGTAATTAATAAATACTTTGGATGTGATGCTTCAAGACCAGGCAAATATGCTATTTCTTCATAAGCTTTCACTTGCTAACTTCAGCATTTATCACTGGCTTTTGCCTGTAGCAGTTATTACTATGGTGTTCTAATGGTGTTATTCTATTTCCCTCACCCCACCTGCATTTATTAATTGGAATTTTCCTATAAGGAAGAATTATTCCTTTACTTCCTTTTATTTTGTTATTTAGTTATTTATCCACACCAATGTCAGAAGATCTATTAATTTTCCCTTACGAAACAGTTAAGTTTCCATGAGAAGCACAGTTCTCTTCTAGCTAAAATAACCAATGCTTCAAGCATGAATCCCCAGCTGGGTTTGAAACAGTGAAGAAAGCAGATGTCCCTTCTTGAGAGAGGTGCTGTCATCCACCCAAATGACCCTGGGGCCCCACTTACTGTAGCCCATCAAGATGAGCGCTCCTATAAGCATGATCAGAGTCTGTAGAGCATCCGTGTAGATCACAGCTGCCAGGCCACCTAGAGAGGAGATGAGCACAGAGGTGAAGGTCAGGTACTCTGATGGAGAGGAGTTATTCTGGGTGTTGGCAGAGGAAATTTTGAAATTCAAGACCTGATGGGACTTGAATTGTTGACTCTTTGCAGAGATGGCCACAACACTATCCATTTCTCATGTGCCTGCCCATTTTTTCATGTAGCTTTGCTGCTCCTTTCATATTGAGGTGAAGTTAACTTCTCTTCCTCTTAAATGTGGCTTGGCCAAATGGCTTGCTTTAACCAATAGACACGGTGGAGCGGGATATTAAGGAGCTTCAGGCCTGGGCCTCAAGGGGCCCCTGCAGCCCCTGCTCTTGTTCTTGTGTTGTCCCAAGACCACTATGCTTCTTTAAGAAGCCCAGTCTAGGACTTCCCTGGTGGCCCAGTGGATAAGAATCTGCCTGCCAGTGCAGAGAACACGGGTTCAATCCCTGGTCTAGGAAGATCCCAAATGCTGCAGAGCAACTAAGCCCGTGTGCCACAGCTACCGAAGCCCTCCCACCCTAGAGACTTTGCTCCACAAGAAGAGAAGCCACCACAATGAGAAGCCCACGCACCGAAACTGGAGAGTAACCACAGCTAGAGAAAGCCTGTGCGCAACAGCGAAGACCCAGCACGGTCAGATAAACAAATATTATAAAAAAGAAAAAGCAGATACATATCAAGGCCCTGCTCCCCACCAGCCACTCTTCTGGGATGCAAGTCTTAGGGGGAAAGACGAGCCTCAGGCTCCAAAATTGCAGTGGTTTGTGGTCCAGCTGGGCACAGTGCTTGTGAATACACCTGCTCAGCATTTAGTAGGTTCTAAGGAAAAGTTCATAAAGAAATAAATAGAAAATAGCTTTATGCAGGTATGGTACATTTTGAAATCCTCCCTTCCATCAGACAATCTTTTTCCTTTGGACAATGGCCAAGAGAAATCATATCTTCCAGGCCAATAGATTGAGAGTTCATGAAGACAAGGTCTTAGCACACTGGAACATCAGAAGACGGGCCAGGAAAAGATGGGGTGGACCACAGCCCCTGCCCATCACTTCTCCTAGTATAACCCCTTGTCCAGTCATACCTGCAATGGTGTATAGAGCTGTGACGGCCAGCAACCCGACTACGGCCAAGTAGAGATTCACATGTAAAGACTGCTGAATGAAGATGGCGCCTGCGTACATGTCAACCTAGAGGGGAGTTGATGGGTATATGAATGAATGGACATCTCAGCACAGTTTACCCAGGTTCAGGCCCTAGCCTTGATTCTGAGAAACACAGAAACGTCATATGTTGTCCTTTCTTCACCCATCTCTTCCCAGATCAAGGGTCTCAAATGGGAGCCCTATGGGTGATTATGTTTGAGATCTCTTCACTAGGCTAATACAACCTCCTCAGTGGTCTTCCTGCTTCTCTTCTTGATCTACCTACACTCCATCCTCTGCACTGCAGCCTTATCAAATACCATCATGATCATTTCATCCTCTCCTCCTCATCAAAACTCTTCAGTGGCTCCCTACTTGCCCCCAAGATTGTTGTTCAATTGCTAAGTTGTGTCCGACTCCTTGCGACCCCATGAACTGCAGCACACCAGGCTTCCCTGTCCCTCACTATCTTCCGGAGTTTGCTCAAACTCATGTCCATTGAATCAGTGATGCCATCCAACTATCTCATCCTCTGTTGCCCACATCTCCTCCCGCCCTCAATCTTTCCCAACATCAAGGTCTTTCCCAGTGAATTGGCTCTTTGCATCAGGTGGCCAAAGTATTGAAGCTTCAGCTTCAGCATCAGTCCTCCCAATGTATATTCCTTGAGGATTGACTAGTTTGAATCTCCTTCTGTCCAAGGGACTCTCAAGAGCCCCTCAGATAATGTCCAAATAAGTTAGAGTAAGTTAGAGCTCTGTGTCAGGTGCTTCAGTTTGCCTGCCACTTGATTTCATTTCCTTTCCTCACTTCATGCTCCCGGTCCTCCAGGCATGCTGAAATACACCCTGTTTTCCTAACAAGTCAAACTTGCTTGTTCTGTCCATCCATCTGGAATGCCAATTCCTCTTTCTCTATATCTTTGTAGCATCTTTCTCACACATAACTTCCCCTGGGAAGGCTTCCCCACATCTGTAGATTCCTACCAGGATGACAGCAAATGTTGTCCTTCTAAGTCTTTCTTTCACATCTGGAGCTGGCAGAGAGTCAGTTATTGTTGTTTGAATTGAATGGAATTCCTATACCCTGCCCTACGCCACCTCACATTGGACAAGGTCTTCCTCAGTTCCAAATTGAAGAGAAGACGGCATCCCTGTGAGTCAGGCCGAGCCACACCTCCTGAAGGTGGCCAAGCATCTGCTCTTGGCCGCTTTCCAGGAGATCTGCCCATCCAAAGGTCACGGTGGGGCAGGCTGAATGGCTGTCAGCACATATGACTCATAGCTTATAATTGCCTGATCCCAGGAGAAAAACGACAGAATCACCCCAGGGCTCTCGGAGTCCCATTCAGTGTCGGGTGCCATCCTGAGATGTTGCTGAAGAAGCAATGGCAGGAGGCGGGGGAGGAGTCCTCTCCACCTTTCTCCCATACTTCCTCCGCCCCTGCTTGCCCTTTGCCCCCACCCCTCCCATCTTCCTAGAGCCTCCCAGAAGCTTCCTCAGTAAGGGAAGAACGTGGATGGGAAGCGGACACCACCAGCAATGCTCTGTAAAGGCTTCTCACCTCCTGCGTCCCCATCTTACCGAGATCTTGGTGAAGATGTAGATAAACAGGTAGAGCACTGCCAGGATGATGGGAATCCTGTTGCCACCAAACCGTTTCCGTAGGTATTCTGGCATCGTGGTGACCTGGGGACCAGAGCTGAGCTTTTGCCTCCCAGCAGCCCTTCCCCCCTCCTCCCCAAACTCAGAAACGCAGATGGTTTTCCTGGGATTCTCAGTGGGAGACTTAAGAGGGAGGAGAAAATGGGGACCAAAGGGTGCGGTGAGGATGAATTGGGGTTCTGCGAAGAGCTATGTACTTAACTGGGGCTTCCCTGGTGGCTCAGAGGGTAAAGCGTCTGCCTGCAATGTGGGAAACTTGGGTTCGATTCCTGTGTCGGGAAGATCCCCTGGAGAAGGAAATAGCAACCCACTCCAGTACCCTTGCCTGGAAAAATCCCATGGACGGAGGAGCCTGGTGGGCTGCAGTCCACGGGGTCGCGAAGAGTTGGACACGACTGAGCGACTTCACTATGTACTTAACTATCATACGAGCCAAATGTATATCCTATCCCAATTTTTGCCATCTGTGTTATTAATGTTATTTTATAAAGCTTATTAATAGAATAAATGTTACTATAAAACAATGTTTTTCTTTAAACCAACTCATGTTTATTTTTTTATATTTATTTATTTTTTTAATTGAAGGATAATTGTTTTATCATGTTTACATTTAAATAAACACCTAAAAAGAGAAGGAAATGGCAACCCACTCTAGTATTCTTCATTCTTGCCTAGAGAATCCCATGGACAGAGGAGCCTGGTGGGCTACAGTCCACAGGGTTGCAAGGAATCACAAACAACTGAACACACACACACACAAAACATTCACATCTATCAATAACAACGCAAATCACTACTGTGAAATGGAAAAATCAATCCTAAACTTAAGGAAACCGGCAAAAATATACACATTGATAATAAAATAATTCATTTATGTTCTATTCATTTCTGGCGGCTTCCTCTTGCACACCAAAAACCCTGGGCCCAGAACCTATTCATTCTTTCTTTCAAAAAAAAAGTCATCAGCAAAGTGTCGGACAGATGTTAAAAGCAACTAACACCAACATGAGACATTACCCTGGAGCTCACTGTAGACAGTGGAGGAGGCAATAACTTCCTAGATGATTCAGTATCATTGGCTCCATATCTGATGCATAAAATCATCTCAAGAATCTCCATTTGTCCTTGCTCTAAATTTTGGGAAAATTGCTCTACTGTAAACTGTTAACCAGGTTACCAAGAACAGAGAATCCTAAAAGCAAAATGTGCACATTCCAGAGACAGCAGAGAGGAGACCAGGGCAGCACTGAGTGAGTGGCTCCAGATGAGTCTGCATGGTCCAGATGGGTGGTCCCGGGCTGGGTGTCCTTGCCATATGGGGCACCCCAGGGGCTGGCTCACAGTGATGAGAACCATTATTTGGGTTATACTTTTCTTGGGGGATGGCATGTTCTTTCCCAATCTCCTCACTGTACCCCCAGACTTGGGTTCAGAGGATGCCGTGTCTGGGCAAAAGAAACTCAAACCAAAAACTTTTCTTCCATGAGATCCTAGACCTCAGATGGAAAAGGACAGAGTACTGATTATATTCACAGAAATGTCTGCAGCCCCCCTTCCAGGCTGCTGCTGCTTGAATGCTTCCTAGTCTAACCCAGGGAAGAGACAAATGGGTACCCAAACATAAGCTGACAAATGGCCAACTATCCATCCCAAGGTCAGGTGTGAAGGCAGAAGAAGCTCGGAGGGGAGACTGGGAGAAACTGGATGGCCATTCTTGATTTAAGAATGATAAACTGAGACTTCCCTGGTGCTCCAGTGGCTAATATTCTGTGCTCCCAATGCAGTGGACCTGGGTTCAATCCCTGGTCTGGGAACTAGGTCCCACATGTCACAGTTAAGGGTTTGCATGCTACAACTAAAGATCCTGGCTGCCACAACAAAGATCCAATGCAGCCAAATTAAAAATTTTTTAAAAAGAATGACAAATTGTTAATAGTAGAACCTGGGTATTCAAGACTATAAGGGTGTAAAGTGTAAAATTATTTCAACATTAATGTATGCTTGAAAGTCTTTTCATAGTAAAATACTGGCCAAAAAATTGAACTCTAGAAATAAATATGTATGTGCTCAGTCGCTCAGTTGTGTCCGACTCTTTGTGACCCCATGGACTGCACCCTGCCAGGCTCCTCTGTCCACAGGGATTCTCCAGGCAAGAATACTTGAGTGGATTTCCATGCCCTCCTCCAGGGGATGTTCCCAACCCGAACCCAGGTCTCCCGCATTGCAGGCAGATTCTTTACCCACTGAGCCACCAGGGAAGCCCGTCAGTTCAGTTCAGTTCAGTCGCTCAGTTGTATCCGACTCTTTGCGACCCCATGAATTGCAGCATGCCAGGCCGGGAAGCCCAGAGAAGTAAATAAACGAACACCTTAAAATTTTAAAAACTTAAAACGTATCTCTTCCCTCCCGATCCCTGAAAGGGCATTTAGGGATGCTGACCCTGGTGAATGTCTTGTTCCTCAACCTTCTGATTTGTTGCAAGGCAAACAGGGTTTTCTCCTGAAACACATGGCACTAAAGTCTGATGCTCTCAGGGAATAACACACAGAGGGATTCAATCAAACCATACTGACCGGACACACTCTTGGTGACGGTTTGTTATTGTTCATTAGTTGCTAAGTCGTGTCCGACTCTTCTGTGACCCCATGGACTGTACCCACCCGGCTCCTCTGTCCATAGGATTTCCCAAGCAAGAATACTGGAGTGGGTTGCCGTTTCCTTCTCCGGGGGATCTGCCCGACTCAGGGATCAAACCCACATCTCCTGCTTGGCAGGCGGATTCTTTACCACTGAGCCACCCAGGAAGCCCCCTGGTAATGGTGTCAGAGCTAATTAGAGAGAGCGCATGAAAGCTTCAGCCCACTCAGAAAAGTGGACCAAGGATGATGCTGCTCAAACGGATTCACTCTCTGGTCTCTGAACAACAACCATCAGTGGGTCTTGCTGGAGAGTGACATTCCTATCCTTGGCTGACAGCCTTTATTATCCATTGACCTCCATTTCAATCTACAAAGAGCTGCACAGCCTGCTACATGCAGGAAGTTTCTAATGAGCTAAGAGAGGAAGGAGGCGTGAAAGTCATCAGAAAGTGAGCGGCGCTGGTATTTCGAAATCAAACTGGGGAGAAATGTGATGCTGGCTGACAGATGGGAGGCGGAGCCCAGGCTGTTTGTTGTAAAGTAGCTGAGAAGGCGATTTGCCAGAAAACAAGGTTGAGAGACAGAGACGTGAATGACTGTTGACACAGGAACCACCCTCCGAGTGTTGCTGGGTGAACGTCAACAGGAAATAGACTCGGCCTATGACAGCGGCCCCGAGAGAGGACCTCCTGGGCACCATGCTCTGGGGGCTCCTCATCCCCTGGGGATGGAGGGCGGCCAGGGGATGTCAGCATCCGTCTTACTCTCCCTTGAATCACATGCAGACCGCCACACTCCGTCCTCAGGGGAAACCCCTCCCTCTTCCCCGGAAAGCCATGCCATCATCCATAGCAACTTCTGCTCACCCCAACACTCCCCAGAACCCTGTTCAGCAGCCAACGAGAACTTCAGCTCCTTTGTGGTCTTGCCCTCTTTCTAGGCTTTCCCCCAGTCTGGAAGCAGTTTCAAGGACAGTGCAGAGCACTGACATGGGACACTTTGTACAGTGTCTTAGCCCCAACAACAGACAGACATTTCCACTTCAACAACTCATTTCTCTGGCCAGCATCCAAACCTTGTCATCTCCAGGACGCCATTCACCTCCAATCCCCAAATTTTTCATCAATGCTACCATCTCATTTGCTCAGCCTGATGACCCTGGCTTTGGCACTTGACTGAGACTTTTTTTTTTTTTTTGACTGAGACTTTTAATCCCTAAATGGTGCCTCTTCTTTTGAATGTCAGCTAATCCTTCATTTTAATTCCTTCTGAAATCATGGACCCTGCTACTGAGTAGCTTCAACAAATATTTTTCAAGTATCCACTATGTATCAGACACTATTTATTTATTTATTTTTGGCTGCCCTGGGTCTTCATTGCTGCGTGCCCAGGCTTTTGATTGCAGTGGCATCTCTTGTTGCAGCAAATGGCCTCTAAGTGTGCAGGCTTAGTAGTTGTGGCCCACGGGCTTAGTTGCCCTGTGGCATGTGGCATCTTCCTGGACCAGGGATCAAGCCCGTGTCCCCTGCACTGGCATGCAGATTCTTAACCACTGGACCACCAAGCAAGTACCCAGACCTTATTCTAGATGCTGGGAGAAACCAGAAATGGTTCTTGCCCTCCTGGAGCTTACTATCTAATGGGAGAGACACAAAGTCTAGTGCAGTGGCTCTTAATGGAAGGAAGAAGATTTCATACTTCCCCAGGGAACATTTGGCAAAGTCTGGAGACATTGTGGCTGCCACAATTTGAGGGATGCTATTGTCATCTAGTAAGTAGGGATAGGGGATACTGAAAAAACATCCTAAAATGCAGAGACCACCCCTCACACATGCATATACACACACACACAGCAAAGAATTACCCTGGTCCAGGGACTTCCCTGGTGGTCCATTAGCCAAGACTCTGCAGGGGGCCTGGGTTCAATCTCTGGTCAGGGAACTAGATCCCATGTGTGGCAACTAAGATTCAGCACAGCCAAATGAATAAATAAATGTTTTTAAAAAAGAGAATTAGCCTGCCCCAAATGTCACCACTGCTAATGTTGAGAACTTATAGTGGGAAAGACACAGTCTAATGGGAGAGGCATATTAATTTGATAATCACCCAAGCAAATACAAAACAGCCGTGACTGCAAACGAAGGAGGAGACTTAAGCTAACCAGAAAGGTTAGCCCTCCAGACAGGGCTTCCTGCAGGAAGAGTTGCTTAAAGTAGGAACTGGACAGATGATAGGAGCTAACCAAGCCACAAAGGAAAAGGAAAACTTTACAAGAAGAGGGGAAAGTTTTGCATTAGGCTGGTGATGTAGAGAGCCTGGTGAGGATGAGGAACTGTTAGATAGTGTCTGGAATACAGTTCACATATAGCTCAACAAATGCTTCTTCAAAGAACGAATAAATGAATGAACTGACAGGTGTATACTGTAGATGGAGAGTAGGGTGGATCTCTAAAGAGTAGGAGTCATTTTCCACATTCAAAAGTAAAATTGGTCTGTAATCTTCTTGATGGATAAAACTAGCGTTATCCTAGTCTCAAAACATGGTATACAAAAGTCAATCCTAGGTGGATAATTGACTTAAAAACGAGAAGTTCTAGACGGTAATATAGGAGAATATCTTTATGACCTTTGAATAGGAAAATATTTTTAAAATATGATATAAAAGGCAGTAATTAAGGAAAAGTGGTAAATGGAACAACATTAAAATTAAGATCTGTTAAAGAGAACCCTCTTACACTATTGATGGCAATGTAAATTGGTACACTCACTATGGAAAACAGTACAGAGTTTCCTTGAGTGAGTGAAAGTTGCTCAGTTGTGTCCGATTCTTTGTGACCCCATGGAAGTGAGGTCCATGGAATTCTCCAGGCCAGAATACTGGAGTGGGTAGCCTTTCCCTTCTCCAGGTGATCTTCCCAACCCAGGGATTGAACCCAGGTCTCCTGCACTGCAGGCGGATTCTTTACCAGCTAAGCCACAAGGGAAGTGGAGTTTCCTCAGAAAACTAAACATAGAGTTATTGTATAATCCAGCAATCCCTCTCCTGGGCATGTATGTCAGAAAAAATTATAATTCAAAAAGACACATGCAACCCATGTTCACAGCAGTATTATTTAAAATAGCCAAGACATGGAAGCAGTCTAGATGTCTATCAACAAACAAATGGATAAAGAAGATGTGATATATATATATACAATGGAATATCACAGTCATAAAAAAGGATGAAATAATGCCATTTGCTGCAACATATATACACCTAGAGATTATCATACTAAGTGAAGTAAGTCAGAGAGAGAACAAATATTATATAAAATAACATATTTGACATCTAAAATATGACATAAATTAACTTACCTACAAAACAGAAATAGACTCAGACAGAGACCAGGCTTGCAGTTGCAAAGTGGGTGAGGAGTGGGGGAGGGATGGATTGGGAATTTGGGGTTAGCAGATGCAACTCATCTGTAGAATGGATAAACAAGGTCCTCCTGTATAGCACAGGGAACTATATTCAACATCCTGTGATAAACCATAATGGAAAAGAATATGAAAAAGAATATATATATATATATGTATAACTCCATCAATTTGTTATACAGCAGAAATTAACACAATGTTGTAAATCAACCATACTTGAATAAAATAGTTTTTAAAAAGATCTGTTTTTCAAAAAATACCATTAAGAGTTAAAAGGCGAATCACAGAATAGGGGGCAAAGATATTTGCAATACATGTAATCAGCTTAAGGGCTTGTTTCCAGAATGTACAAAGAACTTCTATCAATAAGAAGAAACTGTATACCATAAGAGAAAAGTTGGCGAAAGTCCTAGACATGTTATTTTCCCAAAGAGGACATCGGAATGGCCAGAAAATATATAAACAGAATTGCCAATGGAAAGCACAGTGAGAAAATTACACAGTCACCAAATTGGCAAGAATTTTAAAGCTGGAAAATACCAAGTATTGGCAAGGACATAGAGCAACGGTGCAAAGGGAATCTGCATGCCCTGCTGCTGGGAGTATAAACTGATAGAGCTACTCTGGGAATAAATTTGGCAGTGTCTAATCAAACCGGATAAACACATCCAATGACCCAGAAATTCCACCTATATTTAGATTTTTCTCCATAAACATAACTTTCATATTCATCAGGACACGTGTATAAAAATGTTACCAGGACTTCCCTGGTGGTCCAGTGGTTAAGAATCCACCTGCCAACAAGGGGTCATGGGTTCGTGGTCTGGGAAGATCCCACATTCTGTGAGGCAGCTAAGCCTCTTCACCACAATTACTGAGTCTGCACTCTAAAGCCTGTGGTCTGCAATGAGAGAAGACACCGCAATGAGAAGCCCATGCACTGCAGCGAAGAGCAAGCCCCACTCAGCGCAACTAGAGAAAGCCCATGTGCAGCAACGCAGACCCAGCACAACCAAAAATAAAAATGAGTAACTTTTTAAAATGTTACCAGCGACACTGTCCATCACAGGCTAACACTGTGCTGGGCTGGGCTTAGGCTCTCAGTCACGTCTGACTCTGCGATCCCACGTACCGTGTAGCCCACCAGGCTCCCCTGTCCATGGGGATGCTCCAGGCAAGACTACTGGGGTGGGTTGCCATGCCTCCTCTAGGCTAGCATTAGGAACAACCTAAATGCTTGTGAACGAAAGAAGAGACAAATATATCGGAGTATAGTCATACTCTGGGATACTACATAGAAATGGAAATTAATAAATCAGGTACATGCAAGGAAAGAATATTATCCCTGATTCCATGTACTATATTTCATTCCAAAAAAGTAAAATTAAACCATATTCTTAAGGTGTGCACAATTAAAGCTGTAAAGAAAAGTAAGGGAGTGAGTTCAGTGAAACTCACAAAGAAAGGAAGATATTGCTATCTGGTAAAGGCATGTGAGGGAGGGTATTACACTTTGTGACTCCATCTGGGTATTTGTTTTACAGTAATTTGTTAAGCACCACATTTGTGTCTTATCACTTTTCTCTGTTTATTTTATTGCCTGATAGAAATGGATTGGGTAGCTTTTTATTGCTCCTCAGCACTATGGCATTTATTATCTAGCATCAGCTTCATCTCCCCTTTGAATAAAATGTCAACCAAAGAACGTCTGGAGCCACAGGAATTTTTAATTCAGCAATAAAGACTGGAGATCCTTTCACAGCAGCACAACTCTGTCAATTTCAGCCCTTTTCACAGCATGATATTCACAGTACAGATACCCAATCCTCCAATCAGTGATACTGTGGTAGTCCCCAGGTTTTTCTATTATAAACCACAGCAGTCATTTCAATTCTTCATGCCTCTTCTCAACCTTTGACTACACAAGTTCCTTCCTCACGCCCAGCAAATGACACTACCTTCTACTTCATAGAGAAAATAGAAACCATCAGCTAAAAATATCTGGCTACCCTATCTTAAAACTGACCTACATTTCCGTCATCCTTTACTTCTCCTATTCAAAGTGCTCACTTCTAGTCAGTATTATTCTGCCTCAGAGATTTTGTCCATGTAGGGGCTGGGCAGACCCAGGCTCCCCATCGACCAAAAGCCATGCTTTTAGGCTCATTATTATCTCCAAGCAAGATAATTTACTTATTCCTACCTCACTGCCTTTGCATAAGATTGCACTACTTCCAATACAGAGTGATTTTTTAAAATGATTTTTCTGATCATTAAGTAGTTCTTTCTACTTTGTACATTTTTTAAGTTTCCATAATAAAAAGTTAAAATCAGTTATTACTTGATGAATAACACTGATACTGTGTGATCTTGCTCTGCCTAGGAGAATACCTAAAACAGGATTAAGCCTAGAGGGTATGTGTGACAGAAAACTGTCAATAAGAGCAGAAGTGATTTTTGTAAACTACCTCTGTCAAAAAGTCTAAAGCACTACTATTTTGTAACAAAAAATTTGACATATCACGTCAGCCAGAAATAACTCAATTATTATGGTTTTAGGTGGAAAGGAAGAAAGAAAAATCACTGAATCGTGTGTGTGTGTGTCTGTGTTGAAAGCAGTAATCTTTCTGACTTACTTCACTCTGTATAATGGGCTCCAGTTTTATCCACCTCATTAGAACTGATTCAAATGAATTCTTTTTAATGACTGAGTAATACTCCATTGTGTATATGTATATATATGGAATTTAGAAAGATGGTAACGATAACCTTATATGCAAGACAGAAAAAGAGACACAGATATACAGAACAGACTTTTGGACTCTGTGGGAGAAGGCAAGGGTAGGATGATCTGAGAGAACAGCATCGAAACATGTATATTATCAAGTGTGAAACAGATCACCAGCCCAGGTGGGAAGCATGAGACAAGTGCTCAGGGCTGGTGCACTGGGATGACCCAGAGGGATGGGATGGGGAGGGAGGTGGGAGGGGGGTTCAGGATGGGGAACACATGTAAATCCATGGCTGATTCATGTCAGTGTATGGCAAAAACCACTACAATATTGTAAAGTAATTAGCTTCCAACTAATAAAAATAATTGGGGAGGAAAAAAAAAAGAAAGCAGTAATCTGTTATGGCTTAAACATTCAGAAAAGACTGTGATTTTGTGTTTTGACATTCAAAAAAAAATTTTTTTGAGCCCACATCACTTCCAGCCTCTGAATACCCCATATGTATCTTTGATGTCATTACTCAAAATGTCTCATCATTACTAGGTGGGAACTGCTAAGGACAGTGTTCCTAATAGTCCTAATGAATACATCAGTCACCCCTCACTGATGCTGCGACCTCTTGGGGACTGTGTAACGGATGTCCACTGGCAGGATGGAAGGATGCTGCTGAGAGGGAAGGGATGAATGCAGGGCTGACCCTCCCAACGGATCTTCCTATTCCATAGCACCTGGACGCCCTCAGACTCACCTGACCAGTGATGTAGATTGGAAGGAAGATCCAGGACAACATCAGCACGAAAAATAAGCCCTGCCGGAGAAAACAGAATCAGGACTCAGCTCCTGCCCACACTGTGGTGACAAGTTTGGATTTCCTTACATCTGGATGGAACCTGGTCTGGTCTGCTCCTGGTTCCATCTCTTACTTACCGAGTAACTCACCCTCTCCGGGCCATCACATCCCCAGATTTAAACAGAACATGGGGATGAAGTGGGGCAGAGTGGCTCCCAGGGCTATGCCTCCTAAACCTTGCATATCCCACTTCGTCCCCTTGTGTTCCCTCCCCTCCTTGGGCAGGGGTTAAAGCAAGGCTGTGAGGTCAGGCAGGCCATGCTGATGAACAGCTGGTGATGCTGGGAGAGTTTACACAGGTCTCTGAGACTCATTTTTCTCACCTGTGCAATGACAGTAACAGTGCCGCCACTGGATTGTTGCAAGGGAATCAGTAAGATGATGCTTACTGAGCACTCATTATATTCCAGACATTCTTGTGCATGCCTTACAAGCGTGAAGTCATTTAATCCTCACAATGACCCGATATGGAAGGTACCATTATTTTCTCTGTTTTATACACGAGCCTCAGAGAGGTCAAGTAATTTGCCCAAGGTCACACAGCTTGTAAATTTTAGAGCCCAGATTTGAATCCAGACGGTTTGGTGCTAATCTGTAATTGAATCCCATAATATGATGATGTATGTAGTGTACTTAAGTCTATGGCACAGGGTAAGCGCTAAAAAAAATGAGTTTTATGAAGATGAAGATCACTATTAATAAATGCATCCCCTCCCATCAGTAAAAATCATATCCTGAATGAGCCTGCTATGCAAAGAGTGTGTCCTATCTCCTGAGTATCTGTGGGGTGGCAAAAAGATCAAGAACCACGGAACCACATAAGTTTTGTGATGGCCAATTGATATCTGATACACCCCCCCAGTCCCACAAAACCTTCTATCTTCTGCATCTGCACAGAAGAGACACTGTGCCTTCTTCACACACACATTTGCCTTACAGACTCCCATCAAGCGAACATGGGGAAGCCTGCAATATGACTTGCAGACCAAATTAATTTTTGCTAATCGGGGTGCCCTTGATGATTCCTGCTTGTTTTTTCATAAAGCACCACTCTATATTTAGAAGAGCAGACCATGCATAAAACTGCCTCCCCCCTCCCCTGAATCCACCTGTTTGGTAATCTTGAACTGACATTGCCCTGGAAACACACTTACATTAAGCTCGTAAGCAGTTACAGAAAGACCCGCAGCGGCACCTGACCCTGCCAGGCCAACGAAATGTCCACTTCCAACATTGCTGGCAAACAAGGATGCACCCACCTGTGGGGAGACGGACAGGTCAGATCCTGGAGCCAAGGTCTGGGGTGGCTTCTTCCCACTCCCCTTCTTCCCATACTCCAAAGGGACCAAGACAAAAGGAGAAAGTGGGGCCAACCCTAGTTTATCTAGCAACTTTTTTCAAATTAGAAAAAACCTCTCCTCCAAGACTCTTTTACCTTCATCTTTAGGAAACTGGTATAACAAATATGCATATCTAGGATGCCTAAAATGTAAATTGTGTCCCCCTCTAGGGTTGTGCAGTGTACAACTTGAACAACTGTATGCAGCCTCCCTAGGGGTTAGGGAGGATAACAGGTGTTGTAGAAAGTGCTCCAGGATGAGAATCAGGAAGCCTATGTTGTTCCTCAGCCCCACTTCTAACTTAGCAAAGTAGAGAGCCCTTCTAATAGAACTCTAAGTGGGTAGAACTGTTCTTAAGGACCCCAATTCCTGGACTTCATTGATTACATAAGACAAACCTGGGCACCTGGCCCCAGTTGGGCCAATTACATTCTCTCTCCTGGGAATCTGGACCTGGGAAATCATCTTTGCTGGTCCCTTAGGCTGGGGGACACGTAACCCAGGGCAGTGTGTGTGTAGCAAGGGGATGGGGAGCGGGGTGAGCAGCACATTCATGTCTGCCGCTCTGAGAGGAGAATGAAGAAGACGCAGAAAAAGGTAGCTCAAGGGAGGACAGAATCAGATAGAGACAAAGATAGAGAGAGATGATCGGGGGAGAAAGAGAGAGAGGGACTGTTTGTGAGGGGACTGTGGTACCTCCCACTGACTTTCTCGTCTCTGGTTTTTATCTGACTCTATGCCACTGATCTGTCACCATCACACTCTCTTGAATGTAGTAGCTTGGTAGTGTTTCAAAGTAGAGAAGTCCTAAGTCAGTCCTCCAGCTTTTTTCTTCCTTTTCAAGATTGTTTCAAAAAAAAAAAAAGATTGTTTCAGCTATTCTGGGTCCCTGGTGTTTCCATCTGAATTTTAGGATTGCCTTACCAATTTCTGCAAAACAAGGCGAGGGGGTGATGCAGATGGAATTATGATAGGGATTGAATCTGTAGTTTAATCTGTAGTTCAGCTTAGGGACTATTACTATTTGCATTAAATAGATACTACCTAATGTGCCACTTTAATTCCCTGATTAGCTCAGTCCAATCCAGTTCAGGTCATTTCAGTCACTCAGTCATGTCCGCCTCTTTGCGACCCCATGAACCTCAAGCAGCTGCAATGTCAAGTTGATGATTTTTTAACTAACACCTCTGGATAAAAAAGCTGCTCACACTGGGTGATCATTGATTCGGATCAGATAAAGACAAGTTGTACAAGCGTGCTTTCTAGGGTTAAATACTGGCAATAATATGAGAATGGGGCTTTGAACGAGACCCAATCCTGTTCTAACCTACTGGTCTTCAAGACTACTGCAGAGCTGAGGAGAAGCGGATGGGAATAGAGCCAGGTAAGACACCACACAGCTTCCTGATCTTGTTGAGATTCAGTTGTTTTTCTTGAATTAAAGCTCCCTGGGGGCTTCCCTGGTAAAGAAACTGCCTGCCAGTGCAGGAGACATGAGAGACACGGGTTCAGTCCCTGGGTTGGGAAGATCCTCTGGAGAAGGGAATGGCAACCCACTCCAGTATTCTTGCCTGGGAAATCTCAAGGACAGAGGAACCTGGCGGGCTACAGTCCATAGGGTCACACAGGGTCAGACACGACTCAAGTGACTTAGGACACACACACGGGGCTTCCCTGGTGGTACAGTAGATAAGAACCTGCCAATGCAGGGGACACAGGTTTGATCCCGGGCCTGAAAAGGTTCCACATGCCGGGCAGCAACAAACCCCATGTGCGGCAACTACTGAGCCCATGCTCTAAAGCCAGCAAGCTGCAGCTACTGAAGCCCACGTGCCCTAGGGCCCATGCTCCGCAACAAGAGAAGCCACCACAATGATAAATCCATGCACTGCAATGAAGAGGAGCCCCTGCTGACCGCAACTAGAGAAAACCCATGCAGCAACAAAGACCCAGCACAACCAAAAAAGAATAAAATAAATAAATAATTTTTTTAAAAAGTTCTCTGGAGGAAAGTTCAAAGATCTTTACTCTGCCATTCCCAATGACACCACCCTGCATGTTCCTCTGAAATGTGACTTTTCCGCTCTTCCCATAAAGAACTCGCACTGGCCGATGGCTTATTTTGACCAATATGATGCGGTGAAAGTGACACTGTGTGACTTCCAGGTCAAGGCTCAGCAGCCCGGCAGCTTTCATTTTTGCCCTTTGAAGTCAAATGCCTTATAAAAACCTTGGTCTGGGTCACTAAACGATGAGGGGCATGTAGAGAGTGAAGCCCTAGTCTTCTGGCCATCCCCACCAGAGCCATATCTGTGGATGGGGCCGTCTTGGCGTCTAGCCCATCCAGCCAACAGCTAAATGCAGTGCCATAGAGCTGAAGTGCTAAAGAGCAGGGGAGGAACCACCCACTCGAACCATGCAATCATTAGAATAATGATTTATTATACCGCTGGGACTTCCCTAGTGGTACAGTGAATGAGAATCTGTCTGCCAACGTGGGGGAAATGGGTTCAATCCCTGGTTTGGGAAGATCCCACATGCTGGGGAAACAGAGCAACGAAAGCCCATGCACCACAACTCCTGAGCCCTCACCCTAGAGCCCACGAGCCGCAACTACTTAGCCTGTGAGCCGCAACTACTGAAGCCCATGCGCCTAGAGCCTGGGCTCCGAAACACGAGAAGCCACTGCAATGAGGAACCTGTGCACTGCAACGAAGAGCAGCCCCCACTCACTGCAACTAGAGAGAGCCCAAGTGAAGCAATGAAGACGCAGCATAACCAAAAATTAATTAATCTCTTACAAAGATATAATACACTATATATATATATAACTGAGTCACTTTGGTGTACAGCAGAAATTAACATAGCATTGTAAGTCCACTATACTTCAGCTTTTTAAAAATAAATTTTAAAAAGAAATAATACACTGTAGTGGTTGTGAGCCACTAAATTTATGGGTGGCTTCTTAGGAGCAATAGCTAACTGATGCTATTATTCCAAAGCCCATTCTCTTAACAACACCTCCTTTCCATTGACATCATTCTCCTGAGTGAAGAAAGCAAAGAAAGTTACACAACTGCCCTTTCCTTCTTGACCTGAAGGGTCATCCAAGCATGTGAGCAAAGAAATGGATACAAGTATGCAAAAGCAGGCATACTTAGGTGAGCTGCTATATTCCAATGGAATTTTTTTTTGAGCCCAGCATCACTCATCATAAAGACCATTTGACCAGCATTTCTTAAAGTTCAATCATTACAGGACTTCCCTGGAGGTCAGTGGTTAAGACTTCACCTTCCAATGCAGAGGGTGTGGGTTCCATCCCTGGTTCGGGGGCTAAGATGCCACATGCCTCACGGCCAAAAATCCAAAACATAAAACAGAAGCAATATTGCAACAATTTCAGTAAAAGCTGTAAAGAAAAAATTCAGTCACTGAGTACTTCTTCTGTAGCCATCTCTATGTCTCCTGCACCTGCACTGGTATTTACTCAATATTTTAGCTTATACTGACTTCTTCTTTAACTTATATATATGATTATGTATTTTATTATTTAACCAATTATTATATATTAATATGATACATGCATACGTATGTATTTACAACTTCACGTGGAAAACCAGCATCAGTTGCTTTACACAGAAGAGAACCATACAAATAAGATGAAAATGAAAAAAAGAGCTATTAAATTATCTCTAGGTTCTCTGGACTACCAAATTTACTTAACCTGAGGCTTGCATTCTCTTTGTTAAACACAGATTAGTCAGTGCTGAAAGACCGGTAAAGCCATCTTAGTAGCAAATTGTGACTTTCTTTTATGTAACCAAGAGGACTAACTGGGAATAAGAAAGGGAATATTCCCACGATGCAATCTGATGTTATTCAATGCTGTGTCTGTGTACAACTGAAAAATCACCGTGCACCTGTTGTTCACATTTCGGGAAACGCTGCACTAGATCACAAGCTCCTTGAGGGTGAAGACAAGCTCAGTGATGTCTCCTCTGTTTGGTGCGGTGCTGGACAGGGAATTGTTCTAACTAATTTACTGAATATATAACGCAGAGCTCATTTTTGGTATCTTTTGAGAACAGTGTGGTCATTGTCTTCAGACATTGTATTGACCAGCAGCTCAGATACTGGTTATCTCTCTGCATCTTACACCTTTTGGACTCCCTGCAAATGGGAAATGCCTTCTCTCTGTTTAGTTGGGAGACTTAACCCTTACAATAGAAGATCATGAATAAAATTATCATTTCTGATTCCTTACTCAGGACCCATGAAGCAGAGGCCTGTGTGTATATATGTGAGTGTATATGTGTGCATGTGTGTATTTCCACAAACTGGAAAATTCTTCAAGAGATGGGAATACCAGACCACCTGACCTGCCTCCTGAAAAACCTGTATGCAGGTCAAGAAGCAACAGTTAGAACCGGACATGGAACAACAGACTAGTTCCAAATTGGGAAAGGAGTACCTCAAGGCTCCATATTGTCACCCTGTTTATTTAACTTATATGCAGAGTACATCATGCGAAATGCTGGGCAGGATGAAGCACAAGCTAAAATCAAGATTGCCAGGAGAAACATCAATAATCTCAGATATGCAGATGACACTACCTTGATGGTAGAAAGCAAAGAGTAACTAAAGAGCCTTTTGACAAAGATGAAAGAGGAGAGTGAAAAAGGTGGCTTAAAATTCAACATTCAGAAAACTAAGATTATGGCATCCAGTCCCATCACTTCAAACAGATGGCAAATAGATGGAGAAACAATGGAAACAGTGACAGACTTTATTTCCTTGGGCTCTAAAATCACTGCAGATGGTGACTGCAGCCATGAAATTAAAAGATGCTTGCTCCTTGGAAGAAAAGTTACGACAAACCTAGACAGTGCATTAAAAAGGAAAGACATTACTTTGCTGACAAAGGTTCATCTAGTTAAAGCTATAGTTTTTCCAGTAGTCATGTATGGATGTGAGAGTTCGACCATAAAGAAGACCGAGTACTGAAGAATTGAGACTTTTGAACTGGGTTGTTGGAGGAAGCTCTTGAGAGTCCCTTGGACTGCAAAAGATCAAACCAGTCAATCCTAAAGGAAACCAACCCTAAATATTCATTGGAAGGACTGATGCTGAAGCTGAACCTCCAATACTTTGGCCACCTGATGCCAAGAGCCAACTCATTAGAAAAGACCCTGATGCTGGGAAAGATTGAAGGCAGGAGGAGAAGTGGATGACAGAGGGTGAGATGGTTGGATAGCATCACTGACTCAATGCACATGAGTTTGAGCAGGTTCCGGGAGATGGTGAAGGACAGGGAAGACTTGCATGCTGCAGTCTATGGGCTCACAAAGAGTAAGACACGACTGAGCGACTGAACAACAATGTATTTAGCAATGCCTTTAGCTTCCCTTGAATAGCAGCTACTAATTGGGCTGTTGTATTTGTTATTTGGGTTCTCAACATTCTTTCCACCTGGGCCCAGTAATGGTCTCCAGTTTTCCTTCAGGGTCTAGCCCTTCTTATTTCTCATCACATCTGCCTCAGAGCAGGCTCCACGCCCTCCAGATTAGGCACTGAGTGTGTGACCCAGGCTTGAGTCAGTTAACACAGCAAACAACCTTGGTCACAGTGACTAACACAGAGATGGGCTTGGGACACGTATTTTCCAGGAATCCTGCCACAGAGGCCGGGCTCGTCCCATGCTAGGCTGGAGACTGAGAGAATGGCAAGTCTGGAGCAGTGGCCATCATCCTGTTGACATGAAGTTGAGCTTGTTGGGAATGGCACCCATCCAAAAGAAGAGAAGCTGATAGAGATAGATAGGTGATAGACAAATAATGGATAGGCAGATAAATGTGTGTGCTTAATCACTCAGTTCTGTGTCCGACTCATGCAGCCCTATGGACTGTAGTCCACCAGGCTCCTCTGTCTATAGGATTTTCCCAGGCAAGAATCCTGGAGAGGGTTGCCATTTCCTCCTCCAGGGGATCTTCCCAACCCAGGGATCGAACCCACATCTTCTGTGTCTCCTGAATTGCAGGTGGATTGTTTATCCTCTGAGCCATCAGGGAAGCCCAGATAGACAGGCAGATAGATAGAAAGGTAGACACAAGTAGAAAGACAGATAGATAGACAGATAGATGGGATAAACCAGATACCAATGATCACTTGAGCCCCTATACCCTGCCATACCTGAAACCAGACCAACTCTAGGTTTTTCCCTTAGATGAGCTGATGGATTCCTTTTGTTCAAACTGTTTCGAGTTGGAGCTAAGTCTTCTCTAGTTTAGACTGTGACTTCTAGACAACAAGGGACCAGAGAGTCCTGAGAAAGCAAAGGCTAGACAGAGTATCGGGACTTGAAGAGTCTTTTAATTGAACCAAAGACTACTTACTGGCCACCACAGCATGTTCCCTCCAGCTAGAAAGTAGCCTTTGACTGTGTCTCTTTTGGTCTTCACTGTCGACTGAAAGACAGAAGAGCATTGGGTAAAGGAAATGCTAGCAATCAGAGGCGCCCCCGGATAGTCTAATCCCTGATTATACCTGGGAGTCCAGCAGGCCAGATTCAGACATCAAACTTATTTTGGGGTTTGTTTGGTTTGGGGTTTTGTTTGTTTGTTTTTGTAAGAGTCCCTGAGCAATACTTCCCATGGTCATTATTTGCATGAAATATCTTACTTCACTATTTGTTGCACCATGCAGCTTGTGGTACTTAAGTTCCCCAACGAGGGATGGAACCTGCCCTCGGCAATGAAAGCGTGGAGTGTTAACCACTGGACCACCAGGGAAGTCCCTCAACTCTAATTTTTTTTTTTTTTAAAGTGAGGGACTTCCCTGGTGGTTCAGAGGCTAAGACTCTTTTCTTCTACTTCCCAGGTTAGGGAAATAAGATCCCACATGCTCTGTGGTGAGGCCCCGAAATAAAAATTTCAAAAAAAAAAAAAAAAGCCTCTGAGGTCCTTTAAAAAAAAGTATAGGTGATGTATGATATTATATAAGTTATAGGTGATTTACAATTTTTAAATATTGTACTCCACTTACAGTTATAAAATATTGGCTATATCCTCTGTAGTATGCAATATATTCTTGAAGCTTATTTTATGCATAATAGTTTGTACCTTTTAATGCTCTACTCCTGTATTTCTCCTCCCCTCTCCCCACTGATAACCACTAGTTTCTTCTCTATATCTGTGATTCTACTTTTTTGTTCTGTTTTCTCCCTTAATTTTTTTTTTTGATGTGGATCATTTTTAAAATTCTTTATTGAATTTGTTACAATATTGCTTCTGTTTTATGTTATGTCTTTTGTATTTTTTTCTGTTTTTTTGATCATGAGGCATGTGAAAATATGAGGCATGTGGAAGCATGAGGCTCCCTGACCAAGGATGGAACCCACACCCCACCAGGGAAGTCCTTCTACTTCTTTTTAGTTATATTCACTAGTGGTTGTACTTTTTAGATCAAATATGTTTTGTGTGACCCATGGTTTGTTTTTCAGGAGTTATTTACTTGTTTGTTTCTGGCTGTGTGGAGTTTTGGCTGCGGCACTCAGGTTTCTCTCTGGGTGTGGCCCATGACCTTAGCAGTTGTGGTTGCACAGACGTAGTCCCCACACAGCAGGTGGGATCTTAGTTCCCCTACCAGCGATCTAACCTGTGTCCCCTGCATTTGAAGGTGGATTCTTAACCACTGGTCCACCAGGGAAGTCCCTGTTAGATGTATGGTTTTTAAGATTTACATTTGAATCCCATAGAGGAGACAAACTCTTCAGGTCAATACCCCCTACAACCCCCTGCCTCACACATGTATTATAACCTACTAGGTCCCCCAGGCATCTGAGTTTTAGACCGTGGTTTGTCTGTGACAGCCCACAGTGGAAGTCATTTATTGAGTATCAGTACCATGTGCCAGGGGACTGCCCTGCTGACTCAGACAGTAAAGAATTTGCCTGCAATGCGGGAGACCTGAGTTCAATCCCTTGGGTCAGGAAGATCCTCTGAAGTGGCAACTCACTCCAATATTCTTGCCTGGAGAATTCCATGGCCAAAGGAGCCTGGAAGGCTACAGTCCACAGGATCTCAAGGAGTTGGACACAACTGAGTGATTTTCACTCACTCACTCACCAAGTGCCAGGCTCTGCAGTAAGCATTTTGAAGCATCATCTCATTTTAATTCTTATCAACTCCTATGAGAGATTCTTTGGGTGTCTCAGATGATAAAGAATCTGCCTGCAATGCAGGAGACCCAGCTTCCATCTCTGGATTAGGAAGATCCTCTGGAAGAGGGAATGGCAACCCACTCCAGTATTCTTGCCTGGAGAATTTCATGGACAGAGGAGCCTAGTGGTCTATAGTCCATGGGGGTCACAAAGAGTTGGACTGAGTGACTTTCACTTTCAATTTCTATGAGGCTGATGTCATCAAGCCAATCTAATACATGAACAAATCAAGGCTCAGAAACAGTCACTTATCTAGTGCCATATTTCTACACAGAGGAAGACTGAGAACTCAAACCCAGGTCAGCCTGATTTCAGAGCTCGTTAGGAGTGAGCTTCTTGGCCCTAAAGGTACTTTAACAGAGACATTTAAACCACTAAGTGATCTTGGATAAGTTGTAACTTCTCCCAGCTCTGGGTGCAGATATTGGTAAGAGGAGTCTTACTGGATGGGAGATGACATGAAATGATATCTTTTCATCCTTGCAAAAGATATTACTATAGCAAACAGACACTATGGCTTATTCCTGCTGAACCCTGACCCAGGAAGTATTTTCCAAGAGTAAAGAACTCCTTGAGCTAAAAGGGATCATCTAAATCCAGGGCTTCCCAAACCAGTACTACATCAGAGTCTCCTGATTCTCTTGTGAAAATACAGATTCCCAGCAACTCTAACCCTTATTCTAACTCTACCTGTACCCCTAATCCTGATCCCAATCCTGTCTGACTTGAAAACCTTGACTCTTAGGACTTCCCTGGTGGTCCAGTGGTTAGGACTCCACACTTTGACTGCACGGGGCATGGGTGTGATCCCTGGTTGGGGACCTAAGAAACCCACAAGCCATGCAGTGTGGCCAAAAATAAAAATAAAAAGCCAGTCTCTCCCTCTGACCTGACTTACCCATAGTCCAACAGCCAGGACAAAGAGGAAATACAGAATCAGTACTGCGATGTCACCTGCTTCCAGCGTCCTCCGGGGAAACGCCTCCAGGGGATCTGACTGTGTGGGTGGAGGGCTGCTGGCGCTGCTCTCCATGGTCCTGAATGAGTTCTCGCAACCCTGTGGAAGTGCAAATGTGCGTCACACACCAGGACCCAGTGCCACGTTTCTCACCCTTTCCATAACTGCCTCCTTGGGCAACCAAGCAGGAAGACACATGTGGAAGGATGTGTGATGGAGACAGACCTAAGGAAGGCAAATCCATCTGTTCTCTCTCTCATTCAGCAAATATTTACAAGGAAGCCACATCCAATCTACAGTTAATGTTCACCAACCCCACCACTCACTTGGCAAAATACAAAGAAAAATATTTCAGTATTTGTGGCTCACAGGCTCTAGAGCACAGGCTCGGTAGCTGTGGCCCACAGGTTTAGTTGCCCCGTGGCAGGTGGAATCTTCAGGGACCAGGAATGGAACCTGTGTCCATGCGTTGGCAGGTGGATTCTCAGCCACTGGACCACCAGGGAAGTTCAAATGTGTTTATTTAACAAGCATTTATATAGCATCTTCTATATGACAGGCATCATCCTAAGTGTTTATAACCTTGCAGAGTAGGCAGCCCAGTAATGGGGTAACTCAGCTCATAGATGATAACACAACATGATGTTTCATACAAGTGGGTGTGTATAATGACAGACGTATTAAGGATTCAAGCCTAAGAGTCATCCAGTTGGCTCCACCCCTTACTGACTCCGAGAGCTTGGACAAATTCCCTAACTACTCTAACTCTTTGCATTCCCATCGGAAAATGGGACAATAAGAGGTTACATTTCATAGATCGTCATGATCTAGTAACTGTGAAGTGTGGAGAACATTGCCACACACAGCCGTGTTCAGTAAATTGTAGCTGCTATTATCTCGATTACTAATTTTCTACAATAGGCAGTGAGGCAAAGACCACCTGATTCTACATGGAGGAAAATGGATGGTAGTATATGCGCTGGGTTTTGAAGAATGCATAGGCGGTCCTACATGCCATGAGCAGGGACGGGGGTACATTCCAGGCTAAGGCAACAGTATCCACAGACAATAAGATGTGAATAAGTGCGTCATGCTTAAGGGACCATCAGATTCTTTCCTAAGGATTAAGACTGGGAGCAGGGAAGTGAGCAGTAAGGCTCATTATCTATAAAAGCATTATACCAGCTCTTTAATACCATTCAAAGGATTCTGTAAGGTCAGTAGTTTTCTTTCTACAGAAAGCAGATATCATCATCTTTAAATATTATCCCCTGTTTCTATAACAAATATTTTATAATACTTTGTCTACTGAATACTGAAACAAAACTCATAGATAATGTTACCTACCTACACACATTTAAAAAAAATCAATATAAAGCTCTATTATAAAAGAGAAACAAAAGAACAGCAATTTATGGTTAAAATGATGGGTAATTCAACATATAATTGCTCCATCTGACTCAAAGGGGGAGTCAGATCCTTTTACCTATTGTACTGAGTAAGCTTTGAATTTAAGAGAAATAAGAAAACCAGAATCCATTTGATTCCAGAAGCACAGAATAAAGTGTGACTCTACAGAGGAAAACCAGAATGTTTAAATCTGTAAAAAAAAAAAAAAAAGAATAATAAAAAGCCATGCCCTCCTCCGAGGGATCTTCCCAACCCAGGGATCGAACCCAAGTATCCTGCATTGTGGGCAGATTCTTTACTGTCTGAGCCACCAGAGAAGCCCAAGAATACCGGGGTAGGTAACCTATCACTTCTCCAGGGGATCTTCCAGACGCAGGAATCAAACCAGGGTCTCCTGCATTGCAGGTGGATTCTTTACCAACTGCACCACCAAAGAAGCCCCAGAACTGATAGAACCTGGAGATTAACTGAGAGAGGGGAAGAACTGGGGAACCATTTCCTGCTTCTGACCAGAGTTGCCCAAAGGTGGAGTAGCCTGGTCACCTGGGTGAACATTCCTGGTTCTTAAACCAAGGCTTTTCATCTGCAACACTATTGGCATTTTGGATCTTGTGATTCCTTGTTACGGGGGGCTGTCTGGTGCATTGTAGATGTTTAGCAGCATCCCTGGAAACCACCCACTCGAGGCCAGCAGCACCTCTCCACAGGTACGGCAGCCACAAATGTTCCCTGTGTTGAGAAGCACTGCCTTAGAGCCCTGGAGGAGACTAGAGACATTCATTTAGAGAAGATGCCTCAGGGGGGCGCTCAATAACCTTTAACATCCCTTCCCACACCAAGTCACTCCCTGGGCCTGGGCCTTGCTCTTCTGTTGAGAGGATGCTCACAGCTTCTCAGACCTGTGAGAAGATCCAAACAACCACTGATCTATAACACTGATCCAAAGATGGACAGACAAGAGAAGGAGGGAAGGAAGGAAGATGGACAGCCAGTATCAGGCAAACCCAACTCACTTACCCAGCTTGAAGGCAGGAGTAGTAGCAAAAGCCCAAAGTCCATCCCAGGTCACCCCTCAGCCCTCCCTGCCTCAGTCAAGCTTAGGTTTTATGATCATTGTCATCAGTCCAATGGGATGGACTAACTGAACCAGAGAACTTGCAAGGAGAAAGTGGGGTGGGAAGACTGCTGGAGCGCTCCCTAGGGTGGAAGCAGAGATTCATAAAGAAGGCTCTAACCAGGAGGCAGATTTGGAGGCTTGAAGACAAGAGGGCTAGATGATCTTTAAGGTCTGACTCAAGGGTGAGGCCCTTCTTGGTTAAGCAGTGTTCTTACTGCTACTCCACAGACAAGGAAGTGGTGTCGCATGACTGAGTGCCCAGGGCGGGACTCAATTCCAGATCTGATTTCAGAACTATGTGGTTTTTTATTTTTTAATTTTTTTTTTTTTTTACTATGCGATTTGTGGGATTTTAGTTTGAACCCTCATCCTCAGCAGTGAAAGCATGGAGTCCTAACCACTGGACTACCAGGGAATTCCCTGCCCATCCTTTTAAAAAACATATTATTATTAAAATATAGCTGATTTACAATATTGTGTTAGTTTCTGGTGTGCAGCAGAGTGATATATATCCTTTTTCAGATTCTTTTCCATTATAGGTCATTCCAAGATACTGATTATAGTTCAGTACAGTAAGCCCTTGTGGTTTATCTGTTTCCTATATAGTAGTATATCTGCTAATCCTAAACTCCTAATTCATCTCTCCTCTCTTCCCTTCGGTAATCATGTTTGTTTCTATGCCTGTGTCTGTTTCTGTTTTGTATGTAGATTAATTTGTTCATTTTTTTAGATTCCACCTGTGAGTGTTCTTTGATTTACTTCACTTGGTATGATAATTTCTAGGTCCCCCCATGTTGCTGCAAGTGGTATTATTTCATTCTTTTTTATGGTTCAGTAGTATTCCACTGTGTATATACATACCACATCTTCTTTATCCACTCTGTTGATAGACACTTCTGTGTCTTGGCTACTGTAAACAGAGCTGCTATGAATATTGCATGTCTCCTTTTGAATTCGACTTTTCTCTGAATACATGCCCAGGAGTGGGATTGCTGGATCATATGTTAACTCCAGCTTTTTGAGGAAACTCCATACTGTTCTTCATAGTGGTTACACCAATTTACATTCCCACCAACAGCATAGGAGGGTTCAGCGCCTGCATTTTCAAACACTTCAACTGCTTTCAAGTACCCTGCTGCTTCCAAAACGGGGGACTTGAGGAAGATGAGGACTAAGAGTGGAGGAAGCAGCTTAAGGTGGAGATGTATATTGAACTGGGGAGTGGGGTGGCTTGTGCTAGAACTCCGCAGGTCTGAAAGAGGGGAGGAAGGAAGGAGGGGCATCAGACAGACTGGTGAGCCAGCCCTCCCCTGTCCACGGCCCCGCTGCCAGCGGCCCCTTCCAGGCCTCTGCCTGCCAGGCACCGAGAGGGACAGGAGCAGATAAACAAGCCATTCATCACCGGCTCTGGGCAGGCTGGCACTGACTCCAGGCTCTTCTCGAGTCCCAGGGAGGTGGGGGCCCTGCCGGTGGCCAGGATGTGCGGCTTTCTTCAGGGTGGGAATAGGAGCTAGCAACATGGACCAGAGAGGCTGCGGAACCCAAGTGCTGGAGCCTTGGCCACGTGTCCCAGGGGAGCCCTCCACATGCCCTCATGCAGCAAAGCCACGCCATCACTGTAACCGCATCATCTCCAAAGCTGTTTGTGGAAGCTGCAGGCCTGGAGCTCAGGTTGCGTTGGTCCTCTTCCTCATCCTTGTCAGCCCGTGAGGCAAACACACTTGTTGCTATTGTTCAATCTGACTTGTGTCTGACTCTGTGACCCCCTGGACTGTTAGCCCACCAGGCTCCTCTGTCCCTGGGACTTCCCAGACAAGAATACTGGAGTGAGTGGCCATTTCCTTCTCCAGGGGATCTTCCCGACCCAGGGATTGAACCCAAGTCTCTTGCATTGGCAAGCAGATTCTTTACCACTGAGCCACCCAGGTTATACTTCCATTTTACAGGTGGGAAATGGAGCCACCGTGAAGTAAGAGTGAGCTGGCTTCAGGTCACGGCTGTGTCACTAGCCTCTGGGTTATAGGAAGTGCAGAGGTGGGATTCGAACTCAGGTCCTGAATCGAAGCTCGCTGCAACCCAGTACTGGCTTGTCTGTCTCTTTTTCCTCCCTGCCCTTCTCTCCTTCTTTCTCTCCTCCCCTCCTTCCTTCCATCTATTTGTATCTTTGCACAAACATTTATTAGCACCAGCTGTGTGCCGGGGGACAAAGTGGTGATGACACTGAACCCGGCCCCCATCCTCGCGAGATTTCACCCAGTCCGCGACCTCGCGAGATCTCACCCAGCCCTTTGCAGCCCCTTGCATGCCCAGAGCTACCCTCTGCACTGCCCCGGAGGGCTTCACTTCCGAGGACAGAACCACCCTGTGGGAGGCCGGGGTTAACAGGAGTCTATGCAAAGCACGCACTCTAACAACGGCCCTGTTTGCAAGAACACCCTGCCCCCGCAGCTGCCAACTGGCCCAAGAACAGAGGAAATTCAGCAAGCAGAGATGGCTGCTCACCCCTTTCCTTCTGGCCGCTTACATAACTTGCCAGAGCAGATGTGGAAATTTTCCGAGCCCCGATGCTAGGCAAAGATGGGCCAGCATGCCCACAGCAGGGTGGGGGCTCTGACTGTCTTCACTGCATTGGGTTTCTTAGGCTGGCTCCTCTGTGTGCATCCATTGGTGGGGCTACGTTATTTTTTTCCCACATTATTCTTTATGACATGTGTGCATCTGAAACATTTCATAATGAAAGAAAAAGAGGAAAATGGAACAAGATTTACAGCATAAAACCGTACATGTATGTTAAATATGGATACATGCTGATGTGGAAAATAATACCAACTATTTTGCCAGGATGCAGGCCTATTTGCTGAAGAATAACAAACATATCACAGGGATGGAGAATGAGAGAGATGGAGAGAGAAACCAGGGAAGGACTCTGCATTGGCTAAAGATGACAGTAACTGTCTAATCACAAATTTTAATTGTGGGCAAAAATTCCCTGGGAAATAGATGCCCTTCGATCAACTGTAAAGATGTTAGAACTGCATTGCCCAGTTCAAATCCCAGCTCTACCTCTCATTAGCTCCATGATCTTGGGCAAATAACTTCTCTGAGGCTCAGTTGTCGCATCTATAAAATGGGGATAATAATCAGGCCTATGTCACAGTTTTGCTAAAAGCATTAATTGAGTTTGTTATAGAATGTGATCAAACCCACTAGGTCTGACCTCATCCCTCTCTTTTTTTTCATTAAGCATTTATTTCTTTATTTATTACTTTTTGGCCATTCTGAGCAGCATGCAGGATCTTAGTTCCCTGAACAGGGATCAAACCCAAGCCCCCTGCAGTGGAAGCGCAGAGTCTTAACCTCTGGACAACCAGGGGAGTCCCAACCCACCCTTCTTGTAAAACCATTAAAAGAAAGAGGAAAAAAAACAAAAAAAAACGAGCATGGACTCTGGTCATGCAGATCCTGGCCTTTACGTGTATGAATCTCATTTTAAGCACATCGCACCTTTAAGCAGCTCTGGTTAACCCCATAGAAAGCCCAGGCTGGGGCCCCAAGGTCACGCCACTGGTAAATGACTGAACTGGGGCTTCCAACCGGGGCGTGATCTGCAAGTTCTCAACTACCACTCAGCATGTGGGCCCTTAGCAGGGAAAATTCCAGAGGTGACCACACGGGCCCACACAGGCTGCACCTCCCAGGGCCGGCAACCCCTCACACCCCTTTCTTCCAATCCCCTGTGAAAGTAACTGACCCCTCTTCAGCCATAAGCTTGGTCTTTGGCTCAAATTCAAGATGCTGATGGTAGAGGCAGCCCCGTCAGAGGGAAGGGATCAGTACTGAATCTGAGTGAAGCCATCAGAGCCTAAAGCAGCGGAAGAGAGGATGGAAGGAGGACCACTTCTGGCCTGCTCAGACAGCTAATGCCATGCGGTTTATCAGGAACAGGTCTCTTGAAAGAGACCAGAAGACAGACTCTGGGGGTCTCTGGGCTGAAGCAGAGGCTGAGACTGTCCCCTGCCTGTTAGAAAGAAAACAGGTCTGGTCATTAGCAGAAAACCATGGGCACAGTAAGGCCTGACAGCTTTCCACAAAGATTCCCTGGGGGGTTAACAGGTGTGAGTGCAAGGGACCCTGGTGTGAGGCTTCTTCTCCAGCCCCTTCCCCACTTTAGTGATGACCTTGTCTCATGACTCCTAGAGAGAACAGATGTCAAAAGGGCACCTTCTGAGCCCAGACCTGTTCATCCAGGTGCCAGCATGGAATCTCTCATGGAGTCTCAGTCATCATCTCAAAGGTAACTTGTCCAACACAGAGATCGTGATCTTCAAGGGCTTCCAGTCCATTCCATCTCCCTAAACGGCAACTTCATCCACTCTGCTGCTCAGGCCAGAAGTCTGAGAGTCATCCTCAAATCTTGCATTCATTTAATTTTGTATTCATTCATTCTTGCATTTGTTCACTCATCCAGTGGCCTGCGAGCACATCTTACACGCTAGGTTCTGTGTCTAAGCACCAAAGATGCTAGGACTGGCAAATATACCAAAAAAGACATTATAGTGTCTCTTGTTCAACTCCCAGAATCTCAGTCTCCCAGAATTGACCTCTGACTCCATTCTGTTGTAAGTCCAAAGGGAGCCGGACTCCATCTATTTCCTCTCACTTTACTTCTCTTGCTTTCATTCAAGCCATCATCACTGGTGTCTAGTGCAAAGGAAGAATCTCACACCTTGCCTCCCCAGTGCCACTCTTGTTTCCTTGGAATCCACTCCCCTCACATGGAAGCCAGAGAGATCTTTGAACATAAACCAGATGGGTTCCTTTTCTTGCTCAAAGCATCTCAGCCCCTGTTGACTTGCTCTGCCAGCCCCATCTCACCCTGGTCTTCTTTCTAGCCCATGGATGCTACTTCTGCCTCAGGGTCTTTGCCATTCTGTTCCCCCCACCCGGCAGCTCTTCCCTACACTCTTGGCTTGGCAAACTCCTACTCATCCTTCAGGTGGCACCCCACTGTCACAGCCCCAGAGGAGTCTTCTCTTGGCTTCAGTCTAAGTTGGATGATTTGCCATCATAACAAACACGACTTCCCATCACTGTTGAATCAAGCAGGACATTTCGTTTGTACGATTCTCTCATTACCACTCGTTCCCACTGCACTGTAAGCTCCACAAAGGCAGGGACTCTGTCTGTCTCGCTCACATTGTGTCCTCAACGAGTGCGTGCTAAGTCGCTTCAGTCATACCTGACTCTTTGCGACCCTGTAGACTAGAGCCCAGCAGGCTCCTCTGTCCATGGGATTCTCCAGGCAAGACACTGGAGTGGGTTGCCATGCCCTCCTCCAGGGTAATCTTCCCCACCCAGGGGTCTAACCCAGGTCTCTTAAGTCTCCTGCATTGGCAGGTGGGTTCTTTACCACTAGCGCCACCTGTGAACTCCCCCTGCACTGGGTAGACTTGTATAACAAACAAATGGGGGATTTTCTGAGCCTTTGCTGTATACTCGCAATTGTCACCCAGCTTCGGACTGTCCTGGTGGTTCAGTGGTTGATCGCACGCTTCCAATACTAGGGTCGCAGATTCAATCCCTGGTCAAGGAATTCAGATACACACACACACACACACAATTGTGACACCCTCCCACACACACCAACCACCACCCAAAGTCATATCTTCAAGACGTCCAGTGAAGGAGAGCATCTCTCCCCCCCGGCTCCTCAGAATCGTCATGAAGACACCTTTTGAAAACCAGACTTGGTGGATAAGCTCGCGGCTGTCGGAGCTGAGTCTCAGCTTAGCCAGCTCACTATCTGTGCAGCCTTGGGCACAGTTCTTTCGGAATCTGTCTCCGCTGTGAGTTAGGGTGGCTGGGCCAGCCACTCCGGTCCACCACCCAAAGCTCTCCGCACGTGCCTGCCATGTACAAGTGACTCCTATTTGCTTGCAGTTAACAGCAGCCGCGTGGAAGTCAAAGGCAGTGTCCCCCCACCCCGGCAGGGTTTCGCTGTTTATGTAGGTATTTTTGCACCTGCTTATCTCCTGGGGCCTCATGAGTCCACCACACCTGTGGGTTGGGCTGCGCTGAGGTTCACACTGTCAGTTGACAGATAAGGAGAAATGCTCACCCCAGGAGCCTGAAGCTGGGTAAGTGGAGGATCTGGGATCCCGGCACGGCCTGGGGCTCCGGCTGCATCTGCCCGTGTGCGTGGGCCAGGACCAGCCCCCTCCCGGGAGAGGAGCTCTGCGCCCCCCATCCCGTCCTTCGCCAGCGCTGCCTCCGGTCCCTGGAGTAGCTGCCCGCCGTGTGCAGAATGGGTATCAGTTTGGGGGCTGCCGGAGTGCTGGACGGAGTCTTACCTGACTCTGGATGCAGGGCCCACCTGCCCTGGGTCCTGGCGGCGGTGGCGTCTGAGGCAGAGGGAGACAGAGCTGGCCGTGAGGAGGGCGAACCTTCTGGGCTCCTTTTCCCTCGCAGCCAGAGTTTGAAAGGACAGCTGTGGCCTTCCCTCCAGCCCCGCCTGCTGAGAGAGGCTCCTCGAAGGTCAAACTCCAAATTCCAGCCGGGGCTTACTGCAGGGGTTAGAGGAAGCGTCAATGATCTCCCCCAGGGCAGTAGGAGAGGCCCCGGGCCAGCCCCAACCCTGAACTTGAACTTGAACTCTGAGCAGGCCTGACCTGAGCCCCGCCCACATGGCCCCACCTCCTCACCTGGTGGGGGGCCCATGGCAACGAGGGGGCGGGCAGCGGCTGCCGCCTGCCCGGGCGCGGGGCGCGTCCTGCCCCGCTCGCCCCCTTGGCCACTGGCCCGCCTCCGCGCTGGGGACAGGCGGGCTTGGGACGAGCTGGGGGCGGGGGCGGGGAGAGGCTGGCAGGGGACGCAGGAGACAGAGGGGCAGTCCCAGGAGGGCACTCGCGGCGGCCCCACCGCTGGGACAGCACCAGTAACAGTGACCACCTTTGTTCGGCTCCTTTGCCCTGCGCTCTCCAGACCCAGGCAGGACAAAGGCAGGCGCCTGGAGCCCAGAGTTGTCAGGAGTGACTGAGCCCGTGGCCGGGAGCCCACAAGACCAGGACAGGCAGTGGGGGACCGCGGAGGGCTTGCACTGGATGCTCAGAGCATTCAAAAAAAAAAATTTTTTTTTAAGAAAAAGGATAGTTACTAGCGTTTGCAAAACAAGGGATTTAAATACGACTCTCGATTTCCCAGTTTACTAGAACAATCTGAAGATCTGGCCATACCACTCGGCCGCAGGACAGCTAGAGCAGAGTGCTGGCCGCCCCCCCTCCCCTCCACCACAGAGGCCACCTCTAGCCCCCTTCCTTCCACCCGGACCCTGGGCAGGGGCAGCTCCTGGCTCAGAGCCTTTCAGAAAGCATGGTGAGAATCAGTATGCTCCAGGCTCCATTCTAAATGCTTCCACATCTCTGCTCACTTGGTCTTTCCAACAAGCCTTCTGGACTGATAGTATTATGTCCATTTTACTGATGAGAAGACAGAGGTAGAGATGGGTGAGTGGCTTGCCCAGGTCACCAGCTGTGAGTGGCAGAACCGGGATTTGAACCCAGAGCGTTTCCTTCCAGAGCACGGCAGGGATTGTGGAGGTGGCTTAGAAACAACCTCAGTGGACGGAGGCGGCCTGGATGCACAGACACTCAGCAACTAGACTGACGTCAGCATGAACAGGGGGCCTGCCTAGGCGGAAGGATGGACAGAAGGAACAGCTGGTGTTGGAGAAGGGGGACTGGTGGACAGACAGCTGGGGGATGGACAACCTGAGCCTGTGACCGAGGACTCAACACCAGAAAGGCAGAATGGGCTCCATCAACCCGAGGTCCAGTCCTGACTTCTTAGGGGCATGTCTGGGGGATCACGGGCATGTTCCTTGGTTACAGTGCTGCAAACAAGCACACGAATGAGCAAGACAGGCCAGACGGCACTGCGGCGGCGGGAGCGCTATGTCCCAGCCACGACTCAGCTCCAGCTGGGGGGACACAGGCCGAATGGGGGCAGGCCTTCCAATCGTTCTGGAAAAATGAGAAGTCCAGAATTTTAACCTCATGATTACTTATCTATGAGGGCTGATGGCGGCCCGCTGGTCCCTAGAACGTCGCTTCCTACAGTTTCTCTCATTGTCCAGCTTCTTTGGCTCTCGTTTGATACTGTAAAGAATAGAAGATGGGGCTTCCCCGGTGGTTCATTGGCTGAGACTCGGCGCTGTCAATGATAAGGACAGCATAAAGGGGCAACGTAGGTGATTCAATAGTTAATTCCACCAGGGGAGTGTAAGTAGAAAAAATATGAGAGACCCCTGTAAGTTAATGATCACTCAGGAGGGCAGGTTTGCTCAACCACAAAACCAGGCTGACTTGCTTAGCAACAAAACCACGCAGCAGGAACATGAGACATGTCCCCCCCCCCGACCCCCCAAAAAAACCGCATGGTGGCATGAGACCCACATACTGCCCAGTAAGCTCAGTAAGTTAATGACCCCCCGGGGTTGTTAACCTCTCTGCACATATGAAAACAGTAATTTGACCATGTGTGTTCTTGTTTAGTCACTCAGTCGTGGCTGACTCTTTGCAACCCCACGGACTGTATCACCCACCAGGCTCCTCTGTCCATGGGGTTTTCCAAGCAAGAATACTGGAATGGGTTGCTCTTTCCTTCTCCAGGGGTCTTCCTGACCCAGGGATCGAACCCGCATCTCCTGAGTCTCCTGCCCTCATAGGTAGACTCTTTACCACTGAACTACCCACAATAATTTGTAGAACCAGCTTGACCAACTCAGGCTGACCAACTCCAACCTGAAGGAGGAGTTGATGATGAAAGCACAACGTCTGCTCAAGAAAGACAAACAGGTTCTTCTGCCACCTCCCACTTTCTGTTTGATTATGAAACTGTAGCCTCAGTTCTCAGGGAGCAGCATTTCTCAGTCGCCCACTTGTAACCTTCATAAGCATCCTATTCTAATAAATCACTTATCTATCACTTTGCCTCTCACTCAATTCTTTTCTGCACTGAGACATAAAGAACTATGGTACCAGAGTTCTTAGGAGCCCCCATGAAATGACACCAAACTGTTTCACCAACTCAGGGGGGCCTGGTTTGATCCCTGCTCTGGGAACTGGATCCCACATGCCCCAGCTAAGACCTTGCACAGCCAAATAAATATTTTTTTAAAAAAAGAATAGGACAGAAGGTGGTGCAACCACTTTGGGGAATCTTTTGGAACTTTCTTATGAAGTTAGCATGTTCCTACCCTCTTGCCCAATTGCTCTGTCGTGTCCAACTCTATGCGACCCCATGGACTGCAGCCTGCCAGGCTCCTCTGCCCATGGGATTCTTCAGGCAAGAATACTGGAGTGGATTGCCATTTCCTTCTCCAATCTCTACCCTTCTCTAGTTCATTCCACCACTTTTATCACTGAGTAATTTGCTTGAAGGGAAACCATGATGTATTTTTTAATTGCCCTGGCACTGAGCTATACTGAGCCCAGTACCCCCAGACTGACACCTTAATTGGTCCCAGATGGAAAGGGGAACCTATTGCTCTTACATGGGTCTTTCCTTCCTGCAGGCCTAATGCAGGTCACATGTGAAGTGGTTTTCCATCTCTGAGGACTACTCTCTGCTGACAGTGGCCTGCATGTCACACTGAGTCTCCTGAGCTGGACAGTCTCTCTCCAGAGAACTGACGGGTGAGGGGGGGCGGGATGGCTGACTGAAAGTAGCGCAACTGTTAGTTGCTCAGTCTTGTCTTATTCTTTGCAACCCCATGGACTGTAGCCCACCAGGCTCCACTGTCCCTGGAATTCTCCGGGCAAGAATATTGGAGTAGGTTGTCATTCTCTTCTCCAGGGGATCCTCCCGACCCAGGGATCGAACCCATGTCTCTTGCATTGCAGGCAGATTTTTTTTTTAACCATCTGAGCCACCAGGGAAGCCTGTGACCCCGCAATTCCACTCTTAGTTGTTTATCAGGAGAAATGAAAGCGTAAGTTCCACAAAGACTTTACACAAATGTTCAGAGCAGCCTTGCTCACAATAGCCTCAAAGGGGAAACACAGTGTCGATCAACAGAAACATGGACAGACTGTGATGCTTTCATGCTGTAAGCAGAGAGGGTAGGGGTTCACTGGAGAGAGAGAACCAGGCATGGCTTTCCTGACAGAAGAGAACCCTTTTTGGTCTAAGCCATTTTACGATCTAAGCCTGGCCATAATGCTCACCCTTGAATAGGTCTCAGTAATTGATGATTTTATGGGAACAAAGGGAGATGGTGAAGGACAGGGAAGCCTGGCATCCATAAGATCCCAGAGTTGGACAAGACTTAGGGACCGAACAACAACAACAAAGGAACAAAGAAGTGAACAGGGAAATGGCAATCAAACAATGGTGCAGTGATGAGGCAGGGTCCTGGTTCCTCCTCCAGGGATACACATAACAATATAACTGTGAGTTCTGCAGACACTAAGGCTCCCACCCAGGTGGAGAATGGAAGGATGTTGTTGACCCTCCTGACTTCATCAACTAATAAAGCTTGGACCCTGTCACCCTTTGCCCCAATTCTATGCTGAATTCTCCTCTGCTTAAGTCCCTTCATGAATATACATGTGCCCGTAGCTTAAAATTTTCCCCAATTTTGCTATTCTGGGAAACACTGCTTTGGGAGAGATCCTGATGTTCTCCCCACTTGCTGCAAGTAATAATAAATCCTTCCTTCTCCTTTTCTTTGGCTTGGTTACTGGCTCGACACCCACCAAGAGGCAAGCTCAGTTTTCAGGTAACAATACTCTGTGGAGAAACACATTTGTTTTTAGTAGGACAAACTAATGACATAAAGCCATGTATGAATCTCCGAAATATGCCAGGCACAAACACATCTTATGATTCCATTTATGTGAAGTTCAAGAACAGGAAAGATGAATCTATGGTGATAAAGTCAAGAGATCCAAGTACTTTCTGGGGAGAAGAAAATTTCTGTATCTTAAGTGTAACTATATGGATATATACCACTGTTCAAATCCGTTAGACTGAATAAGATTTGTGCATTTCATCATATGCAAATTACACCTAAAAAAGAGAAAACAGGGTAGAAAGTGCAAATGGTGCATTTGGCAAATCAGCTCTTGCTTCTCTGATGGTGGAGGCTGTGGTCTTTACTCAGATCTTACCTCCCAGGGTTGAGCTCCAGTTCATTGTCTCCATGTAAGAAGGTGGGTCCCGTGTCATCAAAGTGCCTGACTTTGCAAGAGAAATCCCAAAGCCTCCATTTTTATATGGACTGTCCTGTTTTATAAGGTTGAGTGAGTAGTTTGGAATTAACAAAAACAGTTACAACTGCTGTACAGTCATCCTTCTGTATCTGTAGTTTCTGCATCCTAGGATTCAATCACATACAAACCAAAAATATTCAGGGACAAAAAATCCGAAAAATTCCAAAAACCAAAATTTGAACTTGTCACATGCTGGCAACTATTTATAAAGCATTTACATCATATTAAGCAGTAGAAGTAATCTAAAGATCATTTAAAGTATACAGGAGGAAGTGGTACATGTAGTTTATACAAAAACACTATGCCTTTTGATATAAGGATCATGAGCATCCTCCAGTTTTGGTATCCACGAATCCTGGAACAAACCACCTGTAGATACAGATGGACCACTGTGGGTATCAAGTGATGCATGTATGGTGTTCAGTTGGTAACCCTCTGTGATATTGTGGTTCATACTAAGAAATATATGTTTGGTCTTCACCTCTGTTTCTGGTTTCCCTGGTGGCTCAGATGGTAAGGAATCTGCCTGCCATGCAGGAGAGGAAGACCTCCTGGAGAAGAGACTAGCTACCCACTCCAATATTCCTACCTGGAGAACCCCACGGACAGAGGAGCCTGGCGGGCTACAGTCCACGGGCTCACAAAGAGTCAGACAAGACTGAAGCAACTTAGGGTGCTCGGAAGTGTTTTTTGTTTTGTTAATGAGATGATTTGGGGGCCTCAGATTGGTTGTCAGGGGAACTAACCAGGTGTTCAGAGGGTTGGAACTTTCAGTCCAACTCTATGGCCACCCCCTGGGAGTGGGGGGATAGGAAGGGAAGGGCTGGAGCTTGATTCAGTTGCCAATAGCCAATGACTTAGTCAATCATGTTGTTCATTTGCTCAGTCGTGTCCACCTCTTTGTGACCCCAAAGGGTACCATTTCCTTCTCCAGGGAATCTTTCTGACCCAGGCCCCGAACCTGAGTCTCTTGCATTGGCAGGCAGGTTCTTTACTGCTGAGCCAGTGGGGAAGCCCAAATCAACTATGTCGTTATTCAGTCCCTCAGTCGTGTCTGACTCTTTTCGACCTCATGCACTGCAGCACGCCAGGCTTCCCTGTCCTTCACCATCTCCTGGAGCTTGCTCAAACTCACGTCAATTGAGTTGGTGATGCCATCCAACCATCTCATCCTCTGTCATCCCCTGATGCTACTTCTAGGTAGACAGAGTCTGGTGCAGGTGTCAGGTCATTGTGTGGTGGCCAGGAGAGGGGTCTGGGGAGAGGGACCCACAGGTTGATATTGGTCCCACAGTCTTACCCAGTTTCTCCCAGTCACATCCCCTGCTAGTCTGGAGTCCAGGCTGAGCTCCGTGTGAGGTCATATTTCCTTCCTGTATTTTTTACAGCCTTTTGGAAACACACCTCACCCACTCACACACTATACTCCAATATTGCTGTTTATAGTAACAACTGAAAAGATCAAACCTTAAAAACCCTGAAATAGGTAAGCTATCCTGACAAACAGGCAAGGGTAGTGCAGTGAGCCCAGTTGGGGGATAAAACGAGATACCTTTTTGAAGTTAGAAACTGTGAGACCTGGAATCAAGCAATGTTCACGGCCCCTGCTTGGCAGGAGATGAGATGCGGATGAAACGAGATGCCACTGAGAAGCTCTGGGCAGCAGAAGGTGCTCAGTCCACGCTGGCTCCTTCCCTCTTCCCAGACATAACCCCAGTTACCTGTGTGCTGCCTGCCTTGCATCGTTGCCACTGCGAATTTCAAGCCTTGTACATTCTCTTTCTGATGGCTTCAACCAGTCAACACTGCGTTCTCTCTCTCTCTCTGGCTTTGTTTGTTCCTTCCTCCCAGAATCACGTTTCCTACAAATCTGGGACATGGCTGGCCTTTCACTCACAGTGGCTGCAGGACAGTGTGCAGGTTAAGAGCCCAGAGACGGGGTCAGGCAGACCCCAACCTCCTTCTGGTTCCTCTGCTCCCAGCTGTGTGTTCTCATGTAAGTGACTCAAGGGCTCTGAACCCAGATTTTCTCATCTGAAAAGGGGGATGTCATAATAGTAATACAGAACCATTTTATCAGAAAGACTCAACAAACTAAACCGTATCACGTTCTTTATAGTTGTTGTTCAGTTGCTAAGTTGAGTCCAACTTTTGGTGACCCCATGGACTGCACACGCCAGGCTTCCCCGTCCTTCGCTGTCTCCCTGAGTTTGCTCAAACTCATGTCCATTGAGTTGATTCTTCATAGTACTAAGATGTTGTTTTTCTTTTCTCTCTCATTATTTCATGAATGTCTAGTGAAGTTTCTGGAAAATTATAAGACCTGAGATGTTACAACAGACTGAATGCAGAAGCGGATGTCAGCGTCCAGCTGTCTTCTATTCAACCAGACATTCAAGAGATTTGCAAACATGTAAAACAATACCAGTCTTCTCACTAAATCTTTCTGGGAAGTCTGGTGGTTTTTCATAAAAATATTATTTATTTAACATATAATGGGTTTCTTACTGTTCTTTTAAAATTGTCTTTAATTGTTTCTTCATTTAAGCATCTAATTCAGTAAATATCTCTATCTATTAATATAACCCATATAAATGAAGTGAAAGAATCCTGAGACCAAAAAGTCTGAGAATCGCTGTGCTGTGGCAAACTTAATATGAACCTGTGGATCTGGGAAGAGTCTTGGAAATGGTCTAAACCCAAATCCATCCAGTTCATTAAAAGATATGTTCTGATCAAAGTGAACCCGACCTGGGAAGCCTGTTTGCGGCCATAGGGTCTTTGAGAGAAAGTTGTTTGTAACTCAGGAGACCTTGCGGGTCAGCGTATAGTGTGGATCGTTAATGAATCAACAAGGATTCTCCTTAATCACTAAACGCTTTAACAGCAGGTCATCTGTGACAGCGAGGTTGAAGTCTGGAGTGTGACTTCGACACACTTGGAGATTATTGGAGTGGAACGGCATCCCGTGAAAGCCAGCTTGACCAACACTGCCCCCAGCGTGAGTCTGGGTTACAAGAGACGGTTGTAGAGACAGCCCGAGGTCATTGGCATCCTTCCAGCGTGGGGCCAGGGGAGCAGCCCCTGGGTTCTGCTTCCCGGGTTTGGTTAAATCCTGGTTCTACTAAACTAGTGGATCACTGTCCCCTCTCTACTTCACCACACTGGTCCTGGGTGTCCTCCATTTGTCAAATATTTAGTTAGGGTTGTTGTAAGGGTTAAGGGTGGGTAGCATCATCAGCTCAATGAACACGAATTTGAGCAAACCTCAGGAGATAGTGGAGGACAGAGGCGCTTGGTGTGCGGTAGTCCACGGGGTCGCAAAGAGACAGACAAGACTTAGCGACTGAACAACGACAAGGACTGAGTAAAAGGATTATCTGGGGTGGACACTAGCCAGTAACGTTTGCCCTTCCTCCTTCCTGCACGACACGTGTGGCGGGGTGGGACCCCTGGCTTGAGAGGGCGTGTGATCCTGGTGATTTCTCTCTCACTTGCTTAAGACAGGTCCCTGGCCAGAGCTGTCTCTCCTTCCTGCCTTTCCTCTGGTCAGGATGCTGACAATCGAATGGTCTTGGAGGCACCTGTGGAGGCCAGCAGCTGGGGTCCCTGGCAGAGCAGAGAAGTTGCCAAAGGGGAGACTCCCTGGGGACTGAGAAATGCAACTGAGAGGGCTTCATTTCTTCAGTCATGTCGTCACTGGGACTCTGGTGGTAACAGCACAGCCTTCTGTCCCAAAACATCCAAGCAAAGCATTTGCATGGATGACACCATCAACTCAATGGACATAAGTTTGAGCAAATTCCAAGAGATAGTGAAGGACAGGGAAACCTGGCGTGACCGAACAACAAAGCATCTGGAAGAGCTTGTGCCTATGATGGTCACTAAGATTTGCCGTCAGGATCCGGCGGTCCTCCTCTGGAAGGACACACCATTTCTTGTCCCTCTTCACTGGAAACACACACACAACACATTCTTAATCTTTGACGGTGCAGCAAAGACATTTCAATTTGCTTTTATTTTTAGTTTTTAAACTTATTTTATTGACATACAGTTGATTTATAATGTTAATTTCTGCTGTACTGCAAAGTCATTCAATTATACATGTTTATATAGTCTTTTTCATATTCTTTTCCACAATAGATTATGTGAAGAGTTCCCTGTGCTATGCAGTAGGACCTTGCTGCTTATCCATTCTATATAATTGTAACGAAGATCATGGCATCCAATCCCATCACTTCATGGCAAATAGATTAGGAAAAAGTGGAAACAGTGGCGGATTTTATTTTCTTGGGCTCCAAAATCACTGCAGACGGTGAGTGCAGCCAGGAAATTAAAAGATGTTTGCTCCTTGGAAGAAAAGCTATGACAATACTAGACAGTGTATTAAAAAGCAGAGACATCACTTTGCTGACACAGGTCTGTCTATTCAAAGCTATGGTTTTTCCAGTAGTCATATGCGGATGTGAAAGTTGGACCATAAAGAAGGTTGTACTCGACTTAGCGACTGAACAGCAACAAATAATAATTTCCATCTGCTCATCCCAAACTCCCAGTTCTCCCCACCCTCCCCTCCGTCTCCTCCCTCGGCGATCACAGGTCTCTTCTCTATTTGACTTTGCTTTCAAACTTCACTCAGTGTATGATCTGAGCAAGTCACTCTCCAAAGATTCTTCATCATCTGCTAAACAAGGAGAAATGTTATTGCCTCCCACACAGGGGAGCTGGTGAGGCTTCAACAATATAATCCATGTAAACTGTTGAAGTTTCTTCTGCAAGGGTGGAATAAATGTGTGCTCTTATTTTAGTGACTGTTTCCAATATTTCTGGCAGAGATGTCTCATAAATTTCCATCTATTGCAATTGTTCTGAATCTTGATCTGGCTGCTGCATCTAGCAGGTGCTTTGCCAGCCAGTGAAAGCCTTCCTCAGAGATCAGTGCAAAGAAACAGGAAAACAACAGAATGGGGAAGACTAGAGATCTCTTCAAGAAAATTAGAGATACCAAGGGAATATTTCACACAAAGATGGGCGCAGTAAAGGACAGAAATGGTACGGACCTAACAGAAACAGAAGATATTAAGATGAGGTGGCAAGAATACACAGAAGAGCTATACAAAAAAGATCTTCATGACCCAGCTAACCACAATGGTGTGATCACTCACCTAGAGCCAGACATCCTGGAGTGTGAAGTCAAGTGGGCCTTAAGAAGCATCACTGTGAACAAAGCTAATGGAGGTGATGGAATTCCAGTTGAGCTATTTCAAAATCCTAAAAGATGATGCTGTGAAAGTGCTGCACTCAATATGCCAGCAAGTTTGGAAAATTCAGCAGTGGCCACAGGACTGGAAAAGGTCAGTTTTCATTCCAGTCTCAAAAAGGCAATGCCAAAGAATGTTCAAACTACTGAACAATTGCACTCATCTCACATGCTAGCAAAGTAATGCTCAAAATCCTTCAAGCCAGGCTTCAGCAGTATGTGAACTGAGAACTTCCAGATGTTCAAGCTGGATTTAGAAAAGGCAGAGGAACCAGAGATCAAGTTGCCAACATTCGTTGGATCATAAGAGAAGCAAGAGAGTTCCAGAAAAACATCTACTTCTGCTTCATTGACTATGCTAAATGACACATTTAGGCTATATGACACAACCTTTGACTGTGTGGATCACAACAAACTGTGGGAAATTCTTAAGTGAAGTGAAAGTCATTCAGTCGTGTCTGACTCTTTTCGACCCCATGGAGTTCATGGAATTTTCTAGGCCAGAAAATTGGAGTGGGTAGCCTTTCCCTTCTCCAGGGAATCTTCCCAACTCAGGGATTGAACCCAGGTCTCCCACATTGCAGGCAGATTCTTTACCAGTTGAGTCACAAGGGAAGCCCAAGAATACTAGAGTAGATAGACTATCCTTCTCCAGGGGATCTCCCCAACCCAGGAATCGAACCGGGGTCTCCTGCATTACAGGTGGATTCTTTATCAACTGAGCTATCAGGGGGAAATTCTTAAAGAGATGGGAATACCAGACCACCTTACCTTCCTCCTGAGAAACATGTATGCAGGTCAAGAAGCAACAGTTAGAACCAGACATGGAACAACAGACTGGTTCCAAATTAGGAAAGGAGTGTGTCAAGGCTGTATTTTGTCACCCTGTTTATTTAACTTATATGCAGAGTACATCATGCAAAATGCTGGGCTGGATGAAGCACAAGCTGGAATCAAGATCGCTGGGAGAAATATCAATAACCTCAGATATGCAGATGACACCACCCTTATGGCAGAAAGCAAAGAGGAATTAAAGAACCTCTTGATGAAAATTAAAGAGAAGAGTGAAAAAGGTGGCTTAAAATTCAACATTCAAAAAACTAAGATCATAGGATCTGGTCCCATTACTTCATGGCAAATAGATGGGGAAACAATGGAAACAGTGACAGACATTATTTTCTTGGGCTCCAAAATCACTGCAGATGGAGACTGCAGCCATGAAGTTAAAAGGCACTTGCTCCTTGGAAGAGAAGCTATGACAAACCTAGACAACACATTAAAAAGCAGAGACATTACTTTGCTGACAAAGGTCCATCTAGTCAAAGCTATGGTTTTTCCAGTGGTCATGTATGGATGTGAGAGCTGGATAGTAAAAAAGGCTGAGCACCAAAGAAACGATGCCTTCAACTGTGGTGCTGGAGAAGACTCTTGAGAGTCCCCTGGACAGCAAGAAGATCCAACCAGTCAAACCCAAAGAAAATTAACCCTGAATATTCATTGGAAGGAGTGAAGCTGAAGCTGAAACTCCAGTGCTTTGGCCACCTGATGCGAAGAACTGACTGATTGGAAAAGACCCTGATGCTGGGAAAGATTGAAGGCTGGAGGAGAAGGGGACGACAGAGGATGAGATGGTTGGATGGAATCACCAACTCAATGGATATGAGTTTGAACAAGCTCTGGGAGTCAGTGATAGAGAAGCCTGGTGTGCTGCAGTCCATGGGGTCACAAAGAGTTGGACACGACTGAGCAGCTGAACTGAACTGAACTGATCACCTGGAAACAAGGAGTGTCTGGTTTCTAGTCCCACGCCCTTCCCTGTCCTCACACAGCCTTGGCCTGTGGTAGGGAGTGGGAACAAATTAGAGAAGGCAGATATTGGGGCCTGCTAGACTTCCCTGGCAGCTCAGATGGTAAAGAGTTCACCAGCAATGGGTAAGACCTGGGTTTGGTCCCCGGGTTGGGAAGATCCCCTGTAGAAGGAAAATAGCAACCCACTCCAGTATTCTTGCCTGGGAAATCCCATGAACAGAGGGTTACAGTCTATGGGGTCACACAGAGTTGGACACAACTTAGCGATTCAACATCAGCTGCGTCTTAGGAAATGTCACCTTGTTCATAGTGCCTGTTGACATCACAGCCATAGTTATTACAGGAGCAAAAGTTTATGCACCCAGCACACAGATCAAGCAAACCAAAAGGCTGGAGTTTGGAGCAGAGAAAGCTTATTGGAGGGTCAATCAAGAACAAGTGGCTCAAGTTTCAAAACATCTGAACTCCCCAGTGGTTTGGGCAAACAGTTTTTATAGACAAAATTTGGGCGAGGGTTGGAGGTGTGTGACTTTGTTCTGATTGGTTGGTGGTGAGGTAACAGGGTGGTGCTCCAGGGATCTTGTGCTCAGTGGAAAGTTACCATCTTCCACCTGGGTGGGAGCCTTAGTTCAAAGACATGGTTTTGTCTGTTCCTCAAGGAGGAACCAAGATCCTGCTTTAACACTGGGCTGTTGTCTCTTGACTGCTCCTCCCTTGTTTCTGCATTCCTTCCCTTTCCTGATTAGCAACTGTTGGAACCTGCCCTTGGGAACTTAGGAATGGTCAAGGAGGCTGAATAAAGCCTATTTCCTACAAACAAGAAACGGGGACATAGAAAGGATTTGTACCCAGGAACTTTACAGGGGGCCTACTCAGTCTCACCCGCCAAATATGGCCCCCTGCTTGTTGTTGTAAATAAAGTTTTATTGGAACACAGTCATGCCATTTATTTGCATTTTGTTTCTGACTGCTTTTGTGCTACAGGTAGACTTGAGTACTTGTGACAGAGACCATGTGGGCTGCAAAGCCTAAAATATTTACCACCTGGCTCTTACAGAAAACTTTTGCTGTCCCTTAGCCTACAGCATCACTCAATGAGTTAGCATCCCCAGAGTTTGGGGCACTAACAGGAAAGGTTTTCATCCCTAATTTTCCCTTTCAGAAGACAATACAGCCAACTGGTTAGGGAAATGTCAGTGGAAAGAATGTAGTCTGGTACCTCTCTGGTAACAAAGATATGTCATTCTCAGAAACCCTCCGAGAGAATTCCCTGACAGGCCAGTGGTTAGGACTCTACCCCCCCCACCACCCCCACCTTTCTGGGGCTTCCCAGATGGCACTTGTGGTAAAATTGCCTGCTAATGCAGGAGACATAAGCAGGTTCGATCCCAGGGTCAGAAAGATCCCCTGGAGGAGGGCATGGCAACCCACTCCAGTATTCTTGCCTGGAAAATTCCATGGACAGAGGAGGCTGGCAGACTACAGTCCATGGGGCTGCAAAGAATGGGACACGATGGAGGCGACTTAGCATGCACATACATTTCCACTGCAGGGGACACTGGCTCTATCTCTGGTTGGGGAACAATCTCTTAATCCCTCAAGCTACATGGTGTGGCAAAAACAAAACAAAAAAAGCCCTCCAATCTGACCACCAATATGGTTACTTTGGGGACTTCCCTGGTCACCCAGTGGTTAAAACTCTGAGCTCCCAATGCAGGGGTCTTGGGTTCGATCCCTGGTCAGGAAACTAAGATACTGAATGCCAAATGGTGTGTCCTCTCCCCCCAGAAAAGTTATTTTGAGACTTTTAATAAAATATGTAATCTTTCTATATCTTTGTCAAAGCCATTGAAAGAAGAAATGAACAGGATAGGATTGTGAACAAAGCAATCTCTAAATGCTTCTATTACATGTTTTCATGCTTAAAATCTCAAAATAGTAGGCTGAGGGGAAGAAGCTAGATAAAAGAGAGTACGTATGGGATGCTTCCATTTACACAAGATTCTAGAAAATGTAAATGGACCTGTTGTGGCGGCAGATGAACATTTGCCTGGGTGAGGGGATGGCAGGACAGATGGGTATTACAAAGGGGAACAAGTTAACTTTTGGAGGCAGTGGGTCTGTTTATTATCTGGATTGTAGGTCCTTGTACAAGATCCTGCCGTATAGCACAGGAAACTATATTCAATATCCTGTGATAAACCATAATGGGAAAGAATATGAAAAAGTGTATGTATGTATATATTTATAACGGAATCACTTTGCCGTAGACCTGAAACTAACACAGCATTGTAAATCAACTGTGTGTGTGTGTGTGTGTGTGCACACGTGTGTGTGTGTGCATGTGTGCTCAGTCCCTAGTTGTGTCTGACTCTCTGGGACCCCATGGACTGTAGCCTGCCAGGCTCCTCTGTCCATGGGATTCTGCAGGCAAGAATACTGGAGCGGGGTGCCATTTCCTTCTCCAGGGGAATCCCAGGGATCGAACCCAAGTCTTCTGCATTGGCAGGCAGATTCTATTTTTTTGGCAGGCAGATTCTTTACCGCTGAGCCACTGGGGAAGCCCAAGTCAGCTAGAGTGTTGTTCAGTCGCTCAGTCATGTCCAAACTCTTTGCGACCCCATGGACTGCAGCACACCAGGCTTCCCTGTCCTTCACCATCTCCCAGAGCTTGCTCAAACTCAACTATACTTCGATTAAAAAAAAAACTCATATGGAAAAAAAGGTCTTAAAACAAAGAGTCTTTTTATAAATGGGTTCTTATGGCAAAACCCAGACCATCTCAACACGAAAGGGAAGCGGCGAGAACCTCCTTCCAGTTCTTCCCCTACAACCTTGCAGAAGGAGATGGTTGGCCTGCTCTGTTCAACCACTTTGCCCTCCCTGGGTTCCTTTTCTGCTCTTCCCGCTGTGCTCTGGGCCTCATTTCAGTGGGCTCATTTCATGGAGCTCCTTTCTCTCTGGCCTGCAATTAGACTCGGCCAGTGAGAGGCACCTACGGGAGGTCCGAGAGTAGCGGAGAGTGGTCAGGGAATTTGTCCTTCCCCCATCCACACCACCCCCCCTCTCTTGCGGCCTCCCTGTGGTCCTGGCAGTGTCTTCATTCCTCCATGGCCACTGCTCTGCAGAAGCTCTGTAACATAATTCCCTCCTTCTTTCCAGCCTAGGAATAACTGTTCCCCACAGTGACTCTATGACAGGTATTTACTGATCATGCCTACATCTCAATCAACTGTCCCTTTACGAAACTATCTTTGGTTAAATTCTTTGGACTGTGATATCTATTTCAGGCTGGAACCCTGACTCACAAAGTTTCCAACTGTCTGTAGGACAAAGTCCCTATGACACTGTCTGGTGGGACTTTGGGCTTTCCCTGCTGGCTCAGTGGTAAAGAATCAGCCTGCCAGTGCGGGCGCTGCGGGTTCAATCCCTGGGTAAGGAAGATCCCCGGGAAAAGAACGTGGCAACCCACTCCAGTATTCTGGCATGGAAAATTCTACAGACAGAGAAGCCTGGAGGGCTACAGTCCATGGAGTTGCAGAGAGTAGGACACCACTGAGCACATACAAACAAACAAGACCCCACTTTAAATCCTGGGTGATCTCATCTCAAAATATATGTGCAAAGATTGTTTTCCAAATAAGGTCACCTTTGCAGGTTCTGGGGGTTGCAACTCGGGCATATCTTTGGGGGCCACTATTAAACCTGCTGCAATCTGGTAAAATAAATAAAAAAAAACAGGTTTTTTTGTTTTTTTTTTTTTCTTTTTTTTTCTGCAGGCAATGGGGAGTGGTATCATTAAATGCTCTCTTAGGTGTGAGCAACAGAAACTCAACTCAAACTAGCTTAAGAAAAACATCGGCTCACACAATGAAATGTACCAAACTTCCAGTCTGGCAGGACCTAGTGTCTCAAATCATGCCATCAGGCCTTTATTTCACTGGCTGTGATTTCTGGTTTTGTCTTCACTCTCAAGCAGCTTTCTTCTTCACCATGGTCCTAAAGGCTCCAGCTGCCATCCATTCAGGTTCAAGTCCAGTAGGAAACAAGGACTTCCCAGCAAATCCGACAACAGTCCTAACAGTCTCTGGCCTGAATCTTATTGGTTCACAAGCCTATTTCTGAACCAATCACCTGGACCACAGAGCTCAAGTGCTTTGTCCCTGTTGTCCTCGGTATTCACTTGCTAAGTCACTAAGTTGTGTCCGACTCTTTGCTGCCCCATGGACTGCAGCACACCAGGCTTCCCTGTCCTTCACTATCTCCCAGGGTTTGCTCACACTCAAATCCATTGAGTCAGTGATGCCATCCAACCATCTCATCCTCTATCCCCTTCTCCTCTTGCCCTCAATCTTTCCCAGCATCAGAGTCTTTTCCAGTGAGTCAGCTCTTTGCATCAGGTGGCCAAAGTATTGGAGCTTCAGCTTCAGTCCTTCTAAGGAATATTCAGGGTTAATTTCCTTTAGGATTGACTGGTTTGATCCCCTTGCTGTCCAAGGGACTCTCAAGAGTCTTCTCAAGCATTACAATTGAATGCATCAATTCTTCAATGTTCAGCCTTCATTATTGTCCAACTCTCATATCCATATGTGACTACAGGAAAAACCATAACTTTGATTATATTGACATAGTCACTTTGTTGGCAAAGTGATGTCTCTGTTGTCCTTGAATTGTTCCCAAAGAAAATAAAGATTGGTATTTCCAGAAGGTGGAGGGTGTGCTGGACAGAAAGTCAATGTAAATCCACTCCCTTTGCTCATTGGTTCATTATGAAAATTGAGTGAACAGTCCTTGGTTGGGGCATAGTTTATGATGGGTTCTCTCACAAACATGTAGCTGTACCCTTCCCCTCTCAGAAACCAAATGTCCCAAATCCTTTCCATGAGAGGGTAGGTGGCCCAAGAATCAAGACAGTCCTTTGTCCTCTTTCTGTAACTCCGCTCCATCACGTAATCACCTGAGGAACCGTACCCTCCTGTGAACCATTCCAGACTCTTTCTAAAATTAACCAGTATAGAGATAGACTACATATATGATCCATTGACTTTATTTTCCCTCAAATAAAAATGAGATTATACTAATAGTATCTTCTGCAACTGTACTTTTCTTTTTTCTGCTAACCATGTTAGAGATGCCTTTCTGCAGTGGTTTACCCGTATCTTTCTCATTGTCTTAGTAGCTGAATATTCCAGCTTCTGGATAAACTGTAGTTTATTTAATCAGTCCCTTCTTGGAGCAAATACTGCTGATGCTGCCCAATACCCAGTTTCCTCTTTTTTACTAATCACAGGACGTTCACATGGCAAATGAGGACATGACATTCCAAATAAAGCGTACAAGTCACAACCTCCCAGATTGGCGTGATCAAGCTCTGACTCGTGGGAAGTGAGCATGGTTGTGGCACCAACATGAGGGTCCTGCCCTTAAAGAGAAGGGGTGTGTCCTCTGCACACCGCTCTATGTGTTCCCCCTGGATGGGATGTGCCCGTGGGAGGGAGCTGTCTCAGGCCATACGGATGAGAGAAACACTGCGCAGATGGAGAAACTCGGGCAAGCATCCCCGACACCTAACAGCCAGCCATAGCCACTCGGTTCTGTGGTTGAAGCTGCTGTTTGGGGTCTCTCTAGTCCAGCCAGTGAGCCTATACATCTAACATGAGGTCTAACCAAAAGCAGGAGCATCACCTGGCCACACCCCAGACCTAGGGACTCTGACTCTGCCTTTTAACAAAATCTCCGGCGGAGTCCTTACACATTGATAGAAGGACTGATCTGGTACCCTTAATGAAGGGTGGTTCCACCATCTGCAGTTTTTATTACAAGCAAGGCTCCTGTGATGATTGTGGTCAGCGTCTTAGACTGGAATCCCTCTAGGTCAGACCCTAGGCAGGGGATTGCTGGTCCACGGAAGACTGATCTTTACAGGAGTTTCTGAGGGTTTTTTGTTTGGCTGGTTTTGATTCCTTTTTTTTTTTTTAAAGATTTTAGAGTATTCTGGTGGGAAGGCCTGCTAATCTCAGAAAACCTTATGTCGCAAAGCTATTTCTAGAAAAAAAGGGAAATCACCATACGCCCCCTGGTGGCTATTTTCTTTATTTACAGACCAGTGGCTAAAAGACCTTGCAACCCCAAACCCGCGAAGGGTTAGGAAACCAACAGCAAACGAGGACTGTGCTCTCAGCGGTCTGGCTGCATGGCTTCAAGGCTACTCCTCACTAGAACGGCTGTAATGGTCATGCAAGCAAAGGGCTGTTTGCAAGAGTATTAACTTTCTAATGCAAGCCTGACCGAAAGGAGTCCTAAAAAGTGGCTAGATGGGAACATAATTGAGGCACAACAAACCACACACCCATAAAATGTCCAATGGATGAAGTTTTTCTTTTTTTGGCCATGCAACATGTGGGATCTTAGTTCCCCAACCAGGGATTGAACCCACACCATTTTGCATTGGAAGCAGGAAGTCATAACCCCTGGACCACCAGGGAAGTCCCAGGATGTGGTTTTTTTTTTTTTTTAATTGAGGTACAACTGATGTACAATGTTATATAAGTTTCAGGTGTACCACATAGTGATTCACAATTTTAAAGGTTACACTGTTTGTAGGTATTAGAGAATATTAGCCATGTTTCCTGAGCTGTGTAATACATCCTTGTAGCTTATTTATTTTGCACATAGTAGTTTGTATCTCTTAATCCCCTACCCTTGTCTTGCCTCTTCCTTCTCCCCACTGGTAGCCACTAGTTTGTTCTCTAGATCTGTGGGTCTGTTTCTTTTTTATTATGTTCACTGGTTTTATTTCTTATATTCCACTCATAAGAGATATCATACAGTATTTATCTTTCCCTATCCAACTTACTTCACTAAGCACAATAGCCCTCAAGTTCATCCATGTTGTTACAAATGGCAACATTCTATTCTTTTTTATGGCTGAGTAGTATTCTACTGTGGAGAAGGCAATGGCACCCCACTCCAGTACTCTTGCCTGGAAAATCCCATGGACGGAGGAGCCTGGTGGGCTGCAGTCCATGGGGTCACTAAGAGTCAGACACGACTGAGCAACTTCACTTTCACTTTTCACTCTCATGCATTGGAGAAGGAAATGGCAACCCACTCCAGTGTTCTTGCCTGGAGAATCCCAGGGACGGGGGAGCCTGGTGGGCTGCTGTCTATGAGGTCGCACAGAGTCGGACACGACTGAAGCGACTTAGCAGCAGCAGCAGTATTCTACTGCAGGCTTCCCTGGTGGCTCAGCTGGTAAAGAATCCACCTGCAAGTGGGAGACCTGGGTTTGATCCCTGGGTTGGGAAGGTCCCCTGGAGGAGGGCATGGCAATCCACTCCAGTTTTCTTGCCTGGAGCATTCCATGGACAGAGGAGCCTGGTGGGCTACAGTCCATGAGGTCACAAAGAGTCGGACACAGCTGAGAGCCTAAGCATAGCACACTACAGTATTCTATTGTATAAACACCAACCACATCTTCTTTATCCATTCCCTCAATTTTTTGGTGGACACTTAGATTGCTTTCATATCTTAGCTAGCATAAGGGATGAAATAAAATTTGCATTTTAAGGCAAGACAAGAAAAAATAAACATAAATTTTTCTCTCCGTGATTTTGATTATTTGCATTTCTATCTTTACTGGTGACCTTGAGAGCACATCTTTTCATGTGCTTGTTGGCCATGTGCATGTCTTCTTTGCAAAAATGTCTATTCATGTCTTCTGCCCATTTTTAAAAATTAGGTTGTTTTCTCACGTTGAGTGGTATGAGATGTTTATATATTTTGGATGTTAACCCCTTGTTAAATATCATTTGCAGATATTTTCTCCCATTCATTAGGTTGTCTTTTCATTTTGCTGATGATTTCTTTTGTTGTGCAAAAGCCAAGTCTCATTTGTTTATTTTTGCTTTTATTTCCTTTGTCTTAGGAGAGACAGATCCAAAAAATATATTGCTATCATTTATGTCAAAGACAGTGGATGAGTTTTGACATATGCACCTGCACCTATGAAACCAATGACACAGGATAATAGCCACCACCCCCAATGTTTCCTGGCACCCACTCCGTCTCCAGACAATCACTGATACAGTTTTTGTCACTAGTGACTAGTGTACATGTTCTAGAATTTTTTATAAACAGGATTAGGTTGCATGCACTCTTTTTTGTCTGGCATTTTTTCACTCAGCATCATATTTTGAGATTCATCCATGTTATTGGATTTATCTATGACTGTGATAGCTTGATTGCTTTGATTTTTTAATTAAAAAAATTTTAGTGGACGTATAGTTGATTTACGTTTTGTTAAATTATGCTGTACGGCAAAGTGATTCAGTTATACATATATTTATATACATATTCTTTTCATGATAATTTCATTGTGTGGATGTATCACAATCTGTTTTTTTGTTCATCTGTTGGTGGATATTTAGCTTATTTCCAGTTTGGGGTGACTGTAAATAAAGCGGTGTGAACAACAGCATAACTAAACACTTAGGTGGGAAATGGCTGGATCACACTGTCAGGATATTATTTCATTTTGAAAAGGAAGGAGGGGATTTCCTAGTGGTCCAGTGGTGAGGACTCTGAGCTTCCACCTCAGGGGACACAGTTTCAATCCTCAATCGGGAACTAAGGTCCTGCATGCCGCGTGGCATGATTAAATATGAATACATAAATAAGTAAAAAGAAGGAAATGCTGATACGTGCAACAACATGGATGAACGCTGAAAACACTATGCTACATGAAATTTACATTAAGCCAGACATGGAAGGCCACATATTGGATAATAAAGATCATTTATATGAAATGGCCAAAACAGGCAAATTTATAGTAGCAGAAAGTAGATTAGTGGTTTCCCAGGGCTGGCAGATGGAGAAGAGAGGGAGGGTGACTGCTAATGATGAAATGTTCTAACCCTGACCGTGGTGATGATTATACAACTGTGACTATACTAGAAACCACTGGATTTTATGGCATGTGAATTATCTCTCAATAAAGTTGTTAGAAAAAGAAGAAGAAGTGAATGCTCTTGGAATGAAAGTAGATCAATTAAGACAAAAATACAATTAATTTTTTCCAGAAGTTGCAACCCACTGGAGGCATACACTTAAACCAGCTTTAGTTTGTCTGATCACTACTCCTAACTGTTCTACATCTAATAGCTCAACTGCTTTCTGTCATGAAAACAGTCTCACTCTGGAATTTAAGATTCTATGTTAGGGCTCTCTAGGAAAACAGAAACAATAGGACATTTAAGCAATTGGCTTATGCAATTATAGAGGTCAGCAAATCCAAAATCTATGGTGTAGTTCAGCAGTCCAGACACCCAGGAAGAATCAACAGTGAATTTCAAGTCCAAAGGCCAACTGCTGTCAGAATTCATTTCTTTTTATTTGTTTATTTAATTTTTGGCTGTGTCCCCTGGCATGTGGGATCTTAGTTCCCTGATCAGGGATCAAACCTGTGCCTTCTGCAGTGGAAGGGTGATGTCTTAACCACTGGCCCACCAGGGAAGTCCCTTTAATTTTCTTTCTATTTTTAAAAAGTCTATACATTTAAAAGTACTCTTACAGAAATATCCAGAATAATATTTGACCATGGCCCAGCTAAACTGGCATGTAGAATTAACCATCCCAGATTCCACCCTGTCTAGTTTGAAACTCTGCTCTCCACCTACAGTTGAACTTCCTGCTCCCCTCCTTCCCTTCTGGTTTTCAGAACCCTCTTCCTTGACTCTTCCAAGAAAGTGCTCTCTCCCCTGTGACCATCCTGGTCTGGGTGGGCTTTTCCTGGCGCCTGCAGGGCACCCCGTCCCCTGTACAGCCCCCTCAAGTTCTCTCCCCACCGCCAGGCACACCCACAGCCCAGCCAACTGCCCACCTGGGGAAGCTAGGTGGCCCAGCTCCTGTATTTGGACTCCCTCAACCCCTCTGAAATGCCATCCTTTGGAGGTCAGGAGCAGAGAAGCCCAGCTGTCCCTGGCACCATCTGGCTCACCCTCCAGTCTCTTGAAATTCTCTTTTCCTGCTTGCTCCAAGGACAGGGGCAGATGGCCGAGGGCCAGGTCACTGCAGAATGAGTTACCCCTCTTTTCTTTAAAAAAAGAGAAAAAAAAAGTGTATTTATTTGGCTGCACCAGGTGCAGTCCGTGAGATCTTTAGTTGCAACATGTGAACTCCTAGTTGTGGCTTGTAGGATCTAGTTCCCTGGCTGGGGATTGAACCTGGGCCCCTTGCATTGAAAGCTTGGAGTCTTTGCCACTGGACCACCAGGGAAGATCTCCCCTCTCCCCTATCTTTCTAATGGTCATTCTCATGGAAAGCCTCTTCCTTACCCTGCTCCCTCCCCAACCAGGGTGGAGACCTCCTTTCTTAGCCTGTCTGCCCCAGGGTGGATCCCCCATTGCTTAGCCTGTCCCCAGGATGGAGCCCTCCTTCCTTAGCCTGTCCCCTCCCCCAGGATGGAGCCTCTCGCTGTCAGGGCTGTTCAAGTGCCCTTGGGAGTGAGTGCCTTCTTCCATCTCACACCCCAGGTACCTTAGTCCCCTCTCCGTCACCCTGGTCCCGCCTCTCCAGGGACCCTGCATCCCCGTCCCCCAAAGGGTGCCTCTATCTCCCCAACCCTGAATACGGACGGACTCATTCAGTTTTCTCAGGATGTCTTGGAGGGAAGGGCTGCTCCCCCCGCTGTGACTGGAGAAGAAGGATGTCCCCAGTCCCGTGTGAGATGCCTGAGGAGCTGGCAGGGGCGGGGGGTGGAGAGCATCCAGCTGTCCCCCACAGGGAGCCAAAGGCTGGCGGGAAGCCAGCGGGTGGACAGTGAGCTGGTAGAGGAGCCGACAGGTGAGGCCAAGGCCGACAGGTGAGGCCAAGGCCGACAGGTGAGGTCAAGGCCGACAGGGCCGGTCCAGCAGGGCCTCAAGGGCCACGGGAAGGAGCTTGCAGTTTTGCCAAGAGCAGCGGGGACCTCGAAGGGTTGGAGGCTGGGGAGTGACTGGATCTGATCTCACTGCAGTCGGATGGGAGGATGACAATGCATGCGTTCTGGAAGGAGGTAGGGTGCAGGGACTCCTTGGAGATACTGAGAGATGCTCTGAAGGGAATAAAACAGGGCATGTGCTAGACCCGGGCTTCTCATCCTCTGTGGCTGGATAATCCCTTCCTCTGTGTGTGTGTGTGTGGGGGGGTCATCCTGTACATTTCAAGGACATAGAGCAGCATCCCTGGTCTCTAACTGCTGGATGCCAGGAGCAGGCTCTCCCCCCACCCTCTTGTCGTAAGAGCCAAAAAGATCTCCAGACATCCCAACTATCCCCTGGGGTGGGGCCAACATCACCTCCAGTTGAGAACCACTGTTCTGGACAGAGGGTGGGAGGGGCCTATTCGAGAGAAGGTTGGGAAGGCGTTCCGTGCACAGGCGTCTTTGCTTGGAGTAGGATCAGGAGTAGCCAGCTGAACGCCTGGGGAGAGACTGATTCGGAGGAAGAGGTGATTCCCCGGCGTGGGAGAGAGCAAGGGGGTCTGGGGAGGGCTGAGGAGAGGAGAGCAGGCGAGGACAAGGGTGACAGGGTTAGACACGCCAGTTTGCAGGCCATGGTAAGGGGTCTGGGTTTTTTCCTAAGCGCTACAGAAAGTCATCAGAGGGTCATAAACATGCTGGTGATGTGACGGAGCTGAAGCCCCAGAGTTTAGGGGCACAAGGGGACTTTCTAGGGTGATGGGCACGGCTTTTATCTTGGTGGGATGAGGGCTACGTGAGTGCATGCACTCATGAACCCACTGAGTGGTACGCTTTAGAACTGGGCTCCTGCATTGTATGAACATTATGTCAGTGTAAAATATATATATATTTGGCTGCACCAGGACTTACTTCTGACACTCAGGATCGTCAATCTTTGTTGCAGCATGCACAGTACCTTTTACCTTCGGCATGTGGGGTCTAGTTCCCTGGCCAGGGATCTCAAACTCAGGCCCCCTAAATTGGGAGCGCGGAGTCCTTGCCACTGGACCACCTGGGAAGTCCCTATGGTGGTTTGTTAAAGGACAAAAGGCAAAGCTCACCCTAGCTATTGTGAGGCGGGTGGACAGAGTGGGTGGAAAGCAGGAGACGTCCTGGCTGAGGTCGTGGCGCTGGGGGTGGAGAGATGGTCTGATTAAAGATCTCTTCTGAAGGCCAAGCAGAAGGATTTTGGATGTTAGGGGTCAGGGACTGAGCTAGTAGATGGTCTGATGAGAATTTCAATCCAGAGTGGTGTAATTTCAAAGGCCATAAAAGACCAATAAAAGGTTATTTATCTACTCTTTTTTTTTTTTTGCCACACCTCCAGGCATATGGGATCTTAAGTTTCCTACCAGGGATGGAATCCACGCCCCCTGCAGTGGAGTTCAGAGTATTAACCACTGAACAGCCAAGGAAGTCCAAATTGTTACTCCCAAGGGCACAGGTGTGCTGGTGGGAAGAGCTGTCCCTTGGCCGTGCCGCCTGTCCTTAGTCACTCAGGATGTCCCATTTCTGCCCATCACCTGAACTGCTATGTATATAACTAAGACTGTCTTTATTTTTTAATAAGGGGAGTGCCATCATATTTCTGGGACTTCCTTGGTGGCTCAAATGATAAAGAATCTGCCTGCAATGCAGGAGATCTGGGTTCAATCCCTGGGTCAGGAAGATTCCCTGGAGAAGGGACTGGCTACCTACTCCAGTATTCTTGCCTGGAGAATTCCGTAGACAGAGGAGCTACTGTTTGTGGGGTCGCAAAGAGTCGGACACGACTCAGCGACTACCATTTCACTTTCATCATATTTATTTATTAAAGTATCTAAAAAATTTTAAAATTTGGCTGCATTGGGTCTTCGTTGTTGCGGAGCACAGGCTCTAGCGCGGGCAGGCTCAGTAGCCATGGCACTCAGGCCTAGTTGCCCCACGGCCTGTGGGATCTTTATTTCCCAACTAGGGATTGAATAACTTGTCTCCTGCATTAGAAGGCAGATTCTTAACCACCAGACCACCAGGGAAGTCCCTAAAGTTGTCTTTAAATGTGAGTCATTTATTTATTTTTTTTTTAATTTTTTTTTTAGTTTTCTTAGAAATAACTTTATTTTTAAAAAGTAATATGGAATTATATGAAAGGCAGCAAGCATGTAATACTTGAATAAGACAATTTTCTTAAAAAACTTACACATAAGAAATGTGTATGGTAGAAATTTTAACATTAACAGAATGCATTTAGAAACATTACCAAGAATACAATTTGTAGCCACACCTTTTTTGGTTTCTACTAGTAACGCTTTTTTACCACTTAAGTATGCTGCTGCTGCTGCTGCTAAATCACTTCAGTCGTGTCTGACTCTGTGCGACCCCATAGACGGCAGCCCACCAGGCTCCCCCGTCCCTGGGATTCTCCAGGCAAGAACACTGGAGTGGGTTGCCATTTCCTTCTCCAGTGCATGAAAGTGAAAAGTGAAAGTGAAGTCGCTCAGTCGTGTCCGACTCTTAACGACCCCATGGACTGCAGCCTACCAGGCTCCCCCGTCCATGGGATTTTCCAGGCAAGAGTACTGGAGTGGGGTGCCATTGCCTTCTCCTAAATGTGAGTCATTTAAAAAGTAAATCTTGCTTTTCAGGGACTGCGAATCTGGAGAGATCCTGGCTGGGAGAAGGACTTGAATCTCATTGTGCTCCCAGCCTTTCGACCCTCCCTGGAGTAAAAAATGGCCTGATTAAAAAAAAAAAAAAAAAGTAAAACCTGAATGTGTTTATTTACAAGGCAACCTTAGCAAACCAGGGTTACTTGTTATATCTAGCAGGGGGATGATAATAACTAGCCCAATAAAACCAGACAATGTTATTGAATGAAAAATTCAAAATAATGAAATACTTGAAAACTAAATTCCTGAGGAATGGGACATTTTTTCTAATTTATTTATGTTTAATTGAAGGATAATTGCTTTACAGTATTGTGTTGGTTTCTACCAAACATCAACATGAATCAGCCATAGGTTTACCCCTGTCCCCTCCAAGAATGGAACTTCTGATGCTTATGTAACAAGGGCCTATAGTCATGGCTAGGCCTTAACTGTATTCAAAAATCAATTTGTAATCACTTATCTGTGTTTTTATAGGAAAAATATTGAAACAGAAATGAAATTAGTGACTCTAGGAAGTACAAACAAGGGCTTGAAGTCTCTGATGCACACTTGGGAGGGGGTCATTAGATCCCTTGGAGGAGAGCTTGGTAAGCCACTCCAGTATTCTTGCCTGGAGAATCCCGGGGACAGAGGAGCCTGGCGGGTCGTGGTCCATAGCGTCAAAAAAAGTTAGACATGACTGAAATGACTGAGCATGTGGTACGCATCCTTTGCTGAGCGCTGGGACCTGCTTGGGATCCTGACCCAGCACATCCAGCACAGCCAGGAAATCTCAGGACGGCCTTAGGATGGCTATAGAGTTAACTTTTTTTTTTTTTTTACTTTTTGTTGTGAATTTATTATTTACCCCTTTGCCAAAATCCAATGAGGCAGGGATTCATAAAAATTTTGGGGAGTTCTCTGGAGGCCTAGTGGTTAGGATTCCAGGCTGTCACTACAGTGGCCCAGGTTCAATTCCTGATTGGGGAACAGAGATCCTGCAAGCTGCACAGTGAGGCCAAAATAAAAATAGGTACAGAGTTTTTAAAGAGATCCTCTATAGCAGCCAAAGAATCAGTTTTACCTCTATTACTTTTCCGAGGGACAGAAATCAGGAACTCTGGCATTTGTCCAAAAGCAGTGTTAAAAATATCTGCTCCATCAAGAAAATGATTTGACGATCACTCCTTTAGAAAGAGCTTAATTTACATTTCAGATGGAAATTTTTCTTGGGAGAATTGTAGATTCACATACAGTTATAAAAGAAATAATATAGAAGGGAATTCCCTGGTGGTCCAGTGGTTAGGACGCTGTCCTTCTACAGTCAAGGGCCAGGGTTCCATCAAGGTTTTAAAACACGTCTGCAGTGGGGCCAGAGTGGGGACCTCCTTCTAGCTCCCGGGTGATGCTAGCAGGCAGCCACAGAGGAGCAGGCGCTGTCCCCAGCTTCCTCTCGGGCTGGTCTCCCATGTCGTCCCCCTGGCTCACACTGACGCCCTCCCGGCCTGCAGGACTGATCTTGCCCCACGCCTGGCTGTTGCTTCAATGCCCTTAGGGATCTGCTCAAATGCCACCTCCTCAAGGACATGGGTTTTACTCCAGCTGCCTAGGCCGTCAGTGGTCATGGGAGCCTTTCTCAGTGGAGACAGGGAACGCTGAGTCAAGGCCTCAGGGCGGGGCCCAGTGGATGAGGCTGGGAGTTATCCTTGACCGCCTGTACACACCGCAGACATCCCCGAGGAGCAATTTCTAAAGTGTGGGTATTCTAAGAAATAAAAAAGCAAAAACATTTCTTAAAAAAGGGACTTCCCTGGCTGTTCAGTGATTATGGTGCTGCTTCCACTGAAGGGAAGTGTGTGTTCAATTCCGGCTACTAAGATCGTGCCTGCTGTGTGGCACAGCCAAAAATAAATAAATAAATAAACAGGACTTTCCCTGGTGGTCCACTGGATAAGAATCTGCCTGCCAGTGCAGGGGCCTGGCTTAGACCCCTGGTCTGGGAGATCCCACATGCTGCGGGCAACTAAGCCTATGCGCTGACCGCATGCTCTAGAGCCCACACCCTGAACAAAAGAAGGTGCTGCAATGATAAGTCCCCCTCGGTGGCAGCTAGAGAAAGCCCCTGCGCAGCCACAAAGACCCAGCGCAGTCAAAAATAAATAACATAAAATTTAAAAAGAGAAACAGGGACTTCCCTGGTGGTCAAGTGGCTAATACTCCGAGCAGAGGACCCCAGTTCAAACCCTGGTCAGAGAACTAGATCTCATGCCTCAACTAAATGTTCGTATGTGGCATCTGAAGATCCTGTGAGCTGCAACTAAGACCTGGTGCAGCCAAATGAATTAAAAAATATAAACATTTATAAAGGGTGGGTCCTCCATGATGCTATGCCTTTAACTCCTCTGCAAAGACTTCACTCCTCCCCCTGAGCTTTGACAGGTTGTCTCCACCCAGAACTGAATCTATTTTTTGGTTTGTTTTTTGGATAGCTTTTTTATGGCCAGTGGCACTGATTTTTTCATACAGAGTCATGATATCATCTTTTGTCAAAAAATTGACATAAGGAGTTGATTTTTAAAACTATGAAATTTATGAAAATTCAGGTGGTTCCGTGACGTGGTGAAACTGAGCAGGAAGACCTAGTGGGGCTCCTGGGCACAAAAGCCTTTCTGTACCCCCTATTTCTTGTTTGCAGGAAATAGGCTTCATTCAGCCTCCACAACCTTCCCTGAGTTCCAAATGGTTGTTAATCAGGGAAGGTGGAGGATGCAGAGATAATGGAGGAGTAGTCAAGAGACAATACTGCAGCCTTAGAGCAGGGTCCTGGTTCCCCCTCACAGGATACACAGAAGACTTTTGAGCTGTCTGGCAGCTCAGGTGGGAGAAGTTAACAGTACGCTGCCCACCAACAGGTAGACAGATCCCAGACTGGTCGGAATCAGAAAATCGATGGTGCTGACTCCTAACTGTCTCATCACCAACCTCAGAAGAATGTTCACGAGTGGGTCACACCCTCTTTGAACCTTTCATAATTAACTCCTCACTACCCCCTCCGGGTTGGGACAATCTTGAGGGTTATCAGCCCTCTGTGTCCCCCTTTGCCTGGCAAAGCAACCAAATTATCCTTTTCTATTGCACCCAAAACAGATTCAGTTTGGTACAGGACAGAGTCTGGATTTTGGCTGCCAGTCCAGGCAAGCTGACCCCAGCGGATTACTGTCTTCAAGGAGAAGGCAGTGTTGGGCAGGCCCTCAGGGAGCAGCTAGGATGTCTAGAGCCCAGGACACGTCCAGGGGAGGAGGAGCTGTATAGCTCCCGGGAGCTAGATTTGGAAACACATGGCTGGAGGCGTTAAAATGTTTAGAGCAACTCTCAGAGGCGGTTAGTGACTCAAGGTCACTGAGCCAGGGGACTGTCACGGTCAGACTAACCATCTAGGCTAAGGAGCGGGCACTTGAGAGAGATTAAGGAAGGTTTAGGAGGAACATAGTCATTTAGGGACTAGAACTGTTTAAGGACCAGGCAAACACCATACCACTTCTTAATTTTTTAAATCAAACACTTTATTTCCACATAACAAGCGCAAAAAACTCCCAAACACTTTAACAATACAATTAACGCAGTTATGAAGTCAATTATATACTACTCAAAGCCCCAAAAGGTCAATCAGCTTAACGTTCCAAACATTTCCAGACGTGGTTTTTCAAAGCTACCTTTGGTTTTTGGAAAAACCAGTATGGAAGTCAATATACATTGAATGCATTGAACAACATTTGCTTATATTAAGGTGTCCAACAACATTAGCTTACACCTGGCAAGTTGGAGCATGATCTGAAGTCATACGCTGAAATACATACACAGGTTCTGCCCCCGCAGCTCCTGCGGTGAGGAGCGAGGGCCGTGAAGGGGGAAGAAAAAGGCCAGTCCAGGCTGTGGCATTTCTCATTTTGTAACAGAGGTATGAGAGTTAACACTAGAACACTGTCAAGTCATTAAGCTTCATGTTCCAAATGGTCTCTTGCTGAGGCTTGAGATGGGCACAAATGGTGGGGAAGATGAAGTCACAGGAGAGTTTTGAGCAACAAGATCCCAAAGATGCTCAGAGAGGGTAGGAAGGAGCAAGCAACAGTTTCCCATTGTTCTCACATTATTTCAGGGTGAAATTGTGAATAAGTTCAGATAAAATGTTCAAATATTTGCTTAGATTTTTTTTTTAACTCGGTTGCTCTATGAGAACCCTCATACATAGCAACTTTGAAACTTTCGTTATAAAAAAGAGCGTACAAATAAATTCACAAAAAAGAGACAGTTAATGTTGAGCAGCCAAAAAGTCATGGTTTATTATATCTGAAGAAAGTTCATAATTCAAACACAACCAAACTGTACATTTTACAATCACATTCTATTTGTAAACAGTTAAAAGCCACTGACTTCTTTTGCATCTTAGGACACAAACAGTTAGAATCAAGGCAATGAAATGATGGCAAATTCTGTACTGTTAAAATTTTTACCCTTGTTTAGTCTCTCTTCTTTGACTAAGCAAGCATTATAATACCATTTGTGGGCAAAAAAAGGGGGGGGTGGGGAGAAAGAAATTTTAAAAATGGTGTAACTCGTTAGTTTGCAACAACATTTAAAATTTTCTTTATACAACGAACAATTCTGTAAGCCCAATATCTTGGTTACAGTATGCATAGTTACTGATTTCGGCTTTAAGGTACAACAGTTAAACATTAACACAGTCACGAGAGCGGAAACAGAGAGCCACTTGATGGGATTACAAAAAATTATTACCTATTGATTATTAGCAAACCATCATCACTCACTAATAAAAAGACAGCATCTGAAAGCAGAATCTCAAACTCCAGCTTTAAGCATTTTTTTGTTTTTTTCTTTTTTTTTTTTTTTGGCAGAGAAAATTCTTAAACAGAGCAATATGTAGTATCAGTGCTAAAAGTTGGGGTTTTTCTTTTTTCCTATAAGAAACTACAAGGAGTTTTTTTTTGTGGTTTTTTTTTTTGTTTTTTTAAACTGGGGAACTGGTTTTCCTGAGAACCATGCTCTTTGATTTAGGACAGGAATAGAAAAACAAAAGAACATGGCCAAATGCTGCTCCTTTTTCCCAGAGATAGAAAGCATCTTTTAAATCATCCTCCATTTTTTTTTTTGTCTTTTAATTTTTTTTTAAATGATGGAAGAGTAAACATTTTTTTTTTTTCTCAAAAAACAAACAAAAAAATCTGTAAACAAGAAGGCTCAACGTGGGAACCTTCAAAACAAAATGGAAAGCCTATTCAAAGTGCAGGGCCCGTCCTGGGTGGCAGGTGGGCTGCAAGTCACAGCTGTGGCCACAGTTTTTCAAACTGCAGAGTGAAATTCTTTAGTTTTATAACATGAAAAAACTGGTGCAATACTTTCATTTATAGTCCTAAGTCAGTATCATAACTTGATCTTTTAAACTCCACGATACCACAATAAGGTAGGCAAACATCAAGGCATAGTAGAGAGCGCACACCTTAAGAACATCCTTGAGTAAACATTTACACTGGAACGGCTGCCCTCCCCATATTGCCGAGTAGACGGAGAGAACACCCTTCAGTGCAAAGTTAAAAGCTCATACATTATCAGCCCAAAAAACTTGTTTGCAAAAAGAAGAGAAAAAGAATGAATGGGGGGGGGAGGGGTAGGAAGGGGGGAGAAAAAAAAAGAGAACTCAAAGGCTAAACATGATGAATATACACAAGTGAGCTCATTCTATACGGCTTAGCATGTATGGCGCTATTTGGGAGTGTAAATAGATAGATACCTTTTCACATTATAATATTGGCCTGCATGATTCAAGTATTCAAACTGATATGTTTCAGGGAAAACAAAGTGGAAAATGTGCAGAGAATAGCTGTTCCCACAGGTGGCCCCTGGCTGCAGGCGGCGAGCCCAACTTAGTGCTCCTTTCTTTCGCGGCTTGAGGTCGAAGTTCGTGAGCCTAGTCTACACTGTTACATGGACTCTCCACCCCCACCCAGGTGGTCAACAGAAAGAAAAGCATTAATGGGGGATGGGCTGCTAATTCCCCGGGGGTCGCTGCTGCTGGGAGGACCCCACAGGCTTGTGGAATAATGTGGGGTCCCCCAGAGGGAAGTGCCATGAAGGTCTCCACAGTTAGTTCCCGACAGCCCAGCACCATTCCAGTGATTGAGATCGGTCCGGCTGGAGAATGAGTGGGAACAGTCGAGGGAGCCCAGCCGGCTCTGGCTGGACCCGAGAGACTGCCAGCTGGGAGAAGGGGTCAGAGACTGACTTTGTGCAAAGAAACGACTGATCTCCTCTTCACTGGCAAACTCAGCAAGAATAGTAGTGTTCCCCAGTACACACCTGGAGGAGAGAGACACAAGTGGGCCTGGTGAAGACGGGGGGCCAGCTGCGGGGTGTGAGCCACAGTCGGGGGGAAAAGCAGAGGGCAGGGCACACAAGGACGCCGAGGGCCCTCCCGCCAGCCCGCGTGCACCCCAGCGCCCAGGGCTCTCCCGACCCAGACATGCCACCCAGCTCTGCTGAGGCGTCAAGATCACGTCCTGTCTCCTAACTGGCAATTTAAGGGACTTTCTAGGGCCACTTTGATCTGGGGTGATGCGCTCCCTTCTGAACGCTGTCCTTGGAGCCAAAACACAGGAGGCCGCAGCTGCTCTGAGGTGCTCACTGCCGGGCCGCACGTGGCGGCCCAGGGGTGGTGCGCAGGGTCACCGGCCGCACTTCCAGCTGCCCGAGGGGGCCCTAACAAGGATTCCGAAACTGCGACCCCAGGGGCATTTTCCAGGCACCTGCGCAGAACGGGCAACTTACATGTGCAGAGACTTTTGTGCCTTCACTACCTCTTCTTTTGAACTGTAACGGACCAAAGCGTTTCCATGTGGGAGGTTCAGGTGGAATGTTATCAGTGGGCCATGCTGCATGCACAGAGTACGCAGAGTTGAGCCATCAATCTAGGAGACAGAGCCGGGGAGCTGCCAGTTAGACGCACCGCCGCGGGGACCGTCCGGGGAGGTGGTCCCAGGCTGGGACTCTGGTTCTCTCTCTTGCCCAAGGTCCTTCACTCCTGGTGCCACTCTGCACTGGGACTCACTGCTGTCACGGGCACAGTGCCTCCCTCCCCGCCTCCGCTGGTCCCAGAGCCGTACCTCTGTGGCCTCTAGACTCCGGGGCACTCCCCAGATCCCCAATTCTTTAGTTAGCCATTGCCCCTGCTGTGGCTTCAGGTCTTCTCTCTTCCCTGCCCTGAGGACAGGATTCATCAAGGCACTGCTCCCTGGGGAGGAGGGGGGTGGGCTCTTAACACCCAGCCTCCAGAGGAGGGGGTCGTCCAGGGACTAAGAAAATGTTCTCATCTAAACAGGCAGACACGGTTTCTCAAAATGCGGTACAAGGACCACCTGCATTAAACTCATCTGAACGTCCTGAAATGCAGACCCCTGGTCCTAGCCCAGGTCTGCTACATGAGGGTCTGTGGGGTGAGATCTAGAACTCTGGTTTTGATCAGCTCCCGTGCATTTCATAGCGTAAGAACCACAGGATCAGACCACCAGCCTGCCTGAGGTATCCGAAGACCATTCTCTGCCAGGCCTTGACACCTGTTCAGTCCGCTGAGCAGGCCCGGGCAGTCCTCATCTCAGACTCACACCGGCATGGAAACCTTTGCTTCCATGCGACCTGGAACCAGGACACCATCTACCAGGATACCTGATGTTCTTACCTGAGGTGTAAGGTTTTTTAGAACAAGCCAATTTGTTATTCTCCCTGAGCTGCTCTCACCCCAGCTGGAACCTAAAGAAGGAAGAAAAAGGACAAGTCAGTCTTGCCAGACTTTGGCCCGAATGACTATTCAGGACAAACACAGCCCAGTTACACTGCAGAGATCCAGAAGGATCACCTGGGCTCAGGGCGTCTGTCTCCTTCCTTCTTACTCACCTGTGCTTCTACCTGGGGTATGCTCCCCGCAGGCCAGGATGCCACCTCACTCCAGCTCTGACCAGCAGCTAATTCCTGGGGCACATGGCTTAGCCTCTGGGGGTGAGGGGCTCAGAGGGCTGTCAATTCATCACGGTGGGCGAGTGAACCAAAGGCCAGATGCCTTTGGGCTCTTCCCATTTATAAAGCTAAACCTATTCCCTACTTGGGGAATAGCCTAACTTCATGATCATCTCAGGTGCTGGATGACTTTGCACGCACGTCCCACAGGGTGCGAAGTTAGAGGGGATTTAAGAGCCTGCGATCACCCAGACATTCCTTGTTTAGTCTGGGCTACGATAGGGGCTCTGCATCTGGCTTTCCTGTCCGGCCCCAAGGCACCGTCTCCCTCTCCCACCAGCCGAGCTCAAGACATGATCCGGTCACTCCTGTCTAAAGCTGTTCAGAAGAACCTCAGAAACCCTTTAGAAGATGGCTACATGTCACAGCTGAAGGCCGCTCAGCACTCCCCGAGCACCACCCCAACCCTGGCCAAGCTCCGACTTCAACAGGAAACCTTGTGTTTTCCCAGCTCTCGGCGCCTTGGCCTACGCTGTCCCTCTGCTGACGTGGCTGACTCACACACGCTTCCTGATCCCGCCCGACTCTATCCACCACCCTGAGGGTCAGGGCTCCTAGGCCACCTTTATGACGCCCCCTCATCATGCACCGCCAGGGGCTGAGCTGGCACCCAGAAGATGCCTGCGGCCTGAAAGAATCGCTAACACATCACACCAAGCTAACTTGCATTTAGTAACCTGGAAGAGACTCAAGTGTTCTTTTTACATAATTAAAACCTTCCCTCTAAGGAAACATTTTAAGTTTTATTTCAACCAATCACTGGTCTAAAGATCGGAAATTATTATTAATGAGGTTTCACTACAATTTTCAGCCTGGAGATGAGAAAACTTCGTGCACTTTGGGGACAGGGGAGCAGATGAGCCCTGAGCCATGTTTGTGGCTGTGTGTGCAGTGTACGCTGGGGGAGGCGGCGGGGACGTGATCCCGTGTTAGATGTTTAGAGAAGGAGCAGGGGGGTGGGAATCATTTGTCCCAGGGTTCCTAGGACAGGCCGCTTTAGGCCTGTATGGTTAATTAACAGCACCCCCTTTCACTCTGAACTGTCCCTGTTTAATCAATAAATTTTCTGATAATCCTAAGTACAGGCCAAGCTTTCACTCCAAAACAGGCCCCATCCTTAAAGGCCCAGATGGGCTATCCCCACTGACCCCGGGTTCATCAGATGATACTTCTCCATGTGACGTGGTGTCAACACAAGTCTGCCACATACAGGAAGTTACTACACCGAATGAGATGAGTTCTTGAGCAGCTTCTGAAAGGAGGGGTCCCCATTCTACTAACTTCACTGCTGACGGGTATGTTGTTTCTGGGGAAACCCAAGTAACGTGGGCAAAATTTAAAGTAAAATTGAAGACTCTCAAAAGCATGGCCGAAGACAGTAATGAACTAGGAATCTTATGCTGCATTACATTCTAATCCTACTTTATAGAGGACAACGCAGTAGTCTCCTTCTCAGGTCTGTTAAACTAGACTGCTGGTTCTGGCTGGTGTTCAGTGAATGAACCACAAGAAACCACCGTCTTGCACGTTGTCTTACCTGGGGTATACCTGGCGTCAGAATTTCCCCATCCTCCACCTACTCGAAGGGGAGAATTATCCCACGAAGACAAGGGTGGCTTCTGACCAGTCAGTCCCGGAGGTGGGCGGGACGGAGCAGTGATGTTTTTAGGTGGCAGAGGGACCTTCCACAGCTCATGAGCCAGAGAGGTGTTTGTAACTGAACCAGGGGACCATGTCAATTTGGAATCACTATTTCTGGCTACTCAAAGGAGAAAAACAAAGACGGGGAGAAGGGAGAGAAATGCTTTCAGAAAAGAGAAAATTTAAGTAATGACAGTACCCATTCCTCCACTAAAAGCAGATCAAATAAAAATAAACTTTAAAAAGGAACCTGCTCCCTTGGCTCAAAACAGACTGTCTCATTAAAGTTTTAAGACCTGTGAGACCCTTAGTCCAGCTAACACAACAACACACTGAACACTGCTTTGAACTGCTCCAAAGAGCAAGTGGGAACTCCATAGCTTAACAATCATAAGGAGTCCCTCAAGACTGATACTCAGACCACTGGATTTTAGCATTTTGCGGTTCACTCATGAAAAAAGTAGCCTCGACTCAGGGAGTCAGTCCTCACAGCAGACATTCACAGCATGCCACTGGCCTGCTGGGCTTGTGGCGTACTTCTTCTGATCCTCACACACTCTCTACTGAGGTTCAGAGAGGGTAAGCAATTTGCCTATGGGTCCAGTGCACGACCAGGAATACAGTAAACTAAATAAAAAAGAAGGCTAAAAAAAGCGGGGGGGAGCAGAAGCCAACAGAAAAATTTTATAACTTCCGTCACCGTCAACTGTTTTTTCTACCTGATCACAAGGAGCATGTCTTTAAGCCAGCACATCTCAAACTGTGATGGGAAGACTGCTCACCACCCAGCTTACTACTGGCTTGTGACAGTACGAGAAATTCAGAGTGAGCGTTTGTAAACTTTGAGAGCACTCTGACACTGCTCTAACCCCCAAGGCTGTAATCATTTTTCTAGCAATTTCAAGTTCGGGTTTACTGTATTTTACAAAAGTGATCCGTCTGCAAAGGACTGGGCGTTAAAAAAAATAAAAGGTCCTTCACCACGGATAGTTGAGGACTACTGCTTTGAACTAAATTACATTTAATCTCAGATGAGAGTGGCTATTCAGTGAAACCTGATTATTTTAACAAATGAGGACTGGATACGATACATTTTAGAAGGGGGCGAAGAGTGTCAACACTGCCGCCCCAGTCCAGAACGCACTCCCCCAGCCGCCCGAGGCGACTCCGGGCTGGCCGGGCGGGGGCGTGGGCCCACCTGAAGCGCTCTGTGCTGTGCTGCTGAGGGGAACGCTGTGGTTGGAGGCACGAATGGATGACCAGGCACTAGTTGAAGGCAGCGTGGTGTTCAAGGATGAGGACGACCCTGCACGAGGAAGAGCCCCGTGAGCCACTCGTTAGGGCAGGAGGCCCGGCGTTCGGGACGCAAACGCATTCGGAGAGCCTGCGGCTGAGGAGTGTGCCACAGGTCGGACACAGGCGTCCTCAGGGCCTCGGGCACGGCGCCCACTACGGCAGTCTCCCTCTTGCCTCCACCTGGGCCCAGAGGAGGTCCCTCTCCCACCCGTCTCCCCGTACGTGTCTCTGCAACACCGGCTTTGCTTCCCAGTACCAGGCTCCATCTGCGTCCCTGGCCTGTCTCTGAACTCGTGACTTCTTGCTGGGCAGCTCAGCAAGGCTCCCTGGCACCGGCACCAGCAGTGGGCCAGGCCTTTGTTCCTCCCCACTGTGCCCCATGTTCTCCAGAACCTAGCCTCTCTTCCTGTTACTGCAAATCCCCTTGATGGCTACTCTCTAGTTTAGCTCCAGACCCGACCACTCCGTGAATCTCTGCAGCAGTTCCTGCTGCTGGATCCTTTCACTAGCTACAGGACACGAGCGCTCACTGCCCACGTTCTCCTGTGGAAGCAGTGGTCCCAGGTGTTTCCACACACAGCCGTCGCCTAATTCAGCCATTTCAGAATGACGAGGATTCTTATCTCACCACTGTGACCTGGCAAACATCTGTCAACAAACTATGTAGTTGATAGAAAGTGTTGACTGTTTGACATTTCCTTTGTTACAAACTGTTTAAAGGGATAGCGGTGAGGATGTATGTTACAGACAAAGATCTATCCTCCTTCATTTTGCTCACCTTTTCTCTATTGCGTGTGTGCGTGGCATTCCTGTACATGGTAAGAAATTACCCCGTGGTAGGGAGGAGGAGGATTTTATGTGATAATCCATTGCAAAGCGCATCCAAATGCATGGACCCTTAAATTGCTCTTATTTTCACTCTGACAGACCAAGAAAGTTTCTCCAGAGGAAAGTTCTTTAATACCCAGAGTGTGAAAACAAACAATAATATAACATCTTTCATAAGAAAGCCATTTCTTAATAACCACAATATGGCAACTTCTTATAAAAACAGGTAAATACAGTTATTGGAAAGCAAATGTCTGTTGGTTCTTTGGGTTAACGTAACTAAGTTAATATACGTGTTCACCCTATCAAGTGATAATAAATCCTCACCAATTAAAAAGTGGCTGAGAGTCACCTGTGGTGACCGAGAATTCTGTTACCACTATCACAGCCCCTTGGGTGTCAGGCGCTGTGCTGTGCTGGAGTGACCCCTGCTGCTCAGTTTCACGTCTGCCTTGAGCCCTGCTCACACGGCCCTGCACCCTTCAGAAACCGTAAGCTGCACCCGCCTACGTACCACTGTTCCTGTCCCTGAGGTGGTCAACTTCCCGCACAGTATTAATTGAAAGATTGTTTATGACACTGCCAGGAGTGACGTAAGGGTCAGTTTCAGGGTCAATGTTTGGATAACCTTTCCATGGTTCACCAGGGCGAAATTCTGGAAATAAAAAACTTAAAATTAGTTCAGGTTTAATCATCATCTAAAAATCCACTATTAACGATCCCAAAGTTTTATTCCTAAAGTCTATGCAATTCTCAAATATTTCCCAATATTCTCAAATTATTTTTCAACACTCTAACAAGGCTGATTTAATATCACAACTAATATAAGCTATTATTAATGAGTAACTTGTGAATTTTTGCATGAAGTAATTTCCCTGGGTTTATATATTTTTCATATTTTAAAGTTCTTTATTACAGTCACAAAGCTACAGCAACGTGGACTGGACAAAGCAGGCCCTAAGTGCATTTCTGGTGATTCCTCAGTTGGTAGAAATGCTGTCATGTCAGCCCCCAGACACCGCTGGAGAAGAACAATGAACACAGGTTTCTATCATTCTTCGTGCTGGACTAACTGACCCTGCCTTCACAGCACACAGGCACCGGGAACAGGCCAGGTCACTCAGCAGCCAAACCCGATGCTCAACTTCTCATTCTCCATTTCTGTGCTCTCCCCCCACCCTTTGTGTAGTTCAGGCCAATCACACAGAACTGGGGCCAAATCATTCATATGTCCAGAGGTACTGAAATCTTAATGGAAACAAACTCTCACAAGAGAAGATGCCAGCATCTTACCTGGTGGCCAATTAACACTGCTAGAGCCGTTAGGCGATTTGGCACGTGGCCAGCCATCTCCTATTGAACCTGGAGGACTGGCTGGTGAAGTACTGCTGTTCATATAGTCATAGGGAACAAACGGAGACTCTTCCAGCCTGAAACCACTTGAAATAGCACCTGAAAAAGAGAAAATGGAAGGGAAGTGTGAGCAAAACACCATCACATTTATTTCTTGTAGTCTGTCAAACACAGTAAGAAAACCTTTCATTAGATCTGTGGGTTCCAAACTGTGTTCTATAGCTTAGGTGAAGATGTCAGAGGAAAAAAGCCCTGAACTTTCTTCAAGACCTCAATCACCTCTCTCCAGTGGGGTCCTGGGCCTCAGTGACAGTATATTCATTGACAGAAAAGCTGAAGGACAGAGGGCAGAAGGAGAGAATGCATGGTGAGGAGGTGAAGGGCCGGCATGGAAAGAGTTTGGGGGGAAAATTCCAGCCAGTGGGTGAGGCCTGCACCAAGACTGGAGGAGGAAAACTGCCACTTCTCAGGAACTGAAAGATCACTGGGTCCGAAAAATAGTAAATGGGAGAGTGAACAACATGAAGGAGCTGGGCCCTGATCTTGAAGGGCAGCGACGACCAGGACATTTTGTCTTAAATGCTTGCAATTCAAAGACCCTGAGGTGGGGTGCTGCGTGTTCTAGCTGCCCCGGCCCCACCACTGCAGACTGACTGATGCCCTGTCTGTTCCCTCAAGCCTTCACAATTGGCAACACCCTAGGATTTGGCAATGAGTTCACTGTATCTAAGGGTTTTAGGAAGGGAAGTCATACTAATACAGTTCCATTAGTTCTGAAGTCACATGTGCTGTAGTGTAGAAAAGAGAAGGCAGGCTAGCACGGAAGCAGGGAGACCATTAGGAGACGCAACAGATGCCTAAACCAGAAAGCAGAATGGGCACTATCGAGATGGACTGGATGGGGAGACTGGAGGGAGGAGGAAGTCGAGAATATCTCTCAGGCTCAAATATCCACCAACTGATGAGTACATAAACAAAACGTGGTACATGTGATCCAATTCAACTATAAACAGGAATGAAATACAGCATGCCGCAACACAGATGAACCTTGAAAACATTATGCTAAGCCAAAAATGCCAGCCGTAAGAGACCAGATATCACATGCTTCCACTTACACGAAATGTCCAATACAGACACATCTATAGAAAACAAAAATGCTAGTGTTCACTTATGGCTAATGGAGGTGGGAGGGATGACACCAAAGGGGTTCCTCCGGGGTGACGGTGTGATGGGCACACAACGCTGAGAATGTACTAAAAGCCACAGAAGTGCACACTTTAAAAGCAGGCCTGTCCATGTAAATTATCTCAGTAAACTTTTTAAAAAAGAGAATGCCTCTTAAATTTCTAGATTCAATTTCTGGAATGGGGAGGAGCAAGGGTGAAGAAAGTGAAACCTATCAGATCCCTCGGGGGTTCTCCCGCCTACAAAAGCTTTTCCGAGTCCCCCATTTCTTGTTTGTAGAAAAAAGATTTCGGCCTCCTAGACCTTCCCTGAGTTCCAAATGGCTGGTTCAATTAGGGGAGGGAGGGAATACAGAAACAAAGGAAAGGCAGTCAAGAAACAACAGTACAGCCAGGCCCTGCTTCCTCCTCCTCCAGCCGGGTGGAGGGCGGTGACTGCGGGCTGAGCAGGAGCACCGGACCCCCGAGGATGGACCAGAAGGCTAGTGGCGGAGACTCCTGAGCCACCACTGTGTTATTTCACCACCCAGAGGACGGTAACACCCCTGCAGTCCACCCCCTCAATCCTGCCTATAAAAAACCTCTTCCCCTGAAAACCACGGCGAGTTGGGCTTTTTGAGCACTAGCTGAACATTCTCCTTGCTTGGCCTTGCATTACACTATTCCAAACTCCGACATTTCCATTTGTTTGGCCTCACTGTGCGTCAGACACGCAAAACTGGATTTGACAACAAAAGGAAAGTCTCTTGTCTATTGGAGATTTTGAAATAGATATGAGGAAAGTTTTGGTTCATGGACCCAGGGCTGCTCCAGCTATGAGCTTCTGGTAAAACACAGGACCTCAAGTCACTCACTGGCGGGCACTAACGCATCCCTGACTTGAATCAGTGATCCCACCAACTCCACTGCCCTCCCTTCTCTGGCGTCCTCATCGAGCTATTACTTTTATCTGTGTGAGCTATGTATCTTAGCTGAATTAAAGTCACTTGGAAATAAAGTAGGATATATAAAGTAGTAGTTCTAAGTAATATAGTGACTAAGCATGATTGCCAAATTTCAAGTGATTAATTCTTATGCAAGAACCAGCAATAATAAAAGCACTCCCTGTCCTCCGCTTGTTAAAAAGAAACAATTTCTACTTATTAAAACTTCATTTTGTTAAAAAGGAAAATAGACGTGACTTAAGTGTTAGCCATGGTCCAGTTACATTCTATCAGTCAATACATGGGAGAACATCAGAAAAATGAAACATAAAATTTATGTGGGAGGTTTTAGTTTAAGCAAATAGAGCTGGATTTACACTGGAGAAATGGCCCTGTCTTAGAGGGAGGGCACTCATGACGTAACAATGATGGCAACAGCAATAACGAGGAAGGCTGAGACCCACTGGTCACTTATGTGTCTAACCCTGGTTAGTGCTTAAGTGCTTCAGAAATATTGCCTTACTCATCCTCAAAACACCACAAGGGGTACTATTATTACTCCCATTGAGCAGATGATGGACTGAAGTTCAGAAAGGTTAAGTTACTTGCCATTGCTAATACATAGCAGAGATAATACACTGCAGTTAAGTGTTGATTCTAGAATCCGTATTTCTTTTGACATTTTTTCATTGTCTCAGCTGCCACTTTTAAGGGAAACTCCAGATGTAATACAACACTGAGAGGCATGTTAGCTTAGAATTCAGGGCTGCTTGATTCAGGTTCCAGTGTTCCTTCAATTACATGGCAATTTCACCTTCAATTTCGGGTAATCATCAGTCCAGTGTGTACAAAGCAGCAACCTGACCTTTAAGCCAAGGTTAGTCAAAGTTTTAAGAGAAAATCCAATGAAAAGGAAAGGAATCGATGTCACAAAATATCCTTTTAATACTAAACAGGGGAACATAGATCTGATGTTACTTAAGTTAGAAAACAAGTCTCTCCTAGCTCTTCCTTATTATCTAAAATAACTAAATCCTGTCAATTTTGCTTCCTACATAAACTTTTTTTCTGTAATCACAAAGATTTTGGAATCATTTTGTTGTGGGTTCCCTGTATATAGCATACAGTCAGGTTTTACTTTGGGATTCAATATGAATTTCTTTTAATAAATTAGTTTGACCCACTTACATTAATCAAATTGATATATATTTGGTTCTAGTTCTTTCATATAATTTTATATGATACCTTTTATTTCTTTATAAGCAACAGCCCTCAACTCTGAAATGAACGTATTCCTGCTCCTGAACATTGTACTTTTCTCTGGGCGACGAGGGGCAAGGGGTTTTATAAACTGGTGAAGAAAACAGAATCTTGGGACCATAAAGTATAAAGTATCACAAACACCCCAGAGCCCAGTCCAACCCTCACTGCTCCACAACTCCGGGGTTCAACGTCCTTGTCTCCACTCTGCTCCCCTGGTGTTTTGACTGTGGAAGGTGCACAGAGAAGAGTTAGCACAGAAGGGCTAGGCTGCACATGGCAAAGAGCTCCAAGACCAGCCCTTGACGGTTGCTGGGCTCCTGTAGCTCACAGAAGAGCCTGTCAGCTGCCAGATAAGAGTTCCTTTGCACAACCATGGCCATGCAAGAGTTTCCGATAACAACGGGACTTGTGGTGAACATCTATTCTTCTGTGCATGGGGCCTGGATCATGTTTTTTATGTCTCAACACACAGGGAACCCAAATCAAAATGATTCCGAAATCTTTGCAATCACAGAAAAAGAGAGTTATGTATGTAGGGTCTGCAGGGTGCTAGAGATTGACACATAAGTGTGTTCCAGGACTATTGACTCCTGATAAAAACTGAGGACACGAAGGCTTGAGTGAGCGTCTCTGCTTGGCAATACTTTGTACATGTTCTCACACACTGCTGCTGGGAGAATCAAGTCCAAGAGATCACACTGAGAGGGGAAGACAACAGAAAGCTTCTTTTAGTTTCTCCTGGACTCTCTTCTATGCACCTTCTGCCTTTACTGATTTTAATCTGTATTCTTTCGCTGTAACAAACCATAACCATGAATATTATAGCTTCTCTGAGTTCTGTGAGTTCTCTAGGAACACTAGTGTACCTGGGGATCTCTGACACAAACAGTTCTCTTGACTTTGCCCTTTCTTCTCAGCTCCACAACTATCTTGCTAGCCTGCTAAGCTTCACTAGATGGAGATAAAAATAGAACCTGTGTAAGACTGTGATGCAAGTTATCAGAGCCAGCCAAACATTTCCCACAGGCCTCTCCTGTCTCCGGGCTCAGCCCATCTCTGACGTGAGCCTGAATACTGCGATCAGATCATTCGTCCTTAAAAAAAATGATCTCCACACTCCTCTGCTACTATTAGAAAAACAGCCCGCATTTTCTATAGCATAGAAATACAAATGCCAATAGAGCCAACCAGGTTTTATAAACAAGTGAAGCAAGTTGCCTTTAGAAAAAAAATCCCATGGTCCTTCCTCAAGTAGAAACACAATTTCAGGGAAATATCCCTCTGGTTAGGGAGTATAGAAAAATATTTCCCCACCAGGGGGAGGGGAGTGGGAAGAACCAGAGAGTAAGCAGCCACTCAGCTCGGGATGGTGACAGCTCTGGAGCTTGGCACCGGCAGATCTTTCCATTCTGCAGAGATTCCAGAAATCTGAACACGAAACTTCGTGAACGTTTGAACGGATGCTGGTTCCAAAAAACTTATTTTCAAAATGGTGAGGGTCTAACAGCACGTAACACACAGACCGGCCATTTGGTGATTGCTCCTAAAATACATGAAGTTAGATCCCGATTTTACTCTTATAAGGGAAAAAGAACAAATGGCACCAAAATATTAATAATAGAAATAAAATGATTAGCATTTCTCTTTGTAATGTAAGGAAAACAGAAAACAAAGCAAACACAAAGAATGTGCCTGAGAAGAAGCCTCTAAGTCTCCACCAAGATGAAGAGATGTAGCAAGAGAAGGAAAAGAACCACGGGGCAAACAGGAGGAGTTCAGGGAGAAAATGACAGTGTAAACAACCAGAGTTACTACGATATGAAAAAGCACCTTCGTTAAACAGGCTGAAAAGCTTAAAACACAAAAACACAACCTTTTAAAACCTGAAATTTAGAGGGAATTTAGCCAGTATTTTTCAATAACTATAAATAGAGTATAACCTTCAAAAACTGTGAATCACTATACTGTATGCTTGTAACTTGTGTAATACTGTACATCAACTCTACGTTAAATTAAGAAAAAAGAATAGGAACCTACACTGAAGTAAAAGAAAAGCATCAACTTCCTCATTATTCTGAAGAGAATGTTACTAGAATATGTTCATTAGACTGCTATGTATACAGGTATAAAAGTATTTATTGTCTAAGCTAATTACTAAAAAATTTAAAAATTCACTGCTCACATTCCAGGTTTATGCAGAATTAAACAATAAAATGCATGGTAAAAAAATGATAAAAAGATAAAAGTTTAAAAAAAAAGAGAAGATAAAGTACAAAATGTAAAGTTACTAACTGAATTGAATGAAAAACAATAATAGAAGATACCACCACCCACTACTTGCATGTCTCACGCCAGGCAATGAGACAGGAGCTTTATGTTATCTCATTCAACCCTCAGTAATTCTACGATGCTTCCTTTCCACTTCACAGATGCAAACACTATGCAAGAACTAGGATCAAATTCCAAGTGTGACTTCAAAACCTATGCTAAATGATGACATGCCACTTATACAATGCATACTACACACCGGAATAGCATACCAAGCACTTGAGAATATGAAACATATTATACCTACAACAGCAGTGCGAGGAAGGAAATATTTCATTTTTACAAAGAAACTGAGGCTCAGACACGTGAAGCAGACATGGAAAAATTTATTTTAACCTGAGAAGACAGACAATCAAATGGCAGAAACACTTCTCTGGGTCTCCACAACCTATCTCTCCACCCATTCTCCTCCAGGTTTCTTTATTGCCACTGGCTCCAAGATTCTGTCCTTATTCCCTTCTGTGCTCCATCAGTCTGGGCAACCTCGTCCATATCCACGACATCAACATTCTGATGAACACCGAATCTTATTCCAGCCCAGATTTTTCTTTTGAGTACTAGGCCTCTACTGGGCTTGTCCATGTTGAGGTATTTTCAAAATATTAACACCACACTCGAAAATCAATCCATTATCTGCCCCAGCAGGCCTGTTTCGTTTCCTACATTTCCTCTACCAATAAACGCATTATTGTCTACTCATCCTTTCACCTAACAAAGGTTTCCCGAATGCTGCAATGCACCCAATGGGACTAGGTAAGCAAAGCACAGACTCACTCCTCCCTGTGATGGAGACAGGCCCAGATGGATACTTACAGAAGACAGACATGCATAAGAGGTGCTATTCAAGCACAAAGCCTGGAGGAGGCTACTTGGGAACGACCCTTGAGCCCAGGGTGAGGTACAAGATTGGACTGAGGAAGGAGATAAACGGGAGGCGCATTAAAGATAATCATGCATTTGCAGAATGAGCGAAGTTAGTTACCCAGTCCTTTTGTCCTTAATTCTAATGCTCCCTTCAATGCACTCCCTCTTCTCAGGTCTGTTTCCCACTTTCTCTCTCTCTGACTCCTTTAAGCCTTGGGCACCTTTAGGTGGCCACATGCTTCAGGTTTAGAGTGATTTTGCAGGCACAGAAGTTTTCCTTGACTGCTCCATGCCTACTACAGCAGCTGTACCCTGCTCCTCTCCTCTCGCTCAGGCTGCCAACCCCCAGACATGCCCGTGTGGCAGAACTCACCAGGCTATCCTGTCTCTGAGCTTTTCTCACGCCACCCACTTCATGTTGTTCTTTCTCCAGTCCTTTGGTAAACTCTCGAAGACTCGGCTCAGAGGAGCCCCTGTTTAAAGCCTTTGCAGACCCGCCACACCCATGGTTTGTTATTCCTTACTCACTTTTCCACTGGATTTACATTCTTATACTGTTTCTCCTTTTATATGTATTAATTCTCAGAGCACCTGTCACAGCAAACTAAAGTTGTTCACACGTTTATTTTTGCTACCAAACAATGAGGGCCTTCAGAGCAAGTACTTTTACTTGCATACTCAACTGTATGCACGTATATCTATGTCTTCCAGGCGACTGAGCACAGCTCTTGGAAAGCAGAAAATACTTCATTAACATTTACTAAATGAATGGATAAGAAACTGCAGAAATCAAGTTTGTTTTTTTTAATGGTGGAAGTCTTTAATCCCTTATATCAGATTAAACTGAATAAATGTTAAGCGGAACATTAAAACAGTAAAATAAGAGCAAAAATCTAAATGACCATCTAAAGAGGGAATAAGTAAAAAAATAAATGTGCTCCGACCTCTCTTTTTCACAATAGCACAATGAAGGTCTTTCACTTTGTTTTAACTAAGATTCAATAACTAATAAAGCACTTTTCAATAATGAGGAAAGGTTCTTAAGAGAATTTAGCTATGAAAATATATATTTAAAAATGAGGTCTAAATTTGGTATTTGACAGTTTTTAAGAAGTCAGAATATAAGAACGCCATCTTATACCATGTTTGCTGGAGTTTTGATCCAAAGATGTATTCACAGAAATGCTGTCCACTGTAGTCCACTTCCTTAGTCTTGACTGTGGCTCTTTAATACTGCTCATATCCATATTTACATTCAAGTTTGAGTTCAAGCCTAAAAATAGATAACAATTAAAAAAAACCACTTTATAAAAATATAGCACATTCTCCTTCTGGTACCACAACTTTCATTTCCTAGAAAAACGTCTGCAGTTAATCTGATGTTTTCAATCCTGTCTAATGTTCCTTAATAAATATCCTGCAAATGTGGCGCAGCCAAATGATTACAGACAAAGGCAAGGCAGGCAGGACAGATACTCTGGGCTCCTGGCCAAGGTCATGCAGAAACGTCAGAAGAGCGAGCCTGCCTAGGGTACCAGAGAAAGCAACACACAGAAATTCTAGAGAGCTAGCTAATACTCAATAATACACATTTTTAAACCACAAAACTGTCAGTACTATACTTGCATTAACTGTGGAAAACTACTCCTATAATTTTGATTATTTTTAAATTCCCTGGCAAAATAAGAGAAAATTCTAAGGCAGTGAAGTATTTGTTTAGCTACTAAAATATATCTCTTTAGGAACTTCCCAAGAGTACCATGCATGAAGAATTACAAATGACCATGTTCAGTTGCTAACTTTTGCTTATAAACAACAATTTTCAACTGCCTGACCCACCAAAGGATACTGTTATTTAAAAGTAAAACTGTCCTGCTGTAAGGGCAGGACTGTACCTAAGGGCGAGACTCTTGTATCCCAAGGTGCAACTTACTTGACTTGCTAGTGACACATATCGGCCTTAGATATTCTCTTGGAACAAAGATGGAAATTTCTATCTTAGTCACTGACCATTAAGCCAGTGTTTCTTGAAGTGTGATCCTGGGCACCATCATCTACAGAATAATCTGAGATGCTTGTTAAAAATGATAACTTTCCAATTCCCTGCTTCTACTGCAGGGCGCACAGGTTCGATCCCTAGTTTGGGAACTAAGATACCACAAGTCATGCAGTAAGACCAAAAAAAAAAAGATGATAAATGTTTTCTTTAGTGGAAGTATGCACAGGGTAAGAAATTAAAAGAATATAAATGGGCACACAATGAAAAATAAGTCAAGATGAGTTCTTAAAAAGTATGTGAGGTTCTATTACTTCTCTGCTTAAATCTTTCCAGTGCTGAAATCTACACTAACATTCTGCATGCCACCAAAAAAAAAAAAAAAAGGAAATAAATTTAAAAAAGAAAAATTTTCAGCAAGAGCCAGAACCTTTGTTTAATACATCCAAATGGTTCTCAATCTAAAGTTTCAAAATAAATGGTTTTTAGATACTGGGTCTAGTGGAGAGTCCATGTGATACCAGGTCAAACTTAAAACTTTAATAATATAAATTCGCTAGTATCACCCCTATTTGGAGAAAGTAATTAAATTTACTGCCCTCTGGACTCACCATTTAGACCCAGTAGTCGGAAAACTTTTTAGGTAAAGGTTTAGACAGTAAATATCTCAGACTCAGTGGGTCACACGGTTCGAGTGTCTTTATGCAACTCTGTTGTAGCACAAAAGCAGCTAGGAAATACATTAACAAAAGGGCATGGCTGTGTTCCAATAAAACTTTATTTACAAAATCAGGCAGCTAGACAAATTTGACCAATGGGCTGTAGTTTGCCAGTGCCTGATTTAGACAACCACACTGCTGCCCGCCTGGGTTAAAGCAGACTTCCTTAACCAGGAAAAAGTCTCTTGCTCTACGGCCAGCCAGGACAGGAAATTGCTTATTTAGAAACTTATCTCCTCAGTGGCCCAATCTATATGCTCAGTATGTAATCACACAGTGAGAGTCACTTCCTTTCTAGTGAGACCAAAACCTCTCAATGTACACCTGGGTATTCTTTTATCACCATCCTGCTGTCTCTGGGAGGACATGGCTTCTATGATATTCACCTAACAGACAAAGGAATGTAAAAAGACTGCTAATAACTCCTCAAACTCGAAGTTCCATCAGTGTCCTAGCTGAGTCCATGGTGAAACCAGGGAGAGCTGAGTCATGTATCAGGTCCAGCCAACAGGAATCGGGAGCAGGGACAACAGCAGGCCCAACCTCCGCCCACAGCCCAGAACATGCTAGTTAACTGAACGTCTTCAACAAAGTTGGGCTAGTAACCAAAGAAGCTGGTTTACAAAAGAGAAAGAAAAAGGAAAACGAACAGGGTGTAAATGATCAAAGGTCAAAAGATACTCAAAGGCACAAGAAAAAAAAGGGACCTAAGGAAGGAGAAGACATATAAACCTGAAATTCCCAGAGGGGATAAAAAACCTGGAGACATAATAAGAAAAGAGGGGTTGGGGGGAGCAAATGTAAATGCAATAAAAGCAATTCCTTCTCTCATACCTATTTTTATTATAAACATTTAAACAATAGTTAAAATTTCAGATGTGACTGTTCCAAGTTATTTCTACAAAGCAGCAAAGCTCAAAATTTCTCTGGTGTGCTCTAATAATTTCAGTCCTCCCCTCCCCTTCCTATCCTATAATGAAGATACCTGAGTCTTAAAAAGAAATATATTTATGTTAACTCATTTCAAACGAGCATGCTGCTGTGCTGTGCTCAGGAGTATCTGACTCTCTGTGACCCCATGGACTGCAGCCCACCAGGCTCCTCCGTCCACGGGATTTCCCAGGCAAGAATACTGAGGTGGGCTGCCATTTCCTTCTCCAGGGGATCTTCCTGACCCAGGGATTGAACCACGCCTTCTGCATCTCCTGCACTGGCAGGCGGATTCTTACCACTGCACCACCTGGGCATGGGCTTTGTGAAATACGTGATTTTCTTGAACAGAGACAGATGTTCCTGAAGTATGAAGAGAGACTAATGCTGGAAGAAGCGTGGCCACTCAGAGACGGAGCAGCTGAAGAACCCCGCGGTGCTCATGAGAGAACAAGTGGACAGGTCAGACAGCAGTATGTCAACTTGTGATCACCAAGCACCAGCCCAATGCTTTGGCCAAGGAGAAACCCACCTATAGGGAAGTTGCTGAAAGCATTTATTGGTGATGGCCCTTTTTGCAGCTCAGGTGTCGTGTGGGGCATGACATTTTCAAGGAAAGACTTCATGGCTGGCTGATGGAGTGACTGTTGCTGAGATGGCGGAGTTTGTTGCTTCACCAACAGGTTTGGATCAAGTTGACGAGATTGTTGCATCATCTGCTGCTGCACGCTAAGAGGTCGACCCTTAAAACAACAAAATGATTGGGAAAAGTTGTGGAGAGAAGTCTTTATGGATACCTTCGATCCCCCCTTCATTTTTGAATTCCGCTCCTTCTCATCAGGAAGGTGAAGAATCACTGTCCACCAGTTAGTAAGACCCCCAGGCAGACAGAAGACTTAATAATGTTTTCCATTATATTTTAATAAAGGCATTTCAACTGCCTTGTCACAATGACAATGGAATCGATCTAAGTTGAGTGTGAGCAAAGCAAGGGGAAGGATGGCACCTACCTGCTGGTCTTGCTGCTGCCGGTTCCCAGAAGGCACGCTTCTCTGACTCTGCGCCCTTTGCTGCTGCGCTAACAATCGCTGGGAGGAAAAGTGCAAACAGGTCGTCAGCATCACATCATCACAGACAGGCGTGCCGCAGAGTGACTGTGGCAGAGGGGCCTACAAAGGCACGGCTCCATCTAGTTGATGCCAACACGCCCTGCCTCATCCCGTATCATCTCTCCTTTGGACTCTGGCCTCCAGCCATTCCGCTGAATTCAGTCCTTTGCTCAATCTAAACTTCCACTTCATCAGGTAAATGTTTTCTGGTCATCCTACTCCCACGGCCACCCCAGACTTGGCTGGGCTTGCTCACACCGCACTCTGCCCTTCCAGTTTACCATCTGCCTTCACTTAGAGACTAGAAGCTCCCTGAGGGCCACGACTATGCTTGCTTTGTCTATTGACACTTCCTGCTCAGACTCTAGTGTGGAGTTTACAGTACACAATGAATGTACACTGAATAAGGCTGTTATATTCTATTCTACTTACCTGTAACTGGGAGATCTGAGAAAGCTGGTTTAGTTGGGATAGCTGGTTCAGCATGGCTACCTGTTGAGGGCCAAAGAGCGGATTCAGGCCACCGTTGTTTGGTGCATACTTCAGCAATGAAACTGGAACCTGAGGATCACAGTGGTAAGTTAACTATGTTGATAAAAGAAACTCAAGCTAACAAAACATACTATGTGTTTTAAAATATCGGCAGAACAATTACACTTGTGGATTATTACGGTGGGTGGGGGGGGGGGTTGTTCTTTCTGGCTGCATTAACCTATTGTTCCCACGTATTTTCATGAGTTAAGTGAAAAGTGGCAGTGATGAACCCTCGGCCAGTCAAAGCACACTGCTACTGTCATTCTCTCTGCAAGGTACTTTATGGAAGAGAACGGTAGATTTGAGATTTAAATTTTCTTTAACTCATTTGCTGCACCCTACCCACAACCCTTTGTACTAATAACTCATTCAGAATTAGCTGCATCTCAAAGTGGCCAATAAATAATCCGACGACCAACCAGTCATCTCATTCAAATATAAATTTATTTGAGGTTCTACTCCAGGTAAACAGTAGAGAATACAGCGGAAAAGCTTCTTCACCTGAGGGGAGAGTAATGGAGGAGGCACTTGAGCACGGAGATTAGGCTGAGATGAGCTGAGAGGTTGTGCTGGAGGCTGCTGCATGCCCCGGGGTTGTGCTGCTGTGTTCCCAACACCGAACATACTGGGATTGCCATTCTACGAAAACAAACCACCACCACCAAATAACACTGGGATTCTTCAGGGACTAACATCTCATTACCACACACTGTAATACTGATTTAAACACAGCAACTACATGTAAGAGAGCTCTTATTACTTATACAAATCAACAGAGAGCCTGAAATACACATGTGGACTTACCTGTCTAACAGAATTCAAGTTTTGCATACCCAGCCCTGCTATGGAGCCCAGGGCCTGGTTAGGTAGTGCACTATTTGAAGGGGGAAGCTTCATGCTTTGACTGGACATAAACTGCATGTTTTGGGATTCATCTGCTACAATGCCATCCTGATTGGACAGACAGAAAGACGTGCAACACCAGCCAAGCAAACAAGTGGAAGGGAGAAATCATTGCAGCAACAGGAGAGAAGTCACATGACATTCCAGCATCAACAGGAAACAGGTAGAAAACAGAAGAGATCAGATTAGTGTTAATTCTAGAGCACACAAAAAGAACCAAACATATTTTACGGGATTAAGAGGAAAATATAAAACACGATCCCTGTGATAAACTGACATAAAAGGACAATGAAGCCCAAGTCCAGTAATACTTGGAACTGGGTTATAACACTTCATATTACACTAAATGTTCTAAACTATTAGTGAGAAATCATACCATTAAGTGTATTGCTTTCTTGGCCACAGGGGTAAAACAAGATAGAAAACAGACAGACAACTTACCTTATCAAAATAAGGACTGCGCTCCATGGAAGACTCTTTGGAAATCTGAGGCCGAGAACCAGGGCCTTTCCCGACCGTTCGATTGTAATCACCAATATTTAGGCTATGTTTATCTATCTCCATTCGTTTGTCTTGTAACATTCCTAACAAATGCAGGAGATTATGTCATCAAGTAGGAAGACAATTAACCTAGCTGGTTTCAGATAAATTTACAACAGAAAAAGAAATACTCACTTCCAAACCAAAATGACTTCTGCCTTGACATGTGAAAAATGCACTAGCATTTAATAAATCTTATATTCCTCACAAGTTAGGTTTAGCAGACACTATCATTTTATTGAACCAAATAACTTGAAAACAGACTAGTAAACAGAAAGGTAAGACATCGCTGGTCATCTCAACTCTGCTTAATTTTATAATAACAACATAGTTTCTAGTAACAAACAGAGACAGCACCGCAACAAACCAGCATCCAGCAGATGTCTACAACGTGCCAGGCACTGTTGTGAACACGCATTCTCATTTACTGCTTATAACTCTACTATCATAACCCCCATTCAGCAGATGGAAAAGCTCTTCCCTTCCCTAAGGGCTTGCTTTGCTCTCCTCACTGACTTCTCTGCAATAAATATGACCTCCTCTCATGGTATCCCCGTGTCTAGCAAAAATCTGGGCTCGAAAGAGCCAGCTCCCAGGCTACCATCCTAAACAAGTCTCTAACTTCACATCGTCCCATATTATGCCTGTCCTGAGTCCTCCTCTCTCCACAGCTGAGCCCACTTCTTTGTCTTTCTTTGATGTTGGGATGTGCTCAGTGTGTTCAAGGTTTCAGTCTTTCAACTCTCTTCAAACTGGCCTCCCTTAGGCTTGTTCACCGTCACGGCGACCCTTAAATACCAAGTCTACCCTGACTCGACGCCTGTGCTCACTGGCACATCTTTAACTGCCGGCAGGCACGGTCACTTGGACGCCCCTTCGTCACTTCTACCTGGAGAAACCAAGGACGGTACTGCCCTTCGATCTTCATGGGGCTCAGAGGCGGTGTCTTTACTCTCCTAGTCACACACACTTGAGACCTTGGTTTTCAACTTGTGAAAATTGCAGTTCATTTCCTTGTTCCTTAGGCTCCATCCTCAAATCTCACCCACAATTTCTTTGCAACTGCTGTCCTTCTTTTGAGAGAACTGCTGTTGTAGCCACCACCATGACACACCCACCTTTACAACCTCATTTTAGGTGAGTGGAAAGGAAAAATTTTTAACAAAGGGAAGTATGAGTTGCTCAGTCATGTCTGACTCTTGTGACCTCATGAACTGTATAGCCCACCAGGCACCTCTGTCCATGGGATTCTCCAGGCAAGAATACTGGAGTGGGTTGCCATGCCCTCCTCCAGGGGGTCTTCCTGACCCAGGGATTGAACCTGGGGCTGCTGCATTGCAAGCAAATTCTTTACTGTCTGAGCCACCAAAAAGAAAGTATTCTTCAATAAGCATTTGCAACAAACTCTTCTCTGTTCTCTTTCCCTCTGTTAATTCACTGAAACATCCAAGATAGCCATTTTGAACTCTTTTCCTCACTTTTCACATCTAACGCAGGCAACTCTTCTCTCAAATCTCTCTCCAAGTTGTTCTTTCCTAAAAATCCACATTACTTCTGCCTATCTAATAAAATCTTTTAAAAAAAGGTAGTGTGATACATCCTCTCCCCAAACTATTCCTCCAACCACTCGGCATCACTTCAGAAACCACCTGAGCTCCAAATGTGGCAGCCTTCCCTTGACCAATCATATAAGAAGGCCCTTCAGTTCAGTTCAGTCACTCTGTCGTGTCCGACTCTTTGCTACCCCATGAACCACAGCACGCCAGGCCTCCCTGTCCATCACCAAATCCTGGAGTTCACCCAACCTCCTGTCCATTGAGTCAGTGACGCCATCCAACCATCTCATCCTCTGTCATCCCCTTCTCCTCCTGCTCTTAATCTTTCCCAGCATCAGGGTCTTTTCCAATGAGCCAGCTCTTCGCATCAGGTGGCCAAAGAACTGGAGTTTCAGCTTCAACATCAGTCCTTCCAATGAACACCCAGGACTGATTTCCTGGCCCGTAGCCCTTGGCTAAGTTACTAATGACACGCCTCCTAACCTCCAGGGTCAAATCCATTCCGTGACAATCCCTCTCCTCTTTTCAAATCTCTATTTTCGTTTTGCTGTTGAAAAATTACCCCATCTACTCAAACCTGTTCCACTTCTCCTCGTATCTTTCCTTAAATGCCATTTTTGCCCCAGATGTTGTCTTTGGTCCATCACTCTAAGCCTCTAGTCAACCCCCCCTTTTTTTAACTTTTAAATTTTCTGGCCACACCACGCAGCTTGCAGGACCTTAGTTCCCCAACCAGGGAACCCAGGCCCTTGGCCGTGAAAGCGCAGAGTCCTAACCGCTGGACCACCAGGGAATTCCCTCCACGACCTATTTTTGAAGCTGTACTACCATTAATGTCTAATTAATTACACTTATCATCTCCAGTCCTACCTTTTATAAGCTCCACACCCAGATTTTTTTTTTTTTACTCGTTACTGGATACCACACCACATGGTTTTCATAGCAACTCTGAACTCAGTAATCCTGTCTATCCAACCTATTATATATTTCCTATCTCAAATAATGGCCAGTTATTGGTTTATTGTCTCTCAGCTCCAAATTCACCCTGTTGACTGCTCTCTGAAACTGTATCCGGGCTCTACATTTTCTCCCTTTGCCAGCTGGCACCGAGGTTTTATCAGCAAGGGGCACCGCGGCGACGCCGCCGGCAGAAGTGTTGCCTACTTGCTCTTGGAGGCTTCGGCAGTGCTTCCAGCTTCTCCTGTGCCCTGCCCTCGCAGTTCAGGATGGTCAGCCTCACCCGAGGCCAGTTTCTCCCAGCATCCCCAAATACCTCCAAGCAGCTCTGTAGCCGAGTGTCTATGGTGACAGAGCCCTCCATGAGAAGCTTGTCCCAGCTCCCCAGAAGGGTAGACTGCCGGCAAGCTCCAACAGCACCGCATCCCAGCAAGAAGTGAGTCAGGCAGGAGGCAGAGCCTTGTCCTCACAGGGAGACACACACTCTGGATATGGATCCCCCGCCCTTACCATGCATGGTCCCAGAGGCCTTATCCATCGCTCCTCACAGCACTGTCTGATCAGAGAACTCATTCCATAGCAAAGAAAAGAGTAATAATGCACTTAAGTGGTTTTACCACAGATATCATCCAGAAGTAGCTAGCCAAGCTGAAAGGTACAAGTGGTTACTGAAGACTCAGTTACAAAACAAGCTGACAGACAACATCCGAAAAGGATGCAGTAAGAATCAAAAGGTGAAAGTAGGAGTGGTTTCTCTCACCATTTCACCTAATAAGCAACAATTCTGCTATTATCCATTGCTTATCTATCTGTTAGCTGTATAGGCCATTTTCTTCTTTCTCTTCCCTTTTTGCATTTTTAAGGTGCTGAGGTTGACTTTTACAATTTAGTCTCTAGGTTACTTCTTATATCGGCTATTCATATATTCTTAGGAGGTCCTGTTATTTATCTCTTCCTAGCCAATCTCTCATCAATCTAACAGTAATTCTTTACATCTGTATTAAACTTTCCCTGTTCAAATTACTATATGGTCCCTCTCTTCCACCTGGACTCAGACTAAAACAGTAACACTACTACCTACAAAACCGTCCAGGCAAGAAGGCTGGGAATTATCTTTTACCATATGCTGCTCATGCTCATCCTCTGTAACAAATTGGTTCAAACCAGTTATCAACTTTGACTGATTCTGATTCCTATATCTCCACTGAATTAAGATTCTTCCCATCAACTGTCTTAGCTTAGAGCTATGAAAATTCTTACTAGCAACAGCAACAAAATCTCTAACTGGTTTTCTATGTTTAGTATCTTTTAGTCTTCCTCCGCTGCCAATGTTTTCTGTCCCGAGACTTTCGATCTATAGCCATGATTATTTTTCTAAAACATAAATCCAAATCATTTCATTTTCCTGCTTACAATTCTTTAATCCCTTATTTTCAGAATAAAGTTCAGACACCCAAGCGCCACATGATTTAGCACCTACCTAGTTTTCTAGTGAATCCACCTAGGTACAGCTTTTACTATCACCACACTCCCACCACCACAGTCAATTTATATCTATTCTTCAACTACATGGAACTACCTGCCACTTCTCCAATATGGCTTCAGATGTTTCTGTCATTGTATCTGGGCCTTTGTAAAAAGTGTTCCCTAAATTAAGAAGACTGTGTCACCCAACCTGGATAACTTATTCCTGACAGGACTAAACCTGCAGTAACCAAAGACTAACGGCACCATTAGCTTAGTACCATTAGCTCAGTACAGTGATTGACACTCTAAAAGGCACACCAAATCGCATAATCCCCATAATCTAATGTACGCCAGAAAGGACAGGAACACTGAAGCAGAAACCCATAGCTCCCTCTCCTGGTTGAGATCAATGCTCTTTCAGTTGGATTATGTCACAGGTAAGTTTCCCCATCAATGATGAATACGAAACTCAAGCTGATTTAATTTTTTCTTACCTCCAGAAAGGTCCATCTTATTGCTCTGTACATTTTCTTCTGGCGAGTCTCTCTGAAAAAGAAAAAAGTAGCTTGTTAGTTGATCTTAACTTGCAAACGAAAATAAAAGTGAAGCATTTTACTTTATTTCCTCATTTGTGAAATTTAAGTCGCTCATAAAACCTCATTTTTCATTGCCTAACATGAGAAAAAAATAATAAAAAAAGATATGTGATCAGTATTTTTAGCTATAACTATAAAAATAAAGAAGAACTCATGGAAAATTTTATTCTAACCTCAGCATATTCATAACGACTCAGAGAACAATTAAAGAAAACAACAAAAAAAATGAAATTAGGGTAAGGTTATGAACCACCATTAAATGGGGAAGAGGTTGCTAAGAAAACATACTTACCGAAAAACTGATATTTGAAAACTGTTTAACAAATGGATTTATCCATGCTTCTTCTTGTTTGTTTCCACCTTTCATCATTCCCTTTGTAAAATAAAAGAGCAGAAAGATGCCATGGCCATCTCTATTTATCTGGGTATAGTGATGGATTAATTAAACTTCAAGACAATTCCCAACTCTCATTTTTAGCCAATAATTTCTCCTCCAATCAACTCTTCTCACAGAGTTGTTAATAATTAAAAATCAACTTATTTGATTTTCAACTTCCTTTGCTCCAGTCCTCTGGTATAGCTGTAATGCACAGAGAAATCTCTAAGGGCAAGCAGTCAGAAGGAAAAGACAGAAGCAAAGGGCCTTGATGACCTACAGAAAGTATACAGGTCCTCTGGATAATGAAGAACTGTTCCTCAGACAGCTTCCAAAGTACAAGTGGACTGTGTTCTAAAAAATTAATTATAATTTGGATTTGTAGTATTCTCACACCAAAGCAAAGTAAAAATAGTCACTAGACTCTCAGGTTAGTCCAAAGAAACCAATTAAAACCATAATTTAATTATGCTATGTGCACTGTACTGAAAAAACACCATATGTTTCCATACGAAAGAGTATTTTAAAATTCCAATTTATGTTGCCAAGAACACAATATCCCCAGCAGCAACTAAAGCTGGGATTCTTCCTACTTGGTGTTGGCTTTCCGTGGCTGGTTGGGGTATAAGGTACGGAAACTACTTGGAAATCTGAGCTGAGAGAACAAATGGTCCATGATTAGCGCTTGGTAGACAGGGAGGCTGGAAGCCATAGAGACCAAGGCCTCCCATAAATGATCACAGAACCACTCTCAGTTTGTTGCCATAATTTCCCTATCCCATTGCTACTACCTGTTCCTTCTGACTGTGGAACAGAACACAGCTTCGTAATTTCCCCTTGAAAGCAGGTCTCTGAAGCAAGCATCTAACCCTTTCCAAGGTTTCTGAAGTTGACTTTGATTCCTTTTCCTCTTTTACCCCACCCCATACTTAACTGGTTGCTAAGATCTGTCTCTTTAATCCCAAATGTCTCTCACATCAGTCCCTTCTGCTAAATATTTATTTCTGCTTCCCAATTCAGGCCGTCCTTTCTAACCTGAATGCAGAAGCTTCCTAAATGAGATCACTAACTTTGGTCTTTCTTCCAATTTTAAAAACCAAACCGATGCCGCCGCCTTTTATTCAATTTGATTGGCTCCACACATTATGCTAAATAAAGTTAAAATTATCTGGCATGGTACTGAAAACACTTTAAGTATCTGCCCCTAATCTAACTGTGGAGTAGACTGTCACCTCTTCCCCCCCACATTCTGTATTTCAGGCTACCACTTTTCCTAACACATCCCACTCCCAGGCATCTTTGAAACTCAAGCTAACACTTCTTACAGCACTCCTCACACGCCCATACGAAACCCTGAGCTCCTTGAAGTATGCTGTTATCCTAGTGTTTCTGAACCCCCAGCCCTAAGCACAGTACCTGGCACACAGCAGAGGCTAAATAAATATTTGCAGTTGCTTTCTAAAAGATTTTTACTAGTAGAAACAAAGGAGAAAGAGTAAAAAGGCTACACACCCTTTCCCTTCTCCTTTTTTTGCCACTCAGACCCTGTAAGGAAAGACAAAGTCACAAAACAGCATGGTCCAGTGGGAAGAACACAGGGTTTGGAACTGGAAGACCTAAACTTAAATCCTTGCTCTGTCACTTACTAGTTATGCAACTTTGGGCAAGCCACCACCTTTTCCAGTTTCAAATTCCTTATCAGTATTCTATCTCAGAAGGTTATGAGGATCAAATGATTTATGCAAAATATGGGAAAATGATTCATAATCTATATGGTGAGGCAACAGGCAACTGCAGCCCAATGAAGAAAAGTCTTAAAAATGAAAGGTCCTAGATTTAGAATCCCAGGCTCAAAAGGGAGGGACCCTGGCCATGAGCTACTGGTATCTGCCTTCTAAGGTCCCTCAAAAAGAATTCATTCTCAAACAGGTTGGAAAAGATATATCAGAATCACCTGGGGGGACTAAGCACATATTTTGAAAATGGGCCCCAAGAAAATCTGACACTAGTCTTCTCAAACCTGGCTCTGCATCAGAAACATTTGGAGAGCTTGTTGAGAACAAGAAACTTGGTCCAATTTCCAAAACAACAGTAGGCCTAGGGTATAGGAGATTATACTTTTAACAAATTCCTTACAATTCTGATGCAGACCCAGGTCTGGAATAAGATTTGTCCACATATAAAAGCAAAACCAAACTCTCTACTCATTCCTAGGGATTTCCGTCCCAGGACCTTACGGAGTGGAGAAGGGACGAAGATGGTGGACGAATAAGGAGCACAGTAACTAGAAGTTAGGGGCTCCAGGCAAGGAGGTGGAATGGGAGATGAACTGGCAGTGGGATGGGAGGCGTCAACATGGAGCTTTGCCCTTCTCTTCATCCTCCCCCCTGCAGCACCGTCCTGGGGTGAGGGGTTGTCCCAGGTAGCACTGGCGGAGAGGGAGGAGGAGAGAGATGCCCAGCTGTAGCAGTGGGGAGGAAGGACCTCCCTGGGGTCCTCGGTCTCTAGGTGGCTGCCCACAGGAAGCCCCACCTAAGTTGGGGACTGCCTGGACTATACTGACTGCCATACACAGGCAGGCAAGCACACTATCTTCTGTGGGGAAGCTACCTTTGGAATTTAAAGTTTCAAGGGCTTTGCCCTTGAAATGTTTACCTTCGAAGACATTTTCTTTGTATATGGTGGCCAATTTAAAGATGAATTAAGCTCTTGAGATGAATTACTATTCCACATTCCAATCTCTACATCCTCTTCCTCTTCCCAGCCAGTGGGGCGATTTCCAGGCAGGGGCATATCATCACCACACCAGCCGTCTTGCATAGATTTTGGCCCTGATTGTGGATTTGTGACAAAAAGAAACATGTTATAGTTAAACAATTTTTTCTGGAGGATGAGCACTCATTAATAGGGCAGAGCTGGGGGACAACCTAAAAACCCTCTTTTATTTCCCTTCCCAGGTTTGCAGGGCAAAAGTGTATGTTATATACATAACTAAAAGCTAAACAAGAATTTATTTTTAGTAAAATTTCCAATAAAACACTTTTCATGCTTTTACAAATCAAAGAGTTCCTAAACATGGGACATTGGTGGCATTCATGTTCGTATTTGCTTAGGGCCATGAGGATGCATGGAATTTTTAAAAATTCATCTTAATACATATTTTTAAGGAGAATGGCTCAAAAGTACAGCATGCAGGTCAGAAGCAGAAAGTATCTCATCACTATACTTGGTCTTTGGAATCCCTACAAGAATAGTAACAGTGTCTATCTGAATATGAAGGGTCCTTCCTGAACTCTGTTCATTTTCTGTGTAGTATTTAGGGACCTGTCTGGTGCCTGAGCCAGACCGCTTGGATATGTGTTCCCACGACTATCATACTCAGTCTCTTGTGCTGGATAGCATGAAAGTTGCTTGACAGTTACAATACTATGTGGATACATTATCAACGCCATAAACGTTAACCAATTACTTAATTACAGACAATAAGATCACCACTGCTATCAAACGGAAACCAGGAATTATCAGTAACTTACCAGATTTGCTTAATGTTTGTGGACCAACAGAGCTGGAACCCCACGTGGATGTGCTGGATGCCGCAGCAATGGGTTCGCCCCAGCTAGGCCCACTGTCTACGGGTTTACCCCAGGCTGAAGTACCATTATCCACAGTTGTGGCTGGAGTTGAAGTCTCCCCCCAGGGCTCACCCCAGCCTTTAGAAAGTGTGGGAAAAGAAGTCATCAGCAGGTTGAAGGGGTAATAAGGAATACTTAGGGAACAAAAGAAGACCTTCACATTTGTGTATTAAATAATGATGCTGTGATGGGCAAAAAGGATGGCCTCTGTTTTATGTAAAGAAGACAAATAATTTTCCATTATTATAATCTAACTATAATTTTTTTTCACCTCTTCTTTCAGAATTGCCCTCGAGGTACACAGCAGATTCTATTGAATAATCTTAATTATGGCAAGTCATCCTCCTTTGAGGATGAATTTAATTCCTAGAAAAGCCAAGTCATTCTGAGTCAAACCTAGTGAAGTAAAGCAGATGATCAAGCTGGGTAACAGTATGTGTATAAAACTTTTACTGTAAGTACAACCTTTCAACATCACTGTTCTGGAAAGTGTATTTAATATAAGACTAATGATAGGTGGGCATCCTACTTGTATATGCTGGACAATGCTTCTTAGAATTTATTAGGCTGTCCAAAGTCAACCATAATCAACAAAGGCAAAGCCAAGCCATATATACATTGTTTTAAAAGACCCTCAACAGCCTTCCCCTTAGATACATACACATTTCTTGTAAGAATTAAATCTAAATTAATAATACTCAGAAAAAAGAATTAGGCGCTGAAACGTTAGTTCAGGAAAACACTTCTGTCTCTACATCCAACGGGATTATTATTCAATGAAACCTCCATTAAAGAGACAGCACATCTCAATGACAACTAATGAAAAATGTCACTGTCACACACACACACATGGTATTCAACATGCCTACTTAAATAAATCCCATCTACAACCAATTACAGTATCTAGATTTTTAGAGGACTGTACTTTTAGATACTTGTTCTATTTCTGGGGATAGTCAAATAATAAAACCAAAACGTAACGGCTCAACTCAGAAGAACTGAGATGAGTAAAGTGTATGGTATCCCACTTGACATCCCTTTTCCAATTCTGCTTTCTATAACTTTCCGGAGAGAGAACGGAGTAGGTGGGATTCATGGCCAATACTACCAAAGGCAGAGCCGTTTCCTGACAGTAACACCTTCCCCATAATCTTCTTCCCTGCAAACTTCTCCCGGATTAGAGTTAAAAAAAAAAAAAAAAAGGTTTGTGTGCACATCCAAAAACAGTAAATTTGAAACAAGGCTCCTGCTCCTGTGAAGTACTATGAAAAACAATCAAGACTCCAGAAAACAAGAACTTACCGGAGCCACTGCTTGCCTCTTTGTTTGAGATGGCACCTGCAGACGGTAGCAACTGGTGTACCTGTGCTTGCTGGTCTGAGCGGCTGCTGCCATTTGGGACATTTTTGTTCCACATGTTCACATTTTTGTAGTTGTATTTGCTGGGATCTCCCCAAGCTGAAGTCCCGTCGTCAATCTCCATTTTGCGACGTATGGATTCTGGGGATGGCTCCTCCCAGCCCGTGGGTTCTTCCTCTTTCGCTGGGGCTGGCATAGGTCCTCCCAGCCAGCCTGTACCAGGAGGTTTGCCTGTTGCTGGCGGGATGCCCCAAGATCCGACAATGTCTTGTTGCTTGTTCCAGTCTGGAGAACTGACTGGCTTTGATGAATCTCCCCAACCTAGAGACTGATTAGACTTTGGAGGGTCTCCCCATCCCTGGGAAGGATTCGGTTTAGAAGATTCGTCCCAGCCTGATGAATTATTTGGATTAATGTTATTTCCCCATGTAAAAGAACTAGTTTTACCGAGTTCGTTCCAACCAGAAACAGACCTATCACTGTCACTACCTCCTGAGCTAGACTTCTTGTTAGCCTCACCCCAATGGTTACTCCTTGAAGTTTCTCCCCAGTTATCACTGGCAGAGACAGACCACCCTTGGTTTGACTTTTGCCCATCACCCCATCCCTGTTTGTTCTTTTGCGAATCATTCCATGCGGACTTCTCTTCTTTGCAGTTCCCCCACTGATTGCTCTTGACCATTCCTGTAGCAGCAGAGTCATCTTCCCATCCCCCCTGGCAGCTTGAGCCTTTGGAATCTCCCCACCTCAGAGCAGGTTTGGGATCTCCCCACCCCGATACAGATGAGGTATCATTACTACTAGGGCTAGTCTTATCTACACATGCCCCTGAGTTAAAAGTCTGTGTTGCAGAGCTTCCCCAGGCCTCTGTCCCATTGTCAGTCTTTCTCTCCCCTCTAGGTGATGTTTCGGTATCCCAGGCAGTATTCTGCTTAATAGGAGTCTGTCCCCAACCAGAGTTGGACAGGACACGTGGATCTAAGTCCGTTCTGTTCACAATGCTTTGGAGTAACGTGTGCTGATCCATCTTCCTTCTGTCTCTACTCTGACTCTCCCCAGTCCCTTTCTCCTCGAGGCGTCCAGTGCTTTCTGTGCTACCTTCACTCTCCACTGCACCTCCCGTTTTGGCCCACACACTGTTTTGCTCATTTGTCTGAGATGTGGCAGAACCCTGATCCTCTTCCTCAGTAGATTTCCATCCGTTTGTAAACTTCTTACCGTTGCCGTTTGCACTGTCATTGGAATGCTGATTGCTAGGCAGTTTGTTCCATTCCACGCTGGGTATATTAGTGCCAGTGTTTTGTGCAGGAGTTCCCCATCCTCTTCGACTTCCTCCAGAATTTGCACCATTTCCCCAGGATGCACTCTGGGAATTCACTGCTCCAGACTCCCACACGCCTCCTCCTTTATTTGTGTTAACTTGAAAGTTAGTGCCCACAGGCCCGTTTATGCCAGGCTGCATTAGAGTTGCGTTCACAGTGTCACCATTAGCTTGGCCATTAGGGCTTGAACATTTGTCTCCAGAGTAATTAGAACCATAGGCACCCCATGTAGTACCGTAAGAGCCTCCACTTTTTGACTCTCCATTGCTAAGGTGAGAAAGGGAAGTGCCGTTTACAACCGAGGGAGCCTGTATCTGAGGATGATTCATTGTGCTCACACGCCAGGCCCCTGTATTACTAGGCAGTTCATTATTCTGTACTGAACCGGAGTTTGGTAAACTAGAGGTCATAAAGTTAGTAGTGTTATTTGGTCCAGTCATTTCAGTGGTAATATTTTGAGGTTGACCACTGAATGAAACCTTCTGTGTACCACTTACTTCAGATTCACAAGTTTCCTGAAGGCTTCCCCAGGTACCATGGGTGGAAGCACCACCCACTTTAGAGTTAATACTCTGATTGTTAGGCATCTGGCCTAAGGTACTGCACTGAATATTGATGCCAGAACTACCGCTCCCTACAGGCCCTTTTAGGGCAAGTCCGCTGTTCTCTAATACTGGCCAGGCACCATGGTTGCTAGCTGAATTCAAAGTGCTTGGATTTAACCCTCCATTTGATGAAGAACTTACAGTGCCCCAAGCATTCATTCTATTGTTGCTACTTTCTGATTTGCTTTCAGGAGCATCCACAGACACCTGACATGTGCTTATTATGGCTCCGTGGGAAAAACCCCACGGCCCAGTACTGCTTCCATGGCCCACATTATTGCTGCTGCTACCAACCACAAACTTGTTTTGGGATCCAAGTCCAGTGCTGTTCCGAAGGCCATCGTTTTCACCGCCTGCGCTCCCTGAAGCCATGATAGTGATGTGTCGCTCTGATTCAGAACTGGAGGCAGAATCAGCATCCATACATTCTGAAACCAACTCCGGATCACTGCCAGGGACCGAGGGCCATGCTTCTTTTTCAGGGGAGTCGTTCACAACAGCATTCTTACAGTTTGTACTAGAGTCACTTGTAGAAGACACAGGTCCCCGCTCTGAATTTTCATAATGGGATCCTGAAGTATTGTGGTTTATATCTAGAATAAAGAAGAAACACAAAAATGTATCAAGTGTTTGAAAAAAAGATGGATACATTATAAATGTGTATAGCTCCTCAACAAAATATAACACTTGGCAATATAATTACAAGGGCACTGGTTATATCCCAGCCACCAACTTTCCATATTCAATAATTAATTCCACCTAGGCAGGGAATTTTGCTGCTTTGTTCATTTATGTTATTCCAAGAGCATACAGCAGTACCTGGAACATAATAGCTCTCAATATATATGTGAATGAATGAATGAACATATCAGCAAATAAAGAATTTGGAGTCAGGAAGGACAAGGTAGAAATGATTTATTAGGATGATGAAGCAACCTAGGCTTGGGAGGCCCAACCTCAGGAAGGAAGGCGTTGGGATGCAAATGGGAAATGACAAGTGGACAGGCCAAATTTGGTGAAATGTACGAGAGATATATTAGGAACCCTTTTCTATCCACATGTTTTTAGAATAGCTATTTCACACAACTGTTTTGGGTACTATAACAAGTTTATAAGAATTATAAAGACTTTTCCATTATATTTGCACTTCATTAGTGTTCAAATTCAATCTGAAAAATACAGCACACAAGTAGAAATACTGCCTTCATAAAAATGTGTTCAGAGCCATGTTTATTAGAAGACAACAGAAAACGGTTGATACGCTAAAGAACAAAGTTACGATTAAAAATTCAACTGCTGACATCGAAGACATTAATGACTAGTCATATAATCCTATAAACTTAGACTTACTGCTATGTATTATCATCTAGTTATTTTATTGCTTATAATATTTTCCCAAATGCATCACTCTCATTCAGTTTAAAAATCTGGTTAAGTTAGAAATCTTCAGAGATAAGATGCGGGCATTTAAGACTGTCCTCAGGGGGTTGTTCATATTGTAGTTCTTTACTACAATAGTTATCAGAATCATATTTAGTGTAAGTAATACATATGCTTAAGTCATATCCCAGACACTAGGTGCTGTAAGCCCAGAAAGTAAAATGTCACTCATTGTGATGGTATAGTGAAGTGAAAGTCACTCAATCATGTCTGACTCTTTGCAACCCCATGGACTGTAACCTTGCCAGGCTCCTTTGTCCACGGACTTCTCCAGGCCAAAATACTGGAGTGGGTAGTCGTTCCCTTCTCCAGGGGATCTTCCCAACCCAGGGGACAAATCCAGGCCTTTCACATTGCAGGTGGATTCTTTACTGTCTGAGGACCCGGGAAAGCCCACTAGGGTATTGCTGATATGGAAAATCAGATTCAACATGCATCATTATTTCTCAAAGCACAATTGCTAAGCAGCAAAAGGTGAAGTGCTAGAAAGAGTAACAACAGCAACAACAACAAAAAGGTGGGGGGGGGGGAACTAAACAGAGACAAAAATGTATACATAACTCATCAAACATATATTTTTTCTCAGAAGTTCTCTAAGTGCTTCTGACTTCCACTAATTAAAAATTACTTGGCAGTTCGAAGCTTCCAAGGAAAGCTTTTCATCTTTCAGTGCCCATGAGGAGGATTTTTCTCAGGAAATAAAGCACACAAAAACATCAGTCTCACTAACAGACCAGTGCCTGCACTGCGGGCGATATCATTCAGCACGCTGGAGCACATGCGTTATGTGGAATGCTGTCACTGAATCCTTGAAACAACCCTAGAGTAGGCATTACCTTCACTTTACAGATGAAGAAATGGAGGCTCAAGGGCTGTAGAAAATAAGGTGAGAAAATCAGAATTCATCCTAAAGTAAAAAAGCGGGGTGGCTCAGAACATATCTGGAACTCTAGAGACACCCAGACTGAAGTCTGGACTCTGTGTAGTAGCTGCATGACCACACTAGCAAGACGGGAATACACACAGTACATACGGACTTCTTTACCTGGTTGTTAGTTAACCTAGTTTAATACGTAAAGTATGCAGCTCACTGCTGACTTCAAACAAGTGCTCTATGAAGGGCAGTTTGGTGCAGTGATGCAGAGCACAACTCTCGAAGCCAGCCTGCTTGGGTTTAAAAGTCGCTCTGTTCTTTACCAGCTGTGTGACTACCAGTAAGACCCTCAAAACTTCCTGTGCCTTGGATTCTTCATCTATAAAGTGGGAACAGTAACAGCAGCTACGTCACACAGTTGTAAGGATTAAATGATGGCTAATTAAAACTGCTCTGAACTGTATCTGATTCAGATACAAATGAGGGCCATTATTTTTTCACTGATTAATGTGTATCAATGATTATCATAATTTTCAGTCCTATCTCCAAAGTTCTTCATTCCACCATACCTCTCTCATAAAGAGCAAAATTAGAAACCATACAACAACGTGCTTACTTTAAACCTCTACTTAGATATCTCAAAAAGGTGGTTAACTCCACAGGGGCCTCCTCTCAAAGGAAAAAAACAAGCCTGCTTCTTTGCCAGTTTTCTTCATCTTGGTAAGTTTCCTAAAACCTAAGATTTATCCTTGATTCTTTCCTGTGGACAGCTAATCCAGAACATCAGCAAGTCCCAAACCTTCCACTTTTCTCCAAACCTAAAACAATCAAGCCATGGTCTGTAACAAAAGTATTCTGATCTAAGTATTTGCGTGTGTGTGCATTCGTGCGTGTGTCTTGCCACTTCCCATTCAACAGGAATTAGAAAACAAGACTGAGAAAGACAGACAAAACTACCCAAGTTGAAAACAAAGGAATGGACCTGGGATTTAACACTGAAACATAATCAGCATTCCCCTAACAAGAGGGAAAAGACAGGAATCTGTCATCAGTACAACTATTCAACTTTGTGCTAGAAGCACAAACTGATGAAATATGACCCCCAAATGAGGTCAAGATAGTAGAAAAGAAACAAAAAGGGTTAATGTGTAAAAAGCCGGTTTTCCTATGCACCAAGAATAATCAATAAGAAAATGGGATGGAAAAGGATCCTAATTATAGAAACCACAAAAAGTATTAAGGAAGCTTTGAAATAAAGTTAACAAAAATATTCGATTAAATTTTATTGCAGGTCATAGCGCATAACCTGATTAAGTATAAACTCGCTCCTCAATAGGAAGATATAACAATGTTCCTTCTGAGTTTAATTTAATTATAAAAAATTACTAACAAGAGTCCGTAATTTGATTAGAGATATAAAAATTTTTAAACTCATATAAGACAAATAAGCGGATTTAAAAACTTTTATCATGCACTAGTTAAACAGCACTGTCCTATCAGAGTATGTAAGAACAGAAAAATTAATCCAGAAATGGGCCCAAGTATATTATCTAAGGTTATATGCCAAAGGTTAGCTTTTTTTTTTTTTCCAAAGGTTAGCATTTTAAATCACCTAAAGAAAAGGAATATTCAATACTTTTAAAGATTTCTTAAATGAGATGACCTATCAAAAGTAAATCCAAATGATTCAAGTGTTAAAGATGGAACCATGAATTTGTGAATGAGAATTCTGTATACCTAAAAGCAAAGAAACCATTAAAAAACAAAACAAAACAAAACACTTGATTACTTACAAGAAAGGTAAGGTTGTTTTCTTTTTTTTTTAATGTCTGAATACATCAAAAGCAAAACGTCCCAGAAAACAGCAGAATACACTTTGCAAACCAATTCTATTATCTTTAATGGTAGTGAAACTTTCTCACAATCTGGCCATAACCTAGTTTGGAGGGGGGTTATGGTCCACACCTGCCTTTTGCTGTGTATGCCCATGTATTTTAGGAAAGTAAGAGATGCCATCAGTAATTATTAGCCAAAACTCCATTTTTAATCTGGAACATAACTTGATACTTTCCCAAAAACACAAATTAAGAGGCGACCTCAAAAAACTGCATTTACCAACCATAGGTCACAAAGACCACTTTTTGTTATGAAAAACACTTCAGCTTAGATAGAAAAATCTGAGTGTGTGGGGGGTGAGGGGATGGGGGGTCGGGGGTGGTAAGGGGGAGTGGGGTGGACAGACATTAGCCTGACTACAGTTATAAAAAATGCAGGACTCCTCAGTGATCACAACTAAAACATTTCAGAGTCAGAGACTACTTCAGAATTGAAAGAAGTCAAATAATACACTTCCCTCACACACAAGGCGGCCAGAATCCATCATTACAAATGGTCTGGGAGATAAACATACAGCAACATTAGTAAGCAGAAGATGACAGTCGCGCGTCCCCAGGAAATTGGGAGGAGCAGTGAGACTGTGGGAGCAAAGTGGACAGTTCCATTTCACAGTGTAACGCAAACACAAAATTTAAACCAAGATTTGGAAGGCTGCATTTAACTGGGAAAAAAACATCTGAAATCTAAAACCAGCACCCTACTCTCATACAAAATTATGATAGGAAGACTGAGGGCAGCTCTAGTACTATACCTCAAAAAGAATATTAAAAAAAAAAAAAAAGGATATGCAGAACCTAGAAAAATAGTATAGATGAACTTAACTTGCAAAACAGAAATAGAGACACAGACTTAGAGAACAAACATATGGATACAAAGGGGGAAGGGAGGCCTGGGATTGGCATATGTATATTACACATATGAAATAGATAACTAATGCTCTGTGGTGACCTAAATGGGAAGGAAATGCAAGGAAGAGGGGATATATATGTATACATGCGGCTGATTGACTTTGCTGTGCAGCAGAAGCTAACACATTGTAAACCAACCATATCTCAATTTTTTTAGAAGGGGGGTGGAGTGGGAGGGAATTCCAGGCAGTCCAGTGGTTAGGACTCTGCTTTCTCACTACCAAGGGTCCAAATTCAACCCCTGGTTGGGGAATTGAGATCCCGCAAGCCAGGAGGCATGGCCAAAAGAAAAAAAAAAAAAAGAATATAGCAGTGTATTACACAGCACCTATTCAGAAAGAAGATACATGGGGTAAAGCAAAGACTGGTGAGAATTCAAGGGAACTGCATAATTCATTCATGAAGAATTTAGATCCAGGAAAATTCATACATTTTTCTAAGTTAAATATGTATCATGTAACAAATGAAATAGCCAAACATATGCTTTCTGCCTTAAAGACTTTGAATCTCACCAGAAAGAAAGGCCTTACAGCATTTCCAGGAAGTATGAAATGTTATCATTTGGAATACGAGAGAACTTTAGAGGCACAATTTCAAATAGCACTTGAGTGAGAAAGTGAAAAGTGTTTTCCTTAGTTATTCTAATCTCTAGTCCAGGGGCTGGCAAAGGTTTTCTGCGAAGGTCCAACTAACAAATACTTTAGGTTCTGCCAGCCAGATAGTCCCTGTGGTGACTGCTCTACTGCAGCAGCTGGAAAGCAGCCATAGGTAACGTGTAAATGAACAGGTGTAGCAGCCTCCCATAAAAACAGCCTGAGAGCCTGGGTTAGACGGTTAGAGACAAAAGCAGTACCACAACCGGATGCAACGCAGGGATTCTGACTGGTTCCTGGCCTGAGAGATGGGGTGAGGGTGGTGGGACACAGCTACAGAAGACACTCCCAGGGCTGCTGCTCTAGACTAGAGGCTGCGTGTCTGAACTGAGTCAGTGGTGGGAGCAGTGCAGAGGAGGGAGCAAAGCCAAGCGCTGTTCTGGACTTAAAGCCAGCCGGGCATGGTAAACCAGTGGCCTGTGAGACATGAAGAAGAGGGAGAGTGAAGCATGATTCTAAGATTTCTAGACGAGTGAGTGGATGAATGGGGGTGCCAACCTTTCGAGCAATGGGATCCAGAATGAAAAACCAGTATGTGGCAAGATAATTTGAGTTCAATTTTGAATATGTTGAGTCTGAAGGGCCCAACATCAGCTGAAGACATCCAGAAGACATGAAACCTAAAACTGGGGAGAGAGATGAAACAAAGCCATGGGAGGGAATAAAGTCTGCAAACTGGTCAAAGGAAAATGAAAGAATGAAAGGGCTTTAAAAAGGAGAATGTGGTCAATGATTTTAAAAAAAAAACGTAGATATCTATTAAGATAAAAATGGGTAAGTCTGGTTTTTTGGAGGTTTTTTGGTAAGTCTGCTTTTTAAACCACAATTAAAAATAAAAAAGTCTGGATTTGGCATTCAGATCAGTGACCTTAGCAAGAGCTATTTTAATCAAGTGAGCAGAAGCCAGATGACAGAGGACTGAAGCAATGTATTAGAGAGTCCAAGTATAGATTATTTTTTTAAGAACTCTAAAAGAAAGTAGAGAGAAATTCTACAATAATCCCAAGAGAATGGGAGTTTAAAGGAATTTCTTTTAAAGATTATAAAGACTTAAACATGTTTACAGACCATGGGACACGCTTAGAGCAAGAAGTCACAGGACAGCAAGGATGTACATTTACTGCACTAAAAAAAGACAGTTGAGCACAGGTAGATGGACAGTATTTTAACCTTTAAACATTTCTGGTAACTTTAATATTAACAGTTTTTCATTAAAACAGCCCCAATTTTTAGTAATTCACCATTATACTTCACATTTCTTTAAGTTTCTTAAAAAGAAAGAAAGAAAGAAACACAGGAAAATCTATAGCATTAATACAAAAACACTCACATACCCCTCACCTTAGGAAATATACTACTAACATAATAGAAAACCCCTGTGTACTTTCTCTTGATTATATCTCATTTCTCCCACAGTAGGTAACTGAGAAGTAACCAAACAAAATGCTATATTTGAATTCATTCATATGCAAGGCATAATGTTGTTTTGAAAGCTTTATATTTTATATAAATGTATATGTATGTGTATGTGTGCTAAGCTGCATCTCACTATAAACTAAAACACATTCTTGGTACCATCTGCAAAATTCTGAATACAAACTACATATCACAGGATACTGCTGAAAATATCCCTCTTTTGCTTAAGGGTGACTGTGGTGTCATAGTTGTATAGAAGACTACCTTATTCTTTAAAAAATTGTCTGGAGAAGTAATAAAGGTGAAGTGCAGTGAAACTTAAGGCACATGTGTGCATGTGTATGTACATATAATGTACTGACAGCAGCTGGATTTCAGTGGAGGGTACATGGGTGTTTATGGATATATTTAATTTTTCTGAATGTGTCATGTCGGCTGATGATAAAATGTGACCTGGGACACTCTGGCCCACAAGAACAACACTGCCACCAGCCCTGGTAAAGCACAGTAGTCCCCCCAGATTCAAGGGTTATTTGGGGAGTAGTAGGGTCTTACACCTTAAGGCTTTAAGAAATCACCGCGAGAGTGATGACTGAAACCATCACTAAGTGTGCATGGCCCAGCCACAAACTGGCAACTCCACCTGCAGAGCTGTGTGGTTTGACCAGCGCAGGGCTCAAAAGAAACTTAAAATTAACATTGGTCACAGTTGCCGTGACTTCTTTTCATCCTTCACTCTACTTACCTGTAAGCCTATGAAGGATTTAGTTGTGTGACCTCTAATTTAGATTAGACACTAGCCCTCCGCTTCACTGCAGTGAATAAATGAGAAATGCATTCCGTGAAGCCAAGGCAAGTGTATCCAGCACTCCTCATCTTTACTATGTAAACTTTTAGGTAAATTTCTGTGTGCTACTGTATGTATCAATTTAAATGTCAAATCTACTCCATCACCTCTCTCTGGTCAGAAAACTAAAAAGGTCAAATACAAATAGACGCAGACAGTTAAGGATGTGTTCCCACATTTCTGAACTACTTATAATTTCACAACACGCAATTATCAGGTTTCTCGGCTATCGTTCATGCTATTTATGCTGTCCAGTACACTGCTCTTCATTGATCACTAGGCTATTTTCTAATCTGTAAAATGAAAATTAAACATGTTAAAACAGTGTGTGGGTCACAAGCATCCCCTAAGGGTTATCACTATATTATTACTGTCACTATTATTTATTATTGGCCCTTCAGGAGCCAGGACTGACCTAAGAAGTCCTCTCTAATAAACAGATACCCAACGCTCCATTATGTTTCTTTTATCATTTCTAGCAGCACCTACAAAAAATATTTTAACATAAATATGAAACTATGCTGGTAAAGGGGGATTCACAAATGTTTAAAAAAAGACAAAAGCACAAGTCTGGTTCCCTTGAAGAATGCTTTGCTTGCATCTTCTGCATTCTGTCTGGGGATTTAATTCTAAATTTTAGTCAGATTGCTGTACCCATCTTGTTTCCATCTCAAGTCTCCACATTAACACTGTCCACCTTTGTGAACTTGTTTTAGAAACAGGCGGGATATCTTTCCTTCTCAGCCCCCCTTTTTTGAAGACTTCTTCCTATGTCCACATCTTAGGCTTCTTTTCACCTGAATGTATACCCATAACACTTTTGGGTTTCTTGACCCATACCAATCTTTGAGAAAATTCTTGTACTCCCATTGTTTCCACTTCAAAAACAGCTTTGCTCTTTCATGTCCCCAACTGAAAAAAGCATATTCAACATGTATTTCCTAAAGTTACTATCCCACTTTCCTGTTTGTTAAATATGCCACCATTGCTTAGCCTGCAGTAGGTACTCAAGAATTTGCTGCATAAATCATCTCTCCGAGGTCTTAACCACAATGACGCTGATGACTCAGTACAACTGCCTCCAACCTGACTTCTTAGAGGAACTTCAAATCAAATTATTAATTGCTTGACATCAGATGTAACATGTCTCAACCAGACTCTTCCTCCTGAAAAGCACAGGTCCTTCTAGAAAAGTCTCAGGGAAGATAATTCATTCAGTGCCTAAATATCTGACCCTAAACTAGCTGCTAACATGTCACATAGCACAATCCTCAAGGCAACCTTATAGACTGGGCGCTACACTTCACAGATTAGTAAAGGCGGTCTGATAAGTCATTTGGCCAAGCTCACACAGTGGTAAGTGTGTAGGGGTAAGTATTAACTCAGGCTGATGATTTAAGTTTGTATCCTTTCCAATAACTCGCTTCTCTAATTACCTATGCCAGAAAATCACACATGTGTCCTCTGCCTCCTCACCTACCACATCCAGTAGGCTGCCAAAGCACCGCATGGTTGCTACGTGCACAGCTTTGGAGTCAGACAGATCTCAGTGTGAGTGCCGGCTCTGCTACTTATTAGCTGTGAAATACTGGATGATAAAGTACAGAGCAGTTCCTGCCATGGAAGAGAGCACAGAGGCAGAAAGTGAGCAACTCTACCTGGGACAGTTAGGAAAGGCTACTCAGATGAGACTCGGACACACGGAGCAATTAAGTGACCTGCTAAGGTCACATGCTGGTATATTGTGGAACCAGGGCTTAAAAAACCAGGTCCATTTGGCTCCAGAGACTCGGGCTGCTTACTGGTCTGCTACTGCTTTCATGTGTGGGAACCTTGATTATCCTCAATTCTCTACATGGCTTGGGATAAAAGCATCAAAACAGTTCAATAAATGAATGGACAAACCAATCATCAGAACACAGGGAAATAAACTGGACTCTGAGAAGACTGTAATCACATACTGGACTTATTTTCTGCCTCACCATCATTAATGAGCTGAGAAAGCCATTCTGGGATAATAACCAAATGCATGTGCTCCGAACAGAACTTTCATGGGTGGTGGTCTTTTTTTTACCACACGTGGTAACTGATCTCAAGTCATTCTTGTCTTGGTGCCTCAGTTTCCTCTACTGAAAAGCAGAGGTAAGAACAGCTGACACCTCACTGGGTTGTTGAGGATTAAATGTAGTTAATATGCACAACTGGTTAGCATGTAACTTTAGCTCTATAAGCGTTTACTAAAATGGGTTAAGATCTGAAGGGAGAGTGATAGTTAACTTACAGGAAACATTTTAAGATTCCCCATTCACAAGTTCCTGCATAGAATTCTTACTTTACAACCCAGATACTGATGAATACAAATACATCACCAAATAGGCATGAATTTATAAACTTGCTACACTGCTAACGATGATAGTTGGAGTCTCGTAAGAAATGCCTTCTCTCACCTGACTGGTTTTTGCTGATCTGCACCTCTCCGTTATTTTGTGGCTGTTGATTTGTTAAAGCACTGCTTTCTGACTGGCTGCTTAACACTTTAACAGCAGATCCCAGGTTTGCTGCTATGACGGGAAAATGCTGACCCCTCTTTAGAAGCTGCTTATGCTCCTGGTGGCGAAATCGAGGTGGAACTTCCCGGGGGTACCGAGGCAAGGCCTGTGGTGGCGGCTGCGGCTGCGGCGGCTGCTGCGGTTGCTGCTGCGGCTGTGGCTGCGGCTGCGGCTGCTGATTGTTGGCTGTGGCTCGCTTGGCATTATTATTAGTGCTGGTTGCTGTGGAAGTGCCGTTATTAGAGTTGGCAGGCTGAGGCTGGCTTACACTGGGCTTTATCTGTTCTGGCACTAATCCCAACAAAAGAAAAGGGGTGGAAAAGATTAGCCAGTAAAGTGTACCTCCATTGCAAGCCATCTAAGCAAAAAGGCCCCAAGGAAAACAATCCTAAAGGAACAGGCTCTTTATGTGTGCAGGGGTATCTTCATTCACGGGCTCAAGTTTTCTCGGGAAGGATCACTGCCAAGCATCAGGTTTTGACTTCAGCTACCTACCTATCCGATAAAGGAATGGACAGCTATCAGCATTCCCTGTCCTGGATGACAGCTCAGCTCACCACCTCTCTCCCTTGTTATCTCTGATTAGAGAACAAGCACTGATCATACAACTCTCTAACTCACAGTAACTAAAAGAACAAAGATGACAAAGTTTTGGTAATCCCTAAAGAATCCTCAAGTCCCGTGTGACTGTTCTGAATTTGCCTCATTCTTAATGTGTTTGATCTCTAGTTTTCATCTTTGAAAGATAACACAAGAGTAAGGGCAGAAAATAATCCTGCTAGTTCCCTTACAAAAAGACAAAGTTAACATTGTTTTTTGTTATTAAAATGTAAAATCTGAATCAAATAAGAAAAATTCAGAAGAGGGACAAAATGCAAAGATCATACGATGAAATCTGTGAGACTAACCTAAACTAGAGAAATAATTTGAATATGCTTGCTTAAGCAAATTGGAGAAACAACAATCTGTCTACTGTACAAACAGTTGGAAACGACAGTGAATTTTTGGACTCCTAAAAGAGATTAAATAAGTAAACTGGTAGAAATCCTCTAAGCCAGGGAAAATATACCCAATCTCTAAAACTAGAGAGAGGCAGCACGGTCTATGAACTTTCGGTGCCAGACAGCCACAGGTTTCAATCCCAGTGCTGCCTTTAAAAAACTGTGTCCCTGGACAAGCTGTGTAAACCCGAGCCTGTGGTCTCCTCTGTGAAACAGCGTAACACCTATTCTCAGAGAGCTATCCTAAGGTTGAGTATGTTAATAATGTTTACAGAGCACCAAACATAAGGCGAGGCAGCACACCCTGGTTTACTGTGCTTTGCATTATCACACTTCAAAGATACTGCATGTTTGTACGAAAAGTGTGTGGCAACCCTGCATCAAGCAAGTCTCTTGGCGGCATTTTTTTTTCCAACAGCATCTGCTCACTTTGTCAGTCTGTTTCACCCTTTGGTCATTCTCACAGTTATTTCCAACGTTTTCATTATTATTATATTTGTTATGATGAACTAAGATCAGTGATCTTCGATGTTACTGCTGCAAAAAGATTGGGACCCGCAATGGCTCAGCTAATGATTAGCACTTTTAAAGCAATAAATTATTTTTAAATTAAGGTATGTACACTCTTTAAAGATATAATACTACTAAATATCTTAGACTATAGGACAGAGTAAGCATAACTTTTATATGCACTAGGAAACCAAAAAATTTGTGACTTGCTTTATTGCAATATTTACTTTACCACAGTGGCTTGGAACCAAATCTGCAATAAAATGCCTATACCTAGTGTCTATTTTTTAATGACTGGCACAATACCACTTTATATTTTTGTAGCAATTTAATCAGCTTTGCAGATGCCACTGTCAAATAAACAGTGATTCATCTCCATGTGATTGGTGAGGACACTGAGAAAACTTCAAGAGTTAAGAGCAACAGGCCTAAAACTAAAACAGCCTCACCACTCACGAGCTAGGTTATTTCTGTATCTTTTTCCTTGTCTATGATATAGACAGTGCTGGTCTAATACCTAGCATAATGTAAACACTCAGTAAACAGAAGCCATTACTGCAGCCCAAATAAAAGAAAGATTCATCAAATGCCTACAATGTATATGATTCTGTGATAAACCACTGGTTACCTAAACTGTTTCCAAGTCACTCAACTTCCTCTTACAAGCCCTCAGATCTACAGCTGCTTCTCATTCAATGGTCTAGCCTCACTATTGTCTTCTTTCTCTGAACAGCTGGAGGATTTAGTTTATATTACTGATACTTACACTAATATATGATCTTGACCTCTTATTTTTTAAAAATCTGACTTCGACTTCTCTAAGTAATACAAAAAAACTGTAGTTTAGGAGGAATTCCTTAGATTACAAATATTCCAACTATTGCTTCAAAGTCCATCTATTTTTGATGACTGAAAAGCCTCTTATTAACAATTTGGGCCCAGTGTATTCTAAGTCTAATTACTTGATGTATGAAAATTTTGTCCCACTAAACAAGTTAATGCTCTTAGAATATTAACAATAATGTATATTCCTTTGTCGTGAGGAAAATAAGGAACTAGAATATTCTAAAATATATCTGAAACCAAGAGGATCAAATATATATTAATTATGATATTATAAGGCACATAAAAACTCTTAAATCCGCTTTTACATGCCGAGTATTGAGCTCAGTATGGTATCTGGCAATTGAATGTAACCTTAAAGTTTTACAGTTACCCACTGCTAAAAAGTAAGTTTGTCCACCACTTTATTCCTAAAGGGAAAAGACTGTGAAAACAATTTAATACCCAAACAAGATGTTATTTATGTGAGATAGCAACAGGGAAGTATTCTTTAATACATTCAAGAAAGTAGAAGATAACTGACATGAAGACATGTACAAGAACCCTAAAGCTACTGCAGAAGTGAGCAGGGGTTCAGAAGCAGTATTACACTGGCCACCCGGCAACCCCACACTTACCTCAAAAATTCAAAGAACTCCTGTATTTTTCATCAATAAAGTGCCATAAGAAAAAGAGGCTGAAATGATAGATACTAGTCTCTAGGGCCAGAAAACTTCAGTGACGCCAGCAAAAAACATTGAGACGTAACTACTGACTATAAAACTAAATAATCTGAAGTAAAATCTCAGATGTAAACATGGGATGTCTCAGTAAAGAATAAAGGAGCTAATAGTGCATGTAGGTGTGCCAGGGTATGGGTGGAGCTGCTGGGTAACAGAAATAAATATGAGTGATTTTGGCTACTGTCTACGTGTAAAGTTCAGATTAATTATGTCAGTAAATATGTAGACCATCAGAAGAGGGAAAAATGACAAAACCATTCAATAGACACAGAAAATGCAATAAAGAGAATTATTTTAAAATTGTGCTTAACATGAAATACAAAATGAAATGCCAAGCATAAGCCTCAAAATATCTATAATCACAATAAAAATGTGAATGGTTAAATTAACTAGTTAATAAAGACCATAAAAAGGGTTAAGAAAAGAAAAAACAAACTTAAGGAATACACTTTGCAAAAATCACTCCTGAAACAAAACAATTCAGGAAAACCGGTGGAAAAAAGTACAGAGACAGATACACTAACAAGAAGTGCTAACAAAATTTAGATGAAAGCAGACTTTAAAAATTCAAAGGGAAAGCATTATAAAGATTTTGCATATTGATAAAGAAACCAACTAAAAAGAAATAACCAGCTAAGAACCTTTATATATCAAATCTTAATATCAAAAAATGTAAACCAAGTGGAGACAGAAAAGAAAAACTGGGGGAAAAAAAAAAGGCAAAACCATGCACCTTGAAATCAGGTTAACACCTTTTTTGACAATTACTCATGAAATAGGAAGTGCATACACATACCATTCAGCACTAAAGAAAATATCAATGAATTATAAAAAGTAGGAATAATACAGATGATACTTCTGGACTACAATGTAATCACACTAGAAAAACGAGCAACTAAAACTGCCTTATTCAAATAAATCTTGAGTTGAAGAGGAAATAAATACCAGGACTCTAGAGCTATCAAAAAAAAAAAAAAATCATGAAAACAATACACACAATAAATTTTAAGACATGACTAACCCAGGGAATGAGAATGTGAAGAAAAAAACTCAAGTTAAAAATCCAACAAAAAGAAGAGGTAAGAAATCAGTAAAAACAGAAACCAATGACTTTTAATGTGAATCAATAAGCAAATAAAGATTTAAATATATGACACAAATATTTTTAAAAGACTATAAACAATATATGCTATAATTTTACATTTTGATCTGAAATATTTTACACTGTTGACTCAGTAAGTTTTTTGAAATGCAAAACAGTAAACCAATAAATCCAAGGCATGATTCTATGAAAAAAGTAAACAATCAGTTAACCTAATTTTTTAAAAATGTAAAAAATGAGATGATTTCTAAAATTAAGATATTTCTTTAGGCTCAACTTATAAATAATTAGAAAAACTAGAGGAGGGAATTATTTACCACAAGATTCCAGAAGAGGCAGAAAAAATAGACTAATTAGCACAAAAGAAATGAAATTATTAAATCATCCATCAGGATCAGATAGTTTGATCAAAACTACCATGCATACTTCATTTTTTAAAAAGCTAGCACACTGTTACAAAACATATCTCTAAATCAAAAGCTATTCAAATTGTTATAGGGCACAGCATAAGATTGAATACCAACACTAACACTAATACATCAGACAAAATTTTAGTAATCCCAAACAATGGGGGAAATAAAAGAAGAAATATAAATAGTACCGGGGGAAAAACACATAACTTCATATATAGAGAGACTGTAAAGACAAGATAGTATGTGTAATATACACCAATAAAACAGAAAACCCGACTAATGGCTTGGCAAACCTTTTCTGTAGAGGGTCAGACAGTAAACATTTTAGGCTTTCCAGGCTGTACAGCCTCTGTTACAACCACTCAACTCGCTGCTGTAGCACAAAAACCAGCTCCAGACAGCACGTGAATGAACGGGTGTGACTGTGTTCCAACAAAACTTCACATAAAGAAGCGGGCAGTGGGCCAGATTTGGCCTGCAGGATATAGTTTTCCAGCCTCTGCTCTACAAAATGTAGTTTCCCAAAATGAGCTCACAGAGGAGTATTAGATCCTATGGTGTAATAACGGGGGAAGGCATTAAAAGATCCTCCAAGATCTGCCTCTAAAAAAGCACCTGGCCCAGATGACTTAACAGGGAGTGTGTGTGTAAATAAAGTCCTCAAGAAACATGTATCTGTCCTATATAAACTGTTACAGAACAAAGAAGTACAGGTTCAAAAGACTGGCTGGATTCAAATTCTGGCTCTGAAACTTGGGAGCTACATGACCATGGGCAAGGTATCTATGCCCTCTGTACCTTTTCTTCATCTGTAAAATAAAGGTAAATATTAATACCTACACCTGTAGGGTTTTTGTGAGGCTTTAACACAATAATAGATGTAAAGAATTATTAATAAAAACTGTATCTGGCACATGGTTAGTATGCAATAAACATTAGTGATTAGTATTACCATTTAGGTAAAAAAGGTAGATGAACCCCAGGTTTCTGGCCTGGAATTTGAGTACAGAGTGGTACCATTTACAAAGATATGAAATAGAGAAAAAATTAAATCTGGGATGTATGTGTGAAAGAACGAGTTTAACTGGTTTTTGTTGTTGTTGTTAGGTTTATTACTGTAGGACAACCATTCTTGAACTTTTTGGTTCAAGACCCCTTTACAATTTAAAAAATATGGAACACCAAAAATCTTTCATTTATGTGTGTTACACCTATAGATATTTACCATGCTAGAAAATTAAAGAAGTTTAAAAAATATTTATTAAATCATTAGGAAAATCCTTTTTATATTAAAAGTTCTTTTTTCGAAAAAAATAACTATTTCCCAAAAAAAGAAAAAAAAAAAGCATGCATTGTTTTTTATTTTTGCAAATCCCTTTAACATCTGGCTTAACAGAAGGCAGGTGGATTCTCACAACCACCTCTGCATCCACTTGGTCGTGATTTGCACATTATGTACCCTCTAGAAGACTTCGCCACACACTCATGAGAGAATAAGTGAACTAGACAAATAAAGTCTTTCTATTATTACGGAAACAGCTTTAACCTTGTGGGTCGCAAGAGAGCTTCAGGGAGCCTCTCATGTGTCCTCAGATAAACTATGAAAACCATTGCTATAGAAATGCTAACTGATTGGAAGCAAGATGATTCTGGAATTCAGTAAAAGTCTGAACTAAAAATATGGGTTTAGCTTTCAACATACAGGTAGAAAAAGAAGCTATGAAGCTGTAAAATAAGAAATGGCAAGACTTAGAATAGGTTAGACTCATCAATTCAATCATGCAAAAGCCCAATTGGTCTTCTTAACTGTTGATCCCACCCCACACTGTTTTCACTCTTTTACCAAACCTCTGCCCTATCTTATCCATATTTTTAAAGTGCTCTCAGAATTAATGCAAAGTCTTTAACACAGCCCCTGTTAACCACTTTTCCAGATTCATAACCCTGCTATATCCACATACATCTCCTCTTCTGCATCAAATGTCTGTAGTGTTCCAAAAGGTAACATGCTGTTTTATGACATTCCTTTCTTCAAAATATTTCTGTCCACCACCTTTCCTAGGAAACAACCAGTTGCCCGCCAGCTTCTCCCTCTCCCAGACTCAGCCAACAGTAGAAGTACAGTATGACAATGCCCCCCACTCCCACGAAGCTCTGGGGCATCTCTTACACTGCAATGTGCTCTTTAAGCACAGGTTTCTTATTTCTTCTTCCTTTCTCCACTGGTGTTCCCAGAACCAAACACAGCAGACGGTAAAGAAATACTGGCTGAACAACAACTTAAGAGCTGTCAGCATATATGAGATGACCGAATCCAAAGAACAACGCAGAATGATACTGAGGATGAAACGCTGCAACATCAACGTTCAAGAGGTGGGATACTCAAGAACCAATGAAGGAGGACCGAGTGATCAAGAGAAGTAGAGACTAAGGACAGTGATGGTCACTGGCTAAGTCACTGCTGAGTAACTCACTGGTCACAAACGCCTGCTCTAAAAGAGACCTAGAGCCAACATCCAGAAAACAAGACAAGCCTAGTCAATATGCTTGTTAATGTGGAAAAGACACTCTAGTTAGCCCTAACAATACAGTATCCACAATACCAGATAAGTATTCTGAAGAAATTTCATTCAGCTAGAATAAAACATATTCACTGCAATTGTTTACTTTTACATTTTTTTTTGGCCATACCATAACCCAATTTGTCTTTTGCAGTTTAAAGGAGATAGGCAAAATTTGAATTGGCCCAGAAATAAACAAGCATTTTAATTTTTAAAATGGAAAAATTACTCAAGAAATAATTTAAATCCACATCTTCCTGAACTGTACTCCAAATCAAGACTCTGTGAAACAATATTACAATTAAATTATTAACTTTTGCTTTTTCCTACTTTCATCCTAATTTTCTGGCATTTTTAAATGTAAAAACATAATTTCATTCTGTAAACCTAAAACTGTTGCTAAAAAAAAATCTATTAATTGGAAAGAAAAACCCATAGCAATAGTCTTACATTCAAATAAAAAACCAATAAAAAACAATTTAATATCCAAAGTTCTAAATATACCAAGCTCTAAATTTGTAAAAATAAGTTGTTATGTACTCCTATTCCTTAATGACTGAAATTATCATATATGAATATTTGCTTCTTTAAGATAACATTTTAAAAATTTAACATTTTAATACATTTCAGAAAAAAATTAAAATGAACTTTCCTTCAGCTATCTACAATTTAAAGAACAGTTTAAATACAAACCAGCCATCAATCACTTTGTATTACTACCAAACTCACCAAAACATCAATTAATACATCTTAATACCTCAAGATCTTCCTTTATTATCCTTTTGAAGTTTACAAATCAGCTTTGCATAACTGTTTTCCTATTGGCTCTACACTGCCAATTTTCTAAAAGTACAAGCATAAATAACAACCATAGTATACAAACTGCCATTTTAAGACATGGTTTCATTTTAATAGAATGAAGTATTAAATGAAATGGATGTTTGGAAAATAAAAAACCACATACAGATTTGCATTTGAATTATTCAAAGGACTGAAATAGTTAAAATTACTAAGCATCTATAAAATATAGAGTGCTTGGGCAAACTTAAATTAACATAGAATTACTATTTCCAGTCTCAGTATGTATCATTATATGGGAAAACAAAAGTCAACCTCTTTGAAAGCAAGATGGCATATACCAATGAAAGCTGGTCAGTTAGAAAACAAAATCGTTAAAATATTTTTTAAAAATTTGTGTCATCTATAGATTAACAGTCCTTAAAACCTTTATTACAGGGAATTATTTTATGCTCTTAAGAGTCACAAAATAAAACAACTTTGGGAAGAAAAGTTAACATGTAACAAACTAGTATATTTAAACTTCACTGTTTATCAGGCAATACCATGTATAATATTTATCTTTCTCCCTTATTACTGTTTCTAATATGTAATTATAATCTCTTTAAACCTAAATTCTCAATTAATTATTCTAGTTGTACTAAAATAATAAGGTAGCTTTCAATAACATTCACTTTAAAGAATCTGACTCACATTCAGAGAAAGTGAAAACAAATATGGGCAATAAAATAAAAAATCAATTATTTCAGCTTTCCTGATGAATAACAGCAACATTATCATATTTGCAGTCAAGAGTTTCACAAAGCACAAACCTGATAAAAACTTCATAGTAGATTAGAAAATTCTATATATTAAGAAATTCCAAAAATAGGTGTTTCCGATTTTTGTTGCTTCCCCACTCTGCAGCTTTCAGAAGAAAATGGAGGAAAGGCATAATGTCATTTTACTGCTACAGAAATACTGCTTGCCAACTATCCCTATATATGAGGCCCAATAATTTGAATTCCATCTTCTTTTAAGAATGAGGTGGGAAGGGAAAGAAGCAGCTAGCTGAAAATGTGAAGAGCGATTCTATTCAATTATAATGAGCTTATAAGTCAAATTTATTAAAAACATGGCCAAACACTGTACTACTATAAAAATCATTTCTGCTATCATTAATAAGCATACTGGATGATTTAACAATATGGATTATACTTCCCCTGTATAATACACATTCTTTGTCCTTTACTAACCTGTCAGTTTTAGAACGCTGAAAGGCACAGAGGGGGAACTCTGTGCTTTTCGGTTGACAAACACGCAGTGCTAAAATCTTCATTGTGGATAAATGGCTGCAGTTTTAACTGCCATTAGCCAATGTGCAAAACAGCTAAATGCTTGTCAATGCATTAACTTCTCCTAATCCTTAACAAGTTGAACTGAATGGCCGCTTGAGAACTTGAAAAATAAGACTTAAAAACTAGTGTTAAATATAATAAACTGTATTTATATTTCATACAGGTACAAGCAAATCTTAATTTATTTTTCTTTTTTTGTCACATGGGATCTTAGTTCCCCAACCAGGGGTCCAATCCTTGTCCCCTACATTGGGAGTGTGGAGACTTAACCACTGGACCCCCCCAGAGGTCCCAAATCTTAGCATTTGTTTAAAGGTTCCTCAGAAGAAATACCAAACAGCAAGATATAAACAATCACTTCAAAATTAGATCCCAAATTTAAAACAAACATTAAATTGAGTTCACTTAGGTGTTTTTTTTTTTTTCTTTTTTTGGCCATGCCAAGGGGCATGTGGTGGTATCTTAGCTCCTCAAACAGGGCTCAAATCCATACCTCCTGAAGGGCAAATGCAGAGTCCTAACCACTGGATCGCCAGGGAATTCCTGAATTCCCTCAGTTTTAATTCATTTCAAAATCCCAGAGAAATCAGAAATACACCTTTTCCTGGTCTTAGCTCTGCTGCTTCAAAGAAAGAACTCTTATCTTCTTACCCAAAATCTCCCATCTTAAACTACCAACACAAAGAGAAACAGAACTGATTTGTCCTTCTGCAACCCTCTAGGTTTTGGTGACTGAATAAATTATTCTGCCAAGCTTCATTAATGAATTTCTGGATGAAATCACCCTATTAACAAATTCTGCTCTTCAGCAAAACACCGAAAGAAGGTACATCTGTTCTAAAGTACAGATCTTCTTTAAGAGGTAGAGAAAACCCACACAACATTTACAATACGGTAGTCCCAAGATCTTTGGTTAATCTCTCCATCATATCTTGCCCAAATGTGTAAGATGCAGAGAAGTGGGAAGATGAAAGATTTATTTTTCAGGCAGAGGCTCATGCTTAAAAAAGAAAAAAAAATTGCTTACTGTAATTTTTTTACAAAGGGACCTCTACTCAAAATTTGGTAATAACCTAAGTGAGAAAAGAATCTGAAAAAGAATGGATATAAATACATGTATATGCACAAACTGATTCACTTTGCTGTACACCTAAAACTAACATAACGTTGTAAATCAACTATACTCCACTACAAAATAAAAATTAAAAAAAGATTTACTGCCCTCAAGTCTCTTCTTCATATAACTAACAATTCTAGAAGTGATCCCCAAATTTAATTAAGGTGCTATGGAGAATGGGGTCTCACAAACCAAACCAAAACCAGGTTCTTCAAGCCTCACAGATTCACTAAATCAGAATCTTCATTTTTAAAAATGTATCACGTGGTTCTCATGTCTGAGTAAATTTGGAAAACCGTTCTACTAGGTACTGTAGCAACATTTACAGAACTTTTGTTTTGTGACTCCAAAGGGGAAAAAAAGGGTAATACCTAAAAATTCAATTAGAAGTCAGTAACAGGAACAACAGAAGTCCCAAGCATACTGGGGGGAAAAAAAAAAAAAGTTCACAAAAGTTGTATAACAGAGGAACTGTCACCATCACTGATACAAACTATTTAAGAAATATGGGATGAAGAAATTATTTTTTTAAATTAGAAAAAACACTCCCGTATATATAAAAATGAAGTTCAGAAAAATTAAACAGTTAATACTATACAATGCCGTTGTTTTTAAACACACGTAAGCCCTCAGGGGTCTGACACTTAGGTATTTCTCCCTGGAATCTCATCCTAATCTCAACCTAAAACATATGATACAGTCCATAATTTTAGAATTTTTTTCATCAAACACATCAGATGGAATGTTAATGAGCTTATTATACAGAGAGCTCATGTAAATAGAAAACAAAAACTTTAAGCTCAAAAAGTAAATGGGTAGAGAAGAATGGATAATTTTTAAGAGCAAAAAAGTACAAATAATAACATATAACACTCCATTTTACCAACAAACAGATTTATATTTAAATCAAAGAAATAAAATTCCAATTTTAGCCTGACAAACTTATAAAGATCATATATCCCACCCTCATATTCCTTGCACTATTGCAGAAACACTACTGTGATTCACCCATGTTGGGCTGGGTTCTACTCTAATGAGAGGAAAAAGCAAGTCATCGTCTGGGTGAGGAGGAACTCTGAAACGACTGGGGAAACTACTAGCATGATGTTTCAAGGGACTGAAAGGTTGCTAAGATACTGTAAAACCACAGCTGTGAAGTTAAAACTTACCAATATCAGCTGGATACCATGCCATTTAGTATCCCTTTATCTTCACATGATTCTACGCATTTGAATTATTACCTCAATTTTACCAGTAAGGCAACTAAAGCTCAGAAGAAGGTTGCCCATGATTAAACATCTAGTAAATGGTGGAGCTAAAACTTAAAACCAAATCTGACCTCCAAACCAATGTTCCTTGTAGTATACATTTTCATCTTAAAAGCTACAGATCAAAAATTTCTAACCAGTGTTTATATTAAGTTATTATATACTCAGCATTAACTACCCTCCAGGTCCTGTGATTTATGTTCTATATATCATTTCATTCCCACATTAAGTAGCCTAGATTATCTCCTTTTAACAGAGTCAAACCCAAGGATAGAGGTTATAGTACTTGCTCAAGGTCGTAGAGATAAGAACTACAAAGGCAGGATTCAAGTCAAAGTTTATCTGACTCAGAAGACTGGACTTTTAACCACTATGCTTGGTTTACGCAAAAATTCCAGGATTACCTTATTAGATTACCTTATTTGTTTCTGGCAAAATGCCGCCTTTAAATATCATTTTATCAGGTGCACTTTCACTAAGGCTACTGGCACTGAGGGAGAGCTCTTAGTACGCATTCAGAAGCTCAGCTACTATTCTCAATAAAGGCGCTCAGTCGCCAAGTCGTGTCCAACTCTCTGCAACCCCATGGAGTGTAGCCAGCAAGGCCCCTCTGATGGGATTTCCCAGGTAAGAACACTGGAGTGGGTTGCCATGGCCTCCTGCAGGGGATTTCCCCTACCCAAGGATCGAACCTGTGTCTCCTGCACTGGCAAGTGGATTCTTTACCACTGAGCCACCATATAAAGTGAAATTATCATATATAATGTGTTTTTTCCTAGTCTGGAGTTTTCCCTTATAAAGTTAGTATAAACTGATTAAGCTACTCATGCTAATCCATCCCAATTTCTACTCCAAAATTTAAACAAAAAGATTCCTAACTTGTTTTCTTTGAAACTGAAGACCTAATTGTTGCCCCGGCATAATATCTCAGGGCTCAGGATACAAACCCAGGATGCTCCCACAAGCCACCAACAACTATAGGCTCATTAGTCTCTGAATCGCGTTTCTAACAACAGTTTACTTTGTTAACTACATTAATCTCCACTTTTCTCACATTCATTTTGTCTCCTTTGTCCTGCTCCAGTCTCATCAGACATCCAAATACACAAAATCATTTCTACTAATTTTAATAATTTATTATTATTTATAAGCAAACACATCTACATTTGGTAGAAATAAAATGGTTCTTTTCTAAAAAAAAAAAAAAAAAGTGGGGGGTTCTTAGCATTCTTTATAACCTCTTGAGTCCATAAATTTAGATTTACATGTATAAATCTATATAAATCATTTTTCTTTCTTAATAGGAGAAAAGGAAAAATTGTGACTGATATACCCCAAAATAATCGTTTTTATTGGCTCCCATGAAATAAAAGGCCATTTTTCCCACCTCCTGTTAGTGCACAGCTAACAAACCTTATCTGTTATACCGCTCAAACACATTTTCATAGAAACACATTCACCATTAGTAAATTCTTAATCAGTAAGAACCTCTGCTTCCTCAAAGAGGTCAGCACCCATTTGCCTTCAGAATTTCTCATAAAGCCAAAGTACTATCATGGCATATCTGGAATTAGAACTTGGTCTTCCAAATATCACCTAATACCTGCCTGTAGTACAAAAGTCGTTATCTGTACATTGCACACTGCAAATAAAAACACTGAACTAAGTCCCAATTCTAAAAGCAGACCTTCCCAACCTGTGGGGCACAAACAGGCTACATGGACGCTAGGGGTCAGACTCTCTGGGACTGTCATCTTCAGCTGAGAGCAGCCTCTTCTGTTTACAATAGCTCCACAAACATCATTTTCTACATGTGCCATTACGTGAACAAGGTCAGGCAACGTGCTTCAAGTCACAAACTATTTGGGCCTCAGTCTTCTCTGAAAATCTATGCGGTACAGTGACCTTTTATCAAGCCACCAAAGTTCCTGAATTTCATCATCGTAGGAAGCTTTGCAATTAAGAAACTTAGGATTTCATGGAGAAAATGGACTGCTAAGCTGAGATCACAGGTAAATACATTTACCTTTACTAGAGTAAAACATGGGGTCCCAAAGAGTTGGACACGACTGAGCTAATGAACTGAACGGAACTGAAAGTAAAACAAGGATGAGAATGGTAACACAGTGGGAACAGGAACTTGGGAGTTTGTTTTATCCATGCACAACAGTGACCACAACAGTGCGTGAAACAGGGTGGGCCCACAATAAATGTCTCACGAAACGTTAAAAATTCTTGAAAAACCAACTACCTCACATATCACAAAGCTGTCAAAACCCTTCTAATTAAAAAAATTATGCTGGTAATACAGTTTTTCTTTCTTTCTTTGTGCTCAAATGGGAAATACCATATACATATGGGAATATGTGTATACATATACTTTCATATACTATTAAAAGACCTTTCTGTAGTATTTTTAAAAGACGCATTGCTTTAGTTCATTTGCTGCATATTATTAAAGCATGGGCAATGGTGCAGCTCTCCTGTTTTGTCTTCCATGTAACTAACCACAGGGATGTTTTCAAAGAAAACAAAGCCATAGACACCAATAGGGTTAGTAGTCCAATCCTTACTCAGACATTAATCAGCTGCATAACCAACAGGCAAATTACTTAAACTTCCTTAGTCTTGATTTTATCTGTAAATAGTGATAATGCTATCCACTCTCCTAAGGCTGTTGAAATGATTAAATGGAGGCTTATACTGCACTAGTACACACTGAGGAAGCCATTCCCATATTAGTTTTTAAATATCCAGTGCATGAAGTCTCATGGTTCCCAGCCTGCGGCTCCGGTCCCTTCACTGGGTCCCACGTATTTCCCAAAATTCAATAGCTAAGAGCTGGTTTCACTCTTAGCACATCAAGCTTTTAGGCCTGCTGCAGGACAGTGCTCTGCATCACTGGTGCCCATTCACTGTTAGTGATTAGATATTTAGAATCTCACCTTGATAAAATGAAGCAAATGTAAAGCACCGTGCATGCTACACAGTCAGTGCTCAGAGTTACCGATCCTGATGTCTCCAATATGAGGTGACAGGCAGCTGAGCTAACAGCTCTTGAACATTTTGATCACATCCTAGATCAACGGATTTAAGTAACAAAATTGTGTTTGACAGAAAAACAGAAAAGATTAGAAAATAATGGTTTCTAATTGTGGCAGAAACAAAAATGTTTCAAATGTTGATTTAAGTCTCATGAGTTTTAAATTAATCTGGAAAGAGAACAGCAGTAATAAACTATGCTTCCCTATGTGATCATCAGAAAACAAAAAATCTGTCCCAAATTTTCTCTGTTCCTGCTTCCATCTGAAAGCTCCCCTTATCTCCTTTAGAGCACTGGGGATTACCCTTCTCTAATCAGCTTGCTGATGAAACCACCTGAAGAAAGCCCTGGCATGATAATATACAGACAGACAGAAAAATAACTATCAGCTGACAAAAATTAACAGTGCTTATTCTTTTGTAAGGAATGTACAATCCTTCGTATGCTTCCAAAACAAGCCAGTGTCAGAGCTGGAAAGCTTTTTTTTTTTTAATGACCTTTCTCTCCAGAGTTCCCAATCACTTCTTCCTTGCCTTCACAGTGTAAGGTCCACAAGATATTCATTCATTCCTATATCTCATCATAATTGTTTCAGCCCTCATTTCCCTGCTGTTTCAAAGAGATACTCAAATACATACTTTAAAAAGGAACTTCAAATATTCAGACATTCCAATACTTATGCTCCTCATGGTTTTTCAGAGTTCAAGTCACAAGAATAAAATTTTCAAAAATGTCATATGTCACTCATAAAGGTCCACACTTCTGTGAGATGAACCACGAGTTCACCGCACCAAGAAACAAACATCCTATTGCTTTCATATAACAAAGCTGGTCGGGATCTGAATCTGACACCTTCCTAAAACCCAGCTTTTATGCAGCCCCACAAGTGAATGACACCAACACTGGCAGGTGCTATCTAATCGGGAGTGGCAGCAGCCTTAGAAAAAGAAATCGCTCGTGAAGGCAGACTTCTAAAGGAAGTGCCGGGCCTCATCAGTTATGCTCAGTCTGAGCACTAAAATCTTGACTCTAACAACGAAGGAGGAGGCTCTAGAGCTATGTGGGCCAATAGAATTTTAAATTCAGTTCCTCAGCAGCATTAGCCACATTTCAAGTACTTAAAAGCCACATGTAACTAAACTTGGGCTTTATACACACTCTATAATACAAAAAGACAAAAATGATGCTGACAGTATAAACTATAATCTTGAATTAAGGTGAATTCTCATGAGTTTTAAATGTTGGCAATCAATTAAAAATTTAAAGGATATCAATAAAAACGCTGTGTGGAGACCACAGGAGATCAGGGAGAAATGATAGCTAAACAAATTATCTTGCACTGGGTCGTAGATCAGAAAAGTTAACAGAAGAAACAGTAAAATCGAAATACCGTCTGGAGTTCAGTAATACCGATCAACTCATGTCAGTTTCTTAGTTTTGACAAAACTACCACGGAAGTGTAAGAAGCGAATAATGGGGAACTGGGTGAGGTATATATGAGAACTCTCTGTACTATTTTTCAACTTTTCAGTAAATCATAAATTATTCCAAAATTAAGCTTAGCAAAAATCAACTGTGAGCCAAACCCGTATTACAAAACTTCAATTTGTAATCTAATCACTGCAAACCCCAAACACCATACAGATATTATACATACCACGAAAACAGATACACTTTTCGTGAATCAGAGTATGACCAAGTATGAAAGGAGCTGCCATCCAAAGAAGGATAAAGTGAGTGAAACAGCTGGCAAAACAACCAAGTATTTTGAAGTGACCTTCATGCACTCAGCCTAACATTCTCAGAATTGTAGAAAAAAGTTTCTTAAAAAAGATTCAAATATGTTCATGTTTCATGTATGGATGTGAAAGAAATGACTTCTGTTTGGAGAGGATATAAACAGCAGGCACTCAAAGATCAAGCTTAAAGAAACAAATATCCATGGACCAGTCAAAAATCTAAGGTTAGAATGTAACTTTGTGCCCCAAGTTTAATACATGTCACAACATCTTAAGAAATCAGAAAGGGAAGGATCAATGGCAGTCTGGAGGGATCCATCAGAAAATAAGTTCTGAGAGGTTTAGAAAAGCTGAAAAGGCATCCTTGGCTAAGAAATGGGATCAAAAAGAAACAGAAACAGGAATGAACATAAAAAGATAAGAAGGATCTGAAAATTATGAAGGAGTGATGGGAAACAAGCTGGCTAGAGAGGTCGGATTAAAGAGGGCCTTGTAAGTCAATTAGGAGTTTGGTTTCGAAGCAAAGTAACAAACACAACTCAACACTCCTATCCAAGGGAGTGGTGCGATAAAAGTGGAATTTTAAGAAAACTAATTTGGTCATGTTCTTACTAAAAGAAATTTTTTTTTCTTGCGACCACATTGTGAGGCTTGTGAGATCTTGGTTCCTTGACCAAGGATGGAACCCGTGGCCCCTGCAGTGGAAGCACAGAGTCCTATCCACTGGACCGTCAGGGAATTCCCCATGTTAATTAATTAATTTGGCAATGCTACTCCCTACATCATTCCACATCCCTGTAACTTAGACATCAGGTTCAAGGCCACAGTATCACCTTCGCTCTCTTCTGCTGTCACCAGCTGCCAACGCTCTCAATTACACCTCACACATCGGTCATCCATCCCCTATCTCTACTGCCAAGACCTCAGTTCAAATCCCCATTACTGTCTCTATTCCTTCTCTGCCCTCTTTGGAACTGCTTCTATTTGGTGACACTAGACACAACTGACAAAGAAATATTCCTAAAGCACAGCTTATGACCATGACCTTTACATGGAAAAATCAGCACCAAGTCTTCCGGCCCCCCCACCTCCGTGCCTACCTTCTGCCGTCTCCCTTTAACATTCCTGTACTCATTCTCTGGCTATTCCCTCTTCTTGCTCACACGCCTCTTCTGCCCAGGGTCTTCTGTTGGCACCATCTTTCAAATCCCTGCCCATATTTCAACCAAACTTTCCATGTAAGTGACTGATGGATTTACAAGAAGAATGAAAAAACAAATGGTGATGTCACCCTCTTCTTGAGCTCTTCCTTCAGTGGCTCCTTTAGTACATTTAGCATACAGGGCCCTCTTTGGCCCCTACCAACCTCTGTCAGAAAAATCCTTTAACCTTGCCCACTCAGCACTGGGTACTTACTTAGCGCTCCTGGGATACCACTAGTACACATTAACATCACGTTATTTCTTGTCTCTATCTCTTCAATCATGCTGATCCCTCTGCCATTTCATCATTTTCCTTGACTGGCTATCTCATCTTTTGAGACTCACAAGCTCAAAAAAGGTGTTCCTTAACTGTGGCTGTTCCCTCTCAAACAACTGCATCTAAAAATGTGACCTTAACCAACTCCTTACATAAACCTCTAATAGAAACAGGCAGTTCGGAGTGCAGATATCGGTCAAATGCAGAGATTATACTTTTGGTATTACCTTAAGTAAAAATTCACAATCTCTAGGCCCAAGAAGTTCAGCATCAGATAGCGTATACCTTTCACTAATTTCTAGGAGGGTGAAGAAATTCTGATTCAGGATCTGAGAGGAATAAAGTTCCTGTTTCCTCACCACCCTGAAGTCTTTTGCTTGGCATGTACTGGGGGCTGTTCAACCTCACCATAAGGTTAGCAATCTAATATTCTCAGAGATAACATAGAATGGATGTCACTGTCTGCCTATAGGAAGGAGTGGGAGACAACAGTATACACAGAACAAGGAATAAAGCCCTAGAGGTAGCTCCAGACAAGATGACTTTTAGACGGAGGACTACAGGAAAGGTACGTGTGTTCAAACACTCAAATCCAGGGAGTATGTTAGTAAATGGTGTTTAAGGAGATAGTTGAAAGGTAGGCCTTAAGACAGTGTATTTTTAAAGTGGTAATATATACTACAATAACCCATAAACCCCAAAAGGAGACTCCAAGGTGATGTCACTGCAGAAGTCTGCCCCCACCCCTCTGTTCCTTTCACGCTCTTCTCTCTCCCATCCTGGAGATGAATAAAAATGCATATCAACAACCTTGCTTTAATGAAAAAAATAATAAAAAATAGCTTTAAACAACGTACCTTTGATTTTTTGTTCAGTGGCCTAAAATAAAAACAAACAAACAAAAAACAATGTAAATATGAAACTGAAAGAAATGGATTGTTATGATAAAATGTTCATACATTACTATTACATAAGACATATACACTTTTATTAAATAAGGAATTCGTCATTTAGATGAACTGCATAGGAAAAGATATGCAAAGAAAGCATGCTTTTCCCACAGATGTGCCCCATTGTCCCTGACACAACGTTTATTAATTTAAAAAAATTCTCAAAATGTTTTAGGTACAAAGTGGAGAAGACACCACTGTATGACAGTATATAATAAAAAATGGAACTGCACTTCTCTCATCGTTTAGTTTTAAAATTATTTTTATATAGCTGTCACCATTACCTTTAATGGATCTACTGAACTCTGCATATGTTTAAAAGGCTTCAAATTTTCTTATTTCAAGTGATAAAAGATAAATCATGTTTTCTGGAAGAAAAGCTGCATATAACTTCTTTGGCCAAACTAGTAACAAATTTACCTCCTGGAAGTTAGGCTGCTGCAGTTAAACATAGCTAACAATTAGGTATTTTGGGGTGGGAAAAATTTTGAAACATATTTGTCTCTTCCTACACATCTGACAATTCAATTCAAATGACTGTGTTCTGAAGCTAAACTGCAGTGGGCCCTGCTTCCCATGCCTGCCCCTACTTGCACTGTGTCTGATACAACACGGGGAGGGGCTTGAGCACAGGAGGACTGCCCGAAGGTGCCTGGCTCAAACTTCAAGGGCCTCGATAAGAACTGATTACAAAGGCCACAAGAGAAAATCAAGTTTTTGATTATGCCCAACTGCGTAGGAATCCTAAAAAAAAAAAAGATACAAGGATCGGCAGATAGGCAGGGAGGCAGGGAGGTGAGGGAAGACTGAATAATTAGTTACTGAATAATCAGGAATTGTTTCTAAATGAAGATAAGCGTTTTTATTAAACTGTCATAGGACAGGATAAATAATTTTGCTTAATCACAGTAAACTGTTGCCAAAAACACCATTTAAAAAATTATATCATTATGGAACTACATGGTAAAACACTGTATGGCAATTACTGTAATACTGAAGCCATACCAAACATGAACCTTTGCCTAGAAAGGCAGAGAGTAAATCAAGGCACTTAATTGCTTTACCAAGTTTTAGAGGACTAGTAAAAAGTAAAATAATGGAGGCTCATCTTTACTTTATATGGATTTAAAATTTAAAAGAAAAAAAAATTGATGGAAGGACAATGGCAAAAGACCAGTCAACTAGCTTGAACATTTATTTCTGGGAGAAATTGTTTTTAAAATCTGGCTGTAGAAAAATAGAACTCAGTACCTGAATACTTTCAAGTGTTATAAATATCATGCCAAACAACAAGATAACATAATTTTCTGAAACAAAATCTACACAGAAATTATTCTGCATTGAAAACAGACTTTGTGTACTGTTTTGTGGGGATTTCTATCTTTTTGTTTAACTCTCCTGGTTTCTTCCACGGCTTATTTCCAAAGGAAACCAGGCTACAGTACATAGAAACCATGGCCATATTACTAAATCTCAAGACATGCAGTATTGCTCTTCTAGGCCTTACAACGTAAAGGGTATCTACTATGGCAGCTCCTTTGGGGGAAAAACCTCTATGTTGCTTAAAAACAGTGGTTAACCTCATCCAAGTATTGTGTCATCTACAGACAACAGCACCAAGGAGACACTCAAAGGAGTCTGCCCATCGGAACACCAACTAATACAGTGAAAGAATGTTAGTTACCAGAACCCAAGAGCTCCTGATGAGGAGCAAATGGAATGATTCAAACAGGTTTTTGTGCTGAGTTGGTCCAGGGACCCTGTATATTACACAAACTATTAAAAAGAAAGTTTTCCAAGTGGGGGTCAGTGATTTTAAGAGTATTTGTCTGCAGTGCTCAAAATGAGGCCACTATCCCCATGTGGTTACTGACCACTGAGATAGAGTTAGTGTGAGCATTTTTTAAAAAGGTAAATTATCCCGTTGATAATATTTTATACTGATTACAAGTTAAAATAGCAATATTTTTGATATATTGGGTTATAGTATATTAAAATTAACTTCAACAATTTTTTTGTTTTTACTTTGAAATGACCTTGTCATTCAAATGACATCTACGTCATTTAAATCTACGTCTCAGTTTCCCAATCCCTCAAATGGAGCAGGAGGGGAAAAAAAAAAAACTGTACTGCTTACCTTTCCAGGGCTCTCATGAGGCTCAAGTAAAATATAAACCTTTTCTGGACAAATAATACTATTTATTCAACGTGAAGTATCATTGTGGATGATACTTCTTGTACAACAGAACTAAAGGATTCAGCAAACTGAGAAGCAAAAGTATTTCTATTTTGAATACGGGTTTTCTTAAAAAACAAACCAACCAACCTGAGCTGCGACCCCGCAGCAACCAGCACCACTGTCTCAGGGCGCCAGTGAAGGCGAGGGGCAGACGCGCCAGGGCCGTGCCCGCTGTTGTTTCTGCCAGGCTCCGCACAACTCGTCCCAGCTCCTCGACCCTTAAGTGCACCTCAGCAGCTAAGAACTCAGGGTCTGAAGCCCAACGGCCTCATTTTCACTCCTGGCTTCACTGTGAACAGTGTAACCTTGGTCAAAAATTAGTTAACTTCTCTAGAGCTTGGTTTCCTCATCTCTAAGACAGGAACAAAACACCTGCCTCAGACTTGCTAGGCTAAAAGGACTGAACTCACATCAAGGGCTTGGGGGAAGAGGGGGCGAGCACGTGGGGCGGCGCCAGGCAGACAGAGAGCATTCAGCAAACAGGACCGAGGGTGGCGACCTCAGCCCTGCTGGCCCGCGCCCCGTGCTCTCACACTGGGAAGGGATCGGACTCAAACCCACTCCCAGCTCCCAGGTCTTGCTTTTTTCCCTTTCAAATCATCTAAAATGTCTTAACAGTGCCAGGTAAGATTCCCAGTCTCAGAACAAAATGACCTTTGGGAGACAGGACTAGTAAATACTAAAATTTCCAAAAAGGAGGAATGAAATTGGAAGCTTCCTACAATCTACTTCTCATTTAAACTCAAAATGAGCACATTAAATCCACAAAGCCTTTTATAAAAATCCCTTCAAGCTTTTAACACAGTAACTCATGAATACTGACTTCTACACATTCTCAACCAAAACATCCCAATTTGCCTTGGTGCTTCTCTCCTCCAACCCTCAACCATTATATGCTTTCTAGGAACTATAATTACATGTTTAAAGTAAAGTTGATACTAAATTATCCCTCTGTAATTAACCTGTTTCTCATCCTCCTTTTTCTTCCTCACTACATTTCCCTCAAGATTCCTTCTAGAAATTTCTAAAACCAGAAACAAGAGAAATTCATACTAACAACCTATTGCTACTATTGTTGTCCTTTTCTCACGTACAGAAGCTACATTCTTGTGCTGTATTAAATTATTTTCTGAGCCTAGAATCAGAAGATAAGCAAACAGCCATAATTCTTTGATGTGAAATAGAAGGCTTAAAAAAAAAATCATCTAGTCATTGATTTCTGTTATTAACTAGAGATGTACTGGGACTGAAATATAATAAAAACCATGCAATTTTGTGTAAAAAAATTTTATAGAGGAATTTAAAATATTTAAATTGATAACTAATAGACAAAATTAGAAAAACTATCATAGTATAAATAGTATAGTGAGCTTTGTCTGATTGTTTATGTAAGGAATTATGTTATCTAGTTTCTCATTTAAAATAGACTAACTCATAGTCTGAATTTGAATTTCTATTAAATTTAAGTTGCCACAGTGGCAATTAGGAACTGTTAAATCTGTTTTCTGTATTCATAGCATTCTGTATTCATTTTAAAGATTTATTAAATACCTTATAAAAACTATAATATTATTTCCAGCTTTAAAGTTCACCTTTGGTTGGTAAAAAATAAAAGTACAAGATAAAGTTCTGTACCAAAAGGATAAAGCCATGGCACTGAGTTTTTGAAAACCATCAGCTGGGGGAAATAGAAGATTTCTATTCTATTCCTGTTCCATCACTCTGATGGTGACACTTAACTTATTTTAATGCTTGTGTTCCTTACACACAAACTCACTGAATTAAAACAGATAGTATCTGAAATCTTTCTCAGAAACAAAAATACGTCGTCTTTTAAAAAGTGTACACAGATTACATAAAACAGACAGATTCTTTTTACCATAGTGAATTCGTGTTTTCAACATTTATATAAACAAGCTCATCTCCCTGACTTATGGAGATGTCTGTCATCTACCTGGATACACCTGCTGGCTCCTACTACAGCCAAATACAAGCTTAAGGAAAGGCAGAATTCCTGTGACTCACAGTCTTTCATATGGGCTGTAAGTGTGCCAACTTGGGTGATTTTTCCTTTTGTTTTGTTTTTAAAGAACTATTTGGTAACAGCCTACAGAAACACCAGCTGTCCTCATTTCACCAATGGGTTGTATTCAAATTCAGCTGTAAGCCAGTTATGTGGGATTCGGAGAACAGTCTTATTTACAGTGCCAGTTCAGTCTACTAAGCTTAGCATTTATTAGCAGTATTAAATATTCTTTATATTATGTTCAATCCCTAGATACTACTGTGTATACAGAATACATAGCAATACCCTATCAAAGCTGAAGATCTGATGAAAGGAAAAAAACCCTCCTCATATCTCTAAGCCTCTGACAGTGGTTTCAGTGGGACACAGCTGGGGTGAGGGATGAACCATACCGTGAGACAGGGATGGAGCAGTGAAGAGTACGAAGAACTGTCACTTCAGATTTTGTGAGAGGCCAAATGCCACAAAAATCATCATTTGTGCGTTAAAGACACTGACTTGGTGATTCAGATTTGGTGATGAAGAATGTAAAGGTAAACTTCAACGACTGGAGTCATTATTTAAACATGCGACTTTAAAATTATACTCACATATTTTAAAAATACAGTATTTAAAATCTTAAAGGTTCTCATTACAAGAAAAAAAACACGATTAGATAGACTTCTTGTGGTGATCACTGCACAACAGACACATATCCTGAATCGTTATGCTGTATCCATGAAACCACTAAAACAGTTCCCAGGTGGCACTCGTGGTGAAGAACCCACCTGCCAATGCGGCGGACCTAAGAGACTTGGGCTCGACCCCTGGGTCAGAAAGATCCCCTAGAGGAGGAAACGGCAACCTGCTCTAACATTCACGCCTGGAAAATTCCATGGACAGGAGAACTTGGTGGGCTACAGTCCATGGGGTCACAAGAGTCGAACATGACTGAAGTGACTTAGCATGCACTAAAATGCTGTATGTCAACTATTCCTTAAATAAAAAACAAAAACAAAAAACAGAATATTTAAAGAAATCATTTGAGTAACTCCTCCCTTTCTTAGAATCTCCTCAGTAATTAGAGTGAATTCCAAATTAACATGTTTCATTATACAATAAGGCCTCCTGTCGTTTCACATACATCCTAAACTTACCAGCTAAACGTTGAACTCTAGAAGCAGGGATCAATATGGCCTAATGCCATCACTCAGATGCTTGCCAAACTAATGATTCTACACAAAGTGCACCCTAGCATCTTTCTCAATAAATCTCAAGTTTCTTAAGACTCTCTTTTGGTTAAGTAATTGGTCTTCAAACAAGGCTTCCTCCCAACTTTAGACTTACAGAGATACAACTTTTTTCGTAACAAATCCTGAGCAAAGACTGTCCTATATCAACAGGCCTCTGACAGAGGCCTACGGCATCACCAAAGCCAAAACTATATACTAGGAATCATCCGAAACCTTACCTACCAACCACCAATGCATCTTTTCCCCTCACTCCTGAGTAACCAAAGGCCAATAATAAGGGTCACCTATTAAATCAACTCAGCTCATCACTCACTCAGTGCTCTGTACTCTGTCCTTCTCCAGTTTACTGGCTTCACTGTAACCCAAACTCTGCAGTCCACAACTGAATTATATTTCCTTTCCCCTTTCTGTGTATCCCCCAACCTGGTTAAACTTCTCCTAAGATTCCCTGGTGGCTCAGGCAGTAAAGTATCTGCCTACAATGTGGGAGACCCAGGTTTGATCCCTGGGTCGGGAAGATCCTCTGGAGAAGGCAATGGCAACCCACTCCACTACTCTAGCCTGGAAAATCCCATGGATGGAGGAGCCTGGTGGGCTACAGTCCATGGGGTCACAAAGAGTCAAGACATGACTGAACAACTTCACTTTCACTTTCAAGATGTATTTAGCCACTCAATCTAGAACCTAAGGGTCAATCTAAATTACTCTTCCTTCACATCCTTTAAACAAACGTTATGGATGCTTTTAATAGTCCCTTCACTATTATCACAGTCTCTAGTTTCTACCCAACCCAATTCTACACTCAGTCAAGGTTCTAAATACAATTCTAAAACAGAAAATTTTATGTCACTCTACTAAAACGTCTTTGGCCACCCAACGGTCAAAATGAGAGAAGTGCCAACAGCTATGACCAGCCTCTCCAGTCTTGTCCCCTGACATTTCTACACTTGGCTTCATTTCCACACTTGGCTCCTTCCCTACCACTCCTTCCAATCAAAACCCATACTTTAACACATACAAACTATGGACACTTAATTCTCAGTTACTGCTGGAACCATTTTCCATTCTGCTCCTCATTCACTTGGTTCATTTCTATTCTAAGAAAATTCCCGTCTCTCTACCCCATTTCAGGCTGAGTTAGACTCTTCTCTCTGCGCTTCAGTAGCTCCCTACCTGCCATAGTTTTGTACCCTGAGTTTTTCCCTACTAAATAATGGGGAGATAATTCTGTTACTATAGTTTAAACCCAGTTGCTACTACAAAAAGATATATATTTAAAAATTAAAGTCATAAGTTTTCATTAGAATACAGAAATGGAATAGTATCTTCATTGGGTCTTTAAGAACATTTTTAAGTCCCTGAAACAATACAGTAGGAGATGAGTGCACTTCTCAGTTAACTGTCGTCAGCCTCCACTATTAATCCGTAAAAATCTTTACAGACATTTTTTATTTTTCTGCAATTCGTGTTGCTTTGGTTATAATTTTTGATTAATGTACTGGCTAAAGATTTTTTGCAGCATTTATGCCTTAGGCTTATTTTTAAATATCCTTTGATTACAGCAGGATACCATGAGAAACTTTTTTTTTAGGTAATGAACCTTATGTTTCTTGTGACAGTGGTTATGATATGATTCTAAGCATGCTTCATAACTCACAGAACTGTACCCCAAGAAGTGAAAATTCTACTGTATATAAAATCAATATAATTAAAAATAAACTTTAAAGTATAAAAAAAATACATATATACCCTAACAAAACCTTCAAATTAAAAAAAAAAAAAAGAGCCTAGGTACTAAATAAACAGGGAAAAGAAAACTGAGACTATTTCCTATTATATTTATTACTACTTCCATTATTATTTCCTATTATGTGTACGTATTACATTATCTTATTTAATTCAACTCTCATTTTACAAAACATAAGGAAACTAAGGCCAGAGAGGCTAAATAAAGTTGAAGGTTACACCCTTCTGTATGCTATGTGTGACAGCCAGACTTCAACTCCTCTCTAGAAAGCTACAAATTCCATGCTCTTCTCACTATAAAATGATGTTAAGTATTATGAAAACCTAGGAACCCCTAATTGAAAAAAAGACCTATGAAAGGACTTACCTTTTAAAAAAATTATTGGCAAGATCAAATAACTATGCATTAAATTGTATACACATTAATGTTTATGAATATTCAAAGACATTAAATATTAAAATGAAACACCACTGAAGTTAAAACATTAAATCAAATGCTTTAAGTAATCCAATAAGAGTAATTTCTTTTTAAATCTATGTTCAAACTGCTTAATATAAGTAATTAGTTTATACATATACTACCTTCTTTTGAGCAGCTTCCTTCTTTTTCTTGTCGTCTTTTTTCTTTTTCTTTTCTTCCATCAACTGTTCTTCTTCTTGCACTAAATCCCTGAACCACACAGTTGCAATTAACTTTCCCAAAATGAATGAATAACAGTAATGTTGCATATAGATTCATATTCACTCTTACTAGAAGATATGGCAAATTATTAGTTTATCATTCATTAATATAAAACACAACTTAAAACCTCAATCTAAGTATACAGCCACTGAACAGTACTTTTCTTTAGTAAGTCACAAGCAGTAGAGCTTTAATGTTATAATAAGGAAGATAACTTAAAGTTAGCAAATTTTACATTGGCAGACAAACAACTCCCTCCAATTCTAGAATGTAAACAACATCTCATGAGCAGAGTTATCTTGTTTCAGTAGCTCATGGCAATGCCTGGAACCACCCCTCCACCCAACCCTCTCCAGACCAGTATCTGGCGTATTTTCAGCTTTCCTTGCTCTAAAAACTTGATACTTATTTTTCCCCCAAACTTTCAACTTTTTATTTTCTACTGGGGTAGAGCCAGTTAACAATGTTGTGATAGTCTCAGGTGAACAGTGAAGGGACTCAGCCATATATATACACACATCCATCCTCCCCCAAACTCCCCTCCACCATCCAGCCTGCCGCATAACCTTGAGCAGAGTTCCGTGTGCTATACAGTAGGTCCTTGTTCGTTACCTATTTTGAATACAGCAATGTGTGCATGACTTTCCCAAACTTCTAACCATCCCTTCCCCTCTGGCAACCATAAGTTGTAAGTCTGTGAGTCGCTTTCTGTTTTCATACCTTTTTTTAGAACACAACTTATTCATAAAAAGATGACTTGTATTTTAGCATTATACTAACTTCATATCCTATAAACATTCAAAACTATTCTATCAACACTTGGGAAATAATCCATATTGCACTAATATAAGTTTGTTTCAGTTCTTAAAATCAGAAATGTTCAAGTTTGGCAATAGAACTTTCGGCTCAGGATTTCAAGATGAATGGGCAAATGTGTTTGTCTCCTCCTTTCTGCTCTCACTCACCAAAATGATAGGGGAAAAGGTACTAAATCTATTCACAGCTGATGAATGAACAAGAGCAAAGGAAGCTACAACCTAAGAATAAACACAGAGAATGTGTTTAAACACATAAATGGCTGGTGGTGCAGCTCCAGAGAGGCTCCAAGATTAGAGCTGGCTCAGCACAAATAGGCACGGAGTAAAGACTGCGTAAGGAATAGAAAGGCCCCAACTATTCAAGAACTGCCATCCAGTTTGCATTCCCAGATGGCTACATGGCCGCAGGTAGCAAATGCATTTAAATTCAGCCTATAGCCAAAAAAAAAAAAACCCCACTGAAGTAAAGCCCAACAGTCAACACCCTTCGTACACACGGGGCTCCCCATTAACACTCCTCCAGCCCTTTCAATGTAGGGGGCTACTGGGTAATGAAATCTACACAAAATTGGAGGAAACAGACTCGTTACCTACGTTAATTACTAGAATCTAAATCTTCATTCGTGATATCAATGGACAACCAAAAATCACAAGACATCTGAAGAAAATCAACACACAAAGGAAAAGTACCTAATTCTGCCCTTGAGGAAGATTTCCAGAGGGGTCATTATCAATACCAGGCAGAGATGGTTCAAGAAACAGGAACTAGACACTTGGAAAACTGTAAAATAATTCATTAAGGCTGGAATGCATATGGCAGTGGGGATGCAGTAGAAGATGTAATGAGAAAACACAGACAAATACATAAGAAACTAGAAGGGCTGCTACAGGTACACTCACACTGAGATTACCCAAACTTAAGCTGGCTCTGTTGACGGATGAAATTGAGGAGCTGTAGGGAGACGGTGAAAAACGAAGAGTGACATTATGTAAAACTGATGATAATCTAGTAAAGCTAAGTTTACAGCTGCTAAAATCAGAAGCTGGGAGAGGAGGGTGATAACTGTTGCTGTCTTTCATTCCATTTTGTTCAAAGTAGCACTGCCTTGTGGCTGATCAAGCCAAGTGTAACCATGATTCACTCGCTAGCATTCTGGGTCAGGGAGGCAGTGAAAGCGAACAAGCTTGCACACTATAATCCTAGAAGTCAAGGCCTGAGACAGCTATAGCATAAGAGGGAAAAAAGCATTTTAGTAAACAAAGGCAAATAAATTACATCATTGTCATGTTATTCAACCACAGCTGTTTACTAGCTCTACAGACTTCAAACTCTTTCAGCACTAAGAAGAAACGGGATAAATTACCATGTGCATCAGTTTCATCACCTTTTTATCAGGTTTCAGTGAAGAATGCTTTCTTAACACATTTGAGTAAGCACTCAAATGCCTAGTTAGGAACCCTCTCACCAATTCTCAGTGAAAGACTGTATTCATTCAACTTTTAAGATATTTAGGGTCACTTATGCAGAAACATCGTTAGCATTTGCTCTTTGTGTTTGCCTGTGAATTGTAGACAAGTCCTTGTTCTGTAATTTTACTCTATAGGATGTTCCTTTACTATTTACCTAGAATTTTTTTCATCAGTCTCAAACTTCATTTTGAAGACCTTCTGACGACATTAACAAGTGTCTTGCTGACCAAAAATGACCTCTTTAGTACTTAAGAGATGCACCATTTTCCCTCATGAGACTATTACAGTATCAGCAGACACCCAAAGCATAAGAGAAACAAAAGCTCTCTTCAAAACTGTCATTACAACAAACCCTACTTTCCCCACATCTCCTTCAGAAAGGCAACTGGAAAAAATACACACACACACACGCCCACCACCACCTGTGCCCAAAGACTGACTTCCAGAATTTAAATGCTAACAGAAATTCATTCAACATATGAGTCTATCGTTCACCTTATTTATCAAAAGGAGTTAAGAGTTGATGGATTTGATAGGTCTACATTGTCCATCATATTTGATATGAGCTCCACAAAGAGAACAGTCTAGGTAGCAAAATCATTCTCCCCTTAAAAGTTAGCAGCAGGACATCTCAAAATGCAAGTTCTGGGTCTAGAAATGAGAACAAACCTGAGTCATTAGAACATTACAGTGACTGTGCTGGGCACATTATGGATATTTTCCCATTTGTCACTTTTTTAAAATGTTAGGGACAGATTGCCCTCCTATAGATGAAGAAACCGAAGCTCAGAAAGGTTAAGGGACTTGTCCAAGGTCATACAGCTAGTATGGAGTGGAGTCAGGATTCCAATCTAGGTTCTCAAAGCCATGGTCTTCGCTTTCCCCTACACCCTAATACTTCTCAAAGTCAAGGACCAACTCTCTTTTCAGAAGCGACAGAGAATAAAACCTTTTCTTTTAAATGGGTTAAGTGAGAGATCTTCTCACTTCTTCAGACTGTGTGCATACACAATTCTTTTATTTCCCTCCACCTTTTTTAAGAACACTTGAAAAAGAATGTATTGGGTTGGCCAAAAAGTTCCATCAGTTTTTAAGTAAAAGACACATTTTTCGTTTCACCAAGAATTTTACTGACCAGTGTATTTACCATTTTGTTCCACTACTTTCTGCCATTTTTCAAGGCAACTTCATAATCCCATCTTCCCAAAACTTTTCTTCTTTTTGAGCAAAGAACTGTTCCAGGTGCCTTTTACAGTCTTCCAGGGAAGTGAAAATTTTTTCATAAAGAGAATTTTGCAAAAACCAAAATAAAAGGAACCTGAAGATGCAATGTCTGGTGAATATGGCGGATGAGTCAGAACTTTCCAGCCAAGTTGTACCTGGTAATCAAAGAAACATGTGGTCTTGTGTTACCCTAATGGAAGATTATGAGTTTTCTGTTGACTAATTCTGCACACTTTTTGTCAAAAGCTCCTTTCAGTTAGTCTAACTGGGAGCAGTTAGGCTTCCCTGGTGGCTCAGACACAAAAAATCTGCCTGCCAGTGCAGGAGATGCAGGTTCGATCTCTGGGTTGGAAAGATTCCCTGAAGGAAATGACAACCAGCTCCAGTTTTCTTGCCTGGACGATCCCATGGACAGGACAGAGGAACCTGGCGGGCAACCATCCATGAAGTTGCGAGAGAGACATGACTCAATGGCTAAAACAACAACTGGGAGCAGCACCTGTTGGAATTAATTGCTTGGTTTTCCGAAAGGAGCTCATAATAGAGAACTCCTTTCCAATCCCACCATAAACAAATCACCTTCTCTGGATGAAGACCAGCCTTTGGTGTGGCTGGTGGTGTTTCATTTTGCTTACCCAATGATCTCTTCATTCCACATTATTGTACAGTATCCACTTTTCATCGCCCACCACAATTTCTTTTAAAAACAGGACATTTTCATTGCGTCTAAGTAGAGAACTGCACGCAGAAACACGGTCAAGGTTTTTTTTCCGCTTAACTTGTGTAGAATCCAAACAGCTAAGTGATTAACACAGTCAAGGTGGTGTGAATGATTTTCGACGCTTGATTTGGATATTTTGAGTACACTGGTTATCTCCCACATGGCATAGCATTGATTGTTCTCAATGTCTTGATTTGATCACTATCAACTTCAACCAGTACTGCAGGGTGGAGCAGCATCCAGTGACAAATTTCCAGCATGAGAAACTTTACAGACCACTCTTGATACATTAGATCAATCACAGCACCTTCTCCATGCACCGCACAAATCTTTTTCGCATTTCAGTTTTTTACCTTTCTTGAAATAATAAACTATCATATGCTAAAAGCACTGCATTTTTTCTTCCATCTTCAATATTAAAATGGCTACACAAAACTCGCCAATGTTGGTAAGTCTTTCTTTTTTTAAATGCACACTGATAGGACAGCTGTCATAACAGACTCTTACAAAACTGTTTCCAATGAAGTTAAAGACAACTAAGAACTACTAGAATCACTGTATAGGAAACTGAATGAAGTTTCTGGCCAACCCCATACTACAGGAAATTCAAAGTACTGGAGTTCCAAACACCATGCAAGTATAATCAGGAGTAAGAACAGCAAGAGAGTCAATGACAAAGACTGAACAGCCACTGGTTTTAACAAGAGGGGACCAAGCACTGGTGATACTTAGGACAGCAATTCTAGTATTTTTTATTTTGTGAATGTTTGTGGGAGGGCAATGTGGGATAAACAACTAGTGAAGAGCTAAAAGGTCCATGGTTGAGGAGTTCAAGTTTTTTTTTTTTAAGAGAGAGAAACATGAAGGTAGCTAAAAAGCTTTCAGAAGTGAGCAATAATGCTTGTCAAAAAAAAAAAAAACTCATGAAAAATTCAAGGTGCCTGACAGTACAAGAGAGGCTATGTATTCATATTCGCCTGTATGTGTATAAAATGACTCTAAAAGAACACCTAAGACACTAACAGTAACTGGGGGAGGGGGCAGAAGGAACTAGGCATGTGGGGGAAGGGAGAGCTCAACGTATAAACCTTTTCATTCAATTTAAGTTTCTCAGCCATGTGAGTAAGTATTCAAAAACTTAAATATTAAAAGTTTTCCAGTATTAACATTAAATTTCAATATTTAAACAGTAAAAGGCTGTTCTCTGTTTCTGGTTTGCTGGGAGATCCAGTCATGAGTGCATGCTATATTCTGTTAAAATTCTTTCCTGTCACCACTGAAATGGTTATAGAATTTCTTACTTTTGATCACTGATATGATTAACTCTGTTGATGGATCTTCTAGTATTGAACCAAGCTTTGCGTTTCCTAGTATAAAGCCAACTCAATACTTTTTTCCAAAATAAATTGCTGGGTTTTCTTTCTAATAAAGGCAAAAAAACTATACTAATTTCATTGGTAAAAATGATCAGGGGTAATAATATTTAGTGCTGGCAAAAATGAAAAATTAAGAGGTTCTCTCTTATATTAATGGCAGAAATTACTATAACCTTTTGCAGAGTATTGTGGTAACAGTTTTAATAATTAGAGTTACACATAATCTGGGACTTCCCCAATGGTCCTTCCAGTGGTTAAGAATTCGAGCTTTCACTGCAGGAGGCACGGTTCAATCCCCAGTTGGGGAAGAATGATCCTCCATGCCATGGGGTGCAGCCAATAAACAAATAAAGTTACACATAATCTAACCAGCCATCCCATGCTTCAGAATGTTTCTTACAGTAATAAAGCACTAGTACACAAGGCCATATGCATATGAGCGGAAAACTGAAATGTCCACCAGTAAAGAAATAATAGCATAGCACATTGCACTGAAAATAAGTTGACCTGTTTGTTGATTTGAAGGAATGTCCCTAACATTGTTAAATGAAAAAAAGCAATTTGTAAAACTGTGAACAGTGTTAGCTCATATTTGTTAAAAGTTGTCTCTTTTTGTATACCCTCCTGAACTAGGAACATCAGAGGAACCTCACAACTGAACCAACTATTTACAGGAACTGTTAAGTTTTTTAAAAAGAAAACCCCTATTTAAAATATTATGGTAAACATGCACTATTTTTGTAAATTAGCACCAAAAACGAACGCTTTTAAAACCACCATGTCTAGGATTTGCTTTCACTACTCTAGGCTGCACTCCATCCTCCCAAAAATAGGAAAAGAGTGAAAAATGAAACAAGATTGACAAAATGTTGACAACTGCGGAAACTGGGTAATGGGTACAGAAAGCTCTTTATTCTGTTCTATTTCTGTGTATGTTTGAAAATTTCCATAATAAAAGACAAAAACAATAACAAGTCTCCACTCAAATGAGTAAGGCAGCAAGGTGCGAGATTAGAGACAGATAAAAGGAGATGAACCTGTGAACCAAAAATCTTGGGAAGACAAAGGGCAAGACAAGTGACCTTAATGGCAGCAAGTCTGGGATCCAGAAGGCCCTTCCTGGACCTGCTCTTCCTGATTCTTCCTTGTCAGCTTTCCCTTTATTCCCAACATGAATATCATTCAAAGCAATCACTTCTAAAGGACACTCCTGTAAACTGCTGTTGGACATGAACTAGCAAGGACCTCTGATGAACAACTTGGAGGTATCTGTTAACAGTTAATTTTTAAACGTCACTAATCAATTTCAATCGAAGCCTCTACAAAAGAAAGTGTACAAAAATAGATACTGCAAAATAATAGACTAAAAACCAATCAACAGGGCAAAGTTAAACCATAATATACTCACACCATGAAATATTACACACTAATTAGTTTGTTTTTAAAGGAGGGGAGGTACAGATTTCCATGGTGTGCAGGAAAAAGTTCTTATTAGCATAGCAGGTTGAGACCACGATGCTGAGAAAGGACTGCAAGACTGGCCCCTGACTGGGGTCAAGGTACTTAGATTTCAGGGAGGTTCCCACCAATCCCAAATTAACATACAAGCAACATAGGTTTGCCAAAAGCCTACTTTGTTTTTGGCGGTTGGGAATTTTGGTACATATTAGGCAGAAGGTACCTACATTGTTGTGCAGTATTGTTGCTCAGTCATCAGTCGTGTCTGACTCTTTGCAACCCCATGGACTTTTTTTAGGGGCTGGCTGTACATGGTAACTACACAATTAGCCCCTGAAAAACAAACAAACAAACAAACAAAACCCCTCTGCACTGAATTTCTAATGAGCTTTCCTGGTAGACACTTAAGACATGTTGTCATAATTTGATGCTAGAGAAATTAAGCACATTCTGTGTGACATCACAGGGACAGAAATCTTGGAAGCCGGCTCCTAGCTCCTCCAGATTTTGACCATCGTGCCTTTTCCCTTTACGGATTTTGTTTTTTATACTTTCGTTCTTGTGATTCACAGCCATGAGAATGACTATATGCTGAATCCTGTGAGCCTTCCTAGTGAATTCTTAAAACTGAAGGTGACATTGGGGACCCCCCGACAAACATGGCTTTATAAGAAAAGATCTCTAAGACACACTGCTGAGTTGAAAAAAAAGGTCAAGGTCCAGTTCAGTGTATATCATTTGTTAGAAAATAAAAAAGAAAATCCCATTTTAAAAAGTGCATATCCACAGCATAGCAAAGAAGCAGACCCTCAAGGTACCTGGATGATCTGACTCACTGCATCCAAAATTATTTAATAACAACCCACACAATGTTTAATCAATAAATCAGTCAGGATGTGCTTGGGGATTCCTATAAGTCAAGCAGTCTGCTTTGTACTAGGAGAACTCTAGTAGAATTCATTGTTTTAAACTATAATTTTGTAGCAACAACAAATGAACACGCCTGAAATATGGAAACAAGAAATCGTGAAATTTCTGGTAGAGGCTATAAGCAAGTTTAGGAAAACAAGACATGCGTATGAGCTGTTACAGCTAAGGAAAGCTTCAGGGAGAAGTAAGAAGTTGATCTGGGACTTAGAAAAGAGTCAGGATTTCTACAGAGACAGACAGGGGCTTTTTCAGGCAAGCAGCACAAAACGGCATGGACACAGCGAAGTACGGAGACCTACCAGCGAGGCAGTATCCGGAGCCAGTGCTGACTGGGACAGAAAAAGGGAGAAAAAGCGCTGGGTAGAAGCAGGACACAAACCTGCAGACAGGGTGAGAAGACTGTGGCAGTAATCCACGTGGAAGTGCAGTGTCCCGAACCCTGATGGGGGCAAGTGGAAATGAAAAGCAAAGAAGAAATCCAAGGTAATCACAAGAGATTGAAACAGTTGACAATATCAGTAAGATCTGACAAAAGAGAGACAGGCTAATGACAACTCCAGATAGTAGAAAGCAAAAATTTCTAAATAGAAGCTCTGCTATTAGAAATGATAATAGAGAAGTGATAAAAAGTGAAAGTCACTCAGTCACGTCCCGATTCTGCAACCCCATGGATATACAGTACATGGAATTCTCCAGGTCAGAATACTGGAGTGGGTAGCCTTTCCCTTCTTCAGGGGATCTTCCCAACCCAGGGATCAAACCCAGGTCTCCCGCATTGCAGGCTGACTCTTTACCAGCTGAGTCACAAAGGAAATAAGAGAAAATAGAGGGTAACTTTCCATGGCACTCAACTAGCCTATCAGTCACAAATCACTGTAAGGCAGGTCATCTTCACACAGAAGCCAACTGTATGTTACAAATTAGTTATGAAAATAATTTCACATCTCCTGCAAAAAATGTTCACCTACTTTTTCCCTTACTCTGTTTTTCCCTTACTGTTTTCTCCCAGCCTTTCCCTATCTGCCCATCAGCCTTTCCTTTTCCCCTCCTTCTGTCCTCCTACATCCAAATTAATCACCAAAGCCAGCCTAGTACCACACAAGAGGAAGTTGCTGGTAACCTACAAAGCTGTAATTTCACCAGACAGTAGAGACAGAAACTGAATGTTGCAAAAGAGGTTAAGAGTGATCATATTTTCAAAAATGCAGCCTTGATATGAAAAATACAAGGCAGAAATGAAGTTTTTTGTTTTTAAAAATAAGGGAAGTGTTAGTCACCCGGTCGTGTTCGACTCTTGTGATCCCACTGACGGCAGCCCACCAGGCTCCTCCGTCCATGAAATCCTCCAGGCAATAATACTGGAGTGGATAGCCACTCCCTTCTCTAGGGGATCTTCCTAACCCGGGGAACGAACCGAGGTTTCCTACATTACAGGCAGATTATTTACCATCTGAGCCACTAGGGAAGCCCAACATAAGGAAGACCAGTACTTATTTGGAAATAGAAAAGGGGTTAGGGAACAAAAGTACCAGGGAAGGTAATAATCAATGAGGTAACACGAGAGAAGCTTGTTTACAGGTACAGGCAGTTCATACCTGCAAATGCTGGAGTCATTAAATAATATTGACACATCCACAAAATGGAAAAATATGCTGCTGTAAAACAGATGAGATCTCCATGTTGCGACATGAAAAGGGTCTGGAAGGTACACAGTTAACTGGGAAAAAAGGGTTCAGTATGCTACCTTCCATGTTCAAAGTGGGGAAGAGATACATTTCCCCATGTGCTTGTATCTGCACAAAGGAATTCTAGAAGCACACACACAGAGAAACTAATAAAAATACCTATTCGTGACAGAAATATGTGGGGAAGTATATTTCTATATAGCATTTGATTTTGAACTATAAAGCACAGTTCAAAGCCAGCATATCTTCCTTTCAAGAATGAAGAGTAAAATAGGATACGATGAGGTAGCCATGAAGATCCAGATGATACATAGTTTGGAATGCCTAAAAAAGTAGGAAGCTGAGCTTAAAAGGGGGTTCTATTGGCCTCATAATCTGAGCAATAAAGTAATACTAGTAAAGGATTACAAGTGTTACAGCACAAAACAATGGTAAAATCCAATCCAAAATCTGGTTTGCTAAACAACTCTCCTGAATCCACTCCTCTTTTGAGGCTTAACTTAATTACTAGTTCCTTCATAATTCTTTCCAACTCATACAAAACTCACTCTTGACCTCTAATTAAACAATGCTCTTTTTCTAATTATTTCAGATGTCAATCTCACTCTTCCAAATAGAACTAATTACTGCTCTGGGAACAAAAACCAGTTCTACTTGCACTGTACTCCCCCAGCACCAGGTACTCCAATTAAATACCAATTCCTGCTTCCCTGCCTTTTACTAACACTATAAACCCATCCACCACCACACATGCACTCTTCCCACTCTTTCTTCTACCCACCTTCTACTTCTTTAAGGACCAGTTTAAATCCAATCTATTCAAGCAAACATTTCCCGGGCAGCACAGCATGTGGTTAAGAGCTCTGGCTCTGAACCTAAAAGAGAAGTGGGTTTAAATCTCAACTCCACTACTATAAGCCAACTTGTTTAATTTCGCTAAAGCCTCCATCTCCTTTATAAGAGGTCTTAAACTGTACCTCCCTCAGAAGTGTCTTGTGAAGATTAAATTAAGTAATGCAGAGGAAGCGCTTAAGAGATGCACCTAAGTGTATACTAAACATCAGCTCCCAGAGACTAGGTACAAAACACTGCACTAAGTTAATGTTAGTATACAAAGAAGATTGTGACCAAAGAAAAGAGAGCATACAGTAGAAAATGGAAACGGCACACCTCCTAGAATGGTTATCTTCAAGAAGGTAAGCGGTAACAAGTGTTGGCAAGGACACGGAGAGAAGGGGAACCCTTGAGCACTGTTGGTGGGGATGTAAATTGGTGCAGCCACTAAGGAAAACAGTATGGACGTTCCTCAAAAAATTAAAAATACAACTAATAATGATCCAGCAATCTCACTTCTGGGATTTATATTCAGGAGAAACGAAAACAGGGTATCAAAAAGGTACCTGCATTCCTATGTTTATTGCAGCATTATTCACAATAACCAAGACAGAGAAACCACCTAAGTCCATCAATGAATGAAGATGTTGTATATACATACAAAGGAATATCATTCAGCCTTGAGAAAGACTTCTGCCATTTGCAACAACATGGATATGAACCTTAAGGGCATTATGCTAAGTAAAATTAGAGAAAGACAAATACTGTATGACTATCACTTACATGTGGACTCTAAAAAAAACCAAACTTGTGGTTACTAGTGACCAAGGAATAGGAAAATTGAGATGTTGTTAAACAGGACTTCCAACTAAAGGGAATAATAAATTTGCAACTAAGGGGAATAAGTTCTGGAAATCTAATGCACAGAATGGTGATTACTGCCAATGATACTGTGTTGTATGTTTCAAAGTTGCTGAGAGACTGGGTTTTAGATGTTCTCAGCACAAAAAAGAAACGATAATTACGTGACCTGAGAGAGGTGCCAGCTAATACTTCTGTGGTAATCCTACTGGAATACAGCAGACCCCTGAAGAAGGCGGGGATTACAGGCACAGACCCTATGCAGTCGAAAAGCTGCACAAAACTTTACAGTTGGCCCTTCAAACCTACAGTTCCACATCAACAGATTCAACCAACCACAGACCATGTAATACGACAGTATGTATTTAGTGAAGAAAAAAAAATTCACAGATAAGCGGGACCATACAGCTCAAACCCACGTTTTTCAAGGGTCAACATGTATATAAATATTTCCAACCAGCAAGCTGTACATATTAAACTTGCACAAAGTCAGACATCAATCATATCTCAATAACACACACACACACACACACACACACACAAGTATGCACTGAGAAAAGAAAATGGAACTGACTTTGTCAATCGTACCTTAATAAAACTGGAAAAGTAACTTCCCCAGTGGTCCAAAAGTTACGAATCCGCCTGCTAATGCAGGGGACACAGGTTAAAGCCCTGGTGTGTGAAGATCCCACATGCCTTGAAGCAAATAAGCCCATGGGCTACAACTACTGAGCCCGTACTCCAGAGCCCATGCTCTGCAAAGAGAGAAGCCCAAATAACAAGAGAAGCCCACACAGCTCCATTAGAGAAATCTTGAGTGTAGCAACCAAGACTCAGTGCAATCAAAAGTAATGTTTTTAAAAACGGGAAACAAATGAAAAAGGAAAGATGGAACTGGATATATAGAAACAATTATTAATGCACAATTCAGAATGAGGCAGGTGCCAAAGCAAATAGCTCAAGACTCCCGATTTCAGACCAGACCACACCAGGTACCAAAAAGATGTCACAAAAGAAAACTATAGATCAACAATCCTTGAGACCAGAAACTCAAAAATCCTCAACAGAAGACTAATAAATCGAATTTAGCAACATATAATGGGAACTATATGCTATGCCCAAGTGAGATTTATCCCAGGAATGCAAAACTGGTTTAACATATGAAAATCAATGTAGGGGCTTCTCCGGTGGCTCAGTGGTAAAGAATCTGCCTGACAATGCCAAGACACTCAAGTTCGATCTCTTACCCAGGAAGATCCCACATGCCAGAGAAACTTAGCTGGATTTAAAAAAAAAAAAGAAAGAAAGAAAATCAATGTAATATAACATTAACAGAACAAACGATAAAACAACATGATCTCAATAGATACAGAAAAGCATTTGACAAAATCCAACACCCTTTCAAGACAAGACAAAAATGTTCACACCAGGAATAGAAGGGAACTTCATTAATCTGATAAAGGCTATCTACAGAAAGTCCACAGTTCACATTGTACTTAATGATTAAGACTGAATGCTTTTTCTCTAAGATGAAACAAGACAAGGATGTTCACTTTTACCATTCCTATTCAACATTTTACTATACGTTCTAGTTAGGAAAATAAGGCAAGAAAAATAAGTGGAGGAGGCTCAAAAGGAAGGGAATATATATAAATGTATAAAATTATGACTAATTTGAGTTGCTGTACGGCAGAGACCACCACAACACTGTAAAGCAATTATCCTCCAATTAAAAAAAGAAAAAGAAATAAAAGGCAGTAAGAATGGAAAGGAAATTATATAAATTAGTTCACCACAGCTGCAGGATATAGAATCAACATACAAAAATCAATTGCATGACATGATACAACATGTATGAACCTTGAGAATATTCTGCTAAGTGAAATAAGTCGGTCACAACAGGACAAACACCATGGTTCCGTGCACATGAGTTACCTAGAACAAACTCATTGAGACAGAAAGAATGGTGGTTCCCAGGGTGGCGGGGAGGAGAGAACGGGGAGTTATTGTTTAACAGGTGCAGCATCTGATCCACAGGATGAAATCATGGAGGCGAACGGCAGGGGCAGTGGGGCAGTGGGGCAGTATCGTGAATGCGCTTAACTTCACTGAGATGTGCACTCAAAAATGTTTCAGAAATAATAGCAAATGAAACAACTCACAAAGGACTAATCTCCAAAATTTGCACGCAGCTCATGCAGCTCAATACCAGAAAAACAAACAACCCAATCAAAAAGAGGGAGAAAACCTAAACAGACATTTTTCCAAAGACATACAGATGGCTAGCAAACACAAGAAAAAATGCTCGATATCGCTTATTACTAGAGAAATGCGAATCAAAACTACAATGAGGTATCACCTCACACCTGTCAGAACAGCAAACATCAAAAAATCTACAAACAATAAATGCTGGAGAGGGTGTAAAGAAAATGGAACCCTTTTACACTGTGGGTGAAAATGTAAGCTGATACAGCAACTATGGAGAACATGGAGATTCTTTAAAAAAAAAACTAGGATTAAAACCAGCCTGACTCAACAATCCCACTACTGGACATCTACCCTGTGTGTGTATTTGTTGCCCAGTCGTGTCCGACTCTTTGCGACACCATGAACTACAGCCCGCCAGGCTCCTCTGTCCATGGAAATTGCTGGGCAAGAATACTGGAGTGAGTCTCCATTTCCTTTTCTACCATACATCCTGAGAACACTACAACTGAAAATGACACACGTACCCCAGTGTTCATGGCAGCACTATTTACAACAGCTGGGACATGGAAGCAACCTAGATGTCCATCAACAGGTGAATGGATAAAGAAGCTATAGTACATATATGCAATGGAATACTACTCAGCTATAAAAAGGAATGGATTAGAGTCAGTTCTAATGAGGTGGATGAACCTAAAGCCTATTAAAAAAGAATGAAGTCAGAAACAGAAAGACATATCATGTGTTAATGCACACAAATGGAATCTAGAAAGACGACACTGATGAACCTATTTGCAAGGCAGCAATGGAGATACAGACAGAGAGAACAGGCTTGTGGACACAGCGGGGGAAGGAGAGGCGGAGACAATCTGACAGTGCCATGGAAACATACACATTCCCATATGCAGACAGAGAGCCAGCAGCAATCTGCTGTCTGACACAGGGACCTCAAACCAGTGCTCCGTGACGACCTCAAGGGCTGGGATGGCGCAGGCAGGTTCAAGACAGAGGGGGCACATGTGCACCTATGGCTGTGACTCATCTTGATGTATGGCAGAAAGCAACACAATATTATAAAGCAATTATCCTCCAATTAGAGATAAATAAGTTTTTTTAAAAAGTTTAAGACAGCAAATTGGCTGTGCCAAAATTTTAAATGTCTGGGCTTCAGAGGACATCAAGAACGTGAAAAGGCAACCCACAGAATGGGAGAAAATATCTGTAAATCATTAATCCAACAAACGACTTGCATCTAGAGCATACAAAGAACTCTTGACAACTCAACAATAAAATATAACCAAATTTTAAATGGGCATAGGATTTGAACAGACATTTCTCCAAGTCAAATACACAAATGGTCAGTAAGCATATGAAAACATGTGCAGCGTTATCAGTCATTTGATATGCATATCAGGAAATGCAAATCAAAATCACAATGAGATACCACTCACATTGGTGAGGATACGGAGAAAATGAAATACACTGCTGGTGGAAATGGAAAATGGGTGCAACTGCTTTGGAAAAGCTTGGTGGTTCCTCAGAAAGTTAAAACATAGAATTACCATATGCCTCAAAATTCCACCCCAAGGTACATACCCAAGAGAACTGAAAACATACATCCACACAAACACTTGTAAATGAATGGTCACAGCATTATATTCATCATAGCCCCAAAGTGAAAGCAACCTTAATGCCCACCAACTAATGAATGCATGGATAAACCCAATGTGGTATAGCTACACAATGGATTGTTTTTTTCCCATAAAAAGAATGGAGTACTAATACATGCCACAACATGTATGAACTATAAAAACATGCTTAGTGAAACAAGCAAGACAAAAGGTTACATATTATGATTCCATTTATACAAAATGTCCAGAATAGGCAAAACCATACAAAGTATAGACTAGTGGTTTGCCAGAGGCTGGATGTGGCGTGAAGGGGGAGTGATCAATAGTAAGCATGGGTTATTTTTTGAGGGGCGGGGGGAGGGGGTATAAAAAATGTTCTGGAATTAGGTAGCTGTGATGATTGCACAGTTCTGCAAATAAACTAAACCACTGAATCATACACTTTAAAAGGGTGAACTTTATGCTATGTGAAAAGTGTTAGAAAAAAAATTTTGAGGGAGAAACTGAAGACGACATTCAGAGGACGACGAGCCGAGGACAGAGCAAGAGGTAGAAGGGATAAAGCTAAACAGATAAGCTTAGCACAGACAAGAGTTTAGGCTTCAATTCCAGAGTCACTAGGGAGGCGGCGGCGGTTTCTAAGAAGTACTAAGTGACAGGCTGAGAACCGCAGCTTGAGCATGATTAACTTGCAGCAATGTAGAGAAGGCACATTTTACATTCCCTTCTATCTTTTCAGTGAGATTCTCATTTATATACCTCACATCATCTAGGGACTCACAGGTAGAATATTAAGTAAAACACATTTCTCTGACACCCTTGCACGGTCAATTAACACAGCAACAAATAAGAGATTTGCTCAGTTGTGTCTGACTCTTTGTGACCCCCACAGACTGTAGCCCACTGGGCTCCTCTGTTCATGGGATTCTCCAGACAAGAATACTGCAGTGGGTTGCCATTCCCTTCTCCAGGGGATCTTCCCGACCCAGGGATCAAACCTGGGTCTCCTGCACTGCAGGCAGATTCTTTACCATCTGAGCCACCAGGGAAGCTCCTAACACGGTGAAGTAATGCTTAAAACACATTTAAAATTAGTGCATATTTCACACCACACAGCACTATGTCCTAGTGTTTTATGGGGATACTCCAAAAGAGTAAGAGAAAAAAGAGACCAAAGTCAACAAAACACAGCTATCAAAATTGTAAAAGATATTCAGTATCACTGCAGCAAGCCGTTCAATCAATGCTGGCTGACTCAAAATTACTAGTAAGAACAGCAAAACAAGTGACTTGGTTTCATCGTGTTTGTTATTATACAAAGTCTAATCAATTGCTGTTTGCAGAAAATATCTTGTAAGGTTCAAAGTATAAAATTCCTTAACCAAGTTTCAATCTGTTTTAAACATTCCATTTGAAACGGGAAGTCAGCTGAGTCATGGTCACACAACACACCAAAATTCAAAATGCTTTTTCCCTGTTAAAAGAGTAGAAACACAGATTTCTGCTTCATAATCAGCTCACACAGAGTATGCAATTCATTTTAAAAATAAGACCACCTTGACAGGACATTTAAACTATATCGTTGGCCCTCGAAAGCCCAAGTTCCAAATTCAGATTCAATCAACCAAGGATCAAAAAAAATTCCAGAAAGTTCTGAAATGCAAAACCTGAATTGCTATACATGGGCAAATGTTCACATAGCATTAACACTGTATTTACAACTACTTACACAGTATTTACATTGAATAAAATATTATAAGTAACCTAAAGATGATTTAAATGTAAGGGAGAAAGTGTGTAAATTATATGCAAATACTATGCTATTTTATGTGAGGAATTTGAGCATCTTTGGATTTTGGAATGGGCTGGGCTGGGGGTTTTGGAAACAACTCCCTGAGGGTCAACTCTTTTTTTCACATTGTTGCTCTTTGAGGGTTTTTTTGTATTTTTTAGAGAAACTATGCCTTAATCAAATGTTACTTTCTCTTTTTTAAATCTTAAAAATCTCTTTATTCACATTATTCAGCTCCTCTATCATACTCCCTATGACACAATGTTTCTTAATATTTGGGGAGCCACAAATCTTTGAAGCAGTCTAAGGATTTTTTTTTTTAAGCATACATTCAGTTTTTTGAACTATTTCATACCATCTGTGGTCCCTGCGGAATTCAGGATGAGAAACTGTTCCAGTGGCACAATGCCACTCTAATTTCAATGGGGGCATTCTTTTGAAGAAAGCATATCACAAGCCCAGCCCAATGTTTCATTTTCTTACTAGGGTTATCAGTTTATTACAGGTGAAAAGCCAAAAACACACAACTTTTATGTCTAACAATAAAAGAGTTATCTTCAGAATAACCTTTCAAAAAAGCTACAATCATTACAGTTGGCCAATTTAAAAAAGACTTGTAATTATTGTAACCTCAACTATTTAAAATTATACCTCAGCTTCAACTAATTGTTTGGCACATCCTAAAATGAAAAAAACAAAAACAAAACATTGAGTTAGTGTAAAGGTAAAAGTACTGGGTAAAGTTTCAGTTAATTTCCTTCCAAGTGGTGGGGGAGGGCACCTGATGTGATGTACCGAGAACAAACACGGCATCTACATGACACTGCTGCCAAAAAGGCTTAACCTGAATCTGATCATACAGAAACCACAGCACAGATCCAAACCGAAGTCCGCAAAAACAGCTAGTCCGGACTATTCCAAAATGTCAATGTCATGAACGGGGAAGAAATGGATAAGGAGCTGCTCCTCATGGAAGGAAATGAAGACAACTAAATGCAACCCTGGATTAAGGAGCTGAGAAAAAAGAAGAAAATACATTTTAAAAGACATTATTAGGACAACTGGAAAAATCTGAATATGAACCAAATAGTACTGTAACAAAGCTAAACTTCTCCAACTGTGATCTATTTGATAGCTGTAACGCAGAATGCCCTTGTTCTTTCTTTAGGGGTGACAGGGCATGATAAAACAAATGTGGCAAAACTGGTAAACCTAGGTGGAGATACAAGTGTTCACTGCACTCTTCTCCCTACTTTTAATTAAGATTAGGATGATTTTTATAATTTTTTAAATGGAAGGACATTTTCTTGATTTTGAGAGAGAAATCATAAGTTAACCTGACCAGAATATATACAGTCATATTTATTTAAGTCTTTCCAATTGTGGACAATACTTTTGAGATTGTCATGAAACGGAGCTGTAAAGGATGGTAACTTACACTCACTGATTTATTTCAGACACCAAAATTCACAAGAGATTACAGGATGGTACTCAGATTTTTTAATGTTTATATTTAAAATTTCCATAGAGGGTTGTTACACACTTTAAAATTAAGCTTACCTTTTATAATTCATTTATTCTACCAACTGATGTACCACACAGCTTCCAAATAAAGCTAGAAAGAAACCTATCAATATGAAATTGCTGGCCTACAAAGCACATTGCAGGAGAGCAAACAAACACTGAACACAATCAGAAGCTTCTCTCCCCAAATAAATTGGGTGAATTCCAAGAGCACCTTATCTAGGGAGTTCACAGCTGCTTTCTCTAGTCTTTTCTTAGTTAGCACGTCCCAGGTAAAGGTGTCTCAGATAAAAACATTCCAGTTTAGATGCTACATTATATAGTATGCAGCATCCTTAACTTCTCTCATGTGATGGCATTTAATGGTTGGTTTTAGGGGAGAAAAAAAATCAGCATGCCATAAAGCATGTAACTTCTACTTTAGACAACACACACTACATTAAATTAGCAAAATGGTCCCAAAATAGTCTATTGGGGTAATTATTCTATTTTCAGAATAGAAAGAAAAAACCAAAGTTACCTTTTTTCCTATTGTGCAATATAAAATACTGCCTAGCCTGAAGGTACCCTAGAGTCAAAAGGTCTGTTTGAATCCCAGATTTGTCACTTGTTAGAGACTATAACCTTGACCACAGCTTTCTCACTTGTAAAATGAAGGGATCCAAATATTGGCTGGTGTTATGGTCTAGATCTAAATACACAATGATTCTATCATTTTGGCTTCCTATATATATGTGTGTGTATATATATATAATTTACTTTATGTACTTATATATATTACATAATTTATATATAAATTTACTTTATATAAAATATACACACATGTATATTTTTTAAGTCAGACACATTGAATTAGAAGGGATTTTTTTTTACAACCATAAACTGTAATTTATCATCTTTTTCCCCCAAACCTCGATGTCTGTTCTCACTTATTTTGTTCAGAGGCTGGGTCAATCTTCCCTTTACCCAAAATGGAAACCCCTGTCTATTTAGTGGATTTTTTTAAATTAAATTTTTTAAAAATTAAATTTAAAAAAATATTTTTTAATTAAAAATAAATAAATAAAAATTTAGCTGCATCACGTCTTCGCTGTGGTGCACAGGTTCTAGAGCTCGAAGGCTCAGTAGCTGCTGCCCATGGTCTTAGCTGTCCCAAAGCATGTAGGCTCTTAGTTCCCCAACCAGGGGTTGATCCCAAGTCTCCTGCACTTGATGGCAGATTCCTAACCACTGGATGGCCAGGGAAGTCCCAAGACTCCTCTCACAATTAATCCCAGTAAGTAGGTGCCAAACCCCAGATTCAACATCTTGAGTAATCACACTCCTGCTTTTCTACTACACTTTATTAAGGTCGTCCTCACCTCTTGCCCATATCACTAGTTATCATTTTTCTATCCTATCACCACCCGACCTAAAAGCTTCATAGCTTCCCACAATGTAAGATTTATGCAAAATATCCTCCACCGGATATTCAAGAAACTCTACCCCTGCCTCCACCCTTGCACACCAATCCAACTGAACTACTTACTGCTATTTCACAATTCTCTATAGTTTCTGGGTTTCGTACCTTTATTTCTGCTGTTGTTCCTACACTGCCTTTTTCTCTGCCTTTTAAAACGGATTCCATTCTTTAAAATTTAGTTCCAGTTGTGATCTCCCGTATCTAGACATTACAGTTCTGTCTTTTGAATGCCAGGATACTGACAAAAAGTGACAATTTTAATGGCCGACAGTAAATTAAGAAAAGAGAGTTGACCTCATGCGGGCAACCAAACTTATCCACTGTGCCAATTTTATTTAACTGGCTCTGGCTACCTGGCACACCGTCTCCAGGGCTTGCAGCTGAGCAGAGGAAACGGAAAATGGCAGCAAAACGTCTGCCATTCATTCAGAGACTGGAAGAGCTTCCAAACAGGGGGTCTACACAGTGGGAATTTGGAGTCCCACGGTATTACAAAAGATATTGAACACTTACGGATTTAATGTTAAAAATCCACGTTTGGTTATACTCAGGAAACATGAAGATCTAGAACAGCGGGGGTGATTTCACCCCTGAGGGGACCTCTGGCGATGTCTTAAGACGTTTTTTGTCACACCTGAGTGAGTACTCCTGGCCGATGCTGCTGCACATCCCATAATACACGGGGCAGACTTCACAACAACAAATGATCTGGTCAAAATGTCAACAGTGGGTCTACTGGTTAAGACTCCGAGCTTCCAGTGCAGGCGGCACGGGTCTGATCCCTGGTCAGGGAACTAGGATCCCACATGCCTCGTGGCACAGCCAAAAAAAGAGGTCCGCAGTGCCCAGGATGAGAAATTCTTATCTAGGAGTGCTGCCTGTATATGTGGGTTCTGCCTCCCCAAACATACTTTCACTTTTTTTGGAGGTGAAGAACCATGCCTCTTGTGAGGCAACACAGTACAGTCCAAAGTGTAACATCTCCTGCAGTTACCAGTGGTGTGGCCTCCTGGGAGTTACTTAACCTCTCTGTGCATCAAAGTCTTCACCTGTAAAACAGAGACGGAGATCCTGAAAGCACCTACCTCAGAGTTTCAGGATCAGATGAGTCGATGTAAGATCTTCCAAGTATGCCAGGCAGACAGAAAACATCCGCTAAGTTCAGCTACTGCCATTCTTGCTTCCCTAGTGCCTAGTCTTGCATATGGAATATAAGATGGGCAAGAAATGTTTACTCACTGAATGTGGGATAATGCCTTCCTGGGGAGGCACAAATGGGTAAAGAAAAATATACTCTCCTTATTTGGAAAAAAAGCAGCACAGTGCTAAGGATGGAGTTGAAAGGAAGCATTTGCCCACCTAATCTTCTCTCTCCCTCCTCAGAAAACTTTTAACCTTTAGGAAATGTTCCCCTCGCACAGGGACCTTGGTATACACTGGCCTATAACATCCTTTATATTTGTTTTTCCTTTTCATGCCTTCTAACCAATTAAAGATCTTTGAATTTATGATGGAATGTTATCTTCTTTTGACCCTTGCATCATTTACCGGGTGTTAGTTATTCATGTGCCCATTACAGCCTTCCTCCTATAATCTACATGGAGTCTGTGGCCAGGGACAACACTTGACTCCTTTTTATAAAACCCAAGGGGCCTAACAGACCTTGGCAACTGGCAGGCCCAAACCTCTCGCTTTACAGATTAGGAAGAGAGGCTAAGTGATTTGCCTAGAGTCAAGGTCATATTGTTAAGTGACAAAGCTGGGATTCAAACTCTGATACATAGGTGATACAGACTCCAAGTTCTATCCAACTGTAATAGCATACAGAAATTATACCTGTGGTAGAGACAATTTTTAATTACGTTCCAGAAAACCTCCACAGGAATTATACTGATAGTTACCTGACAAAGCAAAAATAGAGAAATAGACTGACACTCCAAGCTCCTTTCTGAAAGTGTATCTTAAAAACTCAACCTGTTTTATTTAATGGTTTCATATCTTAATGTCAATAGCTTTTAACAACAAAACTTAAATATCCAGTTGTTTAGTCAGCGACGTCAGGCTTAACTTCCTTTAAATGATTGTAATTATTTTGAATAACAGAATATCTCTTCTTTGCTAAGTCAATGACGACTATCCTTCACCGACTGAACAGATTCTTTAATGACCAGTTTAACAAATTAATATCTATATAACCCCAAAGACCAGCAATTTAAAATGATTCTACATGCTGAAAAAACATTCAGATGATTTGAATTGTGACTGTTAAGACCTCAATACAAACACAAAACTTACAATCACCAAGCACAAACTACATTAAGACCTGAGACAGACAATTTTTATTTTATTTCGTTCAAGTAAAAGCTGCTCACTGATTAGGTTAATCTAGAAGTTTCTCTCAGTGTCCCAATATGATGCAAAAGAAAACGGCGAAAAAGAAAGGAAAAGACTGTAAGACCAGAATATGAATGTGAAAAAGAGTTAAATGCCTTGATGCTTAAGCAATTACAGCTCAATAAAGCTCGACATTTTCACAGGGGCATCGTTTAAAAAGCAAAAAAAACGCTTTGTGGTGATGATTTAAGTTACCAGTGCAAAAGCACTCAGGTCCAAGAGGAGTGAGAACCACTTACTGGGGACAGATTTTTAATTATTTTACCACCTGATAAAAGGAGCACACACCGAACGTAGATATAAATGTATTTCAAAAGAAAACAAAACGCAGTCTATGCTCGGTAAAGTTCAAGGGCAAAACTGTTTCCAGTGCAACAGAATCCGCCTGACTACAATGTGTTGGGGGGGGGGGGGGGGAAGCGAAGACATAGTATCTTTTTATAAAGGCAACAATTTGAGTTACAAAGTAATAACGGGGAAGCCAAAACAGTTTGACAGCCCGCCATAAGGGCCGCCTCAATCATGAGTCACACAATGCCTGCAACCATTTACAATAGTAATTAATGCACAAGTCCCCTAATTAAATTCTAAATGGGTGAGAATGCTTTAACTAAGTTTACAAGAATTGCTTTTCGCTGTTTTTTACCACCCCCCCGCCCCAGCCCAAGAAAGGAAAACACGCGTAATTACGCATCTCCCCGCAATTCCTCCATCCAGTATTCCCTCCAGCCTCTTCTCCGTGTCTGCTCCCTGCGTGCGGAAGAAAATGACACGGGAGAACTTCTAAACCCAGCAAGGGCGAGCCAGGGTGGAAATACACGATTAATGAAATGGGGTGAGAGGCGGAAAGCGCGCCCATCTTACCTGCTAAGATTCCTTTCTACGTCTTTGGTAGCTTTAGCTTCCAATTCTCTAAAACGGAAAAGAAAAAGGGGGGGAGAGAAAGAGAAGAGAGAGATGCGCGTGAAAACGGAGCTGCCGCCGCAGAGGCTCGCGCCGGGGACGGATGGGGAGGGGGGAAGGGAGCCCGGGGGGGCTCACAAAGCTGCGGGGCTGCAGCCCCGACTGCGGTCAGGCGGCGCGGGCCAGCCGCAGCCCCCAGCCGGGCCCCAGCGGCACAGCGCGGCCCCTCCGGGCCTCCCGTCCGGCCTCCGCAGCGGCGCAGCCGGCGCCCCCTTGGCGGAGGCCCGAGGTCTCGGGGACGCCCGGCGCCGCCGCCGCCGCCGCCGCCCGCGATCGCGGGCCCTGCGGCAGCGCCCGAGGCTCCTCCCGCCCGAAGGGAGGCCCCCGCCCCGCTCACCTCATGTGTGTAAAGTGCACAGGCAAGTGGGGCGCGGCGAGTGAGGCTCGCAAGCCTCAAGCCCTCCGTAGCGCCGCGGGGAGAGGCCCGAGCCGCTGCACCAGCGCCATTTTCTACACCGACCCGCTGCCGCCGCCGCCGCCGCCGTCGCCGCCACCGCCGCCGCCGCCGCCGCAGGCCCCAGACCGGAAGTGAATGCCCCACTCGGCAACCCCTTCCGGGGGTGTCGCAGCCACCGGCCTCAAGATGGAGGCCCTAGCAACTAGACCAGCAAACTAGGCAGACCCTTGGCAACCGCCCTGGCCCTGCGCGGCCGCGGGCCGGACCGGCTGGTCACAGCCTCGGAGGTGCCCCGCACAGCGGCTTGGGGGCCCACCGAATCCCGAGCCTACCCTTTCTCGGCGCAGTCGGCTCGGATTCTGACATGAGTTCCCTCCCCTTCTCCTCCTCCTCCTTCTTTGCTGCGACACAAGTTTCCTTCCCTACTGCCCGGCCCCTCCCCCACAGAAACACACCAAAAAAAAAAAAAAAGAAAGAATCGCCTAAACCGCAAATTCTATCCCTGCCGCAGCATGATGAGCCCGCGCGGCTTTTGAAATCCGCCACTTGCAATGATTTTTGACCTTGGGCCAATTATTTAACCTCTCTGCTTCTCTGTTTCCTTCTCAGGTAAAGATTGCATACCCGAGGATGACTGACGTTTAAAAGCGACTTTTATCCCTCGAGTTAGGCTGACCATTTGACTCAGCAATTCCTCTTGCGTGAACTTCTGTTCAAAAAATAATCCTGGGTAGCTACAAATATGACACCATCGTGATACTAAGTCCGGCGTTGATGGTAGTGAAAAATTGTGACGGCGAAAATGTCCAACATTACGAGGTGGCTTTAAAGACTGAACTACTGCATGTGTTAGGATACTGTTAAAAATGATGGTAAGGAAGCGTAACAGCAGGAGGGGAAATGGTTACAATAGAATAAGTGAAAAAGCAAGTTCCTCAGTAGCTCACATGGTGAAAACATGTAGATAAAGATACATACGTATAGATAAAATATATATATATACCTACCTGTAGATACAAGATACATACTTACAGGTAGATACAGTCAGATACATACGTGTGCATATGTGTGTATTCTTTCAATCCTCTCACAATGTTTTTTTTCCTCCCCTAAAGATGACTCTAACTCTGTGCTTGAAATCCATTCCTTCTCAGAAACCTCACTATACCTATCATCTCATGTTCCTCTTTCGACTGACTTTGATCCTTTCACTGCCTTTAAAACATGCCTAAGTGTCTCCCATTTAAAAAAAAAACAAAAAACAAAGCTCCCTTGACTTTCCAGTTCCTGTCCTCTCTCAGGGAGATGTGTAATGTGTGCTAAATCGCCTCAGTCGTGTCCAACTCAGCGACCCCATAGACTGGAGCCTGCCAGGTTCCGCTGTCCATGGGATTCTCCAGGCAAGAATACTGGAGCAGGTTACCATTTCCTTCTCCAGGGGATCTTCTCAACCCAGGGATGGAACCATGCCTCTTTCCTACCCTGCATTGACACGGGGATTCTTTACCACTAGCGCCACCTGGGAAGCCCTAGATGGGTAATAAGTTAATGAGTAAGAGAATGAATGAATGCACAGAAAGTCCTAAAGCATATGTACCAAAATGTAACTGATGATATCATGAAGTTTTAAATTTTCTTGTCAATATATCTTTTTCTCCATTTTTATACAATGAGCTTGTCAAAAAAAATTTTTTTTAATCTCTTACAAAATGTAAAATGTTGTTGTTTAGATGCTAAGTCGTATCTGACTGTTGTGTGACCCCTTGGATTGTAGCCCTCTAGGCTCCTCTGTCGGTGGGATTTCCCAGGCAAGAATACTGGAGTGGGTTGCCATTTCCTCCTCAAAGGGATCTTCCCCATTCAGGGATTGAACCCAAATCTCCCGAGTCGCCTGCATTACAAGTAGATTCTTTACCATTGAGCCACTGGGGAATCTCAATGTGAAATGTAGGGGGCACCGAATAAATCTTACTGACTTTCCTTTTCTTGCCATCATCGCTAAGTTTGATTCATCCATGTGTATATTTGGTTTGGTTTTCTTTTATTGTTCTTTCTACTGAAAATATTAAAAATTATATTACAGTATTTCTTTAGGAATTAAAAAATTAGAACATGTATATATAGAACAGTATGCTTTCATACCAAGTTTATGATAATTTTCCATAAGAGCATAAGGCAATGAAAACAGCTGTTAAGATTAGCTGATTTTTTTTTTTTTAATTAGACTTTCTTAGGTTTGAATAGGACTTCTCTGATAGCTCAGTTGGTAAAGAATCCACCTGCAATGTAGGAGACCTGGGTTCGATTCCCTGAGTTGGGTAGATCCCCTGGAGAAGGAAAAGGTCAGTATTCTGATCTGGAGAATTCCATGGACTGTAGAGTCCATGGGGTCAAAAAGAGTCAGACATGCCTGAGTGACTTTCATTTTCAGGTTTGAATAAGTCATTGATTCTCAACTGGGGCAATCTGCTCCCCAACCCTCACACAAAGATTTAAAATTTCCAGTTTCTGAGTATCACAGTGTCTGAGTATCTAGTATCAACCAGATACTACTGGTAAAGGCCAGGGTTTCTGTGAAACATTCAACCCTGCACAGGAGATTCAACCCCCTCCCCCTAAGAGGAGGGTATGTGAACCAAAATACCAATAGCACCCAAGTTTGAGAAACCCTGGAACTAATTCCCAGCTCCAGGGAAGCTGAGAAGATGCAATTTCTTGAAGATCTTTTCAGAGTGGTTGACAACCCTCCAGAGCTGCATTATGAAGTCCTGATAACTACTTTTTGTTTATCTCTTAAACTTGGTTCATAGGGGTAGGTCAAAGAAAGCTTCAGAAAAGCAGCGCTGATTCCTTATCAGAAACCTACTGTGACTTCCCTGGTGGTCCAGTGGTTAAGGCTCTATCTGTTTCCAGTGTAGAGGGTGATAGTTCAGTCCTTGGTTGGGGGAAATTCCCCGTGCAGTCAAAAAAGGAAAAAGAAACTACTAAGGGATCGTCCTTAATATTCTTTCCCTTTATTAATAATTACTCTGTCTATTGAATGTCCCATCACCATACAAACATATTCTAGTAAGTTCCACAGAAAGAAAAAAATTCACACAAAACAAGTTCCAGATACCTCATTCCTCTCCAACTTTTTTTTGTTTATTCTCTTAGGAGCAAAACTTCTTGAAAAGGTGTTCTACACCAGCTGATTGCAGCTGCTCACCTCCTTTCCCAGCCCACTCTAACCTGTCACCCCCACTTCCCACCCCAAATCACTCTTACCAACATCAGAAATAACCTTAATTGTCACTAAGCTGTGTCTGACTTTGTGACCCCATGCACCAGGCTTCCCTGTCCTTCACCATCTCCTGGAGTTTGCTCAAACTCATATCCACTGAGTTGTTGATGCCATCCAACCAGCTCATCCTCTGTCACCCCCTTCTCCTCCTGCCCTCAATCTTGCCTAACATCAGGGTCTTTTCCAGTGAGTCGGCTCTTCGCATCAGGTGGCATATTGGAGCTTCAGTTTCAGCACCAGTCCTTCCAGTGAATATTCAAGGTTGGTTTCCTTTAGGATGGACTGGTTTCATCTTCTTGCTGTCCAAGGGACTCTCAAGAGTCGTCTCCAGCATTGCAGTTCAAAAATATCAATTATTCAGCACTCAGCTTTCTTTATGGTCCAACTCTTACATCTATATGGGAGTACTGTAAAAACCACAGCTTTGACTGTACAGACCTTTGTCAGCAAAGTGATGTCTCTGCTTTTTAGTATGCTGTCTAGGTTGTATTAGTAGCTTTTCTCCCAAAGAGCAAGCGTCTTTTAATTTCGTGGCTGCAGTCACCATCTGCAGTGGTTTTGGAGCTTAAGAAAATAAAATCCACCAGTTTCCACTTTTTCTGCATCTATTTGCCATGAAGTGATGGGACTGGATGCCATAATCTTAGCTTTCTGAATGTTGAATTTTAAGCTAGCTTTTCCTTGTGGCATATGCAATCTAGTTCCTTGACCAGGGGTTGAACCCAGGCCCCCTGCATTGCAGGCTCAGAGTTCTAGCCCCTGGACCGACAGGGAAGTCCAAGATGACCTTGAAGCTCCCCAACTCAATGGTAACATTTCTATCCTGATCTTAATTTACTTCTTAGCTGTATTTGTCACAACTGATCTGTCCCACTGTCTTAAGAGAGCTTCTTTTCCTGATTGTCTTGGCAGCATATTCTCCTGGGTTTCTTTTTACCTCTCTAGCCATTCATTTTTTGGGGTATCCTTTGTCATCATCTTGCTTTGTACCAAAGAAATGTTGATCTCCAAAGCTCCCCTACCCCTCTCTCTCCTGGGATGGATAATTTCATCCTTTCTCTTGTTTTTAAATACTATTTAAATGCAGATAACTTTCAAATTCATATTTTTAGCCCATATCACACACGTATACTCCAGAAGCTAAAATGCCAGTCTGTCTATGCAAAAAGTATTTGTCAAGCTATATATGTTCTAGGTGCTATGCCAGGGGACAACTCTGAGCACTATAGGAGCAGCTACTCCCATGTGTAAAGTCTAACGAGGCAGACTATTTATTTTAAGCAAACTCAGAAGCTCCGGGAGTTGGTGATGGACAGGGAAGCCTGGTGTGCTGCAGTCCATGGGGTCACAAAGAGTCAGACACGACTGAGCGACTGAACTGAACTGAAGTGTATAATTACAAACTATAATAAGTGCACAGAAGGAAATGTATGTTGTGCTGAGAGAGAAACAAAGGAACATTACATAGAGTGTGAGGTCAAAGAAGGTTTCTTTGAAAATGTAATGTTTCACCTGAGAACTGAAAGATAAGGGGCAGAGTGTGTTAGTGTTGTGGTGTTCGGTCATGTTCGGTCATGACTCACATAACACAACTCATATAAGTAAGCCAATGCCATTTCCTACAATAAAGCGTGTTCTCTAGATTAAGTGAATATTGTTACATGACTCATGACTAATGTTTACAGTTTGATAATTTGTATATAACATTAAATATGCCTTTCCTACCATAACGTTTTTCTATTTCTGGAAAAATCGGTAACTGTGTCAGGAAATTCTTGCTTCTTCTTAGCATAGTAAGAGACAGAGGCTGTTTGAAATTAAATGTAAGTACCTTTTCTCCATTTGTCTCTCTTCCTTGGGATTTTTGTTCCTTCGGTTTCTGAGGTTACCAGAGCATAAATGTTCTTCAACCCTCTTTTTCTTATACAAGAAGGGTAATTGGCTAACCTAATCCTTGGAAAATTATGTACTTGAAAGGGTTTTGTTTTTCTCCCAAGTCTGTACCAGATATCATCATGAACTATATATGTACTTTTTAGATGAAGCTCACTCAAAAGATTTTTAAATTTAGAAAAATGTCCATAATAATGTATAAATAGATATTGAAGACATGAACATGAATGAGATTTCCTGGACAGAGTATATTTGTTTTATTTAACTAAAATCTATTTGGTACTTAACATGTGGCAATTGATGGGCCAATTATGCAGCGTTCAAAGTGCTTTAAAAATATTAATTAATCATTATTGTTGTCCTCACACAGCCCAATAAGGTAGGTATGTTATTCCCATTTTACAGATGAGGATAATTAACTTGTACAAAGCCACCTAAATAATAGGTGGTAAAATCAAGCAGTTTGCTTTCAGAGCCTAGATCACTAACCACTACTTTGTAAATCTGTTTTCCTCAACTGAATCGGACTTTGTAGCTCCCTTTGATAAGAAATATTTTGTAACACCACCCCCACCAGCCCTAAATGATCATCATAGGTAGTATAAGTTACTTAACATATAATTTTAAAATCACATAAAAGGACATCTGAAATAAAGAGTCAAAGAAGTGTAAGTAAAATAAAATATAATAAAAGGTCTTTTACTACGTAAATATTTGGCAATTGTCTACACCGGAAGACTCAGTAAAGTTGGCAGATCCTGGCACCTATGTGTTGAATCGCACCTGCCAGTGCTGCCTGACAGCAGAGTTGAAATAACTACTCACACACCAAAAAGTGTAGTGATGCTGGAGATGCCATTTATCTGGAAGAGAGAACAATTCTCAGTCAAAGTTCTCAACAACTAGAAAACAAGTCTCTTTCAATTTAGGGGAACATTGCATTACTGAAAATTTAAGGGTATATTAACACTGGGAAAAAAAAGAGGTCTCTGGATAATTACAAATGTGCCTTTTACTCATGAGAATGTCTAGATGGGGGGTGGGGGTGGGGGGGAATCCTACATTTTTTTTTTTGAATCCTACATTTTATGTGACTATCTCAGGTGGCTTAGTGGTAAAGAATCCCTCTACCAATGGAGGAGATGTGGGTTTGATCCCTGGGTCAGAAAGATCCCCTGGAGTAGGAAATGGCAACCCACTCCAGTCTTTTTGACTGGGAAATCCCATGGACAGAGGAGCCTGGTGGGCCACAGTCCACGGGGTTGCAAAGAGCCAGATATGACTGAGTGACAGCCCGCGTGTGTGTGTGCACGCACACACACACACATCCCTGTTCAGCCCCTCTCCACTGAATCCTGCCTCTTTGCGATGACCCAGAACTCTTCAGTGGTTCCCCCGACTCCTCTGAGGAGCGGAGATGAAGGATTACCGTATGGAGAACTAAGAGCGGAGGAATGCTACTCCAGTGACAACCTCGAAAGGCAGGATTAACAGGATTAAGTGTAGTGTAATGGGAACAAATGATGCTTCTCAGACTGACATGTCAACATTCAGCCTTATACCTTCTCTGTCCCACTCCCCCCACCACACACAAACCTGTTCCCAAAAAGACAATTTCCCACAGAGAGTAATACCTAACAGTAAACCGTCCCAGACAGAAACTTGAATTAATTTTGATTCTTCCTTCCCTCCCATCCAATGCATCATTGTTATTTTGTTTCCAAACTTTAGTTTCCCCTTCTGCCACCCCCACCCATAACCCTGAAAATGCCACAGGTTCTCTTTTCTTCCTCTTTGTTGCGGAATAGTTTAAATACAATAAAATGCACACATTTGAAGTTAAAAAATAAAAGATGAGTCTTGACAAATAAACACGCCCTGGAAATTCCCTTGTGTTCGTTTTCATCACTCACCTGTTTTCCCTTCACCCCACATGCACACCTGACACCCAGAAACCACTTTTCTGACTTACCTCACCATGGATTAGCACTATCTACTCTGGAGCCTCATATAAACAGGGTCATATGGTATGCATATATCCTTTTGTGGCTAGTTTCTCTTGCTGAACATATCTGAGAGTCATTCACATTGTTGCATGTGTCAGAAGTTCACTCCTTCTTGTTATTGAGAGTCATCCCATTAAATGAATGTACCACGGTTTGTTTATCATCCTCCTGCTGACTGATACTTGGGTTGCTTCCAATTTAGGGTTATTGTGAATAAAGCTGCTCTGAACATTCTTGTATGAATCTTTTTTTTTTTTTTTTTTGGACATGGGACATATGTTTCTCTCTCTCTTGGATAAATAGCTAGGAATAGAAATACTGAATCACAGGATAAGTGCATTCATAACTACAGAAGAAGCTATACAATGTTTCTGAAATGGTTACAACAGGTTACATTTCCAGTCCCAGAATGATTTCACTTGAAATCATTCTCCATTTAGCAGCCCCAGTGATTTTTCTCCAATTGAGAACTTGATGATCGTACTCTCCAGCTTAAAATATTAATTCAAAGGCTTTCCAGGGCTCTTGATTCAAAGCCTAATATCTTTAATGTGGTTGGCAAGGTCTTCCAGTGCTATCTGCAGTCACCTGCCTTTTTTCAGACAATTCAAACCAAGAGCTCTTCTTTTGCTTTCTAAAAGGTGTCCAGGTCCTTACCCAGCATGCTCCTTACCATTCTTCAGCTCTCCACCCTATGTCACTTCGTCAGGATAGACTTTTCTGACCACCACCCACCTTGACTTTATTGGGTCTCCCAATCACATATTCTAAAGACATCCTCTACTTCTGCTTCATGACATGATCACATTTGTAACGTAGTACTTCCATCATTATTTGTTTAATTTGGGGGAAGGGTTGTTTGATTTTTGATTCTCCAGTTTCTCTGTAAGATCCAGGAGAGCAAGGTCCACATCTGCCTTGTTCTCACTATATCTTTTGTATCTAAGCAAGTTGCCTAGTATATATTAGGTCCTTAATAATACTCACTGGATAAAGGAATGATTTTTCCAGGCTTGCCTACCTCCCTCTATCCAAATATTCACATTGCCACCAAAGTGATTTCCTAACAAATAAGTCTGATCAGGTGCTGCTGCTGCCACTAAAAAATTCTTAAATTAATCTCTGTTCTTTATAGAATATAATCTAAAACCCCTTGCTTAGCAAAAAAAAAAAAAAATGCTCTTCAAGAACTCTTACTGTGTAACTACCCTGTTTCTTAGGATTCCTGCTGTGTGTTCCAATGTCACTGAGCTATTGCTACTTTCGCATGTTTTTCAAAGACTCTGACTTGAACATGTTTCCCTCCTATCATGTCTACCTAACAAACTTTTACTTCAAATCTCAGCTCAAATAGCCTTTCATAAGCCTTCCTAGGGATTCTCTGGACCTCTTACTAATATAGATACAATTCATGTGTCAAAATTAACTTAGACCTCACTGACTATTTCCCCCTCTTATCTGGGCAGAAACTCAGCTCTCCTATAAAGGACCCCTTTGGCATTTAGGACTGGAATCTTACATGTTCTCATGAGATAACTCATTTTATCCAGGCACTGCTGGCATGTAAGGCCCACAAGAATGGGGACTCGTTGGTAGGTTTCAGAGTTGTGTTCACAATACCTAGAGTGGTGCCTGGGAGGTATTAAACATTGCTTTAATATTTATTGAGTGATGAAGAATGAATGTTGTCTTTATTCCAAGCAGTTCCACAAGGTGAGTCAAGGAGCATCATTGTTCTCCCAGGTACCAGCTTGTTACCATCTTGACTACCAGCAAGAACTAGATTCTCCTAGACATCTTCTTACTTTCTTAAGTCTGCCGGGTTTTGCTTTATCTTCCAGATACAAGCAACATCCTTTCATAAGGCTTTTGTTTTCCACCAGATCCACCAGGCACCTTGATTGTTTTGTTGAGGATAAAGTGGGTACTTCTACCTCTTACTAGGTCTCTCAACATTCACTACTGAAGTAATCAGCTACTGTTTCTCTTTTTCTCTGAATTGAAGAAATGATAATGGCACCTGCTTTGCGTTGAGGGCAAACCTCTTTTACTCTCAGTTCATTAATTTTAGTGAAGAAGTGCTGCACAGAACACTTCTGAATTTAAAATTTTCTTATACACACTGACCAAATGTAGGGGCTTCCCAGTGGTGCTAGTGGTAGAGAATCCACCTGCTAATGCAGGAGACATAAGAGATATGGGTTCAATCCCTGGGTTGGGAAGATCCCCTGGAGTGGGAAATGGCACCGCACTCTAGTATTCTCGCCGAGAAAATTCCATGAGCACTCTAGTATTCTCGCCGAGAAAATTCCATTCCAGGCTCCATGAGGAGCCTGGTGGGCTACAGTCCTGGGGCTGCAAAGAGTTGGACACGGCTGAGTGACTGAGGACAAACACAGTGTTAAAATAAATAAATATATTAAGGGATATAACCCTTTCAATAAAGTAGGAGAGTATATGTCTGGAGAAGGAAATGGCAACCCACTCCAGTATTCTTGCCTGGAGAATCCCATGGACAGAGGAACCTGGTGGGCTACAGTCCATGAGGTCGCAAAGAGTTGGACCCGACTGAGCAACTATCACATAGGTCTGCACAGACACAAATGTATATTGTTCATCATTCATTAAACATTAGGTGAGGAATGGGAACTTCAACATCCACTTCCAGCCAAGGTGAAGCAAACAAAGCTCTATTTACCCTCCCTTCTGAAAAAAACTAAAAATACAAATAAAATTTATGAAACAAGAGCTTTCAAGACACTGAGCATCAACGAATGAAAGACAGCGATCCCTGGGACTTCTCTGGTGGTTAAGAATCCATCTTTCAATGTAAGCGACTCGGGTTCAATCCCTGGTTGGGGAACCAAGATTCCACGTGCTGCAGGGCTACTAACCCTACAAGCCACAGCTAGAGAGCTGATGGGCCGCAACTACGGAGTCTGCGCACTCTAGAGCTGCGCTTCACAGCAAGAGAAGTCGGTGAGCCTCAACTAGAGAAAGCCCTCAAGCCACAACAAACACCCAGGGCAGCCAAACAACTAAGAAAGTGATCCCTGGGAGATGGAAACAAAGGAGGTGAGCCCTCTGATTGCCCAAGATTGCTGCTTGAGGATAGTTTCTAGGCAATAATACCGTGGAACAGGGAGGGGAGCCCAAGCAGAGTGGACTCCCTGAATTGAGGCAATGAAGCTGAGAGTCTGGAGCAGTAAAGTGCAATCAAAGTGGCTAGATTGTGAGATCAGAGTGCCAGAGAGGAGAGAATCACACGGGTGGAGTGCTCTAGAGATCTACAGAGGGTCATACTGGCCGCTTTGGCTGAGAACTGAACGGTGCCTTCACATCATGGAATGACTCAAGACTGGGAAATATTGGAAGAATTGGAAGGAAAATATATAGACACAGAGTTCCTGTTCCTATTAGTGCAGAAAACCTCGGGCATCAGGTGGAATTCTCAGGAGCGTTTTGCATTAATATTGGGACAAAGTTAGGTCTAAACAAACTCTAGTGCTACCCAGCAAAGTTTTTTTAAAAAACCACAGCTCTGGTGCTACACAGTGAAGTTTAAAAGAACTCTCTAAAAGGTTCAAGGAGTTTGTAGGTAACTACATCCCAGAAGAAAATTTAGGACCACTTATATGAATGCACAAATATTCAACATCAAACAAAGTAAAATTTACAATGTCTGGCATCAAATAGAATATTGTCAGATATGTGAAAAAGTAGGAAAATCTGATCAAAATGAGAAAAATTAATCAGTTGAAATTGACCCAGAAGCGGCATAGATGCTAAAATTAAGAGGAAAGGACATTAAAACAATTATAACTGTATTCCAAATGTTCTAAAAGTTGAGATGTGCAAGGTATTTTTAAAAGAAGATCTAAAGTAAATTTCTGGAAATTAAAACTACAATGTCTAAGAAAATATGCTGGGTGGGGTTAACAGCAGATTAGACCTTGGAAAAGAAAAGCTTAGTGAACCTGAACACAAAGCAACAGAAACTCTCTAAAATAAAACAGATTGGGAAAAAGACTAAAAATTAAATGAAGAGAATCAATGAACTGTGAAAGAACTTAAAATGCCTAATATGTATGTTATTGGAGCTTCTGAAGGAGAGAAATGGGGGATAGAAAAAACTGTTGGAGAAATAATAGTAAATTTTTTCCAAATTGGATGAAAACTACAAACCACAAATTCAAGAATATCAACAAACATAAAACCCACCCCTCAACATACACATACTGTGATGAAAATGACACCAGTACAATATAATCAAATCATTTAAAAACAATCATTAAGAGAAAAATCTTAAAAGCAGCTAAAGAAAAAGATATTATAACCAAGGAATAGAGTCAGATGACAGTAGATTTTTTTTTTTTAGAAACAGTGCAAACAAAAAGACAACATATTTCAAGTATTAAAAGAAAAAAATTGATCAACCTAGAATCCTATTATCTGCAAAAATATTTTCAAAAGTAAAGAGGAAATAAAGACTTTTCAGGCTTAGAAAATCTGAAATAATTGTCACCAGCAGATCTGTACTATCAGAAAGAAAAGTGGTAAAATGGTCTTCAGACAGAGCGAAAATGAGCAAGATAGAAATCTAGATTATATAAATGAATAAAGAGCACTGCAAATGGTACCTATGTAGGTAACTCATAGATAAATACGAAAATATTTTTTCTTGTTATGTGGAGACCCCAGTTCAATTCCTGGGTCGCAAAGATCCACTGGAGAAGGGATAGGCTACCCACTCCAGTATTCTTGGGCTTCCCTTGTGGCTCAACTGGTAAAGAATCCACCTGCAATGCAGGAGACCTGGGCTTGATCCCTGGGTTGGGAAGATCCCCTGGAGAAGGGAAAGGCTACCCACTCCAGTATTCTAACCTGGAGAATTCCATGGACTGTGTAGTCCATGGGGTCGCAAAGAGTCAGACATGACTGAGCAACTTTCACTTTGACTTCATCACACAGCATCATCAGATATCATTAAAAGATAATTGTTTAAAACAAAAATGAGAAAAATGTATGGTGGGGTTAACAACATATGTAGAAATAAAACGTAAGACAACAATAACTCAAAATCTGGAAGAGGAGAAATAGATGTACTGTTGTAACGTCTGTTTACCAAGATGTATACTATTGCTTAAAGGTAGAATAAGATGAAGAAAGTAAATGTAAACCCTACAGCAACCGCTAAAATAACACAATAGTTAACGGAGATTAAGCCAACGAAAGAGTAAAATGGTGTAAGGTAAGGGTTCAGTTTTACTCTTTTGCGGGTGGATGTCCAGTTTTCCCATCATGCGTATGTGCTAAGTCACTTCAGTTGTGTCCAACTCTGTGACCCCATGGACTGTAGCCCGTCAGGTTCCTCTGTCTAATGGATTCTCTAGGCAAGAGTACTGGAGTGGGTTGCCATGCCCTCCTCCAAGGGATCTTCCTGACCCAGGGATTGAACCCTTGAATTTTCTGTCTCTCACCATTTGTTAAAAGCCTGTCCTCCAAACATTAAAAGTTCTTGGCATCCTACAAAGGAGTAAAATGAAGTCACAATAATTACACAACTAAAAGTATACAGAAAAAAAAAAAAAGGAAAATGGAAAGAAAGAACAATGGGACACAAAGAAAACAAATAGCCAAAATGTGAAATTTAAATTTACTAGACCACATCAGATGTAAGTAGTCTAAGCACCCCAATTAAAGGCAGAAATAGAATAAAAAAGAAGGATCCAGCTGTATTCTGCCTACAAGCAACCCCCTTTAAATACTAAGACACAGACAGGTTAAAGGCAAAGAGAAGGAAAAAATAAACTAGGCTAACACCAATCCAAAGAAAGCTGAAGTGTTTATATTAATATCAGCAAAGACGTTAGAGCAAAGACTATTACCAGGGGCAAAGGATGATCCTTTTTTAACGATAATGGGCCAGTTCATCAAGAGGGCATCACAGGTGGCTCAGTGGTAAAGAATCTGCCTGCAGTGCAGGAGACACAGGTTCGATACCTGGTCTGGGTCAATCCCACACGCCACGGAGCAACTAAGCCCATGTGCCACAACTATTGAGCCTCTGCTCTGGAGCCCAAGAGCTGCAACTACTGAGCCCATGTGCCACAACTACTGATGCCTGCACGTCCTAGAGTCTGTGCTCCGCAGCAAGAGAAGCCACCGCAATGAAGTCGGAGCACTGCAACTAGAGATAGCCCCCGCTCCCTGCAACTAGAGAAAAGCTTTCACAGCAGCAAAGACCCAGCACCGCCAACAATAAATAAATAAATAAATTTTTTAAAAGAGAGGAAATAATAAAGATCAGGATGGTAATGAGTGAAACAGAAAACATTTCTGTTTCTATTGTTTCCCAATAAACAAGGGAAAAATCAATGAAACAAAAAGCTAGTTCTTCCAGAAACCAGTTTTATCAGCAAAATTCATAATATTTTAGCCAGGAAAAAAGAAAACACAAAGTAGTAATAAACAGAAATGAATGAGATGATAACGCTACAAGTTAAAAAGACGTTAAAATGACAATAAGTGTATGAGCCAGTTTATGCCAAAAATTCAGCAACTTAATTAAAATGGCCAAATTCCTTGAAAGACAAGCTACAAAAACTCACTCAAGAAGAAAGAGATGACCTGCATAGTCCTTTATCTCTTTAAAAATTTGACTTCGTAGTTAAAAACCGTCCCATGAAGAAAGGTCCAGGTCAAGATTGTTTCATTTATTCCAGTAAATATTTAAGAAATGAATAATATCAAAATCTACCAAACTCTTCCAGAAAATTAAAGAGGAGGAACTATTTCCCAACTCCTTATTAGAAGTCAAAATTACTCCAGTATCAAAGGCCAAGATATTACAAGAAGAGAAAACTACAGACCAACATTTCTAATGAACACAAATATGGAATTTAAAGTGTTTTTGCAAAACAAACCAAACTGTATATGAAAGACAATATTCCACAACCAAGTGGTGTTTATTCTAGAAATGAAATCAATCATCATATTATAAAACTATACAGAATCTGCCTGCAATGTGGGAGACCTGGGTTCGATCCCTGGGTTGAGAAGATCCCCTGGAGGAGGGCATGGCAACCCACTCCAGTATTCTTGCCTGCAGAATCCCCATGGACAGAGGAGCCTGGTGGGCTGCAGTCCACGGGGTCACAAAGGGTTGGACACGACTGAGCAACTAACCAGAGCACACAAACACAGCACAGCATATCAGAAAAGCCATATAGTCATCTCAATAGGGGCAGAGAAAGTTTTGGAGAAAAATCCAGTATTTGTTTCTGATTAAAGAAAAAAATCTCACAGCAAACTATGAATAGAAGGGAATTTCCTCAACATGATACAGGGCACTTAAATTCTACAACTAACATGAGAGTTAATAATGGAATACTGGATATTTTTCTTTAATATTAGGAATGAGACAAAGATTCTTACTTGAACCTCTTCTATTCAACATTGTTCTGGAGGTGTCAATACAAAAGACTAGAAATGAAGTACAACTATCTTTATTCACTCTCGATGCAGAAAGTTCTATGGAATCTACAAAAAATGCTACTAGCTTTAGTAAATGGGTTTAAAGGCAGCATACAAAAATCAGTTCTACTTCTATACAATAGCAATGATCAATAGGAATTTGGAATTAAAAATGGCAACTATTTTCAATGGTATCAAAATATGAAATGCTTAGAGATAAATCTGACTAATTGTGCAAAATCTATACCCTGATAACAAAATATTGCGGAGAGAAATTAAAGAGTACTTAAATAAATGGAGAGAGAAGTGGTGCTTACAAATTGGAAGACTTGGTGTTATTAGGATGTCAGTTACTCTAATTTGATGTATGGTAGTGGTTTAGTTGCTAAGTCATGTCTTACTCTTGTGACCCCATGGACTCCTCTGTCCATGGGATTTCTCAGGCAAGAATACTGGAGTGGGTTGCCATTTCCCTTTCCAGGGGATCTTCCTGACCCAGGGAGCAAATCCAAGTCTCCTGCATTGGTAAGCGTTCTCCTGCCATATAGGCAGATTCTTTACCAACAAGTTACCAAGGATTTCCAGTTTGATGTATGTATTTACTGGAATGATACTAAAAATCCCAGCAAGATTTTTTGTTTGTTTGGTAAAAATTGACAAGTTGATTCTAAATCTCATCTAGAACTATAGAGGACATAGAATAATGAAAATAACCTTGAGAAACCCTAGCAACCCAACTTCAAAACTTATTAGAAGGCAACAGTAATAGTGTGGCATTGACACCAAAATAGATAAATAGATAAATGTACCAGAACAGGAAATCCCAAAACAAATCTATACCCATCTGATCAATCTATTTTCAGCAAAGGGTACAAAGATAATTTTTTCAATAAATTTGCAAAAAAAATAGTACTTCAACCCATTCCTTATATCATACATATAAATTAACTCAAAATGGATCACATGCCTAAATATGAAAATAAAAACTATGGAACCTCGGGAGTAAACATAAGAGAAATCTTTCTGACCTTGGGTTAGGCAATGATTTCACAGTCACCAAAAACATAATCCATAAGACATCAAAATTAAAGCATATCAGCGCTTTAAAAGATGCTGTTCAGAGAGAGAATGAAAAGCCACAGACAAGGGGAAAATATTTGCAAATCACATAAAGAATTTATGTCCAGAATACATAAAGGAGTCACAAAACTCAATAAAAAGAAAATAACCTGTTTTTTTAAATAGGCCAAAAATGTGAACAGACCTTCAGTAAATAAGATATACACACACTCAAAAGATTTAGCAGTTAGAGAAATGAAAATTAAAACCACCATAGGATGCCACTGGTGAGTGAAGTCACTCAATCGTGTTCGATTCTTTGCGACCCCATGGACTGCAGCCCACCAGGCTCCTCCATCTGTGGAGTTTTCCAGGCAAGAGTACTGGAGTGGGTTGTCATTTCCTTCTATACGATACCACTAGACACCTATAAAAATGTCCAAAAACAAGGCTCATAATACTATTGTTGGTAAGGAGGTGAAGCAACTGTAGCTCTCATACACACCGATGGTGGGAACATGAATTATTCAACTATTTTGAAAAACCATTTTGATAGTTTTTTAATAGGTACTTACCCAAAAGATATAAATGCATTTGTTCATACAAAGACTTGTACATGAATGTCCAGAGACATTTCCTTTGTAAAACTTCGAAACTAGAAAGACCCAACTGTCCATCAACAGAAGAATGCATAAACAGACTGATTAATATATATATAGTACAATATTCTTCAGCACTTACAAGGAATGAACTACTGATATGCACAACATGGATGAAACTCAGATCCAAAATAGTATAAATTGTATGATTCAATTTGTATAAAATTCTAGAAAATGCAACTTATTTTATAGTAATAGAGTAGAATAGATCAGTGCTTGCCAAGGAATAGGGGAGATTCAGGGAAACAGAGAGGGCAAGATTACAAAAAGACAAAAGAAAACTTTTGGGGATGATGGATATGTTTATTATTTTGATTGTGGTGATGGTTTCACAGCTGTATACATATGTCAAAACTTCTCAAATTAGACACTTTAAATATGTGAGTCAATAAAGCTGTTTTTTTTTTTAAGGTTTGGCAAAGAACAGTATGTTTACATAATTTCAAAACACCTCCCACAAAATGCTTCAAAATGTAAAAGGAAAATGAGTAACTTTACATTGGAGAAACCTGAGACACCCCGTTAGTGATCAAAGTGAACATCATCGAGAGATGGTAACTTCTCAATCTAGCACCATGTGGTAGGATGCAATAAGAACACAGCATCATTTTGTAGGGTTCCTGTCAAAGATGAGTAACTTGAACCTGATCATGAGGAAACCTCAGATCAACTAAATTGTGGGGCATTCTTCAAAAGAACTGGCTTGTAGTTTTTTTTACGTGTCAAGGTTATAAAAATCAAGGAAAGGCTGATGGAAGGAGACCAAAGAGATGCAGCCACCAAAAATAATGCTCAATTCTGAACTGGATCCTTTCCCTACAAAGACATCATTCAGATAATTATGGACCTGAAGAGTTCGAGGATTAGATGATATCGATGTTAATTTCTGATTTCAATCATTGTATTAAGTTATACATGAGCGTTTCTGAGCTCATGGGAAATAAACTCTCATTTACTTTAGGGTGATGTGGCATGGATTTGGTTCTATTTTCAGGTTGTGTTAGCAATTTACTCTCAAATGGTTCGGTGCAGGGGTGCGAGTTCTTTCTCTGTATTTCCAACTTTTCTGTTAGCTTGTGATTGTTACAAACAAAAAAGTTCTACTTACTCCTTTATTACTGTATTTGAGATCTCTGTGGAGTAGATTCACAGAAGTGAACTAGCTGGGTCAAAGGATTTGAACATCCTTAAATGTCAGCAGTGGCCACAGGACTGGAAAAGGTCAGTTTTCATTCCAGTCCCTAAGAAAGGCAATCCCAAAGAATGCTCAAACTACCGCACAATTACACTCATCTCACACGCTAGTAAAGTAATGCTCAAAATTCTCCAAGCCAGGCTTCAGCAATACGTGAACCGTGAACTTCCAGATGTTCAAGCTGGTTTTAGAAAAGGCAGAGGAACCAGAGATTCAAATTGCCAATATCCACTGGATCATCGAAAAAGCAAGAGAGTTCCAGAAAAACATCTATTTCTGCTTTATTGACTATGCCAAAGCCTTCGACTGTGTGGATCACAATAAACTGTGCAAAATTCTGAAGGAGATGGGAATACCAGACCACCTGACCTGCCTCTTGAGAAACCTGTATGCAGGTCAGGAAGCAACAGTTAGAACTGGACATGGAACAACAGACTGGTTCCAAATAGGAAAAGGGGTACGTCAAGGCTGTATATTGTCACCCTGCTTATTTAACTTACATGCAGAGTACATCATGAGAAACACTGGGCTGGAAGAAGCACAAGCTGGAATCAAGAGTGCCGGGAGACATACCAATAACCTCAGATATGCAGATGACACCACCGTTATGGCAGAAAGTAAAGAGGAACTAAAAAGCCTCTTGATGAAAGTGAAAGAGGAGAGTGAAAAAGTTGGCTTAAAGCTCAACATTCAGAAAATGAAGATCATGGCATCTGGTCCCATTATCTCATGGGAAACAGATGGGGAGACAGTAGAAACAGTGTCAGACTTTATTTTTGGGGGCTCCAAAATCACTGCAGATGGTGACTGCAGCCATGAAATTAAAAGACCCACTTACTCCTTGGAAGGAAAGTTATGACCAGCCTAGACAGCATATTAAAAAGCAGAGACATTACTTTGCCAACAAAGGTCTGTCTAGTCAAGGCTATGAATTTTCCAGGGGTCATGTATGGATGTGAGAGTTGGACTGTGAAGAAAGCTGAGCGCCGAAAAATTGATGCTTTTGAACTGTGGTGTTGGAGAAGACTCTTGAGAGTCCCTTGGACTGCAAGGAGATCCAACCAGTCCTGGGTGTTCATTGGAAGGACTGATGCTGAAGCTGAAACTCCAGTACTTTGCCCACCTCATGCGAAGAGCTGACTCATTGGAAAAGACCCTGATGCTGGGAGGGATTGGGGGCAGGAGAAGGGGACGACAGAGGATGAGATGGTTGGATGGCATCACCAACTTGATGGGCATGAGTTTGAGTAAGCTCTGGGAGCTGGTGATGGACAGGGAGGCCTGGCATACTGCGATTCATGGGGTCGCAAAGAGTCGGACACAACTGAGCGACTGAACTGAACTGAACTGAACTGAAATGTGTACTTAGTTGCTTAGTCGTGTCTGACTCTGCGACCCCATGGACTGTAGCCTGTCAGCCTCCTCTGTCCATGGTGATAAGTATCACCAAATTACCTTTCAAAGAGACTGCCAATTTATGTCCTGGCCAACAATTTATGAAAGCATCAATTTCCTCTTATTCCTTTTGGGCACTATTAAGTACTTTTTAGTCATGCCACTGGTGTAATGGTATCAACACTTTTTAAAATATTTTTAATTGATTGATGATTGCTTCACAATATTGGTTTGATTTCTGTCATATATCAACATGAATTAACCATATCAACACTTTTGATCTTTGTCAACCTGTTATCTCATTTTAATGTATATTTCTTTAGACACTAGTGAGGTTGAGAGACTTTTTAAGTGTTTATAAGCAATTTGGATTTCTCTTTTGTGAACTACATGTTCACATCCTTTGTCCAATTTTAAGCTATTCATATTTTCTCTTTTATTTATAAGCTCTTTGATATTAAAGAAATTGGGGGGGGTTTTTGGTAGTCTGAATTTTTTTTCACTTTTTTCTAGTGTGTTATCTATCTTTTAACGTACTCTATGCTGTTTTATATTATGCAGCTATTTTGATTTTTATGTGGTCATTTTATTCCTACTCAGCTTCTGAGTTTTGCAGCTTGCTTAGAAAGATTTTCTTCAATTCAAAATTATATGTGTGTGTACACATGCCCATGTTTTCTTATTCTTTATTTCACTTATTTACATTTAAATTGTTTATTCATCTGGAATGTATCTGGTGTAAGGAATCAGATAAGCACCCAGCTTTATGTTTTCTTAAATGGCTAGGCAATTACCCGAGAACCGATGACTACATTGTATGATTTTATTTCTTTCCTCCCTGATTTGAAATACAGCTTTACCATACACTAGCTTCTAAAATGTACTTAATCTGTTTCTGAATTCTAACCTGTTTCATTAATCTTTCTTTTCATGTACCAGTACCAAACATTTTTCATAAATGCAGCTTTATAGTATGCTTCAGTGCATACTAGGGTCACGAAGAGTTGGGCACAACTTAGTGACTAAACCACCACCATACTCGGGTTAATCCTTCTTTATTACTTTTCTTTTTTTTTTTTAATTAGTTGGCGGCTAATTACTTCACATTTCAGTGGGTTTTGTCATACATTGATATGAATCAGCCATAGATTTACACGTATTCCCCATCCCGATCCCCCTCCCACCTCCCTCTCTATTACTTTTCTTCTTCAGAATTTTCCTGGCTAGCCTCACTTGTTTATTTTTCCATTTGAACTTTAGACTCTGTCTACTTTCATAAAAACCTCATAATGTATTTTTATTGACATAAAGTTAAAAATAAAGGTTAATTTAGGGAGAATATGTATTTTCACACCATTAAATCTTCTTATTGATGAACATGGTATGTATTCTTCTTCCATTTTCTTTCATCTTTGTTGTTGCTGCCATTATAAAAGTAGGTATTGGCGCTCTTTTGAGTACAGTATTTTTCTTCCTTTTTTTCTGGCTTTCTTTTTCTGAAACATAACAATGCTGTTGATTTTCGCTATGTGTCTTGCAACCAACCCCCTTCCTGGCTTAATTCATTCTGTATAAGAGATTTTTTTGAAAGAGTTTTTCCAATAGTACTCTTGGGTTGTCTAGATATGTAATTATATTACCTGTGAATATCATCATATTGTCTTCACATTGGAATTCTTAAACTTATTTTTAAATCTTGGGTTCATCTAGAACAATGTTTAAAAATAGCTGTTAAAAAAGCTAAGGGCTTCCCTGGTGGTCGAGTGGCTAAGAATCCACCTGCCAATGCAGGGGACATGGGTTCCATCCCTGGTCTGGGACGATTCCACATGCCAGGGAGCAATTAAGGCCACAACTACTGAGCCTGTGCTCTAGAGCCCAGGATCACAACTACTGAAGCCCGTGCACCCTAGAATCTGCGCTCTGCAACAAGAGAAGCCCCTGCATGAGAAGCCCAAGCACTGCAATCAAGAGTAGCCCCTACCCACCGCAGCTGGAGAAAAGCCCATGCACAGCACAGCCAATCAATCAATCCATCTTTAAAAGCAAAAATGCTGAATGATACTCGGTACTCTGTAGTGACCTATAGGGGAAAAGAATCTAAGAGAGTGGATACCGCAACTAGAGAGTAGCCCCCACTCTCCACAGCTAGAGAAAGCCCACACACAGCAGTGAAGACTCAGCATAGCCAAAACATAAATAAATAAGAGTGGATATATCAGTTGTACATGTACAACTGATTCACTTTACACCTGAAACTAGCACAACATTGTAAATCGACTATACACCAATCAATTTTTTTTAATTTATTGAGGTGTCTTTATAATTGATAAAAATAGAAATTTTAGTAAATGAAAAAAAGCTGAATGAATGACAAAGTGAACACACATGTGCAACTCCACACATTTCCCCCTCCCAGTTTCTATCCTTATACGCCTCCCCACAGGAAACCACTACCCTGTTGCAAACAGGTTGTGTGCATTATGGTTTTAAGATGCGACTGGATTCTGGTTTGTGTGTGAAGATTATACGGGCTTTGTGGGAAAATCTGACTTTCTTTTCTCTATGTATTAGGTTTAAAATAACTAAATTGCCAATATTCAACTGTCTTGGAACTTCAAAGATAGCAATTGCATTGAAAAAAATTTAGATAGATAGAAGGACATTCAGAATACCTAACATTGTTAAGATGGCAACACTCCTCAAGTTGGTTGAGAGATTTAACACAACTGTATTGGAATACCTGCTGGATTCTTTATAGAAATTGACAAGCTGATCCTAAAATTTATGTGGACATAATAGGGACATAGAATAGCCAAAGTGAAAGAGAAGTCACTCAGTTGTGTCCGACTCTTTGTGACCCCACGGACTGTAGCCTACCAGGCTCCTCAGTCCATGGAATTTTCCAGGCAAGATTACTGGAGTGGGTTGCCATTTCCTTCTCCAGGGGATCTTCCCGACCCAGGGATTGAACCCGGGTCTCCTGCATTGCAGGCAGACGCATTACTGTCTGAGCCACCAGAATAGCCAAAGACATCTAGAAAAAGAACAAATTTGGAGGGCTCATATTTCTTGATTTCAAAAGTTACTACAAAACAGTAATTAACACTTTGATACACATAGATATCAACATAAAGATCAATGGAAAAGAATTGAGAATTGGGAAATAAGCCCTCATATTTACAATCACTTGCTTTTTCAACAAGGATATTAAAACAATTAAATGAGTGAAAGAGTAGTCTTTTCAGTGAATGGTTCTGGGAAAACAGGATGGTCAAATGCAAAAGAATGAAGCTTGACTCCTAACTTTCACACATACAAACATTAACTCAAGATGAATCAAAGACCTAAATGTAAGAACTAAACCTGTAACACTCTTAGAAGAAAGCATAGGAGTAGATCTTTATGGTCTTGGATCTGGCAATGGTTTCTTAGACATGAAACTAAAAGCACAAACAAAACTACAAAATAGATAAATTCAGTAAAGTGGACTTCACGAAAATTAGAAAGTTTGGTGCATCAAAGGACATTACCAAGAAAGTGGAAAAGAAAACCAATTTAATGGAAAAATATTTTCAAATCATGTATTTGATGAAGGACTTGTATCTTGAAAATGAATGTAAGGAACTCTTAGAACTCAATAACAAAAAGATGCATAACCATGCACAGCAAAGGAAACCATAAACAAAACAAAAAGACAACTTATGGAATGGAAGGAAATATTTGCAAACAATGCGACCAACAAGGGCTTAATTTCCTAAATATACAAATGGCTCACACAACTAAATATCAAGAAACCAAAAAACCCAATCAAATGAAAAAAATTGGCAGAAGACCTAAATAGATATTTCTCCAAGGAGGACATACAGATGGCCAACAAGCACATGAAAATATACTTAACATCGCTAATTACTAGAGAAATACAAACCTAAACTACAGTGAGGTTATCACCTCACCCCGGTCAGAATGGCCACCCTCAAAAAGTCTACAGATAATAAATGCGGGAGGAGGTGTGGAGATACGGGAACCTTCTCACACTGTTGGTGAGAATGTAATTTGGTGCAGCTGCTATGGAGAATAACATGGAGTATCGATGAAAAACTCAGAATTATCATATGATCTAGCAATCCCAATTCTCACTTCCATATGTGACTACTGGAAAAACCATAGCTTTGACTACACAGGCCTTTGTTGCCAAACTAATGTCTCTGCTTTTTAATATGCTGTCTAGGTTGGTCATAGCTTTTCTTCCAAGGAGCAAGCGTCTTTTAACTTCATGGCTGTAGTCAACATCTGCAGTGATTTTGGAGCCCAAGAAAATAAAGTCTGTCACTGTTTCCATTGTTTCTCCATCTATTGGAGCATAAAGATGGTTCATTAAAGAGAGTTGTACCATAAAGAAGGCTGAGCACCGAAGAATTGATGCTTTTGAACTGTGGTGTTGGAGAAGACTCTTGAGAGTCCCTTGGACAGCAAGGAGATCAAATCAGTCAATCCTAAAGGAAATCAATCCTGAATATTCACTGGAAGGACTGATGCTGAAGCTGAAGCTCCTATACTTTGGCCACCTGATGCAAAGAACTGACGCATTGGAAAAGACCCTGATGCTGGGAAAGATTGAAGGCAGGAGGAGAAGCAGACGACAGAGGATGAGATGGTTGGATGGCATCACCAACACAATGGACACGAGTTTAAGTGAGCTCTGGGAGATGGTGGAGGACAGGGAAGCCTGGCGTGCTGCAGTCCATGGGGTCGCAAAGAGTCGGACACGACTGAGTGATGGAACAACTAGCAATCTTAATCTTGGCCACATACGCAGAAAAAAAAAATCCTCTAATTTGAAAAGATACATGCACCCTAATGTTCATAGCGGCACTATTTACAATAGCCAAGACATGAAAGCAACCTAAGTGTCCATTGACAGATGAATGGGTAAAGAAGATGTACACACACACACACACACACACACACTGGGATATCACTCAGCCCTAAAAGGAATGAAAGAATGAGATAATGCGATTTGCAGCAACATGGACAAACTTAGAGATTATTACACTAAGTGAAGCAGGTAACGAAAGAAAAAATATCATTATGTCACTTATTTGTGGAATCTAAAAGATAATACAAATGAACTTATTTACAAAACAGAAACAGACTCAAAGACAGAGAAAACAAACTATGGTTAATAAATGGGAAGGAGGAGAGAGATAAATTAGAAATTTGGAATTAACAAACTACTATATTTTAAAATGGATAAACAACAAAGCCTTACTGTGTAGCACAGAAAACTATATTCGATATCTTATAATAACCTATAATGGAAAAGAATCTGAAAAAGAATATATATATATAACTGAATCACTTTGGTATACACCTGAAACTAACACAACTTTGTAAATGGATTATACTTGAAATTTAAAAGAGAAACATAACTCAGATAAGAAATGCGAAAAGGATCTGTAAGACATTCCTTCAGGACAAATGGCCAACAAACACATGAACATATGCTCAACACCATTAGTCATGAGGGAACTGAAAAAAAAATCAATGAGATATCACTCCACATGTACTAGAATTGCTATAACAAAAAAAGATGAATAATAATGAGTGCTGACAAAAATGTGGAAAAACTGACACCCTCGTACACTGCTGTTGAGAATATAAAAGAGTGTAGCTGCTTTGAAAATAGTCTAGCAGTTCCTCATGAAATTTAACATAGAGTGACCACATGACCCATGAACTTCACTTTGAAGTATACACCCAAGAGAAGTAAAAACATATGTCCACATGAAAATTTGTACACAAATGTTTTGAACATTTCTAAAAGTCAAAATGTAGAGATAACTCAAATATCTATTGATCAATGTGCAAAGAAATGTGGTAGATCCATTCACTGGAAGATGATTTGGCTATAAAAAGGAGCGAATTACGGATACCACCCACGACATGAATGAGTCTTGAACACATCACCATAATTGAAAGAAGTCATATGGGAAAGATCCCATATTATTAATATATGATTCCATTTATATGAAATGCCCAGAATAGGCAAATCCATAGAGTCACAAAGTAGATTAGCAGTTGCTTAGGGCTGGGATGGAGAAAGTTGGTGAACTGGGAGATAATGGATATTGGGGTTTCTTCGTGGGGTAGTGAAAATGTTCTAAAATTGATTACGGTAATGGTTGCATAAGTCTATGCATATACTAAAAACTACTGTATTGTATACTTTGAATGCATGAATTGTAGGGTATGTGAATTATATTACAAGAAAGCTGTGAGAAGAAACATGTCATTTTATATGGTTCGACCCAATATTGTCCAATGTCTTTTTTCTAAAGTTTCTTTTAAAAATATGTATTTATTCATCCGCATTGGGTCTTAGATGTGGCACATGGGATCTTCCTTGCTGTGTGCAGGTTCTTTAGTTGTGGCATAAGCACTCTCAGTTGCGGCATGTGGGATCTAGTTCCCTGACCAGGCTTGAACCCAGGACCCCGCAATGGGAGCACACAGTCTTAGCCACCGGACCACCAGGGATGTCCCCCAGTATCTTAAATAGCATCAGCTTATATGGTATGGCTTGAAGAACTGAATCTAAGACGAGAAGAGGAAGTGTAAAGATTACCTGCTTGAGAAGGTAGATAAGGAGGCAACCAGTGGGAGCAGCAGTGGGGGGCGCTTGATTGCTCTTTGAGAAGAGGACTTAGACTTCCTGCATAGGAAGAGCAGAAAGAAGCATCGGAGCGGAAGATGTTGAAGAAACAGGAACGAGGTTGATGGATGACCTCCAGAGTCATGGCGGAAGCAAGCACCTGGGAAGGAGTCCAGCCTCTCTCCCGTAAGACAGGAAGGAAGAGGGAGAGGATGAATTCAGATACTGATTAGTTGATGGCGCAGGGAATTTTTTTTTTTCTTCTTACTGGCCTCAATTTTTTTCTGGGAAGAAGGCAAAATCGTTCGTAAAAATAAGAGAAAGCAAGGTCGTGGGTTGGAAGAGAGGGAAGAGTTAGGGCTTAGTAAGGGGAATGAATGAGGAAACACAGAGGCTTGGGAGGGCTTGAGGGCTTGAAGATCTGGCTGCCAGCAGAGGAATGGACTCTGAAATGATGCTGAGACATGACCCCTGCAGATCCCTGGAGTCTCGTTCGTTTGGGAGCCATCTCCTCCTGAGTCATTCCTGCTTCAGGCCAGACAACCCCAATTCTTTCAATATTACTCATACATTTTGGCTTGGAGCCTCTTACTCTCTGGACAGCCTCCTCTGAAACGGCTGCCTTTGGCAACCTTTCTCCCAGAACAGAGTGTTCTTTGTTGGTGAGTGCGGATCCAAGTCCACCTCCCTGATTCTGAGCCCTATGCTTTCATTAATTCAACCTAAGATGACCAGATTCCACTTGGCAGCCTCATGGCCTTGGATCAGTGCCAAATAAATACAAGGAGCAGACAGAAATCTACCTGATAATATATCAGCCTCCTGCCTTGTTACGCAAGGGAGAAAGTGGGGCAGGAGGGGACCAGCAGTTTGTCAAAGAAGTTAGAAAGATGTTTAACAAGGTGAGTAGTGAACGTCTAAAGGTGTAGGATCGGGGATCAGGGTGAAAACACCTATGTGGGTCATTCCCCCAGGGTGCGTAAGGCCAGCCAGACTGGCACGTCACCCGTCACCTTGAACCTAGTTACCAAACACAGCCAGTCAAGCACATTTACCCTGGAGATCCGCAGCCCACTAGGGTTCAGGAGTGTCACAAGATAAAGGGGAAGGTGCAAGGGAACCCTAGGAAATATCTTTCGGCCTCAGCTGCTGGAGTTACACAGGCGTTACCGCTGGTCTAAGTCTCTAAGCACCAGAAGGCAGAGAGTCCCTGATTCTAGAAGGGGTAGGATAAACATGGTAGAAGGAACACTGCCTTTGGTGTCGGATAAGACCCTGATGCTGGGAAAGATTGAAGGCAGGAGGAGAGGGGGAAGACAGAGGATAAGATGGTTGGATGACATCACCGACTCAATGGACATGAGTTTGAGCAAACTCTGGGAGACAGTGAAGGGCAGGGAAGCCTGGTGTGTTGCATTCCATGGGGTGGCAAAGAGTCAGTGACTGAACTACAAGCAGATTTCAAGCCCATCTCTGCTACTTATCTGCTGTGTAACTCTAGAATTTGGCACGCTGCTTAGCCACTCAGAGCTTCCGTTTCCACATCTGTAGAATGGAAATTAATCACATCTACCCTCAGGGCTGGTAGTTGAGGAAATGGTACCAGTGGCCATTCAGTGCCACTCTCTTGTTCATTTCTGGGCCTTTATTTTGGCAATTCCCTCAGAAGTACATTTTCCACAACCTGGATTTGCCTGAACAGTTCCTGGTCATGCTTCACACCTCATCTGGCTCTTTTCCGTCTCCTGCAAACCCTCTGGGATGAGATGTCCTTCTTCTTGCTCGTTTTGCTCACTCCCTTCCCAGGACTGACTGCACCACATCAGAACTAATGACGTGTTTCTTCCAGATCTGTGGAGGCAGGAACAGGATCTCGCCACTAACATACCCCCCGTTCAAGGCACACACCAGGCACTCAGCAGATAAACGTTGAAGAGATGAAGTTTCAAAGATGAAGTGAGAACAATGCATGTTTAGCCCAGACCTCCCAAAATGCGCTAGGAAGACAAAGGAATACTTATCCACTTTCTAACCTCCCAATAGGTGTTTTGGCTTCCTTAAAATTCTCCCCAGGGGCTTCCTATGGTCCAGAAGCTAAGACTCCACATTCCCAATGGAGGAGGCCCAGGCTTATTCCCTCATCAGGAACTAGATCCCACATGTTACAACTAAGAGTTAACATGCCAAAACTAAAGATCCTACATGCCGCAGCTAAGTTAATTAATTTATTTAAAAAATTCTCCTATGAACATTGGGGCACATGTGTCTCTTTCAGATCTGGTTTCCTCAGTGTGTATGCCCAGGAGTGGGATTGCTGGGTCATATGGCAGGTCTATTTCCAGTTTTTTAAGGAATCTCCACACTGTTCTCCATAGTGGCTGTACTAGTTTGCGTTCCCACCAACAGTGTAAGAGGGTTCCCTTTTCTCCACACCCTCTCCCTAACCCTAACCCTATATGCAAAACAGAAAAAGAGACACAGATGTACAGAACAGACTTTTAGACTCTGTGGGAGAAGGCGAGGGTGGGATGTTCAGAGAGAACAGCATTGAAACAAGTATACTATCAAGGGTGAAACAGACCACCAGCCCAGGTTGGACGCATGAGACAAGTGCTCAGGGCTGGTGCACTGGGAAGACCCAGAGGGATGGGATGGAGAGGGAGGTGGGAGGGGGGATCGGGATGGGGAACACATGTAAATCCATGGCTGATTCATGTCAATGTATGACAAAACCCACTACAGTATTGTAAGGTAATTAGCCTCCAACTAATAAAAATAAATGGAAAAAAAAAATTCTCCCAAAGCCTGTGGGGAGAATCCAGGGAAGAGAGCACAACGGCTGGAAACAGAATGCATGAGCTCCTCTCCTGCCTCTGTCACTCACGAGCTGTATGACTTACCCTATCCGTGCCTCAGTTTACTCATCTGGGAAATGAGTCATAGGTTGCCATGGAGATGAAATAAGCTATTCTTGCCATAACGCTTGTAACAATGCCTGGAATGGAGTAAATACCATAAAATATTTAATAAACATCCAGAAAATGCCCCACACCAGTACTCCTGGCTGTCCTGCCATGTTCCTTCTCTCCTACTTCAGCTGCCTGTGATGATTTCCCACTATTGTTGATAACAGAACAGCACCTAATTGTGTCTTGTGGAGTCTAGGCAACTTCCATCTCAGTTAGATTGCAACCAACCGCACTCGTGTGATTACTGAAACCACAGCTTCTCACTCTTTAATGTGTCACTCAATCAACTGAGGATCTTAAGAATTCTGATTTGGAAGCTGGGGCAGGCCTGAAATGCTCCATTTCTAACAAGCCCTCAGGTGATATCTATGTTGTAAGTCCACGGACCACACTGAATACTAGGATTCCTTTTTCTCACTGTTAAGTGAAAAACAAGCATATAAACAAAAAGAAGAGAAAGAAGATTAGAATGAAAGAAAAAGATACCCAAACATAGGTAGTTTCTACTTTTGTTTCTGCATTTTAATGTTGTCAGTGTCTGTGATTCTCTTGGCCACAAAATGGTTGCTTTGTCTCTAGCCATCAAGTCCAAGACCCAGGCAGAGAGAAGATGGAGTAGGTCACGAGGAGGGCCAGATTTTTTTTTTGGCTGCACTGTGCCTTTTGGCAGCGCATGGGATCTAGCTCCCTGACCAAGAATTGAATCCAGATCCCCTGCACTGGGAGCTCAGAGTCTTAACCACTAGAGCACCAGGGAAGTCTCAGAGGGCCAGTTCTGAGCCTGCCTCTTTAACACAAAAGCAAAAGCTATCCCACACAGCTCTGACAGTACTCTGTTTACATCTCACCGGCAAGTGTGCTTTGCTTCAAGGAAGCTTGGGAAGGTGTTTGGGCACATTCCTACACCAAAACGACTTTATTTTCTTGGGCTGCAAAATCACTGCAGATGGTGACTGCAGCCATGAAATTAAAAGATGCTCGCTCCTTAGAAGAAAAGCTATGACCAACCTAGACAGCATATTAAAAAGCAGAGACATTACTTTGCCAACAAAGGTCCATCTAGTCAAAGCTATGGTTTTTCCAGTAGTCATGTATGGATGTGAGAGTTGGACCATAAAGAAGGCTGAGCACCGAAAAATTGATGCTTTTGAACTGTGGTGTTGGAGAAGACTCTTGAGAGTCCCTTGGACTGCAAGGAAATCAAACCAGTCAATCCTAAAGGAAATCAGTCCTGTATATTCATTGGAAGGACTGATGCTGAAGCTGAAGCTCCAATACTTTGTCCACTGATATGAACACCTGACTCATTGGAAAAGACCCTGATGCTGGGAAAGATTGAAGGCAGAGGAGAAGGGGATGACAGGATGAGATGGTTGGATGGGATCACTGACTTGATGGACATGAGTTTGAGCAGGCTCTGAGAGCTGGTTATGGCAGAAAGTCCTGGCATGAAGCAGTCCATGGGGTCGCAAAGAGTCGGACACAACTGAGTGACTGAACTGAACTGAACTGCCCAAAACAAAATGGAAAAGAAAGAGAGGAATGGAAAAGGGATAAGCAACTGACAATATCAGCCAGTCTGTGCATATGCCCAGATTCATGTACACACTTCTCAGAAAATTATGGGATTAGTAAAATAGTTTCTCCCTCCTCTGGCAGAAGCATGGGCTGGTGGTGGCCTGCTGCAGGGTTGGGGACACAGAGTGTAGCAGGGCCTGCGTGGGACCTTCTGAAGGAGGTCGCCATTATCTTTAAATACCTCCACCATAGTTTGGCCTCAGGTCAAATAACAGGGAGGGAACACAGTCCCACCCTTCAACAGAAAATTGGATTAAATATTTACTGAGCATGGCCCCGCCCATCAGAACAAGACCCAGTTTCCCCCTTAGTCAGTCTCTCCCATCAGGAAGCTTCCATAAGCCTCCATCAGAGGGCAGACAGACTGAAAAATACAACCACAGAAAACTAACCAATCTGATCACAGGGACCACAGCCTTGTCTAACTCAATGAAACTATGAGCCATGCCATGTAGGGCCACCCAAGACAGACGGGTTATGGTGGAGAGTTCTGACCAAATGTGGTCCACTGGAGAAGGGAATGGCAAACCACTTCAGTATTCTTGCCTTGAGAACCCCATGAACAGAATGAAAAAGCAAAAAGATAGGACACTGAAAGATGAACTCCCTAGGTTGGTACGTGCCCAGTATGCTACTGGAGAAGAGTGGAGAAATAACTCCAGAAAGAATGAGGAGATGGAGCCAAAGCAAAAACAACACCCATTGTGGATGTGACTAATGCTGTAAAGAGCAATATTGCATAGGAATCTGGAATGTTAGGTCCATGAATCAAGGCAAATTGGAAGTGGTCAAACAGGAGATGGAAAGAGAGAACATTGACATTTTAGGAATCAACGAACTAAAATGGACTGGAATGGGTGAATTTTACTCAGATGACCATTATATCTACTACTGTGGGCAAGAATCCCTTAAAAGAAATGGAGTAGCCATCATAGTCAAGAAAAGAGTCTGAAATGCAGTACTTGGGTGCAATCTCAAAAATAACAGAAAGAACTCTGTTTGTTTCCAAGGCAAACCATTCAATATCACAGTAATGCCGATATTGATACAGGTCTATGCCCCGACCAGTAATGTTGAAGAAGCTGAACGGTTCTGTTCTATGAAGACCTACAAGGCCTTCTAGAACTAACATCTGAAAAAGATGTTCTTTTCATCATAGGGGACTAGAATGCAAAAGTAGGAAATCAAGAATTACCTGGAGTAACAGGCAAATTTGGCCTTGGAGCACAGAATAAAGCCGGGTAAAGGCTAACAGAGTTTTGCCAAGAGAACACACTGGTCATAGCAAACACCCTCTTCCAACAACAAAAGAGAAGACTCTACACATGGGCATCACCAGATGGTCAATACCAAAAGCAGGTTGATTATATTCTTAGCAGACAAAGATGGAGAAGTGCTATACAGTCAGCAAAAACAAGGCTGGAAACTGACTGTGGCTCAGATCCTTATTGCCAAATTCAGACTTAAGTTGGAGAAAGTAGGGAAAACCACTAGACCATTCAGTTATCATCTAAATCATATCCCTTATGACTATACTGTGAAAGTGACAAATAATTCAAGGGATTATATCTGATAGACAGAGTGTCTGAAGAACTATGGACGGAGGTTCGTGACATTGTACAGGAGGCAGTGATCAAGACCATCCCCAAAAAAAAGAAATGCAAAAAAGCAAAATGGTTGTCTGAGGAGGTCTTACAAACAGCTCTGAAAAGAAGTGAAGTGAAAGGCAAAGGAGAAAAGGAAAGATATACCTGTTTGATGTAGAGTTCCAAAGAATAGCAAGAGGGATAAGAAAGCCTTCCTCAGTGATCAGTGCAAAGAAATAGAGGAACACAATAGAATGTGAAAGACTAGAGATCTCTTCAAGAAAATGAGAGATACCAAGGGAATATTTCATGCAAAGATGGGCACAATAAAGGACAGAAATGGTAAGGACCTAACAGAAGCAGAAGATACTAAGAAGAGGTGGCAAGAATACACAGAAGAACTACACAAAAAAGATCTTCACGACCCAGATAATCACAATGGTGTGATCATTCACCTAGAACCAGATATCCTGGAATGCGAAGTCAAGTGGGCCTTAGGAAGCATCACTATTAACAAAGCTAGTGGAGGTGATGGAATTCCAGTTGAGCCATTTCAAATCCTAAAAGATGATGCTGTGAAAGTGCTGCATTCAATATGCCAGCAAATTTGGAAAACCCAGCAGTGGTCACAGGACTGGAAAAGGTCAGTTTTCATTCCAATCCCAAAGAAAGGCAATGCCAAAGAATGCTCAAACTATCACACAATTGCACTCATCTCACATGCTAGCAAAGTAATGTTCAAAATTCTCCAAGCCAGGCTTCAACAACACGTGAACCGTGAACTTCCAAATGTTCAAGCTGGATTTAGAAAAGGAACCAGAGATCAAACTGCCAACATCTGTTGGATCATCGAAAAAGCAGAGAGTTCCAGAAAAACATCTACTTCTGCTTTATTGACTATGCCAAAGCCCTTGACTGTGTGGATTACAACAAACAGTGCGAAATTCTTAAAGAGATGGGAATATCAGACCATCTGACCAGCTTCCTGAGAAATCTGTATGCAGGTCAAGAAGCAACAGTTAGAACTAGATATGGAACAACAGACTGGTTCCAAATAGGGAAAGGAATATGTCAAGGCTGTGTATTGTCACTCTGCTTATTTAACTTATATGCAGAGTACATCATGAGAAATGCTGGACTGGATGAAGCACAAGCTGGAATCAAAATTGCCAGGAGAAATAGCAATAACCTCAGATATGCAGATGACATCACCCTTGACATCACCCTTATGGCAGAAAGTGAAGAACTGAAGAGCTTCTTGATGAAAGTGAAAGAGGAGAGTGAAAAAGTTGGCTTAAAACTCAACGTTCAGGAAACTAAGATCATGGCATCTGGTCCCATCACTTCATGGCAAATAGATGGGGAAACAGGGTCAGATTTTATCTTTTTGGCTCCAAAATCACTGCAGATGGTGACTGTGGCCATGAAATTACAAGATGCTTGCTCCTTAGAAGAAAAGTTATGACCAATCTAGAGAGCTTATTAAAAATCAGAGATATTACTTTGCCAACAAAGGTCTGTCTAGTCAAAGCTATGGTTTTCCCAGTAGTCATGTATGGATGTGAGAGTTGGACTATAAAGAAAGCTGAGCGCCAAAGAATTGATGCTTTTGAACTATGGTGCTGGAGAAGACTCTTGAGAGTCCCTTGGACAGCAAGGAGAGCCAACCAGTCCATCCTAAAGGAAATCAGTCCTGTATATTCTTTGGAAGGACTGATGCTGAAGCTGAAACTCCAATACTTTGGCCACTTGATGCAAAGAACTGACTCATTAGAAAAGACCCTGATGCTGGGAAAGATTGAAGGCAGGAAGAGAAGGGGATGACAAAGGATGAGACGGTTGGATGGCATCACTGACTCAATGGACATGAGTCTGAATAAACTCCGGGAGTTGGTGATGGACAGGGAGGCCTGGCGTGCTGCAGTCCATGGGGTCACAAAGGTTGGACACAACTGAGTGACTGAACTGACTGAAATGACTGACTGAGGGCTTGGGATGACCCTTGATCTTTGTGCTGAATCAGCATCATTAGCATGAAATCACCCTTAGGAAGTTTCTCAAACAGTCATATACATAAGCAGGGCAGTGGAATAGTGAAAATCTGCCCACCCCTCCCATCAGCTGTTTCCCTTCTTCTATTATTTTTTAAAATAATAACTCCATTGAGACATAATTCACATACTATAAAGTTCATCCTTTTAAAGCATATAATTCAGTAGTTTTCACTATAATGACAGACTTGTATAACTATCACCTCTATCAATTTTAAAAACATTTTCAAAAAAAAAAAAACATTTTCATCATCCCAAAAGAAACTCCTTGTCCATTTAGCAGACACTCCTCACTCCCTGTTCCTCCAGCCTCGGGCAACCACTAATCTGTTTTTTATTTCTGTGGGTTTGCCTACTCTGAGTATTTCACATAAATGGGATTACACAATATGGGACATTTCACTTAGCATAATACCCTCTGTGTGCATCTATGTTGTCACAAGTGGCAAGAGTTCATTCTTTTTTACGGCTGAGTAATATTCCCTCGCACACAAATATAAATATATATATTATAACACTGTGTAGTAATACAATACATAATACATAATAATACAATACTAAGTGGGCAAGGAATTTGAAAAAGAATAGGTACATGTATATGTATTACAGAATCACTTTGTTGTACACCTGAAACTAACACAACAGTGTTTATCAACAATACCCCAATATACAATGAAAATTTTAAATAAATAAACCAAGTTAAAGCCATGGGAACTTCTTCAACAACTCACCGGACCTGCTCAGTTGTCTGTGTTGGCGGATGCTGGTCCTGGGAGCACTCTCTGGCCTTGCTCTCGGATCAATGCATTTAGCACCATTGTCTGAGTCCAGGTGTTGGGCTTTTAAAGATAAGTGGTTTGGTTGCTATTGTGTGGAGCTTGGACCAAGGGGACTTGGCTAATGGGGAGCCCCAGGCCACAGGACAAATGGCCACATGAAATTACGTCCCTTTGTAGTACTGTTGTGGGCTTCCCTTGTGGCTCAGCTGGTAAAGAATCTGCCTGCCATGCAGGAGCTACAGGAGACACGAGTTCGATCCCTGGGTCAGGGAGATCCCATGGAAGAGGGCATGGCAACCCACTCCAGTATTCTTGCCTACAGAATCCCATGGACAGAGGAGCCTGGTGGACTACAGTCCTTGGGGTCACAAAGAGTTCGACATGACGGAAGCGACTTAGCATGCACAAGGTACTGTTCTCTCCCCAGGGTGTTGTAAGAGGTGGGACATGGGTGGGGACATGCCAGTCTCTGTCCCACGTCTAGGCCTGGGGACAATCCCCCCTTCCTGGTATTCATTGCTTTGTCTCCCCTCCATCTAAGATACTTGCCTTTTCCCCTCATCCTCAAAGATGACCCAACATAGTCCTGCAACAAATAATATTTGAAAGAATAGAGTCAAAGATGGGGGCTGTTTCGAGGTTCCTTCTGCTTTCCTCCATATCAACTAATCCCTTTCAGGTGAGAGAACACAAAATCTGGTTTCCTAATTACAGCCCATGAGGGAAAAATCTACTGGGAGCACATTATGAATTAATGGCTCACTAAACTATCTTGCCATAGTATGAGTATGCTTATTATGATTATTTTTCATGCTACTACTATTATTATTTCTGAACTATTATTTTAAGTAATAGTTGGGAAAATATTTGCCAGTTTGTTGTTGTTTAGTTGCTCAGTCGTGTTCAGCTCTTTTGCGACCCCCTGGATTGTGTAGCCCACCAGGCTCCTCTGTCCATGGGGTTTCCCAGGCAAGAATACTGGAGTGGGTTGCCATTTCCTTCTCCAGGTGATCTTCCCAACCCAGGGACTGAACCTGTGTTTCTTGCACCTTCTACATTGGCAGGCGGATTCTTTAGCACTGAGCCACGTGGAAAGCCCCATTTGCCAGTTTACCCTAGGGTAAAGACAGCTTTGATTCAAATCCGAGACCTGAAAAAAGTGTCATTCAATACAGAGTCTGGCACCTACTGAAACCATCATAAATATTAGTTTTCCTTCCAGGGTGTTCACTAAGAACAGTTCCTGGTGAGGTGTTAGATATGAAGGGATGACTATTTTTCATTTTTTTAAGATGATAACCAGCAATATACTATTTCTTTTTTTTCAATCGAAGTATAGTTAGTTTACAATGTTGTGTTAGATTCTGCTGTACAGAAAAGTGATTGGGTTTTATATATATGCATTTTCAGATTGTTTTTCATTATAGGTAATTACAAGATATTGAGTATAAGGTCCTTGTGTTACATTAAAAATTAAGTATAGTTTCCTGTGCTATAAAGTAGAACCTTGTTGTTTATCTATTATCCTTGTAGTACTATGCATATATTAACACCAAACTCTTAATTTATCATCCTCTCCCCTTTCTCCTTTGGTAACCATGGATTGTTCTCTATGTCTGAGTCTATCTGTTTTGTACGTACTTTCATTTGTATAATTTTTTTAGATTCCACACATAAGTGATACCTTACAATATTTCTTTGACCTACTTCACTTAATATGATAATGTCTAGCTCCATCCATGTTGTTGCAGATAGCATTGTTTCATTCTTTTATATGACTAATATTACATTATATATATATATGCACACATCACATCTTCTTTATCCATTTATCTGTTGATGGACATTTATGTTTCCATGTCTTGGCTAAAATAAATAGTGCTGCTATGAACACTGAAGTGCATGTGTCTTTAGGGCTGGCTACCTTTTAAGTAAAGAGTGAAAATTCCAGAATTGCATGTATAGTATGATGCTATTTTTTTTTTCAAAAGCACATAGCAACAGTATGTGCATTCTATAGAAAAAAGAAACGTTTAGATAAACTTCTGTAAGGATAGACTCTAAGTGCTTTGAACAGAGGCAGGGAAAGGAAGCCTAGGACTGGCAATGGCAGCTAAATGGGACTTATCCTTACCGGTTACGCTTTCATTGTAAGGAGAAAATATTCATATGCTGTATGTACAATTAAAATAATTTTCTGACAAGTTCACTTATGATTGAAGCCCAAGTGGATGGGAAAGAAGCCAAGTAGCCCTAAGGAAGGGTATGCACAGGGCATGCTTTGCTTTCCTTCTTGGCCTTTGGGTCTCTAATATGGGGTTTCCATAACTACATGAAGTTATGTTTGTTTGTTTGAGAAAGGGACAAGGAGCCTATTTTCTGAAATCTGGTTGACTCACTGCTCCAAATACCAAAGAACTTCACCTTTCTGGGTCTGTTCCAGACCTCCCACAAACTCCTGGCAGCCCCTTGTGAAGATAACTTCAGAAGCAAAAAGGAAGAGATATGTGGTCAATGGAGTGAGAGGGACTCCAAAATATCGGTGAAAAGGCTAGCCAGGTCTGGAGGTCAAGCATAACTATCTTTACCCTCCAGAGACTTAAAAAAAAAAAAATCTCTTTATTTCTTTGGCAGCGTTGGGTCTTGATTGCAGCACACGGATCTTTGTTGCGCCATCTTTCCTTATGGCACACAAGTGCTCGGGCTTAGTTGCTCTGCGGCATGTGGGATCTTAGTTTCCTGACCAGAGATGGAATTCACATCCCCTGCCTCGCAAGGCAGATTCTTCACCACTGGACCACCAGGGAGGTCCCTCTAGAGACTTTTGCATTTCCTCTTCTGTAACACATTCGATAGATTGCATTTATCTACTCAAACTTAGCCTTCATAACAAATTCATTTTCTTTTTGGTTGTCTTATCTAATGCTACTGATCACATCTGCTGAGGACCATGAGTTTTCTCATGGAACTACTGCACTGAGATAGCATCGTCCAGTCCAAAAGCAGAACATGAAACTCAGTGCTGAACACACCCAGGTTCAGAGCCGTTCCCACCATGTCATCTCGGGTGACATACTTGACATCACTCACTTTTTGTTCTCTTATCTATAAAACGGAGATTAAGTAAACTAGTATCTGTGAATAGATTGAAACAATGCTTTTGGCTTTCATAGAGCAGGCACTCAATCCATGTTAGGGTGATGTTATCTAGAAAAGATGTTTCTGGCACTTATCAGTCACAAAATAATACAGAAAGTTACCATTCCTTGAAGCTTTTTGCTGAGAAAAAGCTCATTTTTTACGACCATGGAGTAGCAACTTCGGGCTGAGTAATTTCTCTTTCTGACACTCCATATTTCTTTTCCTTAAAAAACTTTCTTCATAGCATGTATCACCATCTAACCAATGCTATATGTGTATTTAATTAGTTTTGTTTATTGCCTGTCCCTCCACTAAGACATCATTTGGGTAAGGGCAGTGATTTGTGTCCTTCTTGTTCTCTGCTGCATCTCCAGCAGCTAGCCCAGTGCTGGCCCGTAAGAGCTCCAGAAAATGTGTTGGATGCATGAATGAATATTCCTAAATTTTCTCCACATCTGCATACAGTCCCACCATGTCAGAATGTTTGGAGTCTGAGGAACGATTCTAGTCAAGATATATATTTTAGCTTCCAGTCTTAGGTGTCTTCTTCAATTTGTTCTTGACCCATATCCACACCAGGCATCTAGCAACACAGTCTCAAATGCAGCTCACTTTCATCACTGCCAAGAAGCTTCTTTTGAAGTGTTGGATCTGGTCATGCCACTCTTTTCTGGAAGAATCTAACATTGCTTCTTGATGGTTAGGTTTCCATGTTACTTGTTTATACCAGTTAGGATGCTCCTAGATGTTTTTAAAACCAGAAAGCATACCTCCAACTGGTTTAAACAATGTGGACATGAATTGAATCCAACTAAGAGTCCAGATATGGAGTAGACAGAATCTGATTGGATCTTGTGGCTCCTGCTCCACTGACCTTGGCTAAGTCCTACATAGATTTCATTCACAGGCTTGTAGAAAGAAAGTAGCTTCAGTGATGGCCTTACTACCCTACTCAACAACATCCAAAAGAGGAGAGACCAATGTACCTTTTTTAAAATTTATTGAAGTATAATTGATTTTATGGGCTTCCCAGGTGGCACTAGTGGTAAAGAACCCACCTGCCAATGCAGGAGACATGGGTTCAATCCCTGGGTTGGAAAGATCCCCTGGAATAGGAAATGGCAACCCACTCTTGCCTGAAGAATCCCATAGACAGAGGAGCCTGGTGGGCTATGGTCTTAGGGTCGCAAAGAGTTGGACACAACTGAGGTGATTTAGCACGCACATAGTTGATTTACAATGTTGTGTGAATTTATGATGTACAGCAAATGATTCAGTTATACATACCTACTTTTAAATATTCTTGTCCTTTATGGTTTATTGCAGGATACTGAATATAGTTCCTTGTGCCACACAGCAGGACCTTGTTGTTTATCCATCCTATGTAGAATAGTTTTCATCTGCTAATCCCAAACTCCCAATCTTTCCTTCCCCTACCTCTCCTCCACCTTGGCAACCACAAATCTATTTTCTACAAGTGTGTGTCTGTCTCTGTATCATAGATAAGTTCATTTGTCTTGTATTTTGAATTCCACATATAAGTGATATCATATAGTATTTGTCTTTCTCTTCCTGACTTCACTTAGTACAATAATTTCTAGGTCCATCCATGTTGCTGCAAATGGCACTATTTTATTGTTTCTTTTTTATGGATGAGTAATATTCTATTGTGTATATATATATATATATATATACCACATCTTTTTTTTTTTTGGCTGTGCTGGGTCTTCATTGCTGCTCTGGCTTTTCTCTAGTTGTGGTGAGCCAGGACTATTCTCTAGGTGCTCGGACTTCTCACTGCGGTTGCTTCTCTTGTTGTGGAACACGGGTTCCCGGGTACATGGGCTTCAGGAGTTGTAGTACATGGGCTCAGCAGTTGTGGCCTCCAGGCTCTAGAGCACAGGCTCATTGTTGCGGCGCACAATCTGATCTGCTCCACGGCATGTAGGATCCTCCTTGGCCAGGGATCGAACCTGTGTCTCCTGCATCGGCAAGTGGATTCTTTACCACTAGGGAAGCCCCTCCCACATTTTATTTATCCATTTATCTGTCAATGGACATTTATGTGGCTTCCATGGAGAGACAAAGGTATCTTGAGTCCCTCTCTCAAACATCGTGAGTCCCTGTCTAACTTCCCTCTGGGCTAAGTTGGGTCATTGCCCCTTTGTAAATCAGTCCCTGCCTCTAGGAGAAAACCACACTCTGGCTGACCTAGGTCTGGATTTCCGAATCAATCACTGATGTGTAGGATGTAATATAGTTGGTTTTTACCAGTCAGGCTCCTCCCTTTTCCTGCTTCCACGGAGCATCAATGTCTCTAGTGGCTTCTGAATGGTTGAGAGGAGGTGGGAAGGAATAACAGAATCTGCTTCACAATACATCTCATGGCACCCTCTATACTTTTACTTCCACCACACAATTGTTTTGAATAAATATTATTCAATGAATAAAGAAATGAGTTGTGTTTCACCTGCTAAAGATGAAAAGATAGATATCTAAGAAAGCTGGAATAGCTAAGACTTCTTAAGGTTTATTATAACTAGAGCCTGGGGCTTCTCTTGTGGCTCAGTGGTAAAGAATCTGCCTGCAAGGCAGGAGACCAGGGTTTGATCCCTGGGTCAGGAAGATCCCCTGGAGGAGGGCATGGCTACTCACTCCAGTGTTCTTGCCAGGAGAATTCTATGGACAAAGGAACCTGGTGGGCTACAGTCCATGGGGTCCCAAAGAGTTGGACATGACTGAGCGACCAACAATTTCACACACAGAACCTAGGGAGATAGGGCTGGGAAGAATTTCCAGAGATTAGACCCAGTGAGTGTATCACTATTCTCCAGAGAAACAGCAATAATAGGATGTATATAGAAAGAGATGTATTATAAGAAATTGGTTCACATGATTATGGAGGCTGAGAAGTCCAGACCTAGGAGAGCCTAATGTTGTTTCAAGTCTGAGTCCAAAGCCTGAGAACCAGGAGAGCTAATGGTTTAAGTTTCAGCCTAAGTCTTGAGTCCAAATGCAGAAGACTGATGTCCCAGCTCAAAAACCGTCAAGCAGAGAGAAAGAATACTTTCTCACTCAGCCTTTTATTCTCTTCAGGCCTTCAACAGATTAGATGAGGCCCACCTACATTAGGGAGGGCAAACTGCTTGACTCATTATACCGATTCAAATGTTAATCTCATCCAGGAACACTCTCACAGACACACCTCATCCAGAAATAAAGTTTAATCAAATACCTGGGCACTCTTTGCCCCAGTCAATTTGACACATAAAATGAATTATCACAGTGGGCCACAGTCAAATTGCAGAAGGTCTTACATGCCATGATAAAAAGGGTGGGTTTATCCTATAGTCGTTTGACCATTCACACAGTCTTTGATCTCCTGCTCCATGAACTGTGCAAGGAGGTAGGGATAAGATGATGAAATAATGCAGATATGAGCCGTGACCTTAAGGAAGAAAGGGGAGAAACAGTTGCACACGGCCCCTGACCCCCACCCCGGTATCTGCAGGGAATTTGTTTCAGGACCCCTTGCAGACACCAAAATTCATGGATGCTCAAGTCACTTACATAAAATGCCGTAGTGTTGCATATAGCCTACACACATCCTCCCATATACTTTAAATTAGCCCTAGATGCTTGGCACTCTTATGGATGCAGGTACCATTGGGTACCTTCTTGCAGAGCAAGTTGAAGGTAGCCTTTCTTATCTATGAGCTTCTTGCACTTTTCTGGGAACACTGATGCTGCTTCAGCATTAGTCAATGAGGATTCCCCCTGACCCCATCTTTAAGTTCTCGAGCCTGTAGTTCTTTACAAAGCCAGCCAGCCAACCCCTACCATCCTGCATTTTCTTCCTCTCACTCTCCTTGAGCCCCTCCCATAACCTCTATGCTCACAGAGGCTGGATGCTTTTTTATGCATAAGTTTGCCACCATCGGGAACATGTTTCTGTGACATGTCTTCTGACCACACACTTAATGCTTGCTCAGTCTTTGCAAGTACCTTGTTATGAGCAGAGACCGTATTTGCCATTGTAGGGCCAGCACTGACTCTTACACAAATTTCAGCTTTTTTCTGCATCTCTGTATAAACGCTCAGTTCGTTCTTAGCAACCCGACTCCCGCTTTGGCAAGCCTCATGCCGCTTTTCAAAAGATTAAGATTTCTGTTTTCTTGTCGAGAGATGGCACTTTCTGCTCCCTCTTAGCCTTTGAGGGATTGCTTTGACCACTTAATTGCTCTTTAGAAGCTATTTTTTCTTCACAAAAACAAAGAGTTCACCTAACACAAGGAGCAAGAGAAGGAATGGTGAGGTGAAGGATGCTCAAACAAGGAGTGCTGGAGAGACTCTGAGGACCTATGAGGGGCCCTGAGGCTGCAACAGGGCACAACTACACATCACTGCATTCGTGTGGATTCAGATTAGTGCTCCATATGCAGCAAATTCAAGTGTTGCTTTTTGGAACTTTCTGGAATAATTATTTTTCATATTCTTTCGATCTGAAGTTGGTTGAATCCACACATGTGGAACCCAGATACAGAGGGCTGACTGTAGAGACACTGGATAGCTAATTATCTAGATGCTATCTCCTCTGGGAAGGCCTCTCTCACTGCTCACCCCCTGTTCTCCAGGGGGAGCCAGTCTCTCCCTCCTCTGGGCTTGCAGGGTCCCCTGAGAAGGTAATAACACAACAGGTCTAAGAGCACTGTCCTAAGTGCATGCATTCACTTAGGTAGACCTCAAACAGCTCTATGTGATGGACACCAGGATCGTCCATCCCCTTTTAATGAGAATATAAGTAACTTGGGGCTTCCCTGGGGTCTCAGTGGTTAAAAAAAAAAAATAACAAAAAATCCATCTGCCAATGCAGGAGACATAGAATTGACCCCTGGGTTGGGAAGATCCCCTGGAGAAGGAAATGGCCACCCACTCCAGTATTCTTGCCTGGGAAATCTCATGGACAGAGGAGCTTGGAGGGCTACAGTCTATAGGGTCACAAAAGAGTCAGACAAGACTTAGTGACTAAATAATGACAACAACATAAGTAACTTTCCTGGAAACACAGAGCCAGTAAGTGGTAGATTGAGGCCTGAACCCACCAGTCCCACTCCAAAGAGCAGGCTCCTCAACACCATGCTAGGTAATGGCCCTGAGCGGGTGTCGGCATCATCCCCATTTTATAGATGAGAAGACTGAGGCTCAGGCTAGGATGTGCCTAACGCCACAGAGTTTAGGAGCTGAACCTGAAAGCAGACGGGTGGCAGAGACTGAGCTTCTTCCCATCACGCCTCTGCAGCAGCCCTGAAGAGGCCTCTCCGGAGGCACCATGCTGTATAATGTTTGGTTACTTCCCCGTCTCTCTCTGTTCAGAGGGAGACTCCTCAGGGCTAAAGAAAGACTGGATCCAGTCCCCTCCGTTTCTTCAACTCTAGCACAGTTTGGGCATTTAATCCAACATGCAAAAATGTGTGCTGAATGAATGAAACGATGAATGAATGAATAACCGTTAGGGAAGTTCCCAGACCCAGGGTAGGGCCTGTGATCGAGAGGGTTTGGAAATATTCTCAGCAAACTGGCGAAGTGTATGAGCCTGTTTCCTCAACCTCAGGAAGAAACAAAACCCTTGAAAAGGAAGAAAGAAAATGGGGCGTAACAAGGATTCCGGGCTGGATTCCATGACGTCACCCTTAAGTTGGATGTCTGGACTGGTAAACAAAGGCTCTTGTGACAGGGGCCCTGGCTGGCCACTCGGCCGCGTTGGGGAGGCAGGGAAAGCGGCCTGCCTCAACGCTGGCCTCCACCCCAGCTTTAGCCCAGGCGCCTCTGCATTCAGCAGGTATCTCGTCCAAGGGAAAACCAGGACAGGAAATCACGTTGCCATGGAGACCAGAGAGGCCCTTCCAGACACAGGGGAAAATAAACACGTTCTGGTTGGACTTAACCCCCACGAAGCCAGGGTGGTCTCACCACCTCGTCCGAGAGGTCCTGGTTTTCCTTAGAAACGGCCAGTGGCCTCTCCTCCAAGGACTGAGTGACAATTCCAGCCCACTCGGGGTCCCTGGGGCAGGGTCACCCCAGGGCTGAAGGAGGAAGCCATTTTTCTGCCCCGACCTAAGACCTCCATCTCCTTCACAGCGCAGGGCTCCCTGCTGACAAGGACTGACATTGCACTTGGTGCTTGCTGGGTGCCAGGCAAGATCTGTGAACTCCCCCAACCCTCATGACAACTGCTGAGGGAGGCCTTGCGTTACTCTCATATCCATTTTACTGCCGAGAAAACTGAAGCACAGAGGCACTGTGACTCACCCAAGGTCACCAGATAGTTGATGCTGGCACCAGAATTTGACGGACTTGGAGAGTTCTTTGGCAACAGGGCATAGTACTTAAGAAGACAGCACTCTTGGAATTCCCTGGCAGTCCAGTGGTTAGGACTCCACGCTCACTGCTGAGGGCCTGGGTTCAATTCCTGGTTGGGGAACTAAGATTCTACAAGCCACATGGTGAAGCCAAAAAAAAAAAAGAGAGAGAGAGAGACAGGACTTTGGAACCTCCAAACTTAGCTGTGTGACCTTGAGCAAGTTAATCAGTGTCTCTGAGCCTCAGTTTCCCCACCTACTTGAAGCACTGTTTTAGGATTACATTCAATGCACATTTACCGAGCACTTACTGCATACCAGGCGCTATGTTGGGCCTTGAAAGTACAGTGGGATGGAAGGCAAACACAATCCCAGGATCAAGCAGCTTGTACATGAACAGGGGGAAGTGCTCCCCCACCCTCCCTGGAGCTCTGAGGCAGGAAGGAGTTGGCCCCTTGGAAGAACTGGAAGAAAGCCAGAAGGGCTGCAGTTCGACCATAGATTTTCCTCTAATTGGAAGAGGTGGGGTTTGAGCCGAAGCCTGATGCTGTGAGATTACAGAAGAAAGTCAGGTTTCAAGGGCACTGTCGGGGGTCAGTCCTGCCTGAAGGGGTCTGGACTGGTGGTTCGCTAGCCAATTCCAGACGAAGAACTAAGTTTGGCCAGTCTGCTTGTTTTTGTATGGGCTTGCCAACTAAAAATGGCATTTACATTTTTAAGTCATTGAAGAAGAATTTGAAAGAATATTACTCTGTGACATGTGAAAATTATGTGAAATTCAAATTTCCATGTCCATAAATAAAGTTTTATTGGAACGCAGCCATGCTCACACTGATGCAGCGGCTCTGGCCACTCTGGCGCCAAGCCAGAGTAGTTGAATAGTTGGGACAGAGATGTATGGCCTATGGAGCCGAAAATACTGAATGCTTGACTCCTGATAGAAGGAAGTTTCCGAGCCCTGGACAAGATGCCTCTGGCTTTGGGTGGTGGTGGTGGTTTAGTTGCTAAGTTGGGTCTGACTCTTGAGACCCCATGGACTGTAGCCCCACCAGGCTCCTCTGTCCATGGGATTCTCCAAGGATACTAGAGTGGATTGCCATTTCCTTCTCCAGGGGATCTTCCTGACCCAGGGATGGGACCTGGGTCTCCTGCACTGCAGGCAGTCTCCTTCATTGCAAGCAGATTCTTTACCGACTAAGCCACCTGGAAGCCCCTGGCTTTGGGTAGTAGAGTGTAATTAGGGAGAGACTGTGCATCAGAACCTTTGAAGGGCAGCAAGGCCGGGAAGAAGCAGTTCCCTGCAAGTTAGAGGTGATGCGAGTAACAAGGTGCTGGGTACCACAGGTGTTCACGCCTGACGTCCTCACCACGGTAGGTTAAGAAGATGATTCTCACTTCACACATGAAGAAAAGGACTAATGCCCTCAGAACCTGCCCAAGGTTATGCAGCTGGTAGGTACAGGGTCAGGATTTAAACATGGACGGTTTGTACCCCGCCACCTCTCCCAAGTGGCTTCAGTGATGAGATAGGTTTCCCTGGGGATGCCCTGCTAGACTTCCAGCTGACCTGGGCTACCAGCTCACCTGTCCCAGAAGCTGCAGGAGAGCCTTCTGTGGCCACCCCAGCACCTGTGATCCTGCTTTGTATTCAGGGACTTTCTTCTTCTTATTTATTTATTTATTTTGGCCGCGCTGGGTCTTTGTCGCTGCCCATGGACTTTCTGCAAGCAGGGACTACTCTTTATCGGGTTGCACAGGCTTCTCAATGTGCTGGCTTCTCTTGTTGCAGAGCACAGGCTCTACAGCGCAGGCTCAGGAGCAGTGGCACACGGACTTAGGGGTTCCAAAGCATCTGCGATCCTCCCGGACCAGGGATGGAACCCATGTCCCCTGCATTGGCAGTGGATTCTTAACCACTGGACCACCATAAGGAAGTCCTAGGACTTCACTGTTTGACAAAGTGATTATTGTGACTACCGTCTGCTGGCCCTCAGAAGCAGGTTCCTTAGCACTTCACAGCATAGGGCTCGGGAGCCCTCCAGAATTAGCTGCGTGACCTTGGGCAAGTTAATTAATTTCTCTGAGCTTTAGTTTCCCCTTGGGATATAAATGACTACCTTGAAGGAAGCTGTTGTGAGGGTTAAAGTCAGGAACACACTTACTGAGCACTTACTGTTTGTGCACTTACCTTGTGCTTTGGGGAGGCTAAAAAAAAAAAAAAAGGACTATTCAAACGGTGCCCTTACTCAGGGGCTTCCCATTGGTTCTGACCACTAGGGAGCCCCAGAAGGTAAGGAAGTTGGAAGAACTTAATCTCCAGCTTGCACCCTGCTGGGTGGTGATACCTTAGGGTCACAGCTCCTGCGTGGTGGTCTTCACCACACAGGCTTCTCGGTCTCCAGGTGACAGTAGCCACTCTTGCCTTTCAGGTCTAGAGGTGATAAAACAACCCAATGTAATTAGTCCCTGGGGATACTTATGGTTTTTCTGACATACTGTCCTCCCTCGGAAAGGTTTCTTTATTAAATGCCCCTTAAATTACCTGATTTGAGTGTGCCTCCCCTTTCCTGCTGGGACCCTGACTGGCACACTCTTCATTTAAATTAATTTTCCAAGCATGGTGGGCTCATTATATCCTGCCCAGTCTCACAAAAGATCTGTGGGAACTCTCTCCAGTGCCCCAACACAATATTTGTAGTTGAAAACCCCATCACAACTTTATGTCAGAGATAAATTATATCCCATACTGGTGAGGGTATAGGGGACATAGATATTTTTATACGCTGATGGGTAGGAATGTAATGTGATAGAGACTAAACACAGGCAAATTTGGCAACATGTTTCAAAATTTTGGGACCCCGTGGACTGTAGCGCGCCAGGCTTCTCTGTCGATGGGATTTTCCAGGCAAGAATACTGGAGTGGGTTGCCACTTCCTACTCCAGGGGATCCTTCTGATCCAGGGATCGAAACCATGTCTCTTGTATTTCCTGCATTGGCAGGAGATTCTTTACCACAGCGCCACCTGGGAGTCTCAAATTTTAAGATATCCCTTTGACTTAGTAACTTCATCTTCAGGAATTTATCTCAAGAAAATAATCATACAAGTGTGAAGCAATGTTCTATTGTATTAATAGTCAAACCAATCATCTACTGGCAGTTGATGAGATAAATTAATTCACTCACTGGATATTTTTAGAATACCTACTAAGCTTCAAGCACTGTTCTAGCCCCTAAGGATCTAGTGGTAGGCAAGTCTGTTGAAGTCTTATATGCTTGTGGAGCTTACATTTTAGCAGTTGAATTAATTACAGCACATGTGTATAAAGAATGACATGCAACAAGACAACAAAATTAGTAGCTCCAAATGTATGAGTATAGAAAGATATTCATGATGTATGATTAATAGAAAGAAAATCTGGCTACAGAACAGGAAGTAAAATAGGATCCCATCTTTATTTAATTAATTTAAAAGAAAATATAGAAGAATATGAAGCAAATTGTTAATAATTATTGATTGAGACAATGAGGTAATCATGACCTTTCTTTTTCTATTTTATGCACCTCTATTATTTGAGTTTTATTGGAATAAGCTTTACCAATTAAAAAAAGCTATTTTCACTTGGAACAATAAAATCTCTAAGCCTGCTTCCTTCCTTTTAAAGTAGTATTTATTTTTTTAGGGACTTCCCCAGTGGTCTAGCGGTTAAGAATCCAGCTTCTAATGCAGGGGATGTGGGCTTGATCCCCGGTTGGGGGACTAAGATCCCACATGCCATGGGGCAGCTAGAGAGCCTGTGTGCTGCAACAAGAGAAGCCAGAGAGCTGCAACCAGAGAGAAGCCACTACACAACCACAACTAAGCCCGTGTGGCAACGAAGAGCCTGCACAGCCAAAATGAAAAATAAATAAATGAACTAAAAAAATAAAGTGGTGTTTGCTTTTTTTAATAGCAACAGTTATACCTAAACACATTCTTTGTGTTAAAATTTCTAGAGATACAGGCAAAGTTTCAGTTCTTCTTAACCACACTCAGGGAAGCATGCTATGACTTGATATGTTTACCTCCAGACTTATTTCCAGATATTTACATACATTTACTTGTAGCTACAGAAGTATATTGTGTATTGAGGTTTTTTTTTTCTTTTACATGAATGATATCCTACAATAAGCCTTCTTTTGTTTCCTAAGATTTATTTATTTATGGCTGTGATGGGTCTTCATTGCTGTGTGCAGGCTCTCCCTAGTTGTGGCAAGTAGGGGCTACTCTTCATTGAGGTACTTGGGCTTCTCATTGCAGTGGCTTCTCTTGTTGAAGAGCATGGGCTCCAGGTTCACAGGCTTTAGTAGTTACGGCACATGGGGTTAGTAGTTGCAGCTCATGGACTAAGCTGATTCTCGGCATGTGGGATCTTCACAGGCCAGGGATCGAACGTGTGTCCTCTGCATTGGGCAGGTGGATTCCTATCCATTGGGTCTCCAGGGAAGCCCTACAATAGGTCTTGTTCTTCACCCTGCTTTCTAAAATTCAATGTTGTAAATGTCTTACATTTTAATCAATAGATTGATTTCATTTCTCTTAACCATTCCATAGTATTCATAGCATGGTTAAACCAAGTTAATTTAGGACTTTAGAAGGTTTAGAGCATGCAGTTTAAAATTGAGCCCTAGGTCATATGTGACTTATCTATTTTTACACAATAAATTACCCCAGAATTTAGCAGCTTAAAACAACCATTATTTACTATCTCACAGAATCTGTGAATAAGAATCTTTCAGAAGTCTGCACTCAATGTGTTACCCAGGACTGTGGTCTCATCTGATGGCTCAAGTGAGAGAGAATCCACTTCTGAGTTCACACACATGCTCGTTGGCAAGCCTCTTTGCTGCCTGTTGGCTAGAAGGTCTTCCTCAAGACCTTCCTTGACAAGACCTTCCTTGTCAAGTGGATCTTCCCAGAATCCAGCTCACAACATAGTAGCTGTCTTCCCTCAGAAACAGCAAGCAAGAGAAGGCATGAAAAATGGAAGCCAGAGTCTCTTTGTCACCAAATCTTAGAAGTGACATCCTATCACTTTTGCTATTTTCTATTCATTTGAAATAATTCACTAGATCCAGTCCACATGCAAGGATGAAGAGATTATACAAGGGCAGGGATATCAGAGGACAAGAATCATTGTGGGCCATCCTGGCCATTACCTACTCTGGGAAAATAAGCAACCACAAGAACAATGGATATGATGAAAGATAATAGAAGCAGCACAGGTAATTCAAGGCAGGAGCTTCTTAAGGACTTATCCATTCATTCCACAAGTATGTACTGAGCCCAACCCACGTGTATTAGGCCCAGACACTACTCTAGGTTCTGAGGATAAAATGGTGAACAAGACAGACCAAGCTCAGGCTCTCTTGGAGTTTATAGTATAGCAGAGGCAAGCAAGGCAACTAGAGAGATCGTGAGCAAGGAAAGAAGACAGTGGTCGTGTAATTCATGAGGGGTTTGATAGGTAGACTCACCATAGTCTGCTGGTGAGCTGAATGTGATGAGGGAGGGAGAGGGAAGAGTTGAAGATAATTCCCATGTTTCAAGGTTAGGCAGCTGATAGACCCTGGTACCTTGTCCAGGGGGGAAGAAAACTAGAGGGCGAATAGACTTAGGTAAGGACAATAAGCTCAGTGTTGGATGTGATGAGGTTAAGGAATCTCTGGGACAACCAGGTGATACTCAGGAGGCAATTGGACACCAATCTAGCAGCTCAATGGGCTTCCCTGGTGGCCCAGATGGTAAAGAACCTGCCTGTAATGTGGGAGACCTGGGTTCGATCCCTGGGTTGGGAATATCCCCTGAAGAAGGGAATGGCAACCAACTCCAATATTCTTGCCTGGAGAATTCCATGGACAGAGAAGCCTGGCAAGCTACAGTCCATGGGGTCACAAAGAGTCAGACACAACTGAGCAACTAACACACACACACACACACACACACACACACACACACACACACACACACTAGCAGCTCAGCAGGGATGCCTGGACTCAAGACAGAAAATAAGGCATCAAGGGGAATTTCCCTAGTGGTCCACTGGTTAAGAATCCACCTTCCAATGCAAGGGATGAGAGTTTGATCCCCGATCAGGAACTAAGATTCCACATGCCATGGGGCAACTAAGCCTGCAAGCTACAACTAGAGAGCCCGCATATTCTGGAGCCCACATGCCATAACTACTGAGCCCATGCACCACAATGAAGATCCTGAGTGCTGCAACTAAGATCAGATGAGCCAAATAAATAAATGCATATTTTTAAAAAAATAATCAAAAGTCATCTTGAAAAAAAGTTTTTAAAAAGAGACAAAAAGTAGTTTTCCAAGTGGCACTAGGGGTAAAGAACCCACCTGCCAATGCAAGAGACATAAGACAGCAAGTTTGATCCTTGGGTTGGGAAGATCCCCTGGAGGAGGGCATACAACCCACTCCAGTATTCTTGCCTGGAGAATCCCATGGACAGAAGAGCCTGGCAGGCTATGGTCCATAGGGTTGCAAAGAGTAGAAAACGATTGAAGCAGCTTAGCACACACACACTGTTTAAGGTAAAAGAAGTGCTTAAAAAAGACAAAAAAAAAAAAAAATCAATGGTGCAGTGGTGATATTTGCATGTGTGCTAAATCATTTCAGTGGCATCTGACTCCTTGTGACCCTATGGACTGTAGCCCGCCAGGCTCCTCTGTCCATGAGATTCTCCAGGCAAGAATGCTGGAGTGGGTTGCCAGGCCTGCCTCCAGGGGATCTTCCCGACCCAGGGATCAAACCCACACCTCCTCTGTCTCCTGCATTGGCAGGTGGGTTCTTTACCACTAGCACCACCTGGGAAGCCCCCATTGGTGATATTTAAGCCACACCAATAAATGGAGAAAGGAAAGAAGAGTAGTGGAACCCTGACAAATAGGAACGCCTCTAGGGTAAGTAAGAGGAAAGAGAAGGCAAAAAGAGAGAGAAGATAAAGAAACAGTCAGAGAGGCATGAGGAAGCATCACAGATTCTGCAGGAGAAGAGAACTGGAAGAAAGAGGAGTCAACAGCTTTGTCTAACCCAGTCAAGATGTCTCCCTTGGGGCAAAGAGAAGGTCATCAGTGACCATGATGAGAAGTGCTTCGGAAGTGTAGAGTAGGAAGGCAAGAAGGTTGAGAAGTGATTGAGGGATGGGGAAGTAGAGATAGAGAAAGTAAACCATTCTTGAGTTTTGTTTTTTTTTTTTAATCCCATTGGCACGTAGATGAATACTGAGGCATTATCTGAATTAAACGTCCATCCTAGATGCTATTAAATCTCTGGGAGGCTGTCAGCTCTTATTTTCTCATTCAGTCCTAATATTTTGGTTGTAAATAGTTCCATTAGGCAAGAAGAATAATATTGCTTTGGACGAGTGGGGGCAAGAGTAGAAAGAAAAGTCGGAGAAGGGGGCACATCTATCTGACTGTGAGGTTGTGTATCCTCCAGTCGACAGAGAAGCAGAAGTTTCCAGGAGTGAAAAGGCTGAGGTGCTGGGAAGTTCTAGATTCCTCGTGGGTACTTAGTGTCTCCTCTCTAAACAGAATCTCCTTCCGAAGCCAAAGTGTGTCCATATCCTTTAGCAAGATGGAATTTTTTTTTATTTTGGTTGCATCGCACAGCAGGTGGGATCTTAGTTCCCCAACCAGGGATTGAACCCAGGTCCCCACAATGAAACTGTACAGTCATACCCCCTGGACCTCCAGGGACTTCCCGGAAAGATGGAATCTTAGGAAATTCAGGCATTTACGAAGTAGGAAGAATCTCAGCTTTTCTCAGGTGAAGTATCTTTTTTGGATGTCTGCAGTTTCGGTTTGTTCTTTCTGTCCAGAAAAGGCCTTGCTTCTTTAACTTTTCTTCTTCCCTTTGGGATCAGAAAATTGCCTGACATTGGCGGTGTTGGCTGGAGAGTTGGAGTGAATTGAGGGACATGGCTCCTTTGGCAGTCTGTTCATCATTTTTCTTGCAATTCTTTTGAAAAAATGTTTACTTCACATAATTGTTCAGATTTAAACCAAACTGTATATGGGTGTGTATGTGTGTTGGGTGGCATGAGAGGTATTTTAAGACAAATAGCGGGTAAAAAGCTTCCTTCGCACGTGTATCCTTCTGTCATGATACAGAACAATTTGTCTGCTTTTATGTGTCACTCTGTTGCAATGGAGAAGAAAGGATGTCCCGGCCTCCACCTGCAAACCAGGCTCTGTTACTTGCAAAGTCCCTTTCTAATTGGGCTCCTGCTGGCTCAGATGGTAAAGAATCTGCCTGCAATGCAGGAGACCTGGGTTTGATCCCTGGGTGGGGAAGATCCCCTGGAAAAAGGAATGGCTACCCACTCCAGTATTCTTACCTGGAGAATTCCAAGGACAGAGGAGCCTGGCGGGGTACAGTCCGTGGGGTTGCAAAGAGTCAGACATGACTGAGCGACTAACACTATGACTAACGTTTACCTTTCTAACTAATCCCCAAATTACTAATCCACCCAAGAAACTGGCAACTTGCTGCTTGTGGACCCATCGAATCATTTGATACTGTTTTACTTTTGAATCACAAGTTGGAAAGAAAAGGTAGACCATTTAAGAACATTAACATTTGACCTGAATCAGCCTTCTATTGAGAAGAGATGCCCAGAGCTGGGAAATCTGAGAACTAACTTGCCATTGGGATTTTCCTGTCCACTTGCTTTCCAAACAATCATATCTAAACAGCTGTTTTGTTCTTATCATGTGTGACTTCCCATTTCATTTTATTAATACATGTTCAAACACGACTTGCATTTAAAAAACAGGTCAGTTTTGCAAAATGTGACTGTCAATAAAAATGATCTGTAATCTGTAGAATTTACTCCTTGGGAGAGACTCATCCAGGTCTGATGTGATGGTTCTCTACCAGATTTTCAGCATCTATAAATAACATGCACCTTCGAGGCAATTTGTGTAGCTCCTTCCATTTTCTCCTCCTCCCTGTGATAATGCTTCTGGGGACTGAACCACTGCTGTGTTATATCATTACCCTTAGTGTTAAGATTCCCAGCCAGTTCTTTTCCACTGCACTGAATTCCGAAGCTCCACTGTTATTTTTTCACTTCTTGACCTATTTCCTCTACCTTTCCCAAGTTCCTCTTTAGTTGCATTGATACAACCTTCTCCTGTGTCATCTCTGCTTTTCCTGCTTCCAGTAAGGCTTTTGTTAAGTGGATGTTTTGTTAAATTTCCTTTGTATCTGCCTCTTTTTTTCACTCTTGGCCTATTATCTCATTGAGCGTAGACCATTTTTCAAACATGCTGCCTTCTTTGCAGTAAATCTTTGTTATCGGGAGAAACATTTTCTTCTGAGCTCTTTCATCTAGGTAATTTATCTCATGCTATTAAATATTTTCATAAGTCCCAAGATTGTATTTTTATTCATTAATAATATATTAGTTAGCTTAATTTGATCTATATATGGAATGCTTTTAGATTGAATAGATGTTTCAACCAACATTTGGAGCAGGAGGGCAGAAGGTCACTAACTCTGTTTCTATAGCATATTCAAGACTAGACCGGACCTTACTTTATTCAGAATCCCTGAAGCTTAGTGCTTGGCTCTCAGTAGTTGTCAAAACTTGCTGGGTGTTTCTATCATACAACTGAGGTGAGAACCACTGCTTATTAAGGATAAGTGGCTTATTAAGGATCGGTGGAAGCCAAAAACACCCAGCAAAGCTAGCAACATAGCACTGAATTTTGACCAAAGCAGGTGGCACTAGTGGTAAAGAACCGGACTGCCAATGCAGGAGATGTAAAAGACTCAGGTTCGATCCCTGAATCAGGAAGATCCCCTGGAGGAGAGCAGCTCACTCCAGTATTCTTGCCTAGAGAGGCCCATGGACAGCTGAGCCTGATGGGCTACAGTTCATAGGGTCGCAGAGTTGGACACAACTGAAGTGACTTAGCCACGCACGCATGTACAGATAAAGCAGTGAAGATGTTTATGAAGTTCAAGTCTATTATAACTTTATTTTCTTAAAATAAGAAAGTGACAAATCTCAGCAGGAGCCTTTAGGCCTATTGCTAAGGCTAGTTTTGAAAGTAAATTTTGGACACAGTGCTTTTAAAAGAAATACTTTTGATATTGTTGCTAATGTTGATGTTGTTTTGATATCACGGATGTTTTTTAAAGGCTACAAAAATTATAGTGCATATTCCTGACTCCCTTTCTGAGGTTGTTTTATGTTTTGATGGTATCTGAGGCCAGGCTTTGCTGCTAAGAATAATGGAGTCTAAAGTGGTTGCAATATAAGTAGTACATAAGTGGGAACTTTGGTCTGTTTTCATTCACAACTGCATTTTTTACTTGGTGAACATCACATGGTGGTCTTGCAAAAATATTTCCTGAGTGAGTTGTTGAAGGGTTGTTTCACTGCTTAGGTTAGTGGAATTCTCCCCTGACATCCCCTGTTTTCCTTACCTTTGCCTGAGACATGGCCCTTGCAAAGGGAACCCTCTGACATCCTTAGGTGGGCAAGGCTCTGTCCTCTCTCTCTGGGAAGGCAGCGGAGCCATGATCCCAGGACATGAACTTTGAAGCCTGGTGGCTCAGATCTGAGTTTGCTTCTGACATCTAATAGCTGCATTACCTTTGGACTTGGGCAAGTGACTTAAGCTTTCTTTTCTATACTCTCTCACAATCTTACTATGAAAATGTCCACAGATACAGAAAAGTTGAAAGAATAGTGCAATTATATATTAATAAATGATATATGATAAACATAATAGTAATATATGATGTGCTATTTTTTTAAGATTTTTTCTTGAGGTGGACCACTTTTAAAGCATGCCGTGCTGCAGTCCATGGGGTCACAAAAAATCGGACATGACTTACTGACTGAACAAAAACAATTTTTAAATTCTTTATTGAATTTGTTACAATATTTTCTCTGTTGTACGCTTTGGTTTTTTGGCTGCAAGGCATGTGGGATCTTAACTCCCAGATCAGGGATCGAACCCACACCCCCCTGCACTGGAAGCTGAAGTTTTAACCACTGGACAGTCAAGGAAGTCCCTGTAATTGGTAACCCAATAATGAACCACCTAGACTCAATATTTGCTAATATTTTGCTATATTTTCTAGGTTTGCATACATGCATATGTACAAGGATTATATATTAATAATTTAAAAAAAAAGATCTTTGTCCTAGGTTCAGGGCGCACAGCTCCTAACACCCTTGAACTCTAGAGTGATGAGTGTCTTTTGTATGCTAATGAGACGATTGGTGTGTAGGGGCCATTATATAGCTTCAGAGTCGGTACTGGTCCTCAGAGAGACCTAGTCTTGATGGCAGGGTTGGAAATATCAGCTTCACCTTTCTCCCGGGAAAAGAGAGGTGCGAGAGATATGAGCTAAGCACCCATGACCAATGATTTAATAATTTCTGCCTGTGTAAGGAAACCTCCATAGAAACCTCTGAATGATGGCATTCAGAGAGCTTCTGAGTTGGTGAACACATCAACAATCACGTCAGTGGTGGTGAACATCTCAATACTTCGAGAGGACAGCCAATATATGGAGAAGGCATATATCTCCTCCATATGTGGAGAGGGCATCCACCCTGCCCTATGCGTCTCTTCCATTTGGCTGTTCCTGAGTTGTATCCAGTATAGTGTTGTTTTCTCAAAGTTCTTTTCAACTTTCCCTTATGGTACTTGTTGACTATCGGTCTCGTGCCAGTATTCTGCCTTAGATGGAGTTTACCACCCTCTTTTTAATTGCTAAGTCATGTTCAGGTCTTTTGCAACCCCAGGGACTATAGCCCGCCAGGCTCTTCTGTCCACGGTATTTCCCAGGCAAGAATACTGGAGTGGGTTGCCATTTCCTTCTCCAGGGGGTCTTCCCAACCCAGGGATTGAATCCACGTCTTCTGCATTGGCAGGTGGATTCTTTACTGCTGAGCCACCAGGGAAGCCCGTCCTGTTTAATAAAGTCCAAAAATTTAAGTGAATTGTTTTCCTAAAGTTCTATGAGTCATTCTAGCAAATTATCAGATCTGGGGAGGGGGCTGTAGGAATTCCCTGAATTTATAGCCCATCAGTCAGAAGTACAGGTGACAGCTAGGGCTCATGACTGATATTTGAAGTAGGGCAGTCTTAGTCTTAGCCTTAGTCTGAGCCCTTACCCTGCGGAATCTGTGCTAACTCTAGGTGTGTGTGGGCTCAGCTGCTGTCGTGTCCAACTCTTTGTAACCCCATGGACTATAGCCCTCCAGGTTCCTCTGTCCATGGGATTCTCCAGGCAAGAATACTGGAGTGGGTTGCCATTCCCTCCTCCAGGGGATCATCTGGACCCAGGGATCGAACCCCTGTCTCTTGCATCTCCTGCATTGACAGACATATTCTTTACCACTGCATCACCCAGGAAACCCAACTCTGGGTAGTTAGTGTTAGACTGAACTGGACTGTAGGACCCTCCACTCCTGTCCAGAGAACAAGAGAACTGGTTGCTGGTGTTGGAAAACATCACAGAGTAAGTACATGTACAGGTAAATCACAAGCATCATTACAATTCTCCCTGAAATATTTTGGTGTGTCTCACCTAAAAATAACATGCACCAACAGAAGCGCCCTATGTAGCATTTTCACACTTAGCAAAAATTAACAATTTTCTAATGTCATCTAACATGCAGTCCATATTCAGATTTTTCCAAATGTCCCTTAAATGTCTTTTATGGCTGTTTCTATTTTCCATATCAAGATTCAAGTAGGAGCACAAATTCCACCTGGTTTTGATGTCTCTTTACTTTCCTCTTGTCTAGAAAAGATCCCTACCCCTTCATCAATGTCATTGGGAAGCGTCCAGGCCAATTATCTAGTGGAATGTCCCACATTCTGGATTCCTGTGATTGTTTCCTCAGGCAGGGGTGTGCTATTTAACTTTTCTAGGCTTATATCCCCATCTGTGAAATGGGTATCCTTGTTAGGATAGGATAGTAGTAGCTGCCGCTGGCTACTCCACACGGTGGATGCGAGGATTAAATGCAGAGATGCTTGGCAAGTGCTTAGTCTGGTATTTGGCACACAATAAATGGTGCTATTGTCATCACAATCAGCATCCTCTCATCACCACCACCATCCTCAGCACCCCAGGTTCCACGCTGCAGTGACATATGAACTCGCCTGATCCTTTCCTCACCCTTCTGGGATCTCTTAGGCTCATTTTGCTCTGTTCCTTCTGTCCTGGAGAGCTTAATTGATTAAATGCATCTCTCACTAGCCCCTCCAAGAACGGGTGGCTAACCTTTACCCATCCTCCTAGGGACACGCTCTTTGTTCAGAATCACCGCTGCATCACCCCAGAATGGCTCAGACGATCGCGAGGCGCTGACCGGTGTGGTGCCCACCCAAGAGGGAAGTGAGTGCTTCGTCATTGTTGGTTCTGGTGGTGACCTTGGTGCGGAGGTTGTCGGTGCTGCAGCTGCTGCAGTGCTGATGGAGGGATGCTGGGGGAAGGAGATTGGCTGGCGAGGGAGGAGAGGAATGTGCTGCCAGAAGACTGGGCTCAGAGCCAGATGCTAATTACAATGGCCTGGGGGTGCTGGTACCCGCTGTCAGCGTCATCTAAGAAGAGGGGGGAGCTGGTGGGATTGGGGGAGGTGAGAGAAACAGGAAAGGTGAGAGGGACTGACAGGTTGGAGAAATCCACTTGTTCCCCTAGGGTCCACCCTCCCTTCAGACCCAAGCTGTCTGGGAGAAATCGTGGCTGTCACCATAGCAACAGCAGCAGCTGATGCGTGATGCATGGTGTCTTTATTAGAGAACCTCGGTCAAGCTTGTGCCAGTATTTTTCCATCTGAATCTCATTTCTTCAGTAAAACGAGAGGCTGGAGGCTGGGAATGGCAGGGTGGGGCTGGGAGTGTTTGGAGATGGAGACAGGAGAGTTCTCAAGATATTCTACTCAATTTGTGAGGATCGTATTATAGATTGAAGAGAAGCAGATTTTTTTTTTTTACATTGCCTTGATAAGACATCATTTAAATATTCAAACTGCTTCAGAATTTCCTTAAATTATACATGAATTGCCGAAGTAGCATTCCCGTTGCCTTGGAAAGGTGCAAAGGATTGCACTCTCGAAACCTTAGTGGAAGGGAATGTCTCTGGTCATGAGTGGCACCAACCTGGCAGTCAGACCGACCTTAAGACTCCTAGCCTCATTACTTCCCTGCTGACTAGCTTTGGGCTAATTACTTTACCTCATTAAGATCAATGTCCTCATCTGTGAAATAGAGGTTAGAAGAAGAGCTGCCTCAGAGGGTTGTGATGAGAAATCAGGGAGCTGATGCATACCAAGTAAAGCCCAATTCTTAACCCACATTAGGTGCTCAATAAATGGTTGCTACTCTTCCTACTGTGAATATTTCTGCTACTACTACAATTATTTCTATGACTCTGCCTATTACTCTAACTACTCCTGGTACTATTACTGTTACTATGCTTACTATTACTATGACAATAACTGCTGTTACCCCTCTCTGACTCTTCCTCCTCTTATCACCATGGAGAAAACACACATCAGCTGAGTACAGGATTATGACTCACTGGCAACTCTTCTTCCCTGAATGATACCAGCCTGCCCGAATTTGCCAGCACCTCATTGTTGCCCTCACTGGCTGTTGAATCTAGGGTCAGACAAAGGCATGACAACTAGGGAATCCTGGAAGAGCTATAGGATCTTTATTAGAAAAGGTGGTACTGCTGCCGCTAAGTCACTTCAGTCGTGTCCGACTCTGTGCGACCCTATAGATGGCAGCCCACCAGGCTCCCCCATCCCTGGGATTCTCCAGGCAAGAACACTGGAGTGGGTTGCCATTTCCTTCTCCAATGCATGAAAGTGGAAAGTGAAAGTGAAGTCGCTCAGTCTGTCCGACTCTTAGCGACCTCATGGACTGCAGCCCACCAGGCTCCTCCGTCCATGGGATTTTCCAGGCAAGAGTACTGGAGTGGGTTGCCATTGCCTTCTCCGAGAAAGGGTGGTACAGCTGATGTATTTCAGGATTTTTCCGAACATGTCACTTAAGTACCCCCTCTGTATCTTCATCCTGAGTACCACCCATGTTGTTCTTTATTTCAGGTTTTTCCCTTGAACTTGACCCCTTTTTATTGGCCAAATGGATGTGGTTTTGAAGGCAACTTTATAGCGCTATGAAAATGTAAAACTAGTATAACTTGCCATGAAAGAAACTATAAAAGTAAAAGTGATGGAAACAATTCAGGGCTGTTGAATTCTAACCTCTTCCTATTGAAAGTTTTCAGACTGGGGCTCACCATCTGTTCAGGTTGGCAGGTATTAGGTGTTAAAGACACACAAGCACCAGAGTGAAACTGCCTTGTGTAAAGAACTGAAAACCATTGGAGGGGAGTGACCTCACTACACAGTCCAGGGATCTCTTTTGCTCCATGTGTGTCCCCCTGAAACCACTGCTGACCATAATGAAGAATAAATAATTACCTCATCTGCAAGGCAGAGGAGGTGGGCAAGTAGACTGAATTTCAGGTGCCCTTCTAATTGTTCAGGACACCAAGGACCCAGCAGAAGGAATGGTACTGGTGATACATGGGGGCACCTGTCATGAAGCTGCTCCATCGAGCAGCTTCAAGTAGTTCAGAATCACTGAAGGTGGGGGGGGGCTGATGGACCATGTCCAAATCACGAAGGCTTTGTTAGTTGCACTAAGGAATTCTGAATTCATTCACTGAATAAAGTGCAACCACTGAGATATATTAAGGAGTAGAATAACAAGAGTAAAAATAGCTATTGTTCACAAGCACCAACAATGCACAAGGCACTGAATCTTCACAGTAACTCTGAGTGGAGCAATACTATCCCTGTCTTACAGATGAGAACACTGAGGCTTAACGAGGTTAAGTCACTTGCCCAAATGTGGAGGATTGCAAAAACGACCACAACTCTCCATCGACCGCTGTGTTTGTCACATTGCTATCACTTGGCGAAGGGACTCTGCAGCTCTTCCCACCAGGAGTGGAATTTGTTCTCCCACCCGCTGGCCTTGTGGTCAACTTGAACCAGAAGAAAGCAGGGGAGGGATGATGGGCCAGTTCCAAGCATAGGCCCCAAGAGGCCAGCCATGTTTCTGCTCGTTCTGGAACCCTGACATGACTACCTGCACAAGGCCTGGCTGGTCTACTGCAGAACGAGAGGTTGGGTAGACCAGAGTCCTGCTGCTCCAGCTGTGGCCCAGCCATGTGGCAGAGCCCAGCCAAGATCAGCAAAGCCACTTCTCCAACCTGCAGCTGAGCCCAGACACAGGAGTGAGACTGGGAGAGGCCAGAACAACCAGCCATTGACCATAGATTCATGAGCGATAAAGAATGGGGTTCACTGGTTTTAGAGCTGCTTTGGCTGGTAAAAGATAACTGAAAAATCTGGCTAATCTAGTGAGTAAATGTTGGAGTCAAGATTTGTTCCTAGCTTATGTTTGTTTTTTTTCCAGGCTTTGCTTTTTTTTAAAAAAAAACTATTTATTTTTAATTGAAGGATAATTGCTTTACAGTAATATGTTGGTTTCTACCAAACATCACAGGCTGTGCTTTTAAATACAATTTCTCAAGAACACTGAGATTTCCAACTTACATTGGTATGTCACATTTTTTCGATACAACTGCTTGCAACTTTCCACTGGACATGAATTACAGCTGCCCTGCATGCCTACCTCACAAAGATTTGAGTGATACACTAGCTGAGCACAGATATAGGAGGAGCAGGGAAAGACTTGTGTCCCCAGAAACTTTTCTATAAATGGCACCTTCAATAATTCATACATAGCAGTGATTCTCAACCAGAAGTGATTTTGACCCTCTAGGGGACACTGGTGGTATCTGGAGACAATTTTTTTCTATTGTCCCAACTGGGAAGTGGGGTGCTACTAGCCTATCATGGATGGAAACCAGGGGTGCTGCTAAATACACATCTTACAATGCACAAGACAATGTCCCACAACAAAGAATCCTCTGGCCAAAATGTCAACAATGAGGAGGTTTCCCATCCAAGTATTAATCAGGATCACCAGCCCAGGTTGGATGCATGAGACAAGTGCTCGGGCCTGGTGCACTGGGAAGACCCAGAGGGATCGGGTAGAGAGGGAGGTGGGAGGGGGGATCGGGATGGGGAATACATGTAAATCCATGGCTGATTCATGTCAATGTATGACAAAACCCACTACAATATTGTAAAGTAATTAGCCTCCAACTAATAAAAACAAATGAAAAAAAAAAAAACAATGAGGAGGTTGAGACACCCTGTTTTAAGATAATTTGTAAACAAGGGACTTCTCTGGTGGCCCAGTGCTTAAGACCTGGCCTTCCAATTCAAGGGGTGTGGGTTTGATCCCTGGTCAGGGAGCTAAGATCCTACACACCTCTTGGCCAAGAAACCAAAACAAAAACAGAAGCAATATTGTAACAAATTCAATAAAGACTTTAAAAATGGTCCACATCAGAAGTAAGTCAGACAGAGACGGAGAAGCATTGTACGATATCCCTTATATGTGGAATCTAAAATAAAATGATACAAATGAACTTACTTACAAAATAGAGATTCACAGATTTCGAGAATGAATTTATGGCTGCTGGGGTCTGGGGGAGGGGAAGAAGGTGGGGAAGGGATAGTTAGGGATCCACATGCATACACTGCTACATTTAAAATGAATAATCAACAAGGGCCTACTGTATAGTTCATGGAACTCTGGTCAATGCTTTGTGGCAGCCTGGATGGGAGGAGAGTTTGGGGGAGAATGGATACATGTATACATATGGCTGAGTCCCTACACTATTCACCTGAAACTATCACATCATTGTGAATCATCTATACCCCGATAGGAAATAAAGAGTTAAAAAAAAAGATTATGCAAAAAAAAATGGTCCACATTAAAAAAATAATAATATGTAAACAAGACCATCATTATGACTACAATAAAAACACTTTTGAGTAGTGGAACTCAACCCTAGCTATGCATTACATTCTTCCAGGAAATTTTCTTAAAATACTAATGCCCAGCCCCCATTCCCAAAGACTCTGATTCAGTTGGGTGGGGTCATTTAAAAAATTCTCTCTAGGTGATTGTAATGTACAGCTCATGCTGAAAACCACTATTTTAGGGAAAGTAGTAGACAATGAGTCATACAAAAAACATAGTGAAATGATATTTTAAAAAAATACATTTGCCTCTTCTCTTTGTCAGAGGAGACTCTCCAACCTGATTCTTGCTCCTCTGATGTTAGAATCTCACTGCAAACCTCTAAGTCCTTTAGGCCCATGGCTTACTTCCCCTGGCTTCTGTTTCCACAACCGTTGTCCTAAACAAACACCTTTTTCTCTGATGCAAAACTCTTCCACCTCATGGATTTTCATAAGAATTTCATATGTAGGAAGATTTCATGATTTATTATAGACTTTCCTGGATATTTGGGGATTAGTCAGGACACTCTGTCCAGGAGAGTCTCCTGATATTACCCTGCTTTTATTCTCTCTTCTCTTCTGTGCACTAACAGGTTAACTCAGCAGGCTTGGGATGGCCAAACCATACACATTTCAAAGAAAAGGAATGGCCTTTGATCTGCTTCTGGGAGATGACTTCTAAACCCTTGACTATCTTGCCTGATGAGAGTGGCTTCAGATACCTGGGATCCTGGGCCATGCCAGCTGGTTTATGCTAAAGTGTGATTTATGGTGGGGGCTTTGGGTCATTCTGTATTAGTTCAATTTCTGGAGAGGCTGGAGACTGAGTAACTAAGATCAGTCACACAGTCATTCTGTGTCTCCATGACTGGCTCCCAACAAAAACCACAGACATCAAAGTTTAGGTGAGCTTCCCTGGTTGACAATACTTTGTGTGTTGTCACATATTAATATTATTATTGGGAGATTTAAGCAATATCCCTGTCATTCCACTGAGAGGACACAGCTGGAAGATAGTGCTGGGACTGTCCTGTGTACCTTTCTCCTTTGATGGTTTTAAACTATACCCTTTCACTGTAATACCGCTGAGCCACCAGGGACACCAAATGATGGTTCCAGTAGAGTTCAGTTGAAAAGACGCCTGCTCCTTGGAAGAAAAGCCATGACCAACCTAGGCAGCATGTTAAAAAGCAGAGACATTACTTTGCCAACAAAGGTCCATCTAGTCAAGGCTACGGTTTTTCCAGTAGTCATGTATGGATGTGAGAGTTGGACTATAAAGAAAACTGAGTGTCAAAGAATTGATGTTTTTGAACTGTGGTGTTGGAGAAGACTCTTGAGAATCCCTTGGACTACAAGGAGATCAAACCAGTCAATCCAAAAGGAAATCAGTCCTGAATATTCATTGAAAAGACTGATGGTGAAGCTGAAACTCCAATACTTTGGCCACCTGATGGGAAGAACTGATTCTTTGGGAAAGACTCTGATGCTGGGAAAGATTGAAGGCAGGAAGAGAAGGGGATGACAGAGGATGAGATGGTTGGATGGCATCAATGACTCGAAGGACATGAGCTTGAGTAAACTCCGTGAGTTGGTGATGAACAGGGAGGCCTGGCATGCGGCAGTGCATGGGGTGGCAAAGAGTTGGACACGACTGAACAACTGAACGGAACTGAACTGTAATACACTTTGTGATCGTAACAGTTTTCTGAGTTCTCTAAGTCCTCCCAGCAAATCTTCAAACCTGAGGGTGGTCTTAGGGACCCCTGACATATCTTCCCACTCTCCTCTTTTCACTTCTTCTGGAATAAACTAAAAGATTCCTCGACTAGTCTCTTGCAAGGCAATGGTGACCACGTGCAGATCATTTTGGATCTCCTTGCATGTGTGCAAACTCTCTCTCTCTCTCTGTGTCACACACTCACTCACACACACACACACACACACATTCATACTCAGAGTTGTCCTACCTTTACCAAAACCAGGGCTAGAATCTACGAGTCATTTCCTAGATTCACCATAAGGTCAGTGAAAGTAGAATGAGAAACACAATTGGCAGTGTGCCTCTCTGTAAATAAGCTGAAAGTCTCTTCACCACTCCCTCCCAACAGTCAATGAGTGTGCAGATTCCACAGTATACCATGATTTTCTCAACCAGTTCTGCATTGTTAGATACTTGGATTGTTTCCAACAATTTTGCACTTCCATATAAGGCACCAATAAAGATTCTTGTACATTAATCATTAGGCTTTTCTATAATTATCTTAAATTTCTACACATGGAATTTCTGAATTAAAGAGTACAGACGTTTTTAAGATCTTTCATAGAGTATCTTCTGAGGGCTATATCAATTAAAATTCACCAGTTCTATGCAAGCAGGATTGTTTCCCTGCTTCCTTATCACACTGTGCATTAATTACTTGCTCCATTAATTAATAAATTGCTCTACCAATAAGAGGATAGTTAAACTATGGTACACTCATACTACACATTATAATGGTGCAAAGAATAAAGGAAGCTTCTGGAATATAAAGGTGAAGATAACCAGAGAGGTTTTTTTTTATCCCAATATAATGAAATGGACAAAAATTGACAACAATCTAGATTTAAAAAACCACCATGGAACTTCCTTGGTAGTCCAGTGGTTAAGAATCCATTTGCCAATGCAGGGACAAGGGTTTGATCCCTGGTCTGGGAAGATTCCACATGCCGTGGGGCAAGTAAACCCACACACCACAATTACGAGAACCTTCACGCCCTAGTGCCCATGCTCTACAATAAAAGAAGCCACAGGAAATTGAAATCAGAAAGTAGCTGTTGCTTCCCACAACTAGAGAAAGGGCACAGGCAGCAACAAAGACCCAGCATAGCCAAAAATAAATAAAAATTAAATTAATTAATTAAAAAAAACCCACCAGAATCATTTAGAGGAAGATTTATGACCTTATGTTTTGGCTTTAAAATATCAATGGAAAAAAATTCAGAAGCTTCATGCAATCAATAGGCAGCTTCTGCCCTGTATCCCAGGGAGTGTGAAGCAGGGTGAGGAATAGGTAGAAGATAAAGGTGAAAGTCCCAAAGAATCTTAGCAATATTTCCCTTCCCACACCCACTGGAGGAGAAGCTCCTTGCTTCCATCTCAGAGTCCTACAAGAGAGCTGAAAAACAGGTAAGGGCTGGCGTGGTGTATTTCAGATAGCAGGAAAGCAAGAAAGGAGATGTAGATTGGTCTCAACCACCTGCTCTCACTATCTCCTGCCATAAAAGAACTGGACAGAAGAGCAGACTGTAAAAAAATAAATCAGATAAATCTCTCAGTGGCGTGTGTGGCAGGCGGAAGTACCTGGTTGGTGCCTGTTCCCCTGACCCGCTTCTGGCTGAGAGGGACGTGGGAGGGTTAGGGAATACACTGACTCAACTCGTCCATCCTGGCCAGGCAGGATAGAAGCCACTTGCATGAGTTATCTTAGAACAGGAGGTCCTGGTAAGGAACGTGCAACTAACAAGCTATCACCAACCGGAAGAATTCGAGAAAGGTCAAAAGCAAGGAGATGCCAGCCCCTCGGTCCTATCAACCTTCTAGAATCTTCCTTGCAGGAATCCATCTTGGCGCCACCAGGAAGGACCCTGAGTTAGAATGATTGGCCAGAGACACCCTGGAAACTACCCCCTCACCATAAAACCTGAGACTCGGAGCCACGTGGCAGAGCAGTGCTCCTGGGTTCCCTTACCCTCCTGCCCTCCTCCTGGGCGCCCCTTCCCAATAAAGCCTCTTGCTTTGTCAGCACGTGTGTCTCCTAGGACAATTCACTTCTGAGCATCCCCAATGCAAAAATTGACCAAAAAACCCAGGAGTCTCATCCACTTTCTTTTATTTTGGGATCTCAGTAGACATTTACAAAAGCTGACAAATCAGGAAATGGAGGCTTGAAATATTATCTGAAAGTACAAAAGGCAACCTAAAATGATAAAGCTAAAAATTACCAGAAACAAAGTAAAGAGAAGCAAAGCAAACGTAAATCTTGTATCAAAATGGTAGAAAATAAAGGAAATGTTAAAAACAGAAAGTATAACATGAGAGAATGAAAACAAACCATATCTGTTATTTCCATAAATGAATGTGGAGTTTTTAAATAATTTAAAGAGAAAGACTTCCTGGGTCAAAAAAAATGAAACAAAACTTTTGGTTGAAAACAAAAGAGTATGTCAAATGAAATTTCTCAGGAAGTTTGAAGGGTGTGAACAAAGACATATCAGGTAAAGATGACAAAAATGAAGCTGGGTTCATGATATTAATACCAGACAAGGTTGAATCTATAATTAAACGAAGTAATGGAGACTAACAGGGCATTTGATAATAACAAAGAGTGTGTACACTCCACAATTAGGCTAAAACTTCAATGATATAAGGACACAATTGAAGCCAGAGCATAATAATCAAAGAGCAAAATAATAAGCAAAGAGCAAATAAAAAACATATTTGCAAAGATAAAAATAATAAGTAATTTGCAAAGAGCAAAAAATAATAAGCCAGAGCAAAATAATCCGAGCATCAACTTTCAACAGACACCAAGGACTAACAACAGACTTATGTAGCTTAACTCTCCCAGTCTACAAGAAAGGAAATTAAAAATAAAAACTTAGAGGACCTGAATGTATATTTAATTGTGCTGACTTTGTTGTTTTGTACTGAATGCTGTACACTGATAAAAGAAGATACATCTTTTCATGGTTCTGGGAAATTTCAAATTTTAAATTTAAAATAAAAAATATCAGGTCACAAAGAAAATCTTAACAAAATTTAAAAAGTAGAAATATAACAGACCATTCACAAATAACAACACAAGAAAACTAGGAATTAGCTACACAATTAGAAGAAAAAAAACCTACCCCATGTGGGTGGGGAAGTGTGGGAAGAGAAAGAAAAATCAAAGAAAAAATTTAAACCCAAATTTCATAATATCTCAAATAATGATATGAAAGTCAATATGTACCAAAACCTGTGTCACAGAGTTAATATGGGTTAAGAGAAAAATACAGGGACTTCCTTGGTGGTTTAGTGGTTAAGAATCCAACTTCCAATGCAGGGGTTGTGGGTTCAATCCTGGGTTGGGGAACTAAGATCCCATACATTCCTTGGGACAACTAAGCCCACTCTGCAACTACTGAACTCATGCACTGCAACTAGAGAAGTCCATGCACTGCAACAGACCCAGTGCATGCAAAAATTTAAAATAATAGAGGAAAATACAGAGCCTTAAATAAATATTAGTAAAAAGAAAAAAAAAACAAGGAAAACAAACATATTTAGTATTCAAACAAGTTAGAGAAAAGAAAAAGAAAAATCAGAAGGAAGAAAATCATAAAGAAATGAATCAACTAGAACTCAAACTAATTTAAAAAGTAGAACTGGTTAATCCAAGAACTGACTCTTTGGGATGAGGTTGGTTAAAGTAAAATAGAGAAACTACTGAGTGAAATAATTAGAAGAAAAACAAACAAACGAAACCCACAGGGGAAAGCAGCAAAAACACAACATTAGAAATATGGAGAGGAAAATAACATCATACAGAGGAAATGAAAAGATTTAGTACCCAGCAAAACTTCATGCAATTAAATTTGAAAATCTGAAATAGATGATGAGGGTGAAAGAGGAGAGTTAAAAAAAAACAAAAACAAAAACAAAAACCTGGCCTAAAATTCGGTATTCAAAAAACTAAGATCATGGCATCCAGTCCCATCACTTCATGGCAAGTAGATGGGGAACCAGTGGAAACAGTGGCTGACTATTTTTTGGGCTCCAAAATCACTGAGGACGGGGACTACAGCCATAAAATTAAAAGATGCTTGCTCCTTGGAAGGAAAGATATGACAAATCTAGACAGCATATTAAAAAGCAGAGACATCACTTTGTTGACAAAAGTCCATATAGTCAAAGCTATGGTTTTTCCAGTAGTCATGTTTGGATGTGAGAGTTGGACCATAAAGAAAGCTGAGTGCTAAGGAATTGATGCTTTCGAATTGTGGTGCTGGAGAAGACTCTTGAGAGTCCCTTGGACAGCAAGGAAATCAAACCAGACAATCCTAAAGGAAATCAACCGTGAACATTCACTGGAATCACTGACGCTGAAACCAAAGCTCCAATACTTTGGCCACCTGATGTGAAGAGCCGACTCATTGGAAAAGACTCTGATGCTGGGAAAGATTGAAGGCAAAAGGAGAAGGGGATGACAGAGGATGAGATGGTTGGATGGCATCACCAACTCAATGGACATGAATCTGAGCAAACTCCTGGTATGCTGCAGTCCATGGGGTCTTCAAGCGTCAGACACAGCTTAGTGACTGAGCACCGACAACAAAATGAACACAATGGTATAAATCTTAAAACAGTAAGCAAGAACAAAACAGAAGTTATCAATCAGCTCCCTACCAAAAGTCCACCAGACCCAGAGAGTTTCTTAGAGAGTTTCTTCCAAATAGTCAAGAAATAAACAGTTCTGCTTCTATATAAATTGTAATTAGAGTACATAGAAGTAAAAGACATTCACATTTTTTGTGAAAGTCACATCAAAACCTGAAAATCATATCCTAAAAACTATATACCAAGCTCATTTATAAATATTATATCTTAAATAAGATATTGCTAAAGAAAACCTAACATATTTCAGGAATGTAGTTAATGCTCAGTGCTAAGAAATCTTCTTTTTTTTTTTTCCTGTGCTGCATGGTTTGTGGGATCTCAGTTCCCAGACCAAGGATTGAACCCAGATCATGGCAGTGAAAGCCTGGAATTCTAACCACTAGGGAACTCTGAAGAAATCTCTTAAGACTATTGTTGCCCATATATCTTCATTTAAAAAAAGCACCATAAAATAAAACTTTAAATGTTATTTGTATAGACTTGAGAAAATATTTTCATATCTTTCTAAATCTTGAGAGTATATCTGGTTGAATTTTCTTTTTTATTTCCAAATTTTGAAATATCCCCTCTATTTTCCTTCATAAATCTTTCTAGAGTTTTATCGATCTGGTTCTTGGATTTATTTAACAATTGTTTCTCTTTGTTAATGTAATAGTAGTTGTCTTGTCATGATTGATTCAATCTACCTGCTATTTTAGTTCATTTAGTTCTTTCCCGTAATATCTTTTTATCAGAAACTTATTTCTTTTTATGCTTTCTTAATAAAAGCATTTAAAATTACGATTTTGCCTCTGATTACGGGGTTGCCTCATCTCATCAGTTTTGAAATATAGTTCTTTTTGTGCTCTTTTGTACACAAACAGCAACTGAAGTTTTAATTCCCTCTTTTCCCCAAAGTAATTTTCTAGGGAATTTTAAAAAATTCTAGGTATTTTGATTTTTTCACTAACCCCAAAATACATTATTCATTTATAGTTTGCTTTTCATCAAATACATAACTTGACTTGTACAGTTTCTGCCTTTGGGATTTAAGTTTTCACTTGGCCTGATATATTATCATTTTTTAATCAAATCCTGATTTTCTTAAATTTTGTTCTTTCAGAATGAGAATATCTTGTTAATTTCTTGCTTAATTTTATTTTTGTTAGTATTTCTTATAATTCCATGGAAATGATTACCTTTTATTCCCATATTCTTTGCCTCAGCCTTTGTTTTAAATTTGAGGTAATATATTCAATCACACTTAACAAAAAGCTCTAAGATAGAAAAAATGTTGACTCCAGTTCTTTTGAGAATGCAAACACTGGCTTTTTAAAAAACATGTTAAAAAGATATTTACAATCTAGTGATAAAATTAAGTTAAATATCTAACTTTATGAATTTCCGTCATTATAAAAGTAAGTTTTTGCCTAAGTTTGATAACTTAAAAAGGCAAAGAATTTTCTTAAATTTGGAGATTCATTTTAATAGTCCCAAGGACCATTAATTCAAAATCTTAAAAAATTAAACATTTGATACAGGAAAAGGCATTTGCTAGAGTGTTTGTTGTAAATAATTTTGCTTGTTTCCTCAATGTTGTAAACTACATTTATCACAGGAAGTTAATTTTTCTTACTGATGTAATTATAATGAATCCAGACAGCATATAAACTCTGTATACTCTCTTGGAGTCAAGAAAAGTTCTTGCAAGACTTTTCTTCTTCAGATCAGTTCAGTCGCTCAGTCATGTCCGACTCTTTGAGACCCCATGAATCGCAGCACACCAGGCCTCCCTGTCCATCACCAACTCCCAGAGCTTACTCAAACTCATGTGCATTGAGTCGGTGATGCCATCCAACCATCTCATCCTCTGTCATCCCCTTCTCCTCCCACCTTCAAGCTTTCCCAGCATCAGGGTCTTTTCCAGTGAGTCAGTTCTTCAAATCAGGTGGCCAAAGTATTGGAGTTTCAGCTTCAGCATCAGTCCTTCCAATGAATATTCAGGACTAATTTCCTTTAGGATGGACTGGTTGGATCTCCTTGCTGTCCTAGGGACTCTTACCGAAGTCATATTATAGAAATAAATGGCAATTATAGTGAAAACTATTTAAAACCACAAAGCAGTCTCATTTTCTCTGACAATTCCTATCATTTTTTTTTCTACAATGCTTTGCCTTTTATCTCATAAATGTTCGTAAACATTATCTTTTAGGAGGGTTGTACCTTTTGCCATAAAATAATACTTGGTCCAAAATGTTTCTTTTGTCCTCTTTCCTCTAAAATTATTACTGTTCTGTTTCCTTTATTTTTATATTTCTGATGTATTTTTAGATCACCCCTATCCCCTTTTCTGCTTAACACTTTTGATTCACTTTCCATAGATTTGTCTTTTGGAGACAAGATGTAACTAGATTTTAAAAATCTCATCTCAAAGGGCTTTGTTTTTTAATGGGATTGGTTAAGTCTTTTCATTACTGTTCTTATCATTGTCATCATGTTTTATACTTTCTAAAGTTAATGCCCCCTTGTTTATTTTTTCTTCTTGTCATTTGCAAGATGAATCATGCTGCCTTTGTTGGTGTTATTGTTCGACTTTTTATAGATTTATTCATTTCAGTTTTACTCCCAGACACATATCCTCTGCTTGGATGGTTCAGAGTTTCCATAATCCTGTCTTAGTGAAAGGCTGTGATCTTAGGGAAGTGGAATGTGATTTCAATTTAGGACATGGTTTGAAGCTAATGCTCCCAAGAAGCTCCAATTTCAGGACATTTTTACACAAAGTTCAGGAAGATTCCCAAGCCTCTCTGCTGATTTTATTGTCTTTCTTGACTAAACTAATAAATCAATCAATGTCAGGTAGGTCAAGGGGAAATTTGGGATCAGGATTAAATTAATCAATCCATGTCCTGTAGGGCCTGGGGGTAAATTTGATCTATGGAGAGACAAAAAACTAGCATGGGGGTATTTATTAATTTGAAATTAGGGTTCTCTACGGTAAAGAAGGGCAAATTGAGGATCTCAAACACTTCAGTGTTTTCCCCCTCTCTTTCCTGAGAAAGGTTATGTTGTTTGATCTCATCACCACTTGTTTGTATCCTAACTGCCACTGAATCAACATCTATATTTAAGAAACAAAGGACACAGAAGAAAAAGAAAAGTAGATATGAAAATAGGAATTAGAAAAACAATTGGTGTGTTGGAAAATGTTGGCGAGGTCAAGGGGCTGGATGCCAGTTTGGGACTATGGTCTGGAGGCTTTAATGCAATAGCAGCATGTGATAGGTAACCTGGATGTTTGCCAAAATGCTGGTGGAGGCAAGCCACATAAATTAGTTTTAATCACTGTTTGGCATTTCCCATTTTCAGTTTATAGGAGGGCCGCTATATAATTTGTATATCTTCTTTTTGAAGCATTACTTTTGACTTATGCATTAAATATTACAATCATGTGATTACACTTATTTAGACATCATATAATCTATATTGCTGTTAATTCTATTTAATTGGTGTCTTTGTTCATCTTTCCACTTCTGTCAAGACTTTTCCTTTCTTAAGATCTTTTTTCCAAATTAGTTTTAGTTAGATGAATAAGACACGAATGTATTCTTCTTATTAAATCCAAGTTAGCCTAAGTTTCCTCTTTCCTGCCACAGAAACACAGAAGTAACCACTCTTGAATCTATGTGAATCTATCTTGATCTATCTGTCTAATCAATTTTTAAATGTGGTATTTTTTTAATTACATCACATTGAACAGCTTGCTTTTTCCGCTTCCCCACCTAGTGATAGGTTTTGAAAACCTAATCAGAGATCTATTTTAAACTGTGACACAAAATTCCTTAGAATGGATACATCACAATTTTTTTGGCCATAACCCAATTGATGGATATAACATTTTTCTGGTTGGTGGCCCCTGTAAACAATGTTTACAATGTTGCCAGAACTTCCTTCTACATGCCCTCCTGTGCACATGTACAGAATTTCTTTTGGGAAGAAACTGAACAACAGAATCGCTCAGTTTATTGTGGTTGTTTTGTATTTCCGGAGCTGCGTTGTCCAATACAGTAGCCACTAGCCACACATAGGCATTGAGCTCTTGAAATAAAACTAAAATTTTCAGCTTTACCTAATATTTAAAATTTCAAAATTAAATCAGAAAAACAGATTTTTTTTTTGTTACATTGAATTTCAGTAGGGCAAACAAATAACTGCATTGCGTAAAATATTATTTTTATAATAGAAGGCACGTGTATGCTGTTATAGGTCGGCCACTTGTACACATTCCTAGGATAACATATAAACACATCACCTATTTAATTGGTGGATATGGACTGATGCAGTTTTTTTTTCAAACTTAAAACTTTTTATTTTGTATTGGGGTAGAGCTGACCAGCAATGTTGTGATAGTTTCAGGTGACCAGCAGACTCAGTCATACATATACTTGTATCCATTCTCCCCCAAAACCCCTCCCATCCTGGGTGCACATAACATTGAGCAGAGTTCCATGTGCCATACAGTAGGTCCTCATTGGTTATCCATTTGAGTACAACAGTGTACACATGACCTTCCCAAATTCCTTAACTATCCCTACCCCCTGGCAATCATGTTTGTTTTCTAAATCTGTGAGTCTCTTTCTGCTTTGTAAGTAAGTTCATTTGTACCATTTCTTTTAAGATTCCACATATAAGGGATGTCATACAATATTTCTCCTTTTCTGTCTGACTTACTTCATTTAGTATGGCAATCTCTAGGAACATTCATGTTGCTGCAGATGCATTATTTCATTCTTTTTAATGGCTGAGGAATATTCCACTGCATATATGTACCACATCTTTATCCATTCCTCTGCTAATGGACATTTAGGATGGTTCCATGTCTTGGCTATTGTAAACAGTGCTGCAATGAACATTGGGGTGCATGTATCCTTTCCAATCATGTTTTTCTCCAGATATATGCCCAGGAGTGGGATTTCAGGGTCACACGGTAGTTCTAATTTTAGATTTTTTTTTTCTAATTTTAGATTGTTAAGAAACCTCCATACCATTCTCCATAGTGGCTGTACCAATTTACACTCCCACCAACAGTGTAGGAGGGTTCCCTTCTCTCCATACTCTTTCCAGCGTTTGTTGTTTGTGGATTTTTGGGGACTGTTTCAGTTTGAATGATTTTTTTTTTTTCTGTGCACTGATGTAAATCACTGTAATGTGTTTACTGGAATATTTTATATGGATAGGATACCTTTTAAATTGTAATTGCTTTTGAACTGTGGTGCTGGAGAAGACTCTTGAGAGTCCCTTGGCCTGCAAGGAGATCAAACCAGTCAGTGCTAAAGGAAATCAACCCTGAATATTTATTGGAAGGACTGATGCTGAAGCTGAAGCTCCAATATTTTGGCCACCTGATTTGAAGGGTTCACTCATTAGAAAAGACCCTGATGCTGGGCAAGACTGAAGGCAGGAGGAGAAGCGGACGACAGAGGATGAGATGGTAGGATGGCATCACTGACTCGATGGACATGAATTTGAGCAAGCTCTGGGAGTTGGTGATGGACAGAGAAGCCTGGTATGCTGCAGTCCATGGGGTCGCAAAGAGTCAGACACTGCTGGGCAACTGAACAATAACAATATGTATTATTTTAAGTATAATATAATTCAATTACTTTTCTGCATACAAATCAATTGTTAAATGTATAAAATGAAGGCGTATACTGATGATCCAATGGAGCTGCAGAAACTAGCAACCAAAATAGTAAAGAAAAAAGGGACTGGAAGAGGATAACATCACAAATTTCACGATGAATGTCAGTTGCAATTTGCTATGGCAGAGCAAAATGAAAATGCTGTTAAGAAACAAACATTTTTAAAAATAATAAGGTAGAAAATATTGAGGCATTTTCCGAACATAGAGTTGATTTGATAAGTTTCCTCTCAACATTGAAAAAAGAATCCATGAGGCAGGACTTCCCTGGTGGTCGAGTGGTTGAGAATCCGCCTGCCAATGCAGGGGACACTGGTTTAACCCCAGCTCCAAGAGGATTCCACATGCCATAGGGCAGCTGACCTGCCTGCCATAACTACTGAGCCCTTGTGCTGCAACTTCTGAAGCCCTAAAGCCTTTGCTCTGCAACAAGAGAAGCCACCGAAACCAGAAGCCTGCACATCACAACTAGAGAAAAGGTTGTCACAGCAACAAAACCCCAGCACAGCCAAAAATAATAAATAAAAATTTTAAAAAGATTGCACACGTATACATACGCACAATTTTTAATGAAAAGATGGTAAAAGAAATTATTTTTTCAGTTGTGAAAATTTTATTAGAAAATTATGAGGAAGAAACTAAAAAGATATTTCAAAACAAGTGAGCAATTTTCAATTAAGTTACCAAATGCTCCTAGAATAAAAGAACTTATCAAAGATAAATTAATTCAAAATTTGAAAAATAGCAAATTTTAGCTGAGTCATGGCATGAGGCAGTGCCCTGTGACTACTTTGGGTATATTTAGTCTTAAAGGTCTTCCAAATTTGTACAGAAGCATTGTAAATTCATGGCTTAAAAAACTGCCATTTAGAATTTGAATCTTTGACATCTGATAAAGAAGAATTTCAGTTAGATATGAAAAAAATTAGTTTCTATCATGACAGATGGTACTCCAGCTATGTTAAAAAGCTGGATTTATTGGAATTTCAAAATAAGAGAATGATGTTTTCCTTATTGCTTTATCCCACCGTATGATATATATTGAAAATATTTGTGTTCACTTTCAGAAGCACATTCTATGGAAAGTGTTATGGGTACAGTTGTTAAAAATTTTCAGTGTATGCATTCAAATGCTGTGAATCATCACCAGTTTATAGAAAGAAATAAAAAGCAACAAATGTGATGCTCTTGTATCCTAATCTATGTTCGTGGGTTGAGTCATGGGAGAATTTTACAGAGATTTACTGTACTGTCAATTCCAACTCAAGATTTTCTTGAAACAGAAGAAACTCTTATCAAATACTTAGGAATCAAAGATAAAAAATGGCAATGCGATTTAAGTTTTCTTACTGATATCACAGTGGGTATGAATGAGATGCACTGAAGCTCTAAGGAAAGAGAAAAAGCTTCCTTGTGACCCAGTTAGAAAAGTACAAGGGTTTGCACTTAAAATGGAAACTTTTTATAATGTAAATCAATAATAATTTTTATACCTTTTAATGATATGAATCAACATATAAAATATTTTAAATGATAAGCAGTATTATATCAATTATCTGCAAAACCTACCAAAAATTGGAAGAATAAATTTAGAATTACTTTGCAATTTGTGCAATACTCCTTTACATTCCATCTTAATATTACTGAGTTGACACAAGAGACAATGTATTAACATAACTTGGACAAAAATAACTTTGAAACTGATAAGCTTTTGCTTCAAACAATTCTAATAATGATCTATTTGTCTTGTCAATGTGGAGGTGAATTTTAAAGGCAAATGATTTTTGGTACTTGATTCAGTAATTGGATAACTTTTAAGCAGGTCTGGAAGAACTTGGGAATGTGTTTCTAGTTGCTTTTTTTTTTTTCAGCTGTAAATATAAATATGTTGTTGTTGTTGTTTAGTCACTAAGTTGTGTCCGACAATTTTGCTACCCCATGGACTGTAGCCTGCCAGGATCCTCTCTGTCCATGGGATTTTCCAGGCAAGAATACTGGTGTGGGTTGCCATTTCCTTCTCCAGGGGATCTTTCCAACCCAGGGATTGAACCCACGTCTCCTGCATTGGCAGGCGAATTCTTTACTAGCTGAGCCACCAGGAAAGCCCCAAATATAAACATAGATCAAACATTTCCAATAAAAATGTAGCATCTGGATGAGCTGTGTTGTGAGAGTAAAATACACCCTGAATTCCAAAGACTTAAAACAACCAAAAAAAGGAACATTTCTGGATAAACAACAAAGTCCGACTGTATAGCACAGGGAACTATATTCAGTACCCTATGATAAGCCATAATGAAAAAAATGTATATATGACAACTGAATCACTTTGTTTCATATCAGAAATACAACGTTGTAAATCAACTATACTTCAATAAAACAAAACTTTTAAAAAGGAACATATCTCACCAATAATTTTTTATATTTTGATTACATGTCGACACAATGATATTTGGGAAATATTGGTTAAATAAAATATTAAAATTAATTTCATCTGTTTCTGCCTTTTTCAATGTGGTACTTGAAGACTTTAAATTACATATGTGGCTTGCATTATTATTCTATTGGACAGCACTGATTAGAATCCCTTCCTTCTGATTACCACCAGATCTCCCGCTGAGAGAATTATCCATTGTGATCAGGTCTAACAAGAGGGCAGTTGAAGGCACCTGCCTCCTCTCTCAGCTCCCACACCATGGAAACCTGTGGAACCAGATCCAAGGAGCCATGAACCTGGGCTGTCAGATGCTTACTCCTGGGACTTTGATTCTGGGCTGAGTGGTGCAGAGACAGAAGGATTGTTTGGAAGCCAACCTTAACATGGTATCTGTGGCAGTGTGTGGACCAAACTGCGTTGCCGCTACTAATTAGGGTGGGTTGGAGAATCAAACATAATGTCCACTACAGAAGCATAGCTGGAGGAAGATGTAGAATCAGGCAAAGATGGCACCAACCCGTGTGAAGAGAGAGCTAAATCTCCAAATAGGGAATAAGCAAGAAAGCTGGAAGCCAGGGAGATGGAAATGGGAAGGAATGTGGAGTGGAGAATGAGCTGAGACTAAGCACAGGGCTGGCTGGGGTGGGAGTGAAAAGAAACACGCCAAGATTAAGTCAGATGCAGATAAGGACCCTGTCCCTGCCCTAACCAGCAGTCCTGCTAAGAAACCCATCCTTGGAGTCTTGGAGTGAGTACTTGGGTTAATTCAAGAAAAAGGACTCTCTGGAACCATCCCATGCCAAGGCAACCAAGGAGGCACTAGTGGGGATTACTGTTGACAGAAGAAGCAAGAGACATGACCTTCTCTCTCCATCCTGGTGGGGGTGGGGGAAGGGAGATGTTACCCATTTCCCTCATCTTATATATAATATATCCTACAGATAATATATGACATACAACACATTCTCTAAAGACTACGTCCTGTGCATCAGTGGGATGGAGGCTTAATTCCCAGAGATTTAAAGGTTCATGGCTATTACGCCAGGTTTGATGAAGGGTCCAGCTAATAACTGGGCTCCTGTGACCAAGTCCCTACTTCATGCTCTGGTTCCGATGGCATCTCCCTTCCCCATTCCTGGGCCTGAGTCCTTGGGTCAGTGCTTTGCTCGGGATGTTGTTTGCGCCTCCCAGAGGTGGGAAATGTTCCTCAAATCTCAGCTCAGTGACCACAGCCCTGCTTTCAGCTCCATGACTGACGCTCACCCCTTATCTGACTTAGCCGGATCTCAGATGCCCCCAGACTTCCCATGGCTTGCTCCCCACACTCCTGTGTTGAAATCATCTGGGACAAAACTGCTTGGTGTCTTGAAGTCTGACTACCCACGTGAACGGATCACTCCTTCAGACACTCCGTCCTGTCTGCACGTCTGAACCTCCTCACCTGGCCGTAGCTCAGAGCCCATCCCCGTGTGTCTTCTGTGGGGCAGTTTATTCCTGGGTGTCTGGTCCTGTCAGGAGTTGCAAGATTACAGTCACTGATCTGGGCAGATCCAGACAACTCTGTTATCTCAGCTCTCTCTGCCTAGAAAAAAATCTTTCAGGTAACTATTGAGAACCTACTGTATTGCACAGAGAACTCTACTTGGCGATCTGTGGTGACCTAAATCAGACGGAAACCCAAAAAAGAGGGGATATATGTACATGGACAGTTGATTCACTTTGCTGTACAGTAGGAACTAACATACATTGTAAAGCAGCTATACTCTGATAAAAAATTAAAAAAAAGAGTGAAAAGTTGAAAGCTTTTCCTCTAAGAGCAAAAAGCAAGATAAGGGTGCCCAGTTTACCACTCCTATTCAACACAGTACTAATGTCATAGTGAAAGTATCTCAGTCATGTCTGACTCTTTGTGACCCCATGGACTGTAGCCCACCAGGCTCCTCTGTCCATGGTGTTCTCCAGGCAAGAATACTGGAGTGGGTGGCCATTCTCTTCTCCAGGGGGATCTACTTGACCCAGGGATCGAACCCAGGTCTCCTGCACTCCAGGCATATTCTTTATCATCTGAGCCACCAGAGCCAGAGCAGTTTAGGCAAGATAAAGACATAAAAAGTATCCAAATCAGAGAGGAAATAATAAAAATAAAAAAAAAAATCTTCCTCTGAGGGAGTCAGTAAAACTCACCGTATTCTTTCTGGCTATTACTTTCATCAATATCATCTCAATTAGCTATTTCTCTCTTAGCTGTCTTCTCCTATTGCTTTTCCCAAGAGACTGGCTTCTGTAGCCATTTTTCTCTGAATGAGCTCCATGAGGACAAGCGTATTCAACGTTTAGCTGACTTGATGTGTGCCATGTACTCAGAAAAGAACCTGGCACATAGTAGGTGCTCCATAAATAACCACTATAAAGGAAAAGGAAACTATGACTTAAGACTCCTCAGAGGGGTCAATGCATGTTAACAGTGACCAGTACCCAGGTTTATATACAGTACACAGAATAAAACTTACTTATAGCATCATAGGTAGTTTTGGTTTTATCAATGCTAGTCTTAAGAACATCCGATGATATATGAAAGCAAGAACTCTTTTCCTCCCATTTTGATGTACATTTCAATTTTTGTCCACCTTTCCACTGCTAGCCAGTTTTCCCAGCCACTAACCCAGGTGATGTCACCCTGCTCCAGCCCATCCCACCAGCCAGCCTTTCCTTATTATCTCCCTCCTGTATCCCTACGAAAGCCTCCTAACTGGTCTCCCTCACTTTCTTTTTCCCCGACTCCTCAACTGTCCTCTGCAAGGGGCCACTGATTTTCCTAACACTGTGAACTGTACTGGAGACAGCGTAGGTGTCAGAATGGCCAGAAGGTGACTCACCACCTTGCTATTTGAAAGGGGACACGATACAGCCAGCTAGATCCACCTTGAGAAGATGACCGCTGCCTTGGGAGCACGGTCCATTGGACTCTTGTCTCAGAGTCACGAGGGTGACATGTCAAACCTCCCCTTCTGTCTCTTACCCAGTTTAGATTTCATCCCTGCATCATTCAGCGGTCAGCATTTTGAGCTGATGCTTCCTCTGGGGTTGGAACCCCAGGCAGCTCTGAGCTGAAAAGACTGACCCATGGCCCCCAGTGTGAGCGATACTACCTGTTCCATTCCTTGGGCAGCGGAATGTCTTGGGAGCCAGGACACCTGGCTTCTAGGCCTGGCTCTGCCACTAGCTGCATGGCTTAGGGCAAATCACATCACCTCTCTGGGCCTCAGTGTTCACACCTGAGAAATGAAGGGGTTGCATCATATTAGTGATTCTCTGCTTTGAAGTTTTTTTTTCTCCCTCCCAAATACAGCCAGTGATACAGATTTACCTATAAGACACACATCCATAGGCCAATTTTGGGTGCTAACTAATTCCATCCCTTTCTTCCCCACTCAAGAAAGCCTATCCGAATGCAAGGGAAGGACAGAGAAAGTTTGTTTTTATTAATATTTTAAAAAATAATAATCTGAAAACTTGATATTTTGACAGCAATAGAGTTACACTTATTGAGGATTTAATTACCCACCTTGAAAATAAAAAGACAGAGAAGGGAAAGGGGGAAAAGAACATAAGGAAGAAAAGCTCATCACTTTAATAGTGAGGAATCGCATGAAAGATGGGTAACAGGGACCTGTTGGCTCCCTGGTTGTTATTGGTCTCTCCACACCTCCCATCCTGTGAGGTTCTCATTAAGCTGAGAGTTACACAATCATTTTTTAATACAAAGCCCTACAGGGAGGCCAATGACGTCAGCTCGTGTTCAACTAAAACAAAAATCAATACGTATGCTTTTCTGGGAGAAAACTTGTCAAAAAAGCATCTCCTCTCCAGTATGGCCTTTTCCTCCGAGATTTTTCATTGGAAGCTTCATGCGGTTTTTAACTTCTCTGCTGCCTTACTGATCCTGGTGTCAGATGTGACTCTGCAGACATCTACACAGTCTTATTTACAGGTCTTATGAGTCACCCCTGACAACTGTTTGATTTGTGAATCAAGGTGGGCAGCTGCTGAATTAGGTATCTCGAAGGTCTTCATCCAGCATCTAGGTCCTGCAAATAGCCTGGCTTAAGCCTACTGTCCTCTGCCTGGTTTCACCTGATCTTGTGTATTTTTCCACACTGTTGTCTAAAAGGAATGCACCATGCTGCTTCACCAGTAATTTTTCTTAGCAACATTTGTATCCATTTTTCAGGCTTATCCCTTTGTAAAAAAAAAGAAAAAAGATATATCACCACTGTCTCACTGTAAGGCTGTCTCTTGCCTATGCTAATTCTTCCTACTGTATTTTGATCCAACACCCCTGCCAGCATCATTCTTTCTGTCACCTACGTCTTCAGTGTCTCTTCTTTAATAGACTATAAGCTGTAGGAGGGCAGAGATTGTGTCCAGTTCATTCACTGCTCTTTGTTACTGTCAAGAACTGATACAAAAGGTACTGATAAGTAGTTGTGGACCACATGGGTGACTGACAGATTGAATGCAGAAGTAAACGAATGAAACTACTCCTGGCTAGAAAAAGACCCTGATGCTGGGAAAGATTGAGGACAGGAGAAGGGGATGACAGAGGATGAGATGGTTGGATGGTATGACCGACTCAATGAACATGAATTTGAGCAAACTCTTGGAGATGGTGTAGGACAGGGAAGCCTGACATGTGCAGTCCATGGGGTCACAAGGAGTCAGACACGACTGAGTGACTGAACAACTCCTGGCTACTGATTTCCTGCTTTAGCACGTAAACATGCTCTGGTTTTGCTCATTTTCCATGATAAACACATACACAAACACTGAAAAAGTAAACTGTCAACCACACACAATCCACTCCTGACTTTTAGAGTTAAAGCATTTGAAGTATGTGTCAGCATTTACTGTTTCCAGCTCCTCAGATCCCACTTCCCCTCAGACCTCTGCAGTCTGGTATCTGTTACATGCACAAGAGTGAAGCTGCTTTCAACACCATCAAGAACCTACATGTTGCCAGACTCAACAGAAAACTTTTTGTCCTCATTTTACTTGATCTCCTGACTCTAAATCCTAAAAGTATTTGAATGTCTGCTGAATGAATTTTATTATTCTCATATAAGCAGAAGGGAGACATAAAGAATTTAAAAAATACATGCCCACTCCTGGGTATATATCTGGAAAAAACCATAATTCAAAAAGACACATGTACCCCATTGTTCATTGCAGTACTGTTTTACAATAGCCAGGACATGGAAACAAACTAAATGTCCATCAACAGATGAATGAATAAAGATGATATAGTGCATATATACAACGGAATATTAGCCACAAAAAAGAACAAAATAATGCCATTTGCAGCAACATGAATGGACCTAAAGAGTATCACATGAAGTGAAGTACGTCAGAAAGAAAAAGATAAATAGCATATGATATCATTCATATGTGGAATCTCAAATATGACACAAATGGCCTTATTCACAAAACAGAAATAGACCTACAGACATAGAACACAAACTATGGTTACCAAAGGGGAAAGCAGGGAGGGATAAATCAGGAGTTTGGGATTAGCATGTATACACTATCATATATTAGATAAACAAAGGCCTACTGTATAGCACAGAGAAACTACATTTAATATTAACATTTTATAATAACCTACAAGGGAAAAGACTCTGAAAAAATAGATATATATGTACATCTAACTGAATTGCTTTGTTGAAACTAACACAAGACTGTAAACCAACTATACTTCAATAAATAAATATAACCTAAAAAATAAAAATAATAATGAAACACAAAAATGACTATTGCTTCAGTTTCCCCTAATGATTAGCTTAAGGGAAGCAGGCACAAAACCAGTTAGAGGTTACAGAGATGCGTTTGTTTACTGATTCACTCATTCATTCAAACATACACATGTAGTGAACCCCTTTATGTGCCAGATACTGGGGGAAAGACAAGGCAACAGATTTCATGGAGGGGTCTTCTGCTTGTTGTACCATCCACCGATGAGACAGCTAACTTTGAATTAAAAAAAATACTGAAACTGTTACCATGTAATATTTGTATAGAAAAGGCACACAATTACAAATGCTCAGTCTGATGAATTTTGAGAGACTGAACACACGAGTGTTAAGAGCAGCTGGGTTAAGAAACAGACCATGAACAGAATTCCCACTGTGTCTCCTTCCAGACACTCCTCCACCTCTGCAATAACTGCTGACCTGACTGTGATGTCACAGGTCACTCTTCCTGTTTTTGTGCTCTGTATAAGCGGAATCCTATAGAATACCTCTCATTGCCTTGCTTCTCTTGCTCAACATGGTGTTTTGGGGATTCATGAATACTGTGGTAAGTAGCTGTGGATCATCCATTCTCCACTGCTGTCTGAACTCTCAGCAAAGACTCACCCTCCCACAATAATTATGCTTCCCTCTCTCCCAATAGGGCTTCCCAGGTGGCTCAGTGGTAAAGAATCTGTCTGCCAATACAGGAGACCTGGGTTTGATCTCTGGCCAGGAAGATCTCCTGGAGAAGGAAATTTCAACCCACTCCAGTATTCTTGCCTGGAGAATCCCCATGGACAGAGAAGCCTGGTAGGCTATAGTCCAGAGGGTTGCAAAGACTTGGACATGATCAAGCAACGGAATAACAAACAAAACTCTCCCGATAATGTTTCCCATCCCTTTTCTGTGCTTTCTCTCCACACTTATTATCACCATCTAACATCCTGTACATTTGATATATTTTGTTTATTATTTGCCGTGCCTGGAATGTGAGTTCCATGGAGTTAGATAAGTGCTGAGTAAATACCTTTTGAACAAATGAATCTCTGCTACTGCTGCATGGCTCCCTGCATGCCCAGAGCAGGGGATGGGGCGGAGGGGGGTGGGGAATGCCATGTCGCCCAGACAGAACAGATGGGTCAGGTCTGCAACAAAGTGCCATTTAGCAGGAGATGCCAACCTGATGTGGAGCCAGGTGTGGCTCTCCTACTGTGACATCTGTACCTCAGCCATGAATACCAATGTGAAAATCCTCCATAAAATGCTTGCAAATGATTTTTTTTCAAAGTTTACTGAAACTGAAAAAGAAAAAGGTCCAGAAATATCTATCAATAGGGAATATCATTTGGGATTCTGGAAAACTGGATGATAACTTTCTGTCTTTATATTATTTTGCATCCTTTGAATTATTAATAGTAAGGTCTTTGACTTAGTGATTAAAATGTAAAGAATAACACACCACAGTTAAGTAGAAATTATCCTAGTACTGTAAAAACCACTGAATATTTACAACCTGATAGCAAAAATATCACAACAGCTTACATTTTGTCAAAATCACAAATTGTCACAATAATAGAAGAGTGCCTGGCTTATAGTAAGTACTTAAATATTTCTTGAATAAATGAATGAAAACATATTAATATGTTCAGTCATCCCTATAGGTCAAATGAGAAAAAAATCATTTAATAAATGCTGAAAGAGCATTAAAAAATAATTCATATTAAAAAAGTATATATAACTGAATCACTTTGTTGTATAGCAGAAATTAACATAACATTGTAAACAACTGTACTTCAATAAAAATAAAAAATAACGCAGCATCCATATCTGATGAAAACTCTTGGCATGTGTTAAAGAAGGTTTCCATCGTATGCCTCTCTGCAAACCACTGCAATCTGGCTTCTGCTGGCACCATGCCATGGAAACTGCATTCCCCAAGGCGCTCAGTGCCCTACATATTGCCAAACCCAATGCACTTGGATGGGGACCAATAAATATGTAATGAATTAAGGAACGGATGATCAAAGAATCTCAGATCAACAGTCAACATCATACTTAACAATGAAACACCAGACCTTGTCTCTTTCAAGTCAGAAGCCAAACCAGGATATGAGCGACCACTGTCATTTGTTGTTTTTCTGGAAGCTCAAGCAAAAACAAACAAAAAACCATGGAGACAAAACAAGGTATAGCTCTTGGCAGTGAGACAAAAACGATCTTTCCTTGCCTGAAACCTAGGAGAATCATCTAAAAACGATCAGCAGTAAGAAAAGAGTCCTGGAAATTTACAAAATAGATACTCAAAGAGCAACAGTCTTCCCCCAAAACCAACAAATGGAATGTCCATGGAATGATATGATGAAACAGCTGAGAAAGTACGATATAAAGAAGGCAGGGGGACATTTCCTGGTGGTCCAGTGGTTAAGACGTGGTGCTTTCACTGCTAGGGCCCAGGTTCAATCCCTGCTTGAGGAACTAAGATCCCACAAGTCGAGTGGAATGGGCAAAAAAAAAAAAAAAAAGGCACAGATTCTCATGAATAAAAAGTAAAGCAATTTAGGTGAAAGAGAATTCTAGCTTTACAAATTAAAGAAGAAAAAGTTGTATGGAGAATAAGACTTCTTTTAAAAAAATAGCTGAATGTGAAAAATAAATGATTCTTAGGTTGTGAATTCAATATTAAATTCTAGGTGAAAGAGACAGACTGGATATCTGCCATAAACAGATCACATACGGCGTAATTATGAGAGAGAGTTGAGGTTATTAAAATATGGTTGATATTGCCCCACCCTAGAAAGCATATCCCACTTCCTCTGTTGTTGTTTGTAATTACTGCCTGAAGTCCCTGAACTTGTAACCTCAGTTTCCCTAAGATGATAATCTGCTGTCTTAGAGAAGTGATTTCACAAACATGGGAAAGTATAGAAAAAAGAATAGAGGGGATGGACAGATAGGTCCAACTTGAGCCCTTTAGGTTCAGCAGAAAGTTTCTATGGTCCTTGTGACAATTTGTAACTTTTGCATGCTATTTAATGTGTGTGGAACACTTAAAAGAATTTTGATATCTAATGTACATTTATTTTGAAATTTTATTTATTGAATTATCACAGGAAGCTCTAGGCATATGGTGATAAAAAAGACGGATGAAGTCTATGCCTTAATGATGGCAGATGGGCATAGGGAACAAACAAATACACAACTAATATTACTTCAAAAGTGATTGATGCACCTATAGTCAATTAATCTATGGCAAAGGAGGCAAGGAAACAAAAGGTAGAAAAAAAATCCATCTCTTCCAAGTGGTGCTGGAAAAACGGGCTAGCCACGTGTAAAACAATGAGATAAGAGCATTTCCTCACACCATACACAAAAATAAACTCAAAATGGTTTAAAGACCTTAATGTGGGTCATTTGTAGTGAAGTGGATGAACCCAGAGTCTGTCATACGGAGTGAAGTAAGTCAGAAAGAAAAAAACAAATATTGTGTATTTACGCATATATATGGAATCTAGAAGAATGGTACAGATTATTTGCAGGGCAGGAATAGAGATGCAGACATAGAGAAGAGACTGTGGACACAGTGGGGGAAGAGAGGGTGGGACGAACTGAGAGACTAGCATTGACATAGACGCACCACCATCGGTAAAATAGACAGCTAATGGGAAGCTGCCATAGAACAGAGAGCAGAGCTCCGTGCTCTGTGATGTCTTAGCTGGATGGGCCATGTCTGCGTCCTTAGTCGTGTCCCACTCTTTGCGATCCCATGGACTGTAGCCCTTCAGGCTTCTCTGTCCACGGGGTTTCAAGGCAAGAATACTGGAGCGGGTTGCCATTTCCTTCTCCAGGAGATCTTCCCAACCTAGGGATCGAACCCACGTCTCCTGTGTCTCCTGCATCGCAGGCGGATTCTTCACCCACTGAACGATCGGGGAAGCCCAGCAGGATGGGAAGGAGGCTCAAGGCGGGGATATATGTATACATATAATGAATTCATGCTTCTGTATAGCAGAAAGTAACACGACATTGTAAAGCAATTATGTGTGCGTGCTCAGTCATGTCCGACCCTTATGACGCCATGGATTGTAGCCTGCCAGGCTCCTCTGTCCATGGGATTTCCCAGGCAAGAATATTAGAGTGATTTGCCATTTCCTCCTCCAGGGAAAGCAACTATACTCCAATTTTGCCAAGAAAAGACCTACACAGTGATAAGAGAATAGACTCTGTATGATTTCAATACCTTTAGACCATGAAATTTTTGCACCTTGTTTTATGTCCCTGGATATGTCCCAGTATCTCTTAGTTTACAGGAATGTGAATAGAATCTGTATGCTACTGTTGTGTGAAAATTGTATAAATCTTAATTATGTTGAATTGGTTCATAGTGCTTTTCAGGGCTACATATCCTTCTACTTCTCTGTCCTTCCTGTGAGTCACTCAGTTGTCCTAATCTTTGCAACCCCATGGACTGTTGTCTGCCAGGCTCTTCTGTCTATGTAAGTCCCCAGGCAAGAATACTGGGGTGCATTGCCACTTCCTTCTCCAGGGGATTTTCCTGACCCGGGGATCGAACTTGAGTCTCGTGCATTTCAGGGTTCTCCTGCATTGTGGGCAGATCCTTTACCATCTGAGCCCCCAGAGAAGCCCCACTTCTCTGTTATATTCATTCTATTAACTTCTGAGTGTTTGATATGGAAACTCCAACTAGAAATCTTGATTTATCTACGTAAAAAATATTTGTGATACACAGTGGAACTATATGTAACCTTGTTCGATATTTTCCAAGACTTCTGTAAATGTGTTATTGAAAGTGTTAGCTGTTCAGCTGTGTCTGACTTTTTGTGACCCCATGATCTGCAGCCTGCCAGGCTCTCCTGTCCATGGAATTCTCTAGGCAATAATACTGGATTGGGTTGCCATTCCTTTCTCTAGGGGATCTTCCTGACCCAAGGATCGAACCTGGGTCTCCTGCATTGTAGGCAGATTCTTTACCATTATACTTTCATAATTTAAAAAATAAAAAAAATTTAAAACAACAATAACTAAAAAAAAAAAAAGGCCTAAATGTAAGACCTGAAACCATAAAACTTCTAGAAGAGAATACAGGCAGAACAGTCTTTGACATAAATCATAGCAATATTTTTTTGGATCTGTCTCCTTGGGCAAACCAAAAGCAAAATTAAACAAATGGCACATAATTAAACTTAAAATCTTTTGCACAGCAAAGAAAATCATCAACAAAATGAAAAAAACAATCCACAGAATAGGAGAAAATATTTGCAAATGATGTGACCAACAAAGAGTTAATATCCATAATATATAAACAGCTCATACAATTCAACATTAAAAAAAAAAAAACACAATCAAAAAGTGGGCAAAAGACCTGAATAGATATTTTTCCAAAGAAGACATACAGATGGCTAATGAGCACATGAAAAGATGCTCAACATCACTAATTGTTAGAGAAATGCCAATTGAAACAATAATGAGATATCACCTTACATCTGTCAGAATGGCTGTCATCAAAAAGTCTACAAATTAAAAAAATGTCTACACAGACTAAATGTTGGAGAGGTTATAGAGAAGAGGGTGCCCTGGTACACTGTTGGTGGGAATGTAAATTGGTGCAACCACCATGGAAAACAGTATGGACGTTTTCTCAAAACTTGGAACTACCATGTGACTCAGCAATTTCATTCCTGGGTATATATCCAGAAAAAGACAAAAACGCTAATTTAAAAAGATACATGCACTCCAATGTAGTAGCAGCACTACTTATAATAGCCAAGACGGGGAAGCAATTCAAGTGCCCACAGCAGATGAATAAATAAAGATGTCACACACACACACAATGGAATATTATTCAGCCATTAAAAGAATGAAATCCCGCCATTTGCAGCAAGCAATGTGGATGGACTTAGAGAATATCATGCTTAGTGAAATAAGTCAGATAAAGAAAGACAAATGCAGTATATCGCATGTATATGAAATCTATAAAATAATACAAATGAATGCATGTGCAAAACCGAAACAGAATCACAAATATAGAAAATAAACTAGTGGTTACCAAAGGAAAGAGGGAAGCAGAGGAGGGACAAGTTAGGGGTATGGAATTAACAGACACAAATTACTATATATAAAATAGATAAGCAACAAGGATATATGGTATACTACAGGGAATTATAGTCATTATCCTGTAACAGCTTTTAATAGACTATAATCTACAAAAATACCAAATCACTATGTGGTAAACCTAAAACTAGTATAATGTTGTAAATCAACTATACTTCAATTTTTAAAAAGTAATTGATAATACTCTGCAGAAGGTAAATACAGTTAAGGTGATAGACATGAAAGGGAGTATAGTTTGCAGACTTCTCTGAGGAGGTATCTGAACTGAGATCTAAAACGTATGAAGGAGCAAGCCACGAAGAAGCCAAGCACCACACACAGCAAACAGAGCGTCGTTTCAGGAACAGAAATGAGCTCGGTGTGTTCCAGACTCTGCAAGGCAGCACGGCGGGTGGAACAGAGTGAGCGATGGAGAGGGGAGACTGAAAGCAAAGTAGATGCCAGGTCATGTAGGGTCTTGAAGACCATGGGGAAGGAGTCTGGATTTTCTTTCTTTTTTTTTTAATTTACTTGACTGCATTGGGTCTTAGTTGCAGCATGCAGGGTCTTTCATTGAGGCATATGGACTCTAGCTGTGGTGAGTGGTCTCCAAAGCATGCGGGCTTAATTGCTCCATGGCATGTGGAATCTTAGTTCCCTGAAAGTGAAAGTCGCTCAGTCGTGTCTGAGTCACTCTTTGTGACCCCATGGACTATACAGACCATGGAATTCTCCAGGCCAGAATACGGGAGTGGGTAGCCTTTCCCTTCTCCAGGGGATCTTCCCAACCCAGGGATCAAAGCCAGGTCTCCCGAATTGCAGACAGATTCTTTACCAGCTGAGGCACAAGAGAAGCCCAAGAATACTGCAGTAGGTAGCCTATCCCTTCTCCAGTGGATCTTCCCGACCCAGGAATTGAACTGGGGTTTCCTGCATTGCATGCAGATTCTTTACCAACTGAGCTTCCCTGACCAAGGATCAAACCCATTTTCCCTGCATTGGGAGGAGGATTCTTAACCACTGGACCACCAGTGAAGTCCTTGGGTTTTATTTTTAACATGAAGGGAATTTGGGGTGAGGGTTTGAACAAGGAAATCATGTGGTCTGGTGCATGATCTTTAAAAGCCCATTGGGGCTACTGTAAGAATTCATAGTCTGTCGGGAATTCCCTGGTGGTCCAGTGGTTAGGACTCAGTGCTTTCACTGCCAGGGGTCCAAGTTCAATCCCTGGTCAGGAAACTAAGATCCCACAAGCCCATGAGGTTTGGCCAACAGCAAACAAACAAACAAAACGAAAAGAATTCATAGTCTGTAATGAGGAGGGGTACACATGGGGGCAGGCCAGCCAGTTGAGAGGCCCCTTAAAGGTGAAAGATGATACTGTCTTGGAAAAGGATGGTAGCAGTGTAATTGAAGAGAAGTGAATAGTTTGAAGTTAGGTTACAACGATAGAGCCAAATATCTTCCATATGGGTTGATTGGGTGTGGGATGTCAGGTAATGAGAAATTAGGAAAAACATCTAGCACTTTGGATTAAATATCTAGGTGGATGATGGAAAGATATCGGAGGGATTGGGGTAAGAGGGGACAGGTTTGGTAAGGGAAATCAAGAATTCTAATTTGGATATGTAAACTGTGGAGTCCCTCTTAGATACCCAAGTGGAGGTGATCAGCAGGGAGATGGAGTGCATTCTAAGGCTGTAGCTGGTATTTAACAGAGAGGGAAATGGCAACCCGCTCCAGTATTCTTGCCTGGAGAATTCCGTGGACAGAGGAGCCAGGCGAGCTGCTGTCCCTGGCATCGCACAGAGTCAGACACGACTAAAGCGATTTAGCATGCAAGCGTGCATTGGAGAGGGAAATGGCAACCCACTCCAGTGTTCTTGCCTGGAGAATCCCAGGGATGGCGGAGCCTGGTGGGCTGCCGACTATGGGGTCGCACAGAGTCAGACACAACTGAAGTGACTCAGCAGCAGCAGCTGGTATTTACAGACACAAGACCTCAGGTAACAAAGGAAAGGATTTAAGTAAGTGGAGTGATGTTGAACTCTGGGGCATATTTAGGGTAAGTGGGAAGAGGAGGAGGAACAGATGAACGGATAGAGAGGGAACAGGAGGCAGACCAAGGAGACAGTGAATCATTGTGTCAGAAGCTGCAGCGAGGTTGAGGAAGACGAGGCCACTGGGCTGGCAAACTGCAGGTCATCAGTGACCTTCACTAGAGAGCTTCCATGGGGCTGACCGGAGTGGGCATTCATGGGGCCAAAAGCACATGTGGAGGCCTACACATCACAGATCTAAATATTTAAATAATATCAATGGAACAAACTGCTAAATAAAATATTATTATATTCATTATATATTGGCAGGCAAGGTTCAGACTTAGAATTCTCCACCTCCTTGAGTTCCTTATCAGAATGAACTGGCACAAAGAGAACTTGGCCCCTGACCTGCTCCCCTTCCCCTTTTCCTCCCCTCCCTTCAGACTGAATGTCCAGTTTTACCTACACTTGCTTCCCCAGCCCTCCTCTCCTGCCAGTAGCCACCTCTGAGGCACAGAGAAGCACACACTGCATCCCTTGGGTTTGGGGAACAGCCCCTCACAGGCCCTGGGAATTGGTGTGGGACCACTGAGACAGGGTCGTAGGCATCCTGAGTGAGGTCTAGGAAGGGGGCAAATCCAGGGGTTTGTGTTTCCCTTGTGGGGAGGGGCAAAGCCAGAGGGGGGTCTGAGCAGGGTCCTCTAAAATAGGGGTCCCCAACAGGTACCAGTCCGTGGCCTGTTAGGAGCCAGGCCGCACAGGTGAGTGGCGGGCAAGAGAGCCAGGTTTCATCTGTATTTACAGCTGCTCCCCATTGCTCGTATCACTGCCTGAGCTCACCTCCTGTCGGATCACCTATCTCATTTTTCAAAAGAATTTGAGCATGACTTCAGAACCGCATAAAATCCCTGCAGTGAGAAGGAATGGATCTGAGACCCATTTGTGAATAAGCCAGGTGAATCAACTTTGTCCATGCTAGAAGAGGATCAACTGCTTGAGATGGCAAATGATGGTGGCCTGAAAAGCGTGTCTGAGACAACTTCAAATCTCCACACATTCTAGATTAAAGTCAAGGCAGAATATCCTGAGATGCCATAAAAGCACTGAAAAACCCACTTCTGTGTTCAACATCCTATCTTTGTGAAGCAGGGTGTTCCGCAGTGACAAAAACCAAAACAAAATTATAGAGCAGACTGGACATAAGCAACACACTTTGGGTGTCGCTGTCTCTCATCTCCCCCAGAAGGGACCGTCTAGTTGCAGGAAAACAAGCCCAGGGGTCCCATGGATTCTGCATTATGATGCGGTGTATAATTATCTCATTACATATCGCAATGTACTAATAATAGAAATAAAGTACACAATAAATGTGATGCACTTGAATCATCCTGAAACCATCCCCCACCCCCGTCTGTGAAAAAACTGTCTTCCACAAAACCAGTCTCTGGTGCCAAAAGAGTTGGGGACCACTGCTATAAAGCATGGGGCTTGGGGGCAGTATTGGAGTAGGTTAAAAAGAGAATGGGGGCTTCCCAGGTGGCGTCAGTGGTAAAGAACCCTGCCTGTCAATACAAGAGATGCAAGAGATGAGAATTCAATTCCGGGGTCAGGCAGATCCCCTGGAGAAGGGAATGGCACCCCACTCCAGTATTCTTGCCTGGAGAATCCCATGGACAGAGGAGCCTGGCGGGCTACAGTCCATGGGGTTGCAAAGAACCAGGCGTGACTGGGCACACACAAATGGAATGGAGAATATGGAGTAAAGTGGTGAGAAAACAGTGTGGACAGGCCTTTGAAGGAACTTTTCCCATAATGGGGTAGCAGCTGGAAGGAAAGGAAAAGCCAAAGAAAACTCAGTCTTTGTGTTTTTAAAGACAGCACTCTGGCTTGCTGATGGAAAGGATGAGTAGAAGGAAAAGCTGACGAAGAGGACAGGATGGGGATAATGTTGGGTGCGGAGTCCTTGAGCAGGTGAGGGGGACGGGATCCAAGGCTTGGTGGAGAGGTTGGCACAAACAGTTCTTCCACTATTAGACGAGGGAGAGCAGCTTAAAAGGGCACAGATGTAGGCAAGCTGGCAAATCTGGCAGTGGGAAGAAAACAAAATCATTCTTTTCTAATTGCTCCCAATATTTACAATTACAGAGTGAATGAGATCATCCACTGAGAGTAGTGAGAGACAAATTGTGAAAAGTTATCTGAGACACTTGAAAAGGTGGTTAAGATGGTCAATTTTATGTTATATGTATTTTGCCATAATTAAAAATAATATTAGTTTCAGGGAATTCCCTAGTAGCCTAGCGGTTAGGATTCTAGGCTTTCACTGCTGGGGTTCAGACCTTGGTTGGAGAACTGAGCTCCCACAAGCCACACGGTGCAGCTGAAAAAATAAATAATAAAGAAATAATTTTTAAAAGGTGAAAAAGGCTAATAAATAACCATCCTGCCCTTTTTTAAAAAAAAAGCTACTTGGGAATACAGGAGAGTAAATATATTGGGGAAACAATATTAGAAGCAGTACCAGGGACTTACTGGAGATTTGTGGACATAAATTTAAAGCAAAACCAATAAGCTTAATCGTGCATGTTTTTCCTCTGCTGCCTTCAGTTGCCAGGCTACAAACAGGTGAAGCAGGCAGAATGTTGGGTTAAGAGAATTTGAGTGATTTAAGAAGATTTGTGACTTTAATTAAAAATATTTAAGAGAATTTGATTGACTCAGACTAAAACTGAATGTTAAAAAACTTCTGGATTAGTAAATAACTTCAGATTTATTAGGTCTGTAAACAGTGTTTCAGTGCTTAGCAATCTCATTTATTCCATTTATAAGTCTGCCTTGTCAGACGTTTGAAGCACTGAAGAGAATCAAATCTGTAATTGTGGTTAAAATGCCAAAGCTACGGAAATGTTATTAATCAAGTTTGCAAATGATGTTAAATATTTAGGAAAATTTACTATGTCAAATTTACATGCTAATTTAGCATTGATATAAGAACAAATGAAAATTAGTCATTAACTTTAGATAAGATACAGCTAGACTTATAAATACAACAATATTATCTGTGAGTCATATGTTAAAGGCTTAGGGAAAATTCGGTTTTTGGATTTACAAATTTAGCAAGTTGTGAAAGTGAAAGTCACTTAGTCAGGTCCACCTCTTTGCAACCCCATGTACTATACAGTCCACAGAATTCTCCAGGCCAGAATACTGGAGTGGGTAGCCATTCTTTTCTCCAGGGGATCATCCCAACCCGGGATGGAACCCAGGTCTCCCACATTGCAGGCGGATTCTTCACCAAACTGAGCCACGAGGGAAGCCCTTAGCAAGCTGAGCATTAGTTAAAATAGAAGTAACTGGACTTCCCTGGCGGTGCAGTGGTTAAGAATCCATCTGCCACTACAGTGGACATGGGTGTCATCTCAGCTCCAGGAAGAATCCACATGCCATAGAGCAACTAAGCTTGATGCCACAATACCGAGCCTGTGTGCCTAGAGCCTGTGCTCTGCAACAAGAGAAGTCACTGCAAAGAGAAGCCCGAACACCCCGACAAAGAGTAGCCCCTACTTGCTACAACTAGAGAAAGTCTGCATGTAGCAAGGAAGATCTAGCACAGCCCCCCCTCCCAAAAAAATATAAGTAACTGTAGTATACTCCTGTATGCATTAAGGCCCAAATGTAGATGCTAAATATGTAGCTACTCCCTATAAGATGCCATCTTATGCCTGTCTCACTATTTTATTTTCTCAGCATAGATATCTACTTCCTGTGCTCCCAAATTCCACTAAAATGACAGAAAAAATATTATTGATATATACAAAATTATTCACATATATACAAAATTATGTATACTTAATATGTATTATTTATGTATAAAATATTTATATAGTCTGGCAAATTTTCTGCATATATAATTGCCAAAAAACAAGAAAGAGTCCTATTATTAAATCAGAAATGATGAAGAAGGGACTTCCCTGGTGGTCCAGTGGCTAAGACTCCACATTCCCAATGCAGGAGCCTGGGTTTGATCCTTGGTCGGGGAACTAGATCCCACATGCTGTAATTAAGAGTTTGCATGCCACAACTAAAGATCCCCTATGCTGCAAATAAGACCTGGAGCAGTCAAATAAATATTTTTTAAAAAGAAAGAAAGAAATGATAAAGAATTCCTGTAAGATAGACTCTATAAAGTTTCCAATCAAGGGCAAGACTAGGGTAGAGAAAACTTGACGCTAAACTCTGCTGAGGAAAAGCAGCTCTTTCCAAGGAAGCCAGGGGGAAATCCAAGATTAGAATAAACACATATGAAGAGAGAGAGGTTCCCCTGGACGGTTGTTAAGGTAATTAAGTACCAGGCTGCGTTTGGCCTGGCTGGGTCAGACACTGCCCTCTAGTCGACAGCTCCAGGCAGAGAAAGTTCCCAGGATAAAGACCCCAGGACCACTTTCTGAACAAAGGCATGAATAACTTTTCTAGAGAAGGCTCTGAACTTAAGGGCTGGCCTGGATGGGGAAGCAGAGCCCTTCTTAAAGGGCTTCTAAAACGATAGGGACCGAGGTCAGAGAGGAAGAGGAAAGGTTGTCTCTGGGGCCCGGCCCTGTCACAGCTATCTAGCCAGCTCTCCAAGATAAACACTTCTGAATAATTCCAGGAGCCGCAGAAGAAGGCAGGGAGTGCCCCCAAGAATACACAGTACCTACCAAGAAGGAGAGAATACCTGTCTTCTTAGAATATAAATGTACCACCTAATCAGGCAGTACAGTTACCCCATCCCTTAAAATCTCAGAAACCGGCTCCTGGAATAAGGACAGAGGTTCTCATTCGGACTAACAGTGCTCCAGCTTCCAACACTGCAAATTCTAGGCAAAGAAGTGGTGGATACAAGAAACATGGTGTCTAAATACACTGAGGACTTCCCTGGCAGTTCAATGGTTAAGACTTCACCTTCTAATGCAGGGGGCATGGGTTCGATCCCTGGTCAAGGAACTAGATTCCACATGCCATGTAGCACAGCCAAATTAAAAAAAAAAAAAAAAACACTAGGAAAACTTATGACTGTATCTAAATAAATGTAGACATGTATACTGTGAGAAAAATTAAGACCTGGAACTACAATTTCATAAGACTTCATTCAACATTGGAGTGTGGGCAGGAAGGGGTTTGAAAGCAGGTTATGGCTTGAATTGCTCCAGGGATGCTGAAGACATAGAGTAAGCCTAGGTATTGATAGAAGATATCTGGCAGGAGATTTAAGATGAACTGAAATGGGGCATGCAGGAGGCTCTGGGGTACCAGTAATATTTCATTTCTCGAGGTAAAGTTGAGTTTTGCTTGCTTTATGTTTTTTCCCTGAGTGTCTTATTTTTCTGTACATGTGGTATTTTATAATAAAACATTTAAAAAAATCAAGAGTGACTGCTAGATGTGGAATTCTCAAACCTGGCTGCATATACAACTTGGGGAAGTTTTTAAAATACCAAAGGCCACTAAATGGCCATCAACAGAGGAATGGATAAAGAAGATGTGGGCCATGTGCATAATAGAATATTCCTCAGCCATAAAAAGGAATGAAATTGGGTCATTTGTAGAGATGTGGATGGACCTAGAGACTGCCATACAGAATGAAATAAGTCAGAGAAAAACATATCGCATATTAATACATACATGTGGAATCTAGAAAAATGGTACAGATGATCTTATTTGCAAAGCAGAAATAGAGACACAGACATAGAGAACAAACATGTGGATACCAAGGGGGAAGGGGCCGTGAGATGAATTGGGAGACTGGGATTGCTGTATATACACTACTGATACTGTGTATAAAAGAGATAACCAGTGAGAACCTACTATATAGCACAGGGAACTCTACTCAAAGCTCTCTAGTGACCTAAACGGGAAAGAAAGAAAAAAAGAGAGAGATAGGTACATGTACGGCTGATATACTTTGCTGGACAGTATAAACTAACTCAACGTTGTAATGCAACTATAGGCGAATACAAATTAATTAAAAAAATACAGCCAGAGCACACCCCAGACCAAATGAATTAGCATCTGTGGGATGGGGTCAGACTTATGTATCTGAGAACCACTGTATTAAATGAATAAAAATAAAGAAATTCAACAGGAGGAAACAGTAATCACAATCAATGTCAATGGGTTAAATTCCCTAAGTAAAAGTAAATTCCCTAAGTAAAATTCAACAAGATCACCAAGATCCATTTTCTTCATTCTCACGCTTCTCTCACAGTATTCACTCTGTTCTCAAAAGCCTTGTGGCTACAAGACTATTGTAGAAATGTTACCGTTATGTCCTTTTTTGTTTACATTAAGAGGGAAAGAACCCCTGACTTTATGCCAGAAGTCTCAGCAAAGCTTTCATGGCATCTCTTTTTTATTTTCCTACTCTGATCACGCGATCAACCCTGAGGTAATCACTATCACCAGGACACTTTGGTTAGCCAGGCCTCTATCACAGGTATAGATTCTCCTGCCCCAAAATCAGGGTGGAATCAGTATTACCAGAACTACATAGGATTAGAGTGGTGGGGGAAGGTGAAGCCTCAAGTAAAGCCCAGAAGCCGTTAGCAGAAGTAGAGTGAATGGAAGTTGAGCAACCAAAAAGAAAAAAAAAAATTCATAATGGAAATATATAGATTCAAGGCAGGAGAAAACTATAAAGGCTAAACCAAAGTAGGGAGGTTCAAAGTGGAAGTTAAGAGATGGAAGCTGGTTGAAAAAAAATACCTTGCCCTGCAGAAACAGTTGTCTATAGCCTTGACTGAGGCCAGAGGAGAAGCTATTAAGGATAGTGGACAAGCTGAGTCCATCTCCATAGCTACCAGTCCATCCCCAAATATGTACCTGCAGCTCAGATTTCTCTCTCCACATTTAAGTGCACACCTGCCTTCTAGACAACTATCCTGCATATCTCAGAGGCAGTTCAAATTCATCATGTCTATCACTTAGTGGCACAGATGGTAAAGAATTCTCCTGCAATGTGGGAGACCTGAGTTTGATCCCTGGGTTGGGAAGATCCCCTGGAGGAGGGCATGACAACCCACTCCAGTATTCTTGCCTGGAAAATCCCCAAGGACAGAGGAGCCTGGTGGGCTATAGGTCGAGAAGAGAAGGACACGACTGAGTGACTCAGCACAGCACATCACTTAATTATCAAAAGAGGGCAAATCACTTCCTCTTAAATCCACCCTCCTTTTTCTGTCAATAACCTCAGGCTCTAAACCAGAAAACTGGAATCATCTTTCATCTCCTTCCTCTCTCACCTTCAGGTCTCATCTTTCTCTAAGAACGGTTTCCATCTCCACGCCACCTCTCTGAGCCACTCCTGATTCGTCATCAGGACTTAACACAATTGTGACTTAATTGTTGGGTAATTTGTGTGAATAGTGGTCACTTCCACGAGGCTGGACTCAGGACAATAGACCCCTATTGCAATCTTCCCATTCCTGTATCCTCCAATACAAGCTCTGTTCAGTAGGTACCTGAGTATTTGTAGAAAGAATAAAGTCTGCCAGTATCAAGTTTTTTTTTTTCAGTAGTTTTTTGGGAACACAGGTACCTCCATTTGTTTACTTATTTTGATTAATGAATTTATGGCTGGTCTTTGTTCCTGCGTGTGGCGCTTTCTCTAGTTGTAGTGAGCAGGGGTACTCTCTAGGTGCAGTGCACAGACTTCTCATTGCCGTGGCTTCTCTTGTTGAGGAGCTCAGGTTCTACGCATACATACTAAAGCTTAGGCTTTAGTAGTTGTGGCATGCAAGCTTAGTAACTGTGGTGCCCAAGCTTAGGTGCTCCATAGCATGTTGGATCTTCCTGGACCAGGGATCAAACCCGTGTCCTCTGCATTGGCAGGTGGATTCCTAACCACTGGGCCATCAGGGAAGTCCCCAGTATGGAATTTTATGTGCCATCTTCCAAACTCAACACTATCTTACTGAATAATCTGAAAATGCAGATCTGATTATATTTTCCCATTTATTTAAAATTTCTTTCAATGATCCCCACCCCTTCCCATTCCCTAAAGGAAAGGAGTGTTTCTTAAATTTTCAGTGTTTAATAACCACTTATTAGCTGCCTGGAGCATATGAAAACCTCTAATTTTAGGTAAACAGTCACAAAAAGTTTAAATAATAAAATTAATATATAACTTAAGATTCATAGTATTCAAGTATCCCTTGTTATCAAACCTATTTATCTTCTGACCTTGGGTTTGGAAATCAAGTTCATATAGCAAGGGATACACACACTTGGTACCTGAATTTTGGATAACAGGAAGCAAGAGTTTAGATAGTGCCATATACCAGGCTTACTAAAAAGAAGTATTCAAATATACTCAGATCCAGAGTTTGGATAGAAAGTTGAAATAGCAAAGGCAGAATGGTGAGGAACGACAAATCAGCAAAAAGGATACTATTATTTGCCATCAATCTTTAGAATATGTAATATACACATGTATATGTATATCTGGATTAATGACAGATTCCATTTATCTGCTAAATTAGAAAGCAAAATTACAAATACATGCATTCTCAATCACTCAGTCATGTTCAAATCTTTGAGACCTGCCAGGCTCCTCTGGCCATGGGATTTCCCAGGCAAGAATACTGGAGTGGATTGCCACTTCCTACTGCAGGGGATCTTCCCGACCCAGGGACGGAACCCGCATCTCCTGCATTGGCAGGCAGATTCTTTACCACTAGTGCCACCTGGGAAGCCCATGACTAAGAATAATGGGCAGCAAATGCTCGGTGGCCCTACACACTGTGTTGTGTATATTTTGATGGGGATATATACCTAGAAACAGCGGTGAAGTCTCTCATTGAAGGCCAATTTTACAAGCAGTTAAGTCAAAGGCTGTATGGCTGGATTTTTTAAAATATTTATTATTTATGCTGTGCTGGGTCTTCTTTGCTGCTCATGGGCTTTCTCTCGTTGTGGGGAGGAGGGGACTCTTTAGTTGCCGCGCACGGCCTTCCCATCACCATGGCTTTTCTTGTTGGGGAGCATGGACTCTAGGTGTGCAGGTTTTAGTAGTTGTAGCATGTGGGCTCTAGAACTCGAGCTCATTAGTTATGGGGCACCAGCCTAGTTGCCCTGTGGTATGTGGTATCTTCTCTGACCAGGGATCGAACCCATGTCCCCTGCATTGGCAGGCAGATTCTCAACCAGTGGACCACCAGGGAAGTCCTTGGATGTTTTAACTTGGATGATAGTTGCAAATGAATTTCTAAAGTTTTCTGTTTTCATTCAGCTCAGGAAAGAATTTCTCCATGTTTTCTGGCACATTGAATGGTTTTTAAATATGCCCAATGTCACTGATGTCTTTCTCCAGAAAATGGACAAAAATCAAGTGTTAGGGAAGACTCAGTGCTGGCTGACAAAGCCTCTTGCATCACAGTTCAATTTCCTGGTGTGTTATCTTCGGCACTGAATATCTGATGAGGTTGAAATGAGAGGTTTGAGATTTTCAACCTGCTGCCCATGGCACGTTGACACCCACTGGAAACCTTTGAGATAACATTTCCTCACAACCCTGGTAAGGACAACAAGGATGATTTCTGGTCTCTGGTTTTTCCTGGCATTATTAGTGTTATAAAGAAATTTTCTCTCCTCCCTTGTTTTAGTTTTTCACATGAGTACATTCCCCCTGGATAGCCAGCACACTTTAGGGTAGAAAAACACTTTTGGTCCATGCCACCCATTTCTTTGCAAGACACATGGGAAAGACATATGCTCCATCATAGAGATTTGATGGGGCTAACAATTTTCGTTCCTTCTTCTCCACTTTGTGAAGATCACCATTCTTAACTGTTCTTAGTAAATAAAACAGTGTGCAATTTTAGCACCAGGGTAGAGCTAGTTTTGAGTAGTCGAGGGAGGTACAAGGCAAAAGTGGCCCTAATTCTTCACCCCTTTGTCATAGTGTGGTAGCATCCTTCCACTCTACTTCTGGGTTGGCCATAGGAGTTGCTGGGACCCAATGTGCATGCATGTGTGCATGCGGTGTGCTTGCTAAGTTGCTCCAGTCATGTCGACTCTGTGCAGCCCTATGGACTGTAGCCTACCAGGCTTCTCCATCCATGGGATTCCCCAGACAAGAATACCTGAGTAGGTTACTGTGCCCTCCTCCAGGGATCTTCCCAACCCAGGGATCGAACCTGAATCTCTCATGGACAGGTGATTTCTTTACCACTAGTGCCCCCTGGGAAGCCCACCGGTGACCCAGTGGGATGGTAGCAAATGTGACAAAGCGGAGGCCTGAGAAGTGCCAGCGTGTTTGGGCTTGCTTGTCCTTCCCCCTGTCCCTCTGCCACATGCACACACTTGGGCCAGCCTGCTAAAGGATGAGATGGACAGAGGATAGCTACCCCCGCCGTCCAGCCAAGGCTAACCCAGACTAGTCACACTGCTACTCAGACACAGGGAAGAACCCAGCTGAGGGCAGCAGAGCTGCCTCCACGATGACCCACAGCTAGGTCTGGCTTCACGGCTCTTGGCCTTTGCAGTCACACAGGGTCCGATGGTAAGAAAGACCCCATGCTTGGTTTAATGTTCTGTTGGCATTACTTTAAAATTCTTCATAATGTCTAAATAAGGGGCCTGGCATTTTGCTCTGAGCTCCACAATATACACCGCTGGTCCTGCTCACATCTTGTCACTGACACCAGGGTAAGCCTAGCTGAGATGAGAAGAACCACTCCAATGGCTAACAGACTCATGAGATTAATAGATTCCTACTATTTAACTGATGAGGTTTTGAAGTGGTTGTACATTTTTGTAACAATAGATACGGGAAGTTCCTTGGTGCTCCAGTGTTAAGATTCTGCCTTCCAATGCAGGGGGCGTGGGTCCCAATATGGTTGGGGAAGTAGGATCCAACATGCCCCATGGTCAGTTAAACCGATAAGCCACAACTACTGAGCCTGCCTGACACAACTAAGACCCGTTTAGTTCAGTTCAGTTCAGTCACTCAGTCATGTCTGATGCCTTGTGACCGCATGGACTACAGCACGCCAGGCTTCCTTGTCCATCACCAACTCCTGGAGCTTGCTCAAACTCATGTCCATCAAGTTGGTGATGCCATCCAACCATCTCATCCTCTGAGACGAGAGGCAGCCAAGACCTGAGGCAGCCAAAACATAAACAAATAAATACTTTTTTAAAAAAGTAGATACCGACATGCCAAACCTTTCTTTGCTGGACACATGTCTGGTCCTCCATCAGCATGACCTCAAATACACTTCTAATCTGCATTATATCTCACAAAAATATTAGATGAATTGATAATAAGAATTCAAAATTATAAGGTATGTCTTTCTCTTTCATAAAGGTACCAAAGAGATGCAAAGAGCTGGTTTATTCTATTCCCACTAGTGGTTTTCTTGTTGTTGCTATTCAGTCATTAAGTCATGTCTGACTCTTTCCAACCCCATGGACTGTAGCATGCTGAACTCCTCAGTCCTCCACTGTCTCCTGGAGTTTGCTCAAACTCATGTCCATTGAGTTGGTGATGCTACCTAACCATCTCATCCTCATCCCTTTTCCTTTCACCTTCAGTCTTTCCCAGCATCAGGGTCTATTCCAATGAGTCAACTCTTCCCATCAGGTGACCAAAGTATTGGAGCTTCAGCTTCAGCATCAGTCCTTCCAATGAATATCCAGGGTTGATTTCCTTTAGGATTGACCTGTTTGATTCCCTTGCAGTCTAGGGGGACTCTTGAGTCTCCAGCACCAAAATTCGAAAGCATCAATTTTTGGGTGCTCAGCCTTCTTTATGGTCCAACTCTCACAACCATACGTGATTACTAGAATAATCATAGCTCTGATTATATGGCCCTTTGTAGGCAAAGTGATATCTCTGCTTTTTAAGACGTTGTCGAGGTTTGTCATAGTTTTCCTTCCAAGGAGCAAGCATCTTTTAATTTCGTGGCTGCAGTCACCATCCTCAGTGATTTTAGAGCCCAAGAAAAGAAAATCTGCCACTGCTTCCATTTTTTTTTCCTTCTATTTTCCATGAAGTGATAGGATTGAATGGCATGATCTTAATTTTTGTAATGCTGAGTTTTGAGCCACCTTTTTCACTCTTCTCTTTTGCCCTCAACAAGAGGCTCTTTAGTTTCTCTTTACTTTTCGCGATTAGATTGGTATCATCTGCATCATTTGAGATGTTGATATTTCTCCTGGCAATCTTGATTCCAGCCTGTGATTCATCCAACCCAGCATTTCTGCATGACTGAGTGACTAACATACACACACACACACACACTGCATGTAAGTTAAATAAGCAGGGTGACAATATACAGCCATGTTGTACTCCTATCCCAATTTTGAACCAGTCAGTTGTTTCATGTCTGATTCTAACTGTTGCTTCTTGACCCACATATAGGTTTTACAGGAGACAAGTAAAGTGGTCTGATATTCCCATCTCCTTAAGAATTTTCCATAGTTCGCTGTGATCCACACAGCCTAAGGCTTTAGCATAGTCAATGAAGCAGAAGTAGATGTTTTTCTGGAATTCCCTTGCTTTCTCCATGATCCAACAAATGTTGGCAATTTGACCTCTGCTTCCCCTGCCTTTTCTAAACTCAGCTTATACAACTGGAAGTTCTCGATTCAAGTACTGCTGAAGCCTGGCTTGTAGGATTTTGAACATAACTTTGCTAGCATGTAAAATGAGCACAATTGTATGTTCGTTTGAACATTCTATGGCACTGCTCTTCTTTGGGATTGGAATGAAAACTGACCTTTTCCAGTCCTGTGGCCACTGCTGAGTTTTCAAGTTTGCTGACATATTGAGTGAAGCACTTTAACAGCATCATCTTTTAGTATTTAAAATAGCTCAGCTGGAATTCCATCACCTCCACTAGCTTTGTTCATATTGATGCTTCCTAAGGCCCATATGACTTCACACTTCAGGATGTCTGGCTCTACGAAAGTGACCACATCATCGTGATTATTCGGGTCCTTAAGATCTTTCCTGTATAGTTCTTCTGTGTATTCTTGCCACCTCTTCTTAATCTCTTCTGCTTCTGTTAGGTCCTCATCATTTCTGTCCTTTACTGTGCTCATTCTTGCATGAAATGTTCCCTTGATATCTCAAATTTTCTTAAAGAGATCTCTAGTCTTTCCCATTCTATTGCTTCCCTGTATATCTTTGAGTTGTTCATTTAAGAAGGCCTTCTTATCTCTCCTTGCTATTCTCTGGAACTCTGCATTCAGTTGAGTATATCTTTCCCTTTCTGTGGTTTTACTCAAATAAAAACAAAATATAGTTTTGTTTTATAGTTTTACTTAACTGTAAAACAAAATAAATTACTCAACTATTTAAAAAAATTTTTAAAAGACCCTGATGCTGGGAAAGATTGAAGGCAGGAGGAGAAGGGGACGACAGAGGATGAGACGGTTGGACGGCATCACCGAGTTAATGGACATGAGTGTGAGTGGGCTCCGGGAGTTGGTGATGGACAGGGAAGCCTGGCGTGCTGCAGTCCATGGGGTCGCAAGGAGTTGGACACGACTGAGGGACTGAACTGAACTGAAAACAAGATCTGGCTGTCGTCGTTACAATAAGAAGAGTCCCGCGTCTCTGCGTGTCATTTGTGCCATGCAGCATCCGGTCCTGATGTTAGGTTTGCCCATGACTGCTCTGGCTTCCTCTCCCAGCACTTTATTTGTCCTGAGTTTGAGGCCAGTTTTATAAACATGTTGGCCCTAGCATGGCTTGCATCTGTGGATGCTACTGTTTTGGCCTCTTCGCATTTAGAAATAAAATAAATCAATTTCATACCAGAAAATACTATTTTGTGCCTGGTTCAGGAAAAACTACTGGTTGACCCATACGCAAGCATGCTCAGTTGTGTCCGATTCTTTGTGACCCCACGGACTGTAGCCCTGCCAGGCTCCTCTGTCCATGGAATTTTCCAAGCAAGAATAGTGGAATGGGGTGCCATTTCCTTCTCCAGGTTGACCTATAAGGTTATTCTATTTTGTTTTTTCATTTGCTTATTTTTTGGTTGTGCTGCATAGCATATGCGATCTTAGTTCCCTGACCTGGGATCAAACCCGTGCTCCCTGCTTTAAAAAAAAGGAATCTTAACCACTGGGCCACCAGGGAAGTCTCCAGGTTATTCTGTTTCAGAAGTGATGTGAAACCTCTGAGAGCATCACAAAGCATTCTGACAGAGTTTTCTAATACAGAGTGCACCCTGGAGACAGGAGGGGAATAAACCCCTGGTTCAATAAAGTCCTGTTTTTAGATATCCATAGCCACCCTTCCCATTCACACTTTCCCTTTCAGCTGCTTGAGGGAATTTATCATGCTCACAGATGCTCTTGTTCCAACAGATCCTGAAATCCTGTTCACTAATTATGATTCTGAATTGTAGTTTTTGTACTATTTTTATCATTGCTTTTACACTTCAATGAATCACTTTTTCAGTCATTAATCTATTTTTGTTAATCAGAGTCATAACACAACACAATAGTAACAAGAAAAAAATGCAAACCTTACACACATAAACAATAATATTCCAATGATATAACTAAAATAAACTATAGCCTAATAATTTTAGCTACACCTTAAGGGTCCGTCCAATTTGAGCCATCTCTATGTGTGAACCCTTTTTAAGAGCATAATGGTATTTGATAATTTTTCTTTCATCTCAAATTCATAAAATTTTTGAACAGGTATCTTTTTGTTGCTTTTGCCACAGAAGCTGCTTGAGGACTGTTAATTTTATAGATTAATTGACCACATTTTAGAAACATTGACCTAAAAGAAAAAGCCTGTACTCTTAAACATGGTCTCTAAACCATTTCATAATCTAGTCCCTTGGTTCACATAAAAGAACTATTGTTATTAGTGTGTATGCCCACACACGCATTGTTACTAGTATGACAGGAACAATAGCAACCACACACTTCTATTGACCGAGCCCTTAAATGATACTCACGATCAAGTGTCATTTTAAGCATTTTAAATGGACTCTCTTATTTCCAGCTCACAGTAAGTAACCCTAGGAGGTAGGTACTGGTTTGTTCTTATGAATTTACAGATAGGGAATTATGAATATTACAGAGGTACTTGCTCAAGGTTGCAGAGCTAACTAGAGGCCAAGCAGGAGTTTGGTCCCAGGCTTGTCTAACTCAAGGACACCATGTTACCTGGCCCCCACCATGCCCCTTCGATCTGCCTTCCTGAACTCCTCACAAATGCACGCAGCCTCTCTATCCCCATTGAAGATGTCTTCTATCTGTGATCTGTTGTTCCTTCTGTCTAGAATGCCCTCTCTTTCTCCCCGTGTCACCTTCGTAAACTTTGATTCACCCTGCAGCACCCAATTTTAGAGTCTTCTAGAAGCCTTTCCTTTAGAAGCTTTAGAAGGAAGCCTTTAGAAGGCTGCCTTTAGAAGCCTTTCCTTCCCCCCGACACTCCAGATTTTTACCTTGTCTGGAATAGCAGCCTAAATTTTATTTCTCTCCATTCTCCAGACAAAGACACAAAAAAGTCTAGAATGACAGCTGAATTATTAAGAATTATAAGATGACAGAACATAATTTACCCACTGTGCCTGACTGTTCCCTGGTTTATCAAGAGTCAACTCCAGTTATTGAGTCGTGCTCAATGAATAGGCAATTCCTTACCTGGACAGAGGCGCCTGGTGGGCTACAGTCCATGGGTTCCAGAAAGAGTTGGACACGACTAACACTTACCTTAAAATATTTTTCTCAGGAGGTCAGAAAACAGGATTAATTCTTATTGTACCTATAATAGCAACTAGTTAACTTCATGAAACACAGGAAATACACTATCTATTTTGTTGTTGTTGTAATTGTTTAGTCGCTAAGTTGTGTCGGAGTCTTTTGTGATCCCATGAACTGCACGTAGCCCGCCAGGCTCCTCTGTCCATGGGATTCTCCAGGCAAGAATATTGGAGGGGGTAGCCATTCCCTTTTCCAGGGGATCTTCCCAACTCAGAGATCGAACCTAGGTCTCTCACATTGCAGGCAGATTCTTCACCATCTGAACCATGAGGGAAGCCCGAAAGCAATAAATACCTTTATAATAAAAAAAAGAAAATGAGGTTTCTAGAGCAAATGAACCCAGCCAGGGCCTCTTGCAATGGAGATGGTCACTTCTTGAGAGTTTCCAACTCTGGAAAAATGAATGTCCTCAAGAGACTCCAGAATCAGGACTTCCCTGAGGGTCCAGTGGTTAAGAATCCATCTTCCAACACGGGGGGGTACAGGTTCAATCTCTGGTCGGGAACTAAGATCCCACATGTGGTGGGGCAACTACGGCCAGATGCCCAAACTACAGAGCTCACACGTGGTAGTTGCTGAGGCCAGGCATTCTGGAGTCCACTCCCCCACACCTGGAGAGAGGCCCACATCCCACAAGGAAGAGCCCTCACACCAAACGAAAAATGCCATGTGCCACAACAAAGATCCTGCATGCCAGAAATAAATAAAATCAATTAATTACAATAGAGAGAGACCCCAGAATCCATCAATAGCATATATCCTTCCTTTATAAAGTTTCTGGCTGCTATGACCTGATTCTCACAAGCTCCAGTTTGGTTGTATTTGTTACTTCCTGCAGGTATACAAGCTGCCTCTTTCTGGGATACTAAAAAGCAAGGACTTGTGGGCATGTGGGCTATCACCAATTTCATCAATATTCTGCAGTATTACTATAAATCAGCCTTGGTACAGAGCTATGAGCTGGAAGAATACAAGATAGAAACTTGGAAGGAGGTGTATATACAGGACTTCTTTAAGCCACTTGTCTGCATTTCTCCTAATGCCAACTTGTTTGATGCTGTCTTTTCATTAATTCAAAACAAGATCCACAGGCTGCCAGTTATTGACCCAGAATCAAGCAATGTCTTGTACATCCTCACCCACAAGTGCATTCTCAAGTTTCTCAAAGTGTTTATCACTGAGTTCCTAAGCCAGAATTCATGTCTATGTCTAATAGAAGACTAGCTTCTATGCCAACATTGCTATGTTCTGCACTATGACCCCTTCGACATGGCTCTGGGCATCTTTGTACACCATCTGCCAGTGAATGAGGAAGGTTGTGTGGTGAACATCTATTCCATGTTTGATGTTATCCGTGCTAAGTCACTTCTGTCACGCCTGACTCTTTGGGATCCTCTGGACTGTAGCCATGGGATTTCTCTGTCCATGGGATTTCCCAGGCAAGAACACAAGAGTGGGTTACCATTTCCTTCTTCACTGATGCTATCCATCAGGCAGCATAAAAGACCCACCACAACCTAGATGGGTCTGTAGTCAAAGCCCTGAAAAATCGATCATATTACTTTAAATGTAGCTTTAAGTGCTACCTGCATGAGACTCTGGAGACCTTTCTCAACAGGTTAGTGGAAGCAGGGATTCACAGACTTGTGGTGGTGGATGAGAATGATGTGATCAAGGGAACTGTGTCACTATCTGTCATAGTGATACAGGCAGAGAGAAGCGGCCCTGAGCTGGGGGAAGCAGTCACGTGCCCCACTCACTGCCTGCCCAAAGCTCTGGGAATCATAGAAGAAACCTGGCAGCTATTCCTTGCTTAGGAGCCCCCTCCCCTCCGACCTGGGAGCTGAGAAGGCAAGGGGAAAGGAAGGAGAATAAATTTTTAGGTGTCCTTATCCTCACAATACTCAGAAAAACTTTTAGCCTAGCTCATGCTAGCTCCTGTCCTCTTATTCATATCCCCCTTTCTGGGCAAACCATGAGCTCTGTGCGCCTCCAGAAAACTGTATACCTCAAGGAACTAGAAAGAGAAGAACAAACCAAGCCCCAAATTAGCAGAAAGAAAGAAATAAAAAGAGATTGGAGCATAATGAAATGAAGACTAGAAAGAACAATAAAAAAAGATCAACATAATTAAAAGTTTTTTTTAAAGATAAAATTGACCAAGCTTTAGCTTGACTGAAAGTGAAAAGTGAAAGTGAAGTTGCTCAGTCGGGTCCGACTCTTAGTGACCCCATGAACTATAGCCTACCAGGCTCCTCCATGGGAGGAAAATCCATAAGGTTTTCCAGGCAAGAATACTGGAGTGGGTTGTCATTTCCTTCTCCAGGGGATCTTCCCAACCCAGGGATCAAACCTGGGTCTCCCACATTGTAGGCAGACGCTTTACCATCTGAGCCATCAGGGAAGTCAGGAAGCCATCAGGAATTAGCTTAACTGATTAAGAAAAAAAAAAAAGAGAACCCAAATAGCTGAAATAAGGAATGAAAGAAGAGATACTACAACAGTAATTCAAAGGATCATAAGAGACTGCTGTGAGCAATTATATGCCAACCAATTGAATAATGTAAGAAAAAATGGATAAATTCCTAGAAACATTCCACCTCCCAAGACGGAATCATTAAGAAATAGGAAATATGAACAGACCAATAACAAGTAAGGAAATACCTCAGTAATCAAAAACTTCTCAACACAGAAAACTCCAGGACCAGATGGTTTCCCTGATGAATTCTAACAAACATTTAAAGAAGAATTAACACCATTCTTTCTTAAACACTTTCAAAATATTGAAGAGTACAGAATTCTTAAACTCATTTCACAAACTAGGATGACCATGATGTCAAAGCCAGAGAAGGACACTGCAAGAAAAGAGAACCATAGGCCAGTTTCACTGATGAGTATAGATACAAAAATTCTCAACAAAATACAAACTGAATTCACCAGCACATTAAAAGGATCATACACCATGCTCAAGTGGGGTTATGTCTGGGATGCAGACACGGTTCCACATATGCAAATCAATAAACATGACACATCACATTAACAGGATGAAAGATAGCAATCATACGATCATCTCAATAGATGCAGGAAAAAGGGACCTGCGTGGTGGTGCAGTGGATAAGAATCCTCCTGTCAATGCAAGGGACATAGGTTCGATCCCTGGTCCAGGAAGATTCCACCTCCTGTGGAGTAACTAGTCCTGTGAACCACTATTATTGAGCCTGTGTGTCAGAACTACTGAAGTCCGAGCGCCTAGAACCTGTGCTCTGCAACGAGAAGCCACTGCAATGAGAAGCCCACTCACTGCAGCAAAGGGTAGCCCCACCCATCACAACTAGAGAGAAAGCCTGCAGAAAGCAATGAAGACCCAGGGCAATCAAAAATAATAAATAAATTAAAATTTTAAAAATAGATGCAGAAAAGTACCTGGCACGATTCAACATCCTTTTATGATTTAAATAACCTCTCAAAAAATTGGGTATACCTTAACATAATAACCTCAGATATGCAGATGAAACCATCCTTATGGCAGAAAGCAAAGAAGAACTAAAAAGTCTCTTGATTAAGGTAAAAGGAGAGTGAAAAAGCTGGCTTAAAACTCAACATTCAAACAACAAAGATCACGGCATCCACTTCCATCACTTCATGGCAAACAGATGGGGAAACAATGGAAACAGTGACAGGCTTTATTTTCTTGGGCTCCAAAATCACTGCAGATGGTGACTGCAGCCATGAAATTAAAAGATGCTTGCTCCTTGGAAGAAAAGCTATGACAAACCTAGACAGTGCATTAAAAAACAGAGACATTACTTTGCCAACAAGGGTCCATCTAATCCAAGCTATGGTTTTTCCAGTAGTCATATAAGGATGTGAGAGTTGGAGCATAAAGAAGGCTGAGTGCTGAAGAATTGATGATTTTTAACGTATTGGAGAAGTCTTGGGAGTCCTTTGAACAGTAAGGAGATCAAATCAGTCAATCTTAAAGGAAATCAGTCCTGAATACTCATTGGATGCTGAGGCTGAAGCTCCAATACTTTGGCCACCTGATGCAAAGAACTAACTCACTGGAAAAGACCCTGATCTGGGAAAGAGGGAAGGCAGGAGGAGAAGGGGATGACAGAGGACAAGACGGTTGGATGGCATCACCAACTCTGGACATGAGTTTGAGCAAGCTCTGGGAGATGGTGATGGACAGGGAAGCCTGATGTGCTGCAATCCAAGGGGTCACAAAGAGTCGGACACAAATGAGTGACTGAACAGGCAACATGATAAAGGTCATATATGACAAACCCACAGCTCATACCATACTCAATGGTGAAAGGTTAAAGCTTTCCCACTAAGACTAAAACAAAGGTGCTCCGTCTCAACATTTCTATTCAATGTAGTCCTAGAAGTCCTAGCCAGAACAATGAGGCAAGGAAAAGAAATATAAAGCACCCAGATCATAAAGAAAGAAGTAAAAGTGTCTTTGTTTGCAGAAGACATAATCTTATACATAGAAAATCCTAAAGACTCCACCAAAAAGACAAAAAAAAGTTAAAACTAGTAAATGTGTTCAGTAAAGTTGTAGATACGAAAATAAACCTATAAAAGATGCATTTCTATACACCAACAATGAACTGCCTGAAAAAGAAGTAAATAATGCTGTTTATAACAGCATTAAAAAAATAAAATACTTACAGGTAAATTTAACCAAGGATATGAAAGTATATGGTAGATTATAAAGTATTGATGAAAGAAATTGAAGACACAAATATGGAAAAATATCCCGTGTTTGTGGATCAGAAAAATTAATATTTCTAAAAATGTTCATTCTACCCAAAAGCATTTGTAGATTCAAAACAATCGCTATGAAAATCCCAATGCATTTTCCAGAAAAATAGAAAAAGTGATCTTAAAATTTGTATGGAACCACAAAAGCCCTGAAGAGCCAAAGCAATTCTGAGAAGGAAGAATAAAGCTTGGAGGCATCATACTTACTGATTTATTTCAAAGCTATAATAATAAAACAGTATGGTACTGGCATAATATCAGACACATAGACCAAGGAAAAAAGAATCAAAAGCCGAGATAATAAACCCACACATGTAAAGTCAACTAACATTTTATAAGGGAGCCAAGAATAGTCAATAGGGGAAGGATAATCTCTTCCATAGATGGTGGGAAAATTGGATATTCACATGCAAAATAATAAAATTGAACTCCTATCTTTTACCACCCACAAAAATGATCTGTAAATGGATTAAAGATTTAAATAGAAGATCCAAAATGGTAAACTACAAGAAGAAAGCATGGGGAAAGAGCTCTTTGACAATGGTCTTAGCAACAATTTCTGGTATATGACAACAAAAGCAAAAATCAACAAGTGGGGCTACGTCAGACTGAAAACTTTGGCAGAGCAAAACCCACAGTCAGCAAGATAAAAAGGCAACCTACCGAATGGGGGGAATATTTGCTAACCATTTATCTTTTTAATTTTTTATTTTATTTTGGAGTATAGTTAACAATGCTATGTTAGTTTCAGATGTACAGTAGAGCAACTCCGTCATACATATACATGTACCTGTTCTTTTTCAAATTCTTTTCCCATTTAAGCTCATCATCTATCTGATCAGAAGTTAATATCCAAAGTAAATAAGGAACTTGTACACCTCAATGTCAGGTTTAGTGATAACCTGATTTTAAAACGGGCTAAGAAAAAAAATGGGCTAAGAACTTAATAGACATTTTTCCAAAGAACAGACAAACAACCAACAGGTACATAAAAGGATGCCCAGCATCACTAGTCATCAAGGGAATGCACATAAAAACTACAACAAGGTATCACTTCACACCTATTAGAATGAGTGTTATCAAAGAGACAAGTAACAGCAAATGTTGGTGAGGCTGTGGAGAAAAGGGAACCCTGGGTCACTGTTGGTGAAATATAAACTGCTGGAGCGACTGTGGAAAATGGGCTTCCCAGGTGGCGCTAGTGGTAAAGAACCTGCCTGCCAATGCAGGAGACCTAAAGATGTGGGTTTGATCCCTGGGTCAGGAAGATCCCTTCGAGAAGGAAATGGCAACCCACTCCAACATTCTTGCCTGGCATATCCCATGGACAGAGGAGCCTGATGGGCTACAGTCCATGGGATCGCAAAGAGTTGAACACTACTGAAGTGACTTAGCTCTATGGAAAATACTACTGAGATCCCTCAAAAAATTGTAAATAGAACTATCATATCACCCAGCAATCCCACTTCTGGATATATATCCAATAGAAATGAAATCATTGTCTCAAAGAGATATCTATACCCTCGTGTCCATTGCAGCATTGTTCCCAATAGCCAAGACAACCTAAATGTTCATCAATGGATGAATGGAAAAAGAAAATGTGGTATACACACACACACACACACACATTATTCAGCCAGAGAAAAAAGGAGACTCTGCCTTTGTGATACATGGATGGATCCTAAGGGCATTGTACTAAGTGAGCTAAGTCAGACAGGGGGACTTTCCTGGTGTTCCAGTCGTTCCAGTGGCTAAGAATCTGCCTTGCAGTGCAGGGGACGTGGGTTTGATCCCTGACCGAGGAACTAAGATCCCACATGCCAAGGGGCAACTAAGCCCGAGAGCTGCAATTACAGTCCATGAGCCACAATGAAAGATCTTGCACGAAGCAAATGAAGATCCTGCATGCTGCAATTAAGACCCAAAGCAGCCAAATATTTTTTTTTTAAGTCAGAGAAAGACAAATACTATATGTTCTCACTTATATGTGGAATCTAAAAAATTCAAACTCACAAAAATAGTAGAATGGTAGTTGCCAGGGGCTGGGGCATGGGGGAAACTGGGAAGATGTTGGTCAAAGGGTGGAAACTTTCAGCTGTAAAATGAAAAAGTTTTGCTAACCAGACTCAGTAATACTGTGCTATATTCTTAAAGGCTTCCCTAGTGGCTCAGACGGTAAAGAATCTGCCTGCAATGCAGGAAACCCGGGTTCGATCCCTGGGTGGGGAAGATCCCCTGGAGAAGGAAATGACAACCCACTCCAGTATTCTAATCTGGGAAATCTCATGGACAGAGGAGCCCATCAGGCTACAGTCCATGGGGTCACAAAGAGTGGGACACGACTGAGCAACTAACACTTTCACTTTCATATTCTTGAAAGTTAAGAGAGTAGATCTTAAATGTTATCATCACAAACACAAAAAGGTGATTATGTGAGGATGAAGGTGTTAAATAACCTGATTGTAGCAATCATTTCACCATATAAACATGTATCAAATCATTACATTGTTTACCTTAAACATATATATATATGTCAATATGTCAATAAAGGTAGAAAAAAGGGAGAATTAATCAGTATAATTCACTACACTAAAAGACTAAAATAGGAAAATCATTTTATCATCAGAAAAGACACAGAAAAAGTATTCAATAAAATTAAAAAATAATTCATGATTTAAAAAAACTCCAAGCAAAAAAAAAAAAAACAAAAAACTCCAAGCAAAGAATAGGAATTTTCTTAATCTGATAGGAGAGAAAACTCTAAAAATCCGCATTCAACCAAAAAAAAAAAAAAAATCAGTTTAATGTTCAATGTTTTCCCTTTGTGATCAGAATGAGACAAGGATAATTGCCATCACCATTTCTATTATATTGTATTAGAAAACTTAGCTGGTATAATAAGGCCATGACAACATAAAGGAAAAGGTATAAGGATCTGGAAGGGAACAAAATCAACTTACAGAAAATAATTTGGCATTTTCTTGTAAAGTTGAACTTACGCATACTCCATGACTCAGCACTTTCACTCCTATGTATATAGCTTAGAGAAATTCTTGCCCAAGTCCATAAGACAGGTACAAGAATATTCAGAGCAGTATTATTCACGATACCCCCAAACTGAGGGGGAAAGCCAAATGTCCAACAATAGTAGAATGGATAAATAAACTAGCACATCCACATGGAAGATTACTATACGCCAGCAAAAATGAGTGAACTATAGTTACATACATAAACAGGGACGAATCTCAAAAATAAAATGTTCAGCAAAATAAATCTCATGGAAAAACATGTATGGTCTGATTACATTTACATACAACTCAAAAAGCTGAGAGAAAACCTAATATATTGGTTAGGTATGTGTGTATATATATATATATATATATATATATATATAATAAAACTAGAAGAAAAATTGTTATTACAGAAGTCAAGATAGAGATTACCTCTAGGGAAGATGAAGAGGGATGTTATTGAAGGGCTTCTAAGGCACTAGGTGGGGCTTCCCGGCGGCTCAGATGGTAAAGAATATGCTTGCAGTGCAAGAGACCTGGGTTCAATCCCTGGGTGGGAAAAATCCCGTGGAGAAGGGAATGGCAACCCACTCCAGTATTCTTGCTTAGAGAATTCCATGGACAGAGGAGCCTGGCGGGCTACAGTCCATGTGGCTGCAAAGAGTCAGACACGACTGAGCAATTAATATGCACTCATATGTACACAAGGCGCTAGGTAGGGAGTTCCCTGGTGGTCCAGTGGCTAAGTCTACACCCTCCCAGTGCAGAGGAACTGGGTTCCACCTCTGATCAGGGAGCTAGATCCCACATGCCACAACGAAGAGTTCGCATGAAGTAATTAAGAGACCATATGCTGCAAAGAAGATTGAAGATCACCACGTGCCACAACTAAGACTCAGCACAGTCAAAATAAAAAACATAAACAAGGCACCAGGTGGGTGTTACAAGGATATTTTTATTCTTCAGGCTATATGTATGTGTGGGTGTGGGCTAAGTCACTTGAGTTGTGTCTGACTCTGCACGACCCTATGGATTGTAGCCTGCCAGACTCCTCTGTCCATGGGATTCTCGAGGCAAGAATACTGGAGTGGGTTGCCATGCCCTCCTCCAGGGCACCTTCCCAACTCAGAGGTTGAACCCACACCTCTTGCAGCTCTTACATGGGCAGGCGGGTTCTTATCACTAGTGCCGCCTGGGAAGCCCAGGCTATCTGTATATATGTATGTATTCATACATAAACATTTTATGTGTTGTACATTTCACCATAAAAGTATTTTCAAAAGCAGTTCTCTTTAGGTCTAATTACCTAGTGGAACATATTCAATGATACCCTGGGCAAACAATCAGCAAAGTCTAGACTCTGGGAAAATCTAGAGGACAAATCATTTTGTTTCTTCAATACAAAATTTCAAGGAAAAAAAGAAGAGATAAAGAAAGAACCTATAAATTATAAAAGACATGAGACATATTAACCAATTGCCAGGTTTAGACCGTAATTTGGATGGATGCTCATGCAAACAAATTATTACAAACATGACAACTGCAGATATGTGAACACTAACTGGATATCTGATAAGAAGAATTTATTCTTGATTTTATTGGGATGTGGTGATGATACAGTGATTATGTTCTAAAAGGGGGCCCTTGTCTTTTAGAGGTAGTTGATGAAATATTTACAGGTGAAATTATATCATGTCCAAGATTTGATTCAAGATAAACTTGGTTAAAAAAAAAAAAAGATAAACTTGTTTGATGGTGGTGAGGGTCTTGCTGGGGTGCGGGGAGGGATGCTATAGAGAAAACAAGATTGGTCACGAGTTGAAAATCAGTGAAACTAATGTTGGTAGACTGGTTTTCACTACATTTCTAAATACATTTGGGATTATGCATAATAAAATTAAAATAAAAACCAGGACCAAATTTTAAAAAGGGAACTTTTGCTAAATCAAGATCTGTTTTGAAGGGGAAAAAATAAAGGAGTAAGACATTTTGGGGTTCACTGACTTCTCACTCTGCCCAGAATAGCACCATTTATTTTTCACAAGACAATCTAGATCATTGCTTCTAAATCTTCAGTGTGCCTATAAGTCACCTGAGGATTGTTAACATGCAGACTTGGATTCAGAAAATCTAGGTTGAGGCTCCCAGGTGATGATGATGCTAGACTGCCTCCAAGAATGCAGTCTTTCACCTCATCAAACCTCTATTCTGCTAAGCCTACCACTAACTCATCCTCCATCATCCCTTCCTGGTTCCATTCCCACTCTGTCCCAGCTTGGATTCTGTGGCTCACCTGGACAATCCATTCCTCTGAAAACCCCTTCAACATCTGGCCCTTTTCTTTCCTGTGGAATTCATTCAGTAAAACTTCAACCTGACTTGCACTCCAACTTCTCCAGGTTCTTGAACCCAGCACTTAAATGTTACTGGAGAAAAGGAGATGATTTTAAATCCATGCTCTCTGTTTTCAGTAGGCACTCTGCTGGGCCCAGCAGCCCTGCTCCTCTCTTGAGGATGCTTATCGCACCCTCTTCGTTTTATATGTTCACCTCCTCCCTCTTCTTATCTCCTTTCTCTTTGCTAATGACCTTGTCTTATAATTCACTGGGAAAATAAAAGTTGGCTGATGGGAAATCCTTCATCCTCTCAGCACCAAATCATCATGTATTGCCTCCATCTTTTTTCTCATTATTCCCTCCTTTTAAAAAAATAAAATAAAAATCTGGGACTTTGCTCGTGGTCCAGTGGCTAGGACTCTGTGCTCCCAACTCCGGGGGCCCAATTCTGATCCCTGGGCAGGCAACCAGATCCCACATACCACAACTAAGAGTTTGCACGCCACACTAAGGATCCCGCATGCTGCGATGAAGACGGAAGGTCTTGAGTGCCGAAACTAAGAACTGGTGCAGCCAAATAAACAAATAAAATAAAATAACCTTATCATCACCTCTTTATTCACACACACTTTAGATCCCAATTCCCTCTCTCCCTTTCAACTGGACCACTCCAACAGTTTACATAAACTACAGGCTCTTGTTTTTATTTTTCAAAAGCAAAGATAAAAGCGAGCGAGATCCCCAACCCTGACCCACATCTAAATGATGCCAGATTTCTGTGCTCCTCTTTGAAGTTTATTCACCTTTATTCATTCCTTGAGAATGAAAGTGTTAGTAGCTCAGTTGAGTCCGACTCTTTTCAGCTCCTTGGACTGCAGCCCACCAGGCTCTGTGGGATTTCCCAGGCAAGAATTCTGGGGTGGGTTTCCATTCCCTTCCCCGGAGAATCTTCTCAACTCAGGGATCAAACCCAGGTCTCCTGCATTGCAAGCAGCTTCTTTACCACTGAGCTCCTAGGGATTCACTCCTTAACACATTCCAATCTGGTTTCCATCATCACTGCTCCACCAAAATTGTTCTCGTCAATATCTTCGGCTACCTCCACGTTACCAACTTGAACAGACAATTTCCTGTCCTCAGTTTACTCACCATCTCAGCAACATTTGACCAACTTGATAAAATGCTTGTTTTTTTCCCCTGCCCATTATCTTCTTCCCTACCAAAATATTATGATCCTCTCCTAATCTTTCCACCTTAGGAAATGATATCACCAACCTGCAGGTCCTCATGACTATGTCTCTTTTCTTAAACTCCAATCAAGTTCATCAGCAAGGCTTGTTCTTTCTGCCTCCTAAATATTTTTCTAATCTGTCTACTCCCATGCCATCTCCACTGCAATTACATTACACTAATGCCTCCTATTTCCCCAAATAAGCCACCTACTTTGCCTCAGGGCCTTTGTACACACTGTTGTCTTGCCTAAAACACTGAAACACACTCCAAGTCCTAAATGGCCCAAATTTCACTCTAGGGTAACAATCTCAAAGTCTTCTTGAATTCCAAGTCATTCCCAGATAATCCCATGAGAAGAGGGGATATTTCTACACCACTTTTTAGACCCTCTTCTGATTCACATCCAAAAGAGATGCTCAGACCCTTGGTTATTCTAAGCAGAAAATAAAGTTTGATATATGACCAATCTAAGTTCATCTCTAATCATAGCAAAACCAGCTTTAAACTTCCTCTTGGCTTTCAGTTCTTGCCGTAGTAAAGGAAGACAGCATCCAGCTTACCATTTCGAATTCATATAGCAGTCTGGAAATGAATAGGCATAGTATTTTATAACTCCTCTTGTCAAGAGGTATATTTCTTCATCCTTTCAATCTGAGCTTGACCATGTAACTTGTCTAGGCCAATGGAGCACTCACAACGCAGGCAGGTGTTTGAAAGAGCCTACGCACTGGGGCTTCCCTTCTCTTGTTGAATTTGGAACCCAGCCATCATTTGAAGAGGACTGAGCTAGCTTGTTAGACATGGAGACACAAGGTCCAGTCAGTTTCAATTGCCTTTGCCAATTAGTAGACATATGAGTGAGACCATCTAAGATCAACCGCTGCCAGCCAGCCTGCCAGCTGACTGACTATATGAGTGAACTAGGCAAGTAATTCTGTCCAGATGATCCCAGCTGTAGTTGTCAACTTGCAGCACATTGAGCTATAAATGGTGGTTGCTTGAAGCCGTTAAGGTTTGGGGCGCTTTGTAAGGCAGCAAAAACTAACCTATACACCTCTGGAAGGAGTCTTTTCATATTCCAAATACAATTATGCTACTCCCCTATGTAAAAGGTTTAAAAGGTCTTTCATTGATCTTGAGATGAAACCCAAGTCATTTTAGCAAGGCTTACTATGACCCACCGACTCAATGGACATGAATTTGAGCAAACTCCAAGAGACAGTGAAGGGTAAGGAAGCCTAGCATGCTGTAGTCCATGGGGTTGGAAAGAGTTGGACACGACTGAGCGACTGAACCACAAGAGCTGTGACCACACTATCTGGATGGCCTCCCCTCTCATGGTCCCACTGTTTTTCCTCTGAAGTGGTCCCAGTTCTCAGACACCCCTTATCCTCTCCCTGGAATGTTCTTCCTGGCTCTTCACCCGGTTGACTCCTGTTCTCCTTTCAAATCATGACTTAAATATTACAGCAGCAAAGGGGACTCCTTTGACCAACTCTTCCCCTGTGCCCCCCAACTGAAATTTGTCTCTGGTTATATATTCACATGCTACCCTATTATTCTCCTTCTTAGCAAATACTCTCATTTGAAACAATACACAGTCTTGTGTGATGATACGTTTATTAGTTGCCTTTTCCACTGGATTGTAAACTCCATGAGAACAAGATGTCTCTGTTTGTTCACAAATGTAGCCCCAAGCCTTGCACACCACCAGGCACATAGGATTGGGGATAGGTATTTGGGGGAAGGAAGTTTATCATAGAGGTTATCAGTGCAGGCTCTGGAGAAAAGCTGCCTGGACTCAAATCCCAGCTCCATCACTTACAAACTGAGTAACCTAACTAACTGCTTTGTGCCTCAGTTTCCCCATCTCTAAAATAGGGATACAAATAGCATCTCTACATTGAATTCCTGGGTGGATCATGCTCAGTAATTGTTCATTCTTGGGACTTGCCTGGTGGTCCAGTGGTTAAGAATCCCCCTCCCAATGCAGGAGACTCGGGTTTGATTCCTGGTTGGGAACTAAGACCCCAGAGGGCTTGGAGCATCTAAGACCACGCACTGCGACTAAAGAGAAGCCCGCTTGCCAAAACAAACATCCCATGCACTGCAACTAAGACCCAACGCAGCCAAATAAATAAATATTTTAAAATGTTAATTATTTCTTGCTGAACAGATGCCAGCACACCTAGAGAACGGTGAACCAGGAGCTTCTGACATGGCCACTATGTCCTTCCTCTGTGGATACAGACCCTGCCGTGATTAAATTTACATGTGTCTTCCCTGTGGCTAGCTTCTCGGCCAGCGCTCTGCCTCATTTTGCCAAGGTGTGGTCTCAAACCCTAAGCCATCTCTGAGAGGTGCCTCATGACATCTGAACGAGCCCCTAAGCCTTCAGCACTGGATGTTGACTTCAGCTTTCACACCTGATTTCTCCCACGGAGAGTCAATCATTTAGGGTCAGAGGACAGGGTCTCCTAACTGCTGTAACAGCCGCTCCTATCACTTGATGATCCCCCTGGGTGAGCTGGGATCTGGAGCCAGCAGACATCCACCCAAGAAACAGTTCTGATGGCCCCAGGAAGCCCATCAGTCACCCTTAACACATACAGGCACGCACACATGCAGGACAGGAGCTGGGCCTTCTGCACTGTCTTAGTGAGCAAACCATCTCAGGAGGGGTTGTTGGGTACATGTCCAACCATCAGGTCCCCAGAAGCTGGTCCTTCAGGCTCTGGACAGAAATATTGTAAAATCTAGGTACTTCTCCAAATGTTTACAGTCCAGGGGAGAGGGACTCCTAAGAAGAGCCAGGAGAGACAGAGAGAGAGAGAGGGTGGGGGTGATGAAGAGAGAAAAGGGGAGGGGAGTGGAGAGGGAAGAGGTGAGAAGTAAGAGAGGCTGAGAAGAGAGAGCAGGGAGAAGACAGGGAAGGCAGGCTGCAGAGACGGGGCGCACACGCCACCCGACACCGCCGCGCAGCGCTGCCCCCAGGAAGCCTGCGTCTGTCTGGCGGGGCGGGAGCCGCGGGTCCCCAGAGCCCGCCGACACTTCCCGGCCAGCGCGCCCAGCCAGGGCGCCCGTGCAAGCTAATGAGGCAGTCTAGATCGGCTTCACACACGATCGCTCCAAGTGCTCAGGAACTTACCGGGCTGCGGAATGATGGGGTACAGCTCCCGGGGGACCGCCCCCCCCCCAGCAGAGGGGCCTTGGCCTCCAGGTACCCGGTGCTCACAGGTTAGCGCAGGCAAGACGACGGGTTTTCCATTTAGGCCGGCGCCAACCCAAAGGGAAGGGAGAGCCAGACCAAAAGGCAAAGGAGAGGAGGGGAACCTGCTTGTGTTTTTGTATTTAAATTGTTTTTGAGCCCACGTAGCCCTGGGAGTCACATGCTGCCTCCAACATCACCGGAGTCATCACATGATACAGGTCCTCCATCATGTGACGAGACAAATCTGCCTAACTTCAGCCCCCCCGCCCCCACCTCCAGCTCAGAGACTGGCAGATCAAGTGCTTCTGGAGGAGGCCCCTCCCCCCTCTAGAAATCAATGATAGAAGGAGGGATGCAGATGGAGAACCTCAGCGCCCCAGCAACACTCGGATCTTGATGAATAGTTAATATGCCTTTCTCCCTCCTCCTAAGCTACTGCGACTTGGAGCAGCGCCAGCCTCATTTGAATTCCAGCCTTTGTGAATAACTCAAGTGTCGCCACCGTTGCTCCAGCAATTGCAGGGCTTTCGAGCTCACACCATCCTGCCTCCTTCTGGAATACCCGACTGGGCTGCCTCCCCTCCCCACAGCTTCCATGCCTCCTTACAGAGCAGTGGGAGTGGGGTGGAGGTGGGAAGCGATGGAGCTGCAGAAGGAGAGACGCTCCTGCTGAACCTTCTAGTCCCCTTTTCTTCCCCCCGTAGCTGCAGTAGGAGTCAGGTGGGGCCCGTCTGGCTCTGATTAGACTGTCTTCCTCTCAGCGATCTAGCTCTGTTCTGTCTGCGGCCCTCTGCACTCAGGCATTCCTTCGTTTCCCTCCTTAATCAGGATTCAGTGAAATAGATCTGGCTGGAAAATCTGTTAGGCTTATTTCCTCCCATTGCAGTAACCTCCTTTTCTTGCTTGTACACCCAAACAATCTTTTATTAACAAACACTTTTTTTTTTTTTTTTTGTGGCGTACCTACTACATTGTGGATCTTGCGCAAGGGAAGAGAAGCGATGTTAAAGAAATGCGCAAAGCGAGCTCTCCATCCTGGAGGCGCACGTTGTTTGTTAGAGGCAACAGAACCAGCAACACATGTAGCAGATGCAAATTTCAGAGTCACACAAACTCAGGCATGAGAAACGTGAATCTTTTATTTGTCTGCTCCCCAACCTCACCTCTCCCTCCAGCCTCCCCACCCCCCACCCCCATCCTACCTAGTATAGTAAATTTAATCTAATAATTTCCCAATAAACTCATCCGGGTGACTTTTCTCTGCTTCAGATTTAAAATCAAATTAAATGTTTGTTCTCTTGTCACCCTCCATACTAGGGCTGCTACTAAGCTCTGACACTGACTCAAATAAACAAACAGGTAAACAAACTATATGGACCTCTTTCCTTAGAAGAAAATAGCATGACTCACTGTCACTTTGTAATTTGGGGGCCTGTCTGAGCAAGGAAGATTACAATTTAAGTTCAAATGGGCAGCAGTGTAAAACGCCCATGAGAGGAAAGCAGTTTTTCCTAATCAGAAATTTTGTTCTATTCCGTCCTATATAATAAGAGCGGAGGTGTCTGTGGTAGGCACAGGTGGCTGAGTTTACATGATGTGATACATTAAGCTTCCTGGGTGGGGCAGAATGACTGCTTAGGGTAAAATTAAGTTTTCAGTTCAGTTCAGTCGCTTAGTCGTGTTTGACTCTTTGCGACCCTGTGGACTGCAGCATGCCAGGCCTCCCTGTCCATCACCAACTCCCAGAGTTTACCCAAACTCATGTCCACTGAGTCGGTGATGCCATCCAACCATCTCATCCTCTGTTGTCCCCTTCTCTTGCCCTCAATCTTTCCCAGCATCAGGGTCTTTTCAAATGAGTCAGCTCTTCACATCAGGTGGCCAAAGTACTGGAGTTTCAGCTTCAGCATCAGTCCTTCCAATGAATATTCAGGACTGATTTCCTTTAGGATGGACTGGTTGGATCTCCTTGCAGTCCAAGGGACTCTCAAGAGTCTTCTCCAACATCACAGTTCAAAAGCATCAATTCTTTGGCGCTCAGCTTTCTTTATAGTCCAACTCTCACATCCATACATGACTACTGGAAAAACCATAGCCTTGACTAGATGGGCCTTCTTTGGCAAAGTAATACCTCTGCTTTTTAATATCCTGTCTAGGTTGGTCCAGAGAAGGCAATGGCACCCCACTCCAGTACTCTTGCCTGGAAAATCTCATGGATGGAGGAGCCTGGTAGGCTGTAGTCCATGGGATCACTAAGAGTCAGACACGACTGAGCGACTTCACTTTCAATTTTCACTTTCATGAATTGGAAAAGGATATGGCAACCCACTCCAGTGTTCTTCCCTGGAGAATCCCAGGGACGGGGGAGCCTGGTAGGCTGCCATCTGTGGGGTCGCACAGAGTCGGACGTGACTGAAGCGACTTAGCGGCAGCAGCAGCTAGGTTGGTCATAGCTTTTCTTCCAAGGAGCAAGCATCTTTTAATTTTATGGCTGCAGTCACCATCTGCAGTGATTTTGAAGCCCAAAAAATAGTCTGCCACTGTTTCCATTGTTTCCCTATCTATTTGCCATGAAGTGATGGGACTGGGATCTTAGTTTTCTGAATGTTGAGCTTTAAGCCAACTTCTTCACTCTCCTCTTTCACTTTCAAGAGGCTCTTTAATTCTTCTTCACTTTCTGCCATAAGGGTAGTATCATCTGCATATCTGAGGTTACTGATACTTCTCCTGGCAATCCTGATTCCAGCTTGTGCTTCTTCCAGCCCAGCATTTCTCATGATGTACTCTGCATATAAGTTAAATAAGCAGGGTGACAATATGCAGCCTTGACGTACTCCTTTTCCTATTTGGAACCAGTCTGTTGTTCCATGTCCAGTTCTAACTGTTGCTTCCTGACCTGCACACAGGTTTCTCAAGAGGCAGATCAGGTGGTCTGGTATTCCCATCTCTTTCAGAATTTTCTAATTGTGTAGACAATTAGAGCGATTATAATTTTGCACATCTAAGTTTGTGTGGCCGTGAAATTTAGTTTGCTATATCTGAGTTTCTGATGCCTTCTCCAGACAGTGTGCACCGTAAGGACACAGATACTGCCAGATGCATTCTACAACTCATATTATTTGTTAAGACATCCTGATTATGGTTCCAACAGCAATATTTCCAGCCCTAGGGATGACTCCATTCTCCTTCATCAGTGATTGCTCCAAGGATGGACATGTGACCATTCTTGCCAGAAGCTTCTGGAGCTTCTGGAACCCCCTTTATCCTGCTTGATAAGAGATAGACTCACAAGGAAAAAGTTCTTTCCTTCCATGCTACTTTTCATTCATTGGATATGGTCATGGGAGGCAGCCTTCATGAGTCAATGAGGTAAAAAATATCATTGGCATAACACTAAGGATGTTATGAAGAAGGACAGAAAAAACACTTTTAGCCACATATTTTTATCACCTGTGGTTGGAACGCATTCTAAGTGATACAGCATCCTTTGAATTTGTCAGTTGCCTCCTGGTCATCAATGGCCTTGGAAGAATAGCCTCAGTGAAGCTGTGGAGATGGAAGTTTGATGATAGTGAGTCAAGATGCAAATTGGAAAATTCTGTTCCCAACAATATGGAGGACAAAATAAGCATAGGAAAATTCTACATAAAATATAACACCTTTCTTTTAAGTGCATAGCTGAGTGCTCTAAAAAGGAAGAAGAAACAGAAAAGCTGAGAGCTAAGCACCTGAGTTAACACTGTGTCAACCTTGGGAACTGGTTTAATGGGGACAGGGCAAACTTAGGGGACTGGGCAGTAACCCTGAGCAGTGTAGAGACAAAGTCTTGTGTCTGGGGAGATGCAGCAGAAATTTCCACAGCAACTTAGGGCCCTTAAAGGGCTGTATTTTTTTAAAAAAAAAAAAAAAGGGCTGTATTTTCAGTGAAAATGTGCAACAGAAAAAAGTCCACATTTACGTTCAAGAAAACATGGAAGTTTATGTGATTTGACCTGAAATCTGGGGAAAATCTCTGCTAATTAATAATCAAGGCCTGTCCTCATGTGTCTTTGATGTTTGAATATACACTATTTTTATGGCCCAGGAATACCCCAGGTGGAAAATAACACATAAAGGGAGGAGCCATGGAGAGGCAAACATAAAACTGATCCCAAGGCAAGTTCCCTAAACTCAGGCTCCACAGAATTCCCACAGATTAAGTTCCCACTGCAGATGAGTTCATAATCCAAAATTATAAAGCATCAGTTATAACATTTAAAGCACTAGTAGACAGAACAAAGAGCAGTATTTGATCCTTATAAATTTCATGCAATAATACAGTTAAATGAAGGCTATTTTAAAAAACTTTATGCTTAACTTTTTAAGAAGAGATTATTGGCTTTTAATTCCAAGTAATATGGAATAACAGGAATTGGATGGATCCTTCTGCGTGAAACAACTTAAAAGATAAAATATATAAAGCAACAGTTTTCAAGACATTGAACATTAGACAACAAAGGACAGATGAAACAAATGATATTTAGCCCTTTTATTGCCCCATGTTACTACCTGGAGAGAGTCTCCAGGCTGCAGGAAGAGAGGTGGGACTCAGACTGAGGCTGGCATTCTCCGTGTGTTGAAGAGACAGAGCTAGGAGGTCACAGAGACCAAGGCAGTTACAGTTTGCCAGGCAGGGTACTGGAGAGGAGAGATCCTCGCAAGGAAAGAACTCCAGAGATCTTCGGGGGTGCCCTTCAAGTCTCCAGCTGAGTACAGATCATCACATGTGAGATCACACGTGATCATACATGTGATAAAACTACCAAAGACAATCGAAAGAACCACCCTAAGAGGAACCATCCTGAGGCACATACAGGGCCAAGAATAATTCCTGCTCACCACCCTAAATTGGAACACTTTGTAATTATTGGGTAGAATACTAAGAAGTGTCTTGCTGCAGTGTTAGGCCCAAATAACCCCCAAATTAAACACAATTCTAGTTCAGTCAAATAAACTTTAAAAGCAAGCCTTAAAAGAATTGATATATTTCTGAGTAGCTTAACGGATTCCCATATCAAAATTCAATAATATTGAAAGAAATACAAAAACATCCAAGCACACATCAAAATAAAATTCACAGTTCTACCATCCAATCTTTAATATTATCAAACATGCAAAGGAACAGAAAAATATCACACAGTGGGAAAAAATAAAATAAAAAATGACACAAAATGGAATTAGCATGTAAGAAAATCCAAGCAGTTATAATAAATATGTTCCATATGTATAAAAGTCTAGAGGAAAGATGAAATATGTTAAGTGGAAACATGGAAGATATAAAAATGACCAAAATCAAGCCTCTAGATAGGAAAACTGTAATGACCAATATAAAAATTATAATGCATAAGATTAGAAGCAGATTATACTTGTGAAATAGAATATTAGTGAATCTAAAGACATAAAAGGGCTTCCCAGGTGGTGCTAGTGGTAAAGAACCTGCCTGCCAATGCAAGAGACAAAAAGACACAGGTTGGATCCCTGGGTTGGGATCCCCTGGAGCAGGGCATGGCAGCCCACTCCACTATTCTTGCTTGGAGAGTCCTATGGACAGAGGAACCTGGTGGGCTACAGTTCGTAGGGTTGCAAAGAGTCAGACACGACTGAAGCAACTTAGCGTGTATTCACACAAAGACATAACAATAGAAATAATCCCAAGTGAAGCATGTAGAGAAAACAAGATTGAAAGAAATTAGCTGACTATTGTAAGTTTTGGAAAAACTTCAAACAGCCTAATATACATGTACTTGGAGACCCTGAAAGGAGTGGGATAGAAAAAACATTTTAATAAATCACAGTTGAAATTTTTCTAAGTGGATAAAAACTATAAACACACAGATCTAAAAAGCTAATCAAATATAAAAAGCTAATCAAAAATAAAACTACACCAAAGAATATCACAATCTAATATTTAAAAACAAGTGATAGAGAAAAATATTAATAGCAGTCAGGAGTCACTTCACATTTGTTAGGATTGCTATTATAAATAAACTATATTTCACAGATGACATTCTATACATGGTAAATCCTAAAGATGCCACCAGAAAATTACTAGAGCCCATTAGTGAATTCAGTAAAGTTGCTGGATACAAAATTAATATACAGAAATCTATTGCATTTCTGTGTACTAACAACAAAATAACAAATAGAAGTTAAGGAAACAAACAAACAAACAAAAAAAGTTAAGGAAATAAGCCATTTACCATTACATCAAAAGGAATAAAATATCTAGGAATAAGCCTACCTAAGAAGGCAAAAGATCTATACTCTTAAAAGTACAAGACACTGGTGAACGAAATTGAAGATGATACAGAAGAAAGATACACTGTGTTCTTGGATTGGAAGAATCAATATTGTTAAAATGACTATAACCCAAGGCAATCTACAGAGCCAATGAAATCCCTATCAATTACCAATGACATTTTCCTCAAAACTAAAACAAGTAATTTAAAATTTTCTGTGGAAACATAAAAGACTCTGAATACCCCAAAACAATTTTGAGAAAGAAAAACAGGAGGAATCACACTCCTTGACTTCAGACTATACTACAAAGTTAAGGTAACCAAAACAGTAAGGTACTGGCACAAAATCAGATACATAGATCAGTGGAGCAGGATAGACAACCCAGAAGTAAACCCGTGGATGGATGGTCAGTTAGTCCATGACAAAGCAGGCAAGAATATAAAATGGAGAACAAACACTCTCTTCAATAAGTGGTGCTGGGAAAATGGGATAGTTACATGAAAAATGAATGTTGTGTATATGAATGAAGGTACATGAAAACAGTTACATGAAAAAAGAATGAAATTAGAACATTCTCTAATATTAATACAAAAATAAAATGGATTATAGACCTAAATTTTAGACCAGATACTAACAGAACTCCTAGAGGAAAACTTAGGCAGAATAACCTTTGACATAAATTGTAGCAGTATTTTTTTGCATCCATCTCCTAAAGTAATGGAAATAAAAGCAAAAAAAGGGGGAGGGGACTTAATTAAACTTAAAGGTTTTTACACAGCAAATGAAATTGTTAACAAAATGAAAATACAGCCTACAGACTGGAATAAAATATGTTCTAACAATGTGACCAACAAGGGGTTAATATCCAAAATGACAAACAGCTCATATAACTCAATATAAAAAAAAAAACAACCTGATTTTAAAAATTGGGCAGAGGATAGATGTTTTCCCAAAGAAGACATACAGGTGGTCAACAGGCAAATGAAAATGTGCTCAAGTAATCATCAGGGAAATGTAAATCAAAACCACAGTGAGATAATATCTCACATTATCTAAAAGACGAGACTAATAAGTATTGGTAAGAATGTGGAGAAAAGAGAACACTCATGCACTGTTGGTGGGAATGTAAATTGGTACATCCACTATGGAAAATGGAAGTGGCAAATTCCACTTCTGGGTGTTTATCCAAAGAAGGCAAAAACACTAGCTCGAGAAGATATATGTACCCCTATGTTCACTGCAGCATTATTTACAATAGCCAAGATATGCTAGCAACCTAAGTACCCACAAATAGATGAATGAATAAAGATGTGGTATATAAATACAATGGACTAAAAAAACCAAAAATAAATAAATAAATAAATAAATAAATACAATGGACTATTACTCAGTCATAAAAAAGAACGAAATCTTTCCATTTGTGACAACGTGGATGGATGCATAGAAGGTTATTATGCTAGGTGAAATAAGTCAGATAGAAAAACAAATGCCTTATGATTTCACTTACATGGGGGATCTAAAAACCAAAAAAGAAAAGAAACAAATGAAAAACCAGAAATAGACTCATAGATACAGAGAAAAAAATGCTGGTTGCCAGGCAGGAGGATGGGGGGGAGGGTGGAATGGAAGAAACAGGTGAAGGGGATTAAGAGGTACAAACTTTCAGCTATAAGACAAATAAATCATGGGGATGTAATGTACACATAGGGAATATAGTCAATAATATTGTAACAACCTGTGTAATGACAGATGATAACTGATCTTATTGTAATGATTATTTTATAATGTATAAAAATACTGAATCCATAGGTCATACACCTGAAACATTAATTTTGGCTTATTATAACTCAAAAAACTTTAATTAAAAAAATCTCATGGAAAGGTACATGGAAAACAAATCCCTTAATTATACACTACAAACAATCAGAGTTAACAAAAAAAAATTAAAAGAGGTTGGAGGAAGAGAAGATGAAATAAGGAAACTAGCAGAATAAAAAGTTACTGATCTAGAAGAACATAGATTGATATAGGTCAACTTAGGTTGACCAAGGATTCTAGTCATGAATTTACAATGGCCTTGAAAACATCATGTATGGATGTGAGAGTTGGACTATAAAGAAAGCTAAGCACCAAAGAATTGATGCTTCTGAAGTGTGGTGTTTGAGAAGACTCTTGAGAGTCCCTTGGAGTGCAAGGAGATCCAACCAGTCCATCCTAAAGGAGATCAGTCCTGGGTGTTCATTGGAAGGACTGATGTTGAAGCTGAAACTCCAATACTTTGGCCACCTGATGTGAAGAGCTGACTCATTGGAAAAGACTCTGATGCTGGGAGGGATTGGGGGCAGGAGAAGGGGACGACAGAGGATGAGATGGTTGGATGGCATCACCGACTCGATGGACATGGGTTTGGGTGGACTCCAGAAGTTGGTGATGGACAGGGAGGCCTGGAGTGCTGAGATTCATGGGGTCGCAAAGAGTTGGACACGACTGAGGAACTGAACTGAACTGAAAACATGAGCAGTCCAGAAATTTATAGAATCTTGGGGGAAACCTTAGATATTTTACAGGCCAAGTTTTGCTAATCTGGGGGACTTGGCCAAGTCCCCAGCTAGACATTGTCTAACAATATGATTGATGATAGAGAGTAGAATTCAGCTAAACATAGTGGATTGAATTTATTTCCTTCTGATTCTTCCTGAAAATTCCCTCTAATGATAACAAAGGGAGAAAAGGGGCACAAATGAAAAAGAATAGGAAAGGAAACAGTAACAACACATTGCTGGAAGATGAAATTCAAATGAACAATCAGAAAATCAGAGTTCCAAATCAGTAGCCCAAAGTCAAGTTATTCATAACACAGAAGTTCAGGAAGAATCAGAATACTTAGGTGATACTGCTGAAAGCAGGAATGCAGTTAGGCCCAGAATGGAGATTAGCTCTCTAGAGAGCAGTGGTTCTCAACCCCTGCACATTGAAACCACCTGGGGAGATTTTTTTAAAAATTTTATTATGTTTTTTCACGTGAAGGAAATTGTATAAATCTTTTTTAGATTTATTTTTTATTTTATCTTTTTTTGGCTGTGCTGGGTCTTCATTGCTGCTCATGGACTCTCTCTAGTTTCAACAAGTGGAGGCTATTCTTCAGTGCGGTGTACAAGCTTCTGATTGCAGTGGCTTCTCTTGTTGTTCAGCACAAGCTCTAGGCCCACGCTTTGGTAGTTGTGATGCACTGGCTTAGTTGCTTCGCATCATGTGGAATCTTCCTGGACCAGAGATTGAACCTGTGTCCCCTACATTGAGAGGTAAATTCTTAACTGCTGGACCATCAAGGAAGTCCTGGGGAGATGTATTAAATCAGAAACTCTGGAGGGTAGCATCTTCAGTGTTTTGTTGTTTTTTGTTTTTTGGTTTTTCCATTTATTTTTATTAGTTGGAGGCTAATTACTTTACAATATTGAGGTGGTTTTTGTCATACATTGACATGAATCAGCCATGGATTTACATGTACTCCCCATCCCGATCCCCCCTCCCACCTCCCTCTCCACCCGATTTCTCTGGGTCTTCCCAGTGCATCAGGCCCGAGCACTTGTCTCATGCATCCAGCCTGGGCTGGTGATCTGTTTCACCCTAGATAATATACATGTTTGGATGCTGTTCTCTTGAAACATCCCACCCTCGCCTTCTCTCACAGAGTCCAAAATTCTGTTCTGTACATCTGCGTCTCTTTTTCTGTTTTGCATATAGGGTTTGTTTTTAAATGCCTCAGTCTTCAGTATTTTTAAAGTTCCTCAGGTAATTTCAATATGCAGCCCCGTGAGAACCACTGAACAGAAAGGCTCAGGATTTGAGGACATCAGGCATAGCTGTAGTAGGAATGCTGCAATAAGAACAGAAAGATCGACTTAAAGTCTGTATACAGAGTGAAGCCTATCTGGCTTCAAAAAAAGTTTTTGGTAGCCAGCTTTGTAATTATATTGCACCTCCTCTATACCACTCTGAAGAGTGGAAAATTCCTCTTTGGGAACCTAGCCCAAGAATAGTGCCTGGCTGATGCTAGCAGCTGGGTCTCCCCTAATGAAATGATGCAACAAGAACAATAGAACCCACTTGACAAACCTCACACAGTTTTTCTTGCAAGGGGCAAGAACTGAAAGAAAAAAAAAAGCCTATCAGCTCTCCACCAGTCCTATTATATCCATGAATAAAGAACAGAATGTTATTAAAAGGGAACAATAAAACAAACAAACAAAAAGAATTATGAGAAATTATAAATATACTAGCAAAAATAAAAGCTGGGAAATGTTGAAGTCTTCACTGCAAAAAACATAGATGGGGGATTGGGATGGGGAATACATGTAAATCCATGGCTGATTCATGTCAATGTATGACAAAAACCACTACAAAATTGTAAAGTAATTAGCCTCCAACTAATAAAAATAAATGAAAAAAAAAAAGAAAGAAAATAGGATGAAAGTGGTAAGAAAATTAGACAATCACCCCAGGAAATCTTAACATCTAAATATAATAAGTCCAAGGAGAAAAATGAAATGGGAGGATATTGTTCCACAAGTAATAAAATAATGTTTTCTAGAACTGAAAGACAGGAGCTTCCAGATTGAAAGGGCTCACAGAGCACTCAGTGAAATAAATTTTAAGACTCGCATCAGTGTACATTCCTGAGCTTTTTAATGCACCCAGGATGTAAAAGTTCCCAAAAGTTTCCTGGGAGAGGGAAAAATAATCATATATAAATGGATTAGAAATCAGAATGGATTTGAACTCCTTATCAGCAATGCCAAGCTGCATCATGAGAAAGGCCTCCAAGTACAAGTGAAAACAACTTCCAACCTAGAATTCTATTCCTTGTCAAGCCATAAATCAAGCGTAAGTGTGAAGTAAGAACACTTTTAATATTACAGGGCCTCAAAAAGGTTACCTCTCGTGCATCCTTTCTCAGGAATTTACTAGAGCATGTGCTTCTACCCCCAAATGAGGAAACAAACCTAAAAAGAGAGACCCAGGATGGAAAACACAAAGATCCAGTGCAGGTGAGAAGGTGAGGAAAATTTCCAGGATAAGAAAATGAGCTCCTGGGGTCATAGCTGTGCGACGGGCTAAAAAGAATAAATGCAAAGAAGGTTCTAGGAGAATTATCACACACAAAAAGATAAAACTGAAGGAAGAATATTTATTTGAATATTCCAAGAGGTTGTTTACACTTCTAGTAATCTACAGGAAACAGAACACTTTTAAATTAATTTTAAAAATTTATTTTTGTCTGTGCTGGGTTTTCATTGCTGTTCGAGGGCTCTCTCTAGTTGCAACAAGCAGAGGCTGCTTTCTTCATTGTAGTGCTTGGGATTTTCGTTGCGCTGGCTTCTCTTGTTTCAGAGCATGCGCTTTATGGTAGGTAGGCTTCAGTAGTTGCGGCACGTGGGCTTAGTAGTTGTGGCTCTCGGGCTTAGTTGCTCTGTAGCATGTGGGATCCTCCTTGACCAGGGATCGAACCTGCATTGACTGGTGGATTTTTAACCACTGGACCACCAGGGAAGTCCTAAACACTTTTTTTAAATGAACCAGTTAGTAATTCCAGGAAAAAGAAGATTTTACAAGAAAGAAATCCTTATATACCAGATGACTTGATTCTGAATAATATATCATAATGTACACACAATTTTTTTTAGCCTAAATAATAAAACTTTTATTTGGAGGATGGGAGAGGATGTCTGTGTGGTGGGGTGGGGGCAGGTGGAGGAAAGGAAGAACTAAAGTAATTGTTCATACTTGAAACTGGAAGATGAGGAAATAACAGGAGCATGCTCTATTTTTATTACAAAAAGGTTTGGGGTTTTATTTTTTTAGATTTTTGAGTTTTGCTTTGGGGTAGTTTTTTTTTTTGTTGCTGTTGTTTGTTTATATATTTGTTTTTGGCCACAACACTCAGCATGTAGGGTCTCAATTCCCCAAACAGGAATTGAATTCATGTCCCTTGTGCTGGAAAGCGGAGTCTTAACCACTGGATCGCTGAAGAAGTCCCTGCTTTTGTTTATTAAAGAAACAATTAGCAGAGTTGAAATTGCCTCTGGAGACCTGGGATTGGGGTGTATCAGCTTAGGGCAAGAGACTGAAATGTCTTGAAGAAATTTGTGACTTTAAAAACTATGTACAACTTTGTTAAAAAACAAAATTTAAAAGTTGCAAATTGAGAATGCATATGATGATCTGGGTGAACTTCATAAAAAAACACTAACCATCAGAGAAGGGTGGATGGAGAATCAGGTACACTTTGGACTTGTGGATAATTTTAAACAACTGAGGGCAACAGAACTCTATTTTATTGGCATTCTTATTACCGGGGATATCTTTTTCAAATGGTAACTGGCCATTTGTATACTGAGTAATAGTTGAGTTTGTAATTTTTAAAAGTTGTAGAGGGGATTTCCCTGGTGGTCCAGTGGCTAAGACTTCATGTTCCCAATGCAGGGGGCCTGGGTTCAATCCCTGGTCAAGGGACTAGATTCCCACATGCTGCAACTAAAGAATACCGCATGAAGCAACCAAGACTGCAAGAAAGAAAATAAAAAGTTGTAGAGGGGGGGAAAAAAAAAGAGTTGCTATTTTTAAAGAACTAACTGCAGCGTCTTCTGCCCTCTAATGGTATAATTCATCACAGGGGAATTGTTTCTTGGTTCAAAAATATACCTTAATGACTGATTTCAGTTTAAAAGATGAAAAACCTATGGTATAGGACAGAAAAGGATGCTGCTGTATATAGGAAAATGAGGATGTGATTTGCTCTGGGAGAAATGTCAGAAAATTTATGAAGACTGAGATTCTAGTGAGATTAGAAGAGAAAAATCAGCACAAGGAATAGACATCAGGAATTCAAAAAAGGGGAAAACAAGGTAAACCAGATCTTGCAACTACCATCAGAAATACTAAGGAAAAACCTGGGTTTCCAATAGACTGGCTGATTTGGAAAATAAAGACCAAACTATTAAAGAAAAGGTGATTCTAGAAGGCTGGAGTAAAATTGATCAACACTTGGGTTATACAATAAAATAAAATTTTGGATAAAAATTTAACCTACCTAGAATTTTAAGATGTGAAAAAAAATCTACTTTAAATGGCTGTCCAGTTCTCTCAAAGTATTTACTGAAAAATCTATCCTTTTCACATCTATTTATGTTGAAACTGTTACTACTTTTATATTTGGATCAATTTCTGGAATGGTATTCAATTCCACTTAATTGTCTGCCCTTGCTAGTACCAATACCATCATGATTTGAAAATTATGTATGTTTAGGTGTTTTTTCCCCTTCCCTGTAATAACCAGGCAGATGAGACCTGCGTGCCCTCACCTGCTTCCTGGCAATGAGACCAGGTATGGCAATTTATTTTTGAATAGAATCTTCACCTTTATGAATCAACACTGTGGCCTCAGATTGAAGCTAAGGAAACCCGAAGTGCAACTTCCATTTCAAAAGTGACTCAAAGGGAATATTCCTCATGTGTTCTGCAGCCTCACCTGTCTCTACAACTTCGGTCAGTCACTCAGTTGTGACTAGCTCTTTGCAACCCCATGGACTGGAGTCCACCAAGTGCCTCTCTCCATGGAATTTTCCAGGCAAGAATACTGGAGTGGGTTGCCATTTTCTATTCCAGGGCATTTTCCTGACCCAGGGATCGAACCTGCATCTCTTGGGCCTCCTGCACAGCAGGCAGATTCTTTACCAATGGGCCACCTGGGAAGCCCCGCCTCCAACTTAGTGATGATCTATTTGTATTTCCCAAAAGGCCATCTGCTTTCTCAAGAAAGAGAATCACAGGCATTTCTTATTCTTTTCTTTTTATAGCCAACAATATTTATTATAGACTTCAAAGTTGCTAACAGACTATATCCTTTGTTCTCACCACAAAAAAAAAAATGATAACCATGTGACATGATAGGGATGTTAGCTAACACACTGTTGGCAATCATATTGCAATATATAAGTCTATCAAATCAACAGATTATAAAACTTAAACTAATACAAAGTTATGTCAGTTATATATAAAATATTTATGAATTGTGCTAATGAGTTCTTTTAAGAAACATTTTAAATTATCTCAATGTGACTTTGTAAGTTGATATTTATTAAATTTCTTTTCCCAAGCTAATTAATATTTAAGAATATATTATTAAACTATTAAACTAAGAAATAAAGACACACTAAATGTAGAAAAATAATATTTCCCAGAGTAATTACAAGAGGTAACAATTGATTGCATGACTGGAAGGCTGTTCTTTAGCCTGAGATTCTGACTTGAAATTCTGAGTAAAGTCAAGATTCCTTGGATTCTTGGATTGGATTATTTTCAAATGCAAATCAACTTGATGAAGTCAAGTTGAAATCCCTCCTAAATAACAATTCTATTCAAGGGACTCAAAATTTCAGGAGTTAACTGTCAGTTTCAACCTTTTCTTAACAGAAAAATTGCTACTAATTGATGAACTGCTATTTTGTTTTTATTCTTAGTATGTTTCCAACAGTAATAATCACCAGTATGGCCACCCACTGCTGAGTGACAAAAACAAAGGAAACTGAAACCACACACTCACACACACACTCACACACTCACACACACACACACTCACACACACACACACTCACACACACTCACACATACACACACTCACACACTCACACAACTCACACACACACACACACACACTCACTCAAAAGCAAAAACAGAAAAAAACTAAATTTTAAAAATGTGGTATTGTGGTAGAAATTACACATTTCTGACTATGTCTGCCCCTCTTATATTTTACCTGATTCCTAACACTGATATAGTTTGCCCTATATTCATTTTTCATTAAATGTGTTGATTTTTAGGAGATGAAAAAGAATCAGTCTACCAGCTTTAATCATATATCATTAAGCCTAGGTAAAAACATATTTATAAGCAATTATCAAAATTTTAAGGTGTCAGTCTCTACAAAAGAATATTTTAAATCTTAAATGTATGTCCACTCTTGTATTCAGTTCAGTTCAGTCGCTCAGTCGTGTCCGACTCTGCGACCCCATGAATCACAGCACGCCAGGCCTCCCTGTCCATCACCAAATCCTGGAGTTTACTCAAACTTATGTCCATCGAGTCGGTGATGCCATCCAACCATCTCATCCTCTGTCGTCCCCTTCTCCTCCTGCCCCGAGTCTCTCCCAGCATCAGGGTCTTTTCCAATGAGTCAACTCTGCATGAGGTGGCCAAAGTATTACAGTTTCAGCTTCAGCATCAGTCCTTCCAATGAACACCCAGGACTGATCTCCTTTAGGATGGACTGGTTGGATCTCCTTGCAGTCCAAGGGACTCTCAAGAGTCTTCTCCAGCACCACAGTTCAAAAGCATCAATTCTTCAGCACTCAGCTTTCTTCACAGTCCAACTCTCACATCATACATGACCACTGGAAAAACCATAGCCTTGGCCAGACAGACCTTTGTTGGCAAAGTAACGTCTCTGCTTTTCAATATGCTATCTAGGTTGGTCATAACTTTCCTTCCAAGGAGTAAGCGTCTTTTAATTTCATGACTGCAATCACCAACTGCGGTGATTTTGGAGCTCCCCAAAATAAAGTCTGATGCTGTTTCCATAAGATAAATTTGTTTTTATTTTGACTGTGCTGGGTCTTCGTTGCTTCATGTGGGCTTTCTCCAGTTGTGGTGAGCGGGGGCTACTCTCTAGTTGCAATACGAGGGCTTCTCACTGAGGTTACTTCTTTTATTGCAGAGGACTGACTCTAGGGTGCTTGGGCTTCATTAGCTGCAGCTTCTGGGCTCTAGAGTGTGGGTTCAGTAGTTGTGGCTCAGAGGCTTAGCTGCTCTGTATGTGGAACCTCCCTAGACCAGTGATCAAACCTGTGTCCTCACATTGGAGGGCAGATTGCTAATCACTGGACCAACAGGAAAGCCCTTATATCAGTATCTTTTACCACTAAAAGTCTTTTTCTCTTAGCTTGCAACTCAATTGTTTTTTAAACTTTTTATTTTGTCTTGGGGTATAGCCAATTAACAAACAATGTTGTGATAGTTTCAAGTGAATAGCCAAGGGACTCATCCATACATATACAAGTATCCCTTCTCCCCCAAACTCCCCTCCCATCCAGGCTGCCACATAATACTGAGCAGAGTTCCATGTGCTCTAAGTAGGTCCTTGTTGACTATCCATTTTAAATATAGCAGTGTGTACATGTCCACCCCAAACTCCCTAACTATCCATTCCCCACATCCTTCCCCTCCCCCCACCCCAAGGCAACCATAAGTTCATTCTCTAAGTCTGTGAGTCTGTTTCTGTCACGTTCATCTGTATCATTTAAGATTCCACATATAAGAGATGTCATACTACATCTCTCTTTCTCTGTCTGACTTACTTCACTATGATATTCTTTAGGTCCATCCATGTTGCTGCAGATGGCATTATTTCATTCTTCTTAATGGCTGAGTAATATCCCATTGTGTACCACATCTCCTTTATCCACTCCTCTATGGATGGGCATTTAGGTTGCGTCCATGTTCTGGCTATTGTAAACAGTGCTGCAATGCACATTGGGGGTGCGAGTCCTTTCAGATGTTTTTCTCCAGATATACGCACAGGATTGCCAAGGTCATACGGCAGCTCTATTTTTAGTTTTTTAAGGAACCTCCATACTGTTCTCCATAGTGGCTGTACCAATTTACATTACCATCAACAGTGTAGGAGGGTTCCCTTCTCTCCATACCCTCTCTAGCATTTATTGTGCATTTTTTGATGATAGCCATTTTGGCTGCTGTACCACTAAATACTTTAAAAATGAAAACTAAATTGAGAAAGATTTATACTGGCCAAGCCAACTTCCTAGCAAATTACTAAATAGCCACATTGCAGAGTGGGAAAGATTCATGTTGGTGTTGGTTTAAAAAAAAATCACTGTTCACCCAAGTGCATAATGAAATTATAACTATTTTTAAATGACATTAATAATCTCAAAGAAAGTCTTGGTAAACTTTATACTTGAAGTTACTGAAAAAATTCACATGAGATCATTATTTTTGGTTGCACTTGGCCTTTGTTGCTGCACGTGGCAAGCAGGGGCTACTCTTCATTGCCGGGCTTGTGCTTCTCATTGTGGAATTCTCTTGCTGTGGAGCATGGATTTCAGTAGTTGCAGCATCTGGGCTCAATGGGTGTGGCAAGAGGGCTTAACTGTTCCAAAGCATGTGAGATCTTCCTTGACCAGGGATCCAACGCAGGTTCCCTGCACTGACAGGTGGATTCTTAACCACTGGACCAGGGAAGTCCACACATGAAATCTCTGAATGTTCCTGTTAACCCCATGTCTTTCACGTTGTATGCCTGTTACTCACTTATAGCAGCTCCACATTATCCTGTATCAAGGATTTATATGGTTTATTCAGTTCTCTTATTTCAAAATCATTCTCACTTCTTAAAAATGAAAAATGCGGCGGCACGATCTCTTCTCCCGGGTTCTAGCCGAGATGGATAATGCCTGCGAATCGCCCACGGAAAAAGGTGGAGAGACCGGGGAATCAGATGAGCCGACGGCGGCTCCTGGGGGCTCCAGGGTTACAGATACGGACGGAATCCCGGAGGAAACGGACGGTGACGGCGACGGGGAATTGAAAGAGGCCGCCGCTGAAGAAGGCGAGCTCAAGAGTCAGGATATCGCGGATTTAACAGCAGTTGAAAGGGAAGACTCATTACTTACTCCTGCAGCCAAAAAACTCAAAATAGATACCAAAGAGAAGAAAGAGAAGAAGCAGAAAGTGGATGAAGATGAGATTCAAAAGATGCAAATCCTGGTTTCTTCTTTTTCTGAGGAGCAGCTGAACCGTTATGAAATGTATCGCCGGTCAGCTTTCCCTAAAGCAGCCATTAAAAGGCTGATCCAGTCCATCACAGGCACCTCTGTGTCTCAGAATGTTGTTATTGCTATGTCTGGTATTTCCAAAGTTTTCGTCGGGGAGGTGGTAGAAGAAGCACTGGATGTGTGTGAGAAGTGGGGAGAAATGCCACCGCTACAACCCAAACACATGAGGGAGGCTGTTCGGAGGTTAAAGTCGAAGGGGCAAATTCCCAACTCAAAGCACAAAAAAATCATCTTCTTCTAGACCAACGTCCAGCAGGGCCCGGTACTGAAGGAAGAAGTCCTGCTTCCGGACTTCGTGTTGCACGAGATTCCCCGCACCGGTGCTTCGGTATCTCAGTCCTCCAAGGATTCCATGATTTTAATGTCTTTCTCAAAACTGATAATTCATTACACCTAGAAGGCGGCATGTGCCCTGTTTCATACTTGCCTTGACTAAATATCGGGACCTCTGAGGGCATCTGAGGCATTTAACTGTTACTGGCTAGTTGTAAGAAGAAAGGTTGGTGCACCTTAAGCATCTTTTGGACAGGAATGCTGCTTTCAGAAAGAAAACCTGTTCAAGACGATTTGACGGTTTCACATTGAAGCCTGAAGTTGTTATGACTTAGGTTGTTTCTTTACATCTGGTTTTAAGTAAATGAAACAACCAGAAACTTGACTTGTGATACTCTACCATGAAGGACACGGTGACAGCAGAAGCAGTGGAACAGTTTGTCCCTGTAAATGTTTAAGATTCTTCTATGAATTTTGGTGAATGATTAATAAAACTGTTTTCCAACTTAAAAAAAAAAAAATGAAAAATGCTAGTCAAAAGGATGTGATTCCTCGATGATTCAGCAGGTGAACAATCCACCTGCAATGCAGGAGACACAGGAGATGCAGGTTTGAATCCTGGGTCAGGAAGATGCCCTGGAGGAGGAAATGGCAACCCACTCCAGTATTCTTGTCTGTAAAATCCCAAGGACAGAGGAGCATGGTGGGTTACAGTCCATGGGGTCGCAGAGCCGGACATGACTGAGCGACTTAAGCACATGGTATATAAAAAGACAAAGCAGAGTACACTGTATGTGTGCTAGTGAGGTTTTCATTGTTGCTAAGAAACCCACTGAAGCTGGATTAATGGCAGTGGTGTAAAAGGACTTTGATGAAAGTTCCAAACCAGAGGTTCTATTCTGTATAGTTTTGTACAATAAGAACAGAGGTCACTGAAAGAATTAAAAGACAGGAAAAAGTGGACAAGACATAGGTGGGGACACTAGCACAAATCAGAATAAACCATTAAAACTAGTTGCCTACCTTCTCTGAATCCCTGCCTTAAACATCTTGGAGGGGATTAGCTTTCTTCATTTGGCATGCTGAGACTAGCAAAGGAGTTATTTTTCAACCCTTAATTATAAGGTTTTGGAAGGACACTTGGAAGCACATTGGAAGGACACTGTCTCCCAGATCTATAGGAGCTCAAAAGTTATATTCCTGTCTTTAAAAAAGCTGACATGTTGCTGGCTTCCATGACGCAGTGGAGACCAGACAGTTCATAGTAAGCACTTTGGAGTTATTAATACTATAGCATATTCAGTGATGCAATTGTGTCCTGAGGGTGTTATTTTGAGGTAGACAAGCAACCCTGAGAACTCAAAACAACCAAGCTAACTCTCAAACAATGGGTAGTAACTTGTGAGATAGGTAGAGGATGAAGGAAATTCCAGCCAGAGCAGTCAATTGAGTAGATAGAACATGACCTTTTTGGAAACCAGCAAAGATAGGTGGATTTCACATGTCCAACTCCAAATGGCAGGGGTTATTTAGGTGGACTAGTTAGGCACTAGCTAAGTATTCCAGGTTGGGCTGAACCTCACAGGCACTGGAGTTTTCTGCTCAAAGAAGCACTAAACATGAGCCATTAGAATTCTCAAGGGTCAAGTAAGGACTGCACCTAGCACAGTGCCTGGCAGTTATTTCAATTCTCTCTCAAGCCTTTTAGTTGTTAAGCAGCAGTGATCAGCACCTGTATCTAGTGTTGGGGACTGAGCCGTTTAGATAAGCAAGATGGGTAAGGGTGAGCAGGTTTTGGGAGTGTTAGCATGTGGCTGAAATGATGCGATACAGGCAGCTGTAGAAGGAAAGACAGTAAGAGTGACCAAGGGATGAGTTGAAACCTCAGGTCTAAATAAGGCCAATAGGGAAAGGAGCGGAAAAAGTAGGTTGCAGATGACACACTCGAGTTGAAATTTTAAGGTGGGAATGGTGACAGGTGGTGATTAACTCAAGTAAATTGTCATAGGAGTGGACTGCAATTAAAGTGACGGCCAGTTGAGCTCAAAGTGAATTCTTAACAATGCACCCAGGTAGTGAAACGTCTAACCTCACATGATAGAACATATGATAAAAGTGAGTTCTAGATGCCAAAATCCTCAGTGAATGTGGGAGATATAGCCTAGATGTGGGGCCGAGATTATTAAGAATTGAGTGTGGTCTTGCTGGAGTATCTGAAAGCACAAGTGGAACGTGTTGTGAGATTGGAAAGGGGTGAGGCTAGCAGTGGGCAGAACTCCCCCGTGATGGAGATGTCTGCAAATTTTAAAAAAAGACTTACGAATCAGCAAAAGAAGAGCTCTTTAAAGTCAAGTTGGTTTCATTTAAAGGCAACATTTCCCAAACTTAATTCAGTCCTGAATGGCTTTCTTGATGTGAATAGCATTTTTATTACCTTTACATTCTTTAAATCATTTACTGTTTTCCCTTACATATTAAATGCTGCATTAGAAAACATTCTCATGTATGTCTGTGTACCACCTAAAACAACATTGCTTCAGTACCAACAACGGCATACAGGAAATAATACCCAAGCGGTACACTTGGGAAATAATATCAAGGAAGTGAACCGAGTTGCTGCTAATGTAACCCCATTCTTCTCTCACCACCAGGCCGGTGCCCTGGACCAAAGCATTTCAGGATCTTTACCTCAAACTAGAACTAGTCTCTTTCCCTCCTTTTAGCCACTGTCTTCTTAATCTCTACTTACACAGCTGTTTCTAAAGTACCATTCTTACCAGCTCCCAACATCCTTTCAATAGCTTTTTATTGACTACAATAAGCTTCCTGAACCAGAGCCATTAAGGAAACCCACTGTAGTCTCTACCTAGTGCTTCTGGACCTATTACTGCTTGCTGCTGGACACAGACTGGGTAGGCCACGTATGGTAAGTGTGATTTAGAACTTTATTTACGACCCTTCTAGATTTATTCAACCAGAAATCAAATTAACCATGATTCCTTATTTCTGGCCACCTATTATCAGCCCACAAATGAAGTACATTTTCCATGTTTACTTCAGAATTTATACATACAGTTCAGTTTATACTAAAGACTCAAAGGATACTTTTAATAGGGAAATGGAAGGGGGAAGTGAAAGGTCATGACACACTTTCCTTCAAATAAGGCAGTCAACATTTGAAAAGTTTACTGAAAACTTTTATTGTAATCAAAAAGTGACATAACAGGGTTGTAATGAATTCAGCAAATCATTCTGCTGATATTTTAGAACTGATATCAGCTTTTGCCAGGCAATTAAAAAAATTCAAATGTGAAAATTTCACAGTACAGTAAACTCCACCCCAACTAATTAATGGTGGTTAAAAATAATAGGCCCTAGCAAAACCTCTCATGTTACATGGTCACAACTCACAATTCTGTACAAAAGTTCGTGTTATAAAGCTCTGATGTAAAAATCAAATAATCAAGCAGCAATATTTTAAGTGCAGCACAGGGTCTTCCGTATCATTATTTACAAGGCTTGAATCTCTTTACATTATAACAAAATTTAATACAGATGACTTAGGAATTAAGTCAATTTTTAAAAATCTGCCCTTCTACACAGTGACAGATTTCACTTTTTGGTCATCCTTCTCCTTCTCCTTTTCTTTATCTTTGCTCTTCTTTGACTTCTTTTTCTTATGTTTGTGTTTTTGGCTTTTTTCCAATTCTGCTTCAGTGCCTGCATGCTTCTTATGCTTCTTATGTTTTTTATGTTTCTTGTGCTTTTTCTTTTCCTTCTTTTTCTTCTTCTTCTTGCTGTCCTGACTTTCTGCAGAACTGGCACTGCTGCTGTGGCTCCGGGTCTGGCTTCCAGAAGGGCTGTGACTTCTGCTCGGACTGACACTCGGGCTGCTCTGACTCTGGCTCCTGGGGACGCCTGCCTGGCTGACTGCTGCCGTGTCCAGGCTCTCCTTTGCTTTCTCCACTACTTTATCTTTCAGTTCCTTAGAAACCTTTCCTGCAGTTTCTTCCTCTTTTATAGACACATTGCTTTCACTGTCACTTTCATTATAGTCTGGTTCAAAAGCAGCTTCATCAGTTTCTCTAGTTAAGTCAGAGGACAGTCGAGAGGAGTGACTTAACTGGGGCTTAGGTTTGATGGTGTTCTTATCAATTTGCCCAGTAACTTGCTCTTTCTCAATCTGTGGGTCAGGTGGGTTAAGTATATAAAGTGATTTATTGCCACTTGACTCTTTATTGTTCTTTGCCTCTAACATATGTTTCTCACGATCTTTACAAGGATTTTTATCTACAGATTTTGTCTCTTCACTTAAGCGTTTAGTATCATAAGTGGCTTTATGGTCATGAGGTTTTTTGTCTCTCGTGGGACTGGAATTACTTTTTTTGGACTCTCCTGTTCCTTTTTTAGGCAAATCTCTCTCCTCCCTTGGCTTAGCTTTTTGTCCAGATGCAGAGTCTTTACTCCGAGAAGGAGAGTCTTTTCTTCTTGTTAATTCATTCCTTTCATCTCTACGTTTGGAACTTGAATACTCTCTGTTGTCATAATCTGTTTTTTTGTCTCTGTTGGGAGTGAAGTCTTTATTTGAGGAACCTCGAATGGAATCATGCTTATCTTCTTTTCCAGAAGTTCTAGTCTCTTTGGAAGACTGAGACAGACTTTTAAAATTTCCTTGCTCATTCAGACGGTCCAGGTTACCATCTTTCTCTGGCTGAGTGCTGTTGTTCTTCCTCTTTTCTGGGTTTTCCTTTTCCAATACTGAGTGCTCTCGATCTTTGGTTTTCCCTTTTTCACTAGATGCAGAGTTTTTTGAACTTTTGACCTCATGCTGTGCAATTTCATGGCTCACCTCCTTGGTGAGTTTCTGAATTTTCTCTGATGACTCACTTTCTTTTTCAGCATACTTGACTGCGTTTGGTGGTTTAGTGCTAACATTTTTTATAACACTGGCAGGTTTTCCCACACTCGATACAGGCTGTGAGGTGGATTTAACATCTTCTTCTTCAGATTCAAAGTCATCTTTATCCCATTTGGATTGGGGAACCTGGATCATAATAATAACATCTTCAGCAGGAGCTGTGTTATCATTATTATATTCTTCCATTGTTTTAATGACAGTTCGCTTTGTATCTGTTTTTTCTTCAGATTTCCGCACAGGACTGCCTCCAGTTGAACTGGTACTAAAAAGAATTAAAATATTTTTTATTCAATGAAGAACTCATAACTGTTGAACACTGATGAGTATAAAAAGACTTAACTTAAATATGATAAATGCCCTTTCAAGTTTCAAAAGCCCACTTACTCTGCTCTAAGATACGTGTGTATGATTACATAAAAATAAGTGTGGCTCACTGCCAAAATCTACTTAACATCTGTTATCTTTTAACAATTGTTATCTTCATAGACAAGAGTAACCAGCTAACCCCCAACATCAATACATTCTTAAGGAACATATTCTCCCTTTTCTCACTCCCGCCATTATCAGATACCTGGTATAATCCACAATGCAACCCCCCCATCCCTGCCCCCCAATTATCAGATACCTGGTATAATCCACAAGTGTTGAGCTGGATCCTTCAGTTCCAGTCACTTTTCGCCTGACCTTTCCTTTGATTTTTTCTTGTTTCACTTTGCCGGATGTTGATTCCAATTTTTCAGAGGGTTCTTTTGTGTTAGATACATTTTCTGTACTTCCAATTTTTTTACCAGTTTCTCTGTTAAGTTTGATTTTTTTGGCTGGAGCAGCTGATGATGAAGTTTTGTCTTTTTCAGGTGTCCTGTCCATCTTTTCAATATCAAGCTCCATTTTGCGCTTGGGTGATGGTTTCACTATTTCAGTCACTTCTAATTTAGAGACTTTCATTGAAGTTGACTCAAAATCTTTATCTACACTTTTTTCTTCAGTTTTTCTCTTCCTTTTTTCTCCTTTGCTATCAAGTGGCTTACTTTTCTCATTAGGCTTCCTGGTCTTTTCTTCTTTACTAGTTATCTTCTCTGACTTGATGTCTTTGGAGTAGTCCTTCTTCACTTTTTCTTCTTTGACTGGTTTTGTCTCCTGGTGTTCCTTTACTGACTTTGAGTGAGCTTTTCTGGGGGTACCGACTGTCTTTTCATCTTTTTGAGAGGAAGATGATGATTTCACATTGTCAGTCTTCGGGGTCTCCTCTTTGGCTTTTTTAAGTGGAGGTTCAGATCGAGGAGATTTTTCACGCTCTCCATCTAGTTTTTCTTGGGGCCCTTTAGCAGGTTTTACAACAGTTTCTTTTTTGGATACAGTAGACCCATCATTTTTCCGTTTGGTCTTGTCACCTTTTGCTTTAGGTTTATCCTTTTCTCTCTTGTCTTTTTCAGACACTGATTTAAAAGTAATAGATTCAGCATCCATTGGTTCGTCTCTAACAGGTGTAGCATCATCTCTACTTGGGAGAACAAACAATGAGTCTGTTTTATTTTCTTCACCACTTGTAGGCTCTCTCGATTTCCTAGAAGTGTCTAGTAACTCTGGGTTTAGAAAGCCTTCGCTTTCTTCCCCCTTTCTTCTTTTTCTATGTTTCTTATGTTTATTTCCTTTACCATCTCCTGGAGCATTTTCACCTTCCTTGTCTTTTGACTTTGTATTATCCTTCTGATTGTGACTGTCTCTTGATGAAAGCTTTTCTGGATAGTTGCCACCTACATTTCGACTTCTATGACTCTGTCCACCAGAGTAATCCTCTCTGCGGCCTCTTGTGAAGGGAGAATTCCTAAGGTTAAGCGGTAAAAACCTCTCTGGAGAAAAGTTCTCTCTATTTGCTGATGGTCTAGGCTGTGCTCCAGTAGCATAGCCTTTGTAGTATTTCTCATACCACTCTCGGTACTTTCTCTCCCACTCCCGATAACGCTCTTTCTCAAACGGGTCTCTGAAGTCCACACTCCTCCCGTAGTAAGCTTTCATGTCGTAAGGTGGTGGGACTTCTCTGAACCTGTTAAAATATTCACGCTCTGTTTCTCCTTGAGGTACATTACGTTTATTAGGAGACTGTCCCCTAAATGCTTGAGGAGATCTTGATCGTGAATGATACCGTCTATAGGGAGGTGACCTTGACCTAGATCGATGATACCCGTGTGATCTAGACCGTGAACGGTAATTTCGACTCTTTCCTCTGCCTCTTCTGGGGTATGGAGGCGATCGTGAATAAGAACGAGAATGTGAGCGGCTAAATGATCGCGAATAAGAACGTGATCGCGTTGAACCAGATCTTGATTTAGAATAAGTATACGAACTTCTTGAATAGGATGAACCACTATAGGGAGACTTGGACCTAAAACAAAAACAAAAAACAAAACAATAATTGATAGTTGAGAAATATATGCTAAGTAAAATACAGATGCTTGCATTCAAGTATGTTCTCCTCATGGTTCCATATTTCTTTATATCAAGTTTCATCTTAGATGATTAAAGAGGCACAGTGACCTCTATTGGAATGGAATAAAGTACACAAAGATCAGAGCAATCACTTGTTGCAAAACAAAAGTGAAGTCTTAATAATTAGAGTGAAGTGCATTAATGTACCGTGAATTATATGAGCTAATCAACACTAAAGAAAATGCCAATTAAATTTAAATTTTACTTCCTATCTGATTATTTTAAGTAGCAGTGAATTTTTTTCTTTTTGTCCTTTATTGGCCAACAGTCTAGCTTTAAAAGGAACCATATTTCGAGCATAAGCTTAAAAAAGAAGTCTTCTAAACAAGCTTCTAGGGAATTTTTATAATTCAGTTTTTCTATCAATAAAGCAATTTGTAGTCTAGTGTTATTTCATAATTACACAGGTTAATGTTCCAGCAGAAAGCTGTAGCCTTAAGTAAGAGGGTCCTCAGAAATGTATTCTTTGGCTACTCCCCTATTTCTTTCCTTCTATAAACATTTCCCAATTTTTTCATACTATAAATAACTTCAAGGGACAAGGGTAATTTAATCCCCATAACTGCTAGTTCTACACAATAGAATTTACAGTGAGATACTATTTCAATAAACAGATACTGGGAAATAAGCTACATTTCCATTTCTATAAACCTAGACCGAATCAGAAAAATTCCATAACTGTCATGTTATTTATATCCATAGCTAATCCCTGGATATTCAAAGTCCCATTTGCAATTCTGTTGTGAAGGCTTGCAAAACACTAACCTGGAAAATGAGCGCCTACGCTCCTTTTGAATCTTTTTGTATTCCATCAATTCCTTAGCAAAATCATTTGTAAACTCATCTAGCTTGGACTTTTTCTTTTCCCTAGTAAAATAAAGTTAAAGAGTGAAAGTTAACAAAAACCATTTAAGAAAACTAACAAGACAAATGTAATTAGATTATGAATGAAATGAATGAAATTGCCATTAGTTTTCCACTTTAAAACTATAAATAACTAGGAATCCCTGAGGAAGTTGCTTGTATGACTTGGTTTAATTTTTAGGTGATTTTTCTTACACTAACTGGAAACACTGGAAAATGCTTCCAAAGATACCTATTTAATGTTACATCAGAAAATGAAAGTGTAGAGTAATTTCAAATTAGAACACTTACTCTTCTTTTAGTCGTCGTTGCTCTCTATAGAATTCTTCCCTGGACAAAGGTGGTGCTTGTGTTGTTGGGATGGTATTAGAATGAGCAGTCTGTACTCCAGATGACACCCAAGGTGCTGATAAATTGGCTGGAGCTGGAGGAAATCCTGGAGGGGGAACACTATACCCAGCAGGTGGCGGCTGGCCAGGAGGAAACTGAGGAGAAAACTGCGGAGGAGGAACACCTGGAGCGAGAGGAAGTGTGTGGGGAGGAGGAGGATACAAGGGAGGGGGTGGGACAGGTACAAAAACTGGGGTTGCTGGTAGTGACGGGCCTTGAGTTCTCTGTGATCTTTCGCTGTGATGTCGTCCGCGGTTTATACTTCTGGAAAAATAATTCCAAGATATTAAAGCACCTGAGACAAGTAAGCTTATCTTTTCTACCCCAAAACTACTTAAATAAGCATCAGGATACTGATATAAATTGTATGTAAAGGTAACATCATTCATATGTTAAAAACAACTTTTCAGGCCAGTTAGGGACTAAGAGGATGTCAGTTTACAAGGCCTTCTTTATATGGAGACACTATATTTAAAAGTTCTCTTGTGAAGTTCCAATTATCACTTCACAACCATCTCGTTACTTCCTAATCCATCATTAAAAGGAGCTGATAGGTTAAAGTCTCTGTGATCTGGTTCTCCCCAAAATGCCTTCCAAGATCAAGTTTAAATGAAGAAAAACCACTTCCTATAATCTTTTTGAGTAAATATGTAAAGACCCTTCAAACTAGAACAAATATTAGTTTAACATTTGTAATCAGTAACTGAAAATCTGTTTTTTTTTCTGACAGTTAAAAAAAGTCAAATTCTGCCTCATCAAAGAAATAGTGGCTTAAAAAAAAAAGTGGGCTTATTTCTGTTAAGTTTTTTAAAAGAATCTTTAAATTACAGGTAACAGGTATACAACAGCAGCAGTAGGGGTTTAGATTTTAAGCCTCTTTTCAGAGAGTCTGATTTAGTAAATACGCTATTAAATATGTGATTTAGCAACAAAACAGCAGTTATCTTTCATAAGCTTAGCAATTTTCTCTGGTGCACTAGAAGATGACCTTGAGAATGACGCAGAGAGTAAAACGTATGCGGGTTACTTCTGAGACTGACACTGCGTGTGTGTCTCCAGAGCAAGGGTCCCTAACAATCTCCTGTCTCTTCTTTTGGAAGAAAAGATGGCACAAGACTGGGACAACTGAGTCTAGGGGAGAAAAATGTGCAATTCTTCACACTTAGGAGTTGAGCTGGTTAACATTCACTTTAAGTTAATGACACCTTACACACTGCAGAGGCTTTACTGACTTCCCTCTACACTCAACAGAGATAAGCCAATGTTCTGCAATGTGCTGACAAGGAGAAAGCAACCCTTAAGAAGGAGTAGCAAAGATGTGGCCTTAAAAAACCAACAGTTAAAATACTAAATGTAACCTATTCTTTCATAGGCCTCTCAAGCACAACTCGATTTAAGTGAGGTATCTGTAAACCAAATGAACTCACTCCCCTTGCCACTGCTACGCTTCAAGTTTTGTTATATTTTTCAGCCTGTCATCAGAGTACTGTTATTCAAGGTTTTTAGCAAGCCTACCTGTAGCAACTCCTCTCTCCTCTTCTAATTTGCTGTGGTGGAGAAACCAAGTATCCAAGTTTGTTGGAACTGTGTGGAAAGATAAAATAGGCTTGAGTATAATTAATACATGATCTTTTTGTGCACAGACTTTAAGATACCTATTTTTAAACTATTCTGGAAACTTTTCCTTACTCCCTGACCCTGATTCTTGCTTGTTCCAGACAGACAGATATGAGCAAGCATTACATGTACTTGAATATTTTTTCTGATTAACATATTATAAACAAAGAAGCCTCAATATAAACTTCATGTAGTATATTTTAATTAGCATTCTATAAGTTACCCTGTGAACTTTCTGTGTTTTTTTTTTAAAGATCCCATGTACTTAAAAAATCTCATGTATTTATTTCCTGGCTGTGCTGGCTTCTGCCCGGGCTCTCCTCCACTTGTGGTGAGCAGGGCTACTCTTGTTGCAGTGTGCAGGCTTCTCACTGGACTGGCTTCTCTTGTTGCACAGCATGGACTCCAGGGCCCCCTCGCTCCAGCAGTTGCAGACCCTGGGCTCCACAGTTGCAGTTCCTGGGCTCTAGAGAGCACAGGCTCAACAGCTGGGGTGTATGGGCTTGGTTGGTCCTAGGCATGTGGGATGTCCCCAGACCAGGCATCAAAACCCTGTGTTGGCAGGTGGGTTCTTCACCAATGAGCCACCAGGGAAGCCTTGAACTTAATTGTTACAGAAAAGGAAAAGAGTCCTTTTATCTGCTGGCAACTACGTGGAGGTGTCTGACATGTGAGGTAAGTAGCACATTTCCAATTCTACAGATGACGCAATGGAGGCTGAGAGGTACAATCACATACCCACTGTCATACAGCTAGTAAGTGCAGGAGCTGGGATTCAAACCCAGATCTGTCTTCAAATCCCGTATTCTTTCTACTGATATATTCGTATGTGTATGTGTTAGTCACTTAGTCATGGCTGACCCTGTGACTTCATGGACTGTAGCCCACCAGGGTCTTCTATGTAATTTCTTCAGGCAAGAATATTGGAGTGGGTAGCCATTCCCTTCTCCAGGGGAATTGTCCCAATTCAGGGATTGAACCTGGGTCTCCCACACTGCAGGCAGATTTTTCACCATCTGAGCCAGCAGGGAAGCCTTTTCTACTGATATATTCTTAACATACTTTTTCTATAATGAGTCTGGTTTATCTTTCAAACAAAAAGATCAAAGTTTTGGAATATAAGCCAGTTTATATAAATTTATGACCTATATAAACAGAAATATTATATAAAACAATAAATAAATCTGATTTTTAATGCCATAAAAAATTATACCCTATAGAATTTTTTGCTTTTTCTTCTGAGAAGAGGAAGGACTTATTACAGGAACCGTTCACAAAGCATGTCTCTCAAACCTTATAGATTTTAATATGCAATAGAATTTAATTAACTGAGCTACTCAAAATGAGAAATTTTGTGATTGACAGGCTTTAAATTTATATGAGTTTATATTTATTTTAGAAAACACATTCTTTTAGAAAACAGTTCTTCACATAGTCTTGTTTGTTACATTTTACATAAAAACTGTAAACTATGGCATATAAAAGAGTTTATAATAAAAAACACTCATTAAAAAAAAGACACTCAGCAACATACTACTTAGACTATAATTTCTATCCTCTGGTTTGAAAGCAATCATCTGAAGATTATGTGAAACATATACTTACTGTTCCCAACCTGGTCGACCACCACCTGGACGAGCAGCATTTATTCTTACTGGACCTTGGACAGAAAAATAAGAACAACAACTAAATATAAAATTACATGTTAAATAAAGCTAGAATTATTTTTTAAGGGAAAAAGTTCAAACCAAAGTGATTTTATACTCACCAGTTGTGGGGATCAACTGTCCATGCAATAATGACTGTCCGAGCAAAGAGGGGGTTCCAAGTACAGGCACCTGGTAACCCTTTAGGAAAAAACACAAACAGTTAAAAAACAAAACAAAAAGCCCTACTGTAATAATATAAAAAGGTCTCCAAATTTAAAAGCCAATGAAACTTACCTTCTCTTCCATAAGAGCAGTAATTGCAATTGAAGAAGCTCCCTTTGAATGTTCTGATGCAAGTGCTGCAGCTGGCAGTATTTTATTATCAGAATCCCTGGAAAATAAAATAGTTTACAACAACATTAAAAGGTCATTAGAAATGGAGATTAAAGGTACAAACTTCTGGTTATATGAGATAAGTGAGTGCCCAGGATGTAACGTACAACATGATGACTGTAGGTGACACAGCGGTATGGTACACTGGAAAGCTACTAAAAGAGATGAGATCCTAACAGTTCTCATCACAAGGAGATGAGAACTCTTTTTTTCCCCTTCTTACTGTATTTAGGTGAGAAGATGGGTGTTAGCTGATCCTACTGCAGTAATTATTTCACAATAAATGCAAGTCAAATCAGCATGCTGTATGCCTTAAACTTCAATGAGAACATTTTCCATATTTTTGAAGAAAAATTCCATTATTACAAAGACTGAGTCATATTTAAGAGCCCTCAAACACTTGCAGAGTTTGAAAATAACAGATCTGCAGAAAATGTCTGCAGTACACAAATATTCTTACTTCAGGAATGCATTATCTGTAATGATAAGATTATAAGGTTTCCCTTTGCATATAACTAATAAAAATTATTAAAAGAAAAAAAATTAAAAATTATATCCTGTTGTTCCTAACACTGTTCTCCACCACACTTGCATTAAGATGAGTTAAATCAATGATGATGAAAACTTCTGGGGAAAATGAGCCAAACTGGACTTTTGAAGAGTTCTTCATATGTAAGTGAAATGTATGATGAAGGAAATCTCCTTAAAAAGTACAGTCTATGAAATGATAGAAATTGGTGCAGTTTTAAGACTACTAAAGCTTAAAAACAAAAAAAGTTGCAAAACCAAAATGAGAAAAAAAGGATTTTTTTCTGGAATTCTACTTCCAGCTCTAGTAAATCAAAAAGGTACTCTAAGGTAAGTCAATGAATTAGTAGACCATTCCCACTATTAATCAAATAAAAGGTTGAACTAGATCAGTGGGATTTTATTCTTTTTCATTATGATTTGTCACGTGATACCGAATACAGTAGGACCTTGTTGTTCATCCATCCTATATACACAGTAGTTTGCAGGGATCTCTTAAGTATACTTGTAAACGTCCTACTCCTAAAAATTTTGCTTCTGGGAACATGCCCCTGGCATCTTAGTTTTTAAAAGCGGGTTCATTTTTTTAAGACTTGGACTTATACAGCCACTGGACTATATAGTCATAGGTCCCTTTCATTTCAGAAGCAGTAGGATTTAAGTGAGGTTTTTACTACTCTCCTATATAATTACGCTCCAAAAAAATTATTTCTGATCTTTCTACCAGTGTTTCATCCCCTCTCCTCTGTTCTTAGTTCTACTCAAATCTACTGTTTTTTAATACCATCATTATGACCATAAGTGAACTCTCCCTCCTGTGAACTGCAAAAGCTGTTATGGGATACTGTTCAACATTTAAGAGGGGCTGCTGGCAATCCGTATAGTTTTTGACTTTGGGATATTTAATCATTTACAAATGAATCTCCCTTCATTTGTCTATTCCTCCAGTAAGACTAAGTCATTTCTTTTTTTTTGTTTCATTTGGCCATGCTGTGTGGCTTGCAGGATCTCAGATCCCCAAAAGGGATTGAACCCCGGCTCCAGCAATGCAAGAGCCAAGTCCTAATCACTGGACTGCCAGGGAATTCCAAAAGACTAAGTCATTTCTTACAAGTCACCCACCTCACTGAGTACAGTAGGATGCTACAGACTGCCGGTCACTAAAACAACAATTTAAGCAATATACAATAAAAAAATGTCACTGGTCTCAGCTGTTTCCTAACAGTGAGAGATACATAGACTTACCGAAAAGGTCCATCTGATTTTTCTGAGTGGACTGATATGGAGACTGTTGCAGTTATATCAGGTACGGGGGCTGAGGCAGAAGATGGGTTTCCAGGGACAGGAGGGGCCAAAGAAGACTGATTAGAGGTTAATGAAGACATAGATGGAGCCGGGTGAGTTGATGAAGATGTCACTGGAATCATCAGAGGATCCTGTTGTCTTGATATTGGAGATCTCATCAGAGGTTGTAGGTTCCGCTGAATGAGTGGTCTTGGAGGTGGTATTGGGGGAGGGGGTGGGGGTAACTGTTTTCTTAGTCTTTTCGTATAACCAGTTTCATTTTTGAAGTTATTAACAGCCTATAAACACCAAACATAAAAATGCAGAAAAAATATAATATTTACTCAAGTACAGTTAAAAATTAAAAGATTTTTAAAAATTTTTCATAAAAGGGGATATAAATATAGGTACCTGTCGTAAGAACTTATTGGCAATTAAAGCATCAGGAGAGACGTCATTCTGATGACATGTTGGACATGTATGTTCATCTGATTCCAAGAGCGCTGTCCTTATACCTATGTATAAGATTTTAAATATTAACAAAAGCACAGTTAGGAACCCAGTCTTTGGCAATGAATTGAGAAGATGGTTTATACGTGTTCAGTTACACTACTATTTTCCAAGCACACATTACTGATCACTTTTATTCTTAGATTAAGAAATTTAAAAGTAAAATTTCTCTCCTGGTATCACTCCTCTGCTCTAATCTCTACCTTAAACACAGAAGTAACGGATATAAGCTAAACAAGCATTTAAATTGAGAGAAAGGACACTCTTTCTCAAATACCATTCTCTTTGGTTAGCTAACATCTAGAGTATTATAGGAAAAAATAGAAATATAGCCTAGAAATAGACATTATGTTGTAAATACAGGGCTTTAAAAAAAGCAATCACTTGGGAATACCCCAGTGGTCCAATGGTTAGGACTCCACACTGCTAAGGGCCAGGGTTAAATACCTAGTCAGGGAGTTTAGATCTTATAAGCTATGTGGCATAAACAAAATTTAAAAAGGCATCACTAAGAAAGGGCATTATATATAGCAGAAGCATTATCTGGGCAAGGAAATCAGAAACATCTATAGCACAGCAGGTAAGAAGGAATACCAAATTACAGATGCACTGATTATGCTTCAGTGTAGTAAAAAAATCCAGTTATATAAGTGGCTTGTAAAATTTAAGACACACTCTGAAAACAAGCCTTAAGTAACCTCTTCTTGACTTTTGTCTTCACTGAACAGGCTCCGTAACAAAGATTTGTATTCCAAAACTCTCTTTTCTTGTTTTTCTTCTGGCTGCGCCACATGGCATACAGGATCTTAGTGGATCTTAGTTCCCTGGCCAGGGACTGAACACCCCCCGCTCCAGCAGAAACACATAGAGTCTTAACCACTGGACCACAAAGGAAGTTCCCCCAAAACAAACTTTAGAAATGAAAAGGACCAAAGCAGGACTGAGCAATGAAATTTTTAGATGACAACATTTTCATCTGGGTAAGAAGGGAAAAACTTAAGGTAAGTGGCAGAAGAGAATCAAGTGCTAATATAATATAAATGACTAGGAAAAAGAGTGTCACAAGCAACCCCCACCCAAGTGTTTGGGTAATATGTTTACAGACCGTAGTTCTCAATCACCCTTAGGAATTTTACAGTAAGCTATTTTCCACATTCCTAGAAAGGGATTTATTTTCAAAAAATACTTTGGAAATATCTAAGGCCCCAAAAGCTTTTAAATTTCTCTATACCATTTAAAACATATTTGAAACAAAAATCCTACATTTTACAAAACCTCAGTAAAGACACCTTGATGAAGGAAAAGAAAGTGGTCAATTCTAAAGGACAGACTTTTTTTTTAAAAAGGAGCAACAAAAAGTTATTAAATGTTCACTGATGTATCAATAATTCATATTTTGTTATTAAAATATATATTGTTGCTAAGAGCCTTTCCAAGGAAACACACACACTCTAAAATACATATCTTCAAAGTTTCAACATTTCTTACATTCATCACAGTAACTGTTTCCACAGCAGGGGATGACAACGGCGTCAGTCATAATATCTTTGCAGATGAGACACAACAACTCATCTGGGATAGGATCATCTTCTTCTGAAGATGACGACGGCTCCTCTGGTAAAAAAGGTGGTTTTTCTTTCTTCCCAATTGCATATGCTTCTCTGTAAAAGAAGGTCTTAGTGTTTTTAACACTGTTATGGGAAAGTATTTCCAAGATATTTATATATTCTACTATACAATAGTGGGAACTTATAACCTAGCATGATGCCAAATTAGTTTATACAAGTGTAGTACTTTCCAAAATAAGGAAGCAGTTATGAACATCCTCCCCTAAACAAAAAGATATAAAACAAAATCCTAAGAGAGTATAACAAACAGAAAAAAAAAAGCTATAAAACTGGCTAAAAGGATCTTAGATTCTGTATTTCTAAGAACTGTGAGTCAGAGCGGGACAGTGACACAATCAAGTACCACAAAGCTATATTTAAATGGCAGAGACAGGATTTGAGCTTAAGTGATGACAACACCCTAATCACTGTTCTCTAGCCTACCATGTTTCCTGTAAAAAGTTTTTTTCCTCCTGAGTCTAACAGTCTCCAAACCTGTGAAAATACTAGTGTGAATGTCACAATACGGGAAACCAAAATTGGTACTGAGATTACACAATTAAGGTGGATAATTCAAAGGAAATATGTCACTAATCACATCAATAATTAATAAACAGAATTAGACTTCAAAACAGTGGTCTTATACTTAATATTATAAGAGATTAATCTATTTATAGACAGTTGGAGTAGGAAATGGCAACCCACTCCAACATTCCTGTCTAGAAAATTCCACGGACAGAGGAGTCTGGTGGGCTACAGTCGATGGGGTCGCAAAGAGTTGGACATGACTGAACACAAGAACTATTAATGACTTAATTAAGAAAAATGTGTAAAAAACTTAAAAGTAACCCCTCATTAGACACCTGGGGGTCCATTTTTTTGTAGAAATTTTGTGGAAATGTTGGATATTAAATATATTAAAAAAAACAAAAAAATAAGCCCTTCTCAGACTTATCACCGCCTCTTCCAATACCCCCATCTTCTCTGTAATCAGGCACATTTGTAAAACATAGGAATTCCTAGAGAAATCTTTTCTCTTTCATTCAGGAACAGTGTGTTCAACTCAATGCTAAAAATGAAAGAATCTCATCTGGACAGAGCAGGGTACCTTAGGTGTGTTATTTGTGTTGCAGTTGCTCCATAGACATCACCACGATTCCAGAAATAAGTATCAATTTGCTTATGCCCCATTGTTCCCAATTTGTGAAAGAGGAGTCTCCCACTGCCCAAAAGAGAGAAAAGAAAAAAAAAAAAAAAAAAAGAGGAGAACAGAGGATAGAAAAAGAAACAGAAGAAGAGTCTGAGTTGCTTATCAGTGGTGTTAGTGGAGAGGGTGAAAGTTTCATTTAAAATATTTGGGTTCCCATTTTCCCCAGTATTTGCTGTGTGTTTGGCACAAATGCACTTTTGTATTCCAGTATTCAAATAGCAATGAAGTTAATTATTAGTTATGAGTTTACAGGTGATGTTAATTTTTCCAACAAATTTCCATTTAAATACTTTTACATTTACATCTTATTGTATTAAGATGAAGCGGTCTGCTCTTAAACTTTGTCTGTAAAAAGCCATCAATTTCAACCTAAAACTGTTTGGATGCATGTATGAAACATCTGAATTAGAAACAGCATACAACACACTGCTCTAAGATGAACCACAAAAACACACAATGGTAGACTGAAAAAATAGATGGGAGTGAAGTTGAGAAAGTGAGCAGGGTTGGGAGTTTAGAAAAGTATTAATTCAGATTATCTGTTAACTAAAACAATGTATTTACCTACTCAAAAACAATCTTTTTTTCAGCATCATTCTGTAAGCATAGCATTTTCGTTGTCCTTACCTGCTCATCACATTTTGATAATACAGCACAAAGCTGACAAAAACTGTTCTTAATAAACATTCTGTCACTGGGAACATGGATATCTATTCTTTAAATTGATGTTTCTCAAGGCATGCCTTGAGCATCCTCTAACCTCGTATTCTCCTGGAGGACTTGTTAAAGATGCAGACTAAGAATAATAACCCCTCGGGGGCGGGGGAGAGGAGTGGGACAGGGCACCTAGACTGTTTAACACACTTTTGCAAGAGCTTCTTATGTACAATCAGGTCACAGAGCCATAGTCCAAAGGAACACTTAATATTGTGTTTTATATTGTGTGAGTTTGCAACTGTTGAGGGTAATCAAAAGGTAATCAAATGTATTAAAAAAAAGCAGATAAAATGGGAAGTTACCTAGCTGAACTACGCCACTAGGTTTACTGTCGATTCATTTCATTAAAAATTGGCTCCTAAAATAAAACCTGAAAACATGTGAAAAATAAGCATTAAGGTATGGCTTACAGAGCTACTAACAGTTTATAACAGATAAACAATTCTGAACTGTTATATAACAGATCTGAACTAACAGTTTATTAAATAAACCATACTTTAGAATCTTAAGACTCACACAGTATACCCAAACTAGTCAAGATACTTGAGTATTTCCTTTAATCTTCACACTTAAATCTGCCTTGATAGCTTGTAGAACTTTTATTCTTAAGCCTCTTGTTTCTTAAAAAGTCTAAGACACTTATCTTGTTCATTTAAAATATGCAAATAGCATACAAGATTATGTAGGAGTATGTATGTGAATGAGGAAGAAAGCAGGGAATGACAGAAAAAAGAAAAATTAGAAGACCACAAGGAAAGTGGCACTCACTGGCAACAAAAACCCCAAATACATTTTTAATTTGCTTTAAATGGAGCAGACTGCAGCCTCTCATTCTTAACACAGAAATGCAACATATAGACTAAGACTTGGTATACAATGTTTATGAGGAATCCAAGTAGCCAAGTTACAAGCCCAAGATTAAATAAAACACTATAGCCTGGACTGACTGTAATCTCCACAGATCATACCTAATTTGAATACTTACGCATCTATAGTTGGTATGGCATATTTTCCAGTGTTGGTAAGCATTGCACCTTTCATGTTAGGATCTTTCACTTCCATCATAAAACTTCTGGGAATTCCAGTGCTCTTTTTAATCCTAGGACCAGATTCAAAGTTCTTATCCTACAGGTAGGGGAAAGGAGAGAGGAGGAAGAGAAAAAGCAGTTACCATTATTTAATATTAGCTAACACAGTGTTTACTATCTGCTTGTATTATTTGTAGAGCTTTACATATATGATTTCATTTAATCCTCACAACAGCCATGTGAGGTAAGGACTATCACTATCTTCATGTCACAGAGAAGAAACAACAGGCTTGGAGAAATCAGGTAACTTGCTCCCTCAGTGGCGGTGTCAAGATTTGACACCAGCAGTTTGGCTCCAAAAGCTGTGCTCATTTGCCACTGTAACACAGAAGCCAGTATTTACCAAGAAAAATAATACGGCTAAGGAAAAATTTTAGCTTGAACTTACCCCATTTGTTGGGCAATTCTTAATATAATGGCCAGGTTTACCACAACGGAAACAAGTATAAGACGGAGGTGGTGGACCCAGAGGTTTCTTCATGTAACTGAAAGGGGAAAAAAAATTTACATGTACACAAAGACTTAAAAAAACAAAAAAGCTTTTGACATGGGGGGCTGTTAAGTGCCACCCCAAAGTACGTATTGGAATAAAGTACTTATAAACTTACTTGATTGGGTCGTATTCATGGCCAGATTGCGACATCATTGCTTTAATTTTATCTTCTTCAGAAGCATTGGCTTCAGCCAGATTGGCAGTCTGTTTAACAGGTAATTATTTGACACACACATTAGAAACACATTTAAGACCACACAGCCAAAGACAACACCACTCATCCTGTAAAGAGCAATATCTAATCTTATATAAAAACAGTTTACAAGTATAACCTAGAAGAGGCATGGGGAGTTCCTTAGGTCATTACATGACGTTTGGGTGTCTACAGGGTTGAAGAAAGTCCTTCTGGGGGCACTCAAACCTTAGACCCTGTTTGTACCTTACATTAAGATTTACATACTACTCTTCTAAGTTAAAAACTGAGATTAAGTTAGAGAAACACTTGACGTTTTTAAATATTAAAATAATTCAAGTGTCACAGCATTAAGCATCAAGTGTCAAGCACATGACTTAGAGGTAGGGTTGGGGACAGGACACTGAACATATTATGCAGCAGATACTAGAAATCAGAAGACTCTAAGTAGTGGTGCGAAATTTCAAATTAAGTGCAAAGCACATGCACTGAGCATTCAAATTATAAATCCAACTCTCCAAAGATTTATGAACTTCATCTTCGAGGTATTACATACAGTAGTCTAGATAATAAGCAGGGTCTAAGGGAGTGAGTCCTAATAACTTGAATCTTCAAGCATCTAGCACTCATTATCAGCCATTCATTAGGTTTTAGCTTTACATTCATCCACAAAACAAGCAACCAGTTTTAACATTTTATTGTAATTTTATATACAAAGAATGCTTAACATTAACAGAGCTTAGAACAACAGCAGCATTTACAAAAAACTGGATTACAGATGTTGAACAACTAATTTGTTTGAACCCAAACATTAACTTACAAATAGTTTAAAAAAAAAAAAAAAAGTCACCCAAAGCTCCAAAACTCCCCAACTGCTTCCCACAAACAATGGAGAAATAGACCAGAACTCAAATATGGTCCTTACAGTACAGAAGACTTTAAACAGTGAACTATAAGTTGCTAAAGATGTTAACTCTATGCTAAACCACTTTGCATTAAAAAATTATTGAGGATGGTTTTAAAATTATCTTTAATGTATACTTTTCCCACAACAGGAGTTTAAAAAGCTGTATTTGTTACTAGGACACTTTGGGGATACATTCTAGGGGATAAGGACAAAACCTACAACAAAGCCAAGGACAAGATAGGGACAGCACTAATGGAAAACTCGTCTACTCATTCACTTTGGTTGCTAAATTTAACTTTATATTTCTGATAGCAGGGGAAAAAAGGATTTTTGGAAAACTTCCTTCTTGGCCCTCAAAACTGTACCTGTTCTCTATTATTTGCCTTTTTTCCCCCCAAGGCATAATTTGCAAACTAAGTCTATTGTTTTAAAAATTAATCCATCACTAGTGCTTTCCCAAACAAAAGGTACACACTGTTGAGCAGAAAACTGCAAGCAATCTTATCGCAAAACATGGCATATACAATGATTTCAGGAGGTAACAATTTGCCCCTCTGCCAAACATACACATTGGTATATTCCTGCAAACAACTTTATACATTTACACAATTCACGTAGTCTGTGTTCAAACAAATTAGGTTGTTTAAAACTTTTTCTAATGCAGACAGACTACAAGTCTATAGCATAGAGAAACAACTGTATCACATTTAAAATGTTAACTTTCAAGGGATCAATTCAAATATTCAAGAAATAACCACGCAATTGTCCATGTAAAGGAAAGCTTCTATTTTGGCTGCATAAAGTCCACATAATTTACAGCCAAAATCAGGGAATTCCTCCAGAAATCTGTTAGTTTCCACTGTATAATTAAACAAAATGTATGAGAAAAAAGCAAGTAAGTGTAGCTTCATTTGTTTCTTCTGTCTTGAAGATGAATACTCCAACATTATGGTGAAGCAAAATACTCCCCCTATCTTCTCAAAACGGCAGCTACTCTTTACAGGATAGTAATAATATGTACAAATGTTTCTGCAAAGTATTTCCTCCCCCAACCCCTCTTAAAACAACTGCTCCACATTAAAAAAAATTACGATGTTAGAAAAAGATTTATATTTTCAAGAATATATATACCTTTGTAAGCTGGGCCAGAGAAATAGACGCAGAAGAGTCATCAATCTGTTCACAAAAAATTAAACACACATTCAAGTTCCACACTGAAAACATCTGAAAGTGATCATTTACTCCCTACTGCCACTTAATGTTCAAATATTGGGTATTTTTATTAGAAGTTTTCAAAAGAATGTTATCTTGTTTTAAGCTGAAATGTAGCTCACCCCACTTATCCTTCTTCACACATCTCACATACAGTAAATAAAGGCTAATGGTTGAAGGGGACTCTATTACAATGAGAAAACAGTAAAGAAAAGGATAGGAAAGCTGCTCAGTGTGGTGATTAAATACTAAGTAGAGTCCCAGGTCTATCAGTGGTCTCTAAAACTAATGATGCTCAAGACAATGTACACTAGAAGAGAGAATAAGAAATCTTTCTAACTTTCCTATAATGCCAGTATACAACCCTGTAAAAACAAGCAGCTCTTTAAAGTCTCAGGTAATTGCTTTAATAAAACAGCTCCCAAATAATTGCTACTTTTCCCCTCTTTTGAGTATGTACTGCTCAGTCTGAATAAGTTGATTCTCCCATACAAAGTATCAATAGCTAATCTTGCCAAAGAAACCACAGCTTTAACAGGGCAAAAATTTTAAGCCAAATAAAGAGAAATAAAAGTCATCCCGGGGCAGGGCAAACAGAGCAGTTATAGGATGGACTTCAATATGCAGGGAAAATAGTTACTTTAATCAAAGGGAGCAAGTATTAAACATGGATATAAGAAGGCTTTAAAAAATGTATGTTCAAATGTATTTAAAAGTGCTTATTTGTTCCCCTGAAATATATTAATATCAGTTTTTAAAAAGTGTTTATGCATGAGTGTGTATATGTATATACACAATCTTCAGCATGTAATTCTAAAGACATGATTTCCCTACAAGTGTACCAAGATAAAAACATTATCAGCTTCCTATGTAGTAAGTGGGTTGCTTATTTAATATGTTACAAATTTCTCATGCATTACTGGTCAGAACTCTTCTTTAAAATGGAGAGAATGTAACAAGATGTCTGGATCAAAGAAAAAAAAAGTAAGTCTTCATCATGCATTTTTCAAGGATTCCAGAGAACTGAGAGTATTTGAAAAAAAAAAAAAAAAAAAAAAAAAGCAGCATGACTTGGAGCCCCAAGTAGAAATGTAACCAGTTTCAATATGTAGTTCTTAGCTTAATGCCACCACAGCAGGAATGCAATAAACGGAAATAAAACTAATGCTGGCTAAATTTAAAATACATCCTATACACGTCTTAAGAGTTTTAAAAGCTAGTTTGATGGATATTATTGCTGGGATGTTTATCTAAATAAAAGGTTCTCAGCTCCACACTGAGGGACTGTAGAGTCCATAATGCACTAGCCCCATATACATTCCTAGCCATATAATCTATCAGTGGGTTGAAGTGTTCTTTCCTTAAAGAATGAATATCTCAAGAGGTAAATTTAGAAAAGAAAAATTGAAAGAACACAGCCTATTTTTATCCAGAAAAATTCTGACCTATTCAATCTATTTTGAAGAGTGTAACATTTTATATTAACCAAGAATTACCTGAATTTTAAGAAATAAGGACTGAACAAACTGCTGTCAACCATCATCTATACTGTTTCTAATCAAAGAAACAAATTAATAGCCTTTTAAAATAGCCTATTACTATATAGAATATGCATGCTGATCACTTCCTTAGAAAGCAGCAGTTATATTACACTTTTTTTACTGCTGAAACCAAAAAAACTAACTTTTTTTGTTGTTGTTCTTCTCACTCCTAAAACATAGCTGTCTTTTTGTTATTATGCCAGGCTTTCCTATTCTTCCTTTGGGCCAACTTGTTATTATGAGCATATATTTAGTTATGAGTGGTTTTAGATATTCAACAGCATCTAAATCACTTTTTTCCCACCAAATAATCTGTGGATTCTCTACCAATTGAGCTATCAGGGAAGCCCCTATAGCACTTTAATACCCTATAAAAATACAAGGAGGTAAAATTTACCACAAATTTAGAAAGGCATCCAATTGTTTTCTACATATAGCAAGATATTAAGAAATAAGTGTAAAATGCTGACAAGAAATGACTTAAAAATGAGTAGGAATTTATATGTATTAAACATCAATTAAAAAAACCCTACTTTAAAAAAGTAGTCTCTAGAAACACTGATTAACATGCACACTGTGGACTTGATTAAAATTAACCTACCTCTCTCACATCTAATTTGTGGCCTTGCTTCTGGGAGCAAGAATCTGAAATCTTTTATGTCAACTATACTTGCCTGAAATTAAAGGATCTTACAAAATGTAATTCTCATGTTAGCAGGAAGGACCCACCGCTTTGGAATAGCAACAGAGAAGGGTAACTACAAACAGCAAAGCTGTGGGGTACAGAACAGCCGTCCTTGATTAGCGTTGGCTCAAGTCACCAACAATGTGCGTACATTTACTTCGACTAATCAGAATTCAAAAAACTGGCTTTAGTGATTTTGTCTTAATTGTGAATGTGCATAACATACCTAAGTCTCCTAAGATGGGCACTAATTATGCTTTATGAATATATTTTCTTGGATTTTAAATGTCAGCAAACGTACCCCAAACAAATAATGGGGATATTATGTTGTCTAATTTCTCCACTTCAAATAATTCTACCTAAAAATTAAAGCCACTTTTAGTTCTTTTTTTTTTAAAAAAGAAGAAAGAAAAGAGAAACCTAAATAAGCATAAAATAAACTGCTTCTTATAAAAGTGTAATACAGACATGCCAGGGAACACACAAGGCTAAAAGAATGTTAACTTTATTTATGAACATGTGATCTGTGTTTATACACATGCTAATAAACAAAAAGGAAATAATTGTTTTCAAGAAATAAAACTTCATCTGAATTAGTTTAAATACTGTATAAAATGTACTTGATACAAAATGTGTTACATTAACTACTACAGTCACCAGTATAGTCAATCTAATTTGTGCTAGCATTTGGATACATAAAACTCAGTTTTAAATCAATCACCAGCAAAACAGAAACTTGTGGACAGTTTTTACAGCATTATGCTTAAAAAAAAAAAAAAAAAAAACCCCAAAACCCCCAAAAAACCATATACCCCAAAGAGGGAAAAAAACTCCCCAAACACTAAGTTTTGATTTTTGAATCACTATATTTAGTTCCATGAGAACTAAAGGCCATATACTTTAGAAAACAAGTCCAAAGTTCAGATATTCTATGTTATCGTGTTTAAGATTCAATGATCCAAGGTTAGTGAAAATACCTGATACACAATTAAAAGATCACTAGTATTTTAAAAGGATAAAGTTGAAAGAGCAAGCAATACCCTTAAGTTCTAAGTGAGGATTTCAGACATCTCATATTGTGTACAGATCAAGCCTGAGCACTCAAATGTTTGGAGAACCATCAAGGTTTACAGAACTCAATTACTACAGGTCTCTGTTCTGGACCGGGTTTCACCCTACAACTCAGGAATGCTGCTACCTTTTACTTAAAAGCTCAAAGCCAGAATGGTGTCACACTTAAGGTTATTAAGATGTTAACCTGCTTAAGGGGAGTTATCTTTGATAAGCTACAGCTTTCAGTTAGCTTACAATTATTGCAGCATTTTAATATCTTATGAGAAGAGGGAAATATTTTAATTTGGACAACTGAGCAGCCTAGAAGTAAAAGACCTCTATTAAAACTTGAGTACTCAATTGTATAAAATCATCGACGAGACATTGATATACTTGTAGGGCGCCCAATTCCAGGTTTCACTTTACAGTACAAATGTAAACAAAGAATAGGAGCTCAAAACTGCCAAATAAAGCAAAACTAAATAATAAAAGCTGCGTCAATGGTCTCTGGAAAGCTCTATGACGTGTCTGAACTTGGAGAAAGCATCAAACTTGAAATATAAGCTTTGGATGTTGCTAATGCATTTTCAAAGCCATCAATCAGGCAGAAAAAAAGAAAAAAAAAACCCAAAAACCAAAAAAAACTAAGTGATACACGTGAAAATGGCAAAATATACATTCCAAACATTTTTTTTTTATTGCAGGAAACAAAAAGCACACAACAGCCTGTACATACATACAAAATACTAACTATAGACAGACAGATGTAGAACATGTTACCATGTTCATTCGTGTAAACCTACATGATCTAAAAAGGATCATACAGTAACTGTACAACACAGCGTCATACAGGGAGAACGCTATCATAGTTAATATGAAACAGTGCTTTTGGGGCACAAATTACCCATTTCTACAAAATAAAGTGTGCAAAATATGCCACATATATCCATATTCAACTGAGCTGTCATCAAAATACATTTTATTTACAATATGTTCTATGATCAATTGGATATTACGTTCTAAAATGATTTACTTCACTGCTACATTATAAAGGAAAAAGCAACGTGTAGAAAAAGTGTGAGATTGTGTTTTTACATACTGCTTTTGAAGTTCCCATCACTGGTTCAGTTCGACTTCTAAAAAGACAAAAAGAAAAACAGCATTAACTCTCTGAGTAGCTATTAATGAATTTTTGTGCTAAAAACATCTCTCCAACCACACATTTTTTAGGAACACAACTTTTTCTTGGCACAAACATTTAAAAACAACCAATTTCAGAAGTAATAAATATACTACCTTATTTAATTTTTACTACCTTTGAACAGTTTTAAGATTCATTTTTGGTTTAAAAAAAAAATCCATACTTGGTAATTATAGGTGTGTATCTTTCTGCCTACAATAAATGTTTTCTGAAAGGTAGTATGAGGATGTTGTTATTTAAGAAACTTTGTGGCTATATCTTAATAGACTGAACAAGTCTATTAATCCTCACTTTTTTAATAGGTACAGATGAGAATTTTCATACCCTGAATTACCTTACATTAAGACTACTACTGTAAATATCCTATAATTTGGAGCCCTGAGAAATTGTTGTGCTCCAAAAACTATATTTCAAATCCGAAAGACAGGTTGGCAGTTTCATCTTTTTAAAAGTCTCAACACAGTGACCAAGATAAAATAGGAACTCTATCTTCCAGAAAAATCAACTGTTTGACAGCGTATTTTCGTTAAAAGAATAAGTTTAAGTTGGTTATAGAGAATGGAACTGATTTTTAAAAATATATAAACAAGTAAGCTCAAGAAGAAATTCCTTTAAAAGTCCACACAAGGAAGGGTATGAGGGTCAAATTGCTAAAATACAGGCTTCAAAGGCTTAGTTTTAGTTTTAAGTTTATGCTATCCTGACAGAAAAATGTTAGATAGCATATGAAAGGAACTTCTAGTTTGTACATGACTGGGACGCCCTGAGATAAAAATGAAATTTTCATTTACTAGTATTTGCTCAGCAAATTCAAAAACACTTCAAGAGGCAAGTATATTATAAAGGAAATCAAATACACAGTGAATTACGCATGCAATTCTGTAAGAAGCAACTATTTTCCCATGTACTTTAAACAATTCTCTCCCTAAAGTTTCTGAATATCAAAACAATCTCCTGAAACTGAATGTTTGCTATTTTTACAAAGTACTTAGTAAATTAAGGGATAACTTCACACTAAATTCTAGGAATTAATTCTTCCTTTATAATGTCTCAAAATTATATAAAGTTAAAGGTACATAGCTCACTTGCTATTTACAGAAGGAAAAAAAAAGTCTTCAGCTTTTAAAGTTACTATTCAGAAGATTTAAGAACCTCCAAATGTTAAAATATGGAATAGAACTTTACACTAAACTAAATGAGAACAGTCTTAGAAAGAAAACGTGCCCACATGAAGCAAAGCTCCAGGAAATGACTTTATTTTACCTCAATTCCAAGAACACATTCCATTTCCTAGGACTGGCAAATTCCAGAATGTTTCATTGACCAAAAGCGGAATTTGCCAAAATTTCATTGACCAAAAGCAGAATCTGCCAGAATTTCAAGTAAGTCTATCTTACCTCTGAGTATTCTTTAAATAGCCCAAGTTGCTATCCTTTCCACAGATTATACTGAGTTGGCCAAAAAGTTCGTTTCAGTTTTTCCATTCCATTGTATGGAAAAACCTGAAGAAACTTTTTGGCCAACCCAGTAACTGTTATCAGCATTAAAATTGCAGGAAAGCAGAGAAAGTTAGATATAAGGTTATAATCCTGCCCTTTTAGTGAACTCCTTAAGCTCTAGACCATTCCTAAAGTATTATCACTATAATTCTTACTCCAATAAAGGGCATTTGCCGTGTGCCAGGCACTACTGAATTCCTCCAATTCCCTGGAGTTACATATATTTTATTTTGAGGAATCTGAGGTACAGACTTTAGGTAATTTACCCAAATACAACTTCATACAACTGGTGTGAAGCAGTAAATGCGAGTCAAATCTAAGCCTGATTCCAGTGTCTGTGCTCATGAATCCTATGAACATTATCACTTCCCAACAAAGTCCCTTATTAATGAGAAGCAAATACTACCATTACTGAATACTCCTGATGCTAACAAAATATTTAGGGCAGATCTCAAGATACTTACATTCTTGTAGTGAAAAAATGGTAGAGGGGGAAAGTGTCCAGGTAATAAAAACCAACGAAGGGGAAAGATTTACTTATTTGAGGATCATTTTCTTTTTATTAATATTATTTATATAGAGCAAAAAGTCTACTAGCTCTTACTTCTGACTACAGTTTAACTGGGGAAAGAAATCAGGAAAACAAACATTCTCATAATTTTAAGGATTAAGAAGACATACTCACTAGCATAAAGTAGTGAGTTCAGTTCTAAAGCATACCTGTTCCTTCCCACAAAGTAAAAAGTATTTTGAGAACTTGCAAACATGGGATTTAATAAATACTTACATAACATATGTCTTGCTTGTAGATTTAACACCTCCAATAGGAATTCTTCTAACAATTACAGATGAATTTTTAGGAATTAGAGCATTATCATCAGTATATTCTGTAAATAAAAGGATAAAGAGTTGAATTTCTATTTAGAGATTTGGGTAAGTCATAGTCCTCAAGAATTAGAAAACTTCAACCAGACATAAATTTTATGGGAAATCATCTTAAATATAAAGGAGCATTAATAACCACATGTTCCTTGCATTGAGATTACTGATACTGTCAGAACAAATATCCAAAGCCATAAGGAGTTAACACCAAATATGTCAACAGGTTCTTGGCTCTGGCACCTCTATCAGAGATGGAGGTGGAACCCCAAGTCTCAGGAAGACTAAGTCGTTCTCTGTTTAGCCAGTAATGCTGAACATCTGAACTATATGAGGAAAAAGTTGTTATTTAGAATGAAAATATTTTCTCTCTCCTGGTGGCTCAGACGGTAAAGCCCACAGTGTGGGAGACCTGGGTTCAATCCCTGGGTTGGGAAGATCTCCTGGAGAAGGAAATGGCAACCCACTCCAGTGTTCTTGCCTAGAAAATCCCATGGACGAAGGAGCCTGGTAGGCTATACAGTCCATGGGGTCACAAAGAGTTGGATGCGACTGAGCGACTTCACTTTCACTTTTCCTGGGCTCTAAACATGAGTACTACTGGGGAAGACAGACTAAAAAGTGTGACACATTTTGAAAGCTTTGTATTCAAAGAAAAAAGGGCTTTGTAATAAAGAATTCAAAGTGGGATGCAACTTTGGATAGAATGTTGATTCAAGGAAAGCCCCTCTGAGGAATTGACATCTGAGACTTACAGAAGACTGAGAAGACAAGATGTGCAAGAACACTGGCACAGAATATTTCAGACAAGAGAAGCATGGGGAAAAATGACACAAGAAGGCCAGAAGAGCTGAGGAAAACCACACAATGACTAGAAACACAGGCACAGGTTACATATATTTTGTTTCTAAGCACAACAGGAAGTCATTGAAAAATTTTAAATAAAAATGATGACAATTTGATTCATATTAAAAACAAAAACTCAGGTATCTAAGTGAAGAATGATCTGTATAGGAACAAGAACAGAAACGGTGACTAAGAAGGAGATTGCTGCATAGTTCAGGTAAGAGGATCTGCTCTGGAAGTGACACAGAAATCAAGAGAATGTTGCAAGGCTTTTCGACAGATGTGGGTGGAATCAGAGATGGAGGAGAAAGAGAAATCAGGCATGAATTCCTAGGTTCCTGGCTTAAGCAGCTGGACGAACAGGGATGCTACTTTCTGAGAAGATAGACAGGAAGATTATCCTATTCTTGGGACTATTACTTGCAATAGTTCTCTAAGAATGAAATTCAAACAAAAAAATGAATCGATGAATTCAACAATGGTTTAAAAAAAAAAATGTTATGAAAGGAATTTGCAAAATTACCAAAAAGAAAAATAATCCACTACAAGGGGAAATAGGTAAAAATGTACCCATCTCCCTTAATCACACAATCAAGTATTAGGGTTCACTCTTCTTAAATTACTGAGTTTACCTGACTCACTTAAGTTACTTAGCACCAAGTGCTCTAATTATTAAGCTTATCAACCTCTGTTCTAATTATTTTAAGTTTATCAAATATGCAAGCATTTTAAGCTTTTATAGATGTACTGGCTCTATCCTTTCTCATAGCATTATCATAGATTGGGTTTCCCAGGTAGCACAGTGGTAAGAGACACAAGTTCGGTACCTGGATTGGGGCGATCCTCTGGAGGACGAAATGGCAACCTACCCGGTATTCTTGCCTAGAAAATTCCACAAAGGGGTGGAGGGCTACAGTTTATAGGGTCATAAAGAGTTGGACATGACTGAATGCACACACACATAAATTGTTCAGGAAAAAGGGTTCTTTTCGGTATACACATTTCAAGTAGTAAGCTTTATCTTCATAAGTATCCAATTAGAGTGATGCAATTTTCTAATGTAAGACTACCATCGTTATCTTTTGCATAGTTCAGGATAGTTCCAAGTTCCAAGCAAGCTCTAAGAAAGAAAAACCCAGAAGCATGGGAGATGAGGGATCTTTCAAAAAAAAAACTCTAAAACTTGATGTCAAACACCAGATAATTAAGTTGCTGACTACGTAACTGTCAAAAGAGTTCACCGTAGGAACGAATAGCACATGTGCTCAGGAGCTTTCCAAGACAACTTTATTCACCCCATCAACAGTGTTGTCAAGCTTAGTCTGGCTCTGATGCCACATGCTCTCTAATTGACCTTTTAAAGTATGTGAATCACACTGATAATTTCCTACCTTTAAAATACCTCAGTAAGTAACCTGTTAGCTTCAAAAGATCCTCTCTATTTGACACCGCCATTTTTGATCCAAAAACATGAATACGGATGAAATGAAAAAACAAGACGAATTTAAGAAATGGAGAAATAGTCTTTTGAAAATTCTTTTTCCTCAGCTTCCAAATCTTTTTTACCCTAAGTTCAGAATAAAGGCTATTTTGTTGTGTGTATGTGCTTTTTTTTGCTGGGGGGGGGGGGGTAATAGCAAATAAGCAGAAAAATTAGAAAAACAAGTTTATATAGGAAAAACACAAAAAGATAATTTGAGATTCATTTTGAAATGCAGTCTAGAAATAAAGAAGCAGAATTCTTAAACCTGAAACATAAATTCTGATTCAAGCATTTCAATCTAAGATTTAAGAGTCCTAAACATGGACAGACTTCCAAAACTGTCCGGAATCTTTTATAGAAACATGATAGAAACATTAATTCAAACAAACTAAAGTGATCCAGTTCGGCATTCTTTCCTAGGCGATCTCCTAACTATGAAGCTATAAACATTCCTTCTGTCCTCTGTAATTCACTGGATGGTGCTAAAAGCAAGTGGCATTCTTCACAAGGCAACTGATACTACTTGCCATAAAATTCATTAAGTGCTTAAATATCTTTTTCTCTCCTAATTTGAGGACAGCATAAAATGCAAACTTTCTCTTCTCTTAACCAATCCAACAGCAAAGCTTACTAGAGCAAAGCTTTCTCCAATAATGACAGTTCACAAATATACAAAAAACACGGGGCTGAGCAAAGCACTTTCCTGCTTTCAGCATTTGTAAAAATAAGGTATTAAATAATTTCCTAGCTTAGAAAAAATGTAACACATCACAAACTCTTAAATTCATGGACAAGAATTCCATCAACAATAATTTATTCCAGTCTAATGCTGTAATCAGTTATTAGATGAAAAAGATTGGAGTCTAAAGGAGTAAACTGTGTTATACTCAAGCAAAATATGAAATCTGAATGATTAAAACTGCCTTAATATTCTCTAATTTCACTTAATAGTTTATTTTCTCTCATTCATTAAGTATCATTAACATATCCAGGTGTCCTAAAATTATTATAAATCCATCTGTTAAGTGGGGCTGTAATGCTTAAGGAAGGCTTTTGTGGCCTTAAGAAATATTTCCTTAAAGGTATTTTCTTGAATAATATTTTTAAAAGCTGTTTCTCAACTATTCATTATCACCAGCAATTTTTCCTCACAATCATAATTACCAAAGAGTCACATGAAGCATCTCTTAGGTCCGATACACTGAAAAACCGGAAAGGGGGGAAGAGGAGAATATTCCTGCACATGTTATCAAGTGAGTATACAAGTTCTTTCTTACTATTTTTGAGTGCTGTTCCTTAATACAATTATATTTATGTCTGGATGTAAATGTAAAAAAACAGCTCTCATACTTGACAAGTGGGGGAACCTCCCCCAATTTCAACTGAAAGAACCCATGTCCCACTAAGCCAAATTTAGTGATCAATAAACTACCCTAACTAGAACTTCACTTCACTTCTCATCTTATTAAAAAAAAACAAAACTCAAGACACAAAACGACACATCAGCGTTGCAGTCCTGAGAAAAAGAAACCGAAGTTAAGTTCAAAGCCAGAGTCTGAAAATAGAAACTCTAAGAGGCCATTCTGTTTCATTCTCATATCTATGTTAAATTTTCAGTATCATATAAAAAGCTTTTACAAAAGAGAAAAATTTAAAGATTCCAATTAGTGGCTTATGTATATTCATATGATAGCAGACTATTTTTCAGTATCCTAGTATCAATATAATCATATAAAATCAAGCAACCACTATTTTGAAAAATCTGTACTTTTGATCTTTCTGAAACTGATAAAATTTACGAGTAATGTGATGAACTAAGAGCTCAACTACTTAATTCTGGAACTTACACACCAAACAAAAGTGGTCACACCAGAACATACCAAGTTCCAAAAGCAATTCCAACTTTAAAATCTGGCTAGATTAAAAACATCAAAGGGAGGATCTTTCTCCAAAGACAGGCAACTCCAAACTTAAAACTAACTAAATAAATCGGGGAAGGGAGACGAGAAGGACATAAAATTTCCAATCAAAACTCCTACGGTGATTAAGTTAGAAAGTTAGAGATGTTTCTCCAGCGCTGCTTTACAAAGAAGCCTTCCTTCTGCTCTCCTCTCCTTCTGATGGAAAACAGATTAGGAAATGCCCCAGGGTAAGCACTCAGACAATCTGGATGACATCCCCACCCCCTCACACCAAAACCCTCGTTTAAAAAAATCATTTGGGAGGAATCATCAGACAGTTGGGGATCGGCCGGTGGCAGATGATCCAAGTATACAGAAAACAAATCAAAGTCAATTAAACTCGGGGGCTGACTGCTGTAACCCCTGGCTATCAATGAAATTCGTCCCCAAAGTGTTAGAACGAACAGTCCCACCAGAGACATAATGGCGGTTAGTCTCCAGCCAGGCACCTCGCCACCAGCATCTCTCTTCCACCAGCCAGGATCCGGAGCCCGGGCGGCTCTTACCTTCTTTCGTCTGTGCGTTGGTGATCTGCAGGTCGCAGTCGGCAGCTTTCAGCTTCTCTCTCCCCATAATCTGCTTCTTTAAGTCGCAGAGGGAGATGTGGAGCCCATCAAAGGTGACGGTATCATAGTTGAGTTTAGAAGAAAATTTATAATGCACACAGGACATGGTGCCAAAGGATTCCTAAGGTTCAGCGAGGAGACGTGGACACGCTCAATATATGTATATTTATAAACTTAAGAGCAAAGTATGTACACACACAAAACACTCAGAGACACCGAAGGACCCTAAAAGGCCTCAGATTAAATACCCCCCCAACCACAAGCAGGGGTTCGTAAAAACAATAATTCAGAACCCGCCCCCCCCGGATATTCAGAATCGCTTCATGTGGGAGGAGGCGGACGAGGACGGGGCAAGGGGGCAAGCGAGAATCCGCCAACCGGCACAATTGTCACCCGGCTGGGTCCCCCTCGCTCATGCTAAGGGCCGGCAGGAGACGGGGGCAGCGGTGCAGTCAGTAGCGGTCAGTCCACACGTTAAGAGTCCGAGTGACCCCGCGGGGTCAGGGGTCCATAGCGCGGCCGCACCTCCCGGCTGGTCTCTTTCTCCGTGGATGGGGGTGACCCAGGCCCCGGGAGAAGGCAGAGGGGAGAGGGCCTAGGCCCGGAGTCCACGAGCGGCCTCTCGCCTCCTCCTGGCTTCCGGACGACCGGCGTCGGCTGCCCCAGGCCCAGGCCCCCGCCACGCAACAGACCCCTTTCGCCTGCTCCCCGCAGGGCCACGGGCGGCCCCGCGGCCTAGGCCGAAACGCGCGGTCGGCGGAGGAGAGGCCTTCCCGTAGGCCGCCCCCGGCTCCGCCTCCCCCCCGCCGCCGCCGCCGCCAACGCCAACGCCGCTCAGACACAAAGCCGGTACTAGGCCTCGGCTAGGCCTCGCAGCACTTCCTCACCACCCCGGGCCCCAGCCAGCGGCCGGGGGGCTTCGGCGGACCCTCGCGACGCCGCCGAAGGCTCCCTGACGCTTCCTCTCGCCGAGTGCTCCGAGCTTCTCTCGCCTTTCGCTTCCGTCGCCTGTCGGCCCAGTACCGCGAGATTAGGCCCGGAAACCGCCGGGCAACGGCGAGGGCTCCGCCGGCTCCCTGTTTTGTTTCGCCCCTCTGCCGCTCTCGGGCCCTCACCAGGCGCCGGCGACACCTCGGAGCCAGGCACTATGGCGGACGCGGCCTGGCTTCGGGCGAGCGCCCCACTCCGGGGTCTCTTAAGCAGGGATTGCACGGGCGGCGCGCGCGGGGCGGGGCTGGCGTGCGCCGATAGGCGGGCCGAGGGGCGAGGCCTGGGCGTCACAAAGCGCACCGGCCCGCCCACGTGACCCCGCGCTTTGTGACTCCCGAGCGCGGAACCTGAACCAGCCGGGTGAACGGAAGAAACCATCTGCCTCAAAGGGCGGGGTGGCAGGCCGCAAAGAGGACCGGCTCACAGCGCGGTTCCGGAGGGGGGGCCCAGGTTTCCGCTGGTGCCTGGCTAGTTCCCACAGAAAAGTGGCATGTGGGAGGGGCGCCTAGCTGACTCCTTCCACACAACCCCCGTCGATTCTCCCGAGCGCCCCAATTTAAGTAAACATTATGGTTGCTATGCAGTTAACTATGGTTGCCATGCAAGGCCCCCCCCGCCCCCCCCCCGCCCCCAGCTTCCCCTTACAACAGAGTGGCTATCTAAAGCTCTTCCTAAGGAGAAATTCTGGAGCAGCCCCGGGCTAGAACAGATAACAGCCCCTACTGTGAAGATTTAAGGAGCTTTTACTCCGTGCTAAGCACGGGGCTAAGCGCTTTACAACACTTCCAGGTTCTGAGCAGTTGCCTGCTTTGAAACCCTACCAGTGGGACCCTAGATTTTACTCCTCTATGCCTCCCGGTTCCTCGGTTATAAATTGCTCTTAAAAAAAAAAAAATCGTACTTGGCTTACAAGATTGTCATGGATTAAATGAATACGTTTTCATTGTTGAGGACCGTGCCAGGCACATGGTTCAATGTGGCTCAATAAATGTTAGTTTAACAACGTCAACAAAAAACCCGAGGTGGTCAGCACTACCACTCTTTCCAATTTATAGATGAGAAAACTGAAGCTAGGGGCTTGCACTTTCTGAATTCGCAGAATCAGAGGAACGTCTTTTTGGTAGCGGGGTCCGAAATTCCTTCCCTAATTGCAGTAACTGTACTAAGCACCCCCTCAGTAGATTGGCATCTTTTCCCCTAGATGCTTGGGGAAGTTATCATTACACCCATACAATTCATAATGTCATCTTATTGGAAAAGTCTCCGGAGGCCACCTTATCTAAATAGGACCGTCATCACTCTCCATTCCTATACATTTAAATTTTCTTCCAAGCATTCATCATTACTCACAGAGTTTATGTCTACTTTTAAATCGTCTGTACTGAGAAAAGGGGACTTTTGTCTCTTTTGCTTATGCTATATCTCCACCTCAGAACACTGCTTGGACATAGTAGGCACTCAATGCGTTGAATAACTAATACATTTTTTATGTGATCTATAGTAATAGCACGGTTTTAAGATTTTGACAAATTAAGGACAGTCCGAGAGATACAAATACAACTTAATTCAACCACATAATCATCAATGCTTTTCACATGTAACACATTTCTCTTACTTTTATCTTCTTTGGTAACCCGCTAAAATTTTCTTGCTCTTGGGTCCACTTAAGGGCTGCTTTTCTTGAAAAAACAAAAAAACAAAAAAACCAAAAAACTCTGTGTGAATGAACGAGGGAAAAATCACATCTAATGAAAGAAAATGACAAATCACCCTAGTATCTCTGCCTCCAAAGTGGTGAATCTATATCGTTTCACTAGTCTTTAGCTAATCCCACCAGCCCTAATTTAATCAGTCAACCTGATGAGGTTCAAAGGATCCCACACCCTCAGGGTAGAGTAGATCAGAATCCTGTCAGAAGAGCACTAAGAGTTCTTTGAAAGAATACACAATCAGTGGTATGACTGGGTCCAACAGTCAAGAGCCCTTTATAAAACTGTTTACTCTGGGCACTTATTTTTGGAGACCTCACTCTGGATCACACCAAACAGGTCAAATGTATTCACATTAAATACACTTTCGATGAGCTTTAACTAAGTAGCTCAATTAATGACAAAATTTCATTAAATTCCTTTATTAATATCAATTTTGTAAATTTCTTTTGGTTGCACAGAATTACGTTCCCTGCCACTGCTGTACCCATCCCCCCAATTTTTTCAAATAATTTATTTATTTGGCTCTGTTGGGTCTTTGTCGCTGGAGGACTTTCTCTAGTGTCAGCAGTTGTGGCTCCTGGGCTCTAGAGTACAAGCTCAACAGTTGTGGTCCACAGCCTTAGTTGCTCCACAGCATGTGGGATCTTCCCAGATCAGGGATGGAACCTGTGTCTCCTACATGCAGCTGGATTCTTTACCACTGAACCACCAGGGAAGCCCTCTCCAATATTTTTGTAAGCCCTTGAGAAAGCTTTTGTGCTATACCTATGGTGAACGAAGCCTCCCTTTCCAAGAGCCTGTAAGTGGCTCAGTTGTGTCCAACTCTTTGTGACCCTGTGGACTGTAGCCCGCCAGGCTCCTCTGTCCGTGGGATTCTCCAGGCAAGAATACTGGAGTGGGTAGCCATTTCCTTCTCCAGGGGCTCTTCCCCACCCCGTGATCAAACCCAGGTCTCCTGCATTGCAGGCAGATTCTTTACCATCTGAGCCACTAGGGAAGCCCTTCCAAGTGCCTCCTCTGTAGCAATTTTGGGACTCTCAGAGCTAGGATTTTATAACTTTGTCCTTCTCAAGCCCACTGTACCCTCACCCCTCCACCAAACACATGCATTTAATAGATTCCTTACCTTATTTCCTTTGGCTGAAATTTCTGAATTGGGAGACCCACAAAGCTCTGCCTGTCCACTGCAGGGAACATGGACTACTACCCAGGCTCCAGAAGTTACAGTGAAGACTGCCCTCATGGAGACCGCAGTTTATTTACAGTTATAATCTAATCTCCCGAATGTCCCAGATCATCAGATTCTTAGACTGGTCTGCATGCCCTCAGACCAAATTCATCAAAGGTAGATATGTATGTCCCCACACCACCAATCTACCAATATATCTTCCCCAGATGGTTGATTGTCCTGATATTACTTTTGTATTTATTTATTTAGCATTAAGGCTATGAAAAATTTTGCATTTTTAGTAAAATGAATCAATCTTCTCCCCTTCATGTGTTTTGTGTTTGTGTGTGGTATACGTGTGTTGTTGTTGTTGTTTTTGGCTGGTCACACAGTTGGTAGGATCTCAGTTCCCCAGTGGACTAGGGACTAAACTCGGGCCCTTGACAATGAAAGTGTCAAGTCCTAACCCCTGGACTGCCAGGAAATTCCCTCCTTCAAGGTGTTTACCTTTACTTCTGTACAGTTCCTGTACAGCACCCACCTTAGATATTTATTTGCTAATGTTTCCTTCTAGTTTATGTATGAACTTCCTGAGTTTAAATTCTTTAATCTGTTTGAAGGGTTCTACACAGAGCAAAGATCATTTTATCCCTTTTAAAACAGTGCAAGGGACTTTCTGTCTTTTGTTTTTTAACTATTTTTTAAAAATTCTATGTCTATAATACATAGATGATTTTAGTTTATAGAAGATTTTTGCTACATTATTTTTTACTCCCTTCTATTTGGTCTTCTTAACAGCATTTTAAGGCACATTTAATTTGTTGAAAGCTGAAGGTCATTGATTATCTAAGTCCCCATATGAACTGAGTTTTTGAAAACTGACATGAGCAACCTATTTCCTCCCCACTATTAATTCATGTATTCACTCAACACTCATTCAATTGGGAATTCCCTGGCGGTCCAGTAGTTAGGACTCAGCACTTTCATTGCAGGTTCAATCCCTGGTCAGGCAACTAAGATCCCCACAAGCCATGCGGTGTGATCCAAAAAAGGAAAAAAAAATACGACAATACCATGCATAAAAGACATGTGTAGGGAACAGTGAGATCCCTTGTGATCATTGCGGGGTATACGCTGGAACAGTGATTTGAAGAAAAAGTTTGGAAGTCTCTTGCAAAACTGAGTATTACTTTACCCCATGAATCATTAATTCCCCTCCTTGATTTGTGAAAGAGTTAAAATAGTATAGAAACAGGGTAAGGGGTTGTAGGAGAAGAAATGAGAAGATGTTCAATGAGTACAGAGTTAGTATATATATGTATATGTCACTTTTATATATGTAGTATCTTTATATATATAGTATCTCTCTATATATAGTTCTTTATATACATACATAGTACCTTTATATATATTATATATATAATATATATATAGTATCTTTCTCATATTGGTTATAAACACAGGCAAAATTTAGCTCATGAATTTTATGGAAGCTCTCTTTTTAATAACAAAAAGCTGAAACAACCCAAATGCCCATGCTGTGAGAATAGATAAATACATTAAAATCTATCCAGACACTGGAATGTTGTACAGTAATGAAAATAAATAAAATATAGCAATGTGCAATAATATGGTGATAGGAATCTTTTTAGCTGTTCTTGAATCAAAAAAGCAAGTCTCAGAAGATAGTATATTAAGTAATACCCTTTCTGTTAATTTCAAAAACAAGTAAAACTAAACAATGCATTATTTGGTTAGGCATTTGGATATAACACATCTATACAAGACAATTGGAGAGACTCCCTCTGAGAAGGAAGGATAAAATACAGAGGAGGAACTCAGAGTTATTGGTAGTGATCTTGTTCTTGGATAGGTTCACTCTTTGTGATCATATGGACGGTAGCCCACCAGGATCCTCTGTCCATGGAATTCTCCAGGCCTAAAGAATACTGGAGGGGGTTGCCGTTCCCTCCCCCAGAGGATCTTCCCAACCCAGGGATCAAACCCAGGTCTCCCACATTGCAGGATTCTTTGCTGTCTGAGCCACCAGGTAAGCGAATAGGTTCACAGGTATTCATTATTTTACTGAAAATAAAGAACAATTAAACTAAAAGGGAGTTATGCACAGAACAATGGTAACAAGTGGTCAGGAGATCAGGGTTATGATTAATTCATTGATGTGCCCCTGAGGTTTCAGCCCTCCTTTCTTCCTGCTGCTGGCAAAGCATCTCACAGACAGGAAAATGAAGCCTCTTTCAAAGAAACCAAAGTTAGTCTAGCTCCCTAAACTCTTGTAGCACTTAAAGCCATAACTATAAAAACAAGCAAACAAACCTCATGTTTTGCTTATACTTGTATATTTTGGTTCTAGTTTTCTTGTGTTCAGGTCAGAGAGTCTACTTGTCCATCAGACTTGGGTTGACCTGGGGGACCTGGAGTCAGAACATGGCCCCAGTGACCTCACATTGTCCTCTGTCTTCTAACTTCACTCCACCCCATAAAAGTGGGACTCAAAACCAGGAATGTTCTGAAGAGGTGAGGCCTCATAAAAGCGTCAGGGAACATTAGGTATAGACAGACACACGCCACGCTTGCTGCTTCGAGGAATGCAAGGGTTCTGCGTAAACACAGAAGAGGAACAGGAATGGAAATGTTATTGTGCCAGAGACCAGGCAAAGCTCAGAACCTCTGAGAAGCTTCATCTGTCTAGGGTGAATCCGACCTATTCGTTCATTCCCTCAGATAGGAAGTATGTAATGAGCGTCAGTGTGTGCCAGGCAGGCACTGTGCCGGCTGCTGGGCAATCTGCAGTAAACCTATCAAAGTCCCTGCCTGCAGGAAATTTACAATAAGGAAGGAAAGTCGTGTGATTTTCGAGGCTCCCAAACTTGCTGTGTGACCTTAGGAAAGTAACTTAACTTCTCTGGCCCTTGGTTTCCTCCAGGGATGTTTTATGGGCTCACGTGACTGCACTCAGAAGGATCCTGTGCTTGGTTTAATGCCCAGCTGTTGCCGTCTAAACATTCCTTAAAAGTTTCATTTTCATTTTGCCCTGAGTCCCACAAAGCATGTAGCCGATCTTGGTTTCCTCTCTTTTGGGGGCGGGGGGGGGGGGGGCGTTGGGGTTGGGGGGGTGGGGCTGGTGCTGTGCCCTGCATCATGTGGGATCCTAGTTCTCCAACCGGAGATGGACCAGAGCCTCTTGCATCGGAAGCAGGGACTCTTAACCACCAGACCATCAGAGAAGTCCTGGTCTTAGTTTCTTGATTTGTAAGACAGAGTTAAAATCGTGCTTTCCTAGAAACAGAAAGTGGGCTTCCCTGCTGGCTCAGCAATAAAATAACCTGCCTGCCCAGGCCTGCCGGTGCCTGCTGACGCAAGAGACACGGGTTTGATCCCTGGGTCGGGGAGATCCCCTGGAGTAAGAAATGGCCACCTACTCCAGTATTCTTGCCTGGAAAATCAATGGAGAGAGGAGCCTGGCGGGCTACAGTTCCTGGAGTCAGAAAGGGTCGGAGACGACTGAGCGACTATACACACACACAAACAGAAAGTGGGATTGGCAGAGGGGGAAATGGGAAGAGTTTCAGTTTCATTAGACAGAAAGCTCTAGAGATCTGTTGCACAGATCTCTATTTACTTACTCTATTTACTTTGTAAATACACTTGAGACTACTAAGCAGTACATTTAAAAATGATTTTTACATTTTATGTTATGTGTAAAAAAAAAGACAAAAAACCAGTATCTTCCTCACAAGCTTGTTAATATAATTCCCTGACAGTGTGTGGCATAGAAGCTCCACATAAATACATGTGGCAAATGCTAGAAATGCTTCTTTGAAGCACTTCCAGTGCAGGTAAACATAACAACACAGCAGCTTTGGCTGGCATTTGCCACCCGTTTCCTATTCACCGTGCCCTGTGCCAAGTATTTTCAATGCAAACCTCCTTAAATTCTCCCAAGAACCCTGCGAATAAGGCCTGATATTATCCCCACGTTATAAACAAGGCAATGAGGTTCAGAGAGGTGAAGTTGTATGCTTGATGTCTCATAGGATCCACCATTTCAAACAGGGTGTGCCTGGCTGGGCGGGGCAGTCTCCTAACCATGCCGCTATGTGACTGCAGGGGTGTCCTACGGAGGGGCCCACAAGGAGAGGTACCCTCTCTTTGGGTATCAGGAGCAAAGCTGATCCACTGCCAGCAGACTGTCTCCCACCTTCTTTCATCTCACACTTCTTCCCTGTTATCTTCAGTCCTGTGTTTTATCTTATCTCTGCTCCTGGATTAAGTTTGCAGAGGGCACAGACTGCATCTGCTCCAGCTGTGTCTCCCGGCAGGCACCTGGAATGTGCTGGATAATTATCTGTAGAGTTCCAAAACGACTCCTGGGAGATGGTGAAGGACAGGGAAGTCTGGCATGCTGCAGTCCATGGAGTCGCAAAGAGCTGGACGTGACTGAGCAACTGAACAAGATCAACAATAAAATGACTCTTGATAAGTGGCTCTGTCTGGCTTCTCTAGCAGTAACAAGCTTGGTAGATTAAAGCAGGGCTGTGGCCTTGAATCTACCCGTTAAAGGAAGTACAAATGGGGTGCCTCTAGTTACACAGGCCATCTCTCAGGCTTTGTGTGCGCCCCTCCCCCCAACTCTGTACCCAGGATTGCTGATCTGATGGGCCGGGCTCTGCAGTATCCCGCTTACCTTTACCATGACCCTGGGAGGTAGGTCTGATTCTTTTTCCTGTTTCATGCAGGAGGAAAGCCAAGGCTCAGAGAAGGAAGCCCAAGGTCGCATCCCTCAGAGGGGAGGCGACGGTCACAGTTAGGAGTGATAGAGCCAGGTTTAGACCCAGTGGGTGCACAGAGTCTCTCTGTTGGGGGTTCCTCGCTGTGTCTATCCCCTGTGCCTGACTTGGTGTCTACCCAGCCTTTGATTTGCTGCTGCTGACAAAGGCATCATTCATCTCATGGATACTTATTGAGTGACAGCTTGTTCCTAGCATTGTTCTAGGCATGTAGGATAAGGCTGTGAACACGATGGGCGAGGCTTTTGCTATCCTAGTTTCTGTTCTAGTCGAGGAATGTCACAATAAGCAACTAGATAAGTAGAGAGAAGATAACTGTAGAATGTGGTAAGTGCTATGAGGAAAATTAAACCAGGTTAGGGAGATGGAGAGTGATGGGGGTGGTGGCTGAGGGTGACTTAACACTGGATGGTCAGGAGAGGCCTCTGTGAGCAGGTGCCATTTGAGTGTGAGGTTCTAAGATGATTCCAGGCAGGATGAATGCCCTGTGCAAGAGCCCTAAGGTGTAATCAAGGGACAGTCAAAAGGCTGGGATGGCTGAGGCACGGATATTGATGGGGAGTGTCCGAGCTTAGGCCACAAGCATATGCAGGGGCCCAATCACATAGGACCATAAAAGCCATTTAAACAAATATTGATTTAGAGGGGAATGTCCTAGAGGAGTATGAGAACTCAGGCAGGACCCTCTCGTGTTAACATTCAGAGCAATTTGAGTATGACTGATACCACAGCTGAACTATAATTATCCTCAGAAGCATCTGGGAGGTTCCAGGAACTTCAGGGGGCCTGGGATAGCATGGAGCTGTCAGGTGTGGCCATTTAAAGGCAGAGTCTGGGTGGCACATACACCGTGGCTCATAGCATCATTCCCAGTGGTCACGCGGCCAGGGTTACACTGCGGATAGGTGGGGAAGGATGATCCAAAGGAGAGCTGTTTCTTCCGGTAGCTCCTGGAGCCTGTTCCACCTGTTGTGCAAGCTGGTGACACAGATCTGGCAGGAATGAGTCAAAGGTAACCCTAATCATCTAGGTCTGTGATTTGGTAGGGGAAGGGGCTGGTGGTAGAGATCCTCCCCAGTGAGGCTGGCAGAGGGAAACTGGGAGGAGAAAAGGATGCCCATATTTGAGCCCTGACTCTGTGACTAGGCATAGAGCTGGTTTCCAAAGCAGAGCCTGAAGGGTCTGATTCAGCAGGACTTGGCAGGATGTGCAGGTGTTTCTGATGCACAGCTAGGATAAAGAGCCTCCACATTCCTGGTTGCACGTGGTTAAGTGCACAGATGCAGGCAGCGCATAGTCTTAGTGGAAATCCCAGCTCTGCCACGTACTATGTGAGGGGCACCGAACAAGCCAGGTAAACTTGCTGTGCCCTGGTTTTCCTCACTGTCCAGTGCAGCTGATAATAACAGTACCTCACTCACAGGTTACTGGAAAAACTAAATCCCCCGAGAGCAATACCTGCATAGACTAAGTGCCATGTGAACATTGTTGCATTATTGCACTGACTATCAGGTTCACCCTGTAGGGAAAACATCATCATTATTCAGATTTATAAATGAGAACTGAAGTTAAGTGGCCTTTCTAAGGTCACACTGAAAGTATTTAATTTGCCAAAATAAAAAGACCAAAAAAACAAACAAGCAAACTGCAAACCAAAAATACAACACCCACACTCACAATCCCTTATCAAATTACCTACGACATCTTTCACAGAACTAGAACATTTTTATTAAAAATTTTTTTATTGGAGTATAGTACCTTTACAATGTTGTGTTAATTTCTACTGTACAGCAGAATGAATTAGCTTTACATACAAGCTGGTTTTAGAAAAGGCAGAGGAACCAGAGATCAAACTGCCAACATCTGCTGGATCATCAAAAAAGCAAGAGAGTTCCAGAAAAACATCTACTTCTGCTTTATTGACTATGCCAAAGCCTTCGACTGTGGGATCACAATAAACTGTGGAAAATTCTGAAAGAGATGGGGATACCAGACCACCTGACCTGCCTCTTGAGAAACCTGTATGCAGGTCAAGAAGCAACAGTTAGAACTGGACATGGAAAAACAGACTGGTTCCAAACAGGAAAAGGAGTACGTCAAGGCCGTATATTGTCACCCTGCTTATTTAACTTATATGCAGAGTACATCATGAGAAACTCTGGGTTGGAGGAAGCACAAGCTGGAATCAAGATTGCCTGGAGAAATATCAGTAACCTCAGATATGCAGATGACACCACCCTTATAGCAGAAAGTGAAAATGAACTAAAAAGCCTCTTGATGAAAGTGAAAGAGGAGAGTGAAAAAGTTGGCTTAAAGCTCAACATTCAGAAAACTAACATCATGGCATCTGTTCCCATCACCTCATGGGAAATAGATGGGAGACAGTGGAAACAGTGTCAGACTTTATTTTCTTGGGCTCCAAATTCACTGCAGATGGTGACTGCAGCCATGAAATTAAAAGACACTTACTCCTTGGAAGGAAAGTTATGACCAACCTAGATAGCATATTAAAAAGCAGAGACATTACTTTGCCAGCAAAGGTCCATCTGGTCAAGGCTATGGTTTTTCCAGTGGTCATGTATGGATGTGAGAGTTGGACTGTGAAGAAAGCTGAGTGCAGAAGAATTGATGCTTTTGAACTGTGGTGTTGGAGAAGACTCTTGAGAATCCCTTGGACTGCAAGGAGATCCAACCAGTCCATCCTAAAGATCAGTCCTAGGTGTTCATTGGAAGGACTGATGCTGAGGCTGAAACTCCAGTACTTTGGCCACCTCATGCGAAGAGTTGACTCATTGGAAAAGACCTTGATGCTGGGAGGGATTGGAGGCAGGAGGAGAAGGGGACGACAGAGGATGAGATGGTTGGATGGCATCACCGAGTCGATGGGCATGAGTTTGAGTAAATTCTGGGAGTTGGTGATGGACAGGGAGGCCTGGCGTGCTGCGATTCATGGGGTCGCAAAGAATCAGACACGACCGAGCGACTAAACTGAACTGAACTGAACTGATACTCTATCCCCTTTTTTAAAAATTTTCTTCCCATTTAAGTCACCATTGAGCATGGAGTAGAGTTCCCTGTACTATACAGTAGATCCTCACTAGTTATCTATTTTACACAGAGTATCCATAGTGTCCTGGAGAAGGAAATGGCAACCCACTCCAATATTCTTGTTTGTAGAATCCCATGAACTGAGGAGTCTGATGGGCTATAGTCCATGGAGTCGCAAAGAGTCAGCCCAACTGAGTGACCAAACACGCATGCACACACACACTCACACTCACACACAAACTCACACAACGCACTCACACACTCACACACACACACTCATACACACACTCTCACATGCACTCACACTCACACATACACACTCTCACATGCACACTCCCACTCCCACACACACTCTCACACACACACTCACACACTCACACGCACACACTCTCACACACACACTCACACACACACACTCTCACACAACCCCCCATAGTGTTTATGTGTCAATCCCAGTCTCCCAGTTCATCCCACTCCTCTCTTTCCCGCTTGGTGTCCTGTGTTTGTTCTCTACATCTGTGGATCTGTGTCTTCTTATGTAGTATTGGTCTTTCTCTGCCTGACTTAACTAACTTAGTGTAATGTCCTCAAGGTCCATCTAAGTTGTCACATGCAGCAGGGTTTCCTTTATTCTCGTAGATGAACAGTATTCTAGTGTGTGTGTGTGTGTGTGTGTGTGTACCACATCTTTATTCATGGACATTTAGGTTGTTTCTGTATCTTGGCTATTGTGGATAATGCTGCAGTAGCCACGGTAGTGCATATATCTCTTCAATAATCTGTAACAAAACATTTAAAAAATTGTATAGAAACACAAGAGACCCCAAAGCAATAGTCAAAACAATCTTGGGAAAGGAGACTGGAGTGGGAGGAATTGACTTCAGATTCCTCTGTTGACTCCTTGACTTCAGGCTATACGACAAAGTTATAGGAATCAAAACAGTATGTGTGCTGGCACAAAATCAGATACATAGATCAATGGAACAGGACAGAAAGCTCAGAAATAAACCCATGCACTTATGGCCAATTAATCTACGGTAAAAGAGGCAGGACTACACAATGGAGAAAAGACAGTCTCTCCAATAAGTGGTGCTGGGAAAACTGGACAGCTGCATGTAAAAGAATCAGTTTAGAACATTCTCTAACACCATATACAAAAATCAACTCAAAATGGGTTGAAGACCTAAATGTTATACCAGATACAATAAAACTTCTAGAGGAAAACATAGGCAGAACACTGTTTGACATAAATAGCAGCAATATCCTTTTTGAGCCACCTCTTACAGTAATAGAAATAAAAACAGAAGTACATAAATGGGACCTAATTAAGCTTAAAAGCTTTTGTGCAGCAAAGGAAACCACAAGGAAAATGAAAAGACAAACTACAACTGGGAGAAAATATTTGCAAATGATGCTCATACAAAGGGATCCATTTCTAAATTATACAAACATCTCATACAGTTTAATAACAAAAAAAAGTCCCAACAACCCAATCAAAATATGGGGGATGCTGGGAAAGAAGTCCAAAAGGGAGGGAATATATGTTTACGTATAGCCGACTCACTTCACTGTACAGTAGAAAGTAATGCAACATTGTAAAGAAATTATACGCCAATAATTTTTTAAAAAGGCAAGAAAAAAAATGGGCAGAAGGTCTAAATAGACATTTCTCCAAAGAAGACATACAGATGGCTAACAGGCACATGAAAAGATGCTCGGCATCGCTAATTATTAGAGAAATGCAAATCAAAACTACAGTGAGATATTACCTTACAACAGTCAGAATGGTCATCATCAAGAAGTCTATAAACACAAGCTTTCCTGGGGGCTCAGTTTCAAAGAATCTGCCTGCCAATGCAGGAGACACAGATTTGATCCCTGGTCTGGGAAAATCCCGCATGCCCTGGAGCAACTAAGCCTTTATGCCACATCGATTGAGTCTGAACTCTAGACCCCGGGAGTCACAACTACTGAACCCACGTGCTGCAACTACTGAACACCGTGTGCCCTAGAGCCTGGGGTCTGCAACAAGAGAAGCCACTGCAATGAGACGCCTGCACACGTAAACTAGAGAGTAGCCCCCACTACCTGCAACTAGAGATAAAAGCCCTCGGAGCAACAAAGACCCAGCACGGCCAAAAATAAATAAACAAATACAATCATATAGTAGAGTCTACAAATACTAAATGCTGGAGAAGGTGTGGAGAAACAGGAACCCTCCTGTACTGTTGGTGAGAATGTAAATGGGTGCAGTCACTGTGGAGGACTGTGCAGAGTTTCCTTGAAAAACTCAGAATTACCATATGATCCAGCAATCCAACTCCTGGGCATATATGCCGAAAAGACTCACACACACAAAAACACCTCTAATTTGAAAGGATACATGTGCCCTGGTGTTCATAGCAGCATTATTTACAATAGCCAAGAAACAGCCTAAGTGTCCATCAACAGGTAAATGAATAAAGAAGATATATAATCTATATACAATGGAATGTTACTCAGTCAAAGAATGAAATAATGCCATTTCCAGCACATGGATGAACCTGGAGATTAACATACTGAGTGAAGTAAGTCAGACAGAGAAAGACAAATATCATATGATATCACTTATATGTGGATCTAAAATATGATATAAATGAACTTATTTACAAAACAGAAATAGACTCACAGACATAGAAAATGACCTATGGAAACCGTGAAAGCGATAAATTGGAACTTGGTGTTAACAGACACACACTACTATTTATGGGCTTCTCAGGTGGTGCTAGTGGTATAAAACCTACCTGCCAATTCAGGAGACCTAAGACACATGGGTTAGATCCCTGGATCAGGAAGTAGGAAGATCCTCTTAGGTAAACAATCAAGACCTATAGTACAGGGAACTATATTCAATATCTTGCTATAACATGTGATGGAAAAGAATCTGGAAAAGAATATAATATGTATGTATGTACATACATATATTATATATGTATATAATATATGACTGAATCACTTTGTTGTACACGTCAAACTAACATATTGTAAATTAACTACACTTCAATTTTTTTAAATGGCTAAAAAATAAAATCTTTTGGGGAAAAATCACACTCAATCTCAAAATGCTCCAATGTTCTGGGGTCCAATGGGCCCATATGACACTTTACTCTGCAGACAAGAGGCAATAATATTACCTTGCAGAGTGGTCCTAAAGGTGAGATGTGGCAGTTAAAAAGAGTGAGGCCCTCTTCCAGTCAAGGACTTATAACACCCCAGATCAGTCATGTGCAGTTAACAGCTATAAATGCTGGACAAAATATTAAAAAAAATAAATTAATGACCTGAGGGCTTCCCAGGTGGTGCTAGTGGTAAAGAACCCACCTGGCAATGCAGGAAACTTAAGAGACGAAGGTTCGATCCCTGGGTTGGCAAGATCCCCTGGAGGAGTGCATGGCAACCCACTCCAGTATTCTTGCCTGGAGATTCCCATGGACAGAGGAGCCTGGAGGACTACAGTCCAGAGGGTCGAAAAGAGTTGGGCATAACTGAAGTGACTTAGCATGCATGAGGGCACTGCGGAATGACCAAAGACAGGCAGATGCTAATGGTGGCCGTTACGCAGAAGAAAAGGACAGGACTGGGTGAATGTCCTGTTTTCAAAGGCAGCGCAAATCTGTGCTAAGTGGAGGCTCTGGAGGTGGGGTGGCTACAACTCTGCCAGAATTCCTGGGTTTACTGACCTGAAGAGTCAGAGGGCTGAGTGTTTATGAACATGTGCTAAGTCGCTTCATTCGTATCTGGCTCTTTGCAACCCTATGGGCTGGAGCCCACCGGACTCCTCTGTCGGTAGGATTTTCCAGGCAAGAATACTGGAGTGTGCTGCTGTTGCCTCCTCCAGGGGATCTTCGGGGCCCAGGATCAAACCTGGGTCTCCTCCATTGCTGGCAGATCCTTTCCTGATGGAGCCATGGGCTTCCCTTTCCTGAACACTGCCTCTGGAAATTGAGGGGGAAATCTTGGAAAGGAAGATCTAGAGAAGCGGAAACCCACATTCTATACATGACCCCTGCTGAAATCTCTAGCAGACACTTGTAAACAGGGCAAATCCAGCTGTGGTGGTTAAACAAAGTGAATTGCTACACTTCAGCAGCTGCTTAGCTTCCAGGGGAGGTAGTCTGCAGCTTGAGTTCAGCCAAGGTGTCTGCCTGCTTCAAAAAAAGGAAAAAGGAATGCGACAACCTGCTATGTATTGATATGGGAGGATGTTCAAGATATATAAGGTGCAAAGCACAGTAAAACCGAGTGTATAATAGGCTTCTAAAATTATATGCACACATATTGTGTATGCATACATGCATATGTACATATGCACTTGTATATATCTAGAATATTTCTGAGAAGCTGAAAGGATACACAGACTGGTAACAGTGTTTGCCTTCTGGGAAGGAAAGATAGAGTGAGTTAGATGGTTGGTCCAGCCACATAAGCGGAAAGACTACTTTCTTTCCCTCTTTGCTTTGTATTTTTTCTTTTGAAGTCAGATTCATTGAAGTATAATTTTCATACAGAACACTTCATTCATCTTAGCTTACAGGTTTCTGATTTTTGGCAGAATATAGTCACATTGCCAAGCACCATCACCTCCAAAATTCCCATGTGCTCCTGTGTAGTCAGTCCCTCACTCTACTTCCAGTCCCTGACAAGCACTGACCTGTCTTCTCTTCCTGCTATTTTACCATTCATCCTATAAATGGATTCATACTGTATATTGCCTTTTTTTTTTTTTTTTTGCTCCACTATACCAGCATGTGAGATCCTAGTTCCCTGATCAGGGATGGAACTCATGCCTCCTGCCTTGGAGGCACAGAGTCCTAACCCTGGACGGCCAGGAAAGTCCCCATATTGTATGTATGTTGCCTTTTGAGGCTGGCTTTTTTCACTTAACCTATTTAATTTGACATTCATCCATGTTGTTGTAGCCATAGTTCATTCCTTTCTGTCACTGACTCATCTTCCATTGTATGCGTGCATGGTGGTTGGTTACTCATCAGCTGAAATATTTGGATTGCTTTTTATTTTGGCTGTATGCAGCTTATTATATACTATTGAACATGTGAGCATGTTTAGTTGCACCAGACTCTGTGCAACCCCATGGACTGTACCTGCCAAACTCCCCAGTTTGTGGGATTGTGCTTGCAAGAATACTGGAGTGGGTTGTCATTTCCTACTCCAGGAGATCTTCCTGACCCAGGGATTGACTTATGGGATCTTAATTCTCTTACCAGGGATTGAACCCACCCTCTCTGCAATGGAATCTCAGAGTCTTATCCCTGGACTGCAGAGAAGTCCTCGAGTTGTTTCTTGTTTGGGTGATATATGCATGACACTGCTATAAGATTCAAGTTTAGATTTTTGTATGAACATGTGTTCATCCATCTTTGGTAAATACCTAAAAATAAGTTATTGAGCCATCATACATGTAACTTTACAAAAAAAAAAAAAACCTGCCAAACTGTTTTCCAAAGTAGCTGCATCTTGCATTCCCACTAGCAATGTAGAATGTGGACTCCCAACGGGTCCACAACCTTGTCAGTTCTTGATATTTTCACTATTTTTCTTTTTAAAAAGTCATTCTAACAGATATGTGGGAGTATCTCATGTATATGTCCCAATAGTTAATAATGAGAAGCATCTTTTCAAGTGCTTATTTGTCACCATATGGGGTCACAAAATGTTGGACACGACTTAGCTACTGAACAACAACAATCTTTATAACAGAATTCTTGAGATGTAATTCACATACCATAACATTTACCTTTTAAACATATACAGTTCAGTGGCTTTAGGTACATTCACAGAGTCATGCAGCCATCATCACTAATTTTAGAACATTTTAATCACCCCACAAGAAACCCTGTACCCATTAGCAGTCATTCCCCATTCATGCCTGCCTAACACCACCTCGCCTCCTTCAGTCCTGCCCCGAACCATAATTTGTCTTCATGGATTTGCCTATTTATGGACATTTCATGTAGATGAAATGATGCACTATGTAGTCTCTGCTGTCTGGTATCTTTCACCTAGCATCGCGTTTTGAAGATTCATCCATATTTTCAAGGTTTATCATGTTGTAGCATGTATCAGTACTTTTTGCTGACTAATTGTCCACCTTTTATATGGCTGAAAGATACACTGTTGTATAGTTTTGTTTATCCGTTCCTTCACTGGTGAATGTACGGGCTTTTCTCTAGCGGTGGTGAACGGGGCTAGCCTCAGGTTGCAGGGCACAGGCTTCTCATTGCGGTGGCTTCTCTCATCTGGAGCGCTGGCTCCAGGGCCCTGGGGCTTCAGTAGCTCTGCCTTCCGTGCTCTGGAGCACAGACTCAATAGCTGTGGTATATGGGCTTAGTTGCACTGCACGTGGGTCTTCCCGGGTCAGGGATGGAACCCATGTCTCCTGCATTGGCAGGCAGATTCTTTACCACTGAGCCTCCAGGGAAGCCCCTATGTTTAACTTCTTGGGGAACCAACAAACTATTTTCTATAGCAGCTATTCCATTTTGCTGTGTGAACTCAGAGACCTCAGGTCATTCCCAGGAAGGCCTGCCCCAGCCCAGACCTGAAGCTAATAAATCCTTAGTCACACTGCCCCAAACCCTACCCAGCAAATTAGAGTTGGTTTATTAAGTGCCTCCTCTCCCTACAGAGACACTGTTCATGCACCTCCCTCCTATCCACCCTCTTAAAAAAGGAAAAAAAGAAAGAAATCTATCAGGCATCTCTGTCTGCCAGGACCCCATTTGCTTAGTTGCAAATTCGTGTCTGAGTCTTTTGCGACTCCATAGACGGTAGCCCACCAGTCTCCTCTGTCTGTGGGATTTCCCAGGCAAGAGGACTGGAGTGGGTTGCCATTTCCTCCTCCAGGGGATCTTCCTGACCCCGGCATCAAAGCTGCATCTCCTGCATTGGCAGGCAGATTCTATACCACTGAGTCACCTACGGCTCAAAGCAGCCTCTAAGTCTGTTTTCAGGTTGCTTGAGAGTCACAGTCAGATGAACTTCATGGAACCGCACACAAAAAATCTAAGCTTCTGGGGTGACATATAAAGGCTTACTTGCTCCTTTACTTAAAATACCCCCTTTTTGGCCCTGGCACTTGCAGGGACCTTATTTCCCCCACCAGGGATCACACCTGCTCCCCTGGCAATGGAAGCGTGGAGTCCTAACCACTGGGCCTCAGGAAAGTCCCCAAATACCCGCTTTAGATCATGTATATTGTCCTAGTGAAGGTACACTGCCTACATCTAGAAACACTTGTCAGCCTGCCAGAGACATCCTAAAAGGTTCTCCTAAAAGAAAAGCAGGGGGAAATTTCACAGGGCATGATTCCACTCCTATGGGACAAGATTCTTTCAAGACAAAGGTAGCTTCCTTTTTAAAAATTTAATTATTTTTTAAATTGAAGTATAGCTGATGAACAATGGTAGCTTCTTTTTGAAAAAGTTAATTAATTTTTCGGTTGTGCTGGGTCTTCGCTGCTGCGCAGGCTTTTCCCCAGTTGTGGCGAGTGGGGTCTACTCTCCAGGTGCAGTGCACGGGCTGCTCACTGCAGTGGCTTCTCTTGTTGCAGAGAGCAGGCTCTAGGTGTGCAGGCTTCAGTAGTTGAGAACATGGACTCAGTAGTTTCGGCTCCCGGGCTCTAGGGCACAGGCTCAGTAGTTGTGGGGCACAGGCTTAGTTGCTCTATGGCATGCCAGATCTTCCCAGATCAGGGATCAAACCCGAGTCTACTGCATTGGCGGGCTGATTCTTTACCACTGAGCCACCTGGAGGCCCCACAATGGTAGCTTCTTATATGACAAAATAGTCTAGGGAACATTGGCAACGGTTGGAAATGTGCTGGGGCCAATGGAATTCTGAGAATCTCAAAGAGCTGTCCCTCTTACTTGAAAACGCCTAGTGTCCTCAGAGATTCTTACTTGCTTCCTCCCAGGGCCACAAAGCAATTTAGGAGAAACAAGCTATTGCTCCTCCCTCACCTCTGCATCAGTTTTTTTGCTGAAAGGATGAATTCGAATGTACTGATGACCACTGGGGAAACCCTGCCTGGAACTGAGTTCCTCTAGAAGCAGATCCTGAGACAAGGATGTAAATGCACATAGTTTATTTGGCAGTTGATCCCAAGAAGCGTCAGTAGGGAATTAGAGTCACGAGACAGGGAAAGGAAGGAAGCCAATTAAAAAAGTGTTTCATGGAACAGATTACTGCTGTGGGTAACCCCACTGGGGAACTTTTAAAAAATTTGACAGCACTTGCATAGCTTTTGGGATCATATTTCCCTGACCATGGATTGAACCCATGCCCTTGGCTGTGAAAGTGGGGGGCAGTCCTAACTACTAGATCGCCAGGGAATTCCTCATAAGTTTATTTTCTATGTCTGTGAGTCTATCTCTGCTTTGTAAATAAGTTCATTTGTGTCATATTTTAGATTACACATATAAGCGATAACATATTTGACTTACTTCACTTACTATGATAATCTCTAGGTCCATTCTGTTGCTGCAAATGGCATTATTTCATTCTTTTTTTTATGTTTCATGATATAGATGTGTGTATACATATATACCATATATATAATCATATCTTCTTTATCCATTCATCAGTCGATGGACATTTAGGTTTCTTCTGTGTCTTGGCTATTGTAAATTTGTAAATAGTGCTGCTATGAACATTGGAGTATATGTATGTTTTCAAATTAGAATTTTCATCTTTTCTGGATATATGTCCAAGAGTCAGATTGCTGGATTATATGGTAAATCTATTTTTATTTTTTTCTCTTTTTTTCCAATGTTTTTTTAATACTTAAATTTATTTTTAACTGAAGGAGAATTGCTTTACAATATTGTGTTGGTTTCTGCCATGCATCAACATGAATAAACCGAAGGTATACATATGTCCCCCTCCTTTGTGAACCTCCCTCTCACATCCCTCCCCATTCCACCTTTCTAGGTTGCTACAGAGCCCTAGTTTGAGTTCCCTGATTCATATGGCAAGTTTTCATTGGCTATCTTTTTTATATATGGTAATGTATATGTTTCCATGCTACTCTATTTTTAATTTTTTAAGGAACCTCCATGCTGGTCTCCACAGAGCACAGTATTTTCAAGGTTTGTCCACGCTGTATTATGTATCAATACTTCACTCCTATGACTGAATAATATTCTATTGTATGAATATGCTGTTTTGTTTGTCCATTCAATGGACATTTGGGTTGCTTCTGCTTATTGAGTGTGATGAACAGTGCTGCTATGAACATCTGTGTACAAGTATTTGTGTGGACATATGTTTTTATTTTTCTTAGGTAGATACCTCGGCATGGAACTACTTGGTCATATGGTAACTCAAAGCTTAACATTTTGAGAAATCACCACACTGTTTCCAAAGCAACTGTACTATTTTACATCCCCAATTTTTTCACATCCTCGCTTGTTCTTCTTTTTGAGTGTGGACATCCCAGTGGGTGGGAAGTGATATTTCATTGTGGTTTGTATTTGCATTTCCCTAATGACTGATAATGCTGAGCATCTTTTCCTGGGCTTATTTTGGCCACCAATTTTGCTTGTGTGGTGGTTTAGCCTAGATCTTCATCCCTGAAGGCTCTGGGTCCTAGGTTTCCATGCTGGAAGGAGGCTGGGGTGGCTGTAATTGCCTCTTTAAAATTGGCCATGGGAGCACCAAGGGGCACCCCAGGAAACCCTCTGAGTTTCAGAATCCTCTTCTCTGTCCTTATTATATATGATAGCAGCAATCCTATGTCCTTGTAATAATGAGAGTCAATTAGCCTTGCTAATATAGTAACTGGGCTTCCCAGGTAGGACAGTGGTAAAAAAAAAAAAAACAAAAAAACACCTATCAGTGTAGGAGACGCAGGTGACTGCGGTTCGATCCCTGGGTTGGGAAGATCCCCTGGAGTAGGAAATGGCAACCCACTACAGTATTCTTGCCTGGAAAATTCCGTAGACACAGGAGCCTGGTGGGCTACAGTCCATGGGGTCTGTACTGTCTGACATCCAAAGTGTTGGACACAGCTGAGACTGAACACACAATATAGTAATTGTTTTTTTTTTTTTTTTTGCTTGCATAAGGAGTTTAAAGTGACCAGGTAGCAAATTAGCTTTAGGTTAGTGGAATGATCCGTAAACCTTCCCTTAGGAACAGAAACTTCAGTTCAGCAGAGCTTCAAGCTGCAGGGAGAGGCAGTATAGATTCCCTAAGTGCATTGCTGGGAGTGGTGGTGGAGAGGCAGTGATGTCTTTGGTTCTCATATGCATGCATTACAACTTTTAGGGACACACCATCATATAATGGCCATTGGCCCAAAGTGTATATTGTATCTTGAGGGACAGTATCCTAACCCTCCAAGGTATCATCCTTGAGCTGGTGTCTTAGCCGTGCTTTTAAGAAGCCATTGGAGCGTTCTATCAGACACGCAGCTTCTGAGTGATGTGGCGTATTATGCCCATGTCCTTCATCATAAAGGGAGTCCCTTGGTCTAAGACTTCATCACCCAGGCTCCCATGATGGAAAATCAGACACTTTGTGAGTCTTCAGATAGTGGTGCTGGCCAAGGTACTGTGGACAGGAAAGGTAAACAAACCCATACTCGAAATCCAGATGAATGCCAGCAGGGACAAACCACTGCCTCATCCAGGGGAGAAATGGTTTGATGCAATCTCCTTGCCACCAGTGGGCTGGTTGGGTTCTTCTGAGGATGGCATCATACACAGGATTCAGGGTCAATGAATGATGCTGACAGGCTAAGTGTCCAGCAGCAGCAGTGGCTGGACCAGCCTTGGTGGGAGGGAGTCCGCCCTGTGGGGTCCTTGCTGAGTCTCCAACTCTGCCAGGTGGTTATCCCATTTAAGGGCTCACAGCTATGGCACAGTTACAGCTGATTGAAGAGGCCGGCCAGTCTCCACTGGACAAGTCACCCTGCACGCTCAGCTTTTAGTTGCTCTCTTTTGCCCTCTAATGGTTATTAACAAAAGGCACGAGGATCCACGTACATCGTGCTTCTCCCACAGCTCCCCCCACGTACTTCTGCTCTAAGATCTCTGATCCTCTAATCTTGCTTCTTCAAGGCTCCTGACCAATCACTGAAGCTGCTCGCCCCTGCCAAGAAGCTAGCATATATCCTTAACTCAGGCCTTAACTTCTCACAAAGTTGATGACCGGATATACCGCTCAAAGCTCTGTCCAGTTTTCCAAAGCTGCCCCTGAGTGGAGAAGTCATGTAGGAGCAGTGCATTTTCTTTTATTTATTTATGTATTTATTTTCAGCTGTGCTGAATCTTCATTCCTGTGTGGGCTTTTCTCTTATTGAGGCAAGTGGGGGTTACTCTCTAGTTGCTATGCATGGACTTCTCATTGCAGCGGCTTTTCTTGTCGTGGAGCACAGGCTCCAGGGTGCGTGGGCTTCTGTAGTTGTGATTCCCAGGCTCTAGAGCACAGGTTCAATAGCTGTGGTGCATGGGCTGGTGGAATTTTCCTGGATCGGGGATCGAACCTGTGTCTCCTGCATTGACAGGTGGATTCTTTACCGCTGAACCACCATGGAAACCAAGAGCAGTGTATTTTTAAGTCATACCAATATACTGAGCCAACCCATCCAGGAATTTGGCTTGGATTTTCTCCTTCAGCAGGCCTATAGGAAACTCTTATGAGCTAAGGATGAAGGCCAGAGCAATAGAGATAGGTAACAGGGAGGTCTGGGCCACATGTTTGTATTACTGAAGTAAGACCTCTGGACCTGCTCAGGACTGGTCCCAAATGTGCCCTTTCCACTGTACTATGGGTTTCTAAGGCACTTGCTCAATCTTATGGCTTGGTGGGTCTAACAATAGCCAGCTCATGATGGATGTCCCATGGTTAATTTCTCAGTCTCTACTAGAGCCCAATAGCATGCCAGGGGCTGGTTTTTCAAACTCCAGAAGTTCCCTGATGCAGATGACATGGGCTTTGTCCAGAACCCAGGGGATCTGTGTTGCAGTTCTCTTATCGGGGCTTGCCAGAGATTTTACCCAGTATCATTTTCCACCATGGATACCTCTCTGCCATGGAATCTATGTGGCTCAAGTTGCAGGACCCTTTGTAAGGTGCAAACCCTACTATACAGCCCTATTTTGCTCTGGGCCTAATTCAAAACCAATAGCTCCCCAAGGTAGCAAGAAGCAGTATCCCCAAGTATGCATAATTTGTCTCTAAAACCCTGAGAGCCCATCTTCTGCTGTATCTTCTTGGTAACATGAAATGAGAGGTGCAGTATCCTTCCCTTTGTCTCAGAGGGGATGACTTGCTACGCCCTAGACCACCAGGCTGGAAGGAAAACCTCACCAGTGTGGCAGACTCCAGAGTCTCTGTAGAGTTTGTCTCCTCTCCTGTGGTACACCAGAATGTCCAGACATCTTCCACTTCCTGTTCATCAGCTCTGTCGGGCATGGTGTCATCAGTATAGTGGACCAGAGGGTTATGTATGGTGGACCAGTGGATATCCAGAAGATCGAGATCCCTTGGGATGACATTACCACAAAGAGTAGGGGAGTTGGTGTCACTCTGGACAAGACCACAAATGTGAACAAATGAATGGAACTCCTCTCGATCCTCCTTTCTTTTTTAAAAAATTATTTATTTATTTTTGGCTGCACTGGGTCTTCATTGCTGTGCATGGACTTCTTTTTCTAGTTGCAGCAAGTGGGGCTGTTCTTGCTCTGGCTTTTCATTGTGGTGCCTTCTCTTGGGGAGTACTGGCTCTAGGCACTCGGGCTTCAGCTGTTGTGGTACATGGGCTTAATTGCCCCATGGCATATGGAGTCTTCCCGACCCAGGAATCGAACCCGTGTCCCCTGCATTGGTAGGTGGATTCTTATCCACTCTACCACCAGAGAAGCCCTCAGGTCCTCCTTTATGATGGGGGTTGAAAAGAACTCACCTGCCAGGTCAACAGATACACCCAGTGCAGAGGCTGTGTTCACCTTTGCAGCGAAGATTTCCAAAGAGCAAGAGGCAGCCACTGAAGGGGGTCAATTGGGGGAGCCATATAGTTATATTTGCACTGTAAAGGGTCACTTGGGATTCTATGTAGGGAATCGATTGGAGGAGAGGCTGGGAATAGATCCAGTCCGAGCTCATATTTTGTGCTTTTTGCATATTTGGAGTCATCATCTGGTGCATTTGGTGGTATTTTCTGGATAACTATGTATTAAAAAGCAGAGACATTACTTTACTGACCAAGGTTTGTATAGTCAAAGCTATGGTTTTTCCAGTAGTCATGTATGGGTGTGAGAGTTGGGCCATAAAGAAGGCTGAGCGCCAAAGAATTGACGCTTTTGAACTGTGCTGGAGAAGACTCTTGAGAGTCCCTTGGACAGCAAGATCAAACCAGTCCATCCTAAAGGAAATCAACCCTGAATATTCATTGGAAGGACTGATGCTGAAGCTGAAACTCCAATACTTTGGCCATCTGATACGAAGAGCCAACTCATTAGAAAAGACCCTGATGCTGGAAAAGATTGAAGGCAGGAGGAGAAGGGGACAACAGAGGACGAGATGGTTGGATGGCCTCATTGACTCAGTGGACAGGAGTTTGAGCAAGCTCCAGGAGATGGTGAAGGACAGGGAAGCCTGTCATGCTGCAGTCCATGGGGTCGCAAAGAGTCAGACACAACTGAGTAACTTAACAACAAAATGTGAGATAGTGACTGACCAGCCCTCTCTGGACCCTGGGTACTATCTTTATTGTCAAGCCAGTTTTTCTGTTACTAGTAACCAAAAGCATTCTAACAGATAAAGGACTGGTAGAATGTAGCTCTGGAGCTGCTTGCGACATAGAGAGAACCTTCCGTCAAACGAAACCAGCACAGAAAACGGAGTCAAGAGATTCAGAAATATAAGTTCCCAATTCTATTTTTTGAACACCAGATTCAGCAGTGCTGGCATGTTCAATTACATGAGACATGGAAACCACCTAGATATTCATCGACAGATGAATGAAGAAGATGTGGTATGTATTTATAATGGACTATTACTTAGCCAGAAAAAGAATGAAATCAGGCCATTTGCAGTAACATGGAAGGACCTGGGGTTTCCCACGTGGTCTAGTGGTAAAGAACCCACCTGCCAATGCAGGAGACATAAGAGATGCAGGTTTGATTCCCGGGTCAGGAAGATCCCCTGGAGGAGGGCATGGCAACCCACTCTTGTTCTTTCCTGGAGAATCCCAAGGACAGAGGAGCCTGGTGGGCTATAGTCCATAGAGTCACATAGAGTCGGACACGACTAAAATGACTTAGCACACGTGCACAGATGGACCTAGAGATTATCATGTTAAGTGAAGCAAGTCAGACAAAGACAAATATCATGATATCTCTTACATGTAGAATCTAAAAAAATGATACAAGTGAATTTATTTATGAAACAAATAGACTCAGAGACATTGAAGACAAACTTATGGTCAGCAAAGGGGTAGTGGGGGGGGGCATAAATCAGGGGTTTGGGATGAACAGATGCACACCACTACACATAAAATAGAGAAACAACAATAACCTACTGTATAGCACATGGAACTATATTCAATACCTTATAATAACCTATGATGAGAAAGAATCAGAAAAAGAATATATACATATACACAAAGCTGAATCTCTCTGTGGTACACCTGAAACTAACACAGCATGGTAAACAACTATATTTCAATGAAACAAAATGAGAACGGGACTTCCCTGGTGGCCCAGTGGTTAAGAATCCGCCTTGCAGGAGATGTGGGTTCGATCCCTGGCTGGGGAACTAGAATCCCACCTGCCTTGGGGCAACTAAGGCCCCTGAGCTGCAACGATGGAGCCCGTGTGCTCCCCAACTAGAGAGGCCCATGCACCACAGCGAAGACCCAGAGCGGCAAACAAAATAATAATAATAATAAATAAGGCCATTAGGGTGGGCCCTAATTCAACCTGATTGGATTTAGGCCACACAGAGAGACATGAGGGGAGCACACAGAGGACAACCACGTGGAGATGAAACAAGAAAGTGGCCATCTGCAAGCCAGGGAGGAAGCCCTCAGAGGAATCCAACCTACTGGCACCTTTTTCAAAAAGTAATTTTATCTCTATTATTTATTTATTTTAATTTATTTGACTGCACCAGGTCTTAGTTGTGGCATGTGGGATCTAGTTCCCTGACCAGGGATTGAACCCAGGCTCCCTGCATTGGGAGTGGAGAGTTTTAGCCACTGGACCACCAGGTAAGTCCCATTGCTGGCACCTGGATCTTGGACTTCCAGCCTCCAGAACCTCCTCTGTTGTTTAAGTGCCCCAGTGTGTGGAATGTGGTGATGTCAGCCCTAGCAGACGCTTCCCCAATCCTCTCCCAGTGCCTCCTGGGACCATTTCCCAAATAAACAATTTGCACTCAAATCCTTGTCCCAGGAACCCAACCCTCAGACCAGTGATGAGAAGGTCTTGGGGTGCATGGAGCTTTATAGATCAGTCTGTAATGCTCAGAAGTCAGGGATGCAGCAATAGAGTGCAAGGGTTAAAAGAGATTTGGGTGGAATTCCTTGGTGATCCAGTGGTTAGGACTCTGCACTTTCATGGATGGAGGTGCAGGTTCCACCCTTGGTCCAGGAACTAAGATCCTGCAAGCCACTCGGTTCGGCCTAAATAATTTTTTGCTTTTTTTTTTTTTTTTTAAAAAAAAGAAAGGGTTATGGAATCCAAAATATCCATAGATGGACCTATCTACAAAGCAGACGCAGACTCAGAGGCATAGAGAACAGACTTGTGGTTGTCAGAGGGGAGGGGCAGAGGGAGAGGGATGGACTGAGAGTTTGGGGTTGGTAGATGCAAAAGATGACATTTAGAATGGATAAACAGCAAAGCCTTACTATAGAACACTATATTCTATATTCCCTATATATATAGGGAACTATATTCAATATCCTGTGATAAACCGTAATGGAAAATAATATTAAATAGTCACTACTGTAAGCAGAGATCAGCACAACATTGTAAATCGACTATATTTCAATAAAAAACAGGGAATACCTTCTTAGGACTTCCCTGACAGTCCAGGGATTAAGACCCTGCTCTTCCACTGCAGGGGTCATAGTTTCAATTCTTGGTTGGGGGAAATAAGATCCCTCATGCTGTGTGGTGCTCCCAGACCATTCCTCCTCCAGCTCCCTCTCCCCCTAGTCTCCCTCCTCCCCAAAGTGTGGGATTTGGGACCAGAACTGGGCTCTGATCCTGGCTCTACCGCCTCTTGGACCAGTGTCTTAGCCTTTCTAAGCCTCGGTTTCCTCTTCGGTAAGATGATGATACCGTAGTACCTGCCTCACTGGGGTGCTGGGAGAATGAACCGAGAGGAGGCAAGTCACGCTTGCTTGGCGCCTGCCACGAGGGTCTACACTTAACCAGGAGTAGCTGATCCTAGAAGTGATGGTGTTCATGACACCCGAGTCCCCCCCAACCCAGTAACTGGAGGGCAGCCTGAGCTCTGGGCTGACTGCAGGCCCGGTCCCACTCGGAGCTTCATGGATGGAGAAAAAGGAACTAAAACTGAGGCATCCCTGGCGCTGCTGAGTTTCTAGTCTGGGTGCCCTGAAACGAGATGGATTTTCACAGCACTCTTTATGTCCCCGAGTAAAGAACATTCAGGTGGTGAGCGGGAGACCTCCGTCCTGGTACCTACAAGGTGGTCTTTAAGTTCTGAAGGCAGGCATCCTGTGTCTTTTGCTTTCATTTATCATAAGGGTCTTGCATAACGCCCCGTATGGGTGGATACCTATGCACATAACTTCAGGGCAGGCCCTGTAGAAGTGCAGCTTCTGGGTGTGAACAATAAGTGTAAAAGTCTTGGTCACAGGATGTTTGTGTTGTTCTGGTGATGTTCTGGAAGGGCTTTGTAAGCAGGACGATCTCTCTGAATACAAGATGATGGCCCTCTCCAGTCAGGGGCTGTGCCTCCTTGATAAGCAAGAGGGTTCTCAAGTCAAATGGGACTGGATTAAATTCCTCTCCACGACTGAGCGACTTTCACTTTTCACTTTCATGCCTTGGGGAAGGAAATGGCAACCCACTCCAGTGTCTTGCCTGGAGAATCCCAGGGATGGGGGAGCTGGTGGGCTGCCGTCTATGGGGCCGCTCAGAGTTGGACACGACTGAAGCGACTTAGCAGCAGCAGCAGCCACTTCCATTTATGAACTCTGCGGATGTCACCATAAGGAGTAACTTCTGTGGATTAGTACAACTCAGCGTTTAGTAAGTTCTCAGTAAAAGCCGCCTCCAAAAGCACCGTGTGCGTGTTAGTTGCGTCAACTCTTAGTGACCCCATGGACTGTAGCCTACCAGGCTCCTCTGTCCTTAGGAATTCTCCGGCAAGAACAAGGGAGTGGGTTGTCATTTCCTTCTCTACAGGATCTCCCCAACCCAGGGGTCGAACCCTGGTCTCCTGCGTTGCAAGCAGACTCTTTACCATCGGAACCACCAGGGAACGCCTGAAATGGCCTGTTAGGGTTGGAACATTTGAACCTCTCCTAGGAGCTTTCGGCTCAGTTCTCTGTCTGACCACTAGAGGTCAGGCTAACCCCAAAGTTCAAAGCACCTTAACCGTGTGCAGAGGCAAACGCGGACTTAACCCGTCTAGCGTGCATTTGCGCTTCCCAGCTGTACCTCTGTCCTTCCCAACCAGCTCTCAGATTTCATCACCAGGCTAAGAGGATGGAGACACCCAAACAGGGCAAATATGGGGAGTGACTTTCGAGAAATCATCAGCGTCAAAAAGAGGCAAAAGAGGGAGAAAGCCGGAAATCATAATTTCCGGAGTCTTAAAAAAAAGACTTCCCTGGTGATGGAGTGGTTAAGACTCCACGCTTCCACTGTAGGGGGCGCGGGTTCCATCCCTGCTGGGGGGACTTTTCATAAGATCCCACAGGCCGCAATGTGCAGCCAAAAGAAAAAAAAAATTCTGAGTCAACTATGTGTGCATGCTAAGTCGCTTCAGTCGGGTCCAACCCTATGGACTGTAGCCCGCCAGGCTCCTCTGTCTATGGGATTCTCCAGGCATGAATACTGGAGAGGATCTTCCCCAACCAGGGATGGAACCTGCCGTCCCTTACGTCTACCTGCACTGGCAGGCGGGTTCTTTATCACTAGCGTCACCTGGAAAGCCCCTGAATGCCATGAGGAGCCAGTTAATTTATTTCAGGCCTGGAACTAAGAACCACTGAAGGCTCTGAGCACTTCCCAGACATGGATCTTTCCCATCTTTGGGCCAAATCTTTCAGGCGTGTTGAACTAGATGGGGCCCTTGATCGCTCCCACCTTTTTCACTGTTTGTGGCTTTTCTGAGGTCACACAGACATAGGTTCAAATTCTGTCCTGTCAATTACCAGCTCTGTGGCCTGGGCAAGTAGGACCTCGCTGGGCCTCAGTTTCCCCCTCTGTCAAGTGGTTCAACTTTCCTCCTGCAGGTCACCCTCCAACCTCTCTGACTGCTCTTCTGTGTCCACTGGCATGTGAGCTCCTGGAGGGAAGACTCCTTGCTTATATATCCATTCTAATGCTTGGAACAATGCCTGCCACACAGTAGGTGCTCAAGAAATAGTTGATGGGTGTCTGACTCTTTCCACTGGATGTCCCTTGAAGTGGAATCACCTCACCGCCCCCCCCCCCCCATTTTCTATATTCCCAGTGACAGCACATGACATCAATCATTTCCTAATGACTGTTAAGCCATTCATTCACTCATTCTCAAACATGTGTGCGTCTCTCCTGCCAACCTCTGAGATTCCCAAGGGGCATAAGTTGCCTACTCTTAAGAGCTTCAAGTTCAAGATGAGACAAGCTGGTGATTGTGAGTCCAGGTCTCCTTGGTCTCATCCCCTGTTGGATCTGCCATCCCCACACGTTTATCTGACTTTTGTCCGCTTAGAAGCAGAACTCAACAGTGGTCTCTTCAGTTAAGGGAAGAGTAGCTCTAGGGCTAGACAGTCTCAACAGATGCCTCCCAATGTCAAGAACTCAGAGCATCTCTCAATGTTATGTGGCAGCCTGGATGGGCGGGGAGTCTGGGGGAGAGGGGATACATATATATGTATGGCTGAGTTGCTCTGCTGTGCACCTGAAACTATCACAGCATTGTTAATCGGCTACATTCCAATATAAAACAGAAAGTTAAAAAAGATAAAATAGGTACCTAACAAGGACCTAGTGTATAGCACAGGGAATTATGTTCAATGTCTCACAGTAACTTATAATGGAAAAGAATACATATCTGTATCTACGTATCTGTGTAACTGAATCACTCTTCTGTACAAGTGAAACATTATCAATCAACTGTACTTCAATAAGAAATTAAAAAAAAAAAAAAAAGAACTAGAGAGCGAGTCATGGCCAGGCTGGGTCCAGTCTGGGCCCTTCTCTGAATGGATAGGCAAGGAGCAGTCATGCTTCTGCTCCAAACGTGTGAAAGTGTTAGTTGCTCAGTTACGCGACCCCATGGGCTGTAGCCCACCAGGCTCCTCTGTCCATGGGATTCTCCAGGTAAGTATACTGGAGTGAGGAGTGGGGAGCCATTTCCTTCTCCAGGGAATCTTCCTGACCCAGGGATCGAATCTGGGTCTCCTGCTTTGCAGGTGGATTCTTTACCATCTGAGCTACCAGGGAAGCCCACTTCAGTCCAAGCCACCTGCTAATGCTCCTAAGCGGCCAGCCACACTTGGACATGTCGTATGTGCACAGTCTTGGATCCTAAATACAAATGGACACATTACGACCCAGCCACACCTGCTTGTCTCAAGGCCTAGGGGCTTCAGCTGATTGGGAAGACCCTGGCTCCTGGGCAAGATTGTCATCTCGGGGTAGACCAGATGGACTGGAAACAATGACAGGGGCTCGCATCACATGGATGTCATTCCTTGGGATAAATGATCAGCCACATGGCAGCTACTGCTGTCCTTACTTGACTTGTTATGTGGCTTGTCAGCCCTGCCGCTGTACAGAACTCACTCACGGGGCATAGTAAACGTTTCGGCTGTATTTCCTAGGTATCCGTCATTATTCTCTAAGCCCTGATATAAATTAACCCCCACAGCAAGCTACTCTTGTTGTTCAGTCGCTCAGTCGTGTCCGACTCTTTGTGACCCCATGGACTGCAAGAAGGCCAGGCTTCCCTGTCCATCACCGTCTCCCAGAGCTTGTTCAAACTCATGTCCATTGAGTCGGTGATGGTACTGTTATCAGCTCCATTTTACAGAAGAAGAAACTGACGGAGATGGGAAGCATTGATTGGAGATCATGCAGCTGTAAGGGGCAGAGCTAGGATTTGAATCCAGGTGGTCCAATTCTCCTGCCTGGATGCTGTAAATAGATGGAAGCTGGGGTGGCTTTTCCCAGTCTGGAGACTGACTTTTTCTTTGGCTTTTGATCTTAGCAACTGAGATTCTGCTTCTATTGTTCGCTGCTTTTACAGTAAAAACTTTCTCCCTTAAGGCAGTGGGTGAGTGACTCATGTTATGTTGCCTGGAGTGACTCATGTTATGTTGCCAACGGGTGGGGATGGACCACAAGCAACAAAAGATGAAACCTATCATTTATGCCTCTAGCATCCTGTTCCCCACTCCTCTGCCTTCACCTGTTTCCACTTCCTGTCAGCCTCAAGCCTTGGGGATGGTTCTAAGATTCTGGGGCCTGCCCAAGCCTGCCTTTCTGGGATGCCCTCTCCCCCAGGGTGACATATCATGTAAGACACCACACAAGATTTTAAACATTCTGGTAGCCTTCTTAAAAGGGTAAAAAAGACACCAATTTTAATACTGTTTTAACGCAAACTATCATTGCTTTGGTGTGTTAACAGCACAAAGTCATTACATTCTTTTTGTCATACTAAATCTTGGAAAATGCCAGGCTGTATTTTATACTTAGAATCACATTTCAGTTCAGACTAGTTATTATGGGGATAAAGGAACCAAGTAGATGATTAAACAGTTAATCCCACTACGGGATTGTAAGAATATGACAGACCCCTGTAAGTGAATGATCACTCAAGAAAACAGGTTTGCTTAACCACAAAACCAGGCTCGCTTAGCAACAAAACCATGCGTCAGAAGCACGAGACATGCCCCCAAACAATAAAACACTGGTGACATGAGACCCACATCCTGTCCAGCTGAGCTTGGTAAGTTGCGACATGTTCTCTGCACACATAAAAAATGATAATTTATAGACCCAGCTTGACCATCTAGGGACAAGGAATCTCTCCTGCCCAACCTGGAGGAGGAGCTGATGATGGAAGCAAGACATCTACTCAAGAAGGAAAAGAAGGTCTTCTTCCCCTCCCCACTTTTCCTTTGATTGTGAACCTGCAGCCCAGTAAGTTCTTGGGGGCATGGCATCCCTTTGCCCACCTGCTTGTAAACCTCACAAGTATCTTATTCTAACAAATCCCTTCTATCTGTCACTTGGCCTCTCACTGAATTCTTAGACATAAAGGACTGGAGCTCTTTGGAGCTCCCCAAGATGCCACCAAATGGTTTCAGCTACATTTCTTTTTTAAAAATTAATTTTAAAGATGGAAGTATATTGATTTACAGTGTTGTGTTAATTCCCACCGTAAAACAAAGTGAGTCAGTTATACATATATATATTCTTTTTTATATTCTTTCCCATTATGGTTTATCATAGGACATGTGCCGTACAGTAGGACCTTATTGTCCACCAATACTAGACATAATAGTTTGCATCTGCTAACCCCAAACTCCCAGTCCATTCCTTCTTCAGTTCCTTCTCCCCCTTGGCAACCACGGTCTGTTCTCTATGTCTGTGAGTCTGTTTCTGCAGACCAGTCACGTTCCAAGTGCTCAACAGTCACACGTGCCAACTGGCTCCGGTATGAGATGATGTAGCTCTAAACCCTCGATCTCTCTGTCCTGCAGCTTGGTCCCTGATATCAACAGGTGGCTCTGAAGTCTCTCCCTCCTGGAATAATGAGCTTTGTTCTCTTTCAGTGGAGACCCTGTCCTTGGTTTGCAACCAAATTGCAGACCATTTATGGGATGTTTTCTAGAAGGCAAATGTTAAGCCCTGGCCTGGGTTTGCTTGACCCACGGAGAACATTTACTGAACACTTCTTAAGTTCGAAATCCTGTTGAAGGGCCTGGGGAATGGGAGCAAATTCTCTCTGCAGAGAAGAGGACTGGAGACGTGCAGAGGATCCCCCTGAGATCTGCAACTGGGAGCTGACTAGCGCACGCGCATCAGACTCCCTGATGCCAAGGAAGGGCCACCGAGAAGGCTTGGGTGAGCCGACCCGTGGCGGGAACTATCTGTGTCCTCGCTGTTGGGCCCTCGGGCAGGCTGCCCCCAAAATATGCCTCAGTGGCAGTGATTTTTTGAGTTAAATAAGAAACAGCTGATGCAAGGGGAACATTTCTGGCCTTTCTCTGGGTCTGCCTGAAAGCAGGAAATAAACCTCTCACATGAAAGCTGCCGCCCCTGTACCCGGAGGCAGAAGGATAACCTATACCTCCAGAGGCAGGAATTATCCTGCCCAGAAGCCTGTAGAGACAAACCTTGTTACTCCTTTACTGCCCTAACCCCAAGCCCAAACTCTGCTCAGGTTCCTCACTAATTAAATTTTAAGTTTCTTTGTTCTGTCAGTTCCTCACAAATGTATTGTTTCTTGGTCTGAAAAGTGTAAAAGTTGCCTACTTTGGCTAAGGAACTAAGGTTCCATTTCTATAGGGTTTCTGTGGGCATGAATTAAAAATTTTTCTGTGTGTGTCTTAATCTGTCTTGTGTCCACTTTATTATGTCCAGGCATAAGAACTCGAGAGGGATAGAGGGGTAAATTTCCCCCTCCTTGACATGAGTAACCAGAAAGAAAAGAATGCCTCACATGTGGATTATGGAGCAGAATTCTGAGAAAGATAACTGCCTTGGTCATGCCCACATCAGTCCCAGACTAAGGCTGTTCTGGATCTTGCCAAGCAATCTTAAAAGCAGGCCTCAAAAGGTTCAATGATTTCCACTAACTTAACTACATCTTAAAGCAAAAACCTCCAAGTACTTAAAAGAATTAAAAAACAAAACAAAACTTCAGGGGGAATTCCCTGATGGTCCAGTGGTTAGGACTCCGAGATTTCACTGCTAGGGGTACAGGTTCGATCCCTGGTCGGGGAACTAATATCTCACAAGCTGCGTGGCATGGCAAACCAAAAGTTCAGCACTCAACAGTGTAACATTAGAAATGTCTGACACCCATTAAAAAATTACTAGGCAGACAAAGAAGCAGGAAGCTATGAGCTATAACAAGGAGGAAAAATCAATCACTGGAAACAGTTTCAGAAATGTCAGAGATGACAGAATTAGTAGACGAGGACATTAAAACAGCTATTAGAAATGCACGCCAAATGCTCCAGATGAGAGAGGAAAGCTTGAGCATGTTAACGAGAGACATAGGAGGTATTAAAAAGGACCCAAACCAAACTGTAAGATCTGAGACTGTCAAGGAAATCCAAGCAGATCCTGGCTCCAACACTTGCTCTGTTAACTATGCATAACGTAATGTATCTGTTTCAGTCCGGGTTTCCTCATCTGTTGCATAATAGCTAATATACACTGATCATTTGTTCTGTGCCAGCTATTGTTCTAAGAGCTTTCCACAACAAAACTACATAGGTGCTGTTACCATCGTCTCCATTTTGTAAAAGTTGCTCAGTTGTGTCTGACTCTTTGCGACCTCATGGACTGTATAGTTCATGGAATTCTACAAGCCAGAATACTGGAGTGGGTAGCCTTTCCCTTCTCCAGAGGATCTTCCCAACCTAGGGATCAAACCTAGGTTTCCCACGTTGCAGGAGGATTCTTTACCAGCTTAACCACAAGGGAAGCCCAAGAATACTGGAGTGGGTAGCCTACCCCTTCTCCAGGAGATCTCCCTGACCCAGGAATCGAACCAGGGTCTCCTGCATTGCAGGCGGATTCTTTACCAACTGAGCTATCAGGGAAGGCTTGTCTCCATTTTACAGTTGAGGAAATGGAAGGGTGAGGCACCAAAGACTTGAGTAACTTGCTGAAGATTCCACAGCTCAGAAGCCTGGTGAATCCAGGATTCAAACCAGAGCCCAAGTTCTTATCCTCTACACTCTCACGCCGTTTTCAGTTCTGTAAGATGAGAAGAATAATCATGTTTGCCTTATAGGCTTACAATGTTTACAAATTATTTTTATTTTATTTTGGCTTTATTCACATGTAATTGACAAATACAATCGTAAGATATTTAATTGTACAGCATGGTGATTCAATACACATATTCTTTGGGAAAGGATTCCATCATCTAGCTAATTAACTCATCCATCACTTCACATATTTACCTTTTTTTTTAAAGGGAGAACTACGTTTTACGTTTCCTAAGTTGTACTCTCTTGGCAGTGTTTTTTGTTTTGTTGCTTTAAATATTTGTTTATTTATTTGGCTGCACTGGGTCTTAGTTGCAGCACATGGGATATTCATTGCCAAGTTTGGAATCTTTGTGCAGCACGTGGGGATCTTCCGTTGTGGCATGCAGGCTCTTAGCTGCAGCATGTGGGATCTAGTTCCAGGGATTGAACCCAGGCCCCATATACTGGAGCTCAGAGTTTCAACCACTGGACCATCAGGGAAGTCCCACGATACAGTGTTCTCAACGATGGTCACCACGATTTTTTCTGTTTTCATTGTTTTAAAATTGCAGGCTACAGTCCATGGGGTCTCAAGAGTCGAACACAACTTATCGACTAAACCACCACCACTGTAATTGATTCACAATCTTGTGTTAATTTCTCCTACACAGCGAAGTGATTCAGTTATACATATATATAATCCTTTAAAATATTCTTTTCCATTATGGCTTATCACAGGATATTGAATAAAGTTCCCTGTGCTATACAGGGAACAAGTAGGAACTTGTTTATCCATTCTGTAGGCCATAGTTTGCATCTGCTAACCCCAAACTTCCACTCCATCCCTCCTTCCCCCTTGGCAATCTTTGTTCTCTATGCTCTCTATGTCTGTGTATGGTCACCGCATTTTACCTTAAATCCTCAGACCTCACTCATTGCACAGCTGAAAGTTCGTAGACTTTTTGTGATGGGTAAACTAGACAATCCATGGGAATGTGTTCAGTTAGCACAGAGTGTTTATTCAAAATGAAAAATAAAGGAAAACTTTAAGAGGGTTCACAATGCCTAGTGTGTGGAGAGGAAAGGTCTGTAAAGTCTCAAAAGAGCACTAATACCCACTATTTACCAACTGTAACAGAAGATTCAGGAGGCCACAGCATGCTCTGGGGTGTCACGTAGAACCATTGGTTCCCTGGGGTCCCTTGGAGAGGGACATCCCTCTCCTCCCCTCCCACCCCCCTTCTCTCCCTCCTCCAGGTGTTGAAGAGTTGTAGCTTCCTCTTCCTTCCTGCTTTGCCTGGAGCATGCCAGCGCTGCTCAGAGCAACAGCTCAGAGAAGGTAACTGAAGGCTCTTTAGTATCTTTAGCTCTTTGAGTCACCAAAACAGCATACTTTTTTGTTGAATGGTGTGGCCAAATCTCAAAAAGAAGCACACACAGGCAAGTGATCCAGTGTAATCTGGCTTCTAAAGTGTTCTTTGAACAGATCACCAGCCCAGGCTGGATGCATGAGACAAGTGCTCGGGCCTGCTGCAATGGGAAGACCCAGAGGAATCGGGTGGAGAGGGAGGTGGGAGAGGGGATCGGGACGGGGAATACATGTGTATGGCTGATTCATGTCAATGTATGACAAAACCCACTACAATGTTGTAAAGTAATTGGCCTCCAGCTGATAAAAATAAATGAAAAAAAAAAAAACAAAACTCTCCAACAGAAAATAAATAAATAAATAAAGTGTTCTTTGCAGGGGGAGGAGGGGAGGGATAAATTGGGAGTTTGGGGTTGACATATACACATTATTACATTTAAAATACATAACCAACAAGGACCTATTGTATAGCATAGGAAACTCTACTCGATATTCTGTAATAGCCTAAAAATGAGAAAAGAATTTGAGAAAAAAATAAGTATATGTATTGATATATATATACCTTTTTTATATATTAGTTACATATATATATATACACACATAACTGAATCACTTTGCTGTATATCTGAAACTAACAACATTGTAAATCAACAATACTCCAGTATAAAATCAAAATTTTAGAAAGTATTCTTTGATGCATTCTGAAACATAATTTGATTTAATTGGTTCTGGATTAGGTCAATGGAATCTCACTTAGAGCTCTGGTCATCTTTGCTATATTCTGTCCAGATCTACTCCTGGGACCAAGTATTAGAGAAAAACATGTCTCCAGTTCACTGTAGACATCACTGAATAAGCTGAAATTATTTTCTTTTATGAAGCTACTTGTTTGCATAGATGTTTTTGTGAATCTTTTTTTCAAAATTAGGTTAGTATCAGTGATACATTTATTCCTTAAAAGTTCCACTTATTATTTCTGATTATAAAAATAACACATGATGCCCAGACAATATTTGGAAAATGGAGGTATATAAATAAAAGCAGGAACCAAAAATTATCAGTAAACCTGCCAGCACATTTTAAATTTTGATGTATAGTTTCCCAGCATTTGAAAAGTGTCTATCTGATAAAAATGGGGTCACACTTCTAAAAATTGATGTATCATGGCTGTCTTGCTCAGCCATTACTTATTCTTCTGTAACATAAATTTTTGTGTGGCTCCATAATAAATATACAGTAGGTTACATTTAATGCAAATTTGAATTACACAGTTAGAAATAGTAGGATATAAAATATTAATTAAGATTTGTTTTATGGGCAAAATTTGAAAGAATGTAAATCTTGCTTTGTCTTTATTTTGGGGAGGGAGTTTAATCTTGCATAATGTGAGTTTTGCATTCTGTGCAATCTCCAACTGTACAACCTCTTGCATAAAATGTAACTGTCCTCTGCTACTGTTTATTTAGCCAGCCCACTATTGAAGGTCACTTATTAATGCAATGGGGGTTCCTTGGTGGCTCAGATGGGAAAGAATCTGCCTGCAATGTGGGAGACCTGGGTTCGATCTCTGGGTTGGGAAGATCCCCTGGAGAAGGGAATGGTAACCCACTCCAGTATTCTTGCTGGGAGAATTTCCTGGACAGAAGAGGCTGGTGGGCTACAGTCCATGCAGTTGCAAAGAGTTGGACATGACTGGGTGACTAACACTGTTATGGCAATGAGTTTTCTTGCAGATTAAATCTTTGCATATGCCCATGATTACTCTTTAGGAAAAAAAATTCTTAGATGTGGAATTTCTGGGTCGAGGCTTTTGATGCACATTTTCAAAATCCCATTCTTAATGGTGTCAACATTTTTCAACAAATATCTACCTAGTGCTTACTCTGTGCCAGGCACTATTCTGAGAACAACCTCATGATGATGATATGCAATAGGCACTACTATTATCATCCCATTTTACAGAAGAGGAAGCTGAGTCAGCAGTAGTTGCTGGATCATTGAGCTAGTAAGTGCTAGCTGGCTTTGGACTCCTAGCTCTTAACTCCTGGACCACCCCTGCTGCTTCTCTAGCATTTTGAGCAGTAGAGTATAAGGTGGTCATTTTCCTGTACTCTTGCCCACAATGGGGTAATATCTATCTGCTCAAAGGGATTGTGAATATTCAGAAATACTATTTATGCTGGGAAATCAACCCACCTGTTAGGGAACCCTTGACTGAAATCACTCCCTTTGGCCAGGGAAGATGATAACCGCTTGCTTGATTTGTCTCACAACAGGAGGTCTCAATAAGGAACATGGTGCTGCCACTGAAACTAATTAGAAAAAATCGGGAGGAGCCCAAGGAGGGAAGAGATGCCAGTCCATATGTCTTATCAACCTCCCAGAACCCTTTGTGCTGAGGACCCCATCTTGGCTGAGAGATATGCATACCACCAGGAAGGACACTGAGTCAGACTGGCCAAAGAAGATGACCCGCCAGAGACAACCTGGAAACTAACCCCATTACCAGAAAATCTGAGGCTGCAAGCCACGTGGCAGAGCAGTTCTCCTGGGTTGCCTTACCCTGCTGCTTTCCAGCGGGGTGCCCCTTCCCAGTAAAGCCTTATGCTTTGTCAGCACGTATGCCTCCTGGGACAATTCGTTTCTGCAAGAGGTTCCCCCTTCCTGCGACACTGGTACTATAAGGGAGACAAAGGAAGTTCTAGTTTTTGGCTATCAGTGAATTACTAGCCTGTCTGATTTCTTTTTTAAGAAACTGCATCAAAGTACTTTCAGAAGCTTCCCCCAGGCAGAAGAGAGGTTTCATCTTTGGTCTTCACATAAGAGATGTTTCTGGGGTCCACTTTTTCTTCCCAAATCTCTGCTCACAGCACCAGAATTTTAGGAAGCTCTTCTAAGTTATATGATCTTCTTCTTCCACTGTCTGCTACAGATGCTGGCGCCACACTTCAAGGACTCTGCAGCTGCCCTGGTCCCCGAGCCAAGGTTCATTGTAGTAAACTTTCACACTTAAAGACTAACAAAGAGGTATGGAACTCTACTCTTCACCTGAGGTAAAGAGCTGAGTTTATTTACCGGCTCTGAGCTCACCTACAGGATGACTAGACTCGCCCCCTCTTAGAATACACACGCTAAGTTGCTATAACAAAAATAACCAACAATACATGGCTTTAAAGACTAAAGCAGTTTTTCCTCTCTCATTTAACAGTTCTGAGGTGAACACTTTCCACGCTGGGGTAATTCTAATCTGCATGGTCCATCAGTGACCTATGTGATCATTTTGTTTTCCTTTACCTGTTTAGCATTAAATTCATCAGCATAGGCCAGGGAAAAGGGAAATAATGCATGGAGCCACGCCCACTGCTTAAGGACTATGCGCACATTGCTTCCACTTGCATTTCATTGGCAGAAAAGGAATCACGTGAACACACCTAACTGCAAGGGAGCCTGGGAAACAGAAAGAAGGAGAGGATAGATTTGCGGGCAAGCTAGTAGCTTCCAATGGACCCTCCAAACAGGGAACAAACCCAGCAGGGCATCTGTCTGCACATAGTGAGGTTATCATGATATTTCTCTTTCTTGTCCCTCTCCCTATATCCTATCAGAGGGAGAATTTAACAATAAGATACGTCAGTTCAGTTCAGTTCAGTCGCTCAGTCGTGTCTGACTCTTTGCGACCCCATGAATCGCAGCATGCCATGCCTCCCTGTCCATCACCAACTCCCGGAGTCTACTCAAACTCATGCCCACCGAGTCGGTGATGCCATCCAGCCATCTCATCCTCTGTCGTCCTCTCCTCCTCCTGCCGCCAAATCCTCCCAGCATTAGGGTCTTTTCCAGTGAGTCAACTCTTCGCATGAGGTGGCCAAAGTATTGAAGAATAAGATACATAGGCATATGAAATTTATTTAGAGTGCACCAGCCTCATGGATTCTGGAAACTTACTCTTAAAAGTGTGAGTTCATCTTCTTATTTGCATGCATGCTCACACCACCGCACAATTGCACTCACTTTACACGCTACTAAAGTAATGTTCAAAATTCTACAAGCCAGGCTTCAGCAATACGTGAACTGAGAACTTCCAGATGTTCAAGCTGGTTTTAGAAAAGACAGAGGAATAAGAGATCAAGTTGCCAACATTCGCTGGATCATCAAAAAAGCAAGAGAGTTCCAGAAAAACATCTATTTCTGCTTTATTGACTATGCCAAAGCCTTTGACTGTGTGGATCACAATAAACTGTGGAAAATTCTGAAAGAGATGGGAATACCAGACCACCTGACCTGCTTCTTGAGAAACCTGTATGCAGGTCAGGAAGCAATAGTTAGAACTGGACATGGAACAACAGACTGGTTCCAAATAAGAAAATATGTCAAGGTTGTATATTGTCACCCTGCTTATTTAACTTATATGCAGAGTACATCATGAGAAACATTGGGCTGGATGAAGCAAAAGCTGGAATCTAGATTGCCAGGAGAAATATCAATAACCTCAGATATGCAGATGACATCACCCTTATGGCAGAAAGTGAAGAAGAACTAAAGTGCCTCTTGATGAAAGTGAAAGAGGAGAGTGAAAAAGTTGGCTTAAAGCTCAACATTCAGAAAACTAAGATCATGGCATCTGGTCCCATCACTTCATGGCAAATAGATGGGGAAACAGTGGCTGACCTTATTTTGTGTGTTAGTGGCTCAGTTGTACCCGACTCTTTGCGACCCCATGGACTGCAGCCCACCAGGCTCCTCTGTCCATGAGATTTTCCAGGCAAGAATACTGGAGTGGGTTGCCATTTCCTTCTCCAGGTGATTTTCTCAACCCAGGGATTGAATCCCGGTCTCCTGCACTGCAGGCAGATTCTTTACCAACTGAGCTACAAGGGGAGCTCCAAAATCACTGCAGATGGTGATTGCAGCCACGAAATTAAAAGACACTTACTCCTTGGAAGGAAAGTTACGACCAACCCAGACAGCATATTAAAAAGCAGACACATTACTTTGTCAACAAAGGTCTGTCTAGTCAAGGCTATGGTTTTTCCAGTGGTCATGTATGGATGTGAGAGTTGGACTATAAAGAAAGCTGACCGCCGAAGAATTGATGCTTTTGAATTGTGGTGTTGGAGAAGATTCTTGAGAGTCCCTTGGACTGCAACGAGATCCAACCAGTCCATCCTAAAGGAGATCAGTCCGGGGTGTTCATTGGAAGGACTGATGTTGAAGCTGAAACTCCTATATTTTGGCCACCTGGTGCGAAAAGCTGACTCATTTGAAAAGGCCCTGATGTTGGGAAAGATTGAAGGCAGGAGGAAAAGGGGCTAACAGAGGATGAGATGGTTGGATGGCATCACCGACTCAATGGACATGAGTTTGGGTAAACTCCAGGAGTTGGTGATGGACAGGGAGGCCTGGCGTGCTGCGGTTCATGGGGTCGCAGAGTCAGACATGATGGAGCGACTGAACTGAACTGAACTTGCTAAGTCGCTTTCAGTCCTGTCCAACTCTTTGTGACCCCATGGACTATAGCCCGCCAGGCTCCTCTGTCCATGGGATTTTCCAAGCAAGAATACTAGAGTGGGTTGCCATGCACTCCTCCAGGGGATCTTCCTTACCCAAGGATCAACCTTCATCTTTTATGTCTCCTGCATTGGCATGGGGGTTCTTTACCACTAGAGTCACCAGGGAAGCCCCTTCTTGTTGCCTCTGATTCAAAAATCAGCTCATAGTTTAAAATCAGAACAGAGTACACACACTTTGGAGACAAAAAATTGTGAACGGGAAGCCCAGTTCCATCTCTTACCTACAACTGTGTGACCGCTGGCATGTTCTGTAAACTCTCTGGAGTTTTCATTTGCTGAGAAGATTAGAGAGCATGTGGAGACAACCAGGTACAAATCCCGGCTTCTGTGACAAAGGCACTTCTTTTAATTTATCTGAGCTCTGAGTTTCCTGAAGAAAGGAGGTGATATCCTACCTCTCACTTGGTGGTATAAATAATATATGTCCTGTGTGGGGAGGTCAGTATAGGCTCAGGGTACAGAGAAGTTCCGGAAGTTGCCTACATTCAGGCTCATTCAGGGCTCCCATCATGACTCTGTCTTCCTCTCTAGGTCAGCCAGCTTCATTCTCAGGCTCTGCATCATGCCTCTGAATGATGATGAGATGGCTGTGACATACTCAGAGGAAGAGCAAAAGCTGCTTCTCTCTCAGACACACGCCTTCAAGTCTCCTTGTCTCTGAAGGGCTATGTGCCTGTGTTTGAACTGGGCTTTGGGGATGAGATCAGCTAATTGGTTTAAGTCATGAGGACCCACTCCTAGAGTTAGGGATGGGGTCACCCCCAAACAATTCTATGGCAGTCATATAGTTCCTCCGAAGTGAAACTGGGCTGTAATTACCAGAAAGGCAGCCAAAACAACAGATGTCCACTATGGAGAATGTGTTTGAAGGATGAGTTAATTGGGCCTCATTATGGCCCAATTTTTGTTTGTTTTTTGAAATTATGAGCTGATTTCTTCTGCTGATAGATGAACTATTCATGGTCTCTGGCAGTTTTCCTTCATAGTCCTCTTAACGGCCTTCTAGAGTTTCTTTTTATTGCTTTGCCCATACCCATGAACACTTTTCTCCCATGACATCTTTTAACAGCTTTCTGACCCCACGGGTTCATCAGAGACCCCCAAACCAATGGACTGAAGAGGAACCAAATAGGAATCCATATATTTCTGAACTTGCAGTGTTTGTCTTTGAACAAACAATGACATTTTTGTCTCCAGAGTCTGTGATATACATATATATCATAAGTTCTGGAGACAAACATTTCACACGTATATGAAATTATATGTGTGTATATACATACACATGTATATGTTAATATGGATAAGCAAACTTTTAAGCTCTCAGTTTCTCATTTGTAAAATTTGCAGTAGAAATAGATACTAAGTTCTTTTTGGCATGAAGACCCTTGGGAGACGCAGTAACAACAAGAATAATGGCCAAAATTAATATGGAGTGCTCCCTACATGCTGTCCTAAACTCTCAGGTATATGGTATTTTATCTCATTGATCTTCACAACATCCATACTAGGTGTGAACTATTATTACCTCCTTTTGGAGATGAGAAATTGAAGATTAAGTTGGTCACATAACTTGTTCAAGGTCACACATTATTGTCTACTTGGAACTGGAATCCAGGTTGGTCAGATTCCAGAATCTATGCTCTTAACTGTGCTAAAGTGTCATTGCAGCTTCCGCTGGAGAGGAAAGGATTCAGATTTGGGAGTCAGAAGACTTGCACTTAAATTCTGAATTCAGCACTGTGTGACTTTGGGAAAGTTACTTAACCTCTCTGAGCTTTAGTAAGATGTAAGATGGAAATCATAATTACCACCTATGGGTTAGGGGTTAGAATTAAAATTGTTGAATTAATGGAGTAAAACTTGGGGTGTGTAATAAGTGCCCAACAAAGGACATGTATCATAATAACCCACTAAACTAAGCTAATTAATAGACTACATTGCTACCAGGCGGACAAGAACTCTGTGAATGAATCCCTGGCTTCTGAGTCACTGCTCTAAAGGCTCATCATAAATAAGTATGTTTGTGAAAGAAATTGCCTTTAATAAAACTTCACCCGTTTCAAACTGAGAAGCATGCATTTGACACAGACAATTGACAAGTGATGGAACAGGGATAATATTTTTAAAAAACCCATAGCAATGAATGCTGTTTTGCAAACAGAAGTGTTTTTCCTCTTTCAGTTATCTGAGTCATTTTTCTTCTTAAGGGGAACAGTTTTCTCTATTAAGGCTCATTCATGAGGTTTGTGTTCACAGGAAAGAGGAGGGATAAAAACCTCTCCTGGCACGAGGAAGGCCGTAGGATGGGGGAGATGGAGGATGGGATCCATGAGGAGTTCTGAACAGGGTGGGGAAGTGGAGCAAAGGCCTTCTTTCTGGTCTGGGGGGTTGGACCTAAAAGTATCAGAAAAGAGGAAGGACATGGGATCAGACAAGTGTGTGCAGTCTCCCTGCTTGGGGGATCAAGACTCCTGATGGATAGAGTGGGGGATGTGGGTTAGAAACAACTAGTAGCATTTAGGGGAAATACTAGAATAGTGGTGTTTGGGCCATAATCCCCATTTAAGGTTCTGGGGTGAAGTCATAGGGAGCCCCACACCACAGTGGGGAGGCTATATTTATACTGTTGAGGGTTTGGTTGCCAATGTCAAGAGGGCCTTTGCTGGTGTCTTGAGACCCTATCAATTCCCCAGTGCCTGGGAACACCTAGCCCTCCCCTCCACCATCACCAATAACAAAGCAAGTGAACTTCCCTGACCAGGGGTATAGCCTGTGCTCCTTGTATTGGAAGCACAGAGTCTTAACTACTGGATCACCAGGGAGGTCCCAGAAACTGGGTTCTTGAAGATGCTTTCGGACTCCTGAAATGACCACCTTACTTCTACCTTCCTTGGTATGTAAGAGAATGTGAAGTGAAAATCGCTCAGTCATGTCCAACCCCGTGGACTATACCATCCATGGAATTGTCCAAGCCAGAATACTGGAGTGGGTAGCCGTTCCCCTCTCCAGGGGATCTTCCCAACCCAGGGATTGAACTCAGGTCTCCTGCATTGCAGAGGGATTCTTTACCAGCTGAGCCACCACGTTTGCTCAATAGGGCTCTTATTATGTAAGAGAATAAATTCCCCAAGTTAAAGCTGTTTTAGATGAATATCTTTTACTTGCAGCCAAAAGCATCCTAAGTGAGGCAGAATGTGGATAAATTTTTGACCTTGCAACTCTTGCTTCATAAATATATCTTCATATAATGTGGCTGTAAGAAGGAAAATGGTGTTAAGTCATTAACTTTGAAAACCACTTGGATCACTTCCTTCGGGCAAGCTTTATTCCCAGACTGTTGAACTGTCTGGATTTGACAGCAGCATCTACCTCACATGGTTAACACCTCCCCTTACTTGCCTTCAAAAGCTTTCCTAAGGGAAGAGATGAAGCCATACTTGTTAATTCTTCTTGAACATGAAAAAGGGGATTCTTTTTGCCCTTTTAAAATGTATTATTAAAATGTAAAAAAATATGTTCTTCTAGAGTTGCCTGGAAAGTGAACTGGAAGCAGTTAAACATCAAACTCACTGCCAATTTTCGGCTTTAGCTAGAATCACCTTGGCCTTTTCCTATGGGAGAAAGTCTTAGAACTAAAAGAATTTCAAGAACTGGATTTTAACTGCTGAGCTGACCAGAGATAGAAGGCTAACAACGACTGGAGCTGTATAATTTGGTTCTCTTTTTAACATTCAAAGTTCTCTCTGACTCTCCAAAATTGTATCTACTTTGGTTGAGCTTATTTTTTCCCCTAATCAAATGACATTTCTTGGAACTCATCATCACATATGCCTACTTACTTTGTGCAATTATTTCAGGATAATTTACTAGCTGGGGGAAAAGAGGGAGGGCAGGAAGGATGGAAGGAAGGATAGAGGACAGGAGGGAGAGGGAAGAGGGGGGAAGGACTAATCCTTTCAGGGACTGTTTTCATTACAAAATGTCCCAGAATTTCATATCCAATGGACCTGCAATCCTCAAGCCATGTCTTTCTTTGTGGAAATGCTGTTCTTTCTTCTTGTTTAAATTTAATCTAAAGTAACTTCAAGAGATGAGTTGAAGGCTGGGGTAGATAGAAGATGTAACGTTGTCACTAGTTCAACACTGTTCCAATTTGAACAAGCTCAGATATTATTTGATTTCTACTAGGGGCTTTGAAAACACTTATTGGAAAAAACATTTCCATTACAAAATACAGTTTGAAAACGGCAGTGTTGTATAAGAACAAACAAGTGCATACAATTCAAATATTATTATATCTTGACCTTTAGTGTATGACACTAAAGTACACCAAAGTAAGACATACTTTGTATGTCTTTCATACAAAGTAGTAGGTAAGAATCAAACTTAAATGAATAATATTGTAATAGTTGGAGCAGTTGCTATTCAGTGTAACATAAACCCCAGCTATTTAGTGTCTTAATGTTCTAGACATTATGTGTCACTCATTCGATGCCTGCACTTAGTCAGTAGCAGTTTTCCTTATAATCATTCCAGGACTCAGTTGTATGAGTTATCTACTGCTGTGTAACAAATTATCTAATGAAAACACTTGTTATGTCACATAGTTTCACAGGGTCAAGAATTTGGAACTGCCTTAGATGAGTGATTATGGATAGAATCTCTCACGAATAAAGTATCTTACATTCAAGATATTGGCCAGGGTTGCAGTCATCTGAAAACATAACTGGGATTGTAGTTTCTGCTTCCAAGATGGTGAACTCGTGTGACTGTAGGTAGACGCTGGTTGTTGGTAAGAAGCCGTGGTTCCTTACAGCTGCTTGAGTGTCCTTACAACATGGCATTGGCTTCCTTCAGAGAAGTGATTAAAGATAAGACAAAAACTACATTTTTTTTTTTTTTTGGTTGCATCCCATGGCTTGTGGGATCTTAGTTCCTCAATCAGAAACTGAACCTGGGTCCTCAGCAACAAGAGCTTGGAGTCATAACCACTGGACTGCCAGGAAATTCCTTACAATGTCTTTTATGATTTATCTTCAGAAGTCATACTTCATCATTTCCATTAAATCCTATTGATTACACAACTCAATCATGTTCAGTTGCCGAGGTGGATATACGAGTATGAATACTTGGAGATAAGCATCATTGGGAACCATATTGGAGGTTGGCTACCACACTAAGCTTCCTCTTCCTCTGCCTGGAAGCAGAAAATGCTAAAGCCCAAGAGCATAAATGAGCCCCTCCCAAAATTGGGAGGCTTTTGTGGACCAGGATAAGAAAATGTACACATTGCCAGTCTCTTCTGTCCTCCACTATCTCCTGGAGTTTGCTCAAATTCATGTCCATTGAGTCAGTGATGCTCTCTAACCATCTTATGCTCTGCTGCCCATTTCACTTTAGGCCTTCACTCTTTTCCAGCATCAAGATCTTTTCCAATGAGTCAATTCTTTGGAATTGGTTGCCAAAGTATTGGAGCTTCAGCTTCAGGACTTCAATAAGTCCTTCCAGTGAATATTCAGGGTTGATTTCCTTTAGGATTGATTGGTTTGGTCTCCTTGCAGTCAAGGGACTTTCAAGAGTCTTCTCCAGTGTCACAATTGGACGAGATCAGGCACATTCAGGGTGGTATGGCCATAGACTCCAGCGTCACAATTGGAAAGCACCAGTTCTTCGGCATTCAGCCTTCTTTATGGTCCAACTCTCACATCCGTACATGACTACTGGAAAAACCATAGCTTTGCCTGTATGCACCTTTGTCAACAAAGTGATATTGCTGCTTTTTATTACACTGTCTAGGTTTGTCATAGCTTTTCTTCCAAGAAGCATCTTTTAATTTCTCAACTATATGGTGTCCCAACTATACAGGTGGCTGGGAAATGTCATACTGTGTTGGAAACAGCCAACAATCTTAAACCATGGAATGGAAAGCATGAGCATTTGGTGGAAAGATAATTGTCTCTGCCATAGGAAGGCTAAGAAGAAAACATACACAGAATGGTTAATGTAATGGCATAGAACAAATGCTCAATGAATGCTAGCCATTATATAGAGTTCTTCTGATGACCTAATGCCTACCTAAATCTTAGCATGTAGTGGGGTTAAAGTAAATGTTTATTGTCTGAATGAATGAGTTAAGGTAATGGATGTACAATGAACATACGTGTACGTGTGTGCTCAGTTGTGTTGTGTGTGTCCAACTCTTTGTGTCCAACTCTTTGTGACCCTATGGACTGTAGCCCCCTAGGCTCCTCTCTCCATGGAATCTTCCAGGCAAGAATACTGGAGTGGATTTCTATTTCCTTCTCCATGGGATCTTCCTGACCCAGGGATTGAGCCCCCGTCTCCTGCATTGGAAGGGGGTTCTTTACCACTGAGCCACCGGAGAAGCCCTTACAATGGACGTACAAAAGAGTACAAATGGGAGGAACTGTAATTGATGTTTTTGAGCTACTAAGTTGTAAGGCTAGCCTTATTAAGGTATCGATCTTCCTTTGGAAATAGATATTACTGTTCTCATTTCAGTTGAGGACAGATATAGAGATAGCAAATACCTAAGGACTTCCCTGGTGACTCAGCTGGTGAAGAATCTGCCTGCAATGCAGGGGACCTGGGTTCAATCCCTGGGTTGGGAAGATCGCCTGGAGAAGGGAAAGGCTACCCACTCCAGTCTTCTGGCCTGGAGAATTCCATGGACTGTATAGTCCATGGGGTCGCAAAGAGTCAGGCACGACTGAGTGACTTTCACTTTCAAGGCTCTGTGGGCCATGGAGTCATTGTTGCAATTACACATCTCTGCCATTGTAGTGTGTGAGCAGCCATGGACAATATGAAAATGGATAGGTGTGACTGTGTTCCGATAAAACTTTATTTACAAAACAGATGGTGGCCCAGATTTGGCCCAGTTTTCTGGGCCTTGCTCTACAGTACTGAGAAAGCAAATGACTAGAAATAACAATATGGATAAATCTTTGAAAGTTATTGCATGAAAGAAGACAGACATATAAGAGTTCCCTGGTGGCCTAGTGATTAGGATGTATTGCTTTCATTGTGGAGGACTGAGTTCAGTCCTTGGTCAGGGAACCATCCTTCCTGTTGTGTGGCCAAAATGCAGGAAAAAAAAAAAAAAGACACAAAGAAATCTTCTATTTATATACAGTTCAAAAGCAGTAAAAATGAAACGATATTGTTTAAGGATGCCTACTGAGGTGGTGAAACTATAAAGCAAATTGAAGAATTGATTATTAAAAAATCAGGATGTTTATTATCTCTGGAGAGTGAGGAGGGGTTGGAATTGGGAGGGAACACAGCAAGAACTTCTGGGGATGCTGGCAATAAGCATATTTCTTGACCTCATGGTGGCTTCATAGGTATTTACTTTATACAATTTGTTCCATTGTATATTTGTGTTTTATGTACAAAGAGTACATTCTATTTCTTGATATATGATGAAGAAAAATGAAGATTAAGAATTGTGCACCATGTTCTTATGCTCCATTAACTAATTGAAATCCCCTTTCTTTGGTTAACAGATATTAACCTTTGTTTCTACATCATTTTTTATTAGTCAACTCATTGATATTCAGCCCTGGCTGTATAATCAAAATCTCCAGGGGAGTGTGTCTTCCTCCCAAACATAGTTGCCTGAGCCCATCCTCTTAAGATTTTGCTTTAGCAGAGCCAGGTGGGAGCCTCGCTAGGCCTTGGTAGTTTGCAGACACTCCCCAAGCGATAGTGATAGGCAGCTGGGGTGGAGAGCCTCTGGTTTCAGCTCCTGCTATCTCATTGCAATTTCTGCAGAGTATTCCCCTCAGTCACACACTTCACCCCCAATATTCATCCAAGCGGACAAGCTGAGCATTTTATTTTTAATTGCATTTGCCTTGAAGTTAGTTTGCCTTTGAGTAAAAAAGACTGGTCCTATTGAAGGTGTTATCTTATCTGGCATTTATTCTAGCTTCCCATTCACCCCTTCCTAAACTCCAGCACCTTGACACTTCCTTTTTGGTACATTCATTTCCTTATTTTAAGCCCAGTGCACATTCTTGGCTCCTTACAGCCAATCCCATCACTCTTTTCTCCCCTGTGCTGTGGCGGGCTTGCCACCCACCCCAGCGTAGATAAGTGCCTGTTTATCCCTTGCCTTTGTTTCTGGGCTTTAAGTCAGTTTCCTATCACGGGGAAACATTCCTTCCATCCTCTGCTGACTCATCTTTATCAGCATTTACTGGAGAACCTTATCAATAGCCTTTTGAACAGCGATGTAAATTAAATTTATCCCTCTTATCCTCCTTCTTTATTTACCCTTCCAAACATCACTAGCAATTGCAAAATATTCCAGATTGACTTCCTCTTGGAGAAAGTACTGCACTTCTTCCCAGTAGATTTAAAATAAATGTTTGATCGTTTGTTCGTTGGAAGGTAATCTCCATTTCTGCTCAAGTCAGGGTAACTGTAAGTCCCTGTTTGCCTTAGACAGTTCTGCCTTATCCCTGGTAATTGTTAATGGTGCCCCCTTTTACTTGAAGGAAAAAAAAGAAGTTAGGACGATGCATTTTATGATCACCTTATTAAAGTCTATTATCAAGTATACTTGAAAGATAACTAGAGGAAGAGGAAGAGACTGGATCCTCATCCTAAGAGGCACAGACTAACTGTGTAGGTTTGATCATTATAAACCCTCACTCTCAAAGTGTGGTCTCCAGACTAGCGGCATAAGCATCACCCGGGAGCTTGTGAAAAATGCAGAATCTCAGGCCCAGTCCAGACCTACTGAGCTAGAATTTTCATGTGAATAAGACTCCCAGGTGATTTGGATGCACGTTACAGCTATTGAAGCACTGTCCTAAACCTCACTAGGCTTCAGTTTATTAGAAAAATAAAAATTGTCCAGCCTCCACACGGCATTAAAATTATATCAAGGCATACATCTTGCTCTGTTTTAATAACCCACAGAAACAACAGAGAAGTACATTCAAAACATGTACTTACATGGTGGATGACTTGCTTTTCTTTAAAAAAAAAAAATGTGGGAGAGAACAAGATGGCGGAGGAGTAGGTGGATGTGGAGTACATCTCTCTCCACGGATACCTCAGGAATACACCTTCAGACACAGAAGTGCATGCAGAACACCAGCTGAGAGTGGAGAGCAGTACCTGACCAGTGGAAAAGAATATATAGAACCACGCAAACCTCGGTAGGATGAAGGAACTAGGGGGAAAAACAGGAGTGTCAGTAGGACTGGACCTGCCCTCAGCTGGTGGGGGAACTAAAGCAGGGGTCCAATCCCCACATCAGGGCAATTGTCTGAGTCAGAGGAGAAACATTTAAGGCTGAGAGTGAAACAGCTGATCTGTGGTAGCCTAAGTGGAATGAGAATCAGACAGTCCTTGCCACAGCCATACATACCCCAGACAGGGATGCAGGTCCTCTGGAAGGCGCAGCGGCTGGGAGTTGGAGTTTAGGGACTGTGGAGCAATCCCAAGGTGAGGGTTGCTGTTGACTGTGGAGAGACAGATCGAGGGGATGTGAGGGAGGAGATTGTGGTGGGAAATGGCTGTGGAGGAAAGCCAGGCAGCCACGGAAGCAAGGTGATATTGCTGAGTCACGCATAGCGGGTGGAGCCAACACCATAGCCTCTCTGTCCCCACACGCCAGCTTCGGCAGCTGAACAATGGAGAGGCTGGCCCATCAAATGCCTGCTGCACTGAACTACAGAGTAGGACCCCACCCAGGGTGCCCCTTTAAGTGCCTGATGTGCCAATCCACAGAGTAAGACCCCAGGCAGGGGGTCCCCTTATGTGCCTGATGCGTCCAACAGCAGAGAAGGACCCCAGCCAAGGGAGCCCTCTAAGTACCTGAATGAGCAAAGCTACGGAGAAAGACTGGCCAAAGAGGCCTTCTGATCGCAGCTACAAGAGGCTCGAAAGAAGACTCTGATAGGGCCATAACTCCTGTGGTGGAGACAGTCCGTGTCCCTGCACATTTGGTGCCTCCAGGGTCCCCGCAAGCCAAGCAGCTGCGCCACCTTCATGCTCAATACTCACTGGGCATCTGCCACAGGCAAAAAAGCCTTATGTCTGTGTGAACAGGATCACTTTGGTCATGTCCAACTCTTTGTGACCCTGTAGACTGTGGCCTGCCAGACTTCTCTGTCAGGGAGGGGGGTTCTCCAGGCAAGAATAACAGAGCGTATTGTCCAATACTGTCTGCCATACCCTTCTAGAGCACTGTATTTCCTGCTGCCCTAGCCACCAACCCCCCTGAGTACCTGGTGCTGCCAGAACCCCTGAGACCCAAGCAGCTGCACCACCTCCACACCTGACCTCACAGGGGCAGACCCAAGTCCTCCAGGGCAGCCTCAGGAGCAAATCCCAGTGGACGACCCACATGCAGAGGTGGAAATAAAACCACAAGTGAAACCCAGGGGCAGTGTGGCTAAGGAAGACCCAAAACCTTCCCACCAGCTGCACAAGCTGCATATTAAATCCACACGACCAACTAGGCAGAGTCTGTGTCTATGGAATGTATAAAAGGTCATTGAGAGCTCCCACCAAAGAAAACACACTAGTTCTGACAGCTGTGGACATTGGAGGCAAGAACACACAGGAGAAGGGCCAGGTTAGAGTCTGAGATGCCCCCACAGCAGGTCCAGAGGTCAGCACAGTGTTGGAGGGCATCCTAGGGAGGGGAGGTGGACTGTGACTCCCAGGGAGGGAAAGGACTCTGACAGCAGTGAATCAAGAGAAACATCTATTATTCTTATGTCTTGACTTGTTCTATAGATTCTGTTGGATTTCTTTTTCTTTTTTTCCCTCCCTTCTCCCTCCCCACCTTGCTCTGTTGTAGTTGTAGAATTTATTGGCACTATGAAATCCAATTAAGTTTTTGAGCTTTTTCTTTGTTTTTTCCTCAGTCACATTTTTAACTGTTGTTATAAATCTCTGCCTCTACATTGGACTTCTGCAGTTCTATGGAGTTTTCCTTTTTTTTTCTCTTTTTTTTAATTTTAATTTTTTAAACCTATTATTATTTTTTCTACATTTATTCCTTTGTTTGCTTTTCCTACTGTTCTTTCCCCCTTGCAGTTAATCTTTAATGTTAATCTTCATCTGCTGCTACTGCAAAGTCGCATCAGTCGTGTCCGATTCTGTGCCACCCCATAGGTGGCAGCCTATCAGGCTCCGCCATCCCTGGCATTCTCCAGGCAAGAACACTGCAGTGGGTTGCCATTTCCTTCTCCAATGCATGAAAGTGAAAAGTGAAAGTGAAGTCGCTCAGTTGTGGCCGACTCTTCACGACCCTATGGACTGCAGCCTACCAGGCTCCTCCGTCCATGGAGATTTTCCAGGCAAGAATACTGGAGTGGGTTGTCATTGCCTTCTCTGAATCTTCATCTAACTCTACTTAATTTTGCATATCTATTCTTTCTTTCTTTCTTTTCCTCTTAACATATTTGTTAGTTTTGTTTTCATTGCTTTATTCCCCACTTGGCACCTGGCTTTAGTTTTGTTTTCCAGTCTGTGCTTTAGTTAGTTTTGTTCTGGTAGATATAATTTTTGGTTTCTTTTGTTCGTGGGTCAATCTATTCTACTTTATTTTTGTTGGACTGTTTTGGTTTTGATTATGGGTTTATATGTATATGTGTATATTCAGTCAAACGTTTTATTACTGGTATAAACCTCTGCCTCTATGTTGGGCTTTTGCAGTTCTGTGGAATTTACTTTCTTCTTTTCCTCTTGTAACTTTAATTTTTATTTTTTTAAACATTATATTTTTTCTACATTAATTCCTTTGTTTACCTTTCCTACTGTTCGTTTCCCCTTGTAGTTAATCTTTAATGTACATAAATCTCCTTCATCTACCTCTATTTAACTTTGCATATCTATTCTTTCTTTCTTTTCTTTCTTTCCTTTCCTCTCAACACATTTGTTAGTTTTGTTTTCATTGCTTTATTCCTCACTTGGCACCTTGCTTTAGATTTGGTTTCCAATTTTTACTTTAGTTAGTTTTGTTCTTAACAGGTAAACATAATTTTTGGTTTCCTTTGTTCTCCGGGTCAATCTATTGTACTTTATTTTTTTTGGATTGATTTGACTTTGCTCATGGGTGTATATGTATATGTGTATATTCCATTATTTTAATTATTATTTGCCTGATTTTGTAACTGCCATTTTTCTGGGGTTCATCTTTGGTTTCTCGTTTTTGGATATTTGTTTTAGTCTCATTTAATGCCACAACAAACCACTTGTGGAACGTTTGTTCCTGACCAGAGATCAAGCCCTGAGCCTTTGGAGTGGGAGCATTGATTCCACAACCCTAGACTACCAGAGAACTAACCCTAGGGAGTATAAAATGGTGAGAACTCACACAAAGGAAACCACTTGAACACAAGACATCGCATCACCCAACCACTAGTAGTACCCTGTGCAGGATGCCTCATCTAAACAACAAACAAAACAAAAATACAAACCCAATCATCAGCAGACAGGATCACCACCTCACTCAGCCTCGCCCATCAGAGGAAAAACAAACAAACAAATAAGCAAACAAAAACTCAGCACAAATCTCACGCTATACAAAGCTTACACAAACCACTGGACCAAACTTAGGAGGGCAGAAACCAAAAGGAAGAAAGAATTCAACCTTGAAGACTGGGAAAAGGAGACCTCAAACACAGTAAGTTAAAAAAAAAAAAATGAAAAGGCAGAGAAATACTACACAAATGAGGGAACAAACTTGACACACAGAAGTCCAAACAAATGAAGAGGAAACAGGCAAACTACGTGAAAAAGAATTCAAAATAATGATAGTAAAGATGATCAAAAACCTTGAAAACAAAATGGAGAAAATGCAAGAATGAATTAAGAAAGACCTAGAAGAATTAAAGAATAAACATACAGAGACAAACAACACAATTACTGAAATTAAAAACACTCTAGAAGGAATCAATAGCAGAATATCTGAAGCAGAAGAACAAATCAGTAAGCTGGAAGATAAAATGGTGAAAATAACTCCTGAAGGGCAGAATAAAGTAAAAAGAATGATAAGAACTGACGATAGTCTCAGAGACCTCTCAGACAACATCAAACACACCAACATTTGAATTATAGGGGTCCCAGAAGAAGAAGAGGAAAAGAAAGGGTATGAGAAAATTTTAGAAGAGATTATAGTTGAAAATTTCCCCAATATGGAAAAAGAAATAGTCAATCAAGTCCAAGAGGCACAAAGAGTGCATACAGGATAAACCCAAGGAGAAACATGCCAACACACACTAATCAAACTAACAAAACTAAACACAAATAAAGAATATTAGAAGCCACAAGGGAAAAGCACCAAGTAACATACAAGGGAAATCCCATATGCTTAACAGCTGAACTTTCAGCAGAAACTCTGCAGGCCAGAAGGGAATGGCAGAATATATTTAAAGTACTGAAAGGGAAAAATCTACAACCAAGACTACTATACGTGGCAAAGATCTCATTCAAAATTGATGGAGAAATAAAAAGCTTTTCAGACAAGCAAAAGTTAAGAGAATTCAGTACCACCAAACCAGTTTTACAACAAATAAGGGGACTTATATAGTCAAGAAATACAGGACAAGAAAAAAGATCTACAAAAGCAACCTCAAACAATTAAGAAAATGGCAATAGGAACATATATATCAATAATTAAATATAAATGAATTAAATGCTCCAACCAAAAGACATAGACTGGCTGAATGGATACAAAAACAAGATCCATATATATGCTGTCTATAAGAAACCCACTTCAGACCTCAAGACACATATTGACTGAAAGTGAGAGGATGGAAAAATATATTCCATGCAAATGGGAAGCAAAAGAAAGCTAGAGTAGCAATTCTCATAGCAGACAAAATAGACCTTAAAATAAAGAATATTACAAGAGATGAGGAAGAACACTACATAATGATCAAGGGATCAATCCAAGAGGAAGACACAACAATTGTAAATAACTATGCACCCAACATAGGAGCACTTCAATACATAAGACAAACAGTAACAGACATAAAATGAGAAACTGACAGTAACACAATAACAGTTGGAGACTTTAGCACCCCACTCACAACAATGGACATATCATCAAAGCAGAAAATTAATAAGGAAACACAAGTCTTAAATGATACATGAGATGAGATGGATCTCATTGATATCTTCAGGACATTCCATCCAAATGCAGAAGAATACACCTTCTTCTCAAGTGCACATGAAACATTCTCCAGGATTGACCACATCTTGGGTCACAAATCAAACCTCAGTAAATTTAAGAAAATTGAAATCGTATCAAGCATCTTCTCCGACAACACTATGAGACTAGATATCAGTTACAAGGAAAAAACTGTAAGAAACACAAACACATGGAAATTAAACAACATGTTTCTAAATAACCAACAGGTTACTGAAGAAATCAAAAGGGAAATAAAAAGGTTTCTAGGGACAAATGGCAATGAAAACACAACAACTGAAAACCTATGGTATACAGCAAAAGCAGTCCTAAGAAGGAAGTTGATAGCAATACAATCCTACCTCAAGAAACAAGAAAAACATCGAATAGATAACCTAACTTTACACCTAAAACAACTGGGAAAAAAAGAACAAAAAACCTCCAAAATTAGTAGAAGGAAAGAAATCGTAAAGATCTGAGCAGAAATAAATGAAAAAGAAATGAAAGAAACAATAGTAAAGATTAATAAAACTAAAATCTGGTCCTTTGAGAAGATAAACAAAACTGACAAACCCTTAGCCAGACTCATCAAGAATCAAATCAACAAAATTAGAAATGAAAAAGGAGAGGTTATAATAGACAAGGCAGAAGTACAATGGTTTATGAGACTATTATGAACAACTATATGGCAATAAAATGGATAACCTGGAAGAAATGGACAGATTCTTAGACAAGTTCAATCTTCCAAGACTGAACAAGGAAGAAATAGAAATTATGAACAGCCCAATTACAAGCACTGAAATTGAAGCTGTGATCAAAAAATCTCCCAAAAAACAAAAGCCCAGGACCAGATGGCTTTACAGGAGAATTCTATCAAACATTTAGAGAAGAGCTAATGCCAATCCTTCTAAAACTCTTTCAAAAATTGCAGAGGAAGGAACACTTTCAAATTCATTCTACAAGGCCACCATCACCCTGATACCAAAACCAGACAAAGACAACACAGAAAACTACAGGCTGGTATCACTGATGAACATAGACGCAAAAGTCCTTCACAAAATTTTAGCAAACAGAATTCAGCAACACATCAAAAAACTCATACACCATAATCAAGTTTGATTTCTTCCAAGAATGCAAGGATTCTTCAATATACACAAATCAATCAATGTGATGCACCATATTAGCAAATTGAAAGATAAAAATCATATGATTGTCTCAATAGATACATAAAAAGCCTTTGACAAAATTCAGCACCATTTATGATTAAAATCTTCCAAAAATGGGCATAGAAGGAACCTACTTCAACATAGTAAAGGCCATATAGCAAACATTATTCTCAATGGTGAAAAACTGAAAGCATTCCCCCTAAGATCAGGAACAAGACAAGGGTGTCCACTTTCACCACTATTATTCAACATAGTTCTGGAAGTCCTAGCTACAGCAATCAGAGAAGAAAAAGAAATAAAAGGAATCTAGATTGGAAAAAAAGAGGTAAAGCTCTCACTGTTTGCAGATGACATGATACTGCACATAAAAAACCGAAAGATAGAATCAGAAAATTACTAGAGCTAATCAGTGGATTTAGCAAAGTTTCAGGATACAAAATCAATACACAGAAATTACTTGTATTTCTATATACTAACAATGAAAAATCAGAAAGAAAAATTAAGGAATCAATCCCATTCACCATTGCAACAAAAAGAATTAAATATCTAGGAATAAACTTACCTAAGGAGACAAAAGAACTGTACACAGAAAGTTATAAGACACTAATGAAAGAAATCAAAGATGACATAAACAGATGGAGAGATATTCCATGTTCCTGGGTAGGAAGAACCAATGTTGTGAAAATGACTACACTACCAAATGCAATCTACAGATTCAATGCAATCCCTATCAAATTACCAATGGCATTTTTCACAGAACTAGAACAAAAAATTTCACAATTCATATGGAAACACAAAAGACCCCAAATATCTAAAGCAGTCTTGAGAAAGAAGAATGGAGCTGGAGGAATCAACCTTCCTGACTTCAGATTATACTACAAAGTTACAGTCATCAAAGCAGTACGGTATTGGCACAAAAACAGAAATATAGACCAGTGGAACAAGATTGAAAGCCCAAAAATAAGCCCATTCACCTATGGGTACCTTATTTTTGACAAAAGAGGCAAGAATATACAATGGGGCAAAGACAGCCTCTTCAATAAATGATGCTATGAAAACTGGGCAGCTACATGTAAAAGAATGAAATTAGAACACTTCCTAACACCATAAACAAAGACAAACTCAAAATGGATTAAAGACCTAAATGTAAGACCAGAAACTATAAAACTCTTAGAGGAAAACATAAGCAGAACACTCAATGACATAAATCAAAGCAAGATCCTCTATGACCCACCTCCTAGAGCAATGGAAATAAAAACAAAAGTAAACAAGTGGGACCTGATTAAACTTAAAAGCTTCACACAGCAAAGGAAACTATAAGCAAGGTGAAAAGACAACCCTCAAAATGGGAGAAAATAAAAGCAAATGAAACAACTCACAAAGGATTAATTTCCAAAATATATAAGCAGCTCATATAGCTCAATACCAGAAAAATTAACAACCCAATCAAAAAGTGGGGAAAAGACTTAAACAGATATTTCTCCAAAGAAGACATAGAGATGGCTAACAAACACATGAAAAGATGCTCAACATCATTCATTATTAGAGAAATGCAAATCAAAACTACAATGAGATACCACCTCACATCAGTCAGAACAGCCATCATCAAAAAGTCTACAAACAGTAAATGCTGGAGAGGGTGTGGAGAAAAGGGAATTCTCTTGCACTGTTGGTAGGAATAGAATTGAAACAACCACTAAGACAGTATGGAGATTCCTTAAAAAAACTACAAATAAAACCACCATATGACCCAGCAATCCCACTCCTAGGCATATACCCTGAGGAAACCAAAATTGAAAAAGACACATGTATCCCATTGTTCATTGCAGCACTATTTACAATAGCTAGAACATGGAAGCAACCTAGATGTCCATTGACAGAAGAATGGATAAAGATGTTGTGGTACATATACACAATGGAATATTACTCAGCCACTAAAAAAGGAACAATTCTGAGTCAGTTCTGATGAGGTCGATGAACCTAGAACCTGTTATACAGAGTGAAGTGAGTCAGAAAGAGAAAGATAAATATCATATTCTAACACATATAAATGGAATCTAGAAGAATGGTACTGAAGAACTTATTTACAGGGCAGCAATGGAGAAACAGACATATGAACATGGGGAGAGGGGAGGAGAGGGTGAGATGTGTGGAAAGAGGAACATGGAAACTTACATTACCACATGTAAAGTAGATAGCCAACGGGAGTTTGCTGTATGGCTCAGCAAACTCAAACAGAGGCTCTGTATCAACATAGCGGGGTGGGAGACGGGAGGGAGGTTCAAAAGGGAGGGGATATATGTATACCTATGATTGATTCATGTTGAGGTTTGACAGAAAACAGCAAAATTCTGTAAAGCAATTATCCTTGAATAAAAAAATAAATTTAAAAAAGTGAATAAATGGAATCTACTATTCAATCAAAGTGCTACAACATCATTTTGTTGTCATTGAATAAGAAATGTGCCTGGTTAAGATGGCTTTCACTGGAGGAAAAAATCCATGTAATAGGAGGCAGACTGGGCAGCTAAAACAGGAGAGGGGTGTGATGTTCACTATGTAAGTACAGAGCACCTGGGTGGGGCACCAGTTATCACAGGATGCCTATTTTACTAAATTTTGATGCCTTCTTCTCTGGTCTCTCTAATCAGTGCTAGAAGCATTTACTAGTTATTCTCTGATAACGGTAACTTAAAAAATCTGTATTAATGCTTTTCAGACATTTTCATGGATATACCTCTAATGTCATAGAGTTGGAGTGGATACTGTGAAGCAATGAAATTATGTGCTATAGCTCTAAAATTCAAATAAATGTCATCTTCTACTAAAAAGATAGAAGGTAAAGAAAGAAAAGAAGACAGAAAGAAATGAAAGAAAAGTACCAGTCTTTTAAAATATTTTTTAATTAATTAATTTATTTATTTTAATCAACATTGTGTTGGTTTTGCCGTACATTGACTTGAATCCACTAAAATATTTTTTAAAAGATTTATTTTATTTTACTTTTGGCTGTGCTGGGTCTTAGTTACTGTGGGGAGGCTTTCTCTAGTTGTGGCAAGCTGGGACTACTCTTCATTTGTATTGCGTGGGCTTCTCGTTGTGGTGGCTTCTCATGTTATCAGGCATGGGCTCTAGGTGTGTAGGCTTCAGTAGTTTTGATACCCAGGCTCTAGAGCTCAGGGTCAGTAGTTATGGCGCATGGCTTAGTTGCCCCACAGCATATGGGATCAAAGTGAAAATTGCTCAGCCGTGTTTGACTCTCTGCAACCCATGGACTATACAGTCCATGGAATTCTCCAGATCAGAATACTGGAGTGCGTAGCCTTTCCCTTCTCCAGCGGATCTTCCCAGTCCAGGGATCATACCCAGGTCTCCTGCATTGCAGGCGAATTCTTTACCAGCTGAGCCACTGGGGAAGCCCTGGATTCTTAATCACTGGACCATCAAGGAAGCCTAAGTACCAGTTTTAAAAATCCAAATGCTGGCATGATCTAGAAAATACTTAACTAGTATACTTATTATTATTATAGAATTGGTCATTGGATATTTTGATTTGCATGAATGCTTTATGTCCCTGTTTTTTTTTTAATTGAAAATTCATACACAAATGAAAACAGAAAGGAAAAAAAAACTTGTCAGTACCTATTTTTGTCTCCTATTTTTCCATTCTGTTTTTTGTTTTTTTTTGGCTGCACCATGAGGCTTGTGGGATCTTAGTTCCCTGGCCAGGGATTGAACCTGAACCCCTGCAATGAAAGCATGGATTCTTACTCACTGGACCACCAGGGAAGTCCCACTAAGATCACTGTTGCCCATTCAGATAAAGTATTCAGGTTTTCAGTAACAGCAAAAAAGGAAAAGATATTTTTTATTAACTTGAGGAAATGCTTCTTGTACTGGAACTTAAGAAGCATATGCAGATCACTCTCTGGGTATTGGGGACGTGATGATTACAGCTATAGATGGAATATTTATGTCCCCCACCCATCTCAAATTTATGTGTTAAAAGTCTAACCCCCAATGTGATGATAGAAGATGAGGCCTTTAGGAGGTGATTCGGTTGTGAGGGTGGAGCCCTCATGAATGGGATTGTTGTTCAGTTGCTAAGTCTTGTCGGACTTTTTGCTGCCCCATGGACTGCAGCACGCCAGGCTTCCCTGTCCTTCACTATCTCCTGAAATTTGCTCAAACTCATGTCCATTGAGTTGGTGAGGCCAACCAACTATTTCTTCCTCTGTTGCCCCCTTCTCCTCCTGCTCCCTATCTTTCCCAGCATCAGGGTCTTTTCCGGTGAGTCAGCTCTTTGCATCAGGTGGCCAAAGTATTGGAGCTTCAGCTTCAGCATCAGTCCCTCCAGTGAATTTTCAGGGTTGATTTCCTCCAGGATTGACTGGTTTGATCTCCTTGCAGTCCAAGGGACTCTCAAGAGTCTTCAACACCACAGTTCGAAAGCATCAATTCTTCAGCCCTCAGCCTTCTTTATGGTCCAACTCTCACATCCATACACGACTATTAGAAAAACCATAGCTTTGGTTTTTGTTGTTAAAGTGATGTCTCTGCTTAGTGTCCTTTAAAAGAAATCCCAGAGAGCTCACTTGCCCCTTCAGCCATGTAAGGATACAGGGAAAAGACAGCTGTCTATGAGTCAGGATGGGAGTCATCACTAGACCCAGAATCTGTGGGCGCCCTGACCTTGGACTCCCCAACTTCCAGAACTGTGAGAAATAAACTTCTGTTGTTTATAAGTTCATGGTATTTTGTTACAGCAGCTAAGATGGGCTAAGTCATTTACTCATTCAGCACAGGTGGCAGGAGGTTGGTATCTTCAAGCAGGTAAGCCTGTAGGCCTCCTGATGCTGTAGGACTGATGCTGAAGCTAAAGCTCCAATACTCTGGCCACCTGATGCAAAGAGCTGACTCATTGGAAAAGACCCTGATGCTGGGAAAGATTTGCCTCCTACAAAGCACCATTGTCAACTTTCTGGAAGCCCAGACCTGGCATGAGGTCCAGGTGGTTGCTGGCACCAGACACAGAAAGGAATGTCTCTGGATGTTTGATAACATCTGACTTCAGGAAATACCACTACACTAAGCTTGTAGTAACAAGATTTCATTGCCCTGCTTAAAAAGGATGTGATTCAAACATAGAAAACATATTTACGGTTACCAAAGGGGAAGGGGAGGAGGAGGGATAAATTAGGAGTGGGGATTTGCAAATATATACCACTGTGTATCAAATAAACAATAAGAATCTACTGTAGAGCATAGGGAACTGTATTCAGTATCTTGTAACAACCTATAATGGAAAAGAATCTGAAGAAAACATGTAAAAAAACTGAATCACTTTGCTGTACATCTGAAACTAACATGGCATTGTAAATCTCTGTACTTCAAAAAAAAAAAAAGATGTGCTGAGTGGTTAAGACTCCTCATTTCCACTGCAAGGGGTGAGGGTTCAATCCCTGGTTAGGGAACTAAGATCCTGCATGCCACATGGTGGAGCTAAAAAATTAAAAAAAAAAAAAGAGGAGGTGTGCTTACAAATGACTTCTGTGAGGAGCTGTTCCCTGGGTTTTTTTTTCCACTCGTTGACGGGCTGACAATCTCTTTCTGGTCACCCAAAGGTGGAGGGAAAGCCCATTACTCCCTGCTCTGTTGCAGGAGCTGAGTAAGCATGGGTATTGGTGGTGGCTGGACATAATTTATGATCTCCCCTCTTGACATTCTCAAGAGGGTAACATGCAGAGAAGTAAGGTTTTAATTTGGGGACCCTGAGTCTGGCCAATGTACCCACCCTTGGGACCCAGGAACTTCCAATGTCTCACTCTCTGTGTCCCCCTTCCTGTGTATAGAGAGATGACATTTCAGAGGGTCTGTGCATAGGACAGGACTTTTATGTACATTCTATGCTGACAACACTCTGGCTCAGTTGGTAAAGAATCCACCTGCAAAGCAGGAGACCTGGGTTCAGTCCTTGGGTTGGGAAGATCCCCTGGAGTAGGAAACGGCTACCCACTCCAGTATTCTTGCCTGGAGAATTCTATGGGCAGAGGAGCATGGTGGGCTACAGTCCATGGAATCTCAAAGAGTCAGACACCTCTGAGAGGCTAAAGCACCAATTATCATACACTCTACAAACCTTCTTCATGCAACATGCTTGGAAGATGTGGACTCTTGGGGAGCTAAAAGTCCAGTGGGGGAGTTGATCTCCGAAAGATAGTTTAATGAGAGAAAGTAAGAGATTGCAACCTGTTTGTGGGGATGTAATATACCTTGTTTAACTGGGGAGGTCAAAGAACAAGTTTAGGCAGAGACAAGGCTTGACCCCGATCTCAGATGGTAAGTAAGCATGAAATAGGCAGGGGAGATCCTTAGGAGGAAGGTCACCATAGAACAGTGGTTCTCATCAGGGGGCTAACCTCCCTCCCCAGCCCTCCCCAGACATTAGGCAATGCCTAGAGAGTTGGACTGTGAAGAAAGCTGAGAGCCGAAAAATAGATGCTTTTGAACTGTGGTGTTGGAGAAGACTCTTGAGAGTCCCTTGGACTGCAAGGAGATCCATCTGGTCCATCCTAGAGGAGATCAGTCCTGGGTGTTCATTGGAAGGACTGATGCTGAAGTTGAAACTCCAATACTTGGGCTACCTGATGTGAAGAGTTCACTCATTGGAAAAGACCCTGATGCTGAGAGGGATTGGGGGCAGGAGGAGAAGGGGACGACAGAGGATGAGATGGCTGGATGGCATCACCGACTTGATGGGCATGAGTTTGTGTAGACTTCAGGAGTTGGTGATGGACAGGGAGGCCTCGTGTGCTGCGATTCATGGGGTCGCAAAAAGTCGGACATGAATGAGTGACTGAACTGAACTGAACTGAGAGACATTTTTGGTTGTTGCAACTTGGTGGGGTCGGGGAGGGGCAACTAGTAGGTAGAGGCCAGGGCCGCTACTAACATCTTATAGTGCCAAGACAGCCCCTACATCTGTCTGGCCCCAATTATCAATTGTGCCAAGGCTGAGAAACTCTGCACTAGGGGAAAGGACAAGCATCTTTAAAGGACTTGAAGCATCAGGGAACATAAGCAGGGAGAAAACGGATGCAGGCTTATCTAGAAGTGAGAGAAGTAAGAAGGGATTTCTGATGTGTTTTTCCCAATATCACCACGTAGTTCTCCAATCTTCAGCAGACACTGACTGGGTGTCCTACAAATTTAATTCAGTTCTTACACTGTGTTCCTGGAGACAGTGCCAAATCCCACAAGTTAAGGGCTCAGTCTCATAAGAAACTTCATTCTTTCACACACCCGGCTTCTCACAGCAATCACAAGTCCAGGTTGTCACTTGAGCTTCTCATGAACTGGCTGTAAATTGGAGGTTCCCTGGCCCCTTCCTCACATTTGATTAATTTGCTAGAGTGGCTCACAGGACTCAGAAAACATTTACTGTTTTTACCAGTATATTTATTTTTTATTGAGGGGTAGTTGATTTATAATATTATATACATTTCAGGTGTGGGCTTCCCTAACGACTCGGCAGTAAAGAATCTGCCTGCAGTGCAGGAGCTGCATGAGATGAGGGGTTTGATCCCTGGGTCGGGAAGTTCCCCTGGAGGAGGGCGTAGCACCCCCCTCCAGTATTCTTGCCTGGAGAATCCCATGGACAGAGGAGCCTGGGGGGCTACAGACACGACTAAAGCAACAGAGCATGCATGCACATTTCAGGTGTACAACAGAGAGATTCACATTTCTTAAAGTTTCTGAACATAAATTTTCCTGGTGGTCCAGTGGCTAAGACTCCACAATCCCAATACAGGGGCCCCAGGTTTGATCCCTGGTCAGGGAACTAGATCCCATGTGCCACAACTTAGAGTTTGGAGTTTGCTTGCCCCAACTAAAGAGCTCTCATGCCTCAACAAAGATGGAAGATCCTGTGTGCTGCAACTAAGACCCAGTGCAGCCAAATTAATAAATAAATAAGCAAAAATAAATGTTAAAAAAATCCTCAAAAGGAAAAAAGATACAGATGAACATCCAGGTGAAGAAGAACACAAAGCAAAGTCTGGAACAGTCCCAATCTTGCAACCAGGAAACTCTTCAAATCTCATTGTTCAAGAGTTTTTATAAAGTTTAATTTTCAGCCCCCTTCCACCTCCCTTCCTAGAGGTTGGTGGGTGGGGCTGAAGGTTCCAACCATTTAATTACTTGGTCTTTCAGGCAACCAACCCCACTCCAAAGGCACTCTAGGGTGCCTCCCTAAGTCACCTCATTGGCATAAGCTCAGGTGTACTTAAAACATGCCTCTTCAGTTCAGTTCATTTCAGTTCAGTTGCTCAGTCATGTCTGACTCTTTGCAACCCCATGAATCGCAGCATGCCAGGCCTCCCTGTCCATTACCAACTCCCGGAGTTTACTCAAACTCATGTCCATCGAGTCGGTGATGCCATCCAGCCCTTTCATCCTCTGTCATCCCCTTCTCCTCCAAGAATCCGCCTGTCAGTGCAGGGGACAGTGGTTTGATTTCTGGTCCAGAAAGATTCCACATGCAGACAACTAAGCCTGCTTACCACAACTACTGAAGCCCTCACTCTAGGACCCATGCTCCACAATAAGAGAAGTCACAGCAGGGAGAATCCTACAAACTGCAACTAGAAAAAGCTGGTGCTAAGCCCACATACAGCAGGGAACACCCAGCACAGCCAAAAGTAAAGTAATTAATTAATTTAAAAAAAAGAATATTGAACATTAACCTGGGGCATTAAGAAGCACCAAATGAATTATTAAAAAATTAATATATGCTCTTTAATAGACAATGCTAAAGGAGTGTTTGAATAATCTCATGATTGGGATTAAATGCTGTTTGTATCTTTCCTAAGCATCACATAGTAGACACATATAGAGACATTGTATTTTGTCACAAATGTTATTTTTATAATAAAATATTGTTCATTTTAATTTAATCAAGAAAAGTTAATCATAAGATGAAAATCACAAAAGAACTATGAGAAAATGTGTGTGATTATTTTATCAGATCCTTGGGAAGAGGAAAGTCTTTTTGAACTTAACAGCAAGAAGAAAACCTGTAAAGGAGAATGCCCTTGGGTTTTAGTACATAAAAATTCAAAACAGTGCTTAGAAAAATTACAAAGAAACAAGGAGAACCCTGGTAAACATAAAAATAATGGAAGAAATTGAGGAGAAAATGGTTGATTTTACTACACTATTCTTCAAATATCTGTGAATCAACTATGTGTTCAAAAAATGAAGAGGCAGAAGGTACTGTGGGAAAAACACTTTAATATCAAAAATAATCTTGCAATTCAATCAGAAAACCTCAATAATACCCGCATATGAAAAATCAGCCAAAGGATATAGATTCGTGGTGTGTACCTAAATAGGTAGCAAGCATAATAAAACAGTTTAACCCTTCAATGAAACTTCCTGCATTAACCAGACATCCTTAGGAGATAACATTCCCTCTTAATCTTATCATGGGTCATAAATCCTTAGGAGATAACCTTCTTTCTTAATCTTGTAAGGGGCCATGGGACCCATGACCCACTGCTTCCTTTGTGTGTGTATAGACCTGGATTGTGTAAACTGTCAATAACATGTCATTTCCTGTATGGCCCTCTGTCTCAAAAACCTACCTATCTATGCTCTGACCTTTAATGGGTGGAACAGTCCTTAGAGCTTTTTGAAAGGCTGTCTCTCAGATTTATAAACCTCTGGTTAGCTCAAATAAAATCTTCCATTTCTTTCTTAGATGAACTGATTAATTTTTGTTGACAAGCTTAAGCAGTCAAGGGCAGCATTGGTGAAACCAAGCAGGTTTCACTGTGGGGCTTCCAGGCATGGAGGCCTTTTTCTTTTGTCCCCTGTATCTTGAAGGCAAGACTCCCACCTCTGTGACCTTCCCTTGGTTCCAAAGGGCAGATTCCAACAGTTGCTAATTAAAGGAGCAGCCAAGAAACTACCTGAGGCAAGATTAAAGGGACCAGAGAAGCTTATCAAGATGAGGAGACTGGGACTTTCCTGGTGACACAGTGGAGAAGAATCCCCCAATGTAGGGGGCAAGGGTTGGATCCCTGGTCTGGGAGGATTCCACATGCAGTGGAGCAACCAAGCCCAGACACCGCAACTACTACAGCCCGAAAGTTCTAGGGCCAGCAAGCCACAAGTCCAGAGCCTGTATGCCCCAACTACTGAAGCCCGTGTGCCTAGAGCCTGTGTTCAGCAACAAGAGAAGCCCACGGAGTGCAGAGAGGAGTAGCATCCACTCGCCACAACAAGAGAAAGCCCAGTGCAGAAAAAGAGAAAGCCACGAAGACCCAGTGCAGCCAAAAATAAATAAATATATAATTAAAAAAAAAAAAAGATTAGGAGTCTGATCACCTGCGACCCTGCACACCCTCTAATCTTATCAGCAACCCCCCTCATGAACCATTGCCGTAAAACTCTCCACCAAAGTCCCCTGAGTTGGAACGCATAGTTTTTAAGGACAGGAGCCCACTGTGCCCCTCTTTGCCTGGTAAAGCAATAAAGCTATCTATTGAGGAGTCAGACGCCAGTTAGAAAAGAATTTCTAGACATGGAGTATTGCAGAAAGGAGTGAGTTTATTAAGAACAAAGAGCAGAGATAACATGGGCGCTTCCAGGGCAGTGGGCCAACAACTCCTGACAGGCCAGGGAGAGTCGACAGTTTTTGTGGGTTAGTAGCCAGTTTTCAGAGCCTCAAGACAAAGAACACTCCTGCTGGAAGATTGGCATTAGATGATTGGTTAGGATGCTATTATAGGGTGAGGACCAAGGTGGCATTTTTACCTAATTTGGAGTCAGGAAGCCTGTTCCTGATGATCAGGGGGGCTTTTGGCAACAGTTACAATGGGGCTCGGGCAGCTTCAGAGGTGACCTTTGTCCTGGGCTCTGCTCCTGTGGCCTTGGTGCAAGGCCTAATACCTTTGGCCCTAGAGCAGGACTCAACACTATCCTTTCCTACTTCATCCAAACCACTGTCTCCAAGATTCGATTTGGCAGCAGTGTTCAGAGAAGCTGAGTTTCCAGCATCACTGGTGGTGAACAGTGGGCAGGCCACTGGCTCTGTCAACAGCGTGATGCACCAGGGCTGGGAGTGACCAAGCAGGAGAGACACAGGGATGAAACAGGACTAGAGTTGGTGCAGTTGACTTCCATGCTGCATGTGGAAGCCGGCTTGCATGTGACACATCCACCCACCTCCTCTGAGAACTCCCAGAAACACACAAGAGGGAAACGTCATGCCATTTGATGGATAGTACTAGTGATGCCTAAACCTTAGCTCTCTGTGCACCGAGACTGAACAGAAATACACAGACAGAGATGTGGAGGAAAAATAAACAGTTGCATTCTTTCTTTGCCAGGCAAAGAGGGAACAAAGTAGGCTAGAGCCTCAAACACGGTGCTCCCCTCTCTGAGAAATAGGGAGAGGTCTTACAGTCAGCTGCTCGTGGTCAGGGAAGTACTTTAAGTATCAAGGCAGGAACAATCTTGCATTCTTCTTTCTTCTGCAAAATTTCAAAACGGTGTCTTGCTGACAAGATTAGGGTATGTGCAGGGTCTAAGATCGGCGCTAGTGGTAAAGAACCCACCTGGCAATGTAGCAGACCCGGGTTGGAACCCTGGGTCAGGAAGATCCCCTGGAGAAGGAAATAGCAACCCACTCCAGTCTTCTTGCCTGGAGAGTCCCATGGTCAGAGGAGGCTGGCAGGCCGCAGTCCACAGGGTTGCAAAGAGTTGGACATGACAGAGCATGCATGCACGCAAGGGTCTCAGGTGGGGTCCTAATCTTGAGGAGCTTTTCTGTCCTTGCCTCAAGTGGTTTTGCGGCAGCTCTTCCCATGATTAGCAACTCTTCAAATCTGCCCTTTGGAGCTCAGAGAAGGTCATGGAGGCTGGACTCTTGCATATAAGAAATGGGGGACAAAAAGGCCTCCATGCCCAGGAGCCTCACAGGGCCCTGCTTGGTTTCATTAGCCACCCATTGGATGGAGGACAGGCTGAAGGTGGACCCTGCCTGCCAATCCTATTTTAGCCCAATGTTACTTGAATCCTCATGTGATGATTAACCCCTACCTCTGAAATAGAGGGCCCGGAGTTTTCTCCTCATTGTGGTTAATAAATCGCTAGCCGAATGGTACCAGAGTGATCTGATGACCCTCCTGGACCTTGGGTTACACCAAAGAAAGAGAAAATATTTGACGTTACTGAGATTTTAACCCCGTTCGTCCCTGACATGAGACAGTGGCTGTGGGGAGACTACTGTTGAGGCAGGGACGTTTAGCTTGAAAGATTTTATTTTTAGGAAAAGGTAGAGGAGGCAAAGTTTATTTACAACGATCTTTTCCATTTGGACAGATGGAAAGCAAGCAAACTGGCTTTGAAACAGAACAAGATAACTGCTCGTGTAGTGAAAGAGTTCAGGGGTGTCTGGATTAGGCGACTCAGATGGGACATCAGGTTTCTCTCTCACGCTCCCCAGCTGCTGAGGGAGCTGAGAAGAAACCCAGCTGCTTTCTTCATGTTAATTCCATGCTTGGCTTTGAGGCCAGGCATACGAGGATGTAAAGCAGCCTTGGGTTGCAGGTTGGGAGACGGCAGTTCCCTTGACTGCTTAGCTACTATTTGGCCCATTTTTAGTATTCCATATCATTTTAATTCATTTTACAAAATAGAGCTCCATTATACTGGGGACGCCAGAGGATGAGATGGCTGGATGGCATCACTGACTCGATGGACATGAGTTTGAGTAAACTCCGGGAGTTGGTGATGGATAGGGAGGCCTGGCATGCTGCGATTCATGGGGTTGCAAAGAGTTGGACACGACTGAGCGACTGAACTGACTGACTGACACTGCCCTTTTAACCTTTTAGTCTGTGATGACAGACAAATGAAAGGCGAGGGTGCCCTTCCACCCCTACTTCAGGAGGGACATGTGAGTCTTCCTCTTATCATGCGAGAAGCCCTTTCGGGTGAACCCTGAATTTCTACCCCCGCTTCAGGGGATGCAGCTGATCCTAAAATAGTTTTGGAGGGCAGAGAAAATCTCTACTCCTTGGAAACTTTAAAGGCACACAACCAGAAATGGCCCTCAAAGGCAATGAACAAACAAAGAATATAATCCCCAAACCAAGCCTGGCATAATGAAAAGTGGCCCTGGGAGAGAGAGGCCATTGAGTTCAATGTAAATTCCTTTGCATATTTACTCTGTGATATTGAAGAAATCTTCAAATTGTATTCTACTCCTTCACAAAGGAGAGAGAATTGGACTCATTTGAGTGTTTTCTACTGCTCTTTCTGTGTATTCAGTCCTCATAAAAATTCCATGAGGTGGGTTCTTAATTCCCCTTGTCAATGAAAAAAAAATTAACCAGTAGATCTAAGGAAGAAATGAAAAAAATTTTTTTAAGAAGTAGAAAATTTCAGGACTTCCCTAGCAGTCTGGTGGTTAAGACTCCATGCTTCCACTGCAGGTGGCCTGGGTTCAATCCCTGGTCAGGAAACTAAGATCCCACATGCTGAACAATGGGGCCAAAGAAAGAGAGAAACAGAAATTTTAATTTAAGGCAAACTGAGGATTATAACACAGGAACAGCCTCTCAGAAATTTCCAAGGACTGTTCTGCCCATTGAGATCAAAGCACAGTTATGCAGGTCTTTGATAAATGATGTAGATAGCTTGTGCAATTCAGCTCTGCAAGTACAAAGTGGTGGGTCATTGTGACCCTTCACAAAATCAAGAACGTGTGTCATCTTTTAAGGAGTTGTCTTATTGGTGCTTGGAGAATGCTGTTCTTTGTGGCTGAGCAGGTTTCTGCCAATGGGGAGGTTTGGTCCATGCATAATGCAGGTACACAATGCACAGTGCGGGGAGAGGGGAGACCAAAGGGCAGAGCAGATGTTTTACATTTTCTTGTCTTGCAATAAAATATAAATTTTATTCCATATCCTACTTTATAAAAGAGGAAACAGAGGTGTAGAGAGGTATCTTGCCTGGGATTTGTACTCAGTTCTGTTCTGCTCCTGGGAGGGCGAGTGTGGATTCCTTCTGAGATCTAAGATTTCAGAAAAGCTCTACAAAGCTGCTGCCACTGAAAAGAACAAAATTGCACCTCTTTGGTTCAGAATCCATCAGCTCAATCATTTTTTGTTGACTTCTGGTTTTTCTTTTTTAATTTAAGGAGACACTCTCCATGTTTACAACTTCCCTGGTGGCTCAGATGGTAAAGCATCTGCCTACAATGCAGGAGACCCAGGTTCAGTCCCTGGGTTGGGAAGATCTCCTGGAGAAGGGAATGGCAACCCACTCCAGTATGCCTGCCTGGAGAATCCCATGGACGGAGGAGCCTGATAGGCTACAGTCCATGGGGTTGCAAAGAGTCAGACACGATTGAGCGACTTCATTTCTTTCTTTCTCCATGTTCACAAATAGATGCTCAAGACAGTCAACTGCAGAAAGAAATTGGAGCCACAGTGAGGAGTGAGTTGACCGTGAAAGGGGCTGAGGGTGTTTGCAGACAGTGTTTCCAATGAGAGACTCTTTGCTAGGGAAGTCAGACAAAAATTCTGTGACCAAAGCTTCAACTCTTAGCTGCTTCTAGCAGCTGTTTTCTCTGCCTTCTTTTATGCCTCTAAACTTTTGTATTTGCTTTCTTATTTTCTCCTACAACTTTTTTAAAAATGTAGATTATATATCCTTATTGTTCTATCTTTAACTTTTTTTAAAAAACAGCTTTACCTTTTCATCTTTAATTTTTCATAGGGTGTTTTTTTTTTCTTTTTAAGCTTTGAATGTCTGATTATTATAACTTTGCATTGATTTCCCTTCTTTTATTTCAAGTCATGTCTATTTTTGTCTTTTTAGAAATCTCAGCCTTGTTTTATTGAAATCTTCATGAAAGAATCATTGTATCTTAAGTATCTAGTCTTTTCATTTTCTTCCACATCACATTTTAGCATTTTATTATTCACCTGGAAATTTTACCAGATATATTTAAATGCAGATGTGTATGAACAAAAAGTAAAAGTTCTCCTTTCCTAATGCATTCTTTAGAGATAACTCCTAGGCTTCCTAGGTAGCACTTGTGATAAAGAACATGCCTGCCACTGCAGAAGATGTAAAAGAAGCCGGTTCAATCCCTGGGTCTGGAAGATCCCCTGGAGGAGGGCATGGCAACCCACTCTGGTATTCTTGACAGAGGAACCTGATGGGCTACAGTCCAAAGGGTCACAAAGAGTTGGACATGACTGAAGCAACTCAGCATGCATTAGTTACTCAAGGGTAACTCCTAGAGGTAACTGCTGTTAATGGTTAGGTGTCTGCCCTATTCAGGTGTTTTGTTTGTTTGTTTTCTGTAAACTGATATATTTATAAACATGTTACCACTCACATTCATTTCTTTGTTAGAAATGAGATCACACTATCCTGAACATTATGCATCTTGCCTCTCTGTTTTCTTTTTTTGCTGTTGTTTTTTACATGTCATGACTGTTCTCACTTTCAACTTTATTTATTTTATTTTTTCTTTCTGCACTTAAATGGAATAAAAATCAGAACCTTCATGTTTTATTCCATGTATTATACTTTGATTATTTACATAGAGGGAAGATAATCTGCTGTATCAACTGACGAGTTTTTCCCCTTGTGGTTTCTCTTTACCCAATGAACCTCTTCCATTTGGACAACTGGAAATGAATCATCTATTGCCTGAAGGGAGAGTGTTGCAACAGAAGGGCTTTTGAGCTTCTAAAGTTGAGGTCATGGTCTATGCCCTAGATTTAGAAGACTGTAGAGGAGATAAAAATTCCCTGGACTAGGGGAGAGTGAAGGGTGGAAGAGAATGTAAGAATGAGATAGAGGTGGGAAGGGAAAATTAATAGGACTCTGTTATAGATCAAATGTTTGCATCTCCCCAGACTCCTGTGTTGAATGCCTAACCTCCAGTGTGGCTTTATTTGGAATAAGGAAGCAATTAAGGTCGCAAGGAGTCAGACATGATTTAGGGACCCAACAACAACAAAGGTTAAATGAGGTCATAAGGGTGGAGCACTGGCCCAATAGGATTAGTGTCTTTATAAGAAGAGAGCTGCTGCTCCCTGACCCCTCCATGTGCATGTACCAGGGAAAGGCCATGTGAGGACACAGAGAGAAGGGGCTTGTCCGCAAGCCAGGAAGAGAGATATTGGGCCCACCGGACCTTGATCCTAGACTTTCCAGCCTCCAGAACTTCGAGAAGACAAATTTCTATTGTTTAAGTTATATCTTGTTATGATAGCCCACATAAACTCTAGGACAGATTTGGGGATGTCTCTGTCACGTCCAGGAGGCCTTGGGGAGGAGGTAGGCCTTCATTTATTCATTCAACAAATCTCTTTAAAAAAAAAATTGTGGGCTTTACTAGTGACTCAGTGGTAAAGAATCCGCCTGCCAATGCAGGAGACACAAGTTCAATCCCTGGTCCCAGAAGATCCCACATGCCGTGGAGCAACAAAGCCCTTGCACCACAACTATTGAGCCTGTGCTCTAGAGCCTGGGAACCACAGCTACTGAAGCTTGGGAGCCTTGGAGGCTGTGCTCTGGAACAAGAGAAGCCACGGCCATGAGAAGCCCAAGCACTGCAACTAGAGAGTAGTCCCTGCTCACTGGAATGAGAAAAAGCCAGCATGCAGCTACAAAGACCAAGCACAGCCAAAATAAATAAATAAATACATTATTTTAAAAAATTGTTTTCTTAGCTGCACTGGGTCTTAGTTGCAGCATTCAAGCTCTTAGTTGTGGCATGTGGGATCTAATACTCTAACCAGGGATCAAACCTGCATTGTGAGCATGGAGCATGGAGTCTTCCGTGCTCACTGGGCTTCCAGGGAAGTCCCATTCAACAAATCTTAATGAGAAGCAATCTGGGAGCCAAGGGTATAACTGTGAGCCAAGAGACCCAGCTCCTGCTTGCATTATATGACACTATGCCTCCACAGTGTAACAGCCAGAACCTAGGAATTGTTTGATGGTGGCAAAGCAGAAAGGACGTAAGACTCTCCACACACTTCCTGTTGCCTTCGAGTGGACTGGAGAGCCCCTGAAATGAAAGTAGGAGGTAGTAGTTAAGTGAAAATGGAAAGAAAAAGAAAAAGGAGAAAGAATAGTCAGTGCCAGATGGTCCCCTGTTTGTTTTTACTGATTTTCTTCACACAGTGATTGATAGACTCATAGATTCAGAGACCAGTTCATCCAGGGCGTCTCAAACTTCTTTGTGCATCAGAATTTTCCAGATGGTTTGTTGCGGCATGAAATTTCTGGCCCCTTCTTCCAGAATTTCTGATATACTAGCAGGTCTGGGTAGGGCCCCAAAATTTGTATCTCTGTAGGTGATGCCAAAGCCCTTGTCCACAGAGTGTGTAGCTCTAATCTAATCTAATAAAAAAATTTTTTTTTGGCCAGGCCTTGTAACATGTAGGATCTTAGTTCCTTGATCAGGGATTGAACCCACGCCCCCTGTAGTGGAAGCACAGAGTCCTAAACACTGCACCACCAGGAAAATCCCCTAATGTAACATTTTGAAAAATGGCACCCCCAGATGTAAATGATTCTCCTAAGGTTATACAGTAAGTCAGTAGAGAAGATGGCCTCAAGGATCTGTATTGGCTTTGTGAAATAAAATGCACATTTTGTGACATGACAAGAAAAATTAAACATAAATTTTCCCCACCGTTTGGCCTCTTCTCTTCCCTGGTGACTGAGATGGTAAGAATCTACCTGCAATACGGGAGACCTGGGTTTAATTCCTGGGTTGGGAAGATCCCCTGGAGAAGGAAATGGTAAACTATTCCAGTATACTTGCCTGGAGAATTCCACGGACACAGGAGTCTGGTGTGCTGCAGTCCATGGGGTCACAAAGAGTCGGACACAACTGATCAGCTTTCACTCACTTACCCCTACTGTACATTGTGTATCTGCATTTTGTGTCTGGGCAGCAGAAATACCCGATCAACCATAAAGAGCAGCATTCTCCTAGAACCAACCAGACAGCTCCTTAAATGGATAACATTCCTTCACGATCTTGTAAGAGGTTATGATGCTTAGATATGGATTGTATAAACTGTCCATAATATGCCATTTAATGTACAGCCTTTTGTCTCAGAAACCCTTTTATAACTGTGCTTTGACTTCAAACAGGTGGAAGAGTTCTTGGAGCTTTCTGTGATGTTGTTCCCAGGTTTCTAATCCTCAATTTGACTGGAATAAAAATTTCCATTTCTTCTTAGATCAATTGATTCACTTTTTGTCAACAACACTTACATTAAATTGGTGCAAAAGTAATTTTGGTCTTGCCTTGTTGAGTTTTGCCTTTTGATATTAGAATACATTCTTAAATAAATGTGGTTATGTTACACAGCATTTTAACATGCTTTTCTTGCTTTATGCTTTTTGCTAATGAATTATTACTTGCTGTTTATTTTATATGTATTTTAGACTATGGAAATGATGTTAAGCGAAAAGCAAATTTGAGGGATTTTCCTATTTGAGTTCAAAATGTGTCATAAAGCAGTGGAGACAACGTCCAATATCAACAATGCATTTGGCCTAAGAACTGCTAATGAGTATACAATGCAGTGGTGGTTCAAGGAGTTTTGCAAAGGAGATGAGAGCCTGGAAGATAAGAAACACAGTGGGTGGCCGTCAGAAGTTGATAACAACCAACTGAGAGGATCATTGAACTGACAACTGATCAACTGACAGGATCACTGAAGCTGATCCTCTTACAACGAAATGAGAAGTTGCCTGAGAACGCGAAGTCGACCATTCTATGGTCATTTGGCATCTGAAACAAATTGGAAAGGTGAAACAGCTCAATAAGTGGGTGCCTCATGAGCTGATCAAAAAAAATCGTCATTCCAAAGTGTCATCTTCTCTTATTCTCCGCAACAACAAACAATTTCTTGATCGGATTGTGACGTGTGATGAAAAGTGGATTTTATATGACAACCAGTGACAAGCAGCTCAGTGGCTGGACTGAGGAGAAGCTCCAAAGGACTTCCCAAAGCCAAACTTGCACCAAATCAAGGTCATGGTCACTGTTTGGTGGTCTGCTGCTGGTCTGATCCACGACAGCTTTCTGAATCCAGGCGAAACCATTACAGCTGAGAAATATGCTTAGCAAATCAATGAGATGTACAGAAAACTACAATGCCTGAAGCCAGCATTGGTCAACAGAAAGGGCCCAATTATCCACAACAACGGCACATCGAACAACCAATGCATCAAAAGTTGAACGAATTGGGTTACAAAGTTTTGCCTCATCTGGCATATTCACCTGACCTCTCACCAACTGACCACCACTTCTTCAAGCATCTTGACAACTTTTTGCAGGGAAAATGCTTCCACAACTAGCAGGACACGGAAAATGCTATTCAAGAGTTTGTCGAATTCCAAAACAAGGATTTTTATGCTACAGGAATAAATAAACTTATTTCTCATTGGCAATGTGAAATCAACAATGTGTTGATTGTAAAGGTTTCTATTTTGATTAATAAAGATGTGTTTGAGCCTAGTTATACTGATTTAAAATTCAGGGTCCTAAACTGTAATTACGTTTGCACCAGCCTAATACCATACTCTCATACCTGGATCAACCCCGCTGACCCCTCAGGGGTCAGGGCAGATGGGAGGCTGTGAATGGCTGGGCCTGGGGCCCCGGTCACCCCTTCAGTGAAGGGTAGTGTGAGTTCCATCAGAACAACACATTCTTGGCAATTCCCTGGTGGTCAACTGGTTAGGACTTCTTGCTTTCACTGCTGAGGGCATAGGTTCAATCCCTTGGGTAACTAAGATCCCACAAGCCATGCAGAGGGGCCAAAAAAAAAAAAAAATCACATTTGTTTTTTAAGACTACAATTTTTTTTTGCTCGTATATTTATTTATGGCTGCCAATGGGCTTTGTCTCTCTGCATCAAGCCATGGCTTCTCTTGTTGCAGTGCTCAGGCCCTAGAACATATAGACTTAATTGTCCCTTGGCATATGGGATCTTCCTGGGCCAGGGATCGAACCTGTGTCCCCTGCATTGGCAGGCAGATTCTTAACTATGGACCACCAGGTTAAGCCTGAAGTGCATGTTCTTAAAATGAAGGAAATTTGTTCCCCAGATGGAAGTAAGGTAAGGCTTTTGGTAAGGCCTGAAACAATATGTTCTGTAGACCATAAACTACTGGGCAGGGTGCAATGAGCTACTGAGATAAAGCCTCATCGTATGTAAGAGCCAGGCTCTGGAGGGATGCTGTGGAAGATGTGTGGGAGAGGCAGTCTAATCCTTGATCCCAGTACCTAACAGCATAAGGCTCTGCATAGTGCCTGGCTCGGAGAAGGCAATGGCACCCCACTCCAGTACTCTTGCCTGGAAAATTCCATGGACGGAGGAGCCTGGTAGGCTGCAGTCCATGGGGTTGCTAAGAGTCAGACATGACTGAGCGACTTCACTTTCATGCATTGGAGAAGGAAATGGCAACCCACTCCAATGTTCCTGCCTGGAGAATCCCAGGGACAGGGGAGCCTGGTGGGCTGCCGTTTATGGGGTCGCACAGAGTCGGACATGACTGCGATTTAGCAGCAGCAGCACTGAAAGGCAAAGATGAATTTGTCGTCTGGGAAACTCTGGTTGGGCTCAGGGCTCTAGGGCTCAGCCAGGGATTATTTGTCTGTTTTTTTCTTTTTAAGCTGATGATCTTGAGGGTTTTCAGGGATGGGTCTTTTCATTCCTACTAGTTACCTTTAACTCTCAGCCTCATCCTGGGGAAGGGGTGCATGAGTGGGCCACAGGAACTGGGAGGCATAGGTTGACCCTGGGACCAGGACTCGGTGCCCATCCAACAAGGACTGTGGTGGGTCCAGGCGGCACCACGGCCCTCCTCACTCTCTTTGGCTTAGTGGCTGCCACCATGGCCCCCATGACTCTGGTTTCTGGGCAGCAAGGGCTGGGGTGGGGCCCAGGGAGTCATAAGAATCTTCTGCAGGGATGTTCCCTTTTGGGTTGGAAGGGTGGGTGAGACTAAAAATACCACCTATGTGACATATTTACTCTGTTCTTGTTAATACCCCAGAGAGATTGCCAAGAGTCACTACGCCAAGCCTGTGATTAAACCATAATAACCACTTTCATGTTTATAAATTTTGTCCTTGATATCAAAGAGGAGTATTTTTAGGCTAGAACTTGGAACTAACACATCCCAAATGCAGGAGTGTAGATTCAAGCATGCATGCATGCTCAGTTGCTTCAGGCGTGTTCAACTCTTTGCAATCCCATGGCCACAGCCCGCTAGGCTCCTCTGTCCATAAAATTTTCCTGGCAAGAATACTGGAGTGGGTTGCCATGCTCTCCTCCAGGGGATCTTTCCAACCCAGGAATCAAGCCCACATCTCCTGCATCTTCTGCATTGCAGGTGGATTCTCTATCACTGAGCCACTGGGAAAGCCCAGATTTAAGCATCTCTCCTTAAGATTTATCTCCCAGGGCCCAGCAAGTCCAGAGGGATCTGTCCACAGGTGTCAAATTGGGATTCTCGAGGTACAGAAGGTAATACATCCCTTTATCTCAGGGCATCTCATCAAATGTGGAAGCTTCATGAATATCTATGCTCTTCTATTGAACTCCCTTTCCAATTTCACAGGGCTACTTATTCATTCGTTTATTCATCTGTTCGTTAACTAAGTCATTCGACATACATTTATGGAGTACTCACTATGTGTCAGGCACTGACAATAATTAGTCTGTGAATGAACAGACCAGTCTCCTACTTTCATGGAGTTTACATTCTAGTGGACATGGTGGCTGCTGATTGGGGAACAATGCAGTAAATTAACTATTTTATTTATGTATTCAATATTAGGTAACTTGTAGGAAATATACAGGGAGAAATGATATATAGTTCCCTAGGGTGACAGGGAACTTTGGATGATGAAGTCAAGGAATTTGTGAGCTGAGAAGGAGCCAGGTATAGGAAAAGCCAAGTCTCTGACCCAAATCCCCCACTGGTCCCCCTCCCTCCTGACTCTTCTTCCTGTGCCTATTTCCAGTGCTTTTGGAAACTGTTTTAACTGACACTTGATTCTTCTTCCAGGATATTGATTCCCCCTGCCACTCTTGCAAATAGTTCAGTTCAGTTCAGTTGCTCAGTCGTGTCCGACTCTTTGCGGCCCCATGAACTGCAGCACGCCAGGCCTCCCTGTCCATCACCAACTCCCAGAGCCTACCCAAACTCATGCCCATTGAGTCGGTGATGCCATCCAACCATCTCATCCTCTGTCGTCCCCTTCTCCTTCTGCCCTCAATCTTTCCCAGCATCAGGGTCTTTTCAAATGAGTCAGCTCTTTGCATCAGGTGGCCAAAGTATTGGAGTCTCAGCTTCAGTGTAGTAGTTGCTCATTTTCCATGCCCCATTGATTCCGGGTCAGAAGCAGGGTGTTGGAGTCCTTATTCCTAGTGCTCTTTCCACTCGCACATCAATGTCCCCAGTCCTTTGAGATTCCTGCCATCTGATTACCCCACTTCCTCCCTCTCATTGCCGTCATTCACTCATACCCCACCTTCCACTCATTGGAGACTTTAGGACTTGGTTCACTGTCTTCTTTTTCAAGCCAAATACTGACCATCAGCTGCACTGTTTGCCTGATGCTTAGAACCTTAGACATTCTTTGACTTTAATCCTTTTGACTTTCACCTTCAACCCACTTCAGCCACTTGGACTCGTGTGGGCTCCCCCTTAACAATCTTAAAATTCTGGGACTTCCCTGGTAGTCCAGGGGTTAATACTCCATGCTTCCACTGCAGAGGACTCAGGTTCAATTCCTGGTCAGGCAAGTTCTGCATTTTGCCCAGTGTGGCCAAAAAGAAAAGTCTTAAAGCTCTATGTCTCACTCTAAACAGGGCAAAGCCAGATTTCCTCAAGACTGTTTCTCAGCTTGGTTTCACAGGTTAAAAAAACAAATGACTATTCCTTCTGGAGAGAGCCATGGAAAATGCTCCTAGTCCTTCCTGAAAGGGTCTTGAGACAGTGGCAGAGGGGCGAGGTACCTCACATAATATACAAGAAGACTTTCTAAAAATCACCTCTGTTCACCTCTCCCCACATCTTACAGCAGTTCCTTATCTCCTTCCTTTTGTTCAACCCCCAGTCCACTTAGTTCTCCTGTCTCATTCTTTCCTCTCCTTGCCCCCTCTTCCCAACTCCTCCTTAACTCAGATCTATGTCTTTTTTTTTTAAATTGAGGTATAGTGGATTTACAATATGGCATTAGTCTCAGGTGAACACCAAAGTGAACCAGTTGTACATATATCCACTCTTTTATAGATTCTTTCCCCATCTAGGCCATTGCAGAGTATTGAGTAGAGCTCCCTGTGCCATACAGTAGGTCCTTACTGTGTGCGCAGTCCCTCAGTCGTGTCCGACTCTTTGCAACCCCATGAATTGTAGCCCCAGCATCTTCTGTCCATGGAATTTTCCAGGCAAGAATACTGGAGTGGGTTGCCAGTTTCTCCTCAAGGGCTCTCCTTAACCCAGGGATCGAACCTGCATCTCTTGCATCTCCTGCCTTGGCAGACAGATTCTTTACCACTGCGCCACCTGGGAAGCCCCAGGTCCTTCATAGTTATCTATTTTATATATAGTAGTGTATATATGTCAATCCCAACCTCCCAAGTTATCCGTCCCTGTCTCTTTCCCCCCTGGTAACCATAAGCTAGTTTTCTTCATCTGTACTCTTATTTCTGTTTTGTAAAGAAGTTCATTTGTACCATGTTTTAAATTCCACATGTAAGCAACATCATGTGATATTTGCCTGTATCTTTTTAAAATGCCCTTCTGTAGGATTCTTCGTGTGTTCTGCATCTTCATCCGTTGCCTCATCAGCAGATCAAGCAATCAAAGAACCCTCCTCTCCTTGGGAAATGGATGTACGTGTGGGTGGGAAATTATAAGCATTCATCATATGATTTGTCTTCATCACACCCCTCGGGCTCCATCATCTCCCATCTGTGCAGGGCTTTGGTTTCCATCCCTCCCACAACACCTATTCTTTCAACTTGGAGTGACTTCCAGAGCTCCATTCTCTCCAATCCCCTGGCCCCTGTCTGAAGTCTCTTTATCCCTTCACAGCTGTGACCCATCTCAGCGGTGGTCCTCGGAAAGATTATTTCCCTTGTACTTATCCATGTCTGTCTTTTTATCATACCTGTCAAGCCAAATTCAATCCGAATTCCTCAGTGGGACATCTCTGCATCTACCCCTGGAGAAAAATCACACGACTTGAACACTGGTGCCTTGCAAATCCATGGCAACAGATGCTGGTCCCCCAGAGCTGCTCATAAATCCTTTCACTTGTCTGCAACTAATTTCTTCTCTGGTTTCCCTCAACCTGCATCCAGTGGGCCTGAAGCCAAGTCATGTTTGGACTTTGCAGTTAGAAGAACAAACAATTTCTCGCCTGTCTAATTGGAGTGTTTATTGAATTTGAATTGGGTTTCTTCCACTTGAAATCAAAAGACTCCAGACGAATAGAATGAATGACCCAAGCTAAGAGAAGATGCTGGGAGAAAGGATATCCATTCTGAATGGATATTATGTTGGGAGTAGCTATTGGTTCACCATGGTGTCTAGTCCCTGAAATTCTAAGGACAAGTCTGGTTGTTGGGGAAGCACAAGAGATCTCATAGAGAATATTCTGGAAGACAATTGACAACAGCATCTCTGCCCTCTTCCTGTCTTTGCTCCAAATCCTCCTTAGAAAAGCAGAACTGCCTGAGGTTTTAAATGGACAATCAGACACTGCTAACAGCTGCAGCCCAAGAACTTCGGTTCCTGGCAAAAGGATCCCAACACAAAAGTATTTCTTTGTGGAAAATTACGCATTCATTGGGCTCATTTGAAACAAAATATGATTTGCATCTTAACTTCCTGTAACAAGCTCCAGTTCTTCTGTAGATTTCATAATGTCTGATTTCGTTGGACCAGATTGGTGGGGCACATGCTTTACCAAACAGTTTAAATTCAAGCCCAGGTTTTTCTTATTTTAAATAGCAACAGCTGCTAAGCATGATAATTATTGTATTTCATCAAAATAAACTCACTAAGTTGCTTCTGACTGTTCCTTGGAGCTGCTCTGCTGGGGGCTGGGGGCCGCTCAGGGCTGTCAAAGAAGGTGAACAGACTGGATCTGAAAAACACAGGAGATGAGGTCTCAGGCTGGGAGAGGGGGACATGGAGGAAATGGATGGACAATTCCAGAGACAGAAAAAGGAAAAGACAGTCTCTAGCTGGAGGCAGAGCCAGTTAGAGTCTTCCCTCTCAGTATCTGGTTGGGCTTTCTCTCTGCAAGGTTCAACAATTCCACGTTTCTAAAAGATTGAAAGCATATGGGAAGGAAGGAAGGAAGCAAACATCAGGGCACTGTCATGGGAGCTTTATGTATTTATAAGGCAGCAAGCATGATCTCTCTGAAAGAGAATTCAGACCATGTCATTCTCTTGCTTGAAACTCACCCCCAGTGGCATCTTCATCTAGCAGTCTCCACCCGGGTTGGTTTTCCTGGTGGCTCAGTGGTAAAGAATTCGCCTGGAGATGTGGGTACAATCCCTGGGTCAGAAAGATCCCCTGGAGAAGGAAATGGCCACCCATTCCAGTATTCTTGCCTGGAAAATTCCATGGACAGAGGAGCCTGGCAGGCTATAGTCCTTGGGATATTAAAAGAATCTGACACAACTTAGCTACTAAACAGCAACGGCCCCACCTTGGCTGCCCATGAGAATCACTGGGGAGCTTAAAAAAAAAACCACTGCCCAGGCTGCACCCCAAACAAATCATATCAGAATTAGTGGGGTGGGACTCAGACATCAGCTTTGTTTTAAACTTCATAGGTTGTTCTGTCACTGAGACCAAGCTTGGTCTGCTCACCACATGACAGGCCAATAAATCAGAGAGACGAGGTGTTGAGGCAAGGAATATGACTTTGTTTTGCAAGCCAACTGACTGAGAAGATGGCAGACTGGTGTTTCAAAATATCTAATTGTCAGGGTTTGACTGACAGGTTCTTTCATAGGACAAAGAGGGAGAGGAGTCAAGAAAGTAAAATCCAGTATCTCGCAAATATCTCCTGGAATGGCCAACCTCAGGGAGGGAACATGTTAATCTCTTTAGGCAGAGGGGGAGGTTTCCCTGAGGCAGGACATTATGAATGATTATAATAACAAACCAGGCAATCTTAAAGGAAATCAACTCTGAATATTCATTGGAGGGACTGATGCTGAAGCTGAACCTCCAATAATTTGGCCACCTGATGGGATAGTGAAGTGAAAGTCACTCAGTTGTGTCCAACTCTTTGTGACCCATGGACTGTACAGTCCATGGAATTCTCCAGGCCAGAATACTGAAGTGGGTAGCCATTCCCTTCTCCAGGGGATCTTTCCAACCCAGGGATCGAACCCAGGTCTCCCGCATTGCAGGTGGATTCTTTACCAGCTGAGCTATTAGGGAAGAAGAGCCAAGTTACTAGAAAAGACCCTGACGCTGGGAAAGATTGAGGGCAGGAGAAGGGGGCAACAGGATGAGATGGTTGGAAGGTACCACTGACTCAATGGACATGAGTTCAAGCGAACTCTGGGAGATAGTGGAGGACTGAGGAGCCTAGTGTGCTGCAGTCCATGGGGTCACAAAGAGTTGGACACGAATTAGTGACTAAACAATAATGACATAATAACAAAAGCAATGAAAAACAAAGGTTAAAGTCAGTGAAATAGATCCACCATGGAGTCAGAATTGGCTCTTCCCTACAATGGTTCCCAGTGTAGTCAACATTAAGAATCACTACATTAGATTCTGAATTAAATCCAAATGTCTGACCATAACCAGGGAGGCCCTGACTGATATGGTCCCTCCTGTCTTAACTCAGCTTAAGTTACTGGTCTTGCAGATCTTTGGTCTGTGTGGGTCAAAGAATTTTCCATACTTTTCATCATGGGAAGATCATGATTTCCATGTCCTGGGAGACCCTATGTGACCTGGCCACCTGTCCCATCTCTCCTGGACTTTCTCTCCCTCCTCCTACTGCCCTTCTGTCTGTTCTTTTCTGTTCATAAAATGCATCTCTCTTTTCACAGTTGCTTCATCTGTGGTTCCCTTTGCCTCATTCTGGTAACACATTCTTTCTCCAGGCCTTCTCATGGCCAACTCATCAACCAGACCTCTTAGAAGCCTTCTGTGACTTCCCACCTCTAAGCTATCTCTTGTTTAATTTCCATCTCATTACTGCATTTGTTTCCTGTATAGCGCATCACTGTCTGAAGTCATTTTGTCTACTTGTTCTTGATCTCTCTTTGAGAAGGTAAACTGCAACTTTCTAGATATTATTCAATTGACATGTGGCAGATGTTCAGTAAATATCTACTGAATGAAAGAATGAATGTACAGTAGGTCAGTCAATAGATATCAACTGAATTAATGACCTTTTAAAAAAATTAATGGTTTCTTTGGCGGCGGCAGCAGCAACGATGGGTGTTGTTAGCACGATGTTGTAGATAATTCATCAAGATCAGAGGTTTGGTTACTTTTCCAAGATTACAACAAATAAAGGCTAGAGTGGTTTGTTGGGGGAGTAGGGGAGAGCAACTGTGGATTTTTGGGGACTCTGCCATCATTGGATACGGCAACTCCTTCACTAATTGGCAAAGATGTGTAATTAGGCTTTAATTGTGGGCTTCTGAAGGGACTATTTTAAAACCACATCTGTGGCAGCCTTTGGTGGAATCTGACTTTCTGACCTTCTAGAGGGTGATGGGAGGGCAATCGGGATGACTTAGAAACCAAGGGAGAACCTCACTATTTGGGGGTGACATGTTCTCAGCATCTGCTAAGGAACCGGGGGCTGGATAAAGGAGCACGTCTTGGAATCTCAGGGACTCCCCTGCCATTGACTCACAGCCGTCGTCAGCTGGTCTCTAGAGATCTGCACCCTGCAAGGAAACCAGAGATGGCCTGAGTCATACAGTGGTGGTCTCTGCGGCCAGTCAGCGCATGTGACAGGGCTGGAAGGAATGTGGATTCTGCCTTCCTCTGCATAATTGGGAGCCTTTATCAGTAGTGAAAACCAAGGGCACCTTGCTTCTCCACTTTGCATCTGGATTTCAAAATAATAACAATAGGGGATATGTTAGTCTGCTCAGGCTGCCATCACAACATACCACAGGCTGGGTGGTGTAAACAATAAAAACTTTATTTCTCACAGTTCCGGAAGTGGATGGTCCAAGATCAAGGTGTCAGCAGCTTTGGTTTGTCCCGAGGCCTCTCTCCTTGATGTGAAGACCACTGCCTAGCTAGCATCTCTGCGTACTCACATGGTCTTTCATCAAAGACCCTTTCTCCAAATACAGCCACATTTTGAGGTACAGGTTTATGGTATCAACATAGAAGTTTTGGGGGGACATAATGAATCCACAATGGGTGACATTTGTTGAGTATTTATTCCTTGTTAGCCTCACACTTAATATTTTGCAAATGTCACCTCCAACTAAAAATAAATAAATAAATAAATAAAATTAAAAAAATAAATAAAATAAATATTTTGCAAATGTCAATCATCACACATGATTTTTTCCTACCTATCCAGAAGTCTGTACTATTGTAACTCAATTTATTAAAAAAAAAAAAAAAACAACAAACTGAAATAGAGAGTTTAAGAAAGTTGTCCAAGTTTAAAGATAAAAGTGCCAGAGCTCAGATTCAAGTCTGGGTATCTCTGATTTTAGAGTCTGCTCTCATCAAATCTGTGCTAAATTGCTGAACGCTACGATTCTGGTTTTTCTGTTCTCTCCATCTGAAATAGCTACTACACACATTTTGTGAATATCAAATATCTCTCCTTCCTATCTCTTATCTGTCCTCAAACAGTTTTATCTCTTTATTTAAAAAAAAATACAGAGATTCTGGAGATTTTCTTGCATTTGGCCTTTAAGGCATGTATTTGTTTTCCTGCCATAATCTATCTGCCCTTCCCTGCTTCTACTTGAAAAAAAAAATTCACAAAATGAGTCAGTTCTGATGAGGTGGACGAACCTGGAACCTATTATACAGAGTGAAGTGAGTCAGAAAGAGAAAGATAAATATTGTATTCTAACACATACATACAGAATCGAGAAAAATGGTACTGAAGAATTTATTTTCAGGGTAGAAATGGAGAAACAGAGAACAGACTTAGGGACATGGGGAGAGGGGAGGAGAGGGTGAGATGTATGGAAAGAGTACACGGAAACTTACATTATCATATGTAAATAGATAGCCAATGGGAATTTGCTGTCTGGCTCAGGAAACTCAAACAGGGGCTCTGTGTCAACCTAGAGGAATGGGATGGGGAGGGAGACGGGAGGGAGGTTCAGAAGGGAGGGGATATATGTTTCCCTATGGCTGATTCATCTTGAGGTTTGACAGAAAACAACAAAATTCTGTAAAGCAATTATCCTTCAGTAAAAAAAATAAATTAAAAAAAGTTCACAAAATGAGGGTTTTTTTCCAGGTCATTTCCTGTTCAACGTGTCCCTTCACCGTGGTTGCCCCTTTGTGCTTTTGCAAGAACTGTAAGGAAGTGAATATCAGTTGGGCACTATATGTGAAATAAATATAATGATCGTACAGCCATGCCTTCTGAGAGGAAGGGAAAGCCATCTGCTTTAGAAATCATCTCAAGTTAATAAACACACAGATAAACCAGGAGCTGCCTGAGGGAGCTGCCCACCTGCCCATAGAAACCTTACTCCAATGTTCAGGGCAAGGCTTGCTGTTGTTCAGTCACTAAGTCATGTCCAACTCTTTGTGACCCCATGGATTGCAGCTTTCCAGGCTCCCCTGTCCTCCACTACCTCCCGGAGTTTGCTCAGACTCATGTCCATTGAGTTGGTGATGTTATTTAACCATCTCATCCTCTGCCGCTCTCTGCTCCTTTTGCCTTCAATCTTTCCCAGCATCAGGGTCTTTTCCAATAAGTTGGCTCTTAGCAACAGGTGGACAAAGTATTGGAGCTTCAGCTTCAGCATCAATACTTTAATGAATATTCGGGGTTGCTTTCCTTTACGATTGATTGGTTTCATCTCCTTGCAGTCCAAGGGACTCTCAAGAGTCTTCTCCAGCACCACAATTTGAAAGTGCCAATTCTTCAGCGCTCAGCCTTCTTTATGGTCCAACTCTCATATTTGTACATGACTACCGGAAAAACCATAGCTTTGACTGTGCTTCACTGCATTCTCTGTACCAGCCCTCTCACTTATAACCATCTCCAATTTTTAATCTGATATGAGACCAGAAATCCTCTAACCTATAGGAAACCTGAAGGGCAATGGGTTAGGAACACTGTAGAGTTTGGCAGCATGGAGGTGGAAGGGAAGTTGAGCATCATTCTAAGATTTCAGCCCCAAGGCTGAGAACTGAAAGCTCTGAAATACCTTGAACTTGAAGCACCAATACAATAGCAAGGACAGCTAAAATTTCTCTTCCTGTAAGTGACTTGATGTCCCTTCTGGCTTACTGCATATGGAGGGTTGTAGGCTTTCCCAGATAAAGAGTGCTGTCCTATGTGGAGCTTTCTTAGGCCATCTCTGGAATCCCAGGCAGAAAAAAAGGAGCAGTTTGGCTTATTTCCTGCTGGAGAAGCAGAGAGAGTGGCTCAGTGAAGGTCTTTGAGCTGAGCACTCCAACTCTTGCCAGGATTCCTTTCCTCCTCTGGTCCAGATGTCTTTCCTGTCAACCAAGATCTACCCCCAGGAGGCATTTCCATTGCCTCTGGCTGCCCCCTCCCTTCCCTATGTGTTTGTTTAGATTCTAAAAAGGGATTTATTAGAGCAGCCTCTGGGCACATGTTCAAAAACACCCAAGCCAGGAGGAGAAATTTGCCCAGATTCACATTGTACCCATCCATACAGCACTGCCCCCAGCTATACTGGGTCGGTATACTGAAAGCTATACTGAGCTTTCACGACAGCCTGAAGGGCAGTCGAGTTGTCCTTTGCCAAATCCAAGCAGTTTGGGCCTCAAGTCACTTTCTGACTACTCAGTGAGATGGGTTCAGAGAATCAACAACCAGCCACCTCCATCCAAGGGTCTGCACACAGCTGATGATGACACGGGGTGATCCGGAGGGGGGTTGCCTCCACCACCCCCAAGAGAGTTAACCCACTCTCAGTTCTCCTCAATATTACTCGTGCTAGCCCTTTGTTTTTCCTTTCAGTCCCCTTCTCTGCTGCCACATATTGACAGCTCTATCTTAGCATAAATTTTAGACATCATCTGTTTTTATGAAAATTTCCCCTGTTGTTGGCATTGTTTGCTCTGTTTTCAGAATTAACTTCTTTTTTGTCTAGGCTCTGTTAGCATCGGGCATACAACTTTCACTCTTATACTTGATGCATAGTTATTCACTAGTTACTGATGCTGACGTTTTGTTAGGCAATGGAAAAATAGTGATGTGTGACAATATATGAGTTTAGCCTTCCTGGAGCTTATTTTCTTTTTTAAAAAAATTTATTTGGCTGTACCAGGTCTTAGCTGTGGCACAAGGGATCCTCCATTGTAGCATGCAGGATCTGGTTCCCTGACCAGGGGTAGAACCTGGGCTTCCTGCATTGACAATGCAGAGTTTGAACCACTGGATCACCAGGGAAATCCCTATGGAGCTTACTTTCTAGGTTGCAGAGACAGACCAAAAAACTCTCACTAAATATTTATCTTAGTTATGAACTAAGTTATGAACTGCTTTACTATCACAGCGATCATTTTTCTCCTCATCTTACCAAACTCTATCTACCGCTGGCTCTGTGCCTGGCTCATATGTGTGTGAACACATTTTGCACATATGTGTGTGTGCCACATATTAACTCCCCATAAGGCAGGCACTATGCCTTACTCACTCCCCCACACCTGCCGTGGTCCATCGTGCCTAGCATCATGCTTGCCACACAGTAGACGCTTAATTCATCTCTGTTGAATTTGTGATTCATCTATATTGTCATGTTGGTTAATTATAAAAAAGCCTGGGCAGGCAACTTTTAAAACAGAAACATTCGAATCCAAGGGGAACCCATTAGGAACAGGTTTTTTCCTGTTTTCCTTAACTCTTATCTTTCAAGCACATTCAAGCATACACACAAAGACTAACTGGGGAAACAATAATGACTTCCAGTACTTACCACAGAGGAAATTTATGTTGGGACTTGTATACAGGCGATGGAGGAAATAATGGTAAGGTGTGGCTGATTCTAAAAATGGCCCTAAGATTTGTTCTCCCTCATTTAGAAATGGAGCCTATATCTTTACCTATGGAATTGAGACAGATCTTGTGACTTGCTTTGGAAAGAAGTGATGTTGTGTAAGTTTAAGTGTGGGCTTCAAGAGGTCTTTCCTATTTTCCTTCTTGTTCTTAGAACCAGCTGCCAACTGAATGTATCTGGGCTAGGCTGTTGGATAATGAGAGACATATGGACCCACCATTGCCCCAGATGACAGCCAGCCAGCTCCCTAAGTGGAGGCCCCTGCTGATCTGGCTGCTGACTATGGATGCCTGAGTGTGCCCAGCCAAGACCAGCAGAAGAATTTCCCAGCTGATCCCAGTCTAAATTGCTACCTCATGCTTGGTGAGCTACAAAGAATGGTTGTTGTTTTAGCCATTAAGTTGTAAAGTAGTTTGTTTCAGAACAAAAGCAAACCAGTACATGAAGTAATCCAGAGATTAGCAACAGCAGGGGGTTGTTACTATTGGTGGCTGTAGAGACATAGGGAGGAGGCCATATACAAGGGGCCCTGGCAACCTGAACACCCAACAGAAGAGAACTAAGGGCAGAGATGTCCCATGGAGGCTTAGAGGTGCAGAGCAGTCAGAGCTGATTGAAGCAGAGAGTGAAACACCCCGATTTCTCTCTTCTGTTTGCCCTCCAGTCTCCCACCAGGGCTAAACATTATGAGCTGAGCTCAGCTGGCAGCCAGGTGGGACAAGAGCCTGGAGATGCAGGCTTCAGGGACCAGTCCCTTCTGCAATATAGAGCAGAGCAGGGGAAGGCCTGGGAATGGATGCAAGTGCAAATAGGCCCAAGACTGATTCTACACATCCTTTGGGAGAAAGAAAAAGAAGTCGAATTACTTCTTTTTTATTTGTATTCCCTATTCAGGACTGCAAGGAAACCAAACCAGTCAATCCTGAAGGAAATCAGTCCTAAATATTCATTGGAAGGACTGATGCTGAAGCTGAAGCTTCAACACTTTGACCACCTGATGTGAAGAACTGACTCATTAGAAAAGACCCTGATGCTGGGAAAGATTGAAGACGGGAAGAGAAGGGGATGACAGAGGATGAAGTAGTTGGATGGCATCACTGACTCAATGGACTTGAGATCGAGCAAGCTCCGGGAGTTGATGATGGACTGGGAAGCCCGGGGTGCTGTAGTCCATGGGGTCGCAAAGAATTGGATATGACTAAGCGACTGAACTGAACTGATTCAGGAATTTAACCCAAACTAAAACTGAATTTTAACTGTTGGAAAGTTGTCATTGCAACTGTTTCAACTTTTAACAAAATATTCCATCAGACTGTATTAGCATATGTATAAAATGTTTCACCCACAATAGCCCATTGAAAACACAAATCATCAAAACATAGTTTGAGTGGTACTCTTCTCAGGCCAAAAAGCACAGGCATTATAAAACATTAAATTTTTAAAAAAATGTTATTTTAAAAAAAGTTTTGGCCAGGCTACACAGCATAAGGGATCCTAGTTCCCCAATAAAGGATCAAACCCATGACCCCTGCATTGGAAGCATGGAAGTCTTAACCAGTGGACTGCCAGGAAAGCCCCTAAGAAACTAATTTGATTAATTTAAGTTCATCCAGCAAGCATTAATAACTTTTTGTATGGCAGTCAAGCACAACTGAAGGGCGATACAACACATATGCACACACATATAGACACAGACAATTACAATAGAATACAAGTATTGATTCAAGGGATTAGATCTGGTGGACAGAGTGCCTGAAGGACTATGGACAGAGGTTCATAATACTGTACAGGAGGTGGTGACCAAAACCATTCCCAAGAAAAAGAAATGCAAGAAAGCAAAGTGGTTGTCTGAGGAAGTCTTACAAACGGCTGAGGTAAAAAGAGAAGTGAAAGGCAAAATAGAAAGGGATATACCCAACTGTATGCAGTTCCAGAGAATAGCAAGGAGAGATAAGAAAGCCTTCTTAAGTGAACAATGCAGAGAAACAGAGGAAAACAATAGAATGGGAAAGACTGGAGATCTCTTTAAGAAAATTGGAGCTATCAAGGGAATGTTTCATGCAAAGATGGGGACAATAAAGAACAGAAACGGCAAGGATCTAACAGAAGCAGAAGAGATTAAGAAGAGGTGGCAAGAATGCACAGAAGAACTGTACAAAAAAGGTCTGATGACCCAGATAACCATGATGGCATGGTCACTCACCTAGAGCCAGACATTCCGGGGTGTGAAGTCAAGTGGGCCTTAGGAAGCATCACTACGAACAAAGTGAGTGGAGATGATGGAATTCCAGTTGAGCTATTTCAAATCCTAAAAGATGATGCTGTTAAAATGCTGCACTCAATATGCCAGCAAATTTGGAAAATTCAGCAGTGGCCACAGGACTGGAAAAAGTCAGTTTTCATTCCAGTTCCAAAGAAAGGCAATGCCAAAGAAATGTTCAAACTACGGTATAGTTGCTTTCATTTCATATGCTAACAAGGTAATGCTCAAAATCCTTCAAGCTAGGCTTCATCAGAGTGTGAAGCTTGAACTTCTAAATGTACAAGCTGGATTTAGAAATGGCAGAGGAAACAGATATCAAATTGCCGACATCTGTTGGATCATAGATAAAGCAAGGGAACTCCAAAAAGACATCTACTTCTGCTTCATTGACTACGCTAAAGCCTTTAACTGTGTGGATCACAGCAAACTCTGGAAAATTCTTAGAGATGGGAATACCAGACCACCTTACATGTCTCCTGAGAAACCTGCATGCAGGCCAAGAAGTTACATAACTGGACATTAAGCAATACTGGTTCAAAATTGGGAAAAGAGTACATCAAGGCTGTATATTGTCAACCTACTTATTTAACTTATATGCAGAGTACATCATGAGAAATGCTGGGCTGAATGACTCACAAGCTGAAATCAAGATTGCCCATTTGCATGAACTGTAGCCTGCTAGGCTCCTCTGTCCATAGAATTTTCCAGGCAAGAATATTGGAATGGGTTGCCATTTCCTTCTCCAAGATTACTAGGAGAAGTATTGACAACCTCAGATATGCAAATGTTAACATTCTAATGGCAGAAAGTGAAGAGGAACTAAAGAACCTCTTGATGATGGTGAAAGAGGAGAGTGAAAAAGCTGGCTTAAAATTCAACATTCAAAAAATTAAGGTCATGTCATCCAGTCCCATCACTTCATGGCAAATAGATGGGGGGAAAGTGGGAACAGTGACAGACTTTATTTTCTTGGGCTCCAAAATCACTGCAGATGGTGACTGCAGCCATGAAATTAAAAGACACTTGCTCCTTGGTAGAAAAGCTAGAGTCCATGTGGTTGCAAAGTGCTGGACATGACTCAGCCACTGAACAACAACAACAACAAAAATGGAGAAAAAAGGTCACGATTTCTGTTCTCTCTCATCTTGGCAGTAGCCAGGGCAAGTAAACAGGAGGGTATCCTGACATATCTTTCTCTTATTGAGGGTTAATTCATTTGCTTATTTGAGCTCACCCGAATTGCGAAAAGAGATACAGAGTTGTCCCTTGGTATGGTAGATTGGTTTCAGGATTCCTGTGGATGGCAAAAGCCAAAGATGCTTGTCCCTTATATAAAATAGTGTAGTATTTGCATATAACCTATGCACATTCTCCTTTATACCTTAAATCATCTCTAGATTACTAATAATACCTAATACACTGTAAATGCTATGTAAATAGTTGCTTGTGGGAGGCAAGTTTAAGTTTTGCTTTTTTGTACTTTCTGAAAATTTCTTTCCCCAAATATCTTTAATTCGAGGTTGGTTGAATCTGCCAATGCAGAGTGCAAGGCTGCTGAAGGCCGACTGTACTTACTATTCTGTACCTTGCTTTTTTCCCTTAACAATATATGGACATCCCTCCAGATGAGTGAGGCTTCACTCACTTATTCATTCAAATATTCTCTTGCTGGTTGACAAGTTGTTTTTCATTTTCAGCAGCTACAAAAATATTGCTGTATCCTTGAGATGAGCCTGGGTATATTGGGACTTTCAGTAAAATTGATTCTCAAAGGCAGAATATCTAGGTCAGTGGAAGTTTGCATTTTTAATTTTAGTTGATGTGTCCAGATTACTTCTCTAATAGGTTGTAGAATTCCTATTTCTCAATGCTGTCAACTGGAACTGGACATCATCATTCTTCCACTTGCAAGTTTTTGTAAATATAATGAGTGAAAAACATGCTGCAATGGTTTAATTTGCATTTCCCTGACCTCTATAGACATTGAACATCTTACTGTGTTTATTGACAATTTGTACATTCCTTTATGTGAATTGCCTGCTCATTTCTCTATTCAGTTATTTTTTTTCTTATCATTTGGTGAAAGCTCTTTGAATATTAGTAATTGTTAATCTTTATCCATATGTTTTGGAGAAGGAAATGGCAATCCACTCCAGTATTCTTGCCTGGAGAATTCCATGGACAGAGGAGCCTGGTGGGCTGTGGTCCATGGGGTGGCAGAGTCAGACATGACTGAGTGACTAACACACACACATATCCATATGTTTTACAAAGGTTCCCTTTTATCCTCAGAATATCATTTGTATTTTGTTTAAAAAAACTTTTTATTTGGAAACATTCAGAGACTAACACAAAATTACGAAATGGTACAAAGAGTCCCATGTATTATCCTTCACCCCACTCTCCCAAGGGTAGCATCTTCTATAACTATAGCACAATATCAAAACTCTGTTTGTCTCTTGATATAATATATGGTGCTATTTTGCTTTCAATTACTTTCTTATAAATTTTAGTATCTGGTAAGTTAAATCCCACCACACCATGCTTTTTCTTTATTTTGGGGGATATTCTCAGATTCTTATTTTTTCTATTCAAAATTTAAAATAATTTTAACCACTCGCTCCCCTTGTCTTCCCCTAAAATTCTGATTACAACTCAAAGTTACATATTAGTTTGTGAAAGATTGACAGTCCTGATTGCAAGTCTCTCTCTTTTTTTTTTTTTTTGCAAGTCTCTTAAAGTTACATGTGAGTTTGTGGAGGATGGACGTTTCAAGATACCAAGCTTTGCTATCCAGGAATGGAATATTTCTCTTCAGCTATTCAGGTCTTTTTAATAAGAATTTAGGTCTCTTCATGTAGATTATGCACCTTCTGGGGACAATTTATTCATAGTCACGTTACAGCTTTTGTCATTGATAGAAGTTATGTATTAGCTTTCTATAGCTACTATAACAAATTACAACTTTAGTGGCTTAAAAGAGCACAAGTGTCTAATCTTACTGTTCTGGAGGTCAGACATAAAATCTGCAGTCAGCTGAGCTGCACTCCTTTTGGAGTCTCCAGGAGGAAGCTCATTTCCTCGCCTTCACCTGCTGTCAGGGGCCACCAGCATTCCTTGGGTCATGGCCCCTCTCGTGAGGGACCCTTCCTTCTCTGCTTTCATCCTCAGGTCTTTCTCTTCCTTGAAGTCACTGCTTCCTCTTCTAAGGGGTCATGATTAAGTCATATTTGATCACCAGGATAGCCGATTAGTTCCAGGTCCTTAATTTAATCACATCTGCAATATTCCTTCTGTCACTTAATGCAATACACTCAGAGGTTTGGGGGCTTCCCTCATAGCTCAGTTGGTAAAGAATCCGCTCTGTGGCTCAGCTGGTTAAGAATCTGTCTACCGTGTGGGAGACCTGGGTTCGATCCTTGGGTTGGGACGATCCCCTGGAGAAGGGAAAGGCTACCCACTCCAGTATTCTGGCCTGGAGAATTCCATGAACTGTATAGTCCATGGGGTCGCAAAGAGTTGGACACGAGTGAGTGACTTTCACAGGTTTTGAAGATTACGTTGTGGGTATCTTTGGGGGAGGGCGTTAATCTATCCACCACAGTTGGGATGATTTTTGTGTCTTACTGTTTATTGCTGGCATGAAGAAAATTTTATGTATTTCTTAATTTATTTGCCCACACCCATGTGGTGTGTGAGATCTTAGTTTCCTGACCGGGGATCAAACCCTTGCCCCCTGCAGTGGAAGCACAGAGTCTTAATCACAGGACAGCCAAGGAAGTCTGTATTTACTTTTGTATTCTTAACTACTATCATTCATCTTACCGAAGTTTAACTTTTTTGGTTAATTTTATTTTTGGCTGTGCTGGGTCTTTGCTGCTTTGAGGGCCTTCCCCTAATTGTGGAACGCTCTCGTCTCGGTGTGAGGACGTCTCATTGTGGCGGTGTCTCTTGTTGCAGAGCCCAGGCTCTGGGGCACAGGCGTAATAGTTGTGGCACACGGGCTTACTTGCTCTGAGGCATGTGGGATCTTCCCGGATCAGGGATCAAACCTGTGTCTGCTGCATTGGCAGGTGGATTCTTTACCACTGAGCTACCAGGGAAGTGCCCCAAAGTTTCATTGTTTCAAATAGCTTTGGTTGAATCTTTTGGATTTCCTGAATATGCAGTTACGTCATATGAATATAAAGTAATTTTTGTCTCTTTTCTCCCAGTTTTTGTGTGGACTACTTAATTAATAATGCTAAGTGATGTATTGCATTAGTTAAGGTCTTCCAAGCAATGTTGGGAACGATAACTTTGACAGAAATGACTTCAGCTTATATTATATATGCTATCAGTTTTTGGTAAATGATTTCTATCGCTTAAAAATAGCTTTGCTTTTTGTGTATTGGTGGGAAATGAGCTCATAAATGCTCTTTCCTCCACTGGGAGTGGAGGAGGTGGTGACTAGATTCTCATACCTCTGAGTCCGAGAAGGGGACAGATTTTTTTTTTTTTTTACCACTCTGAGATCAAGTCAGGTGAACTGGATATTTTCATTTCTGTCTCTTGGGGTCAGCAAGATGGAGCAATCCCCACTAAGGACATCCAAGAGAACCCCAGTGTCTACCATACATCTTTTCACAGGAAGCCATAAAATCTTTGTCTCAGCCCAAGAAGGAAGCCCCATGCTGTCCCTCCTCTGGAACTCTCAGAACAAGTGCTAACCTCACATACCTTCCAGTTTCCATCAGAGCTCTTATTTTGCTATTTATGTTGCTCCAAAAACAGACCACAAAGGGGAGGGACTGGGGATATTCACTCAGCTGGTCATCTTCCTAGAACCTCCTTAATTATGTCACACTGCAATGTTGAAGCAGATGAGTAACATGATCAGATTTCTGTTAAAAAGTATTTCTGGAAGAAGCTTAAGTGATCGATTTGAATCATATCCCTGTTTAAAAAATACAATAAGCTGCAGTGTTACGTAAAATATGGCATATCCACAGAGGAGGTTATAAGAGGATGTATATACAAGGAAATGGAGGTCATCTTAGAGGGAGCCTGTCACACCATGTAGCAGCCCAAACAAGGTAGTTCTGAATATACTGACATGGCAAATCTCCAAGACATGTTAAGTGGAAAAGGGAAATAGCAAAACTATTTATGGCATCATTTATTATTTTTTCAATCATACAAAAATAGTAAAAAAAAATTTTTTTTCTGTGTAGATATGCAAAAAAAAATACAAAACACTCCCAACTGGTTACCATGGTTAAATCTTGAATTGTTGATTATCTATATTGTTTATATTTTAAAAATGATAATATATTCATGCTTTGTGCAATTAAAAATGCTTTTCAAATAATAAATGAAACAGACTTCAGTGAGTACAGAACAGAACTCATGGGAGCTGAAAGTAGCATGGCATTAAGCGAGATGCCGGAAAAAAGCAGAGAAGTGAGAGGTACTTAGGAAGCAATAGCCAAGATATCTTAAAGCATCTGGTAGAAAGGGAGGAGTCTAGGATGATTTAAGGTTTTGGGTTAGGTGATGGGGGTGGATGCAATCTAGGGGGAGCAGGCATGGGGGTAAATGTCCTTAACAACTCCTTCCAAGCTTAAGGCATATGAGGCCACTGATATCTGTGGGTTCTGTATCTGGGGAGATAATTAAAGAGAAAGCTGAGAAATAAGCCTTCACCTAAATTCTTGACTATAGTGCTAGATTAGCCTCACAACTTCCTAGAGGAAAATGCCAGGGCGATTAGTTATTGTTACAATGATGTGAAAGTCGCTCAGTCGTGTCCGACTCTTTGCAACCCCATGGAATTCTCCAGGCCAGAATACTTGAGTGGGCAGCTGTTCCCTTCTCCAGGGGATCTTCCCAACCCAGGGATCAAACCCTGTCTCCTGAATTGCAGACAGATTCTTTACCAGCTGAGCCATCAGGGAAGCCTGATGACAGCTCTGGTCGAAGACTCCAGGGTCATCCCCTCGTTGAGTTATGTGGGTGGGCACATGTGTCTTGAACACATGCCTTGTCTGGAATGGTAAAGCCGAAATAACCTACTTCAATCTTCCTTTTCCCCCATACCACTCTGGAACTGTCTTGATTCTCGGACCATTTGCAACCCCATAGCGACCTGGGATCAGACAGAAATGAAACAAGATTGGAATCTGTAAATAAGAATCCAAAGAGGAAAGACAAACAGCTCTCTCTGCATCATCCTAAAACACACACACACACACACACACACACACACATCATCCCCAAAACTGTGGGTCTTGCACTACCCAGGTCTTAATGCATAAAACGAAACCTCTTTGGGGGGGTGTGTGTGTTTGAAGTGGGTCTGGGATGAAGATGAGGGTGGGTGGAACTTAGAGTTCAAATATCCCCTCCACAGTTTGTTCTCTTTTAAACGCAGTTTGCCAGCCAGACTGTGGACAACTTAAGACTGGTGTTTCTTTGGCCACTTATCAGAGGAGATAATGCTCATGACTCCAGCCATGAAAATTTCTCTCAGCTATTCATCTGGGACCAATGGAAAATGACCACTGAATTTAACAAGAGCCCTTTCCAAACATCTCTTTGGCATTGGCCCCAGACGCTGCTGAAAAAAATGTCAGAAAGGAAGTTAATAAATTAACCTCAAGGCCACATTCTTCACTGGATCTGCGAGCCTCTTGGTTAATTATCATCTCAATGGTGTTCAGTTACAGTGTCCAGTCAGGCCTCCCAGAGAGTGTTAACATACTAAACAAAGTCCAAACCATGCACCACTCATGACAGAATCCTTAGACATGCCACCACTCTGCATTTTTCACACTCCAAACCTTCCTTTATCCACTTAATGCCTTGTTTCTACAGAGCAATTAAAGCTCCTTTCCTATTTTTTCTGCTTAAAGAAGCCAGCAGGGTATCCACCCACTCTCCACCCCCCAGGTTCATTGACTGGAACTTGAATTCTTCTGCACTCACAGCAGAGACTCTCAGGCCAGGTTTCACACTGGAATAATCTGGAAGCTTGAGAAGCCCTATTTCTAAAGATGTGGACTTAATTGGCCTCAGGTTAGGTCCACGGCATCAGGCTTTTGAAAAGTTATCAGATGATTCTAATGGGCAGTTGGAGTTGAGAACAATTCACCTACATCCTGGACAGGCTCATGGACTTAGCAAACTATAGCTCTTCCAAACAGATTTTCTCCAATTCAAAGTCTCTCTCTCTCCTTTTCCCCCTTTTTAAAAATTGCAGGATAGTTGCTTTATAATACTGTGTTGGTTTCTGCCATACATCAAGTCAGCCACAGGTATAAAAAAATGTCCCCTCTCTCCTGAACCCCCCTCCCGTCTCTCTCCCCATCCCAGCTCTCCAGGTTGTCACAGAGCACTGGGTTGAGCTCCCTGTATCACACAGAAAATTCCCACTTTCTATCTATTTTACATATAGTAATGCATATGTTAGGCTTCCTGGTGGTGCTAGTGGTAAAGAACCCACCTGCCAGTGCAGGAGACATAAGAGATGCAGGTTCGATCCCTGGGTTGGGAAAATCCTCTGGAGGAGAGCATGGCAACCCACTCCAGTATGCTTTTTGTTTTTTAAATTAATAAGTTAATTTTAATTGGAGGATAATTACTTTGCAATATTGTGGTGGTTTTTGCCATACATCAACATCAATCAGCCTGGGGTGCACATGTGTCCCCCTATCTTGAACCCCCTCCTTCCTCCTTCCTCCCCACCCCATCCCTCTGGGTTGCCCCAGAGCACTGGCTTTGAGTGCCCTGCTTCAAGTATTGGACTTGCAGCAGCCATCTATTTTACATATGATAATATACATGTTTCAATGCTATTCTCTCAAATCATCCCACCCTCGCCTTCTCCCGCATAGTTTAAAGGCTTTTTCTTTACATCTGTGTCTCTTTTGCTACCTTGCATATAGGATCATCACTACCATTTTTCTAAATTTCATATATATGCATTAACATACTGCAGTGGTGTTTCTCTTTCTGACTTATTTCATGCTGTATAATAGTCTCCAGTTTCATCCACCTCATTAGAACTGACTCAAATGCATTCTTTTTTATAGCTGAGTAGTATTCCATTGTGTATATGTACCACAGCTTCCTTATCCATTTGTCTGCCAATGGACATCTAGGTTACTTCCATGTCCTAGCTATTGTAAACAGTGCTGCAAAGAACATTGGGCTACATGCGTCTCTTTCAATTCTGGTTTCCTCACTGTATATGCCCAGCAGTGGGATTTCTGGGTCATTCAGTTCAGTTCAGTCACTCAGTCATGTCCGACTCTTTGCGACCCCATGAACCACAGCATGCCAGGCCTCCCTGTCTATCACCAACTCCCGGAGTCCACCCAAACCCATGTCCATCGAGTCGGTGATGCCATCCAACCATCTCATCCTCTGTCGTCCCCTTCTCCTCCTGCCCACAATCTCTCCCAGCATCAGGGTCTTTTCCAATGAGTCAGCTCTTCGAATCAGGTGGCCAAAGTATTGAAGTTTCAGCTTCAACATCAGTCCCACCAATGAACACCCAGGACTGATCTCCTTTAGGATGGACTGGTTGGATCTCCTTGCAGTCCAAGGGACTCCCAAGAGTCTTCTCCAACACCACACTTCAAAAGCATCAATACTTTGGCACTCAGCTTTCTTTATAGCCCAACTCTCACATCCATACACGACCACTGGAAAAACCACAGCCTTGACTAGACGGACCTTTGTTGACAGAGTAATGTCTCTGCTTTTTAATAAGCTGTCTAGGTTGGTAATAACTTTCCTTCTAAGGAGTAAGCGTCTTTTAATTTCATGGCTGCAATCACCATCTGCAGTGATTTTGGAGCCCAGAAAAATAAAGTCAGCCACTGTTTCCACTGTTTCCCCATCTATTTGCCATAAAGTGATGGGACCAGATGCCATGATCTTAGTTCTCTGAATGTTGAGCTTTAAGCCAACTTTTTCACTCTCTTCTTTCACTTTCATCAAGGGGCTCTTTAGTTCTTCACTTTCTGCCATGAGGGTGGTGTCATCTGCATATCTGAGGTTATTGATATTTCTCCCAGCAGTCTTGATTCTAGCTTGTGTTTCTTCCAACCCAGTGTTTCTCATGATGTACTCTGAATATATGGCAGTTCTTTTTTTTTTTTTTTCCCATTTTATATGGCAGTTCTATTTCCAGTATTTTTAAGGACTCTCCACACTGTTCTCCATAGTGGCTGTACCAGTTTCCATTCCCATCAACAGTGTAAGAGGGTTCCCTTTTCTCCACATCTTCTCCAGCATTTATTGTTTGTAGACTTTTTGATGGCAGTCATTCTGACCTACGTGAGATGATACCTCACGGAGGTTTTGATTTGCATTTCTCTGATAATGAGTGATGTTGAGCATCTTTTCATGTGTTTGTTAGCCATCTGTATGTCTTCTCTGGAGAAATGTCTATTTAGTTCTTTGGCCCACTTTTTGTTTGGCTTGTATGTCTTCCTGGTATTGAGCTGCATGAGCTGCTTATATATTTTGGAGATTAATTCTTAGTCAGTTGTTTTGTTTGCTATTATTTTCTCCCATTCTGAAGGCTGCCTTTTCACCTTACTTATAGTTTCCTTCATTGTGCAAAAGCTTTTAAGTTTAATTAGGTCCCAATTGTTTATTTGTGTTTTTATTTCCATTACTCTGGGAGGTGGGTCAAAGAGGATCTTGCTGTGATTTATGCCAGAGCCACTCCAGTATTCTTGCCTGGAGAATCTCAACGACAGAGGAGACTGGTGGCTACAGTCCACAGGGTCACAAAGAGTCGGACAAGCCTGAAGTGACTTACCATGCATACACGCACAATGTATGTTTCCATGCTATTCTCTCAATTCATCCCACCCTCTTCTTCCTCCACTATGTCCACAAGACTGTTGTCTATGTTTGTGTCTCCATTCCTGCCCTGCAAATAGACTCATCAGTACTATCTTTCTAGATTCCATATACATGCATTAATCTTTCTGACTTACTTTGCTCTCTTGGTTCTCTCTCTCTTCTCTTTTTTTTTTCTCTTTCTTTCTCTTTTTTCCCTTTTCTCTTTCTTTTTCTCTCTTTTCTCTCTCTGTCTCTTCTCTTTCTCTCTCCCTCTCTCTCTTTGTCTCTCTTGGTTCTACTTTTCTAAAATTGTAATCTGATAGAAATTTCTGTGATGATTGTGTTAACCTAAAACAAGAAAACAATCATTTATTTTACCAGCAAAACAAGTTTACTTGGGAATAGCAAAGATTTGCAATTTAGGACATACAACTATGGCAAACCACATGCAAGCTTAGTAAAGCAAAGGAGGGGAAACTCGGACGTCCCTGGTGGTCCAGGGGTTAAGAATCTGCCTGCCAACGCAGGGAACACGGGTTTGATTCCTAGTGCAGGAGGATTCCACATGCTGCTCCGCATTGCAACTACCGAGGCCCAAGCACACGAGAGCCTGTGCTCTGCAAGGAGAGAAGCCACTGCAATGAGAAGCCCGAGCACTGCAACTGGAGAGTAGCCCCCGCTCGCCGCAACTAGAGAAAACCCACACTCAGCAAGGAAAATCCAGCCCAGCCAAAAATAAATTAATTAAATTACATTTAAAAAGGAGGGGAAACTCTTTTACAGAGGAGAAAGGGAAACCGGGAGGGACTGTTATGTCCATTGTAGGAAGCTGGGAACTTGAATATAGTGGCTTTCCATTGGCTGAGTTGTGCCAGTCTCTCATTGGCTGAGCTGTTTCCAGGCAAGGAGAAGATCTCTCTTCCTCATGCTGGTGGTAGTAAAGTAGCGTCACTTCCTGCTGGAGATGCAAGGTAAGTCTCTTTCTGTTGGGAATCTGTATTGATGTTGAACGGTACATTCGTGAGAGCTCCCCCTTCTGGCTTCCTGGCACCACTGTAATAAGATTTCTTTCTCTTCATTAATTTTCCAATGGAAAATGCTCATATCGGGACCAGAACTAGAATGAGGCAAGTGAGGCATGCAGGGTGCAAAATTTAAGGAAGTTCTTGCTTTCAGATGCTGACACTTCAGTTGTACAATTCTGAGAGTCAGTGCCTCCTTAAATTTTGAACAGACGGTTCAGTTCAGTTCAGTTCAGTTCAGTCGCTCAGTCATGTCCGACTCTTTGCGACCCCATGAACCGCAGCACGCCAGGCCTCCCTGTCCATCACCAACTCCCAGAGTTTATTCAAACTCATGTCCATCGAGTCGGTGATGCCATCCAGTCATCTCATCCTCTGTCGTCCCCTTCTCCTCCTGCCCTCAATCCCTCCCAGCATCAGGGTCTTTTCCAATGAGTCAACTCTTTGCATGAGGTGGCCAAAGTATTTGAGTTTCAGCTTCAGCATCAGTCCTACCAATGAACACCCAGGACTGATCTCCTTCAGGATGGACTGGTTGGATCTCCTTGCAGTCCAAGGGACTCTCAAGAGTCTTCTCCAACACCACACTTCAAAAGCATCAATTCTTCAGCGCTCAGCTTTTTTCACAGTCCAACTCTCACATCCATACATGACCACTGGAAAAACCATAGTCTTGACTAGATGGACCTTTATTGGCAAAGTAATGTCTCTGCTTTTTAATATGCTATCTAGGTTGGTCATAACTTTTCTTCCAAGGAGTAAGCGTCTTTTAATTTCATGGCTGCAATCACCATCTGCGGTGATTTTGGAGCCCCCCCCAAAATAAAGTCTGACACTGTTTCCACTGTTTCCCCATTTTTTTGCCATGAAGTGATGGGACCGGATGCCATGATCTTAGTTTTCTGAATGTTGAGCTTTAAGCCAACTTTTTCACTCTCCTTTTTCACTTTCATCAAGAGGCTTTTTAGTTCATTTTCACTTTCTGCTATAAGGGTGGTGTCATCTGCATATCTGAGGTTATTGATATTTCTCCTAGCACTCTTGATTCCAGCTTGTGCTTCTTCCAGCCCAGTGTTTCTCATGACGTACTCTGCATATAAATACTCACCTTAATCTTGGCCTTGGTTTGTATAGCACATGCGTTTATTTTTCAGTCCTCAGGGAACCCTACATACTTCTGATCACACTTGTTTCTGAAAAAAATAATTATATTTCTTTATTTTGGCTGTGCGGGGTCTTCGTTGCTGTGTGGGCTCTCCTCTAGTTGTGGCGAGCGGGGTCTATTCTCTAGTTGTGGTGCTCAGGCTTCTCATTGTCGTGGCTTCTCTTGTTGTGGAGCAGGGGCTCTAGGGCACAAGGCTTCAGTAGTTGTGGCTTGCAGGCTCCAGAGCGCAGGCTCAATAGTTGTGCTGCACAGGCTTCGTTGGTCAACACCATTGAGCCACCAGGGAAGCCCCAGCCCGTGCATTCTTGATGATGGCATTACTGCTTTCAAGGGGGCGAACATTTGTTCCTAGTTGTGGGGGGTGAGGGGGAGGCAAAACAGATTTGCTGTTTTTATGTATGAAACACAAGATACTGTGGTGCCCTGAGGACAAAACAACAAGATGAGCAAGAAGGATCTTGAATGCAGGAACAGAAAAAGCCAGACCCTTATCTCCCTTTCCACCATGTTGTAACTGTTGCAGAATTTTTGAGCCCTCCTGAGTAGTCTGGCCTGTCCCCTCCTATCCTCTTACCTAGGCAAGGAAATGTATTTGTCTTACTTTTCTCTCACCCTATGTAGGGAATGTGTATATACCTCACCCAATCAACAAATGACTGGCAAGCCCATTCCTATCGCCTGGCTATAAACACAGACCAAAGACCCATATCTAGCCTGGCTCTCCCTGGAGCCCACCCACTGTTCTAACAGTGTGAAAGTGAAAGTGTTAGTTGCTCAGTCGTGTCTGTTTGTGATCCTATGGACTGTAGCCTGCCGGGCTCCTCTGGCCATGAAATTCTCCAGGCAAGAATACTGAAGTGGGTTGCCATGCCTTCCTCCAGGGGATATTCCCAACTCAGGGATTGAGCCTGGGTCTCCTGCATTGCAGGCAGCTTCTTTGCTCTCTGAGCTACTAGGGAAACCCTCTGACAGTGTCTGCCACTCTGATAAACTCTGTTCTCCTCTCATTCTGCTTCTTGTCTGGAAATTCTTTTCCAACAAGTGCACAGACCACGACATATACATATACTATACCTGTGCTACTAAAATTTCATGGTTGGGGGGGGGGTGGAAACTAGGGGAAAAAATGCCTAAAAAGACTCCTAGAAGAAGCAATAGTGAAAAAAAAAGGTGGAGAAACACTGATATAGAACATTGAGCATAAATGCTATTAAGCACTTGGAATGTAGCTAATGAGACTGAGAAACTGAATTTTAAGTTACATTTAATTTTAATTCATTTCAGTTTAAATACCTACCTATGGTTGCTGATTACTATGCTACACAGCTCAGATCGAGAGAATGGACAAGACAAATAAGATTATTACAATCCCTGCTCTGGTCCAAAGCACAAACATTCCGGAGACAAATGGGAGTTTCCTGGCAATTCACAATAAAAGCACTGATCCACTCACTCACAGAACATCTCGGAACCCAGCGCATTTCACCAGCTGTGCCCCCGAGAGGTGCGGACAAGAAGCAGAGCAGAGGGAAAAGGAAGATCAAACCTACCAGGGAAAAATGCACCACAGGAAGGTGATGACATTGTTTGGGGAGAACTGACCTCCCAGCCACGTGACTGACTTCACTGGGGGGATGCTTGAAACATACTCCTCACCCTCTCTTATAACCAGAGCCCCTCACATTTATACGTTTTTATTTTTATTTTTTTGGCCGTGTCTCATGGCTTGCAGGATCTTATTTCTCTGGTCAAGGATGGAAACTGTGTCCACAGCAGAGAAAGCACAGAGTCCTAACCACTAGTGCTCAGTTGCTCAGTCGTGTCTGACTCCTGGTAACCCCATGGAGTGTAGCCCGCCAGGCTCCTCTGCCCGTGGGGATTCTCCAGGCAAGAATACTGGAGTGGGTTGCCATTTCCTCCTCCAGGGGATCTTCCCAACCCAGGAATCGAACCCAGGTCTCTCACATCACAGGCAGATTCTTTATCATCTGAGCCACCTGGGAAGCTCCCTAACCACTGGACCACCTGGGAATTCCCACGTCTTGCATTGACTAAAAGGTAATATTTCCATAAAATGTCATGGCTTTGCCCTCACCAAAGTCCCAGTCTTAAGCTTGTTTCCCTTTAAAAATTATTGTCCATCCTCAACAGGATCCCCAGTATGCCTGATGCAACTGTTTCTTATTCTAGAATTCCTTGGGCCTATGCATTCTGTTCCAAAGGCACCTCGTATTCCCATAGTGGTCCAAACTGGAGATCCTGCCCTTCCTTCCCCCTCCCCCCAGCACAGTTCTCCAACCTAAAGCTGCTGTACTCTCAGGAGCCCAGGGAGAACAGAGCTGCAGCAGGGTTATTTGCCCCTCAGCATGTGGGATTTCAGCTGGTAAAGAATCTGACTGCAATGCAGGAGATCCTGGTTCATTTCCTGGGTCAGGAAGTTCCCCTGGAGAAGGGATAAGCTACCCACTGCAGTATTTTTGGGCTTCCCTGGTATCTCAGATGGTAAAGAATCTGCCTGCAATGTGGGAGACCTGGGTTCAATCCCTGGGTTGGGAAGATCCCCTAGAGGAGGGCATGGCAACTCACTCCAGTATTCTTGCCTGGAGAATTCCCATGAACAGGTGGGCTGGAGTCCATGGGGTCACAGAGTCAGACACGACTGAGTGATTAAGCACATGTGAGATCTTAGGTCTCTGACCAGGGATCAAACCTTCATCTCCTGAAGAGGGAGAGCAGCATCTTAACCAGGGAAGTCCCCAATAAGCTTTTCCAAGTGACTACCTTGGTTTCTTTCTCTTTAACCAGTGTAGGGCTGATACTCTGCAGATTCAGGTGGCATCTTTCTCCTTCCTGTTTCATGCCCATCATTCCTGTCTTGACTGCAAGATGAAAACCTGTTTATCAAAGTCATTCTATTCATTCTTGAGTTTCTGACATTCTCCTTTCAAATCCCGAGCAATCATTTGTTCTCCAGATACCAAAATCTGAAGCCACCTTACCTATTTGGTTGTTGTTGTCTTTTAAAGATTTTTTTTTTTTTTTGATGTGGATCAGTTTAAAAGTCTCTTTTGAATTTGTTACGATATTGCTTCTGCTGTATGTTTTGGTGTTTTGGCCACTGGGGATCTTAGCTCCTTGACCAGGGAGAGAACTCCACCCTCTACATTGGAAGGTGAAGTTTTAACCTGAGAAAACCTGAATTTTAGAACAAAATGGTTTTTTATTTTTTATTTTTATTTTATTTTTTATTATTTTTGGCTACACTGGGTCTTTGTTGCTGCACGTGGACTTTGCAGCAAGCATCGGCTACTCTTTTGTTATGGAGCACAGGCTCTAAGCTTGCAGGTTTCAGTAGCTGCAGCTGGACCACCAGGGAAGTCCAAAATGGTACTTTAAATCCCTAAAAGAAACTCGTGGGTGTGCAACCATTTTATTGCCTTTTATTGCCTTTTCCTTTCACTTCCCCTGAAGGAAACAGCACATCTCTGGTAGTGTAAGATTCCCTGCTTCCTTATGTCATTGATATTTGAACCCAGTCCAGGGGCCCCTAACTCCATGCCCATTATCTTGGCTTAGGAATGGCCAGCTCTGGGTGAAAAATAGGATGGAAAGAGTATGGATATTGCAGACCACACCATTTCCCAACCCCCAAATCTGCAGTCTGGCTCTTAGCCTCAGTTGGTCCTATAAGTGACTAAGATCTGGAGCTTCTCACGATGCAACTGGAGTTTCATCCCGGTGCTTGATCTGTCTAAGTGTGCGCTGGAGCTCGCAAGACATTCCAGGACTTTTGCAAGCCGACTGTTATGTACATCATTTATTAAAAATGAAGTTAGGGACTTCCCTGGCAGTCCAATGGTTAAGACTTCCACATGCAGGAGATGTGGGTTCAATCCCTGATTGTGGAACTAAGATCCCACATGCCTTGCAACCAAAAAAAAAAAAAACAAAACCCAAAACCCATAAAACAGAAGCAATATTGTAACAAGTTCAATAAAGACTCTTAAAATGTTATATAGTTATACAAAAATGTTATATATAGTTATTAGTTAGTTAGTTAAGTCGCTCAGTCATGTCTGACTCTTCGCGACCCCGTGGACTATAGCTCACCAGGCTCCTCCGTCCATGGGATTCTCCAGGCAAGAATACTGGAGTGGGTTGCCATTTCCTTCTCCAGGGGATCTTCCCGACCCAGGGATTGAACCCGGGTCTCCCGCATTGCAGGCAGATGCTTTAACCTCTGAGCCACCAGGGAAGCCCATATATAGTTATATATAACATCAAAAGAAAAAAAAGAAAAAGTTGTACTTAATAGTGGCTACCAGAGGAGAAAGGGCAAGGGGCAGGGGAGAAGGAGGGCAAAATGGGTAAATAGGAGATCCATTGTATGGTGACAGATGGAAACTAAACTTTTGATGAGCACGTGATACAATATACAGAAGTAGAAATATCATGTTGTACACATGAAAATTACATAGCATTATAAACCAGTGCTACCTCAATAAAACAAGTGATATGTGTGGAAGTCGCTCAGTTGTGTCCTACTCTTTGCAAATTTTCCAGGCCAGAATACTGGAGTGGGTAGCTGTTCCCTTCTCCAGGGGATCTTCCCAACCCAGGAATCGAACCCAGATCTTCCCCATTGCCAGGTGGATTCTTTATCATTTGAGCCACCATGGCTTCCCAGGTGGAACTAGCGGTAAAGAATCTGTCTGCCAATGCAGGAGACACAAGAGTGCCGGTTCGATCCCTGGGTCCGGAAGATCCCCTGGAGTAGGAAACAGCTACCTGCTCCAGTATTCTGACCTGGAAAATTCCATGGGCAGAGGAGCCTGGTGGGCTACAGTCCATGGGGCCGCCAAGAGTTGGACATGACTGAGCACCTCAATAAAAAATATAAAAATTAAGTTATATAAACTTATGATTAGCTAAATTATATTTTAAAAGGTAGTAAATATTCAAAACTCATTGCTTCCAGATAGTTTTACATTTTCTATACTCTCGAAGTATATAAATGTGTACATACGTATGTGTATATCTATCTGTCTCTAACCTATATGCTATATAGTACTTAGCCTATGGTCACAGAAATATTGTGAAAATACTATATAACAGGCAGCCAACTCCCAACTCTGCATTCAGTGACATCATAGTGATAGCTTGAAATCAGCTGCTGTTGAGTATTCACACCATGGAAATCAGCCAGTGCTTCAAATCAAGGATTGATTTCTTTCCTTGATTAAATGTCTAGACTTTAGAAAGCGATACAGATTTTAATAATGCAGACTAAACATAAAAGTGTGTCACATCTACAGTGGTTACATTGTGAATACTACGAAATATTGTGAAATCATGGTTGAATTGTAGCTGTAGGTTGACTCTAGGTAACAAGAGTTCAGCAAAATTCAACAAAAGCATTCCATAAGAATTAACTTCATAGGACTTCAGGGGACAAGGGTTAAGTCTCTGATCCAGGAAGATTCCACATGTCAAGGAGCAACTAAGCCTGTGTGCTGCAACTATTAAGCCTGCTTTAGAGTCTGGGAACCACAACTACTGAAGCCCGAGTACCCTAGAGTCTGTGGTCCACAACTAGAGAAGCCACTGCAATGAGAAGCCCGTGCAGACCCAGCACAGCCAAAATAAAACAAAACAGAATAAAAGAAAGAAAGAAAGAATTAACTGCACGATAAAGGAAACGATCAATAGAGTGAAAAGGCAGCCTATGGAATGGGAAAAAAATATTCACAAACCATGTATCTTAGGGGTAATATCCAAAATATATAAGGAACCCTTACAACTTCGTAGAAAATAACTAGTAACTTCATTAAAAAATGGATTAAGAATTTGAACAGACATTTTTTCCAAAGAAGGCATTCAAATGGCCAGTAGGTATATGAAAAGATGCTCAGTATCAATAATCATGTGCCTAAATGCAAATAAAAATCACAAAAAGATTACCTCACTCCTGTTAGGGTGGCTATGATCAAAAAATCAAAAGACAGTTAAGTGTGGGTGAGGATATAGAGAAATTGCAACTCATATACTTTTGGTGGGAATGTAAATGGTTCAGCTGCTATGGAAAACAGTATGAAAATACCTCAAAAAAATTAAAACTAGAACTACCATATGATATATGTATCATAATATATATGATATATATGTGTATGATATATGATACATGTATCATATGCTATATATATCATATATCATATCAGATGCTTACCATATGATCCAGCAACCCCATTTCTAGTATTTATCCCAAAGAACTGAAATCAGGATCTCAAGGAGATTATCGGCACTCCCATTTCGCTGCCGTGTTAGTCACCATAGCCAAGATGTGGGAACAACCTAAATGTACATCAGTGGATGAATGAATAAAAAAATGTGATATATACATGCAATGGAATATCATTCAGACTGAAAGAAGCAGCAAATGCCACTGTGTGCAATAACACACATAAATCTGGAGGACATCATGCTAAGTGAAATAAACCGGTCACAGAAGGACAATTACTGCATGATCTCATGTGTATGTGTGTGCTAAGTCACTTCAGTCGTGTCCAACTCTTTGCCACCCCATGGACCATAGCCTGCCAGGCTTCTCCGTCCATGGGATTCTCCAGGCAAGAATACTGGAGTGGGTTGCCATGATGTCCTCCAGGGGATCTTCCCGACCGAGGGATTGAACCTGCTTCTCTTACCTCTCCTGCACTGGCAGACTGGTTCTTTACCTCTAGGGACACCTGGGAAGCCCACGATCTCTCTTGTGTGTGTGTGTGTCTCTGTGTGTGTGCGCGTGTGCACGTATGCATGCTCATTGTGTCTGACTCTTTGCCACCCCATGGACTGTAGCCCACCAGGCTCCTCTGTCCATGAAATTTTCCAGGCAAGAATACTGGAGTAGGTTGCCATTTTCTACTCCAGGGGATCTTCTTAGACCCAGGAATTTATCCCTCATCTCCTGCATCTCCTCCACAGGCATGCAGGTTCTTTACCACTAGCCCCACCTGGGAATCAATCTCATTTATACCAGGTATCTAAAATAAAGTTATGCAAGTACAGAATTGTGATTGCCAGGGGCTGGTGGGAAGGGGAGGTGGGTTTTTTTTTTTAATCAAGTATAAGATTTCAGTTATGCAAGAAGAATAAATTCCAGAGATCAGCTCTACAATATTGTGTTCATAGATAACAATGTGTTAACTGAAAAATCTAAGAGGATACATCTCATGTTAACTGTTTTTAACCACAATAAAATATTGAGGAAGAATTAATCAGCTTTGTGTAATTTACAACAAAGAGTCTTTTATATTTTATTACTTGCAAATTATGTGATGCACTTTCTTTAGAGCTGCAAAATTTATAATAAACTTAAGTGTGTATAGACACACATGCATTCTCCCCACCCCCAAACCCCCAGAGCTGGTTGTTAAACATTTACCAGCGCTCCTGAAGCTGGCTGTCCAAGCAGGACTTTGGTAAAAGGAGCGCCGCTGAGCGGTTCCAGCTCAGTCCCTGCCAAACTCAGATTCCCGCTTCCTGACAGCTCTGTCCCATGGCAGGAGCCATGCTTCCTCCACCTGGGACTCGGCCCAGAAGTGCAGTTTGGCGCTGACAGTGAGGCGTCCTCCGAGGCGCTGGCCACCCACATCCCTGCCTTCTGCGCGCACACTCGCTTCCCTCTGCCAGAACACCAGATGTGAGATGTGGCTCAGCCCAGGGAAGAAACAAGGAAAGATGGCAGGCATCCTGATCCCCTTGGTCCTCAGCCTCCTGCTCTCTACCCAGATGTTGAGGGACTTGCACACAGACAACACCCAAGGTGTTCCTTCTCTCACAGATACTCTTTCATGCGTGGCCTCCAATTGTCTCCTTTAGGACTGCCTGGTACACATGTACTGTCTTGGATCCTATCCAGGCCCTCTGGGTCATCATCTCCAGGGTCAGTGTCTGTGCTGTTAACTGCTCTATTTATTCATTCATTCATTCAGGTTGAGTGCCTGCTGTCTGCCAGGCATTGTAGGCTCTGGATATGCCAGAGAACAAAGCAGACAAAAATCCCAGTTTGCACGGAGGTAGGGCGTCCCTGGTGGCTTAAACGGTAAAGAATCTGCCTGAAATGCAGGCGACATGGGTTCAATCCCTGGGTCGGGAAGGTCCCCTAGAGAAGGGAATGGCTACCCCCTCCAGTATTCTCACCTAGAGAATTCCATGGATGGAGGAGCCTGGCAGGCTACAGTCCAATGGAGTCACAAAGAATCGGACACAACTGAGTCATGAACACTTTGAAAAGAAAGAAAGTGAAGTCACTCAGTCGTGTCTAACTCTTTGTGACCCATGGACTGTAGCTGGCCAGGCTCCTCTGTCCGTGGGATTTCCCAGGCAAGAATACTGGAGTGGGTTGCCAGTTCCTTCTCTAGGGGATCTTCCTGATCCAGGGATCGATCCCGGGTCTCCCACATTACAGGCAGACTCTTTACTGTCTGAACCACCAGGGAATCCCTGTTTTTTTTTTTTTTTTTGAACATGAGCACTTTAACACTATACTAATGAGAAACACCAAGTAGATATGTATGGAAAATATAGGGTATATTAGTTAGTCATAAGTGCTAACTCACTTCAGTCGTGTCCGACTCCATGCGACCCCATAGATGGCAGCCCACCAGGCTCTGCTGTCCCTGGGATTCTCCAGGCAAGAACACTGGAGTGGGTTGCTATTACCTTCTCCAATGCATGAAAGTGAAAAGTGAAAGTGAAGTCACTCAGTCATGTCCGACTCAGTGACCCCATGGACTGCAGCCTACCAGGCTCCTCCATCCACGGGATTTTCCAGGCAAGAGTACTGGAGTGGGTTGCCATTGCCTTGTCTGAGTCATAAGTGCTAGGGAGAAGAATAAAGCCAGGATAGGGGGTAGGAAGTATGAAGGGGAAGAGTGAGTAAAGATCTGAAAGAAGATAGTGAGCCACACGGCTATCTGGGTGGAACAGTGCTCCAGGCAGAGGGAACAGCAAATACAACAGCCCTGAGGAAGGAGTCTGCTCGGAGTCACCAAAGAATAGTAGGAGGCCAGTGTGGTTGGAGAATTTCCAGAAGATTCTTCTGTACACAAAAATGGAGAACTCCCTAGCAGAGCAAATGCCGCTTTTTCTTTCGTTTTAAAAAATATTTATTTGCCTGTGCCAGGCCTTAGTTGCAGCACCCAAGATCTTTGATCTTTGTTGCAACATGCAAGATATTTAGTTGCAGCATGTTAACTCAGTTGCGGCAAGGATCTAGTTCCTTGCACAGGGATTGAACCTGGGCCCTCAGCATTGGGAGCACAGAGTCTAAGCCACTAAAACACCAGGGAAGTCCCTAACTTTTTCATGTAAAGTCTGTCAGCCTCTCCACTCTGCTGTTTCCAGACTCTTCCTCCACTGTTTGTTTCTGTCACTATACATTTATTGAGCACTTATGAAGTGCCTGCCTTACAAGGCTGAAAGTCCTTGTAATCATTTTCTGGAGTCTTTGCCTGTCCATCCAACACCCCCTGACTCCAACTGGATTTCATTCTTCAGTTCCTTGAACCCTAAGTTTCGAGCCTACTGCTATCTCCCAAACTCTGCAGTTATCCTTTATTCTCTGCTTGTGGCCACAGGATAACATTAGTTCCCCAAGCCTGGGTCCAGATCCCAGAACCTCCCTGTGCCAGCAAAAAAGGCTCAGATCCCTCACTGGCCTGCAAGGAGGGTTGGGAAATTGAGTTTAGTCTTGGACATTGAACTTGAGGCATCTGGGATGCATATAGGAGGCCATGTACAGCAGGTCATTGGGTTGACTGCCCTCTGGCTCAGAAGAGATGGTACGGATGGAAGTAGTGATTGGATTCAATATAAGCATTTGTCAAACTGCATTCTATGTGCTAAGCTGGTGCTTCTCAACACTGACTGCACATTCAAAGTGTCTGGAGAGCTTTTAAAAAATATATCTACAAGAGTCCTACTCCAGGCCAATGAACACCAGATCTCTGGGGATGAGGCCCAGGCCTCTGCATATTTATAAAACTTTCCAGGTGATTCTAGTAAGCAGGGAGAATTGAGAACCACTGTGACACATGAACTGCATCAACCTTGGCTGCACGTTGGAATAAACCAGGGAGCTTTAAAAAGTATTGCTGCCTGGGTCTCACCCACAGAGGTACTGTGTAAAATGGTCTGGGTGCAGTTCAGCCTGCGGAGTTTAAAAAGTTCCCCAGGTAAAGTTGTCAAGCTTGAGACCAACCGTGGATACTGTCTCATCCACCCACTGAACTCGATGATGAACACGGAGGAGGAGAGAGAATTACAAAGATGAACCAGATTATCTTTTCACCCTCAAGACTCTCACTGTCTTAGAAGGCACCGTAAATTAAAAGTTGATCAGGAGGATTCCCGTGGTAGTCCAGTGGTTAAGAATCCGCCTGCCAATGCAAGGGATGTGGGCTTGATCCCTAAAATCCCATAGACAGAGGAGCCTGGCGAGCTACAGTCCATGGGGTCACAGAGTCGGACATGACTTAGCGACTGATCACGCATGCGCACACTTGGAAGCGTCCACATGCCGAGGAGCAGCCAAGCTGGTGTGCCGCCAACTACCGAAGCCTGCGAGCTCTAGAGCCTGCGCACACAAGAGAAGCCACTGCAGTGAGAAGCCTGCACACCACAGCTAGAGAGTAGCCCCTGCTCACCGCTACAGAAAACCCACAGGCAGCAATGAAGATCTGGTACAGCCAAAAATAAATAAATAGTTAACCATGGGTTTCCCTGGTGGCTCAGACGGTAAAGTGTCTGTCTCCAATGCTGGAGACTTGGGTTCGATCCCTGGGTCGGGAAGATCCCCTGGATAAGGAAATGGCAACCCACTCCAGTACTCTTGCCTGGAAAATCCCATGGACAGAGGAGCCTGGTAGGCTACAGTCCATGGGGTCCCAAGGAGTCGGACACAACTGAGCGACTTTACTTACTTATGGTACTGGAAAACTTCCATCACCTTCCTTCTATTGCACCCTGTTCTAACTCCAAAAACTCAAATGCCAATAGTCTGTTTTGATGACGTCCCCCTGTTCTACCCAATCAATCCCAATAGACCTGCAGTTTGACCTTCCCAAACAACTTCCCTTCCCATCTGGATGCCACAGTCAGACTCTTAATGACACTCTCACCAGTCCTTAAATCTTTTGTCTCCTTGGCTTTCTATCACTCTAATTCACCAAATCCTATTGTGTTCCCTCCTAAATATTGCTAGGATTGGTCTGCTTCTTTCCATTCGCTGTCCCGCTTCAGGCCGCCCCCATTAGCTTGAATGCCTGCTTGCAGTCTCCCAAACTGATACCCAAAAACTGATACCCACCAGGGTTCTTGGCCTTCCTTAATCAATAGAAATTGACTAGAGGCCAGACAAGAAATTCAAGCAAGGCTTTATTGATCTGGGGCTCTGTTTCCTTATAAAGTGGACATAGTAATACTTACCTTGTAGGTAAGTATTCAAGAAAGCAGAGAAAAACTCCCACTTCTGAATGGGAAGAGCTGCACCATAGGATTGGGTGAATTAGTGTGACAGAATAAATTCATTTATTTTGGCTGCGTTGGGTCATAGTTGCTGCATATAGAATCTTTGTTGCATCATGTAGGATCTTTCAATATGGGGCACATTGATGTGGGCTCTCTAGTTGCGGCATGGGGGCTCAGTAATTGCTCAGTAGTACAAGCTTCGTTGCTCCACAGCATGTGGGATCTTAGTTCCCTCATCAGGGATTGAACCCACATACCTTGTATTGCCAGATGGATTCTTTACCACTGGGCCACCAGGGAAGTCCCAACAGAATGGTTTTTAGTGGGGTTTGCCAACCACAACATGCCCTGCTCCTTTGGATATCAGGCCTGAGACAGTCAGAACCCTCCCTACAATTTTCTGAAGTCAAACTAGGGGAAGTAGGATGAAGCTCAGGAGGTATGAGCTTGGCCACCACTGACTGCCATGCTTTCAGCTTCATGGAGAAAACAGATTTGAAGAAAAGAAAGTACCACCCCCCCCCACCCCGCCCCCCAACAGGGAGTGGTGTATGTGTGGTGGGGATGTGGCCTGGGTGGGCAGATCAGGAGCAGGGAGAACCTCAGTTCCCAGTTTTATTATCAACGAGGGCAGCTGCTTCCTCATCTTCCCCAGGTTGAGTTACCTTGATCAGTAAATCCCCTACTAAGCCTCAGTTAATTGAAACTAGGTCACTTGAAACAATTTAAAGAAACTTCACAACACACAATCCAGGGAGGAATTAGTTGAGGAGGAGGATTAAGGCATTAGGTAAAACCAGCCCCTTTGAATGCGGGGATTGAATTGGGGGAGGGTTGAATTGGTTGATGACACAGGTGAGGGTGTAGCCTTGGGCGCCCATCTAAAATGAAAACTCTTAGCCAAAAATTCAACTGAATTGCAAAGGCATTTAGGACTTAGGGGGAAAATGAAAATGTATTCTTCTAAATCAGAGGGGAAAAAAAAAGTGTCTAACAGGTTGTGAATAATTCAGATTTAATTACTAGGAAAATGCCTTCCTTTTCTTTTTCTCTTTTTATTCTTTCTCCTGCCTGATGCTTAGGCAGCAGGTTTAGGAGATATTTTCGTTCCAGAAATTCTCCTTGAGAAATAGTGAGCCAAGTCCTCAGCTTTCTCCTTGTTGGGTGTGAAAGCCGGGTGTTTGGATTTGGGCAGGAAGGAGTCTCAGGTACCCCCTGCCTCTTCCAACTGGATGCTGCCTGGCGTGGTACCCACTGTGGGGGTCCCACTCCAATGCCGGGGCCTCTGTGCTTGTGGCTGAAGGCATGGGTGTGAAATTCTCCCAGCCATGCAGATGGGTGCCATGACAATTTTGTGGTACTGCATCACAGACCCGGCCTCATCACTGCTCAGAAATCCCATTACACGCCTACTGCCATTGATTTCAAACCTCATTACTCACTTGGAGCCCTCTGTACTCTATCCCGTGCCCAACTCTCCCCTCCTTTCCAGAAGATGAATTTTTAAAATAACAGCTCTATTGAGATATAATTCATGTACCATAAAATTCACCCCTTGAGAGTATACAATTAAATGACTTTTTAAAAATATTTACTTATTTTTTATTTGGCTGCACTGGATCTTAGTTATGGCATGTGGGATCTAATTCCCTGACCAGGGGTTGAACCCTGGCCCCCTGCATTGGGAGTGTGTAGTCTTAGCCATTGGGCCATCAGGGAAGTTCCCAATGATTTTTTATGTATTCACAAAGTTGCATAATCATTACCACTATCTGGTTTTGGAACATTTTTATAATTCCAAAAAGAAGTCCCCAGGACTTCCCTGGTGGTCCAGTGGCTAAGACTTCATACTCCTAATGCAGGGGGCCCGGGTTTGATCCCTGATCCCGGAACTAGATGTCACATGCTACAGTTAAAGATCCCATGTGCCACAACTGAGACCCCGAACAGCCAAATAAAAAAGTTCAGTTCAGTCACTCAGTTGTGTCCGACTCTTTTCGACCCCATGGACTGAAGCACACCAGTGACTGAACAACAACAATTGAATTGCTAGGTCATATGGTCACTTTTGAGAAACTGACAGTTTTCCAAAGTGGCTGCTCCATTTTGCAATCCTATCAGCAATGTATAAGTGTTCCAGTTTCTCCACATTCTTGCTAACGTTTGTGATTGTCTTTTATATTTTGGTGGTATCTCACTATGGTTTTTGATTGGCAAAAACTAATGACTAATCTTTTCCTGTCAAACTTATACCCTTGTGCATTTTAAAATTAGGTTATTTGGGTTTTTATTTTTAACTAGTAATAGTTTTTTATATCACCTGGGTATGAGGTTTTTTTTTTTTTTTTTTAATCAGATGTTTCCAAGTATCTCCCAATCTAAGGGTTGTCTTTGTGTGTGTGTGTGTGTGTGTGTGTTTGGTCCGTACTGTGCAGCTTGTAGGATCTTAGTTCCCTGACAAGGAACTGAACCTGGACCCTTGACAATGAAGGTGCCGAGTCCTAACCACTGGAGCAGTAGGGAATTCCTGTCTTTTTGTTTTCTTTTTGGTGTCCTTTGAAGCACAGAAGTTTTCATTTTGATTATGTCTAATGTATCTACTTCTTTCTTATCACTTTTGCTTTAGTGTCATATCTAAGAAACCACTGCCTAACCTGAGGTATTGAAGATTAACTCCAGTGTTTTCTATATAAGTTTTATAGTTTAAGCTCTTGTGTTTAGGTATGATCCATTTTGAGTTTATTTTCATATGTGGTGTGAATTGGGTCCAACTTGATTCTTTTGCATGTAGATAGCCACTTGTCACAGCATCATTTGTTGGAAGACTTTTCTTTCCTCTTTGAATTGTCTTGGCAATCTTGCTGAAAATCAATCAGCCACAAATGTGAGGATTTTCCTCTAGCCTTTCAGTTCTGTTCCATTGGTCTACTTAGCCTCTTGCCAGTACCACACTGTCTTCATAGTGTAACTTTGTTGCAGGTCTGAAACCAGCAGTTCTGAGTCTTCTAGCTTTGTTCTTCTTTTTCTAGATTGTTTGACTATTCTGAGTTCCTTGAATTTCCATATGAATTTTAAGGTCATTCTGACAATTTCTGCAAAAAGACTGCTGGGATTTTGATAGGGATTCTGCCAAATCCTTAGATCAGTCTGGTGAATATTGCCATCTTCACTATATTAAGTCTTCTGATCCGTGAATATAGGATGTCTCTCCTTTTCTTAGGTCTTTCTTTTTTTGAGCAATGTTCTACAGTGTACAAGTTTTGTACTTCTTTTGTTCAGTTTATTTCTAAGTACTTTATTCTTTTTGAGGCCATTGTAATTTTTGTGATTTTTCTTAATTTCACTTTTTTATTGTTCATTGCTACTACATAGAAATACAATTGATTTTTTTATGTATTACTCATATTAAACAATGCTGCTGTATCTATTTGTTAGTTCTAATAGTTTGTGTATGTGTGTTCCTAAGAATTTTCTATATTTTCTGAAAATAAAAATAGCTGCACATCTTCCTTTCCAAGTTGGATCCTTTTTATTATTTATTGCCTAATTGCCTCAGCAGAAGAGTTTTGGAATGGTTTAATATAGTGGTTTTAGGATGGTTCATGGCCTTTGGAATCTGTCAGATATGGTTTTGAATTCTAACTCCACCATTCCGCTCACTTACTCTATGATTGTAGGCTGGTATTTTGATTTCTTTGAACTTTGGTGTTTTACCTGTAAAACCCAACTTGCAGGGTTTTAAAATATTTATTTTTAAAGTAAAGTACAATATATGTAAAATAAGATGTACAAGTCAAGTGTTTACTTTGATGAATTTTGACTATTGTGTACATTTGTGTAACAACCATCTGAAAACAAGAAATAAAGCATTACCATCAGCCCAGAAAACTCACTTGTACCCCTTTCTAAGTGAATCTGTTTTTTTCTGTCATCATATGTTTGTTTAACCTGTTCTTAGATTTCCTATAAGTACAACCATGCGGTATGTTTTCTTTTGTAACTACTTTCTTATATTCAGCACAGTGTTTTTGAGATTCACCCATGCTATTGTGGGTATCAATAGTTTATTATTTTGTATTGTTGGGTAGCATCCCATTGTGTGAACATACTACAATTCGTAATATGTTCTCCACTTGATGGGCATTTTGAGTTGTCTCCAGTCTGGGCCACTATTATGATCCAGGTTACTATGAACAATTGTGTGCATGCCTTTTAATAGAAGTATGTTTTTCATTTGTCATGGATAAATACCCAGGCATGGAATTTTTGGGTCGTATAGATGTATCTTTGGGCTTCCCAGGTAACTCAGTGGCAAAGAATCTGCCTGCCAATGTAGGTGATGTGGGTTCAATCCCTGGGTTGGGAAGGTCCCCTGGAGAACAAAATGGCAACCCACTCCAGTATTCTTGCCTGGAAAAACCCATGGATGGAGGGACTTGGTGGGCCATAGTCCATGGGGTTGCAAAAGAGTTGGACACAACTGAACACACATGCATGCATAAATATATCTTTAACTTTATAAAAAAATTCCAAGGAGTTCAAAATGGTTGCATGACTCTGCATTCTCACGGCAATGTATGAAAATTCCAGTTGCTCCATATTCTTGTCAGCATATGATTTTAACCATTCTCATAGGTTTGAAGTGGTATCTCGCTGTTCATTGGCATTGGTCCGATGGTTAACAATGCTGTGCATCATTTCATGTGCTTGCTGGTTATTATATATTTCCTCCTGTGAATTTTGTTCATGACTTTTGCTCACTTAAAAAAACTAAGTTGTTTAGGGGCTTCCCTGGTGGTCCAGCAGAGAAGGCAATGGCACCCCACTCCAGTGTTCTTGCCTGGAGAATCCCAGGGACGGGGGAGCCTGGTGGGCTGCCATCTACGGGGTCGCACAGAGTCAGACACGACTGAAGCAACTTAGCAGCAGCAGCAGCTGGTGGTCCAGTGGTTAAGAAACTGCCTTGCAATACAAGAGACACCAGTTCGATCCCTGGTCTGGGAGGATCCACATGCCTCAGAGCAACTAAGCCTGTGTGCCACAACTACTAAGCCTGCTCTCTAGAGCCCACAAGCTGTATCTACTTAAGCTCATGCTCCTAGAGCCTGTGCTTCACAAAAGTCACCGCAATGAGTAACCTTTACGGGCAACTAGAGGGTAGCCCCGGTTCGCCGCAACTAGATAAAGCCCGTGTGCAATGAAGATCCACCGCAGCCAAAAAAAGAAAAACAAGGGCTTCCTTGCTGTCCAGTGGTTAAGAATCTGCCTGCCAATGCCAGGGACAGGGGTTCAATCCCTGGTCCAGGAAGATCCCACGTGCTGAGGAGTAACTAAATCCATACACCACAGCTGCTGAAGTCTGCGTGCCTAGAGCCCATGTTCTGCAATCAGAGAAGCCGCTGCAATGAGAAGCCTGGGCACAGCAACTAGAGAGTAGCCCCTGCTCACCACACCTAGAGAAGGACCACGTGCAGCAACAGAGATCCAAGACAGCAAAAATAATAAAGTAAAATAAATAAATTTAAAAATTGAGTTGTTTGATTTTTATTGTTAATTCATAGATGTTTAAACTATATTTCCTATACTCTTCCTTTGATATATGTACTATGGTTTTTCCCAATCTGTGTGCAGGGTTATTTTGAGATTTAAATGAATGATACGTTAAGAACAGTGGTTGACACACAGTAACTATTCAAAATAAAAAGAACAGAGGCTACCAGAGCATAACCTTTCTCCATTTTCTGACCACCTACCCTGAAACTGAGTCCCTCTCCACCCATCCTTAGGATTTTCTTCCTTGTTTTAGAGGGCAAGAAGAATTTCTCAATGTAATCCACCTCAGCAGTTCTTGCTGTATGAATTATGCCCTCCCATATCTGTTACACCTTCATCCTGTACTCATACATATTCAAAAATCTAAAGTTTCTTCCTTTAAAAATAAGAACAGGTGGGAGGAAGACAAAGGACAGTGATTTTAAGTGACCTTTTTCTTCTTTCTGGAAAATTTTAGGATTTTTCTCTTTATTCTTGATGCTTTACATCCACATATGGGACTTCTAAAATTCATCTTACTTCTCAGTGCTCTTACCTGACTAGCTTCTCAGAGACCTGACAAAGTCGTTTTATCTCCCCAGTTAATCACCTTACAAGTACCTCTGGGACCACCCCTTCTTTCCCTTGCCTCTGAGCTTGGAGTTTATCTCCATATATTCCTTTCTTCTTTAGAGATTCTCTTGCAAATTTTGTGATGATGATCCTCTAGTTTTGTTTATTTGTAGTGTATATGTTGTCTATTTCCCAACTTCTGCTTTTTTAAAAAAATGTATTTATTTATTGGCTGTACCATGCAGCATATGGGATCTTAGTTCCCTGACCAGGGATCAAAACTGCACCCCCTGCTTTGGAAGTGTGGAGTCTTAACCACTGGACCACCAGGGAAGTCCCTTCTAAGCTTTATCTTTGACTTAAAATTTCTGACCATCTGATGATGATAACTTTCTTGTTTTCCTGTGCTGTTATGAATTTGTTTCATGGGTTAGGGGTAACAGATAGAGGTGTTTATATTCCATGTGTCATAATAGCCAATCTCGAAAGGAATTTTCTAATATGCTACTTATATAATGAGTATATAAGTGCCATCACTTCATGGCAAATAGATGGGGAAACAATGGAAACAGTGACAGACTTTATTTTCTTGGGCTCCAAAATCACTGCATATGGTGACCGCAGCCATGAAATTAAAAGACACTTGGTCCTTGGAAGAAAAGCTGTGACCAACCTAGATAGCATATTAAAAAGCAGAGAAATTACTTTGCCAATAAAGATCCATTTAGTCAAAGCTATGGTTTTTCTAGTAACCATGTACAGATGTGAGAGTTGGACCATAAAGAAAGTTGAGCACCAAAGAATTGGTGCTTTTGAACTGTGATGTTGGAGAAGACTCGTGAGAGTCCCTTGAACTGCAAGGAGATCAAACCAATCAATCGTAAAGGAAATCAGTCCTGAATATTCATTGGAAGGACAGATGCTGAAGCTAAAGCTCCGATACTTTGGCCACTTGAATGGGAAGAGTCAAATCATTAGAAAAGCCCCTGATGCTGGGAAAGATTGAAGGCAGGAGGAAAAGGAGATGATAGAGGATGAGATGGTTGGATGACATCATTGACTCGATTAACCTGAGTCTGAGTAAGCTCCAGGAATTGGTGATGGACAGGGAAGCGTGGCGTACTGCAGTCCATGGAGTTGCAAAGAGTCAGACACGACTGAGCAACTGAACTGAACTGAACTTATATACTGAGTACAGAGTGTGTTATTGGTTTACTGTAGGCAGTCAGCCAGTTATTTGCAGAATGGATCAAAGGACAGGTGCGTGGTAGAGACGTTTCCAGACACAGTAAAGCCCACCAGCCTCCCACTCCTGACCTCCATGCTCTGGAATATATACTGTAGAAATAGATGGACTAGTCAGGGGACTTTGAAGAAGTTACTTTGACTCTTTAGGCCTCTCCTTCCTCATTTGTAAAATGGGGATTTCCATGAGGATAAATGCAGCAATGCACATGAAGTGGTTCGAGTGATACCTGGTACATAGTAATCAATAAAGATTGAGTTTCTTTTAAATTAACAGTGAAATATTTCATTTCAAAAACATCTCTGAGGGACGTCCCTGGACATGCCTGTCCAGTGGTTAGGACTGCCTTCCAATGCAAAGGATGCTGGGGCTTCCCAGGTGACTTAGGGGGTAAAGAATCCTCCTACAAAGCAGAAGATATAGATGTGGGTTCCATCCCTGGGTCAGGAAGATCCCTTGGAGAAGGGAATGCTACCCACTTCAGCATTCTTGCCCGGAGAATCCCATGAACAGAGGAGCCGGGTGGGCTACAGTCCACAGTGTCTCAAAGAGTAGGACAGGACTGAGCACTTATGCTCCCAGGGGATGTGGATTGGATTCCTGGTTGGGGAACCAAGATCCCACATGCCTCACGGCCCAAAAATCAGAACATAAAACAGAAACAGTACTATAGCCAAAGATCGCTGGATTTGAGCTCCATGCATCCTGTAGCAAAATTCCCACTGACTATCTGTTTTACATATGGTAACGTATATGTTTCAGGGCTACTCTCCCAATTCATTGCATCCTCTCCTTCCCCCCACCCCACTGTGTCCGCATGTCTGTTCTCTACATCTGGCTGATTCATGTTGATATATGGCAGAAACCAACACGATATTGTAAAGCAATTATCCTCCAATTGAAAGTAAATTAACATACTGTAACAAGTTCAATAAAGACTTTAAAAATGGTCCATGTGAAAAAAAATCTTTAAATAAATATATAAATAATTAGTGGAAGATTTAAAAAGCAAAAACATTTCTCAGTGCTGTGGTCTCTGTTACTTGCACTTTTACCAACAGCCCACCCCCCTCCCCGAATCACCTGCACCTTCTTCTGCGTTTCACCCCATTCCACCCTCTAAGCATCTGTGTGCAGTCTGTCCTTTCCAAGGAACACAGAAGCCTGCCACACATTCTTCCCTTTAATGGGCCTTAATAAAAACCCTTAACTAAGTCTTCATCAGTGTCAGTAGGAGGTGAGTAAGCAATTAGCATTCCTTACTTAATGGACCAGTATTTCTTTCGGCGGGGGCAGGAGGGGGGACGGGGTGGGGGCGGTGACAGTACCAGCTAGGAGATGGATGTAAAGTTTTAATCTTGTTTCCTGGTGGACATAGTACAAGGTGGGGTGAAACGCCTCCTCTTCAAGGCTCCACACAGGTGAGCCTGAGAACAACTTTGTCTAGGGTGGCACTGGACCCGTGAATAGAGGTGATCTTCTTATACGTCAGGCTTTAGAAATAAAAATGCTTTCTGGGCTAAAGGAGTGGCCATGTGAATCCATCTGGGCTAGGCTGAAAGGCATGAAGGTATGATTCTAGGAAAAGTGTTGGATACAAAGGAACACGGAGAATGCACTTCTGGCAATTGAGACAGTACCACGTACCAATGGATGCTTAGACATGTAGAGGATGTATTTCTGGTTGGATAAAAGAAAGTGTTCATTCATTTGGTGATTGTTTATTGGGCTTCTCAGGTGGTGCTAGTGGTAAAGAATCCACTTGCTAATGCAGGAGATGCTAAGAGACGTGGGTTTGATCCCTGGGTCGGGAAGACCCCCTGGAAGAGGGCATGGCAAACCACACCAGTACTCTTGCCTGGAGAATCCCATGGACAGAGGAGCCTGGTGGGCTACAGTCCATGGGGTTGCAGAGAGTTGGACACCACTGAAGCGACTCAGCAGGCGCGCACACACGTATTGAGCGCCTACTATGTGCTAGTTACTCTTCTAAGTGCAGGTTTACAGCAGGAAAGAAAACAGGCCCCAAATCTCTTCCCTCATGTTACTTGCATTCCCGTTAAAGCATAGTGGGGCACCCTGGGGCCAGAGCAAAAGGAAACTTTGGTTGGTGATAGGAGACTTTTGGAGATGATCTATGAGCATGATTCGAATTCTCTTAGGTAGACATGCAGGGACAGATGAAAGACCCTGAACCTCTCATCTTCCTGGGAAGAGGAGTTTAGAAAATGCCAAGAGCTCATTCTCAGGGAGCATGAAGGAGGGATAGCAGAGAAAGAGGACTTGTTAGCTGGTTTGGTGGTTGGAAGAGGTTCTTGAAGGAGACATGATAAGGGTTGTTGGGAGGGGATGGTGTGAACTCATAAGCAAGCCTGCCTTGCTGGGGTGCCGATGGTGAGAGGAACCAGTTCATCGGGAATGAGAAAGACACAGAATTATGTATTAGCTATGGGCATGCGCATTGAATTCCGGTCTGACACCTGTGTACGTGACCTTGGAAAATTTTCTATTTTCTCCTTCAGTGAAGACCTCAGGAGCATTTTTTGGGTTTGTTTTTGTTTTTGGTGGGGCTTTTTCTTTTGGCTGTATTGAGCGGCATGCAGGATCTTAGTTCCTTGACCAGGGATTGAACTCACAGCCCCGGTGGTGGACGCACAGTCTTAACTACTGATGTGCGTGCTTGCTCAGTCCCTCGGTCATGTCCAACTCTTTGCAACCCTATGGCCTGTAGCCCGCCAGGCTCCTCTGTCCATGGGATTTCCCAGGCAAGAACACTGGAGTGGATTGCTGTTTCCTTCTCGAGGGGATCTTCCTGACCCAGAGATCCAACCTGTATCTCCTGTGTCAACTGCATTGGCAGCAGATTCTTTACCACTGAGCCACCTGGGAAGCCCTTAACCACTGGATCACCAGGCAAGTCCCTGAGACCTCGGTTTCTTCAACTTTAATGGAGACAATGCTGCAGCTTCTTGTGTGGATTTAGCCAGCAGATGCGTATACATGTATATTAATATGTGCCTGGCATTATTATCCTGTTTGTAAAACTGTCTTTCCGCAGGTTAATTCAGTCATGTCTGGAGGGTGACTGGAGGAAACATGCCTTTATCTCCCGAGACTCTTGCAGCCACTGCCTGGGGGTGACGGGCTCAGCCATCCAGGGTCACTCGGGGTCCACTCCAGCCGGGCAGGGGGCTCCTGGCTGCCTCTCTGCCTCCTTTCACTTGGAGGCCTCTTTTCACTTTGTTTTACAATATTTCCCGAAGCTCTAATTGCTACACTTCCTCAAATGTTTTTAATACAGGCAATCAGCGACGACTGCAATTAGGAGGGCCTAATTACATCGGCTTTCTTTCTCTTCCTCAGAAACCACCATTGGAACAGTCACAAATAAACCTTAATGAAGACCAAAGATCTTTCTTCAGTCTAAAGCCATTTGTAATCACGATCTGTTATTGTCAAAGCCAGCAGGCAGAGGAGTCCTTAGAAGGACTGTTGCATATTCAGCAGTAGCAGCAGAGAGAGAGATGGGCTGGGGCCTGGGAGAAGGTAAGCAGCTAAGCTTGGGCCTGGGCGGCGGGGGGGGGGGGCGGTCTGTGGCCCAAGCGGGTGTCCAAATGGGTTTGCCCTCAATCTAAATTTCTGCTTTAATTGCTTTATTTGGCTGATAAAGTCTCTTAAGCCAAGGGTCCCCAACCTCTGGGATCAAAAGCCTAATGATCTCAGGTGGAGCTATTGTAATGATAGAAATAAAGTCACAACAAATGTAATGTGCTCAAATCATCCTGAAACCATCCCTCCTCCACTGGTCCATGGAAAAATTATCTTCCATGAAACTGGTCTCTGGTGCCCCAAAAGGTTGGGGACTACTGTCTTAAGCCACTCTTTAAAAAAAATTGTTGGGATGCATAGCTTCCCAAAGTGGCTCAGTGGTAAAGAATCTGCCTGTCAATGCAGGAGATGCAGGAGACTTGGGTTTGATTGCTGGGCCAGGAAGATCCCCTGGAGGAGGAAATGGCAACCCACTCTGGAATTCTTGCTTGGGAAATCCCATGGACAGAGAAGCCTGGCGGGTTACAGTTCATGGAGTCAAAAAGAGTCGGACTCGACTGAGCACATACACATGCATCTAGATGCACATTTGAATGGTAAAATGTGAATGTCTTAAGAATAAGGTTTAATTAATTAAAAACATAGATACATATAGTATTCATGTAATCACTGCCCAGATCAAAATATAGAACATTTCCAACATCCTGGACCGCTCCCCCTGCCCTTCTGTGCTGTATCCATCAGGGTCGAATCAGAAAAGCAGAACCATGATGAATGTTAGGTTACCAGGGATTAAAAGAATTTGAATTTACCCAACTGTGGGAGGAACTGGGGAATTAAGAGTTCAAAAAAGGGCATGGGGGAATCAGCAAAGGCGCTCACTCGAAGCAAGGACACGGGTGAATGAGTCAGAGATTGTCAGAAAGCCCGGAAGCTGGCCACGTCCGGCTGTAGTAGTGAGACAGAAGAGCTGGTGCAGAAACCCGAGGGAAGCTGTTGGTTCTTTAGCTGCTGCCTCTGCGCATGCTCAGTGAAGCATGTGGCGGTGATGGGGTCACTGTGGGTCAGCAGGTCCGGAGGGCATTCAGGAGAAGGGCTGGATGCAGCGTACAGAGCAGAGCCGGGGCAAACTGAAACCTGGCAACATCTCTCTCTCTCACCACTGTGAACATTCAAAAAAATGGGCAACTCTAACCTGGAACCACTCAGGGAAGGCGATTCTGGGAACCGTGGACCACAGCAGAACCATGCTGACTATCGGAACAATCAGGCACAGAGGAAGAAGTTTCGTGTCCACTCGGTGGCTGGTGGGGTTTGTGTCCTCCAGCTGCGAGATTACAGTTCCTTGACAAAGTCTTTATATTCAAGCTGCAGGACACCCAGAACAGTGCCTTCCCCAGAGCCGGTGAGGGGAGGAGGCCTCCAATCCCTCCTCCTTCCAATTCCCATCTCTCTTTAGGAGAAGGCAGCACTAATGGAATTGGGTCAGATTCTCGGATAGTGGCCAAGATCACTGTGCTTCAATGCCTGGGTGTGGCCTGTGGCTATGAATAGTGGTTCTCAACCTTGGCTTCCCAATGGAATCATCTGGGAAGCCTTATAAAATACTGATGCCTGGGCTGCCCCCAGAGAATCTGGAATGCAGCGTTGGCATTGGGATTTTGAAAAGCTCCCCAGATGATTTGATTGGACAGTCAAGGTTGGGAGTCACTGGAGAGGCAAGAACTGCAGCTTGGTAGGCTGGTTCTTCTCTTTTCAGGGGCTTTCTACTTTCCCATGCAACAGTAAGGTTAAATGACTCCAAAACAAGGAAAGGGGGCATGGCACAGTCTTTAAAAGAATGACATAGCCTAGCGTGCATGTGTGCTAAGTCGCTTCAGTCCAGTCCGGCTCTTTGTGACCCTGTGGACTGTAGCCTGCCAAGCTCCTATTTCCATGGGGTACTTCAGGCAAGAATACTGAAGTGGGTTGCCTTGCCCTCCTCCAGGGATCATCCCGACCCGAGGATCGAGTCTGAGTCTCATGTCTCCTGAATTGGCAGGCGAGTTCTTTACCACTAGCGCCACCTGCAAAGCCCAACATAGTCATTTTGTTGTTCAATTGCTCAGTTGTGTCTGACCCTTTGCAACCCCATGGACTGCAGCATGCCAGGCTTCCCTGTCCTTCATCATCTTTAACATAGGCATAGGACATGACAAAAACTGGTTTGAATCAACTAGGTCCAAGATGGTGGAATATTCAACTTCCAGTGGACCTCAAGCCTCATTATACACTCACTGTGATATATTAGCATAATCTAAGTGACACACCCACCATGACAGTTACAAGGCTGGCCACCAAAGACCAAAAGATAGGAAGTGGCCCAATTCCTGGAAATCTCTGTTCCTTCCCCAAAATCATTGGAATAATCCTGCCTTTCATTAGCCTATGAAATTACCCAGCCCATAAAAACTAACCATGCCATATTTCAAGGCTGTTCTTGCCTTCTAAAATGGCCCACTCTCTGTCTGTGGAGGGTGTTTCTCTTTAAATAAATCTACTTCCTACCTACCACTGTGTGTCTCACTGATATCTTTTTGTGATACAACATCAAGAACCTGAGCTTCATTAAGTCCTGAGACCAGGTATGTGATCTCAGCTAAAAGACCGTGGGTTCCAACATGGGCTTTGTCTGGGTTCAATCAGAGATACACGATTTCAACTCTGGGGTTGGCCTCCTGGGACTGGTTTCCTCTGCATGCATTGCATTGCCTAAATAATTAGATTTGGAACACGGATGAGTAAGAAGCTCTCCTTATGCCTTAAGGCCTTGTCATCTGCTTCAGTCCAGTAAACCAGATTTCTTGTGCCAGGATGTTCTCCCCTTTCCTCCATAGGGTCAGACAGAGAGCTAGTTGAGCACAAGTCCACTCGTCTGGCACAGTATTCTCAAAGCAGTCTTTGTATAAAAGACTGGCGTAATGTTCAGTATGTCACTATGGTTAACAATGCTGTATTGTCTGTTTGAAAGATGCTAAGCGAGACCTTAATAATTCTCAAACACACACACATCCACTTACTGAGTCCAAGTTCATACTCTCAATGAAGAACAGGCCAGTGAATTGAAATTTGAGTCGTTGGGGTGAAGAACGGCAACTTTATTCGGAAAGCCAGCAGACTGAGAAGATGGTAGAATAGTGTCTCAAAGAACCATCTTGCCTAAGTTAGAATTCAGGTTTCTTTTATACTAAAAGGTGACCTCAGGTGGCCTTGGCCAGCAGCAGCTTGAAGCAGGGCTTTGGTTCCTGACCAGAGAATGAGTCCAGGTCACAACAGAGAGAGCACTGAATCCTAGCCACTAGACCGGCGGTCAGTGACAAGGCCCCAGGTCTTCAGCTTTGCGGAAAAGAATTCCCACAATGACAGAAAGTAGTGAATCAAGTGAAGTGTTTATTAGGAGGAAAAAAGAGTACAGTATGTGTGGACAGACACAAGGGCATGCTCAGAGAGGCAGAGTCATGCTTTCGTGGCAGTTTAAAATCACTTATATGGGGCATTTCTTCCTGGTTTCTTTTGGCCAGTCATTTTGATTTGCCTGGTTCAGAGTCCGTATTTGGTATATCTCAGGATACTCCCATGCGTGTGCACACACCTCTTAGCTAAGATGAATTCTACTGAAGAGGCCTATGGGAAGTTAGCATCACTTAGCATCACTCTCCTTTTTTACCTCCAAGGAGTCTTTCTGTGCATGAGTAGTTGCCAAGGTTTGTTAACTTTGAGAATGAGAAATATGTGATCTCTTATTTTCTATCTGGGCAGGACCAAGCCTCCTCCCTTGATTGTCCCGCTATTCTCCTCTTGGAGTATCTACTCTGCTGGGGGGTGGGGTGGGGCGGGGAGAAGCATCTAACTCCTGCCTCAAAAGGGGAGGGAGTAAAGTCAAGCTTTTCCTGGTTCCAATCAGCCTTCAGAGGGGATGTGTTAATTTCCTCCTTCCTGCAGTCATTCACAGGTGAACCTTGCCAGGATGTTTCCTGTGAGGTAAATAAAGGTATTTTAGCTTAATGCTCATTGTCTGGGAGGCAGGGTTCCCAGAGGCAGGCTATTATGTATAATTTAAGCTTATGGGCAACAAGTTAGTGATTACCTTGTAATAGAATACAAAGGTTGTTCCCTATTACACAATTGTAACTGTATTAAAAATTAATCAATCTAAGAAAGAAATGGGAAATCTTACTCAAGTAAAACTGAGGATTATAACCCAGGAAGAGCCTCTCAGGAAGTTTTATTCTCCATGTTAGAAGTCAAAGTACAGTTATATAAGTTTTTTGAGACAGAAGGCTGTGTGTTAAATGACACATTATTGGCAGTTTACACAATCTAAGCATCATGTGATGCCTTACAAGATTGGGAAGGAATGCTCTCTTTTAAGAAATTGTCTTGTAGGTGCTGGAAGAATGCTGCTCTTTATGGTTGAGCAGGTATTTCTGTTGATGGCAAGTTTTGATCGATGCGTAATGCAGGCACACAGTGCCCAGTAGGGGAGTAGAGAAGAAATCAAAGGGAAGAGAACATTTTTTACGTTCAAATTTTTCTTGTCTTGCCATAAAATATGACTTTTATTTCACAAGGTGATGGATGTGTTCATTAACCTTATTGAGGCAATCATTTTGCAACATATATATATGTATATATAAATATATATAAACATTATGTAAGCCTTAAACTTATACAGTGTTCTGTGCTGGTTATATCCTAATAAAGCTAGGAAAAAAATCCCCATGGGACTCTTAAAATATCCCTTTGTCTTGGTCCTACTCAAAAATTCAACCAAATCAGACTCTCAGGCAAAGTGGGTACTGGCTTAGGTATTTTGTATTTTACGTAAATTTGCTTATTTTATAAAAATTTGCATTGAGTTATGGTGTATCCCAAGGCTTCCCCTAGTGGGTCAGATGGTAAAGAATCTGCCTGAAATGCACCCAGGTTCCATTCTTGGGTCAGGAAGATCCCCTGGAAAATGGAATGGCAATCTACTCCAGTATTCTTGCCTAGAAAATTTCACAGACAGAGAGGAGCCTGGTGGGCTACAGTCCATGGGATCACAAAGAATCAGACACGACTGAGTGACTAACATATATACATATAGTATATTACAGTAGAATTTACAAATCTTGTTTTCAGCCCAATGAATTTTTACATAAATATATACCCATCAATTATACTAACAACTTGATGAAGCCATAGAACTTTCCGGCTACTGCTGAAAACTCCATCATGCTTCTTCCAGGCAGCAATTCCTCCTATCGCCCCAGGATGTCTGTGTGTGCACTCAGTTATGGGATTCTCCAGGCAAGAACACTGGAGTGGTTTGCCATGTCCTACTCCAGGGGATCCTCCTGACCCAGGGGTTGAACCTGCATCTCTTGCACCTCCTGCATTGGCTGGCGGATTCTTTACCACTGAGCCACCTGGAAGCTCCCTGTCCTAGGATCAGTCAGTTCAGTTCAGTTCAGTCGCTCAGCCGTGTCCAACTCTTTGCAACCCCATGAATTGCAGCACGCCAGGCCTCCCTGTCCATCACCAACTCCTGGAGTTTACTCAAACTCATGTCCATCGAGTCGGTGATGCCATCCAGCCATCTCATCCTCTGTTGTCCCCTTCTCCTCCTGCCCCCAATTCCTCCCAGCATCAGGGTCTTTTCTGAGTCAGCTCTTCACATGAGGTGGCCAAAGTATTGGAGTTTCAGCTTCAGCATCAGTCCTACCAATGAACACCCAGGACTGATCTCCTTCAGGATGGACTGGTTGGATCTCCTCGAAGTCCAAAGGACTCTCAAGAGTCTTCTCCAACACCACGCTTCAAAAGCACCAATTTTTCGGCACTCAGCTTTCTTCACAGTCCAACTCTCACATCATACATGACCACTGGAAAAACCATAGCCTTGACCAGACGGACCTTTGCTGGCAAAGTAATGTCTCTGCTTTTTTTTTTTTTTTCTCTGCTTTTAATATGCTATCTAGGTTGGTCATAACTTTCCTTCCAGGAGTAAGTGTCTTTTTAATTTCATGGCTGCAATCACCATCTGCAGTGATTTTGGAGCCCCCCAAAATAAAGTCTGACACTGTTTCCACTGTTTCCCCATCTATTTGCCATGAAGTGATGGGACTAGATGCCATGATCTTAGTTTTCTGAATGTTGAGCTTTAAGCCAACTTTTTCACTCTCCTCTTTCACTTTCATCAAGAGGCTCTTTAGTTCTTCTTCACTTTCTGCCATAAGGGTGGTGTCATCTGCATATCTGAGGTTATTGATATTTCTCCTGGCAATCCTGATTCCAGCTTGTGCTTCTTCCAGCCCAGCATTTCTCATGATGTACTCTGCATATAAGTTAAACTAGCAGGGTGACACTATACAGCCTTGATGTACTCCTTTTCCTATTTGGAACCAGTCTGTTATTCCATGTCCAGTTCTAACTGTTGCTTCCCGACCTGCATATGGATTTCTCAAGAGGCAGGTCAGGTGGTCTGGTATTCCCATCTCTTTCAGAATTTTCCAGTTTATTGTGATCCACACAGTCAAAGGCTTTGGCATAGTCAATAAAGCAGAAATAGATGTTTTTCTGGAACTCTCTTGCTTTTTTGATGATCCAGCAGATGTTGGCAATTTGATCTCTGGTTCCTCTGCCTTTTCTAAAACCAGCTTGAACATCTGAAGTTCACGGTTCACATATTGCTGAAGCCTGGCTTGGAGAATTTTGGGCATTACTTTACTAGCGTGTGAGATGAGTGCAATTGTGCGGTAGTTTGAGCATTCTTTGGCATTACCTTTCTTTGGTCCTAGGATAGGGTGCTACTATTCTGATTTCTATCACCTGAGATTGATTTTACCTGTTCTTGGATTTCATAGAAATGGGGCCATGTAGCATGCAGTCTTTTGGAGCTTAGCTTCTTTCCCTTAACAGGTCTGTGAGATTCATCCATGTTGTGTGAGGGTCAGCAGTTGTTTATTCCATCAAATGACTATGCCACAATGTATGCATCCATCCTATTTCTGATAGAAATTTGGTTGTTTTCAATTTTTGGCTAACATAATGAAATATGATGAACATTTTATACTTATTTTTGGTGTACACACCAAAAATTCCCATCAGTACACTCATTTTTCTTAAGCATATACTCTTAATTAGGAGTAGAATTGTTGGGACATAGGGCAGGTATATGTTTAGAATTTATACATAGGGAATAGGGTTTTTTTTGTTTTTTTTTTTAAGCTCTTAAGCTGGACCTAATGCTTAGCCAGGATTGAGAATAACTGCTCCAGAGGGTAAGTAGAGGCATTTTCAGTAAACATGGGTCTTCGTTGTAATAAAACCCAAGACAAAAGAGGGTTTGCTATGCCTTTAAAATAATAAGGCCAGATTTGTTACTTCTCAAGGGATAAGGTCAAGGTCAATTCTTAAGAGAGAAGTACATTTCTCAGGTAGCCTAAATGGGAGTGGTTTACAAAAGGGAAATTAACCTCACATCTGACTTCAATTACCTTAGGAGATAATAAGCCATTGACTGGAGTGGAGATAACCCACAGCCCCCTTCTTTCCCTGCACCTCTCATCCATGGACCAGGACTCTTTTTTCTTACCCTTGGAAAACTAGAAGTGTCAAAGCTTACTCTCTCCACCAGTAGAAAGTGCCAAGAAGATATCTCTTCAATATTCAGGAGACATTTGAGATGGCACATTTTGTAACATGTGAGACCAGCCTGGATCTTGTGGGGGCTTTATTATTATGAGGGGCTGGGAGAGGGGTATCTTGGCTTGAGGAAGGGGCATGTGAAAAATACTGTATAATGTTATAGTTAAAAACTAATGTAATCATAACTAATATAATTAATGTATAATGACTGTTATTGTTCATTTGCTAAGTCGTGTCCAATTCTGCCTGTGGACGGCAGCATGCCAGGCTTCCCTGTGCTTCACTGTCTCCCAGAGTCTGCTCAAACTCATGTCCATTGAGTCAGTGATGTTATCCAACCATCTTATCTTCTGCCGCTGTCTTCTCTTTTTGCCTTCAATCTTTCCCAGCATTAGCTGCTTTTCCAATAAGTTGGCTCTTTGCATCAGGTTACCAAGGTATTAGAGCTACAGCTTCAGCATCAGTCCTTCCAATGAATATTCAAGACTGATTTACTTTAGGATTGACTGGTCTGATATTCTTGCTGTCCAAGGGACTCTCAAGAGTCTTCTCCAACACACAGTTCAAGAGTATCAATTCTTGGGTGCTCAGCCTTCTTTATTGTCCAACACTCATATTTGTACAAGACTACTGGAAAAACCATAGCTTTGACTATGTGGACCTTTGTCAGCAAAATGATGTCTCTGCTTTTTAATATGCTGTCTAGTTTGGTCATAGCTTTTCTTCCTAGGAGCAAGTGTCTTTTAATTTCATGGCTGCCATCACCACCACAGTGATTTTGGAGCCCAAGAAAATAAGGTCTGTCACTGTTTCTACATTCTCCCCATCTATTTGCCATGAAGTGATGGGACTGGATGCTATGATCTTAGTTTTTTGAATGTTGAGTTTTAAGTCAGCCTTTCACTCCTCTTTCACCCTCATCAAGAGGCTCTTCAGTTCTTCACTTTCTGCCATAAGGGCAGTGCATCTACATATCTGAGGTTATTGATATTTCTCCCAGCAATCTTGATTCCAGCTTGTGCTTCATCCAGCCCAGCATTTCACATGATGTACTCTGCATAAAAGTTAAAAAAGCAAGGTGGCATTATACAGCCTTGACCCAATTTTGAGCCAGTCTGTTGTACCATGTCTGGTTCTAACTATTGCTTCTTGTCCTGCATACAGCTTTTTCAGAAGACAGGTAAAGTGGTCTGGTATTCCCATCTCTTTAAGAATTTTCCACGGGTTGTTGTGATCCACACAGCTGAAGTCTTTAGCGTAATAATACATAATATAATATTAAAATAAAGGGAATATTCATGGACAAAGGAGAGGGATACTTTCTTGAGATTTAAGCGTTTGTGTTTGGACTTAAAAAAAATTGCATCTGTTCCCCTCTCCCGGTCTGGGTTCTGTATTAGTTGTTTATCTCATGTTGGCAAATGAGACAATTTCCATACTATTAGAGGGGCGGAGAGGATGGATTCTGTGAGGGAAAGTCCCTGCCAGACAACTGAAATCTGTTTTTAAGTTTTATTTATTTATTCATTTTGGCTGCAGTCCATGGGATCACAAAGAGTCGGACCCGACTGAGAGACTGAACTACTACTGGGCTTTCTCTAGTTGGAGCGGTGGGGACTGCCCTTTGTTGCACTACTTGTTTTTCATTGCAGTGGCTTCTCTTGTTGCAGAGGATGGAACAGGCTCTACTGCTGTGCACGGGCTTAGTGCTCCGTGGCACGTGAGAATCTTCCTGGACCAGGGATCGAACCCAAGTCCAGTGCGTTGCCAGGTGGATTCTTTAACCACTGGATCGCCACGGAGGCCCTAACTGAAGTCCTAACACACCATGACTGTCTCTGATGAGAACCCAGCTTTGATGTATGCAGCATATGGGGCCACGCCAGAAATTAGGGTCATTTTCTCTGCCATAACATGCCCTAGAAGGTTATGCTATGTCTCTTGAGTCTTTGTATTGTGATGCTCTGGGCCCCTCTGGGGGAAATCAAGCTCTATTCTGTGGGAAGTGGAAGGACTCACAATCTTTAAGGAGAAGCTTCCAGGTGACTGTGGGATCTCCTAGGAACAATCCAGTTACCTTTAAAGGGTGAATCACCCCATCTTCCTGGAAAAGTGAAAGAAGAGCTCTCATGGGCTCAAAGGAGGGAAACAACTCTTGGGTAAGTCCCTGGGATGGATAAAAGCAGAACGTCTCAGGTGCTTGGTCACTTGGGGTGGTTGGTGGGGTCTCTAATTGGAAGCGCTCCTTGAAACTGTCACTGCTTGAAGGGCTGCCTTGACTTTGCATTGTGACAACTGAGGTCACAATGAATTCTACACTGAATGGATGGCAATGTGGGCTCTCAAGGAGGGGTGTCAACAATGGATGGGTGGTACACCAAGACATGGATGTTTTCTGTCCCCTAAATTTCTCCTATTTTCCTTTCCCACTCTGAAGACTGGTAATGTCATCAAGTATCCTTTTCTCTAAACTTGCTATCTGTCTGTTAGGGAACCATGGACTAAAATGACCTGCTCTGACCATGCAGGATAATAACCGTCTGCATGAGTCATCTCATAACAGGAGTTTCTGATAAAGAACATGCAACTGACAAGCTACTGTCAGCCAAAAGAATTCAGGAGAGGCCAAAAGGAGGGAGGGAGATGCCAACATATAATATGTCCTGTCAAACTCCCAGCAACTCTCACGCTGGAAAACATCTTGACTGAGAGATACACATGTTGTTAGGAAAGGCCTTGAATCAGATCAAATACGGACAGGGGTAGTTCTGAAACTTGGCCTATGTACGCTGGTGCTGAACTGAATCTCAAAGACAGAGCTTTGGGCACAGTAGTTTTATTGCTTTGCTAGGAAAGGGGGACACAGAGAGCTAATGCCCTCAAAACTGTGTGTTCCAACCTGGGGGAGGTTGGATGAGGAGTTTCATAGCAATGGTCCAAAGGGCAGGGTTGTTGATAAGGACTGAGGTGTGTCTAGGGCCTGCATTCCTTTAATCTGGCCTCAGGTGGTATCTCCTAATGAGCTTCTCCTGATGAGGTTCTCAGGGTTATCAAACTGTGATTCTCTGGAATGAAGAGTGCTTCATAAGTAGTTAACATCTTCCATTTGTGGTGGGTTTTAGTTCTGCAGAAGACCTCAACGATAGTTCTGTGTATCCCTTGAGGCAGAACCAGGACTCTGTCCCAGAGCTGCACTATTATTTCCTGACTGCTCTTCCCTTCTCTCTGCATCTCCTCCTCCTTTGATTCAAAGCAATGGTTTGAACCTTTCCTTTGGAACTCAGTGAAAGTCATGGAGGCTGAAACCTCTTTCCTACAAACAAAAAGTGGGGGACAAAGAAAGGTTTCCATGCCCAGAGCCCCACAGGGACCTGCTCAGTTTCATGCAAGGTGACTGGCCAGAGAAAACCCGAAGGACGAACTCCACCACCATATACTCAGTCTACAAGCCATGTGGCAGAGAAGTTCTCTGGGTTGCTTCACCACACTGCCCTCCGCCTGGGCACCACATCCCAATAAATTCCCTTACTTGGTCAGTATGTATGTCTCCTTGGACAATTCATTTCTGAGTGTTAGACAGGAACCCAATCTCGGGCCCTGGAAGGGGTTCCCCTTCTGGTAATACCTCTCCTGTACTCTGCTCTCTTCTGCCCATGGGAGGGATGAACTCTGATCTCCATTTCTCCTGGTTTTGTTGCAGAGAAGAAGCCAATTCTGACTCCATGTTGGAAACTGTTTCTTTGACTTGCTCTTCATTACTTTTGTTATTATAATCACACATAACAGCCTGCCTCAGAGGACCCTGCCTGTCTGCCTGACTGTAAACTAAAGTACCTTTGTTCAGCTCATAGAAACATAATCTGACCCTGCCACTTGTGAATAGCTACAACAAAAAGAAGACATTAATACACTGCTTTCAAAATCTGGCCATTCCCAGAGATGTTTTGGAAGGCTGAAGACCCCCCACCTCTTCCTCCCTTTCACTTTATTTCCCCACTGCCTGTCCCTCTCTATCCTGCCTTTTGATTTTAGCTCCTCAGGGCTTCTGTCCCTGACCTGGCATCCAGACCCTGACAAGATGGTTACTCTGAGACATTAACCTGCCATCTTCTTGATCAGCCAGCTTTCTGAATAAAGTTATACTCCTTGCCTCAACACTTTGTCTCTCAGATTCATTGGCCTGTTGTGTGGTGAGCAGAGCAAGCTTGGACTCGGTCACAGTTTCTTCATGGGGAGAGAAAGAAGAATCCTGGTCCATGAAGAAGGGGTGCAAAGATAAAGGGGATATTTTCCAATTCTGCTTACCTTTGAAACAGAGCAGGAGCCTGGGGGGGGGTCCTTCTGGGTACAAATCCTTTCAGGGTTTCCCCATTTCTGTTTGTAGGAAATAAGCTTCATTCAGGCTCCTTGAACTTTTCTGAGTTCCAAAGGGCAGATTCAGACAGTTGCTTACCAGGGGAGGGAGGGAATGCAGAAACTTAGGAGGAACAGTCAAGAAGCAATAGTGCAGGGTTAAGACTCTACACTTCCACTGCAGGGGTTCCCCTGGTCAGGGAACTAAAATCCCGCAGGCCATGAAGTGTGGCCAAAAGGAAAAAAAGAAAAAGGAAAAGAGACAACATTTCAGGGTTCTGGTTCCTCCTCATGGAATATGCACAGCAAAATACCTTTGAGTTCTTCTGCTGGAACTAAGGCAGTTCCACCTCCAGGTGGAGGATGGTGACTTCAGGCTGAGCACGTGATTCCTAGAGCACTGCCTTTTTACTTCACCACTAACCAATCAGAAGAAAGTCAGCGCACAGCAGAAGATTTGAAGACTTTGACCTGCTCCCCAAGTGATTCTCCCTTTAAAAACTTATGTGTGTTGGGTTAGTCACTCAGCCATATCTGACCCTTTGCGACCCCCATGGACTGTAGCCCACCAGGCTCCTCTGTCCATGGAATTCTCCAGGCAAGAATACTGGAGTGGGTTTTCATCCCCTTCTCCAGGGAATCTTCCTGACCTAGGAGTCAAACCTAGGTCTCCTGCACTGCAGGCAGATTCTTTATCGTCTCAGACACCTGGGAAAACTTCATGGTTGAGCAGAATCTTTGCAATTGGTTTTTGGACACAAGTCAGCCTTCTCCCCAGGTTGCTAGCCTCCTGAAAAAACCTAAGTTTTCTTTCCAATTGACTCTCGATATTTGAATTTGGCTTTTGAGTGGCACTCAGAGTTTGGTAACACCTTGCTTTCTCCTCCAAAAGTAACTGAAATCAGACACTACTTGCTTCCCAGAGAATGGACTTCCTATTGAAGACTATCCCCAATTTAGTAGCCCTCAAAAGACTACATGGAGGAAACGTTACAAAAGGAAGAGCAGTATGGGCTCGTGCCAGCTCTGAGTTATTTGGTAGAAATAAAAGATTTATGACTGTACTGACTCCTGCCCAATGTTGTGAAATATTTAAAATCTAATACAGTGAATACTAACATCATTACTGAGGAATATGAAAGTGTTAATGTTTCAGAGCCCTGATACTACCCAGGCCTAATATTAATCATGAGGAAGCTTAATATTTGAACAGAATTGGAAAGAACTGGGCTGCTTTAAAAGCCTTCCCTTTGTGTTCAAAGAGGACATTATCTTCTGAGGGATGGAATGGCCTCCATTTGCATAATGTCTCTCCTTTTGTTCCTTCTGTTGTCCCAACTAATTGCTTTTGAATACACGACCTCTGCTATTTCCCCTATCTTTCCTGCCAATAATGATTTGCCATCCTCTTCCCTCTTGATATGTAAAATGTAGGTAAGTGGGATCCTTCAAAGCACAAGACTTCTTGTGAGTCCCCTACAGCTGAGATGGCAATACGGACACATTGATCATGGGGTGCCTGAGAGTGGATAGAAGTAGGGAGACAGAAGCCAGGTCCCTGGGGCTCCCTGCTAAAAGGAAGCATCTCATTATGTTATGGGAGAGGGTGTGTTTGAAGAAAAGATGAATAGATATAGATTGTAGAAGTTCCCCTTCTCGAGAGAGACTTGTAGTGGGGATGTCAGTGTGAAATGAAATTCATATTTTATGGCAAGATTAGAAAAAAGTGAACAGAACATGTCCTCTGCCCTTTGGTCTCCTCTCTCCCCTTACTGTGCATTGCGTACCTGCATTATGCATCGACCAAACTTCTCCATCAGCAAAATAGCAGCATTCTCCTAAGACAACACCTTAAAAGGTAACATTCCTTCTTGCTCTTGTAAGGGGTCACAATGATCCGCCACCTTGTACCTACAGATCTGGATTGTATAAACCGTCAGTAATATGTCATTAAACGTACAGTCCTCTATTTCAAAAAACATAAAACTATGCCTTGGCCTCTAATGGGTGAAACAGTTCTTGGAGTTTTCTGAGATGCTCTTCCCAGGTTATTATCCTTGGTTTGGCTCAAATAAAATTTTCCATTTCTTTCTTAGATGGACGGATTAACTTATTTTGTCAACACCAGCTTTGTTGTAGTTAATAAAACTGGTTACATTTCAGTGACTCAGCTGTTCACCTTTCTCAAAATTGTCCTGAGACCACAAGGGGCAAACATACCAGGGCTGGGGATGAAGATCGAGAGGGCGAGTGATGAAACAAAATTCATAATTTATGGCAAGATGGGAAAAATTTGATAGAGTGTTTCTTTGCCTGTTTGGGCTTCCTCCCCACCCTTTAGTACTTATTGTATCTTTTGTTTCTTTGTTTTGTTTTTTGACCATGCAGCTTGTGGGATCTTAGTTCCCCAACCAGGGATCGAACCCATGCTCCCTGCAGTGAAAGTAGAGTCTTAGCCACTGGACTACCAGGGAAGTCCCTTTCGTGTGCTGTGTGCATCTGCATGGGGGCTTTCCAGGTGGTGCTAGTGGTAAAGAACCCTCCTGCCAGTGCAGAAGACATAAGAGATGTGGCTTTGATCCCTGGGTTGAGAAGATCCCCTGGAGAAGGGTATGGCAGCCTACTCCGGTATTCTTGCCTGGAGAATCCCATGGACAGAGGAGCCTGGTGGGCTACAGTCCATAGGGTTGCAAGGACTCAGACATGACTGAAGCAATTTAGCAGGCATTAATCAGACCTCCTTAGGAGATAAACTTCCTCCTTAATCTCATCGAGATTCATTGCTCCTTAGGAGATAACTTTTCTTAATCTTGTAAGGGGCCATAATGACTCATGACCCACTACTCACTTTGTACTTGTAGATTGTCAAAAACACATCATTTAATGTACAGCCCTGCCTCTGTCTCAAAAGATTGTGTGACCGTGCTAAAATTCTCCATTTGGCTTGAATAAAATATTCCATGTCTTTCCTAGATTGGTTAATTTTTCATCAATAGTAGAAGTGGTAATTATCTAAGTTCTCAGTTACTAAGCACTGACTATGAGCTGGTCATGTATTCAGTACTACACAAGTATTTGCCTCATTTAGTCCTCACTGCACAAATAGAAGGTGGGTTCTCTTGTGATTCCCACTTTGCAGTATAGGGGAGGAGAATACTTTTCCTCTTACACTGTTTAACTGAGTGGATGGGTCCATGCAAATTAAACTAAGAAATGCTAGGTAACAGAAAAAGAGTGTCGGGGAGGAAGACAGTTTCCTTTTCCCTTAGAGGTTCTTCTGGCTGGCCTAAGAATTAAACTGACATGAGACGGATTAATAGGAGAAAACCAAGCAAAAGTTTAATAACAAGTGTACATGGGAGAGCCCAGGAAAATGGAGTAATTTACTAAAATGACTGAAACCTTCACCTTAAATACCATCTTCAGCTTAAGATAGAAGAGGATGTTAGGGGTAGGGATCTGGGACTGCAAAGGTAAGGAAGGTAATTCACATGGATATGGAAAAGCAAATGTTTGGTAAATAAATGTTTGCTGGTCCAGGCAGAGGCAGTGGGACACAGAGGAGTTTTAACAAATAGGCCTTGTTATGTTCCTCCCTGTCTATATACCTAATGTCTTACTATAGTGTCTATGGTGATATTCCCTTGCTATAACAGGTCCTCTATCTACATTCTCTAGGCAGCTAAGGAGGAGGTCAAGGTTCCTTGCTGAATCTTGTTTCTTAACAATCCCTACCACTTCCTCAAAACAGTTGAATAATCTTCCCACTCATTAGCCTATGAAATTCCCCAGTGCATTAAAACTAATATCCCCTATTTTGGGACCTCTTGCTTTCTAAGATGGCCTACATTCTGTCTCTGGAGTGTATTTCTCCCTAAATAAATCCACTTCTTACCCATCCCTTTGTCTCTCACTGAATTCTTTCTGGGAAGAGACTTCAAGAAGCTGGGCTTCATTAAGTCCTGAGACCAAGTGTGTGGTCTCAGCTAAAAGACCATGGGTTCAAGTCCCAATCTGAGTTGCATGGTTTAGTCTGAGAGGTTATATACCATTTTAACAAAAAGGTTTGGGCTTCTAGGAGCAGTAGATTGTGGGAAGGTAAATATATGGGAGAAATGATGGACGATAAGGGTTATTTCAATTCAATTTCTTTGTGCAAATTCAAAGTTGGCACCATCGCCAGTGTGATAAGAGTTGTTTCCTCTTTTTAGTACAGAATTGAGGAGGGGGCACACCTTCACAGAGGGAAATTTATGCCTTTAGGCAGAAAAGAGGAGGATAAAGAGCTTTCTCTGCATTTGCTGTTTCTTGATTGCCTTCAGCTCAAAATAATCCTCTGCCGAAGTGGTATATTTCAAGATGGTGTATCCTGATCCCCTCCAGCAGCTAAGTTAAACTGAAGCAGGAAAGTCACTTGTCTAAAGTCACAGAGCACAAACTTGAACTTGATAGGGAAGGTGGGGTCGAGGCAGCAAATGGAACTTCCCAAGGCATAGCGGTCATGGTCATTGTTGAGGAGGGGCAAATTTACCTCCTTCCCCTCTTGAGTTCTTGCAGCTGGACTCATAATAAAATGGACACAAGACAGATTAACTGGAGAAAAAGAGACGAATTTTAATTTGTATGAACAGAGGTCTTATAGAAATGGAATCTAAGAAGTGGCCAACTCAGGCAGCTTTTATACTTAATAGACAAAGAAATAAAGGTTTGAGGAATGGGTGAGACAAAGAAAATTAGGCTTTGGGGGCTTCCCTAGTGGCTCAGTGGTAAAGAATCTGCCTGCAATGGGGAAGACCTGGCTTCAATCCCTGGGTTGGGGGGATCCCCTGGAGAAGGGAATGGCAACCCCCTCCAGTATTCTTGTCTGGAGAATCCTATGGACAGATGAGCCTGGTGGACCACAGTCCATGGGGTTACAAAGAGTCAGACATGACTGAGCAACTAACACTTTCACTTTTCTTAATTAGTGAATTACCTAAACAGAGTTTGGGCTTGGGGAAAGTAAATTAAAGAGGTAACAAGACTTGTTTATACAGTTTTCTCACCTCAAATCCCTTGTTTCTGATGATAAGGGTGTCCGTTTTTACCTCCAGATGCAGGGAATGGACCTTTCCCATGAGAAATTTAATGATTGATATACTTATTGATTGACTGATTTTCTTTGACTTGGGGATTCTCTGCCCTCAAAAATTCATTTATTTGTTTTTAATGAAGTACAGTTGATCTACAATGTTATGTTAGTTTCAAGTGTATAGCAAAGTAATGCAGCTATATATATATATATACATAAATATCCATTTTTTTTCCAGATCCTTTTCCCTTACTGGTTATTACATGATACTGATTATAGTTCCTTGTTCCCTTGTTGGTTATTTATTTCATATATAGTAGTATGTGTCACATGGGAAGTTTATTTGCTGCTTCCAGAGAGACACAGCGGAGGGTCTAAGTGTCCTCTTACATCAATTGTTTCTTAACTTTAATTCAACATAATCAGTATATAATTGAGGCCTACTTTGGGGGCAGTTGGTCCCGACGTCATGTGTCTCAACATTTCTGCTCTCCCAAGCTCTTCAGCCTTAAGGATGCCCAACGTGGAAGAAGAAACCGCTAGCCATCTAAGGAGGCAGGTGTTGGCTGGAAACAAAGATCCAGGGGGATGCGACAAACCAGGAAACGCCCCCCAGGGGGGCTGGGGAGTCAGGACTAAAGGGTCAGAAATCAGAAATGAGTCACCACAGGAGTGGGGAATAAAACCTAGAACTTATGTCTTTAACAAGAGGTAGGAAGAAAAGGGAAAGCAGGGAGGGGTAAGAAATGGACAGGTAAGGCTGAAAAGAGTTTTTATTATCAGTTATTACTTTCACTATTCCTTTAAATATTTATTATTATTATATTTTATTCTTGGCCACACAGTACAGCATACGGGATCCGAGTTCCCCAAGCAGAGATCAAACCTGAGATCCCTGCATTGAAAGTGCATTGAAAGTCTTAACCATTGGACCACCAGGAAAGTTCTTGTAAAGAGACTGATTGCCTGGAATTGGCTTATGTGATTGCGGGGCAGGCTGGGCAAACCTGAAATCCGTAGCACAGGCTGTTAGGAAGGGCAGCCTGGAAACTTGGGCGGGAGCTGATGCTCCTGTCCTCAGGAAGAATTTCTTTTCTTTTTTTTTTTTTTGGCCATGCCACACATCCCGCATTATCTTAGTTCCCTGATCAGGGACTGAACCCAGTGAACCCAGTCCCTGGCAGTGAAAGCACTGAGTTATAACCGCTGGACCACCAGGAGATTCCCCAGAATTCCTTCTTCTTCAGGGTAACCTTGGCTTGCTCTTAAGGCCCTTCAACTGATTGCGTCAGGCCGCCCAGATTGTTGAAAATAATTCCTTTTACGTAATGTCAACTACAGATGTTAATCACATCTGTAAAATCCTTCAGAGCAACACCAAGATGAGTGTTTGAGGAGGCTACTGGGATATTCACATGAAATGGACCGTCACAGTGCTCAATGAACACTGGCTGAATTAACCAGTAATAATAAGCCAATATTTATAGAGTAGTTAATAGATGCCAGGCACTGTTCTGAGAACTTTGTATGATTAATTTGTTGACTATTCCCAGCAAACTTATAAGGTCAGTATTGTTATTACTCATGTTCAACTTTAGTGCTGTTTGTCAATCAATATTTCCTCTTCTTCTTTCTTTGGGCTTGTGGTAGGTTTTCACTTTGTTGTCCCCTTTAAATTCAGTATTGCCACCTAACTTATTTGATCAATGAAATATGAACAGGAATGACATGTATCATTTCCAGGCAGAAACTTTTAAGGGCCAGTTTAACACCTCTTTGTTTTCTCCTTGTCATTTTGACCAGCAATATCCAGATGGTGGACCCTCTATTGAGCAACATGAACAAAACCCCAGCTGACCCCCATCAGACACAGAGCCTGTATTTTAAACTATTAATATTTGGGGGTCATTTGTTTCCACCATGGAACATAGTTTATCCTGATTATCTCCCTTTAAAGATAAGGGAACTGAAGCATGGAGAGATTAAGTCAGACAAATAAAAATGATGGAACCAGGATTCACATCCAACCATCTAACGGTCCTTGCTGTCTAGAACCCTACAAGGTTTCAGAATGATGCCAAAAACTCAGCCCCTATGCACTGGGGCTGAATAGAATAGAGACAAAGTTTGGATGAAGTAGAAAAGAAGAGCTTTATTTCTTTGCCAGGCAAAGGGGAACCCAGTGGGCTTGTGCCCTGAATAACTGTGTATCCCAACCTGGGAGGATTTGGTGAGGAGTTTTATAGCAATGGTTCAAGCATGGGGTTGCTGATAAGGATTAGGTGTGTGCAGGGCTGGAACTCCTTTAATCCAGCTTCAAGTGGTCTTCTCTGGAATGAAGAATGCTAACATCTTCCATTTGTTGGGGGCTTTATGGCTCAGACGGTAAAGTGTCTGTCTGCAATGTGGGAGACCTGGGTTCAATCCCTGGGTCAGTAAGATACCCTGGAGAAGGAAATGGCAACCCACTCCAGTACTCTTGCCTGGAAAATTCCACGGATGGAGGAGCCTGGTAGTCTACAGTCCATGGGATCACAAAGAGTCGGACATGACTGAGCAACTTTACTCACTCACTTAGTTCCATAAAGAGCTCAAAGATATTGTTATAGGTACCCCTTGAGGGGGAACCAGAACCCTGCCTCAAGGTTGCACCACTGTTTCTAGACTGCTCCTTCCTTATCTCTGCAGGCCCCCCTCCACTCCCTGAGTAGCAACAACTTGAATCTGCCCTCTGGAACTCAAGGAAGATCATGGAGACTGGAGTCTGCTACCTATAAATAAGGAAGGAATGGGGGACACAAGGGCTTCCAGGCCCAGGAGCCCCACAGGGTCCTTCTCTGTTTCAAGATTGCCATCTTTTCTCAGGTTTCATCCTTAATCCTTCCCGTTGGGAGCAGCTTTGAATTCCCCCACCCCCACCAAAAACTTCTGCCATTGTTTGGAGACATTCTGGGTTGTCACAAAGTAGGGGGTGGGGCAGGGCAGTTGTGCTCCTGGCATCTGGTGGGTGGAAGCCAGGGCTGCTGCTAAACATCTTGCAATGCTCAGGGCAGCACCAGAGCAGAGTTATCCAGACCCCAGTGCTGCTTGTACCACTGTTAAGAAGTTTTGTCTTGCACAAAATTCCTCTGTTGTTTACATTAACCGCAGCTGGCCACTTTCGCTTGCCACCAGAGGCTTGGTTGGGTTGTGATGAGTTAGTTAATCAATTAATTGAAAACAGCGGGGTGTCAGTGCTGGGCTGGGTCTTCACTGACATTTGCCTGACTGATCCGGAGGAGTAAGTGGTGAGAGCGCCACATGCGCCGGTGACACTTCCCTGTGCCAGGGAGTGAAATGCCAAGCCGCTGGCGACACGTCGTCGCAGGAAGAGCTCACCAGGCTGCGTGAGTGGGCAGAGGAGTTGCCAGGGATGAGCTTTCAGTGTGGGCAAGTGCAAGGTGCTGCATTTGGCAGAAAATAATCCAAGCTATACTTAGAGGCTGGAAGAGGATGGAGCAGGATAGAAGAAAATGAATAGAAATGGAAAGGATTCCAGACGCCGAGTCCCGAGACTGATTCTAAGACTCACCTGAGCTCCGGATAATGACACTGATGCCAAGGCCCTTGCCTTGGATGTACTTGGTCAGAGTTCTGGGCTCTATTATCAGATCTACTTTTTATTTTCTGCAGGAATACAGACCCTGCTTCTCCAGATTTTCAGATTTTCAAGAGAATTTCAAAATCCTGGCTTTTATATGTAAGTTCCCATCACCCCCCTTTTTTGTAACTTTAAATTTTGATATAATCTCAAGCCTATAGAAAAAAAATCACAAGAATGAAAAAAAAGCTTCTTCCGCTATCCTTTATCCAGATGCACCGGTTGCTATCATTTTCCCCATTTGCTTTATCACTCCAAGTTCCCAATTTTTATAAGCATCTCACGGATCAAGCTAAACAAGAATGTAAATGGACTTGGTTCCTTAATCTGTCATTGGCGACTACTGAAGCTCAGGCCCCCTTTCAACGAATTAAGTTGAGAGCTGCTGGGGTGTCTGAACATTTGTATTTTAAAAAACGTCCTGCAGATGGTGCTAATGGGCATCCAAGGCTAAGAACCACTGGTCTGGATCCCTCATGGTAATTTTATTCCCCTTATCGGTGACTGGCTTATGGGTAGACATGTGGCCCAATTCTGGCCAAAGAGAATAAGGGGAAAATCTAATGGAGTAGCTTCTAAGAAAGATTTCTTCCCTCTTAAAGACACACAGTAAAGAGGCACCATCTCGATGCACCTGTCTATGATGGGATATTGTACCTGGGTATAATGGATACTGGCCCAAGGATGGAAGTCTGGAAAGATGGAAAGTCATTGGGTCCTTGGATTTATCTTTAAGCTGCTGAATTAACTAACCTGTGTGTGTGCATGCTCAATAGCTGCAGTCATCTCTGACTCTTTGTGACCACATGGACCGTGGCCTGCCAGGCTCCTCTGTCCATGGGATTTTCCTGGCAAGAATACTGGAGGGGGTTGCGATGCCCTCCTCCAGGGGATCTTTCTGGGCCAGGGATAGAACCCACGTCTCCTGCATCTCCTGTGTTGCAAGTGAATTGTTTACCACTGAACCACCAGGGAAGCCATTAACTAACCTGAGGGCCTCTTTATCTTGAGATTTTTTTTTTACAAAGGCAACATTTTTTCTTACTTAAGTTGAATAGCAAAGATGAGCAGTCACTTGCTAAAGATCAATGCCTGCCTTACATCACGTAGAGTTATTACTAGGAAGCAACTCTCCAGCCATGGATGATGTTTTCAACATCACTTCCCCTGGAATCTAGATGGAGCCATGTGACTCTTCTTACTAATGAAATGAATGGGTTGCTTCCGGGTCAAGGTGATTGAGTTTAGGGGCATGATCCTTTGCTTTCTCACCACCACCACTCTCTCCTCCCCGTCCCCCATCTACCCAGGTGGATGAGATCAGGCCACCCTGAAGCCACAAGATGGTACAGCTGCAGGACAGAAGCAGCTTGGTCCCTGAGTTACAGCTTGGAGCAGAGTCATCCAGGAGTGTGACTCAGCCAGAAACACCTGCACTGGACTTTGTGTGAGTGAGGCATAAAGGTTTATTTAGTTAAACCCTAGAAATTTGGGAGGTTATTATGATAACTTAGTTTACCTGATCAATACAATCTAGTTAAGTTAGAACTGAGTATTACTTGCAGCCAAGAGGTTTTTACTTAAAGCATCAGAGAAAGACCTCTAAAGTCCAGATCACCATCTTTTTTTTTTTTTTCCTGTGCCACGAGGCTTGCAGGTTCTTAGTTCCCCAACGAGGGAGCAAACCTGTGGCAGTGAATGTGCTGGGTCCTAACCGCTGGGGCACAAGGGAAGTCCCCACAGACCACCATCTTAAAACTGGTTTTTGTTTGGTTGGTTTTGTTATTTGCAGAGAAAGAATCAGCAGTCCACAAATTTTACCTAACACCCAGGAGGTGCTTCCTTTCAGCCAATAACTTGGCCTTGCCATTGCTTTTATGGTGGCTTTGATTTTAGGCTCACGATTTACTGGCCCTCAGACACTGACCCTTGGTTTCTGGTCCCCGGTTCTTTCTCAGTCTTGGCTGTTTCTGAACCAAACTGGCTTTGAGGTTCTGACCCCTCTTCTAGAAACATCCTGACTAAATACTATTCTGGTCCAGCTATCCTGCTGTCCCCAAGAGGGACTCTCAGCTGCTCTCAGATGGCTGGGTGTTTCCCAGCTCTGGATGCTTCAGAAGTTCTAATCAATATTCACTTGGTGACTAGGAACAGAGACCCACTCAAGCTTGCTTGAGGAAAGAGGAGATTGTTGAAGGAATTTAGAAAAAGTCTCCCAGAGATCTGAGGACTACACCTGCAATACGACTGGGCCAGGAGGAAACGGGACAGAGAGGCTATTAGAATCCAAGAAAGCCACTCTTTCCTCTCCTTGGGCTACCTGCTTTCCCCTAAATGGTACTTAATGCATTTTTTTTTCTTTCCTTCACGTAGAGCACTTACCAGCTGAAAAGCTAGAACAAGACAGTTAAGGACACTGGTCTCACAGAACTTATTTTCTAGTAAGTAAACAAATACACAAAGGATAAAATGTTACATCCTTCTGAGTGATCAAGGGAATAAGTATGGACTATAATAAAGAATAACAGGGGATCTGCTTTTGAGAGTTGGCAAACAAAGAGGTGACTTGTCAGCTCAGACCTGAAGAATGAGAAGACAACCATGTAAAGAGAGAGATTTCAAGCAGTGGGAACATTGGATGCAAAGGCCCGGAGGCAGAAATATGTTCGGCTGGATCAAGGGACCGAAAAGGGAGGACATGTGACTGGAGTGTAGGCCACAACATGAAAGGTGGCATAGAATAAAGATGGATAGGTTAGTATGGTCTTAATAATGCAAGACTTTGGAGATCAAGGCAAAACTTTGGCTTTTATCCAAGTGTAATGGGAAGGCTTTGCTGGGTTGTCTCCTCATGACCCAACAGTTTTGTCTTATTTTTGAAAATAACTTCAGCTTGCCTTTGCCCCATTGTTGCCACCCTAGTCCCAAGGCTTCCTTGTATCTTTTCTGTTTTGCTGCTTCTAGCCAACTAGCAGCTGATTTCTGTGGTGTCAGTTAAAATTTCCAGCAGAGATCATCGGATTGGTTGAGTTTACCTTTTAAAGTCAAATCACAAGGCCCAGGCCACCGGCCTCCCTGTGAATGAGTTGGCCAGCCTTCAGTCAGAAGCAAACTGTGATTCAATCGGATGTATCTGGCAGCAAGTGTGTGCATGTGTGTGTGTGTGTGTGTGTGTGTTAGTCATTACGTCGTGTCCGACTCTTTGCCACCCCATGGACTGCAACCTGCCAAGCTCCTCTGCATCTCCTGCAATGGCAGGTGGATTCTTTATTACTGCACCACCTGGGAAGGCCCCATCCACCAGAGACTGTGCATAAAGCAAGTGATGTAAAAGCTATTAGAGAAGTATTTATTTCTACAGATGAGATTTAGGAAACGAGTATTTCACTAGGTGCCTAACATATAAAATTTCTGAAAATACATGTGAGATTGTCTCTAATGTATACCTAAAATTAAAATTCTCTTTTTATGCTTCAAAGTCTTTAAAAGCTTTTCTAGATTTTTAATTTTATTTTTAAGTTGAAGTATAGTTGACTTACAACATTGTGCCTATCTCCTTAGCTGTACACATATAGACATTCTTTTCCTCATATTCTTTTCCATTGTGGTTTGATCACAGGATTTTGAATATAGTTCCTTCTGTTGTACAGTGGGACCTTGTAGTTTGTCCATCCTAGATGTAATAGTTTACATCTGCTGCTGCTGCTGCTAAGTCACTTCAGTCATGTCCGCCTCTGTGTGACCCCACAGACGGCAGCCCACCAGGCTCCCCCGTCCCCGGGATTCTCCAGGCAAGAACACTGGAGTGGGTTGCCATTTCCTTCTCCAATGTGTGAAAGTGAGAAGTGAAAGTGAAGTCATTGAGTCATGTCCGACCCTTAGCAACCCCATGGACCGCAGCCTACCAGGCTCCTCCATCCATGGGATTTTCCAGGCAAGAATACTGGAGTGGGGTGCCATTGCCTTCTCTGTAGTTTACATCTACCAATCCCAAACTCCCAGTCCTTCCCCACCCCACCCCCCCCTTCCCCTTGGCAACTGCAAGTCTGTTCTCTATGTCTGTGAATCTGTTTCTGTTTTGTAAATAGGTTCGTCTGTGCCATATTTTAGATTCCACATATAAGTGGTATCATATGGTATTTGTCTTTCTTTTTCTGACTTACTTCACTTAGTATGATAATCTCTAGTTGCATCCATGTTGCTGCAAATGGCATTATTTCATTTTTTTTATGGCTGATAAGTGGCTTCTGAATGTACTTAGCGTCAAAATTCCAAATCTTTTACGTGCCTGTAATTCTCTATCCTCTGGATGCAGCTTTTCTCTTGGTTTCATCTGATGCCACTCTTCCTGTAACCTGTATATGTTCCAGTTTTACTGACTTGTTTGGAGTGGGTGGGGGTAGGGGGTGTCTCTCCAGTCTCAGGGCCTTTGCGCATGCCGAGGTTTTTTCCCTCCATGTGTCCTTCTTTCACTTGGATAACACAAATGCTACTTTTAGGTATAACTGTAAATGCCAACTCCTGATACTTGACACTCCAACAAAATTAGAGCCCCCTCTTTACATGCCTTTGTACTTTTGCTCTCTATTTTGCCTTTATGACGTGGATCACAACTGTAAATGATGTTGATTTGTGTGTCTACTTGTTCAGTACTCGTCTCCCATGCTGGACTGAGAGTGGCTTGAGGACAGTGGTTGTATCTGTGGGGATTGTAGCTGTTTCTGACACATAGTAGCATCGTAGGTACTTGGTAATAAGTGCTAGATGAGTGCATGAAGGAATGAATGTTGTGAAGTGAGAGATTATGTAGCCCGAGAAGCCCCTGAAGACTTCATGGAGGCGGATGAGGCTTGATTTTGCTCTTGAAGAATGGACAAAACTTGGAGTGGGCAGGGGGAAACACTGTAGGCAGGAATAACACTCATCAGCAAAGGCAGAGAGTTGGGAATAAGTATGTAGATGCTGGGGCATCCCAGGTGGCGCTAGTGGTAAAGAACCCACCTGCCCGTGCAGGAGACATAAGAGACATAAAAGGTTTGATCTTTGACTTGGGAAGATCCCCTGGAGGAGGGCATGGCAACCCACTCCAGTAGTCTTGCCTGGAGAATCCCCGTGAAGGGAGGCGCCTGGGGGGCTAGAGGCCATAGTGTCGCACAGAGTCGGACACAACTGAAGCAACTTCGCATGCAGGCATGCATGTAGATGCTGGCTTGATTAGAGGTGTGTGTTGACACAATCTGGAAAATAAGATTGGATCGGTGGGAAATGATCCAGTAGGGACAATGTAAATCTGAGAACAACATTAAATATTAGGTAACCTGATAGCTCAGCTGATAAAGAATCCGCCTGCAATGCAGGAGACCCCGGTTTGATTCTTGGGTTGGGAAGATCCCCTGCAGGAGGGTGTGGCAACCCACTCCAGTATTCTTGCCTGAAGAATCCCTGTGGACAGAGGATCCTGGTAGGCTACTGTCCATAGGATCAGAAAGAGACAGACATGACTAGCAAGTTTCATACAGTGCATGTTTTGTTTCAAGTATATGTCCAAGTGCTTTATGAAAATAAGCTCATTGAATCCTCACCACAAACCTATGGAGTAAGGATTATTTTTGTGTCCCTTTTACAGCGGGGAAAGCTGAGGCACAGGGAGATTATCTTGTTAAAGTCATCATGGCTGATGAGTGCAGAGCTGGGATTCACATCTGGGCAGAGCAGCTACAGCGTCTGCTTGCTTGAATGTTATGCCCTCTTGAAAGATAGAGACAAAACTTGGCTCTGAGGCTTGCAGAACAGAGATACACGACAGAGAAGCCCCAGTGTTCTGGTCTTGAAATTGGCCGTAGGATGTTGCTGGTCCAGAAATGAGGGGACTGGGAAAGGGAGCTGCATTGGGGTGAAGGAAATGGTGGGGGGCGGGGGGGTATGCGGAACTCAGAGGTGGAGCAAGAGATTTGAGAAGCGTGACCCAGAAGGCTTAGTGAGTGGCTATTGCGTAGGGTTTAAAGTCAGGTAGATGCTGGTCCGAGTACCCGCTTTGCTGTCTCTTTGCAAGTTTCAACGTCTATCCAGTGGGTTTAATGATAGTACATACCCCAGACGTTAGGATTAAAAGACACAAATAAAGAGAACCTCCTGACACGTAGCTTGGCACACACAGTGGGTGCCTAGTGAATGTGAATACTCTTCACAGGACTTTGGATGACCAGGATTGTCCTGGGTCCTGGCTGTGAACCGGAAGTGTAGATATGAATATGTACTTGATGCCAGCCAGCCCGGTGCATCTGAGCAGTCTTCATGCAAAGGCACTCTGAGGTCTCATGTACCGAAACTTTGCAGGGAGCAAGGGGGTCCTTCCAGGGGTCAGGTGCCCGCTTCTCTCCCCCAGCTCTCTGGCCTTCGCAGAGGGCTTCGTACTGGGTCTCCTGAGCAGATGTCCAGTTAGTTAAGCCCCTGGGTCTTTTCTCTCCATCTCTGATCAGCTCCCCAGATGCCCTGTTTTTGGCAAACTGGTTCTCAGGGCTGCAGGTCGCTGCGTCTTCCCTTCACGGTATCCATCACCTACCTGCTCCATCTCTTAGATCCTTCCCTCTCCAAGAGTGCCCGGAGCCACTCCTCTCGAAGCGTTGGCTGAGATAATTTGACCTGACGCATGGCCGCAGCATTAGAGAGCAGTGTTAGTGAGGAGGTTTTCCCCTTGCTGCTTCTCCTGATTAAGCCAAGGGAAGCATCTTCTTTGTTGCTAGAGTATCTTAACATCTTTCTAACATTTTGATTATGTCCTTTTTTACAAAGAGCAGGCAGCCGGTCTTTGGCTTACAATAGGCAGCAGCTAGAATATGGCAGGATTGTATTGCTTTTTACTGTAGTTATTCTCCCAGTTACCATTTGCTTATGGTAAGCAATTCCAGTTTTCTTTTTCACAGTAGTGATATAAAGTTCACTTTCAAGATATATTTATTGAAGTAAAAAGCGAGTCAATTTAAAGAGAAACATTAAATAAATAATGGCCGATGTGGTACGTGGATATGAAGCACTTTTGCAAGGGTTGAATTCAAATGTCTGAGGTTTGGGAAATGCAATTGGAAGGAGGAAATTGGTCAAATTAGGAAGCAGAGTCTTGGCTCTCAATGCTGGCTCTGTTATCGGCACCTAAGACACTCTCCTCGAGCCTCTATTTCCTCACCTGCTGAAATGCGGATAATAATTCTTCCTACACGTGGGTTGTCTTAAGGATTCAGTGAGATAATTTGATGTATGGGTGTAATTTGCAAGCAATGTCTCTCAAGTGTCAAACAAAACAAATTGTTACTAGTCTGCGCTCTACAATAAAATTCACCGTGGGTGTGAGTGTGGGCACGTGACTAGCTTCCCAGGACTTGGAGCCTGCAGCAAGAATGAAGGCTGGACAATCACACACCCTCTCTGGCCTCAGTTTCCTCCTTGGTAAAATGGGATATTTCTGGGAAGATTAAAAGATGCAATATGTGTAAGGTTCTAGAACACTACCTGGTACTTAGCAGAGTCAGGTAAGCATGAGCGCCTATGACCATAACTCTGTCCCCTTGAGTGGCTGGAGCTGGAAGTAGGATGGAGGTGTGATGAGTTGGTGTGTGCCACACTCACCCCAGGAGTCACTTCAGGCAGGGATGCTATCCATCTCTCGTGTTTTCTGATGAATATTCAAAATATTCAAATGTCCTTCCACTTCACTCCCCTGAGCTCCTCAGAGACTGTGCAAAGTACACCCTTACCCCCAAAAGAGACTCCCTCCCATTTGGCTTCAGTCTTCCTACAGTCGTGCTGGCTGTGGACTGAGTGGGATCCCTCCCTGCCATCCAAATCCACACACGGAAGCCCTGAGCTTCAAAATGATGACATTTGGAGATGAGGCATTTGGGAGGTAATTAGGGATCAAGCTCAAGCTGAAGTGTGCATGCTCAGTCGTGACCCCATGCTCTTTGTGACCCCATGGATTGTAGTCCATCGGGCTCCTCTGTCCGTGGGATTGTCTAGGCAAGAATACTGGAGTGGGTTCTCTCCAGGGGATCTTCCTGATCCAGGGATCGAACTCATACCTCCTGCATCTCCTTCATTGCAGGCAGATTTGTTTTTACCACTGAGAAATTGGGAAAACCCTTAATGAGGGTGGGCCCTTGTGATGGAGTTAGTGGCTCTGTCATGTGAGGACAGTGAGAACGTGGCTGTCTGCAAGCTAGGAGGAGAGCCCTCACCAAGAACTAAATCTGCTGTCACCCTGATTGGGAACTCCCCAGCCTCCATAACTGTAAGAAATAAATGTCTGGTGTTTAAGCCACCCTGATCTATATATTTGTTATGGAAGCCCAAACTCAGATAATGCTCATTCTACCCAGAATTCATCCATAAGGTAAAAAGCATACATACTGATTATGTGTAATGTGCTAATCATTTTGGAGAAGGAAATGGCAGCCCACTCCAGTATTCTTGCCTGGAGAATCCCAGGGATGGAGGAGCCTGGTGGGCTGCCGTCTATGGGGTCGCACAGAGTCGGACACGACTGAAGCGACTTAGCAGCAGCAGCAGCAATCATTTTAACACAAGATGTTTTATTTAAGCCTCACAACTCCGTCGAGGAGAGTACTGTACCATGCTCCATTTTACAGATGAGAAGGCTGAGGCTTGAAGGTCAGGTGGACCTTCCCCAGTTCCTAGAGCTACTGGGTACCAGAGCTAGATTTCTGAACACATGTTTGCCCCCAGTAGCTTCTGGGGATTCAGGTGAGGGTTACAGACTCTGCCATTGGTGAGGGCACCTTGCTGTCCTCAAGAGGGGAAGGAGGATCCTTCCCAGTGACTGGAGTGTGGATGAGCAAAGCTCAGCTTTCAACATGGACATGAGTCGGCTTGAGGGCAGGGCAGTGAGTTTGTGTAGGAATTCCCCAGAAGAAACAAAGCACCCCAGCTCCATGAGTTACAACAAGGCAAAACCTTTAATACATGAGTGCTTATTACATTAGCTGCTTCGGGGCTCTGACATCTTTGATTTCTGGTCATGTTATTCTAACACGGAAAGGTGAATGCCTCTCTCCGGGCCACCTGGGTGGTTAAGTGGCCTGAGGATTTGCATGAGTGGACAATGGGGACACCTGTGCACACACCTGGGGATTTGGAGACCCCACACCGCCCCCCCTCCCCCAGCCACCACCTGTGACTTTGAGTAAAGTCCTCTTCCAAGGAGGGAAGAATGAGGAGGTCCTTCCAGTAAAGAAGGAAGAGAGGAAAACATCTGTCACAGATACACACAGAGAGAAACGACATCATGGGATTGGCTTGATAAGTGGAGGAAGGGATGGACGGGTTAGGACCTGGGGTGGGGAGGAGCGAAGTGTGGGAGAGGGCTGAGTCCATTTGGTTTCATTCTTTGTAAAAAGTAATACCATCACGAGGACCATGCCATGCAACCTCAGAGACTCCTCTGTCCACTTCCCCCCGGGCTGTGCTGGGGCGGAGGGCAGAGGGCCGAGGTCAGTTCAGACCGGCGTGGTGCGCCTGTTGGCCGGATTATTATGCAACGACTCTTTGAACTCTTTGGGCGTGGAGTTGTGGAACTGTAGAAAAGCGTGGTCCCGGTCGGAGTTGAGGAGGGTCCCCATGGTGATCTTTGAGGGGTCCCGGGAGAGGGTGAACATTGAGATGTCAGTGGAAGGGATGGTGTGGAAGCCTTTGCTGATGGGGGACAGGTCTCGGGATCTGGGTTCCGTGGAGCGGGAACTCGACCGCCTCCGAAATCTATACCTGTAGGGTGGAAGGCGAGCGAAGGTAGATTTCTTCAGGAGCTCCGAGTGGGATTTGGCACGTAACTGCTGATGCTTTTCTATATAGATGTGCACGGCGACAACCCCCACAATTTCCGCGATGATGAAAGAGAAGGCTCCGAAATAAAAGGACCAGCCATAGGAGTAGCTCTTTTTGGAGTCACGCTGCCCAGGGTCTCCAGCGTTGGCTGATATATAAACTATGATGCCGATGATGTTGCTTAACCCTAAGAGAAGGGGAAAGAAAAATACATCCTTTATAAACCTCAGAGGTAACTGTCACTTTTAGGCTTAAACTATTTATTTTGAAAATGTGTGTGAAGTAATTAGCCTCCAACCAATTAAAAAAAAAAAAAAAAAAAGAAAGAAAATGTGGAGATGACAGGGAGAGAGGAGAATGGATTTATGGCTGGAAATCCAGCTGCTGAACTCTTCTTGCAGGGTCTGTCTCTCAGGAAATGAAAAATTCTGCTGATCCATCCCCGGTGGGAAGCATGTAGCTCAAGAATACACTGTACTCCTCCAACAAGTGCAGAAGAACTCAGAGTGCACGTATTTTCCCTTAGAAACAATTCATTCCATCAAAACTTAGTCTTTGGCACTAAGTCATGAGAATGGTAAAATGAACAAGATACAGATCCTTGCCCTTGAGTTCCTCACCATTAGTAGGAAAAACTGACATGTAAATGCAATTACAGCAGAATACAATAAGGGCTCCACCAGAGACACATGTAAAATGGTTCAGGAGCAAAAAGAGAGGATGACTAAGCCACTTTGTCCTGAAGACAAGGTGACGTTTGAGCAGATCCTGAACAGCTCCTGGCTCACTGGGAGATGAAAGGCTATTGACAACAGAGTTGAGAATAACTTAGAGTAGAAGTCTCGCCTGGATGATGGGAAGGTTGATGGCAGCTTGAGCCTCAATAAGAGGCAGCAGAGAGAAGAGGCTTAGAGAAGAAGAGTGGGGTTAGAAATGCTTATTGAGAGTCCAAATAGGGCTGCCCAGTGGATATTTCTGGGTCTGGAGCTGCAGTTTGGAGAAAGAATGATCCATGGGTAAGGGACAGTAACTAACTATATCTTTTTATCTGCCCAGGGGGATACAATAATGTTTTAAATTAGCTATTGTTCAAACATCAGAAATTGGGGAATGTGAAGCTGTTGTTCCCAGCAGGCAAGGTCTGCAGACTTGGTGTCCCCAAGTGCCAACAGGATAGTTCTGGAAAGAGCTGCCCAGTCGCTTGGAGAGAAATTGATTCTCTAGGGAGTAGTAAGAAGGAATGAAAGAACCTGAGGGTCTGTGGCTGCTTCTCTCACATGATTGTCCAAAGATGACGATATGTCTTTGTGTCTCTTTGCTTTAAGGACCTTATCTGAGCCTTATACCAGTAATGACTCTAGGGAGGCTTGTACATCAGGTGGAGTCTCCTAGCCTACAAACCCAGGCTGCCTCTAAATGGAAGTTGTCCCTTGTTACAGTTCCCAGTGCATATGTGCTAAGTCACTTCAGTCATGTCTGACTCTTTGTAACCCTATGGACCGTGGCCCACAAAGCTCCTCCATCCATGGGATTCTCCAGGCAAGAATACTGGAGTGCATTGCTGTGCCCTTCTCCAGGGGATCTTCTGGACCTAGAGATCCAACCCAAGATTCTTACGTCTCCTGAATTGGCAGGCTGCTTCTTTACTACACAGTTCCCAGTACTAGTTGGTAAATAACCATTTCCACTGGCCTGCTGAGTATCCCTGCCATTGAATGCCTCATACTCTTCCTGGGGATCCTCAAGTTTTCCCCAGAGTCCAGCAACCAAAGAGTTAAAGTTTTTTTTGTTGTTGTTGTTCTTTTTAATTGGGGTATAGTTGCTTTGGAACTTCCCACTAGTGGTAAAGAATCTGCCTGCCAATGCAGGAGACCCAAGAGACGTGGGTTTGATCCCCTGGAGTGGGAAGTGGCAACCCACACCAGTATTCCTGCCTGGAAAATTCCATGGACAGAGGAGCCTGGCGGACTACAGTCTATGGGGTTGCAGAGAGTCGGACATGACTGAGCGACTGAGCAGCATAGTTGCTTTACGATATTGTATTAGTTTCTGCTGGACAACAACATGAATCACCTATAGGCCTGCATATATCCCCTCCCTCCTGGACCTCTCCACCTCCTACCCCTACCACCCATCTAGGTCACCACCGGGCGCTGAACTGAGCTAGTAGGAACCTACAGTAGGTTCCCACCAGCTATCTGCTTTATGCATGGCGGTGCACATAAGTCAGTCCCAATTTCCCAGTTCATCCCCACACCTCAGATCCACACGTCCATTCCCTACATCTGCGTCTCTACTCCTGCCCTGCAAATAGGCTCATCTGTACAAAGGGTTAAAGCTTGACATAGCAAGGCCATTCCATTCTACTGCAGTGCTACCGTTCTGATTGGCTGGTGCTCATGCATTAAAGGGATTCCTATTTTGAATATGACCTCTGGCCACACTCCATCTAGGACTCGCCCCTAGAAGGCAGGGCCAGGGTCTGCTTCTTCCCTGTCTCCTCTTGGCTTTACCCAGCACAGGCACTCAGCAGGTAGGCAGCGGGTTCTAATCACTGAGCTATTTCTTCATATGGGGGTTAACACGGCCAGCCCTGTGTCAAGCTGCAGAAAACCACAGGGTGAAAAAAAAAAACGGCTCCTCTTTCTGGAGTGTCAGTTTGGCTTGAAGATGAGTAGGGAAGACACATTCTTTTATATTAAAATGAACATGGATATAATAAGGAGAAGAGAGCAGAATTCACATGAATTTTTAAGTATAAATGGGAGACAGACTTCAAAGACATTTCAGCTCACGGAAGGCAGCTTCTGGTGATGCCCCCTGACTCCCCAGGGCCACATTTTTCACTCTCCTCTGCCTGCAGGGAAATTTTGGTGGCAAAGTTTGAGAAGCCCTGGAAAGAAGTCTTGCTGGGAAAAAAACAAAAAAGAAGCTCAAAGAGATACTCCGATGTCATCACAGGCTAAAGGAGGTGACAAGCCAAGCGAGTTGCCGCTTATTTCTAGGGCATTGATGATATGCCAGGCGCTCTGCAAAGTCTTTACGTGCATGATCTCAATTAATCATTGCAACAGTCCTGCTTTAAAGAAAAACAAAAAACCAAAAAAACTTTTTTTACAGATGAGGAAACTGGGACACAGAGAAGATAAATAACTTCCCAAGTTAACACAGCTGGGAAATGGTGTGTGTGCTTGTGCTAAACTGCTTCAGTTGTGTCCGACTCTTTGCAACCCTTTGGACTGCAGCCCACCAGGCTTCTCTGTCCATGGGATTCTCCAGGTAGAAATACTGGAGTGGGTTGCTATGCCCTCCTCCAGGAGATCTTCCTGACCCAGGGATTGAACCAATGTCTCTTAAGTCTCCTCCATTGACAGGTAGGTTCTTTACCACCTGGGAAGCCCTGGGAAATGGCAAAGGTGGAGTTTGAACCCAGGACTATTTCTTAAAAGCTCCCTGAGCGTAGATCTAGCTAGGTTTGTTCATTGATCTGGTCTTATCTCCTTGCCCAAAGCCTGACCCAAAGCAAGGGCAGAGCACATATTTGTTGAATTGAATCAACATGAGCATTAAATGGTACAACGTACGTAATACCAGCTATTGTGCATCCTAGGTGGCGCTAGTAGTAAAGAACCTGCCTGCCAATGCAGGAGACATAAGAGATGCAGGTTTGATCCCTGGGCTGGGAAGATCCCCTGGAGAAAGACATGGTGACCCACTCCAGTATTCTTGCCTGGAGAATCCCAAGGACAGAGGAGCCTGGCGGGCTACAGTCCATGGGGTCACAGAGTCGGACACGACTGAAGTGACTTAGCATGCACTATGCATCCCACAGTTACTGCCAGCTGGATGCAGTTCTAGGCATTTTCCACATACTAACTACTCCTCTGAGCAGGCTTAAGAGGTAGAGCCATTATTACCCCCATTTTTCAGATGAGGAAACTGAGGCACTGATTGGTTAAGAGACTTGCCTGAGGTTGCCACCCAGGGAAGTGGTAGAACCATGATTTGCCCCGGGGAGCCTGACTTCAGAGCCCATGGTCTTGAGTATAATGCCCAGTTCCTGGCACATAGTAGATACTCAATAAAGGGTTGTTGACTGCTTGCCAGAAATCATAGAACCTTAGAATAACTGAGGAAAAGAGCCTTCAGGAGTGCTGAATCCTACTTTCCTTTTGTAGGTGGAAGAACTGAGGCTCTTTAGGGTCCCCAGGGAGGTCAGTGGTGGCGGGATAGCTAGGATTAGACCCCCGGCTTCTGGCTCCCCCTCAGGGCCTTGTTGCTGCCCCTCATGTTCCCCCATTCCCGTGGGTCTATTCTACCTGCTGTCTCTCACAACACCCCTTGTGACAAGACGTTTGCTGGTGACACACTCTCCCTTCACAATCCCCTTGGGGGACAAAATAATGATCTTCTCCTGTTTAGGAAACTCTCATGTCAGCACAACACAGCATCCTCTGGGTCAGTCAGAGACCGGGAGGTCTGGAGGGGCCCCCGACAACTAGAACGTGCCTCAAAGCAACGCAAGGCCCTGGGTTTGCCAGCTGTTAGCGTCTGTCCATACAGAGTGTCACCTTTAATAAGATCATAGGCTGATCTTATTCTCCTGACAAGATGGTCTGTGGCTCGAGTTGCTTCCTAGACACTCAGCACTGGATTCCGTCCACCTTCCCCATTTCCGAGAAGGGAAAAGAGTAGGGAGGAAACAGAAAGATCCTAGAGGGGGCTGGGCTTCCAACTTCAGAACTATTGTGTTGCTTTTACCTTGCTAGAAAATAATATTGTGCTTTTTACTTTCAACCTCCTTCCAACAGCCGTATGAAATAAGTACTGGTACTTTTACCCCCATTTCACAGTTGAGGAAATCAAGCTACAGGGAGTTGGTAACATTCCCAGGGCCCCACAAGTTTAGCCAGAATTCAAATCCAGGCAGGTAAGCTATTCTTTTTTTGTGGTTCTTGTTTCGTCGCTAAGTCACGTCTGTCTCTTTTGCAACTCCATAGGCTGTAGCCCACCAGGCTCCTCTGACCATGGGATTTCCCAGGCAAGAATACTGGAGTGGGTTGTCATTTCCACCTCCAGGGGATCTTCCCCACCCAGGGATAGAAACCCACATCTCTTGCATTTCCTGCATCGGTGGGCGGATTCTTTAGCACTATCGCCACCTGGGAAGCCCCCATCTGCTTCTACCCCAGTAAATATTCTGCCATTATGGGTTAAAGTCTGGAGGTCATCATCAAAGAGTCAAGCTCTCTTCCCTCTTTTCATCTCTAAAGCATTTCATTCAGATGGCATTGACTGAAGGCTGGGGTGGGAAAAGACTGTAAAGCGATGGAGGCGTGGAAACCCAAAAGGGAGGAAGATGAAGGGGGTGGAGGAGGGATGGAGATAAAGAAGGAGAGAGGAGGCAGAAACAGGACCCATTCTCGAGAGTGTCTCATCCTCCTTACCACCCTCTGCCACCTTCCAGTCAGAGCTGCTATTGATAAGATCTTCCCTGAGAGCATCTGAGGCTGCTGGGTTTTCTGTTGTTCCCAGAGATGCTCTGGACAGCCTGAGGATTTGAGGGCTTGAAGAGCTGTGACCAATAGTTCACCAGCAAACCCAGGTCTCACAGGGCCAGAGATAGTGTATGACCATATCCAAGTGAACAGAAAGTTGGACCCCTTTGCAACACACCGGACTCATCTCTCGGGTCACGCCTTACACACACCATACACACTCCCTGCCCACTCTGAGCAGACATACAAGGCACACTCTTATTAATCATTCTCCCATCTCTGAGCTGACCTAAGTACCTCATCTCCTCCTCATCTTCCCTCTGTCCACTCTCCAGCTAGATTGTCAGCATCTTTGGTTCTTATTAAAGCCTTTGGTTCTCATTCTTAGCACACAGGTCGAACATTGTCTTGCCCCTTCCCTGGAGGGAACCCTGAATAGCATGGCTTTGTTCTTCTGGCCCTGGCTCAGGTTTGGTGTCTGTGATGCTCTCCGGGCGGAGGTCAAGGTGCTCACCTGCAGAGACAAAAAAGATGCCCGCGCTGAGGATGACATTGTGTCTGCTGCGGTGGAACTCGCTGGCTGCCACGCAGAGCCCGCCGAAGAAGAGCAGAGTGACGCTGAGGATGGGGAAGACGCTGGAGGCTCTCACAGCCCCTGCGGAGAGAAGGAGAGAGGGTTTTGCCTGCACCCAGCCAGCCCTGGGATCCCCCTCCATGGGCGTGGGGGTGACTGGTTGGAGGACAGCACATGAGCAGGAAGAGTCTACATCTAACACCCTGGGCTTGGGGTTAATGGTCTGTAGTCATCATCCTGAAATGCATAATAGCCTTATCTTTGAATGTGTTTTTCAAATAAGTCTGATGGGGCAATGGAGCATGCGCCATGGGCTTCGAACCTTGACTCACGTGGCATCCCACTCCCCGCCACATTGCTACCTCCCGTTCTCCTTGGGGTGGTTCCTAGCTGCCCCCTCCCCCACCCAATCAGTGACCGCTGCCACCCTTGGCTCCTGGGCATGGACACGGGGAGAATCAGGGTTGGGTGCAAGCCCTGGGCATCCTTGAGAGTCCTCATGCTGGAGGGAGTGTGACATTACATAGCAAGTAAAAGACACCATGACAGGTGGAGAGAGAGAAGGTAGAAGAAGGGAAGCAGCATTTTTGGCCTGTGTTTTGAACCAGAAACCCAGGATTTTCATTTTGCCCTGGGCCCTGCAATTTAGGTAACTAGCAGGGCATCCTGGGATTCCCAGTAGATCACAAGCTCTCTTTCCCAAAACACAGGTACATTCGCTTAGTACTGAGTCTGGCAATGACCATGCAATATCTATTTAGTCACTGGATAAACACACGAATTTAGATATTCATTCATCAAGGCTTCTTGGGCACATACAAAATGCCAGGGGCTCAGCTGGGTCCTGGCATACTGGCAGAAATGTTTAACCACCCCAAGGGGCACAGGTGTGGCCCTTCAAAGGGGAAAAAGGGGATGCTAGCTGAGGCCCAGGGCAAGTCTTTGAAACAAGTGTGTTAGCTCTTGTTGCTGGATCACAAAGAGGCCCTAAGGTTTTGGCAGAAGGGGCTTTCAGGTGGGGATCCCAGTATTTATGCAACCAGCATTAGAGTATTTCATAGAATACTTGGGCCAGAATTATTCTGCCTTCACTGAGGTACAAAAGAGCTAAGGTCCCACCCTTACAGGGCTTACATTCTAACAGAGATGACGGGTAGGAGCTGCTACCTAATTTGCAGGGCCCTATGCAGGATGAAAATGCAAGGCCTCTTGTTCTAAAATTACTAAGAATTTCAAGATGGTATGGTGACTAGACTTATCATTGCAATCATTTTGAAATGTATAGAAATATCAAATCATTTTGTTATGTAACAGGAACCAACATAGCGTTGTAGTTCAGAAAGTGAAAGTCACTCAGTCATGTCCAATTCTTTGCGACCCCATGGACCCCAGTCTGTAGAATTCTCCAGGCCAGAATCCTGGAGTGGGTAGCTGTTCCTTTCTCCAGCAGATCTTCCTGAAGCAGGGATCTAACTGGAGTCTCCTGCATTGCAGGTGGATTCTTAACCAGCTGAGTTACCAGGGAAGCCCCAATTGTAGGTCAGATCTACTTCAAAAACAAACTCAGAGGAAAACAGACCAGATTTCTGGTTACTAGAGGTGGGGACTAGGCGGAGGGGGAATGAAATGAAGGTGGTCAAAAGGTAGAGACTTCCAGGTTATAAGAAAAATAAGCACTAGGGATTTAATGTGCAGCATGGTAAATAAAATTAACACAGCTGGACATTATACATAAAAACTGAGAGAGTAACTCCTAAGAGTTCTCATCACAAGGAAACACATTTTTTTCTGCTTCTTTAATTTTGTGTCTATATGAGATGGTGGATGTTCACTAAACATACTGTGGTCATCATTTCATGATGTATGTAAGTCACACCATGATGCTGTATACCTTAAATCTATACAGCGCTGCATGTCAGTTACATATAAATAAAACTGGGGGGGGGGTGCGGAATGGGATAAAGGTGACTGTCAAAGGCTTCTGTAAAAAAAAGAAGACTTCCAAGATAGGGCAGAGCATGGGTCCAGGTGGGGGCTCTTGAAAGGTGGGGCTGATGTGGCTGAAAGGGCTGTAAGAACCCAGACTTGAGCTGACCGTGGCATGGACCCGGTTGTAGATGGGTGGTGAGAGCCTCAGGATGTATTTTGCAGGCAAATCCCAAAGAACTGACAGGGGATGTGATAGACAGAGGTGTTGAGAATGACTGGAAGGCCTGGTGCTTAGTGGCTGAGCAGACAGTAACGTCTTTAAAATCATGGTGCATGTGCAGGAGAAGTAGGGCAGCAGAAAAAGGGGGTCAGTGCATTTTTGGCTTTGAAGTTCAAGCTCAGTGATCGGAACTTCTCGCCCCGGGTGACACCGATTCAGCTGCAGCCCTTCCTAAAGCTACAAAGTACTGATTCAGCTGCAGCCCTTCCTAATGCTACAAAGTGGCGGTTCGCACGCTCCAAATGCAGCTGGCTGGCCTCTGCTTTTGTTGTTGCTGTTGTTTTGTTTTGTCTTTTTCTCAGAAAAAGTTTTCTGCAAGTTTGGTAGCTGATTTGGGATCTGCCTGGGAAGTCCGATGGAGGAGAACTAGGGTGGGTACATTCTCTTCATGAAAAGAGGAAAAGGAAAAAATTCTAGCTTTTGTTTAGGGATGGCCACTCCAAGTCACCCAGTGTTGGGGTCTGGGCAGACCAGGATCCCAGTAACTGTCCCCTTTGTGATAGGGAAGTTTTGGGAGGGGCTTCAAACTACCTAGAAACCTCGATAGGAGACCTGAAGCATGAAGGGAGGGGTCCTGGCTGTCCTGACCGCTGGGAGGGTGATTAGATCAGTCCCCATCCTGGCTTCAGGTCAGTCAGTCACTGTTCAGGAGTCCTGGGCTAGGCCTGGCTTGCCCTGCACATCTGGGGTCCCACACAGGCTTGCAGGAGGCAGGGTGGGTCCCCTGGTTCCTCTAGTGTCCATGTCAAGGGGTATCCTGGGAAGTAAGCTCTGGGGTCTTTGGCAGGCATAGCTTATTTATAGCATCTAAATATTGACCCACATGGCCTATGAGTTTCCACGTGAACCTTGGCCCTGGGCCCCACAAATATTAGGAGTGGGTCTACCCCCAGTGATATCCAGCAGTCATTAGGAACTCTTGCACAAATCTCTAAAGCAGCTGTTTGCATTGTGTCCTTGATGGGAATTGCTGGAATATTCAATGTGATGAGTTCAACTGATTAAAGGAGAGCACCTTAAAAACAATTTTTAAAAAAAAATTTCAAAGTATGATTACAGCGTGATTATGCCCGAAGGAGATGATCTGAACGTTGGAAGCTACTGAATTGCGTTGGTTGTGTGTATTTGTGATGTGTGGCTGTGAGATGTGGGAAAGTAGTTGCTTCCTATGTGGGGTGGGAACCATCTGGAAACCACGTGGTGGCCAGATCCCATCTCTGCCCCACAGGCAAGATCAGAGCAGGTTCTAAAGACTGGCTACAGGTGCCAGCCTCACACAGGACATGCTCTGCTCCCACTTTCTCCTAAGTCAGGTGGTCTACCCTGGATTCATTCATTTATTTTTTCTTTTGGCTGTGATGCATGGTTTGCGGGATCTTAGTTCCCTCACCAGGGATCAAACCCCAGCTTCAACAGTGAAAGCGCCAAGTCTTAACCAGTGAACCGCCAGGGAATTCCCAACCTTGGGTTTGGTTTATCTAGATGAACAAGAAGGTTTTTGTTTGGCTTCAGGACAATTAAAGAGGTCTTACTGTCTTCTTTCCCCGTTTCTCCTTCCTAATCTATATGGGGCTAAGCTACGGTCCTAAGAGTGGGGAGGGAAGCTTGTTCCAGGGTAATTTCACCTTCGGAGTCTGAGCAGGGCTTGGCCAGGTTCAGTGCTATGTTAGGGATTTCTCTAGTCTAGGGATCCCCAACCTACAGGCCCTGGACCACTTCCCATCTGTGGTCTGTTAAGAACCAGCCTGCACAGCAGGAGGTGAGCGGCGGGCCAGTGAGTGAAGCTTCATCTGTATTTACAGCCGCTCCCCATCACTCACATTAATGCTTAAGGTCTGCCTCCTGTCAGATCAGTGGCATTAGATTCTTATAGGAGCCGGAACCCTATTGTGCTTGAATCTTCCTGAAACTATCCCCTCCACCCCGCTATCCTTGCTGTCCATGGAAAAATTGTCTTCCACGAAACCAATCGCTGGTACCAAAAATGTTGGGGAACACTGCTCAAGTCAACAGGACCTGTGGACTAGTAAACCTTCTGGTGTAGGTTTAAGCTGTAACCTCCCCAACCACATATGAGAAAGAAGAAAGACCAGACCAATCAGTGTGGAGATTCCCATCCTCCTGGGGTGTGGTCGCAGCAGGAACTGACAGCATGTGGACTGGACGGGCTGGAGACCCCTGGCCCCAAGTGACCGGGTCAGGGATTCCAAAATTCCCAGCAGGAAATTCGTGTGCTTGGGACGGTCCCTCCTTAACCTGGTTCTGTGGCTGATGGTGAGGACCCTCACCTTCCAAGAGGGGAGAGATATATTTTGTTGGAAAAGAGGTGCATCTCTTAGAAGAATTTAAAATCAGTTTTGCAAGTTGTGAAATAGAAATCACTGTTCTGTTTCATCCCCAACAGGGAAAACATCAAAATAGGGAAGGAAAATGAAAACTTAGGTACTCTGGTAAAACCCTACTTGTGATGGCTTTAGCATCATTCTTTTTTGATGAAGTCCAAGTAATAATAATCTATGTCATCCCCCAAACTCTGGTCAAGTTCCCTCTCTAAATGGGGCTTCTATTCCCACATCAGATCTTTTTGAGCTGCTCATATAAATCCTAGGCAGCATTGGACAAATCCAAGTAGTTGAAAAAAGAAAAATAATATGTTTACATTTTAAAATTTAGCTTAGAAGTGTCTGTTTCTTTCAAACTGATCCCCCAGCACCACTTATATTGTTATGTGATTAAAGGCTCATATGAATACCCACAGCCCCTCTGCAGACTAGAAAGCTTGAGGAGAACGAAAACTGATTTTAATTGTAAAACACTCTGCTTGAGTTATGAGTTACAGGCATAATCAGAAAACCACAATTTCTTGAAGTTTTTATTGATATTACTGTAGTAGTTTTTTTAAAAAATGTTACATTTAACACTCTCTAATAGTAAATTAGTCAGTGCCTTAAAGATTTCCCTTTGAGGAAACTCAGGCTCCCTGTTGAAGAAATTCTATTTAAATTACATTGTTTCCAATTCTCTCTGTGCCAGGATCAATGTCAGGCCCTTGGCTGCCATTGGCCTTGGCTGTTGTTCATCCCATGCCACAAAAAAGAGCCAACACGTATGGTTTCAGGCGGAGTGTAATGTGCATCAGCTTATTTAATTTTCGTGACCCTGTGGAATGGATGACGTTATAGTCTTCATTGCTGACTATAAAGAACGGTGAGAGACTTTTTGATGATGTAGTTTTGATTTGCATTTCTCTGATTATTAGTGATGTTGAGCATCTTTTCATGTGGTGGTTGGCTATCTGTGTGTCTTCTTTAGAGAGAGGTTTGAGGTCTTCCATCCATGTTTTGATTGTGTCATTTGTTTCTGTTTTTTGATATTGAGCTACATGAGCTCTTTGTATGTTTTGGAGATTAATTCCTTGTCAATTGCTCTGTTTGCAAGTATTTTCTCACACTCTGAGGATGGTCTTTTTGTTTTGTTTGCGGTTTCCTTTGCTGCGCAAAAGCTTTTAAGTTTAAGTAGGTCCCATTTGTTTATTCTTATTTTCATTATTCTAGGAGGTGGTCAAAAAAGATCTTGCTGCGATTTATGACAAAGAGTGTTCTGCCTCTGTTTTCCTCTAAGAGTGCTATAGTGTTTGGTCTTACAATGAGAGGTGAAGCAACTTGGCCCAGATCTAACCTAGTTAGTAGGGCATCAGTGGAGTAAAAGCCCTGGTCGACCAGAATCCATAGCCCTTGCTCAGCATACCCTACTGCTTCCTACATTCTGTGTTCATGACAGTTCCACATCATATCAGGGTTACTGACCTTGGGACAATCTATGGGGAGACACTGGCCCTGCCCCAATGCTGTTGAAACTGAAGAAGGGTGAACCTTGGCTTACATTTATTCTCCCAGGCCTTGCCCCTTAGGACCTTGCCCATTAGCGCTTCATCCATTAGCACCTCACCCCTTAGCTCTTTGCCCATTAGCACCTCAAATCCACCCTCTGGGGCAGGTGAAAACTTGTACTCAAGTTGAAGAAAACCCTTAGATTTTCTCATAAGTGGACTAAAAAGAACTTTTGAGGTTTGATTCACCTTTTTTTTTTTTTTCTTTTCCTGTTTCTAGTTCCTTGAAATGAAAGAGACTCAGATATCAGAACTGCCTGGATGTCTCTGTCTATTAGTAAAGATTTTCCTGAAGCTTCATTGCACATATCTATTTCTGAGGCTAGGTATTGGGGAGCCTCAAACTCAAGACAGTTGGGTGACCGCAGGGCACCCCTCCTCACCACCCTCCCGCCAGGGGGACCCTGGAAGTAGGGGGAACTTACGCAGGAGATACTCAGCTGTATCCTGTTCGTAGTCAGCATCTTCGGGGAAGTGATCAATTTTCTTGCACACGCCTCGGAAAGCCCCTGTGGAAACAAGTGTGGCCCTGAGTCAGGGGAGGGGGGCAGAAAGAGCACCTGGGCCCAACCTGGGGCTTCTCTCCCACAGACTTGTGGGCTCTGCCTTGATGGGTCCATCAGCGTCCTTCTTGGGGCACAAAAAGGAGATTAGTAGAGGAAAAAAATAAATAAAGCTGGAGACGGAAACCTTCTGCTTAGATTTTGCATGGTCCTGGGTTCTATTTCGAAGGGCAAAGAGCTAGGAAGCATAAGCATTCATCATGAGAGCTGTTATTTTTTTCCCAGTCAATGAGGGGAAAGGGGAAAAGAAAGTGGAATATACATGTGTGTGTGTATGTGCATGCTAAGTCACTTCATCACATCCAACTCTTTGCAACCCCATGGACTGTAGCCTGCCAGGCTCCTCTGCCCATGGGATTCTCCAGGCAAGAATCCTGGAGTGGGTTGCCATTTCCTCCTGCAGGGGATCTTCCTGACCCAGGGATCGAACTTGTGTCTCCTGTGACTCCTGCATTGTAGGTAGATTCTTTACTGTTGAGCCACTGGGGAAACCCAGTGTGTAGGCATATATGTGTGTATATATATATTTATATATAAAAACTTATCTTCCCATTTTACAGATGAAGCAACTGGCCAATAGCATTGTGCTTAGGGACTTCCCTGGTGGTCCAGTGGTTAAGAATCCACCTTGCAATGCAGAGGACTTGGGTTCGATCCCTGGTCAGGGGAACAAAGACCCCCTCATGCTGCAACGAAGCCCCAAGGAGCCAAATAAATAAATATTTTTGGGGGGAGTGGGAGAGAGGCTTACGAGGGAGGGGATATATATTAATATATAGTTACGACTGATTCGAGTTGTTGTATGGCAGAAACCAACACAACATTGTAAAGCAATAATCTTCCAATTAAAAAACAAAACAAAACTGTGCTTGCGCTCAAATGCGTAAGTGGTGAGCCAGGACGCATTCAAGGTCTGCTGACTCCTCAGTGTGGATTCCAGGCATGGATTTGGAGTAACCCACCCTCCCTGAGAGATAACACAGGATAGTCCCCTTTGACGATCCCCTTGCCTGGAACCACAGCTTGCTGGGCTCTGCTGTGCGGCTCACTCCTTCAGGAGGACAGAATTGCGTGGGTATATCCTGGGGAAATGATTGTCAGCATTCTCTTCCCTTTTCTTCCTTCGCCATCAGCCTGAGTTAACTCGTTGCTGGTGTTTGATAATCGTAGGTGTTTGCTAACCAGCCAATTAGCCAGTCTCTGGGGCAGTTAATGGCTCTGCCAGTTCTCATAAATGACAAACAATTTCAGAACCTCTCACCACAACACAGTGTGAAATTATGCCTTATTGTTCTTGTCTCTGCCCGTAGAGATGGCGTGGAGGTGAGGGGCCAGGTGGTGTCGAGGACCGCAGACAAGGCTTATATTCACACACAGCTGGGCTTATATTTTCAGAGTAGTACTGTAAGAATGAAATAAGATCATATACGAAGTAAGATAATTTTTGCAAAGCTCTAGGTGGATCATTATAATGGCCAGCACCTTTGAAGTGCTTCCAGTGAGCAAGGCACAGAGCTCATTTACTCTCATCCACACCCTAGGAGGTAGGGACTATTCACACTGACATTTGATGATGAGCCAATGCAGGATCGCAGCGGAGAGAGTGTTATCACAGCTGGTGAAGGGAAGAGGCAATATTTGCATCTGGCTTTACCATTACACTATGTCTATTATTACCTGATAATAATAGGAGCGCTATGCATTTTTAAAAACATTTTATTTATTTATTTGGTCCCACAGGATCTTAGTTGTGGCATGTGGGATCTAGTTCCCTGACCAGGGATCGAACCTGGGCCCCCCGCATTGGGAGCACAGAGTCTTGGCCACTGGACCACCAGGGAAGTCCCGTGCCATGCATATTCTAAAATTTTTATTTTATTGAAGTGTAGTTGATTTACATTGTTCTGTTAGTTTCTGCTGTTCACCAAAATGATTCAGTTATACGTATATATATATATATATATATATATAAAATTTTTCATATTCTTTTCCATGATGTCTTATTACAGAATATTAAATATAGTTCCCTTTGCTATGCAGTAGGACCTTGTTGTTTATCCATTCTGTATGTCGCAGTTTGCATCTGCTAACCCCAAACTCCCAATCCATCCCTCTCTCTACCACCCTCCCGACCCTGACCCTTGGCAACCACAAGTCTATTCTGTATGTCTGTGCATCTGTTTCTGCCTCATGGAAATTCATTTATGTCATATTTTAGATTCCACATATAAGTAATATCATATGGTATTTGCCTTTCTCTTTCTGACTTACTTCACTTAGTATGAGACTCTCTAGGTCCATCCATGTTACTGCAAACAGCATTATTTCATCCCCTTTAATGGCTGAGTAACATCCCGTTGTGTATACGTACCACACCCTCTTTATCCATCCTTCTGTTAATGGACATTTAGGTTGCTTCCTTGTTTTAAGAAGTGCCATGTATTCAACCCACATTACAAGTATGCTCCAAGCCAGAGGCGTTTCACAGAAAATGCAATGCGATATGAGCCCATTCTCTCGGTTCTGAGTCTCCACTTACCCGGCAGAGAAGGGAGTCAGAACCAAGAAGGGGAGTCTTGGAGAGAAGTCTTGAAGACTCAAAGAAATTCTTGGAAGAAGGACAAATTCAGAACTCCTTCCCTGATATTGAGAAAAGGCCTTCCTTTTTCTTGTTTGGATTTGAGAGTTTCATCCACAGATTGCTGTTTGTTTTTAAGTCCCATCCCCTTCCATCCGGCTGGATAACAAATCAGAATAAGTCATACACGTGAAGTACTTACCGTATGTCACATGCTGTTCTAAACACTTTACAGGCTTTATCCTCTCTAGCACTCAAGACAGCCTGGTGAGGTACCTGGTATTATGAGCCTTATTTTACAGATGAGGAAATCTATAAAGTAGGTGATTTTCCCAAGAACACAGCTATTAGTGGCACACTCAAATATAAGTCTTTCAGACTCCAAAGCCACGGTCATAATCACTACTCAGAACTTTCAACACATTTTAGAGTTGTAAGCAAAGTCCTTTGCCAGATGGCTCTATGACCATTTCATGGTCCACCCACTGTTATAAACCAGACCATAGGATGGTGGTTTTTCCATCCACTATGCTTTTTCCAGGATTTACATCAGAGGCCACCGGGCAGGGCAAGAAGAGTGGTTGTGGGACCACCTATTAATAGCTGTTTCACATTCTCCACAAAAGATTTCATAGGAAAGAAAAGTTCAGCTGAAGATTAAATGTGAAAACTACTGAAACGGGACTAGAGAACTACACATATGCCCACATCTGCTTGTGAAATGGGCCTTACCTAAGGTGGCTTAAGGCAGCTTGAAACTAGGACGCAGAGCCAGCAAACACCAGTGGCTCCTGGAGAAACGGTCAAGAATTTTAAGTGGTCTAAAGCGTCGCACCACCTGTTTTGTACAGCCTACGAGCTGAGGCTGGTTTTTGCATATGTAGATGGTTGGAAAAATCAAAAGAAGAATGTTGTTTCATGACACATTAAAAAAAAAAACTAGATGAAATTCAACTTTCAGAGTCTGTAAATAAAATCGTATTGAAACACAGCCATGCCCGTTTGTTTATGGTTTTTGTGCCAAAATGGCAGAGCTGAGTAGTTGTGGTAGAGACAGCAAAGCCAAAATTATTGACTGTTTACCTAAGGAGGCTTCCAAGGTGGCTTGAGTGGTAAAGAAGCCACCTGCCAATGTGGGGGACATAAGAGATGTGGGTTTCATCCCTGGGTTGGGAAGATCCCCTAGAGGAGGGCATGGCAACCCACTCCAGTATTCTTGCCTGAAGAATCCCATGGACAGAGAAGCCTGGAATGTTATAGTCCATGAGGTTGCAAAGAGTCAGACACAGACTGTGTACAAACTAGTGGCGGGGGGGTGGGGTGGGCAAAAGTGGGAAGCAAGTAGGAATTTGGGCCCTCTTGGGACTGGAGAACTTAATCCAAGCTGGCGCTTCTGAAGCAGATAATGTTCATCCAGGGCAAATATGGACTGCAGAATGTTCTGTTTGGTGTGTGTGTTTGTTTATGTTCGGTTTTTCACTTGTAGTATTTCATTGTATTTTGATTTTAAATTTTATTACTATTTTAAAATTAATTAATTAATTATTTTTGGCTGTGCTGGGTCGTATTTGCTGCATGTGGGCTTGCTCAAGGGCTTTCTCTAGTTGGGGAGACTTGGGGGTAGGTGACTATTCTCTTTGCTGTAGCTTCTCTTGTCGCAGAGCATGGGCTCTCAGGCCCGCGGGCCTCAGTAGTTGTGGCTCCTGGGCTCCAGAGTTCAGGTTCAATAGTTGTGACTCATAGGCTTAGCTGCTCCTGAGCAGGTGGAATCTTCCCAGACCAGGGATCGAACCCATGTCCCCTGCCCTGGCAGGTGGATTCTTTATCACTGGACCACCAGGGAAGTCCTGTATATTTTTAGAAGTTAAGTGTATCACTGCAATTTAAAATTCAGGATATGTCCCAGGAAAATCTGATTTGCAGCTTCTCTTAAACAATGGGGTGCTCTGTCCCACATGTCCCTGTGAAAACAATCCCCAGCAACTGGACATCAGTAGCCCCTCCGCCCCTTTGGACTGGATGTGAGCTCTCTAGTTGGCCAAAGTCCCCACCTGGCTCTACGTCACTTGAGCTATCTGTGGCAAATCACCTCTCCAAATCTCAATTTCTTCTTCTCCTACAGGATGAAGGTAATAACAATAATGACTTCATGAGGTTGTCATGAGAATTAATCGAGGCTGTGATAGTCGCGCTGTACTCAGCAGTTTCTACAGAACTCTTTTAATCAGGCAATGATGTAAGGCACTTAGTATAGTTCCTGGCACATAGTAAGAACTCAATAAATGATAGCTATCTGTACCATTGGCTTGGGGAGGTATTTTAGGACCAGAAGAGACACATTGGTGCCATGATGAGATTTTAAAAAGCAATATAAAAGGAAAGGGAATCAAGAATTTCCCTGAGGAAGACTCCACACTGAAAATGAAGCTGCTGGCACCATAAGTCATACAACTCATCAAAAAGTGAACTTGGCCATTCGTACAAGTAGCATATTGCCAGCTCCCAGAAATAACCACTGTTTAGCATTTCTGTATGTTTCCTTCCAGCCTTCTCCCCGCACCCCCCAGGCTGTAACACACAAATAGTTTTTTTAAAAATCATGATTTTGCTGTTCTTATTCTCACTTATATTTTCTCATCAGTATTTCCCCACATCAGTAAAATCTAAGGAAAACAAAGGATGGGATTGGACTTGCCCATGAATTGCAGAGGATGGAGCCCAGAGAGATGCTGAAAACAGGTACCCTGCAAGGATGAAGTCAGGATACAGAGATAAGCACTGTCCTAGTACAGCTGAGGCTAAGACACGGAGGCTGAGAGAAGCAGAAACCAGGAATGTGTTCACCAGGAGAGGACTCAGTGGTGGTTGGTCTAGGAGACAGACCAGTGGTTACAGGCGAGAGGTGATGGGGATCCCAAGTAGAGAACATAGGGAGCTCAGCTGTGAGAAGTCATAGACCTCAGGACCCCAAAAAGAGCTCTGGAATGACAGGGAGACCCGACGAGATTTCCTGAAGTGTTGCAGTGTAATTACAGGGACTGGATTTGGGGTGACAACAAGCCCCATCCTGCAGAGAAGTTTATACTAAGGGCTCATCTCTGGCTCGGAAATAGTAGAATACTTCTTTCCTATGAGGAAGGCACCTCCTTTAAACCAACAATCCTTTTCAAAGGTCAAACCCTAGAAATAGTCCCATTACAATCAAGAATGAGATATGAATGCCCACAATTGCCTCTATCATGTACCATGATTCTAGAAGCTCCAGTACAAGAAGGAATAAAACAGAATTAAGAGTTATACACAATAAAAAATAGGGTAAAATTATCATTTCTTTCCAGGTGATCGAATAGTCTATTTGGTAATGGAAGCTGGAGGCAATTTGCTATGAAAAAATAGTAGAATGAATGAAAGAAGTCAGGAAGGTGGCTCCTGGTAAGATATTAAACCATAAAACAAAGCTGTAATAATTAAGTCATTGTGGTACTGACATTGACAAAGTACATTTATTAGGATATTTTTTCAAAGCAGAGAAATGTTACAAAGAAAATAAGAAGCAATCCATTATTCCGTATTCAGATAACCCCTGTTAAACTAAACGAATATATGTACGTAGTTAGAAAATTCAAACAGTATATATAGAAAAGGCATAAGATTAAAGTAAAAGCGCTTCCTTCATCACCAAAAATTCTCTCACTTGATAACTTCGTTGAGTGATTTTTGCTAACTGAATGTTGAATGAAATCATGTCTAAACTGAGATCTGAAGGTTAATTAAAAGTTAATCAGAGTAAGGGAGGTGTGTGGCTCCAGGCAGAGTGGAATAACTTGTGAGATGATGAGAGGGAGTGAGTGAAAGAAAAACTCATTTGGGTCCTCGGAGTAATTCAGGGTGTTAAGAGGATCAATGATGGCTGGTCTGGGAGACAGATCCAGTAGCCACTGGTGACAGGTGATAAGGTGATGGATACCTGGGGTAAGGCAGGCATGAGAACTGGGCTGTGAATATTGATGGCTTCAGCCTCCCCCTTCCTCCCTCTCTCCTTCCTTTCCTTCCTTCCATCCTTCCCCCAAATTTATCAAACACCCACAGTGTACCAGAGTTGTTTTAAGTCCTAGGAATTGACTAGTGGCCAAGACAGAGAAGATTCTGGTCCTCAGAATTTATATCCTCACTGGAAAAGAGAGTCTATAAACTATTCAGTCAAAGCATAAGAAAACTTTGCTATAAAGGAACCCTACAGGATGATGTGATGGGAGATGGTTGGCAACTTGGGGCAAGTGGTCCAGGGGAACATATGAGCTCAGACCTGAGTACAGAGAAGGAGTCAGTGGTGTGAAGAGCCCGAGAAAGGGCTTTCCAGGCCAAGGGCTGTGCAAGTACCAAGGCTCTGGGGTTGGGAATGAGCTTGGGGAACAGAAGGGAGGCTGGTGGGTGGAAGAGGGCTTCTTGTGGGGGTGTTACTGGGTCCATCAGCTGCTCTTCAAGCTGTCCCTTCAGCACTGAGGTCTACGGAATATCTCGGAGGTTGGGTTGCACAAGGACCAAGGTCACCGCCATCTCTTCCTTAGGGTCAGGGTAACCTAAAGGATCTACAAGGCCTCAGGGGGCTTCCAGACATGCAAGGGAGGCAGCCAGGCTGGGGAGGGAGCCCGGAAAATGGGCTGTTTGTGCTTTTAACTCATAAACCCCTTGTCACATGTCTCCAGGGAAAGTGGTGCTTCCACGTTCCCTGGCTCAGTCTCCATCCTGAGTATTTCCTTTCAGATCTGAGTACCGTGGGCACCCAGCCTGATCTTGGGAAGTGGCCATCAACAATTGTGAAGTGGGGATTAGGCTGCTTTGCTTGGAATTCCTTTTTTTTTTTTCAAGTTTTTTTAAACTGAAGCATAGTTGATTTATAACACTGTTAGTTTATACATCTCACACACACACACACACATATATATCCATTTTTTTCTCAGCTTCTTTTCCCTTATAGGTTATTAGAAAATATTGAGTATACTTTTCTGGAATTTTTACAAACAAGTCAGATTCTTATAATTTGGAGAAATAAACGCTGTACCCTCTAAGAGATGGGAATACCAGACCACCTTACCTTCTTCCTGAGAAACCTGTATGCAGGTCAAGAAGCAACAGTTAGAACCGGACACGGAACAATAGACTAGTTCCAAATTACTCCCTTGATGTGAGTACATCAAGGCTGTATATTGTCACCCTGCTTATTTAACTTATATGCAGTGTACATCATGTGAAATGCTGGGTGGAATCAAGATTGCTGGGAGAAATATCAATAATCTCAGATATGCAGATGAGATTGGCACAAAGTGAAGAGTAACTAAAGAACCTCTTGATGAAAGTGAAAGAAAAGAGTAAAAAGTTGGCTTAAAACTCAACATTCAATAAACAAAGATCATTGCATCCAATCCCATCACTTCTTGGCAAATAGATGGGGAAAAAATGAAAACAGTGACAGACTTTATGTTCTTGTGCTCCAAAATCACTACGGACGGTGACTGCAACCATGAAATTACAAGATGCTTGCTCCTTAGGGAAAAAAAACTATGATGAACTTAGCATATTAAAAAGCAGATACATCACTTTGCCAACAAAGGTCCACATAGTCAAAGTTACAGTTTTTCCAATAGTCATGTGTGGATGTGAGAGTTGGACCATAAAGAAGGCTGAGCACCAAAGAGTTGATGCTTTCAAATTGTGGTGCTGGAGAAGACTCTTGAGAGTCCCTTGGACTGCAAGGAGATCCAATCAGTCAATCCTAAAGGAAATCAATCCTGAATATTTATTGAAAGGACTGATGCTAAAGCTCCAATACTTTGGATCACCTGATATGAAGAACTGACTCACAGGAAAAGACCCTGATGCTGGGAAAGATTGGGGGCAGGAGGAGAAGAGGGAGACAGAAAATGAGATGGTTGGATGGCATCACTGATGGACGTGAGTTTGAGCAAACCCTGGGAGATAGTGAAGGACAAGAAAGCCTGGCATCCATGGGGTCACAAAGAGTCAGACACGACTGAGCAACTGAACAACAACCTCTTCAGCAGGTACATATTTGATTTAGAAAGAGGTTGTCCAGTGGCACAGTCATAGGAACAAAGCTTTGGAACCCTCAGGCCTGAGTTCAAATCTCTGTTCCACCACTTACTAACTCACTGGTTGAGCAACCTTGGATGAGTTATTTATTCTACTGAGACCCGGTTGCCTGTAAAAAACAATAACCTGCAAATAACTTCTCAAAGAAATAAGTATATTACCTGCTGTTTGTTTAGATGTGCCCTGTGCCACGCATCAAGTTAAGGGATCTTTGTGTAGTGCTTGCAAACCCATGAAGCAGTCACGCCTGCTGGTTGCAGACTGGAGTGAGGAGTATGGATCCTGGAGCCAGACTGCCTGACTGTGAGTGCTGGCTGTGTTGCAAGTTACTGAACTTACATGTATCTCAGTTTCCTGTCTGTAAACTGAGAATACTGGTGGTATATAGCTCGTGGGGTTTAATGAGGATTAAAAGAGTTAATATTTGTCTAGAGTTTTAGAGCGATGGTTACTATTATGTGTTAATCCAATCAATCCATTTATAGACAGGAAACCTGAGGCCTAAAACCAAGGTCTGTCTAACTTCAGAGCCTGAGGTCTTAGCAAAATCCCCTAAATGGTACTAACGTAGTGCTGAGCCCCAAGAAGACGTTAACAAAGGACAGCTACTGGGACTTCCCTGGCAGTCCAGTGGTTCAGGCTCAAAGCTTCCAATGCAGGGGACACAGGTTCAATCCCTGGCTGGGGAACTAAGATCCTGCATGCCACATGGTGTGACTCCCATCGCATCCCACCCGCCCCCCCCCAAAAAAACCCCAAACCAAGGGACAGCTATTAATGTTGTTCTTAACTATTTGGGGCACGGGGGGAGAGGAAGCCATGGGGAAGCTGGAGATCATGTCTCCTCCCTGCCACCCTCACAAGGACGTGTCTACACATGCACAGGCCTGTGTGTGGGCGTGTGCACACGTGTGATCCCACATAGAGATGAGCCAGGCAGGAAGCCCGAGGAGCCGTCACACCCCAGCAGGAACAGGCCTAGACCGCCGGCTGTACCAAGTTTGGGCAAGGGCCTGACAGAGCTTTTCTGGGTCAGCTAAAGACAGCTCTGATTTCAGTGTTTTGGGCTTTAAGACGGGAAATGCCAGACCCAGAGCAGAAAGACCAGGGGAAGTGAGAGAGTCATTCAAATCAACCATCCTTTTTTCAAGTTTGCAGTCCTGAAGGGAGACCCTGAATGGAGGGCAGTTGTCCCCAGGGTGTCCATCCTCTGAAGGGATGAGATCGGACTGGCAGAGCCTCTCATTGGTCTTCAGGCGGGTCCCCGCCTGCCGGGGACTGTGAGCAGCCCATGTTGACAGTCCTGGGGCAGAATTTGGTGGCCGTGGCACCATCCGACCTGACAAAGGATTACTTCTGAGCAGTCTCTGGACAGTGACCATAGGCTCAGGGCGAGGGTGGATGCTCCTAGCTAGCCCCACCCAGCCCAGCATCAGTGCCCAGAACCTGGTCCAGCCCAGAAACACAGCCAACCCAATGCCTGGACCTTGGCACCCATTCCATTTTGCTGCTGTGGCCAAACGTCAGGCCCCCAAACTCCAGCTCAGAATGAAAACCAAGGCTCACTTGAGATGAGGGGTCTGGGTCCAGTGATATAGGTCTTTTGTTAAGTGCTCATTGCGATGAATCTGCCTTGAGAAATCAGGAAAGAAGAACAAACATCAAGTTTGTGCCCTGAAAGTACTTGTGTTAAGAAAGCAAAAACCACCACCTGATGGTAAGGATGTTTGGGTTCCTGGTGTTAAAGCAGATCTTTATTACTGAGGATAAGGGTACATTGAAACGGTGCTTCCCAACATGGGATGCACATGGGGATTTCAGGGGCTGAGGGCACAGCTGGAAAATACTGACCTTGGTTTTACCTCTGAAGATTCTTACTTAATGAGCCTGGACATCTGGAGTTTGCTAAGCTGCCCAGATGAGTATAACTGATCAACTAAGGTTGAGACTCAAAGCCTTCAGGGGAGCTCACTTAAGAATAGGGGCCAGGACTTTCCTGGTGGTCCAGTGGTTAAGAACCTGCCTTGCAATGCAAGGGAGGCAAGTTCACTCCCTGGTCCGGGAAGTTCCCACGTGCCTCGGGGCAACTAAGCCTGTGCACCACAACTACTGAAGCCCACACACCCAGGAGCCCATGCTCTTCAACAAGAGAAGTCACCACAATGAGAAGCCTGAACACTGCAATGAGTAGCTGCCAATTGCCGCAACTAGAGAAAGCCTGCGAGCAGCAGTGAAGACCCAGAGCTGCCAAAAATAAATAAATAAAAACAGGGACCGTTATTTCATAGCAAATAATAAAATTCAAGGTTGTTCTTCCAGCCTTATCTTGAAAATAGAATCATCACTTGTGAGACTATGTTTATTTTGTCTTGTCTTTTCTAACTACACACTAGGATGAACCCAAAAGTCGGTTATGTGGATTTTTGGTGGGAGGGGGCATCCTTTGTCTGATAAAATCGCATGATGGTGCAATAAGAAATCCTTTGCTTTCCCAGGTGGATTATAAAGTCTGACTTTCAGAGCCGGATTGTAAAGTGGGTCATTTTTGGGAAAAATGTTTGAGCACGTCATCATTTTCTCGAGGGCTCCTCTTAATCCTTTGATATTCAAATGGCTGGGATGCGCCTATCACATCATCACTCTTGTCGGTTTTCTCTTCTCCCATTGTTAACCGGTGCCCTTCTGCGGGCTCTTGGTTGCCCTTGGCTGGCATGTCACCCCACACCACCAAATCCCCAACATCCTTCACATCCATCTCATGAAGTCCTGACTATGCTGCGAGACACCCATTCTCACTTTGCAGCCATTTTTGCCTCCTATTTGCGTTGTTGGGTCACATGTTGACATGAGCTGGCAATCAGAGAGAGGCTGCCTGGGCTTGACCATGAACCACAGGGTATTCAACAGGGGTGTGGTGGGACGGGGTTGGGGGTGTGTTTGAGCAGAGGTTGATTTTATGAATGGTCAGGTCACGTATTCACAGTAAGATGGAGTTTGCTGGCTCATCCATGCAGCCTTGCGTGCGCAGGATTTGGATAATGAATTCACCGATAATGAGGACCCTGAACTAGGTGTCTTTGAGCAAGACGCAGCACTTGGGGGTACAGTAATTATGGCTCATGGCTCCTAATAGGAATGAGCGAATTAAGGAGAAATAAACAGGCTCTTCTGAGGCTCCTGAACCTGATGTCGGTGCACATCCGGACTCAGTCTTTTGTTCAACAGATGTCTGCCAAGGTGCCTGGTTTGCATTAAGCTGTGTCCTGGGCACACCAGATTCATCAGTGAATGAAACAGATTAGGTTCCGGAGCTCAAGGCTGTTACAGCCTAGTGTGGAGGGACCAACAGTGAATGAATAAATAAATGGAACAAAGGTTTCTGTAATGGAAAAGGCGATTTCAAATAGTGGTAAATGCCATGAAAATAATAATTCCCAGAGAAAGAGAGTGTCTTGGGAGGAGAGGGAGAGAATCGTAGGATTGGGTGAACAGGGAAGTCTTCTCTGCGAAGATGATCTGAGTGACAAGATTTGAAGATGTGAGGGAAGAACTTTCTAGGAAGAGGACACCCCAAGTGCAAAGGCCTCAAGGCAGGGTAGTACAGAGTGTGTTTCTGGAATCAAGGGAAGTGCAGTGAGCAGAGTGAGTAAGGGGGAGACAGGATAAGACCAGGTCCACGAAGGAGCCAGAGGATGGAGTCCCTCTGAGGTCAGGGCTGGGAGCTGGAGAGGTGTATGGTCTGTGCTTCTGGAGGGCTTTACGTACGTGAGAAACACAATCTGATTTGTAGTTTTAGAAGATCTCTTAAAAGGTGGCAGGGGCTTGCAGAGGAGCAAGAAGGGAAGAGCATCATCAGAGGAATCACTGAAAGCTATCATGGACCTTCTGAAGAAATAACTGCTGATGGGGGAGGAACAGTGGTCCAGCCAGAGTCCAGCCACATCCACCTGGAGAGAGATGCCTGATCAAGCGAGTGTCCTGCTTTAGAACCAAGTGTGGAAAGTTGAGCTCAGAGCAGGGGCCTGTGGTACTGTCTGTCTTCCTCTGCATCAGTTCTAGGTCTGATTTATTTCTGTAGAGCCTGGCATTGGGCATTTTGCTTGACTAGCCCCTTTGCTGAGTTTGGGATAAAATCTTTTCCTGGTCTCTAATTATTTGGCTGATTGCAGACCCAAATGGAACACCATTCTAACCCGAAGCCTGGGTCCTAGCTGGTTCTGAAATGCAGAGTCAAGAGCCTGGCGCATCCTAGCCAAGATGGCAGTTCTCTCCACTTCTGTATTTTGGATGCCCACTTCAGCACCTGGAACTTCACAGGCACTGGTGTGGAACACCTAGTTCTGCCAACTAGGCAGAATAAACCATGTGTTTGGGGGGTACCAGGAAAGCAGGGGTAAAAAGAGAGAGAGAAAAAAATGAGAATGGGAAATTAACTGATATTTGACTTTTACAAAATATCATTGAAAGAGCCAAAGAATTGATGCTTTTGAATTGTGGTGCTGGAGAAGGCTCTTGAGAGTTCCGTGGACAACACAGATCAAACCAGTCAATCCTAAAGGAAATCAGTCCTGAATATTCATTGGAAGGATTGATGCTGAGGAAGCTTCAGTACTTTGGCCAGCTGCAGAGGTGACTCATTGGAAAAGGCCCTGATGCTGGGAAAGATTGAGGGCAAAAGGAGAAGGGGGTGACAGAGCATGACATGATTGGATGGTATCACCGACTCAATGGACATGAGTTCGAGTAAACTCTGGGAGATGGTGAAGGACAGGGAAGCTGGCATGCTGCAGTTCAGGGGGTCACTGAGTCAGACTTCGTGACTGAACAACAACAAAATTGAAACAGCATGGAAAAAATCCTGAAACGTATTGTCCTTCCTTATTTAACAGCTTAGTATTATTTTTTTAACACCAGATTATCTATGAGGGTGGAGGGTGATCCCCATAATCATTTTAGTGAAAAATCATCTTAATCTCACCTTGGCAAGCATTGGCTGGAGTCAAAGAACCCATCAGTTTCCAGACCAAACAGATGGCCATGGAAAAGGTTCTGGGGAAAACCCTTCATCTCTGGATTTCTGAAAAGCTGGGCGCACCCACATGAGAATCACCTGGGCTCTTGGTAGGAAAGAAAGAAGTGTATTCTTGGGCTCTCTACACAAGGCAGTGAGTTAGGGAGAGTCCGAGAAACTGCTTGTTAGCAGGCTCTTGCAGGATTGCGAGGCTCACCAGGGTCTGAGAGCCACATTCTGTGGCCAGACAGACTCGCGATCATGGTCACACACACAAAGGACTTGACCTCTGTGGGTTTGTGAGACCTTGGCTGTGGAGCAGGTCCAGATAGGGTTTGCGAGCATTTGTGGAAAGCCATTCCCTCTTACGAGGTTGAGGTTGAGGCCATACAAGTGTTTGGTTTTTTTTTTCAACAAGGGAGCATCGCACAGCCCTGAGTCCCTGCCCTGAGCGGGGAGCTCAGAGCAGCCGATCCCTTGGACTTGACCTCCGTATCCCCAGGTGCTAGCAGCTCCCAAGGGCAGCGCCACACAGCGTCACAGACACGCTTTCAGACCTGAGAGACAGCCATTGTGCCCCCTGGAACCTGCTCCTGGCTCCCTGCGTGTGTTCTTTAACACGCGTAAGCCGCGTGTAAATGGCACACTTATGCGTAACAGGTGGAGGTGTGGGGTTCGAAAAGTTATTGTTATTTTTTCAATAGATCATACTTTTTAGAGCAGTATTAGGTTCAGAGCAAAATTGAGGGGAAGGTCCAGAGATTTCTGATATCCTCCTGCCCGACACATTCATTACTTTCCCTTTATCTGCGTCCCCACCAGAATGGTACCTTTGTTATAACCGATGACGCATGGGTTACACTGTGTAACCCACACTGACACATCATCATCACTCAAATTCTTAGTTTACATTCTATTTCATTCTTGATGTTGTATATTCTTTGGGTTCCGACAAATATGTAACAGTACATATCTATCATAATATCTCACAGAGCAGTTTTCACTGCCTCAAAAAATTCTCTGTGCCAGTGAAGTAAGTCAGAAAGAGAAGCACCAATTCAATTTATTAACGCATACATATGGAATTAAGAAAGACAGTAACGATGATCCTATATGCAACGCCCCAAAGGAGACACAGATGTAAAGAACAGACTTTTGGACTATGTGGGAGAAGGCGAGGGTGGGATGACTTGAGAGAATAGCACTGAAACACGTATATTACCATATGTGAAATAGAAGGCCAGTGCAAGTTCGATGCATGAAGCAGGACAGTCAAAGCCGGTGCTCTGGGACAACCCAGAGGGGTGGGGTGGGGAGGGAGGCGGAAGGGGGTTCAGGATGGGGGGACACATGTGCACCTGTGGGTGATTCATGTCGATGTACGGCAAAAACCACCGCAATACTGTAAAGAAATATCCTCCAGTTAAAATAAATTAATTTTAAAAAATCCTCTGTGCTTCACCTATTCATCCATCTCTCTCCTGACCCCTGCCAACCACTATTCCTTTTCCTGTATCTGTTTGCTGTGCCTTTTCCAATGTCGTATAGTTGGAATGTCATATAGTTTCTTTCACTTAGCAATATGCATTTAAGAGTCCTCCATGTTAGTCCCAACCCCCCAATTTATCCCACACCCTACATTACTATGTATAAGATAGATAACTAATGAAAACCTACTGTATAGCACAGGGGGAAATAAAAAGAAGATACAGTCTGTTTGTAGGACATACGTTAAGTTAACTTTAAAAGTGCATTCCAATATACTTTAGGTGCAGACAAATACTGCTTGATTCCACTTGTACAAAGTACCTGGAATAGTCAAACTCGTGGAATCTGAAAGTACATTGGTATATACATATGACTGAGTCACTCTGCTGAGTACCTGAAACTATCACACCATTGTTAATCAGTTATACTCTAATATAAAATAAAAAGTTAAAAAAGAAAGCACATTGGTAGATGCCAGGAACCAGGGGATGGGGAAGGGAGAATGGGGAGTTAGTGTTTAATGGGAACAGAGTTTCAGCTTAGGAAGGTGAAAAATTCAGGAGATGGATGATGGTGAGTGAGGTACAGCAATGTGAATGTAATTAGTGCCGCTGAATTGTACAGTTACATATGGTTAAAACAGTGTATTTCATATTATGTGACTTTTACCACAATACAAAAAAATTTTTTTAAAGATTCCTCCATGCCTTTTCATGGCTTCACGGCATTTTTCTCTTTACTGAACAATATTTCATTGTTAAGATGTGCGACAGTTTATTCATCCACTCACATGCTGAAGGATGGGTTTCCTAGCTGGCACTAGAGGTGAAGAACCCAGCTCCCAGTGCAGGAGATGTCAGAGACATGGATTCTATCCCTGAGCTGAGAAGATCCCCTGCAAGAGAGCATGGCCACCCACTCCAGTATTCTTGCCTGGAGAATCCCATGGACAGGAGAACCTGGTGGGCTACAGTCCACGCGTGGCACAGAGTCGGACACGACACGCATGCATGCATACTGAAGGACATCTTGGTTGCTTCCAGGTTTTGGCAATTGTGAACATGGTTGCTATAAATATCCACATGTAGGTTGCTGTGTAGATATAAATACCAAGGAGTATTTGGATAAATACCAAGGTATATGATTGCTGGATTGTCTGGTTAACTGTATATTTACTCTGTAAGAAAGCATCAAACTGTCCTCCAAAGTAGCTCTTCCATTTTGCATTCTCACCAGCAACGCTTCCCAGGTGGTGTGGTGGTAAAGAACTCACCAACGCAAGTAAACATAAAGAGACACAAGTTCGATTCCTGGGTTGAGAACATCCGCTGGAGGAGGGCATGACAACCCACTGATCCCGTGGACAGAGGAGCCTGGAGGGCAATAGTCCGTAGGGTCGCAGAGAGCTGGACACGACTGACGCGACTTAGCACTGCACAGAAGCAATGCGTGAGCGTGTCTGCTGCTCAGCTGCTTTTGGTGGCGTCAGCCTTCTGGATTTTGGCCATTCTACTAGGTGCTTGGTGGTATCTCATTGTTTTAAATTGAGTTTAGTGACAACGTTTGTTATAGTTTTTGGCCCATTTTAAAATCAGGCTCTTTGTTTTCTTAATGTTGCTCTTTAAGAGTTCTGTTTTAAAATTAATTAATTGGAGGATAATTGTGGTGGTTTTTGCCATACATCAACACGAATCAGTCATGGGTGCACACGTGTCCCTCCCATCCTGAACCCCCCTCCCACCTCCTTCTCCACCCCATCCCTCTGGGTTGTCCCAGGGCACCAGCTTCGAGTGTCCTGCTTCATGCATCGAACTTGCACTGGTCATCTGTTTAACATGTGGTAATATACGTGTTTCAAGAGTTCTTCATATATTTTGGGTAATAGCCAGACGTGTCTTTGGCAGATACTTTCTCCCAGTCTGTGGCTTATCATCTCATTTTCTTGACCTCGTCTTTACAAAAGGCTGTTTTTTCAGCACTAATTTGGCATTTTATTCACCAAAAAAATAATCCAGAAAAGTTTACGTGCGTGTGTGCTAAGTTGCTTTAGTCTGTCCAACTCTTTACGACCCCATGGACTGTAGCCCTGCAGACTCCTCTGTCCATGGGATTCTCCAGGCAAGAATACTGGAGTGGGTTGCCATGCCCTCCTCCAGGGGATCTTCCTGACCCAGGGATGGAACCCAGGTCTCTTACATCTCCTGCATTGGGAGGCAGATTCTTTACCACTAGTGCGACCTGGGAAGCCCTCCAGAAAAAAAAATTTTTTTAATATAAAGTGACATCTTTTAATTCTTGAGGGACCTGGACTTAGATTTCCACCCCCTGCAATCTCTGAGAACATGTTGCAGGATCAAACCCAAACCTGGAGTCTATGTAGAAACCATCCATGTACAAATCTATACTTTTTGACATTTTGTGCTATTCTGACTCCACTAACCTGAAAAGGGCGAGAGAGAGTCTCCTGCATCTGTTTCCAGCTACCCTGAACTGCTCATTTCAACCTTCACTGGGCATCTCTGCCCAGCGCGAGCAGATCTGCTCCCGGCAAATCCATCCTGGGCTCTGACATTTATCCAGCATCTTTAACTCTCTTCTAGTCATTAAGCATGGGTGGTTGCCACAGCAACCATTAACTGCACCTGACATCCAGGAATAGTTCTGGCGTTTGGAGCAAACTCCATCCTGGGATTTAGTTCTGCAAAGTACAGAGCCTGGCTGCCTCCCTGTAACCTGTGTGGATGTGATGGTTTCTCCCCCATCTCGGCAGGAGAAGGAAGGTGTGGCCTCTTCCTCCAGATCCTCCATTCTCCCTGCCCACTCACCCACTGGAATCTTTCTAAGTTGCAGTATGATGGGGGTGAGGCAGGGGTGTCTCTGGGTGGGATGAGTCTAAAGGCAGGTGTGTGTGTGTGTGTGTGTGTATGTGTGTGAGAGAGAGAGAGATGGGATAGGGATGCCCCTACCTACCCTGAGGAGGGCATCTGAAGTTATCAGTGCTTAGTCCTTCATTTGTGTCCTACTCTTTGCAACCCCATGGACTGTAGCCCGCCAGGCTCCTCAGTCCATGGGGATTCTCCAGGCAAGAATATTGGAGTGGGTTCCCATTCCCTCCTCCGGGGGATCTTCCCAACTCAGGGATCAAACCCATGTTGCAGGCGGATTCTTTACTGTCTGAGCCACCAGGTAAGCCCAAAGTTATCAGAGGTGGGTGCAAATATATTTTAGAAAAGCAGGGAATGTAAATGGGTCTGGTACCCACATGTGGATGTGGCTGCATGCCCGTGTGCTGTGTGTGTGTGTGTGTGTTGGGGTGTGGTATATGGGTACCTGTGCTGTACTTGGAATGAAACGAGGCCCCTAGAGTAAAGCCCATCTGACCTCCTCTCATCTCTCCAGCCCCACCTTGTCCTACCTCTACCTCTCTCTCTCACTATACTCTGGGTCAACCATTCTCAAACTTTAACATGGGCACCTTGTAAAAAATGCAGATTGAAACTGGTAGGTCTGGGAGAGGGCTTGAGGTTCTGTCCCTTCCGGGATTTCTAACCAGCTCCTAGGTGGTGTGGCTGCTGCTGGTCCTTGGACCACACTTTGAGTAGCCGGGTCTGACCCAGGGGTTCTCAGTCCTGGCTGACCCCAGAACCATACTAGAGGTTCTTAAATAGTATTGGTATCCACACCCTACTGCAGACCAAAGGAATCAGAATTTCTGGATGTGGGGGTCAGCCTTTTTTAAGTCTCCCACGTGAGTCTAAAATGCTGCCTCTTCCCAGATGGCACAGTGGTAGAGAAACAGCCTGCAAAGCAGGATACTCAGGATTGATCCCTGGGTTGGGAAAATCCCCTGGAGATGAAAATGGCAACCCATTCCAGTACTTTTGCCTGGGAAATTCCATGGACAGAGGAGCTTGGTGGTCTACAGACCATGGGGTTGCAAAGAGGTGGACATGAGTCAGAGACTGAGCACGCGCAGGTGATTCTAATGTGTGGGAGGTTGAGGAACACAGCTTTCTGCCTGCACCACTCTCTCCTGGCCCTTCTTGGAGCTGTCTCTTTCTCAGCATTTAGGTCTCCACCTGCCTCTAGTTGCTTCCTTCACAAAGTTTATGATTATGTATGATTGTGTTTACTATCTTGTTTATATTTATTGTTGCTGTTTAGTCACTCAGTTATGTCTGACTCTTTTTGCAACCTGTGGACTATACTCCTCTGTCCATGGGATTTCCCAGGCAAGAATACTAGAGTGGGTTGCCATTTCCTCCTTCAGGGGATCTTCTCGACCCAGGGATCAAACCCAAGTCTCCTGCATTGCAGGGGGATTGTTTACCACTGAGCCATCAGGGAAGCCCTTCTTGCCTCGTTTAATTTCTGACTTCTTCACTAAAATGTAAGCACTGCTGTATCTCAGACACCTTGTACAAAGTCTGGTACATAGTAGGTGATTCATCAGTATTTATCAAATGTCTGTTTGTTGTGTATTGTACCTGAGGGTATTTTAGACAAGGTGGCTTCCTGTTGGATAAGGACAAAAGTTCTGCACAGTCCTGTGTCATCTGGCCCCTTCCCAGCTCCAGATTCTTCTTCCCATACTCCTCTTGCACCTGCCTCAGGACCTTGGCACCTACACTCTCTCTGCCTCATATATCCTTCTCTACCCATTCTTATTTGATTAACTCCTCCTGCCCTTAAGCTCTTACCATCCACACATACTCAGGCTGATACCATTTGATTATTTGCTCTCACAGCACCCCATGTTTTTTCTTTGGGGGGGAACATATTATAAATAATTAATTATGGGTTTAATTATATGTCTGTTTATTCTATGCTACCATAAATTCCAAGAACACACTCCTTCTTGTTTACTGCTGTCTTCCCAGTTCCTGGCACGCAGTAGGTCATTAAGTCAATAAATAAGTCAATGAAGGGATGAGTATGGAGTATTTCCTCCAAGTCTGAATTCTTCCCTAAGTTTCTTGTGTTAGCGTCTCTTCACTGCTTGAGACCCTCTTAATTCCAGAGCCTTGCAAAATCTGGGCCCTTGAATTGCCTCCTTGCCTTTTCCTTCTCCAGGACTGGGGCTTTTTCTCTTGGGGTCCTCAAGCCAAGCCCACTCCTTAGAGACGTTCATCTTTCCCCAGGAGGGATGTTGAGGTTCACAGCACATTCACTGTGTCCCCATCAGCCGGCAGCGCTGTCCCCCGGCATGGTCAGTCAGCCTCAAGCCTGGAGCCTACAGCCAGCTGTCATTAGCTAGACTGGCTCAGGATCAGGGCATGGTAGGGAGAGCTCCCAGTGGGTCTCTCTGATGATCAGGGAGGCTGCGGTCAGTCCCAGGGCTATGGAGGGCACACCTGTTCTATCTGCCTGAGGAGGGTCTATAATCTGGTCTTTCAGTATCAGCACCCTGATTCCACTGTAGGAAATAATTTCTCCCTCACCTCAGCCTGTGTGTTGGGGGTGGGATGAGAAGAGTGATGACTTTATTAGCTTAGAGGTGGACATGTGATGACTGATCAAAATTCCAAATAGGTCTGGCTGTTGTGGTTGGTTAAAGTGGACAGCATGTGACTTAGGTTTGACCAATCAACACATTCCATCTCCCTGATCAGAGTGATTGGTTCAGGGATGGGCCAGTGACCAAGTTGGTCTAGTGAAGAATGGTCTTGGCTCAAACTGTTAAGGAAGAAAAGTGCTCTTTCCTATTGGGTTGCTAAGGTAGTAAGCTGGAACTGGAGTTTGGCAAGGACCCCTCTTGGAGAAGGCAAGCCTGAGGGTGAAACAGAAATAAGAATGTAGAGCTCAGAGGTGTTGAAGGTCTGAATCTTGTTGACATCATTTGAACCCCTGGATGCAGAAATGTCTGAATTAAGTAAACCATTGGGTATTTCAGCTACATAAGCCAGTAGCTCCTCATGTATGCATGCTAACTCACTTCAGTCATGTCCAACTCTTCGTGACCCTATGGACTGTAGCCCGCCAAGCTCCTGAATCCATGGGATTCTCCAGGCAAGAATACTGGAGTGGGTTGCCATGTCCTCCTCAGGGGATCTTTCTAACCCAAGGATCGAGCCCACATCTCTTACATATCTTGCATTGGTAGGCAAGTTCTTTTCCACTAGTGCCAGCTCTTCAGACTGTTTATAATTATTTGGGACGGATTTCTGTCATTTACGAATGAGAGTCTTCACAAACATAGGATCACCTTCTTGGAACAGTAAAAATCCTGTTATCTGCCAAGTCCAGTTTTAAGCACTTTTGATCTAACCCTATAAGATAGGTACTCATCTTATTGATAAGCAAACTGGTCATAGAGAAATATGTAACTTGCCCAAGATGACACATCCAACCTGTGGCAGACTCAGGACTCAAGCCCAGAGACTCATTCCAGAGTCCATGCACGTACCCCTCTCCTGCCCTGCCCGTCCCTCTCCTACACTGACTCTACTCCGTCTTGGCCATGCATTATTTCATCCTTACACCACATCACTTTAAAAGGATCAGCTCTTGTCATGGCCACATTACAATCTGTAAATTGAAGCCCAGAGAGGGTAAGTATCTTACTCAATTAACACAGCCTGAGAGGGGCAGGTCAACAACTTAAATGCAGGTTCTTCTAACTCCAAAATATCAGTGTACTTCCTCGTGACTAACCAAAGGATTCAATAGCCAGCCCTTTTCTAGGTTCTCACCAGCTCTAATTCCTCCACAGGGCTTTCTCTGGCTGTGAGAGTTCTCAATCATGTCACAGTCTAAGCCTGTGCTGACCACCTCCCCCCCACTGACCTCCCCCCCCACACACAGGCTCTTATTTCACCAAGTATGAGTCTCACCCTAAGGAATCCAGATTCTGTTTCTTTAGTCAGTAAATATTTCTTTCATAAATGAATGAGTGTGCCTCCTGCTGGAAGGGCTGGATTGACCATCAGCAGTTACTGATATGTCCAGGAGGTGCACCTGATTCAGGCATGGCTGGATCCAGGGTCTCAAATGAGGTCATCAGGATTTGATTTCTCATTGTTCCTCTGCGCTTTCAACTTTTAGCAGTTGTCTGAAAAGCCACCCATTGAATAAAATTGATGAACCCCAGGGCAAAGCACATCTGTCTCTCAACTTCAGGTTTGCCCCAAGACCATGTTGCAAACCCAGGTAACTCATACAACCATTTCTGGTCTTGGTGTTCACGTTTGTGAAATGAGGATCGCCAGTCCTACCTGTCCTGCTTCTCAGGCTTTCTGTGAGAATCAGTGAGGCCATGGCACAGGAACGGTGCTGAGCATGGTTCCCCAGGAGCAGAGCTCACTGGCTTGGGCAAGGCTTGTGTATCTCTGAGGCCTGGCAGCTGGGACTCAGGCTACTGAGTGTGCTGGGTCTCAAGTGTATGAAGGAATAAAGTGGGACAAAGCTGTGTGGTCAGTGACTCTTCTGCTATAAATTAAGCGATGTTCCCCAATCCTTTTATCCCATCATCCTTCCTTTCACCCCAATGAGGTGAAAGAAATGAGAAAACCTCAGCAGATGGCAGCATGCAGGCAAGATGACCCAGACCAGACATTCCCAACTTCTGAGCTTAGATGCCCTTCAAGGAAAGGGATTGGCTGAGATTAAATCCTTCCTCCAATGGAGCAGAGCTCATAACAGAAATTCATTCATGTCACTCAAGAGATAGCTATTAGGGGACTTCCCTGGTGGTCCAGTGGGTCCTAAGTCTCCACTTTCCCAATGCAGGATGCTTGGGTTTGATCCCTGGTCAGGCTTCCCTGGTAGCTCAGCTGGTAAAGAATCCTCTTGCAAAGCAGGAGACCCCAGTTCAATTTCTGGGTTGGGAATATCTCCTGGAGAAGGGATAGGCTACCCACTTCAGTATTCTTGGGTTTCCCTGGTGACTCAGATGGTAAAGAATCCACCTGCAATTCAGCAGACCTGGCTACAATGCCTGGATTGGGAAGATCCCCTGGAGGAGGGCATGGCAATCCAGTCCACTATTCTTGCCTGGAGAATCCCCATGGACAGAGGAGCCTGGTGGGCTACAGTGCATGGGGTCACAAAGAGTCGGGCATGACTGAGTGACTAGGCACAGGGAATTAGATCCCACATGCTGCAACTAAGATCCAAAGCAGCCAAGTAAATAAATATTGAAAAGAAAAGGAATAGCTATGAGCCACCTACTAGTTTCCAGGCCTGCAACTACTGCACTTCCACTACTGTTCTGTGACTCAGAAAGCACCCCAGGCCCTTCTGGAGGGTGGGGAGGACAAATGAACAAGTGACTTCGGACAGTGATGGGAGCGGTGAGGAATCTCGAGCAATGAGGGGCTTGGGAGTCACTGAGGGTGATGATCCATCGGGGTGTCTCTGAGGGGGATGTGTGGCCTGAAGACTGAATGGGGAATGAAACAGTTCCATCTCAGGCAGCAGGAAGAGGAAGCACTGGGCCCTGAGGTGGGAATGAGCCAGACTGTGGAGAGACGGGAGGACCCAGTAGGGAGCGGGAGAGGAGAGTGGGGAGGAGATGCAGGCTGAGTCCATGGAGGAGGGGAGAAGAGCTGGGGGCTACAGAACAGCGCTGGGGTCTTATTCCAAGTATGGTGGGGGGGCTTGGGGAGGGAGAGTAAGTGGGAAAGTGATGTGACTGGATGGACATTTTAGTGATGCCTCAGGCTGCCGGGCTTCCCTCGTGGCTCAGCTGGTAAAGAATCCGCCTGCAATGCGGGAGACCTGGGTTTGATCCCTGGGTTGGGAAGATTCCCTGGAGAAGGGAAAGGCTACCCACTCCAGGATTCTGGCCTGGAGAATTCAGTCCATGGGGTCACAAAGAGTTGGACACAACTGAGCGACTTTCACTTTCAGGATGCCAGGTGGAGGATGGTCCTGACAGAGAGAAGCCTAAAAGCTGGGGCCATGCGGTCCTGGGGTGGGAGCGATGGATGATGGCGACTTGGACTAAGAAGACAGGTCAGGAAGTGGTAGAAAAGCTTGGTTAATTCTGTATTTTGAAGGTAGAGCTGAAAAGATTTGGATATTGGATGGAGAAAAGAGACATCTAGGCTCCCTACATTTTTTGGCCTGTGAGAGCGCGGTAAGTAGTCGTCCCTGGAAACAAGACGGGAAAACTGGACAGGGAGCGTGTTTCAGAAGGAAGTTAAGATACTAAATTCAGCTGCAGAAAAATACAATTGTGTTCATGCAGACTTGGGTTTGTGGGCTGAGATCTGTATTCGTCTAGAAATAGAAGCATAGAAGAACGGGGTTGGAACCCAGCTCCACCACTTCTGGTCTGATCTTGGGCAGTTTCTGTTGCCCTTGAATTTCAGTTTTCTATAAACAAGGACACTGGTATCATTCCTAAAGTCTTTACTGTTATTGCTTGTCTTTGGGGGCATTCAATGAAATAATGTAAACAAAGAATCCAGCAAAGTGCCGGGCATACACTAGGTGATAAATAAAAGTCGGCTTTAGCTTTCTTCCTTTTGCCTTTCTAGGCAGAAGTCAGGTTTTCTTTGGTGGATTTTTTGATATCACCCTGTGGAGGTGATAATCTTGTCCCATGCTCAGTATCAACATAAACATGGTGTCAGACTGGCCTGGGAAGGCATCCTGACTTAGTCACCTACTAGCTATCCATCCTTGGGTTTTCCTACCTCTCTGAGCTTCAGTTTCCACAGTTTAAATAGGGTATAATGATGCTTTCCTCAGAAGGCTGCTGTGAATATTGAAGGGATAATGTATGAGATGTAAAACTTGGAAACATCTTAGATGACTCCCATGATGGGGAAGGTTGGTTTCATTGAGGTGTAGCCATGCTATGGACTATCAGGCAGTCTTTGCTCTGACATGAGTTCATTCAAACAGGTGTCCATAAAATTGTGGTTTGATATAGAAGGCTTTATCTCTTTTACCTAATGTGAAGAGCCAACTCATTAGAAAAGACCCTGATGTTGGGAAAGATTAAGGACAGGAGGAGAAGGGGGCAACAGAGGATGAGATGGTTGGATGGCATCACCAATGCAATGGACGTGCGTTTGAGCCAACTCTGGGAGATAGTGAAGGACAGGGAAGCCTGGAGTGCTGCAATTCACGGGGTGGCAAAGAGTCGGACATGACTGAGTGACTGAACAACAATAACATCTCATTTTAGTAAGGCAAAAAATAAGTGTAAATGGATTATAAGGCAGTTTTAAGATTTATAAGAATGGTGGCTCTAGGAGTTGAGCAGTGCACCACCTAAGCAACTGTATAGAGGCTATTTTGTGGAGCAATAGCTAAATATGTAATTGATTTAGACATAGAATAGTCATAAATATAGATCTGGACATAGATCTGTCTCAGCAAGGATAGGAAAAGATTGAGAGGGTTACTTTCAACTGTGGTTACATCTGTGGGGTGTGGAGGGGGTAGAATTTGAGTGGCAGAATGGGTTGGGGAGAACTTTCCCCTCTTACTCTGCATTTTAAAGTGGATCGTGAATAAGTTTTACATTTTTGGTTTCATTTCCCTATATTTTTCAAGTTGAAAACTCTTCTAAAAACAGAGGTGGTGGTGGTTTTAGTTGCTAAGTCATGTCTGACCCTTGCGACCCCATGGACTTTAGCCCACCAGGCTCCTCTGTCCGTGGGATTCTCCAGGCAAGAATAGTGGAGTGGGTTGCCATTTCCTTCTCCAGGGGATCTTCCCAACCCAGGGATCAAACCTGGATCTCCTGTGTCTCCTGCATTAGCAGGTGGATTCTTTACCACTGAGCCACCAGGGAAGCCCCCCTGCAGAAACAGAGGTGGTGTATAAGAAAATGTTTAGCTGGTCAGTGTCTGGCATAGGGCTTTTATGTTCAATAAAAATGGCAACCAGAGAGGAACAAAAGCAATGGAGAGTATGCCTGATGGGGAGGGGCAGGTCTGAAAGCTAAAAGAGACTGTGGCCATGAAGCTCACAGCTTGTCTTGGCAGCTTCTGGCGGGTACCCAGGGTGACCAGGGCTCCCTCGAGGTGCTAATGAGATCATAGAGCTGTTCTCAGGCACTGGCTGGGCTTGTTTCTCTTGGGCATCTGGAGACGGTGGCTCTTTTTTCTCACCTAGCTAAGGATTGATGCTGATGTGAGAATTTCAGTGCTAGGAGAGTGAGAATTATCAATAGGTCATGGAGTGGCCATGAGGGTGGATACAGCTGAGTTCCAGGTCATTCTGCCCTCCTCCTCCAGTCTGTCTGGCTTCCAATTCAGGTCCCACTATCATATTAGCTGTGTAACTTTGTTTCCCTTTGGGTTTTTTAACCAAATATTTAATTTATTTATTTCGCTGCAGTGGGTCTTAGTTGCAGCATGTGGAATCTTTTTTTTTTTTTTAGTTGCAACATGTGAAATCTAGTTCCCCAACCAAGGATTGAACCCTGGGCCCTTGAGATTGAGCCCTGGGCCCTCTGCATTGAGAGCTCGGAGACTTGGCTACTGGACCACCAAGGAAGTCCCACTATCTGTGTAACTTTGGCAGGTGGATTAACCGCTTGAGGCCTCAGTTTCCTCATCTGGAAAACGGGTATGATCACAGTCCTTAACTCTTGGGGTTGTCATGAAGATTAAATGAGATCACACAAGGGGAAGCATGTCACAGGGTGAAATGCTCATGGGCTCCCATTTAGGATTTGTATGAGTATTATTTCCAAGGTCTACAACTCCTTATCCAAAATTCTGAAATCCAAAAAGCTCTGAAAAAAAAGAAAAGTTCCTTGCTGTGTATTTGGTAACAAAACTGTGAGGTCATGACATGGACTCAGTTGATGACAAAAGCTGACCTAACAATCTAACTTGAGAAAGTACCCATGGTCTTTACAGATCTCACTTGTTGGAACTATTTTGAAGTTTTGCTGCAGAGTGATTAATGCATCTGACTGCAGGGTGCTGCCCAGGGTCATAAAGCCATCTATGGTAAATGTACCCTAGTCCCTTTCTAAAATTCTAGACACTCTGATGCATGAAATGTACCTGGGTACAGGACTGTAGTACAACTATAGCAAACTATGTGTTCCCCAGCCTTTATGGCCTTCTCCATACGTTTATACCACCTTTTAGTATTTGTCTGATACATCTCTTTAAATCAAGTTACTTTTTTTAAAACCCAATTTTATTTAAAAGGAGGCTTTATAACCTGACTGTAAATGGAGAACTAGTATTGCTGGCCATAAATAGAAGGCCACCTCGAAAATAAACACAATGAAAACAAAATGATGTTATTAAATTCCAGCTAGACACTGTGAATTGAAAAGCAAATAGCTTTCTCGCCATGTGGTAAGATGCTATTTAATGCCATGTCCAGATTCCAGGCATCAGCCATGGTAGCTACCCTCTGCGGCTTGGGAGCCTCTTGGGTGGGCTGTCAGGTAGCCCCCAGGGAGAAGGGAGGGGCTAGGTAACCTCATTTCATCTAGGCTGGGTGGCACTGATTTTCAATGCCTCAAGGAACAGCCTTAACAAGGGCCCTTTATGTGATTTGCTGTTGTTGCTTAGTTGCCAAGTCGTGTCCAACTCTTTTGTGACCTCATGGACTATAGCCCACCAGGCTCCTCTGTCCATGGCATTTCCCAGGTAAGAATACTGGAGTGGGTTGCTGTTTCCTTCTCCAGGGGATCTTCCCAGCCCAGGGATCGAACCCACATCTCCTGTTTGGCAGGCAGATGTTTTACCGTCTGAGCCAAAATGTTCCCTAAGCCACCCTAACCACCCTGTAATAGGCCATTTCTGCCTGATATACAAGACCCCTTGGGCCTGTGTTGCTGAGACTTCGTGTTGAAAGGGCTATCATATAACCAGACGGTAGCAAACCTATAAGCTGATGCCAGGCAAGAAGCTGGTTTTTTTTCACTCACTTATCCATAAAAGTGTCTACGGAGGGCCTACTGGGTGCTAAGCATCACACTTGGCTCCAGGAATGCAGAGAAACATTAGATGAATCAAATCTCTGCCCTTGTGGATATGGGTGAGAGAGAGAGAGAAAGAACAAGCCTTTCTTGTTTTAACAACATAGCATGAGGCGGGCCATACTATGAAGGAAATCAGCAAGGTGTAACACGGCCAGTCACAGTGGGAGGAGAGGGAAGCTTCTGGAAGGGGCATCTGAGCTGAGGTTGGATGCAGAACATGAGCCAGCCATGCCAAGAGCAAGAAGGAGAGCATCCTGGCCGGGGGACCACCAAGTGCAAAGGCCCAGAGTCTGGAACCTTTGAGAGCAGCACTTCCCAAACTTCAGGGGCACAGGGTCCCCTGCAGGGCTTGTTACAATGCAGATTCCCGAGAAATTCTGACTCAGCAGATCTGGGGTAGCTTTGAGATTCTACATGTTGAACAAGCTCACAGGAGATGCTACTGCTGCTGGTGGTCTGGGGGCTCCAAAGTAGCCCCCAGGGCTCACCCATCCCTGTGAACAGTGGCTCCTTCACGTTCTGTCTGTCGTCTTTGGAGCAGGCTGAGGAACACACCCATCCCCTCCACTCTACCCATTTCACTTCCACCATGTGATTCCATGGGTAGGTGGAGTCTAACCGCCTCAGAGAGGGGCCTCCAAGGTGGCGCTAGTGGTCAAGAACCTGCCAGCCAATGTAGGAGACATGAGACACGGGTTTGATCCCCGGGTCGGGAAGATCCCCTGGAGGAGTGCATGGCAATCCACTCCAGTATTCTTGCCTGGAGAATTGCATGGACAGAGGAGCATGGTCCATGGAATTGTGAAGAGTCGGACACAACTGAATAGACTTAGCCTGCACGCACTCGATGGTCTCACAGAGAGCCAGCCTGGCAGCATAACTCAGTGGCTAAGAGCTCAGGCGCAGGCATAGCCAACCCCAAGCTGAAACCTGTCTTCTGTCTCTGCCCCTTCTTGCCCTTGCAGCCTTGCTCGAATTTCTCAGCATTTCCAAGCTGCAGTTTCCTCAACTGCAAAGTTGGTTGGAATGGCCAATTAAATGAGATAATATAAATAAAGCATGGAGCATGTCCGTGGGACCTAAGCTATGTGGGCAATAAGGGTGATGATGGTTACTCTGCAGCCTGGATGGTCATTTATGAGATCCCTTCATTCACATTCATTCATTCACGCATTCCCTAGTTTTGGAAGCTGGTCCTACTTGTCACGTAATGTCTGCGTCCTAGGTACTAGAGAAGACATTTCCCCTGTTATGTTATCACTATGTCATAAACCAGTCAATCCTAAAGAAAATCAGTCCTGCATATTCACTGGAAGGACTGATGTTGCAGCTGAAGCACCAATACTCTGGCCACCTGATGTGAAGAACTGACTCATTAGAAAAGACCCTGATGCTGGGAAAGATTGAGGGCAGGAGGAGACGGGGATGACAGAGGATGAGATGGTTGGATGGCATCACCAATTCAACGGGCTTGAGTTTGAGCAAGCTCCGGGAGTCGGTGATGGACAGGGAAGCCTGGTGTGCTGCAGTCCATGGGGTTGCAAAGAGTCAGACATGACTGATAGACAGAACTGAACTGATGCTATTATTTGTGCATTTTTATCCATATTTCACTAGTGAGGGGACTGCAGATCAGGGAAGTCAAGGAATGCTTGATGACCTAGCCAAGTAGCCAAGCTGGAATTTGGACCCAGGTCTGTTCATTTCCGCTCCCCGTGTGGTCATCACACCAGGACTTTGCGGGGGTTGCCAAACTGTCCCCCACTCCGAGGATCCAAGGGCAGATCAGGCACAGCTTGGAGCGAGCTGGGGGACTCCAGGGCCGCTGGGGGTGGGGTGGAGTCTTGGGTGTCTCAGTCGGACTGCTGGGAGAAGTTCTGGGGAGATAGAGCAGAACAAAGCCATGGATGGGCCAATCCTTTGTCACCCCAGCAAGCGACATGACTGCCTGCTCCGAACTGGCTCTGTGGGGACTCGAGGAAGTGGGCCAGAACCTTCCCCAGGGAGCTCACAAGCACAGGCTCACAAGCTGGAGTGAGATCCCATGGGTTCAGAGTTGCTCGCAGCATGCTGGGCATTCAGGCAGAGGCCCAGGGAAAGGCTGACACCAGAGCTCGGCCAGGGCACTGGTGGGGGAGGGCCTGGGGCATGTGGCAGGGCAGGCACTGCCCAGACAAGCAGGAGGGGCTCCTGCCAGGGATGGTAAAAGGGAGGCTGTGTCTGCCCTTGATGTCTCAGGATGGATGAAGTCCAAAGGGTCCCTGAGATCCTCCAGGTGGCGAACACCTTAAGTTGCTGGTCCAGCCTGGCTCCCAGGCTGTGGGGCCTCGAACAAGTTCCACTGTCTCAACCTCCGTTTCTTCCTCTGTAAGACAGGGATAATAATGGTACCACCTCATTAGACGTACCATGCTGTCTGGGACATAGTATATGCTCAATAAACGCCATCAATCCGATGATGCTGCTGATGGTGACAGTGGTGATCAGAGGAGGGAGCCGTGAAGTGGCCAATCTGTTTTGACAGCTGAAGAAGCACCCGTGTCCCTTCCTTGGATTCAAAGAGCCCCTCTCTTGGGCTGGGAGAGACACAGAGGTGGGTGAAGCTCCACCCAAGATACAAAGTGAGTCGGCAGTCTGACAAGTGTGGCCTGGCTTCGGGGATGCGCTCCATGAATACCTGTTGAATTAGTAGAGTTCCAAAAATAATTCTGCGAGGCCCAGAGGAGAGGCCGGGGCTGCTGAGTGAGGGAAGCGCCAGAGTGAGTGGGGCGGGAGTGGGGGGTTGTTTTGGAAGCTCCCAGATGGAGCCACCTCCTTAGGATCTTCAGGTGGGCAAAGCCGCTCCCATGTTCTGGGAACTTCCCAAAGAACCTGGTAGAGAATAAAAATAGCCCGCACGCACCCACAGCTTCCTAATACGGCAGCCCAGGGGGCTCCCACCCTTACAGACTCTCTGATTTCTCAATCACGTAACAGTCAGAGCCCACGGCTTCCATTTTCCACTTCCTTCCTACCTGGATTTCCCGATTGTGGGGGCTTCTGGATGGCGTGAAGGTGAAGGAGGTTGAGTGAGGGGATGAAGGAGGAGAAGGAAAAGGAGGAAATGGAGGGGCAGAGAAGGGGACAGGGCGCCCCTGGGGGAGTTTGCTGGGTTTCAGAATGAAGCTGGGTTGCCGGGGGATCTGTGGGGACACAGAGATGTATAGCAACATCCATACTGTAAGGAGGGGGGGCGTCCCATACATACAGAACATTCTGATGGCTGACAAATCCTGGGGAAAGAATGGGGCTTTGGCTCACAGCATGGTGCCCTGGGGTGAAAGGTCAAGGCCACTCACAACCCCTCAGTTGACACGGTTCGGCCAGGGCCATGGGGCAGCCCTGCAGGTGGAGTGGAGCCAGGGCACAGCTCACCAAAGCTGGAGTGGGATGTAGATTGTTTTGATGGGCTGAGATGCTGAGCTGGGTTCACACTCCGATCCATTTTAGACCTGAAGCCTCCCAGCCAGGGGATCATGAAATGCCAGTGCCTGGAGTCTGCAGCCAGACAGCCCAGGTTCAAATCCCAGCATTCTCACCTCCTAGCTGTGTGACTTTGGGCACATTGCTTCACCTCTCTGTATCTCAGTTTTCCCCATCTGTAAATGGGGATAACATTACCTTCTCCCTCGGACGGCTGTGAAGCTGAAAGGAAGTATTAACATACAGGAAGTGATGAGAACAGTATTTAGCAAACGCTGTTTAAGCAATAGCTATTTTCATTGTTGGTCTTCCTTATCTCAGGCAGGTGACTTTTTGATAGATTTCCCCTCACTCTGAAACATCCAATTTGTTATCAGTGTCTGTCAACTCAATCTCCAAAGCATGCTGCTGTTAGGAATGCTTCTGCCTCACACTGGTCCAAACCACCATCCCCTCCCACCTGGACGTCTCCTCCGAATGGTCTCCTTGCTTCTGGTCTCTTTCACTTCTTTCCCACAGTGATATTTTACAAAGAGGATCACTTCATGTCTTCCCCTCTGCTTAAAAGTCCTCCAGTAGCTTCCCACTGTGTTTAGAACTAGGCTTCCCTGGTGGCTCAGAGAGCAAAGAATCTGCCTGCCATGCAGGTGACCCAGGGTTGATTCCTGGGTTGGGAAGATCCCTTGGAGAAGGAAATGGCAACCCAGTCCACTCTTCTGGCCTGGAGAATCCCAAGGACAGAGGAGCCTGGAGGGCTACAGTCTATAGGGTCACAAAGAGTCATACACGACTGAGCGACTAAACCACCACCACCACTACGTGTAGAACTACATCTGACGTCCCAGCTGAGTTCCATGATGTCCTCCATGATCTGGTCCCTGTCTACCTTCCATCCTTCATCTCCCACCATGCTATTCCATGGATCAGCATGCTCTGGTCCCTCCAGCTACAAATACACCGAGCTCTTTGCTGCCCCAGGGCCTTAGCACATACCGTTCCTTCTTCTTGGACTGTATCTCCCCTATATTCTCACATGGTCGGCTTCTTCTTCCCTGCAGCTTCCCTCTTGAGCTGCAGGTCTCAGCTCAAATGTCACCTCCTCAGAGAGGCCCTCCCTGCCATCCCTTGGTGGCAATGATCTGATTCACTCTTTGAAGATCAGTTCTTGCTGCTTTGTGGAGAAATCATTACCTATGCAACACGTCCCTCCACTATGTCTATGAAGTCCCACCAGGCACCCTTGCATGAAAGTACGTGAACTATGATTCATCTGCTCACTCAACAGGCTTTGTGCTAGGAAGTGTGTGTGGAACCAAGACAAGCGAATATTATGTGGGCCCACCAGGAGGTCACAGAATGAGTGAGAAGCTTATCTGCTGGTTTTCTCATGCTGAAAGCATTTCATTTCTCTAAAGAATAAAGTTACTTTAACAGGTATCAGGAGGTCTGGGTTTGAATCCAGACAGATGGATGCCTGCTGTGATGACCTTGAGCAAGTTACTTAACCTCTCTGAGCCTCCCCTATCTCACTGGGCAGCTATTGGGAGAAAATGTATTGGAAGGTACCTAGCACATATTAGGCACTAAATAGCATTTGTTTATTGCCTTCCTTTTCTACCCTATCTACTCATCAGTCCTTTTTTCTTTGTCCAAATCGCCCTAACTTTGCACACACTGGGGAGATACAAAGTGGTGCTGAAACGCTTGCACTCAGAGCCTGACTGTACTACTTGATTAGCTGTGTGACCTCAGGCAGGTTGCTTGACATCTCTGTGCCTTAGTTTCTACCTCTGCAACATGAGAACAATTCATAGAGCTGCTGTGAAGGTTAAATGAGTTCATTCAGGAAAGGTAATTAGGCCAGTGCGTACTTGCTCAGTCACTTCAGTCACATCAGACTCTTTTCAACCCCGCCAGGCTTCTCTGTCTATGGGATTATCCCAGCAAGAATACTGGAATGGATTGCCGTGCCCTCCTCCAGGGGATCTTCTGAACCCAGGGATCAAATCCTAGTCTCCTGTGTCTCCTGCCTTGCCAGCAGATTCTTTACCTGCTGGGCCATCAGCGAAGTGCTAATTAGGCCAGTGGTACATAGTAAATGCTTCAAATGCTTATCGTTTGCTTTTACCATTGATAACATCAATTGATGAGGTGATCACAGTGAGATCAGGCCTGGACAAGAAGATGGGGGAATCCAGACATAAGTAAGACAGGCCGGCTGCAAGGACAGCTTGCAGAGACGATGGATGGCGTGGAAGAGACAAGGGCCCAACCAGCGAAGCCGTACATGCTGCACAGATTCCAAAGTGCAGAGGAAGGAAGTGGGCGCGCCGCCTCTGCCCTGGCCGCTGCAGACACTGGTAGAGCAGATGGCTTCAGGAACAGCCACACCCAGGCTCAAAGCTGTGAGGTGTGGATCTGCACCCTCTTCCTCAGGGATGGGGACCAAGGTCAACAATGAACGGGGACACGGCGTTGGGGGTGATCCACCGTCTCCCCCCCAGCACGTGGGGGTCCTTCCACCTTTATTGGCCTTCCTCCTGGGTCCCCGGCTCATCTATTCATTCAAGCAAGGTTTTCGGAGTGTCCACAGAGTCAAAGGCCCTGATGGATGCCCAGGAGTTTCAGGTACAATAAGGCCCACTGGAGAGTTCAGTGTGGAGCTGGGGAGGCAGACACAGCAGCAAGATGCCCATCAGGGAACATAGATCTCACGCCCCTGGATAGGCACAGGGAGATCCTTTTCTTGCAGGTCTGCATCTGCTGGAGGGATCATGGCCTCTCCACCCCACCCTGTATTTGGGGAGATGCCACCAGCCACCAGAAGGAGGGCAGCGAGTCAGAAAGAATATCAATGCAGTGAAGTCCTCAGGGGATCACAGTCCCTGCCTATCACACCCCAGGAAAGATTTCTTCCCTTGTCTCATAGTGTGCTACACCATTTAAAAAAATGCATTTATTTTTATTTATTTGACTGTAGCAGGTCTTAGTTGCAGGACACGGGATCTTTGATCTTCCTTGCAGCATGAGGGATCTTTTTTTTTTTTTTTTCAGTTGCAGCCTGCAACTAAATTCAGGGATTGAACCCAGGCCCCCTGCAATGGAAGCATGGAGTCTTGGCCACTGGACCACCAGGGAAGTCCCCCTACAATCATTTTGTTATAAGTTATGCTATGCTTTGTCACTCAGTTGTGTTCTACTCTTTGCGACCACATGGACTGTAGCCCACCAGGCTCCTCTGTCTATGGGGACTCTCCAGGCAAGAATAGTGGAATGGGTGGCCATGCCCTCCTCCAGGGGATCTTCCCAACCCAGGGATCGAACCCAGGTCTCCTGCACTGCAGGTGGATTCTTTACCATCTGAGCCTCCAGGGAAGCTCTTCATTATAAATGAGAACATCCAATTTTTCCAAGAGGCGCATGGAGAAGAGGCAGGCTTGTGTTGTTTTCCCATCTCTGCCTGCTGGGTACTGGGCTGGGAAAACCATAGGTAAAGTTTACAGACCTCAGAGTCTAGTGTGTGCCTTGGAGTTGTCATAGTCTATATTCCCAGACAGAGATCCTAGAGATTTACATGTCAGAGGCTTTTTGGGATGGGTCCCTGGGGATGTTCCCCGTGTGCTGGGGGAGTAAGGGAAGAAGGGCCGGCCAGAGGATGTGAAACTGTGATGTGGTTATGTGATCTCTGTCCCCTTTATGGGGACTCTGGAGCTGAGCTGGCATTCAGCGATGTCCTGAATGAAAGCAAGGGGGTGGGGTCTTTGTACCCCATACTTTAAGCAGCGGTTGGATGTGGGATGCCCCTTGGGCATGTGACTTTGGCCGAGGCAGCTCTTTATACTGAGGGCAATTTCCAGAGACGGGTTCAGCTATGAATGGGCCGTGTCTGCAGGTGCAGTCCGGTAGCTGGTCAGACGCTGTCCAGCATTTGTCATTCAGGTCGAACAGACGAGGGTGCCAGTCTTCACTCTGCCACTTACTAGCTGAGAGACCTTGGGTAAGTCAACCTCCAGGAGCCTCATTTTCCCCATCTGTAAAATGGGGATGAGGCCAGAAGGGGCTTCATAGAGCTGGGATGGGGACTAAATGAGGGGCCACAGGTGAAGTTGCAGCACAGGGCTTGGCCGTATTGTGAGAGGTTGTGGTTATGCCTGAGATGGAGCCAGACATCACACCTAAGGCAAACTGTGGAATTTGTGTGTGTGTGGGGGGGAGGGGCAGGAATTGGGGGTGGGAAGAATTGTGTCCAGGAAATCTTCTCACAGCTGGGGACAATTGAATTCTGAAGGCATCGTGGTACCTGGACATGCAGGCAAATGTGTATATGTTGGGGGTGGTTAGCCAATGGCTAGCCCCCCGGAGGAGGGCACGGAACCCACTCCAGTATTCTTGCCTGGAGAATCCCCATGGACAGAGAAGCCTGGTGGGCTACAGTCCACGGGGTCGCAAAGAGTTGGACACGACCGAGTGACTAAGCCCAGCATAGCATCACAGCCAGTGGCGAGAAGGAATAGTTACCAGCACAATGGTGAGCAAGAGGCCACGGACTGCCGGGTGGTCCTCGAGTTTTGGGGTCAGTGCCAGCGCCCTCTTCCCTTTGTCCCACATGCCTGCTGCACAGGAAACCGTGGTTTAGTACCTCTCTGCTTCTGAAACTGCAATTCAACCTTTTTACCTCGCTCAGCATGGTTGCTTCATCAACTAGAAGGGAAAAAACGAAAAGCAGAGAAGGAAGAATAGGAACCCTGAGTTTCCATGAGGCGAAATATAAGCCCCAGTTAAATGCAAAGAAACCCAAAGGGCAGTGACCACAGTGACGCCAAGAACAGCCTAGCGGTGTGATAATTCCCGCTCCTGCTGACGGGCGGTGGTGCAGCGGGATGGGTACCGTCAGGGGTAGGGGGCAGGCACCAAAGCAAACCCGCCTCCCTGGTTCCATCAAAAGGCTCACAGACCAACTGGACCTGGAAAATGTGCCATCCATTGCTGGCATCCTAAAGGAGACTGAGGTCAGCTCTGAGCTGACCAATGTTTTTTGGGCATTTGAATTACACATTCCAGCCTCTGAGAGCTGCCCTCTCTGGATTCCCCAGCAGGGGGATGTGCATGGAGATAATTGGAGGAAGTAATTAATCAATGAGCCAAATCATTCATTCAGCAAACACTGATTGATCGCCCAATATTTGCCAGGCACTGTTATAGTCATGGGGCCATAGAGGTGACAATGTTGGGTTAGAACCTTCCAAAAACTGAGCCTATGCTGAATGAGGGCTGACAGTGACCAGAAGGAGCATGAGAGAAGCTTCTAGAAGCTGATTGGTGATGGATACATAGGAGTGTTCCGTTTATGAAACTTTAGTGAGTTTGGGATGCATTTCTCTGTATGCATGTTACACTTTTCGTGCATTTGTGCTAAGTCACTTCAGTTGTGTCAACTCTGCAACCCTATGGACTGTAACCCACCAGGCTCCTCTGTCCACGGGATTCCCCAGGCAAGAATGCTGGGGTGGGTTGTACTTTCATTTTTTTAAGTTTAAAATTTAAAAGCTCTAAGTACTAAAAAGATGATCGGTACCTTTTCCCTCTTGTATTTTTTTTTTTAACTATCTTAAAATATGTATAAGGAAGTACAACAGATTCTAATTTTTTTCCATGATGACTAACTTTGGTCAGCTTTTGAAATATCAAATCTTGTTTTAAAAAAGCTTTTCTTTCTGTCACTCTCCCCCACCACATGTTCTTGCACAAAGCACGTCCTTAGTTTGCCATGAATCCAGCCTTGATGGTAAATAAAACCTGCAAGGTCTCGGTCTTCCTGAAACTGAAATTCTAATGAACAAAAGCAGCCATTTCACGGGCCAAGAAATATAGAAGCATGTTCATTAACTGCAGATAGCAATAAATGCTCTGAAGGCAATCGAACAGGGCAGTGGGGTATAGAGCCAGTGGGCAGTGGGGCTGGCCAGGAAAGGGGACCTGAAACGTTGATGTTGAAGTAGAGTTCTAAACAATAAGAAGACCACAAGAGGAGCTTTCTACGCAGCAGGAACATGAGGGCAAGAGACTGGGGCATTTTTAGAGGATGAAAAAAAAAAAAGATGGATGTGGGGACCTTGGGGGGATGAAGCTAGAGGGGCAAGCAAGGGTCAGAACAGGTAAAGCAGGTTTTTTGACCCCTAGTTGTATCTTACAACCACCTGGGGAGTTTTTTTTGGTGGAGGGCAGCTCTGGGTCTTTGTTGCTACGCCCAGACTTTCTCTAGCTGTTGCAAGGAGTTGTTGCAAGGAGTCGTTGCAAACTGCTCTCTGGTTGAGGTGTGTGGGCTTCTCACTGCGATGGTTTCTCTTGTTTCGGAGCATGGGTTCTAGGCAAGAGGGTCAGGAGTTGTGGCTCACCGGCTTAGTTGCTCTACCTAATGTGGAATCTTCCCAGACCAGGGATTGAACCCATGCCCCCGGCACTGACAGGTGAATTCTTAACCACTGGACTACCAGGGAAGTCCCACCTGGGGAGATTTAAAAAAATATGCCAGAGCCTGGAATCTACCACATCCAGAGGGGGCTGGGCAGGATGTGCTAAAAATCTTCCAGGTGACTCAGTAAGCAACCAGGGCTGAGGACTACTAGGGTGGCGCCTGGAAGCCCATAGGTTCTTCAGTTTTTTGATGTGCAGCCCAGTCACCAGAAGATCTTGTGAAAATGCAGATTCTGGTTCAGTAGGTTGCATTCAGCATCTGCATTTCTAACAAGCTCCCAGATGATGCTGATGCTCCAGGTCCAAGGACCACACTTCCGAGTAGCAAGGTTTGGGGCTGCGATAAGAAGGCTTATTTTTAAAAGAACCTTGGGAAGCCATCGGAGAATATTAAGCAGAAGGAGAGCTCGACCTTATGGGTGTTTTCAAAAGATTACTCAGGAGACAATGAGGAAAATGGATTAGAGGGAGAAAACAGTGGAAGCCAGAAGATAAGAGATGAGGGAGAAAAAGGGAGAAGCTGAGTGCCTTCTCTTGCTTTCCATGTGCCTGGGTCCTAGGGATCCCTGGCATCAGGATAACAGAAGAAAGAGTCAGAATTTACAGTGTCCCGGTCTTTAATTTAGAATCCCTCTCTAAGACTTCCCTGGTGGTCCAGTCCAGTGGACTCCTTAGGAGTCCACCAGCCAGAGTGAGGGACATGGGTTCCATCCCCGGTCTGGGTAAGTCCCACATGCCACTATTATTCCATGAGGAATTACTCATCCCAGTAATGACTTTCAAAGCCAGATCTATGCCCTGAACACAGGAATCTAGGAAGCAGAAAGGAGATGCTGATTTAGGGAAGTCCAGAGGACCAGAAGAAAATACAGTTGTTTAAAAACTTAAGAAAATGATCATGAACATCTCAGCTTTTTGGTTGCCAACTAATAGTGTTCTCTTGGGTGAAAGAACATGGTCTGCATGCCAAGATGAACGAAGAAGTATGGTTTTCATTTGGAGGCTTAATCTTGCTGGAAGGATAATAATTCCCTCGGCTCCATTCCCTGCCTTATGGGATGCTTTTAAATCAATCCCCCACAGCCCTGAAAGACTCATGAGTCAGAAAAGCAGAAGAAGCAATGAAGACCACAGAGGGTGGGCGACATGCCTTTGCAGGGTGGGCAGAGGTCCCTCCCTGTCCCCACACCTCTTGTGACTATTTTGGATGGTGGTAGGGGAGTCACATTTCCCCCAACACCCCATGAAGTTGACCTGGCTTATTCTGCCACTAATGCTTTGCTATGTTCCAGTCTTCATCCCTCAGCCTCCAGAGAGTCTGAATTCTAACTTGTTTGGAAACTCACTGACCCAGGAAAGAAATAAAAGTGAATGTTTTCCCACTGGCTATCTTCTGTATAACACAGGGAGCTCAGGCTGGTGCTCTGTGGCAACCTAGAGCGGTGGGAGGTGAGGGAGGGGACAAATGTATACCTGTGGCTGATCCATGCTGATGTATGGCAGAAACCAACACAGTATTGTAAAGCAATTATTCTCCAGTTGAAAAATAAATAACATTTTTAAAAAGTGAATGTTTTGCAGAAAGAGACTCACAGAGAACGAACTTATGGTTGCCAGGAGGAAGGATGGGGGAAAGGTATAGTCAGGCAGTTTGGAAAAGAAATGTACACACTATTATATTTAAAATGGATAAACGACAAGGACTTACTATATAGCACGTGGTGCATATGTGCGTGCTAGGTTGCTTCAGTCATGTCTGACTCTTTGCAACCCTATGGGCTATAGCCCACCAGGCTCCTCTGTCCATGGGGATTCTCCAGGCAAGAATACTGGAGTGGGTTTCCATTTCCTTCTCCAAGGGATCTTCCCAACCCAGGGATGGAACTTGCATCTCTTGTCTCTTGCATCGGTAGGCAGGCGGGTTCTTTACCACTAGGGCTTCCCTGGTGGCCCAGACAGTACAGAAACTGGCTACAATGTGGAAGACCCGGGTTCGATCCCTGGGTCGGGAAGATCCACTGGAGATGGAAATGGCAACCCACTCCAGTATTCTTGCCTGGAGAATTCCATGGACAGAGGAGCCTGGTGGGCTATATAGTCCGTGAGATCGCAAAGAGTCAGACACCACTGAGTGAATAACAGTTTCAGATTCAGTGCCTCCTAGGAAGCCTATAGCACATGGAACTCTGCTCAATGTTATGTGGCAGTCTGGATGGGAGAGAAGTTTGGGGAAAAATGGATACAAGTATATGTATGGTTGAGTCCCTTTTCTGTCCACAGGAAACTATCACAACATTGTAATCGGCTATATCCGAATACAAAGTAAAAAGTTAAAAAAAAAAGAATGCTTTTGCAAGATAAAGTAACCCAGTGTTATTTGAACTTTGTTGTATGTGGGATCCCTTTATAGTATAAAAAGATGGTCATGGATTCCCACGTAATTGACTTGTTAACGGCTTTCTTATGAACAAAAGAGTGCCAATACCAAAGTCCCAAACAGGAATTCTGAAGGTCATATCTTGCCAGAGGACATATTTTGGCTGGCTCTGACAATGTTTTGGAAAGATTGCCAATCATGACCACCGTTTAAAAACTGCAGGGGTTCACACAAAAATCTAGATTTCTGGCTTCTTCAAAAGAAATCGGAGGGCCTGGTGACACTGGGCCCACATTTCTATAACCAGGCCCTGAGTTTTCCAGTTTGCCAGCACTCTTTCCCTCCTGTGCGACCCACCTGGTTCTGTAGGCACCTGAGTTTTGTGACCCTTTATACATAGATTCCATAGTCCATTGTTTGCCCCATGAGGTCTCAGGTCCACAAGTTGGGAATAAAAGACGAACTCTTTATCTGGACTTAAAAGCAGTTTGGAAGCCACTCAGATCAAAAGATCTTAGTCATGGCTCAAACACGTACTCTACAAAGCAAGAAATAACCACAGATTTCCACCTGGAGCTCTTCTCTGATGTTAGTGGTCTCTGATTCTCAAAGTGGGCGAGTTGTGCACACAAGTACTTTCAGATTTTGATCTCTTCAAGCAAAAAGGAACTTCATATCTCTCATATAGCACAAGAACTGTTAGCTTGGAATGTGTCATTCTATGCTGTGTGTGTGATCAATTTTATTCAAACCTGATTGTCAGCAAAGAGGTTCAGGGCATACTTCTCTAACTCCTGTCCTCCCCGCCAAAAAGAAGTTCTTGGAAGGCAATATGGCAGTATAAGTCAAAAGCCTTTAAAATATAGCTATCTTCCAAGCAAAAACACTAATTTGAAAAGATATATGGACACCAATGTTCACTGCAACATTATTTAAAATAGTCCAGATAGAGAAGCAACCTAATTGTGCATCTATGGATGGAAGGATAAAGAAGATATGTTTTATATATATATATATATCTATAAAATGGAGTACTACTCAGACATAAAAAAAATGAAATCTTGCCATTTGTACAACATGGATGGATCTGGAGAGTATTATGTTAAGTGAAATGAGTCAGACAGAGAAAGAAATACCATATGATCTTACTTAAATGTGGAATCTAAACAAACCAAACAAATAAAACAGAATCAAAACAGACTTAAGACACAGAGAACAAATGTGTATTTGCCGGAGAGAGAGGGGTGTTGGGGCGGGGCGCAAAATAGGTGAAAGGGATACAAACTTCTGGTTACAAAAGAAGCTACAGGGATTTAATATGCAACCTAAAGAATATGGTGGTGAATAATCCTGTAATAATTCTGTAGGAGGACAGATGATGACCAGATATATTATGGCGATTATTTCACAATGTATGCAAATGTAAAATCACTATGCAGTACATCTGAAACTAACATCATACTGTATGTCAATTATATTTCAATTGAAAAAATATATAGCTAATGGCAAAGAAGAAAGCAAACCATGTCATACTGGACTAGAACTGGAGACATGAATATGAACTCATGTTTAGCTTAAAAGAGATACAGGTAGATAAATATAGAAATAATTACAGACACGTCCATAAACATGGCTTAATGCACACCTACGTTTTCAAGCTCTGTCTGCCAGGAGGGCCTAGAGCAAAGAGCAAAGTGCATAACCAGCACCCCATCTTGGTTTCTAATGCCATTCTCCTGTGAAAGGAACCGAGAATTATCGGAAAAATGACTTCTTCTGGGCAGAGAATATACAAGATGAGCCCAGAACATCCTGGAGGCCAGAAAAATGAGGTTCTCAGACACAAACCGATGGGAGAATATCAAAAGGACAAAGGAGCCAAGTGAAAGGGCTCCCAATGGCTAGAGCTGGGACAATTGGAGGAGCAAAATAAATAATGGAGTCATGAATTATAATCCACAGTATAAAACACATGTCTGTGAATTCATATTGATATGAATGAATGAATGAATAAGGAAGCATGGACATTTCTCCTGTACAGAAGGATTCTACATAATTGATGTAGAGACTGCCGCCTCACGGAAGGGGAGCATGACTCTCCACTCATTAAGTGTGGGAGTCAGAGTAACTGTGTGCAGAGAAATTTCCTTCCGAATAACACAGTACAGGAAGTGGGGGGAGTAACTCTATAGTAGAGAAACCTGATAAACACGACCTCAGCCTGGTGATCAAGGTCAACACCAATAGTGGTGTCATCTGGACAGCACGTACCCTTGATATGATGTGACGAGAATGGCACTTTTAGTGGTTTTTCCTCTCAAAGCCCCATAGTCTCTGATGTGATCATGAGGAAAACATCACACAAAGCCAAACTGAGGGACATGCTACAGAATACCTGGTCAGTACTTCACAGAACTATGAAGGTCATCAAAAACAAGGAAAAACTGTCACAGCCTGGAGGAGCTTAAAGAGATGTGATGACTAAACATAATGTGACATCCTGGATGGAATCCAGGAACAGAAAAAAGGACATTAGGCAAAAACTGAGGAAATCAGAATAAAGCATGTGATTTAGTTAATAATGTACCAATACTGGTTTATGTTACGTGTTGGATGCTCAGTCATGTCCAACTCTTTGTGGTTCTGTGGACGGGATCGCCAGACTCCTCTGTCCATGGAATTCTCCAGGCAAGAATACTGGAGAGGGTACCCGTTCCTTTTTGCAAGGAATCTTTCCGACCTAGGGACTAATCCCAGGTCTCCTGCATTGCAGGTGGATTCTTTACCATCCAAGCCACCAGGGAAGCCCGATATTGGTTTATAGTTGGAGCAAATATATCATAGTCTGAGAACTTAACCACAGGGGAAAATGAATGTGGGAACTCTTTCTACTGTCTTTGCAGCTTTTCTGCAAATATAAACTGTCCTAAATAAAAAGTATATTTTAAAATATGTTTTGACCCAGTGATTTCAGTTTTAGAAATTCTTCATAAGGACATTATCATGAATGCATGCAAGAATTTATTCATTGCAATGTATGTGTGTTTATTGCTTTTAACTGGAAGCAAACTAAATACCCAACACAAACAGATTAAATTAGTTATGGCACAGCATACAATGAAATATTATCCAGTCATTAGATGATAAGGGAAAACATTTGTCGATATAGAAAAGATGATCATGATGCTTTAGTAAGGGAAATCAGTTCAGTTCAGTTCAGTCGCTCAGTCGTGTCCGACTGTTTGCGACCCCATGAATTGCAGCACGCCAGGCCTCCCTGTCCATCACCAACTCCTGGAGTTTATTCAAACTCATGTCCATTGAGTCGGTGATGCCATCCAGCCATCTCATCCTCTGTTGTCCCCTTCTCCTCCTGCCCCCAATCCCTCCCAGAATCAGGGTCTTTTCCAATGAGTCAACTCAGGACACTATAAAAAGTACATGGTGGGCTTCCCTGATGGCTCAGATGGTAAAGAATCTGCCTGCAATGCAGGAGATCCAGGTTTGACCCCTGGGTCAGGAAGATCCCCTGGAGAAGGGAATAGCTACCCACTCTAGTATTCTGGCCTGGAGAATCCCATGGACAGAGGAGCCTGATGGGCTACAGTCCATGAGATCGCACACAGCTGGACACAACTGAGTGACTAACACACACACACAAAATGTATGGTATAACTCCATTTGAGTTAAAAATAAGGGATAACTAGAAAATATAGAAAATGTAAACATATACATTCAATAAGGGTTATATCTCCAGGTTATATCTGGGATAAGAGAATATAAGGATAATTAATGTTACTTTCAAGCTAACTTTCATTATCTAAGTTTTTTACAGTGAATAGTGCATTGCTTCTACAGTAAAAGAGCCATTATACATAATAAAGTGAAAAAGTGTTAGTTGCTCAGTCATGTCTGACTCTTTGTGACCCCATGGACTGTGTAGCCCACCGGGTTCCTCTGTCCATGGAGTTCTCCAGGCAAGATACTGGTGTGGATAGCCATTTCCATCTCCAGGAGATCTTCCCGAGTCAGGGATCAAACCCAGGTCTCCTACATTGCAGGTCAATTCTTTATTGTTTGAACCACCAGGGAAGCCCCATAACACAGTAGTAGTTAAGGAGGGTTAATGATTTGATACCTTCACTTAAGAGGGAGGGAGGGAGAGAGGAGATGGGAGGAGAGGTTATGGGGGGACCTGTAGGCCTCGAAACATCCACCAGCATGAGCACTCGTCCCCAACAAACCCAGCCTCCCTTTGCATGGAATGGCTGAGGAGTGTCTTCAGAGATAACAGCAGTATCACCGCAGCCCCCTGAGCTTCTCTTCTACAGCTCTTATCTCAAAAGTAATTGATTAATTTTTTGTGCACAGCTGGGTGTCTGGTGAGGAAGCGGTTTAATTTTGTTTTCTGCAAGAGAAACTGTAGTTCCGGAAGAGCTGCACGTTCAGAGGACACATTCACAGAAGGAGCCCAAGACGTGAAGTTGTGGAACGCTGTTCAGTGCGAACTGGCCCAGCTGATGGTGCAGAAGGGCAAGCGGACTCCTAGACAGAAGTGACCCCGGAATGGGACAGGAGCGGGGCGGGATGGGGAGGAGACAGGACCAGGACTGAGGGCGTTAAGTCAGTGACTGGTGGACGCTGAAAACACCCCTGACCTTGTCATCCTGAGGGCAGACTGGAACTTGAATCTAAGATCTGTATGTCCTATTTTGGTATATGATGGAAAATTCTCCTTCTTAGTGCCTCCAGGAGAGGTTAGTAGTCAGAGGCAATGGCTCTGGTTCAGATCCTGGCTTTGTTGCATAGAGCTATGACTTAGGAGGGTCACTCCTAGCCTTGATTTCTTCACCTGTAAAATGGGGATAATCCTAATACTGCCCTCTTTTCAATTTGAGATTGAAAGAGTTACTGTATGAAATATGCTCAGGATAATACCCAGTTTATACATTGATAAATCAGTCAGTAGAAATCAGCTGTTTTATTATTCATACCTTAAAGGATCAGAGAAGCCTTGGTAGAAATCCCACCACCTCTGGGGACTGAGATCTAGCTGCCATTGGTACCAGGAGTAGCAAGCTGAGACTCTACTGGGAATGTCCCCCTCCCAGCAGCAGGCTGGGGGACTTGGCTGCATGGAGGCCCATTTTGAAGCTGGCATCTCGGGTGGCAGCTGTGACATACCCTCCTCCAGGGAGCAGATCTGGGCTCCAGTTCGAGCTGCAAGCCTGGAGGAAGCTGAGTGACCGTTCGGGCCCCAGGAAGCAATCTGGAGACTTAAGAGACTTAAGGAAAAAAATTGTACTTCCAGCTAACCTGGCAGGGGGAGGGCTAGGATGTGGCCGCTGGAGGGTGGTCTGGAGAAACCATTCCTCAGCTCAGGGCACACCTGCCTTCCCCACCTGTATATAAGAGCAGGTACCCCCTAGCACCATCCTACCTGCAACTCCTGGCATCTAGAGAACACGCAGCCTCCATTATTTGAGTAAATAAAGAAGTACAATATATTCTCCCAAATCTTTTAATACCTAGCATCTCATTTAATTCTCATAACAACCCCAGGAAATACACAGAGCAAGAATCACTTATCTAATCTTGCCAGATAGGCTGGGCTTCCCAGGTGGCTCACTGGGTAAAGAATCTGCCTGCCATGCAGGAGTCGCGGGTTCAGTCCCTGGGTTGGGAAGATCCCCTGGGGCAGGGCATGACAACCCACTCCGGTATTGTTGCCTAGAGAATCCCACGGACAGAGTGGCCTGGTGGGCTGCAGAGTCGGACAGGACTGAAGCAACTGAGCGTGCATGCCAGAGAAGCCAGCGCAGGACTCCTAACTGGCAAGATCCCCAGATATTGACCCCACTTCATACTTTCTACTAGAGCATGCTGCTTCTCAAATATCTTTCATTTGTTTATTTTGCCAGGAGTTAAGAACAATATGGTTTCATCACTATCATCTGCCTAGACTTCTGGGGGAGGGTATAAAGTCACTTGACCTCCTTGCCAAGCATCCCCTGGCTATAAAGACAATTATCTCCTCCAGTGCCCTGGAACCTGGACCTTCTGCCCGTCAGAGCAGACGGACTTCTCCCACAGCCTGTGGGCAGCATTAATGAACAGCGACTGGGCACCCTGGGGCTTTGGCATAGGCAGCTCTGCTGCCAGTAGGGATGCTGTTATGTCCCTTCACACTGAATAACTCAGGGGATTTCTCGTACCCAAGCCAAGAGGATGCGGGCCCAGCTGCCTGGAGGGGAGATATTCTAGTGTCTTCTTCCGATGTCCTAAGTTAAGAGTTTGCAGAGAAGCAAAAGGAAGCAATTTTACTACCCAGATTTGCCTTCTTGTCCCTGCACCTACGATCAGGTGCACAAACACTAAGTTTGTGGGACAAATATATCTTTTCAGAAGCAGCAAATTTTCTCAGAAGGGAGATAAGGCAAAAGCAGTTTTCTATGAGAACACGTTCCTGCAGTGGAAGAAGAGGCTGTTGATCAGACGGATGGGGATAAGAGGCAGGAGGATTGGAAAGCTCTTGATTCAAGGGCTTGATTTTTTTTTTTCTCCCCTCCACCCATAATGTTTCCAGTATGAATCCCAGAACCAGATGCAGGGTTTAGGAGTGAGAGAGGACTTCCCCTCTCTAGATCTCCCTTGGCATTTTCAGTGACACTCAAAAACATCTGTTGGCTGATTTTGGGCAGATAGTCGGGCCTCTCTGATCCTCAGTTTTCTCAAGCAAAGCTGAAATGGAACCAGATCGGAAGCGCCAGCAAATCTCAGCTGCAGAATGTTTCCCTGTCAATTGCAGAAGACATCCCAAGAATTTTATTACCAATAACAGTGTAAGTTCTGAAATATGCATGGGATGTACATTTTATTTTTATAAATCAGGGTAGGTTCTATTCTTACTCAGTGGCTTCCTGATAAGCTTTGTTGAGTGGAATGGGAAAAACAAGTGCAGTGAAAAACCGTACTGTTATCCATTTTACAGATGAGGAAACTGAGGACTCTGAGAGGTAAAAGTAATGTGTGCAGATCCACAGCTGCCAGGGACGGAGGCAATATATGACTGCCGGCGATGTGGTTCCAAAGATCACACTCTTAGCTGGCTGTCAAGTGGAGCGACAAGGAGAGAGAGAACCAGAGGCTGAAGGTCACAGTTGGAGGCCTCTTGAGGTCGCCTAGTCTAATCCTCTTATTGTGTAAAGAAGGAAACAGGGGCCCCAAAGGGAATGGTTTATTCCGTAGCATAGAGCTAAGGGGCAGAGCTGAGACTAGAGCTAAGATTCTGGCTTTTCCAACAGAAAAGACTTCAATATTTTCCTGACAGCTCTGGGATCTTTAAATCCAGAGGACAAGGAAGGACTTCTTTTTTTTCGGTTTGCCCTTCTTTTTTAAAGAATTTATTTATTTTGAGTTGAAGGATAATTGCTTTACAATGCTGTGTTGGTTTCTGCCACATGTCAACATGAATCAGCCATCGGTACACACATGTCCCCTCCCTCCCGAACCTCCCTCCCACCTCCCACCCCATCACACCCCTCTAGGTTGTCACAGAGCACCAGGCTGAATGCCCTGCGCTGTGCACCAACTAAGGAAGGACTTCCTGACTTGGGATGAGGACCAGGGTGGCCAAGATCTGAAAGGTCAGGTCTACACAAGCAATCATCCACACGTTTCCAAGAGCCGGATGTTTGACAGGGGATGGACTTGACTGCCCAACAACTGAACAGATGTTTTACTCTCTCTCTGCTGACTTTCAGGTCTTCTAATCAAACACCTTGGCTTGGTTACCTCTCCAACACACTGGGGTGACATCCTCTCTGTCTTTCCTTGTTCTACACCCTGTCCCGGCAGGTGAGGCTCTCTTCCCAAATCCATTTCATCGTTCAGGATTATTGTCTGGTTCATTCTGGCTTAGATGGTACCCAAATTTCTTAGGACTGACTCAAAGGAAAAAGCATTTTGTTAAAATAGATGCATTGCTTTTAAACAATTTGTCCTCCTACTCAGTTTTTCTTTTTGGAAGACAGAAACTGAATATAGATTTGTGGGAGAGAGATAGAGGGAACCAGAGAAGAGGGGTAGAGAGGAAGAAGGGGAGAGGAGAGAGGCTGGGGAGGGGTGGGGAGAGGAGGGGAGGGGAGGGAGGGCAGGACCAGGGTGGGGGAGGGGATGTGAGTTTCAGGGAATGTACCAGGAAGTGAGCCAGGACCCTTCCCCACTTCTGATTGTGTACAAGCTACGACCCCAAACCAGGCCTCCTTGATGTCAAAAAGGAATCCACTCCCTGCCGATCCACTGCCCCAAACGCCTAGTTTCACTGGACAAAAGGAAGGAAGGCCCCTTCTCTGGTCCCCTGACGGGGGCGGGCAGCGAGTGGCCCGAACCCAGGAGAAATGGGTACACACAGCCCCCTACAGGGGGATTCCTGCTGACTCTGTTTCCCCATTCATGACTCCCTGTGAGGAGCGATTGAAAACCCCAGTCGTTTGGCACCGCGGGAGGACAGTTCATGCATATTCAAATCCCTCCCTTCCAGCGCTAAACTTAGCTGCCACCTTGCTCATCCTGAATGCCTTCCACCTCCGCAGGCCCCGATTATCCGCTCCACCTGTGCCCAGGAGCCGGGCTTGTCTGTTGCCCTGGGTCCTTACCTCATCAATAAGCACCCCTCGTTTACCCAAGTCTCCCTCTCCACAGCTCACCCTGGAGTTCCATTCTGACTCCCTTCAGGAAGGACAACCCCCTTAACCCTTTCCGCCACCCCCATAGCGTCTTCACGTTCTCACCTTCGGCACACTCCGTGATAAGAGCAGCTAACACTTAGCCTGATCCTACTGTGTGCCCCTGTCCAGTGGCATCTTTCAGATTGCTTAATCCTATCATAATCATATGAGGTTGGTGCTGTTATTATCTGTCCCCTTTTGTTTAAGAAATGAGGAATCTGAGACCCAGAGGGGTTAAGTAACTTGGTCTAGGTCACACAGCCAGTAAGTAGCAGAAGAAGGTCTTGAACCCTGAACAGGGTGGTCCCCAAAGCTACGCTCCTAACCATGAAGGCATAATACCTCAGTCCTGACCTACTGGCTTTCACCAACACAACTGTTCTAAGGAGGATACCGAAATGACCATTTATTCAGGTCCAGGCCCTTCGAGGGCACTTCGTCCTCTCCAAAAGGATCCTTCTACCCCTCACTTGATTTAAGCCTACATGGCTTGTCCTCAGTTGACAAGATAAAATAGTTGAACGGTTCCCTGAAAAATGCAGTCTGTAAGTACGTCATCACACAGAGGAGACACCCCGCCAAGCCGGCGGGATATGCAGACCACACACCTACCAGCTATTCTGGGTGTCCCTCTGGACAAAGCCAGACCAGCGGAGATGAATCAGTGCTGTCAACATCAGCAAAAAACAACATCAGGGCCACGGAGTGCTACCTGCATGCCCAAACGATGCCAAATATCTTATCAATCATTATCTCATTTAATTTCTATAACATCCCTATAAGGAAAGCATTGATAGTAGTCTTTTGCTCTTTTACAGACGTAGAACCCAAGTATCAGGAAAGTGAAGCGAGGGGTCCGAGGTCTCACCACCAGCAGCAGTAGAGCTAGAACTTGAACCTGTACTTCTGTTGTGCTCCTCAGGGCTGTGCGCTGTGGCTTTGGGGACTTTGCCATCCTCCCCACGATGAGGATATCATGTTTTATTATGTGAAACAGCATCCTCTTAGGAAGGGAGACAGTCCTTTCTGAGCTTGGTATCAAAGAGAGTGGTGGGTATCTGTAGATTCTGAAATTTATTTATTTTGACAATGATTTATTGGACACTTGCTAAGTGGCAGGCCCTGTGATAAATGTTTTTCATCTATTATTCCAATTTACACTTGAAATACCCCATGGTATCCCATGACAGGTGAAGGAACTCCAACTCCAAGAGGTGAAGTAATTTACAAAGGGACAAGCCTTGAAGCATGTCTTGGACCCCAGGTGGGCCTGATCAAAGGTTTTCTTAGCCATCAGGTTTACCTATATTCGAGTGCTGTGGTCATGCATTTGACCAAGCTTCCCCTAGTTCAAGGAAGACTGGTTTACGGGCAGCCTTATGAACCACTTTTCCAAGAACGTATTTCATTATGAGATGCATTTTACTCTCACTCTTGGCTCGGTCCTGTCCCCAATTTTTCTTAATCCAGTTAAAATATTGGACCTATCTTTTCTTATGTTATGTAGCTAGAAACTGCCTTAAATTCTTTCTGCAAGAGGATGATTGTGCTGTGCTGTGCTTAGTCGTTCAGTCGTGTCCGACTCTTTGCGACCCCATGGATTGTAGCCCACCAGGCTCCTCTGTCTGTGGGGATTTTCAGGCAGGAATACTGAAGTAGGTTGCCATGCCCTCCTCCAGGGGATCTTCTCAACCCAGGGACTGAACCCAGGTCTCCTGCCATTGCAAGCGGATTCTTTCCCAGCTGAGCTACTGGGGAAGCCCAAGAAGATAATTATAAATCAACAAATATGTTAGATATTAATTTTGAATCCCCATAGAGCTTTTGTCACATAGTAGGTCTTGATTATACCTATGATGATTTTTGTCCTGACCTCACCCCTGACTGGCTGGAGTCTAAGCTTCTCTAACCCCTCAGCCCTGGGCTTCCCACCATTTTTAGCCATAAACCCAAATCTATTTTTGTGGTTGCATTGTGTCTGCTAATAAATAATAGCCAGCATTATTAAATGTTTCCCAGGTACTTGTTACTGCTCTAATGCACTTTCAAGACATAACTCATTTAGAGTTATGTCATGAGATAGATATTGTTCCCATTTTACAGATGAGGAAACCAAGGCACAGAAGAATCAAGTAACTTGAATAAGGTCCCAGAGTTTATAGGTCATGGAATCAGTACTGTAAACCCAAGTGGTCTGACTTCACAACCTGAATCCTTAGCCAGATGCTGTGCTCCCAGACACTCTGAGGGCAGCGGGGCAGCCTTGGAGGGCTGAGTGGACACAGCCCCAGAAGATGAGGTCTGCAGGAAGCCGGAAGGGAGGCAAGGACCCAGGCACAAAGGGCCCCCCTGAGAGTGGGTGGCCACCCATTGTGTTGATGGCTCAGGCCCACAGGTTTCATCAAATCCCTCTGAGATGCAAGGCTCCCACTCTTGTCAAACTGAACGGGCTTTGCAGATTTCAGTTTCAATCCTGCCAACTTGAAAGTTTTAGCATTTCAGCTGTTTCAGAATTATAAAAGCCTACAAATGCTAAGGTGCTTTTTTTAGAGTTTTAAAAAAATGTGTCTTTTCCCCACCATCACATAACAATCTGAAGGTTTTATTTATTTTTTTTTTTTTCAGATTCTTGCCAAATGTGTATTTTTAAAGATTGCATTTGGCCAAAGACCAGAAGTGGAGACTCTGGGAGGAACGTTGAGGATGTTCTAAGACACGTTCAGAGGGGAAGCTCTTTCCTCGCTGCATAACCCAAGGTCTGCTGGGGTGATGCTGTTTATTTCAGCTTTCTCACTCCCTTGGGTGACAGAGTGCATCCCTAGGACACTGACATTTCAGTGAGTTGGGTGACCCAGAAGACATTAGAACAGCAACTGTGTCCAGGGAAGACCACCATTGCTCTGTGAAAAGCTTCCGGTTCAGTGACTGTCATCAGGAGCCAGATGGCCCTCGGTGGACAGTTACCACGCCCACTGGACCAGGTGCCAGCTCAGTCTTCACTAATTAAGTGTCGTGTGCATGTGTATGTGTGTGTGTTTATGTGTCAAAGACTCTCCCCCGGTGTGAATCAGCTCAATCATCATTTTGCAGTGTTTCAGCTTCAGATTGCAAACATCTACCAACAAATAGGAGCCTTGCTTTCTAACGAGCTCGAGATGTGTGGAAAATAGAATCACTCACAGTAGTAGGGAGCCACAGATGTTCCAGGGAGGCAGCAGGCTGTGCCAAGCACAGACGGTATGTGTGCCCACGAGACAGGATGCAGAATCTTGCCATGCAAGTGATGCCCACACACCTCAAAAGATGAAGGGATGAAGATGGGTGGGATGCAATCTGGTTCCTTCTTCCAAAGGCCTGGGCTTCTAAACAGCTGCATGACGCAACATTCAGATATGGTCCAAGAAGTTGAATGTTTAAATCTGAATAACTGCCACCAAGGTCTTCACTACCAAAGGAAGGGCAAGGTAAGCTTCTAAGGAATCTGAAAGACTTGAGTTCAAATCCCAGCTCCCACACTTATTGAGTGCTCTTGAAAAGCCATTTAACCTTTCAGGGCCTCAGTTTTCTCATCTGTAAAAGGGGTTAATAATAGGGTTCACGTGTTGGATGTTTGTTAGGACCGAATGAGGGTGCAAACAAAGTTCTTGACGTAGTACTGACTCACAGCCAATGCTTGATAAACAGTAGTCATCACAACCATCACCATCATTTCTAGTCTGCAGTCCTAGGAAGATGATCTGGACTCTGCTGAGTGTCATTTTTCTCTTCTGTATGATGGAAATAATGATGCTTATGTCACAGAGTTGAGCCAATGTTTACTAAGTTCCAAGACAGTGTTCAATACCTTGGCCCTCAAAGGTGGATTCGTTTCCCTTCTCGCCTGTCTAGCCTTGAGTCTTACTAAAAAACATCATCAGATCTAATTACTGAGAATCGATATTGGCCCAGCATGATGCAGGTTCCCTCAGGACCTAAAAACTGAGAGGCATGGGCATTGACTGGTCCCCAAGGAGATGATGCTCTAATAGGTAAGACAAGACACTGAGGGGGATGTTTATGCTGCCAGGGAGACCAGGAGGCTTAGAGAGTCTCATGAAACTTGCTGGAGGATAGATAGCAGGTTAGTTTTCAACCCAGGTCATTCTGACTCCAGAGTCTATACTTTTAACCATGACTGTGTGTTGGCTATCACGAGAGAATGGAGAGAGGTAAAAAGTTCCCAGTTTCTCTTAGTTGCTTCAGTTCTCTGTCTTAAGAAAGAGAGTAGGGAGGGGAGAAGAGGAGAGAGGGAAGAGGAGGAGAAAGCTGGCTTTGGAGTTGTGTGCAGGGCAAACAAACGTGTCCACCTAGCATCCTGGGAGCTCACTTCTCACTCAGCTCCCCTTGAATAAGGAAGTCCAACGTGAAGGTCAATCAAGCTCATAGCTGTGATCCTCCTTCCCAGCAGGAGGCACAGCTTAGCCTATTCAAAGTGAACATCAAAGGTCACATCATTTTGGGGCTCAAATAAAACAGTGTCTGCAAAGGCATCCTCGGAAGAAATCCCATATGCTGGTTGAGAGCACAGGTCCTGGAGCCCCACAGAACTGGAGTCAGATCTCAGCTACACCACCTACTAGATGGGTGACCTTGAGTACGTGACTTCAACTTGCTAGGCCTGTGTCTGTTTCTGGAAAGTGAGGACGGTAAAAAACAGTATCTGTTTTCTACGGCAGCGAGAGTGAAATGAAAGATGTGCGCTTAAGGTGCTGGCTGATTACGTGGGAACGGCTCAGTAAATGGTTTTGCTGTTGTTTTTATTGTTCTCAATGACTTCCCTGGTGGCTCAGACGGTAAAGAATCTGCCTGCAGTGCAGGAGACCATGGTTCGATCCCTGGGTCGGGAAGATCCCCTGGAGAAGGAATTGGCAGCCCACTCTAGGATTCTTGCCTGGAGAATCCCATGGACAGAGGAGCCTGGCAGGCTACAGTCCATGGGGTCACAAAGAGTCTGACATGACTGAGTGACTAACAACAACAACAATTTCTGTTCTCAGAGCAGTGCCCCCTGGATTTTGTGCGTCCAACCAACCCATTCTGGAGAATTTCCTTCCAAACAAGTGTCTTTGAATTTGTGTGGGCAGGCAGTATTTTATTTCAAAAATTATAGTATTTTTCTGGTAACCATCCCTCACTTGCTAAAATCTTTCAAGATTTTCAAGTTTGTCAATACCTATTAAGATTATAAGCCCATACCTCTATCCGGCAATCTCACTTTTGGTAATCTAGCCTATAAAAATAAAAGCACCAGTACATGGCAACATATGTGTAAGAATGGCTAGAAACAAAACAAAACTGGAAGCAAGGTGAATGCTCACCAATGGGGAAATCGTTGAATACACTGAAGTGATTCCATTCTATGGAATATGATATAGCTATTAAAAGGATTGAGTTAGATCTGTGTCTATTGACCTGGAAAGAAACCCATGAGGGATTGAAGGAGAAAAGCAAGTAGCAGCTAATAGCTCATTCAATTTTAAAAATAAAAAATTTCCCCTCCCTTGTGCATGTATGTGTGTGTTTTGAGGGTGAAGAAGATGTTGAGGAAACATATCTAGCTGTTAACACAGGTTGCTTTGGAGTAGGGTAATGTGGAGGTAGAGTTGGAATTGAGCAGGGTATATTATTATCACCTTTTCTATGTTTGGATAGTTTCACTGATTAAAGTAAACATGATACTCTTGTAGTTTTTGAAGGGGAAACTTTGTGTTTGCCGACATAAGAAAAAAAATAGTGGTGTGAGGCAAGCTTGTGTGATCACATAATTTAAGAAAGGATTTTCTTCACAGCCTAAGTGCCCGAGGAAAGGGGCCACATCTTTTCAGCTTTGCGTGTCTAAGACCAGCAAGGTGCCTTTCTTACCCAGAGAAAATACTCAATGAGTGTATAATAAATGAGTGAATAACACTTAACTCAGCCAGCGTTAGGGGCTCTGGCTTTTCAATGAACTCACTGAACTTGAAGTGAGTTTATATTCAGATGAATCTTCTGATGATCATTATGCTTAACTAGTTCTTTACCACAGATCTGCATTCTTGAACTTTTCTTTTTCAGTGGTTTTATCAATGACTCTATGAGAATCAGAGTGGCAAGCTAGTCAATCACATTGGCAGATGACACTTAGCTGGGAACTCTAGTGCCTTTGCTGGATGAGTTGGGATCCCCAAAAGGACTTCTTCCCATTAAAACCTGCCAACCTGAACAAGATGAAACTTTAAATCTGGGTTAAAAAGTCCCAAGAGAAAAAACATGTTGCTCAAAATGCATTTGGCTAGCTGCCTTCAAACAGTTTTTCCCAGCTTCTTAAAAAATACATAAAAAACCAGAAAGAGATGAAACCTCAAAGCTGAAAAATTGAAGGCTGAAAGACAACTCAATGGCACAGTGTTGAAAAAAACAGAACCAACTGTACATGCAGTTGGAGACAAAATGATAAACTAGAGAGGAGAAAAGATAGACTTGGAAAAATACAAGCTTTAAGTGATCACAGTGTTCAACTCTATAACAAAACATTTATATGTTTCTATGAAGTGAATTATTTTCTAGGAAACTGCAGTGACTCCAAAAAGGCCTGATACAGACGAATAACACATGAAAGATATTGTCAAAGAACTACTTTCAAAAAGGCCCCAGGCCCAGAGGGTTTTACATGAAAATCTCCATGTCATTCAATCTATTTCAGAGCATAGCAAATCATTTTATCAAACTGCCACAACTCTGAGATCTAAGCTTAACATAAATAGCATACAAAAGGCAGACTGCAGATAAATTTTACTGATCAATATAGAGAAAGGTTCTAAATTATATATTAGCAGATTTATTTCAGCACTATAAATCAAAAGTAAAATAAAGCCCCAAAGGATTTATTACAAAAGACATTAACAGGGTGGGAGGTGGGAGGCAGGTTCAAGAGACAGGGGACCATTTGTGTACTTATGGCTGATTTATGTTGATACATGGCAGAAACCAACACAGTATTGTAAAGCAATTTTCCCCCAGTTAAAAAATAAACAAATTTTGGAGAAGGAAATGGCAACCCACTCCAGTACTCTTGCCTGGAAAATTCCATGGATGGAGGAGCCTGGCAGGCTAAAGTCTATGAGATCACAAAGAGTTGGACACGACTGAGCAACTTAACTCACTCAAGCTCAGAGTAGATCAAAGGTACACACATGTTGGGGGGGGGGGGATCAAACATAAATAAATAAATAAATTTAAATTTAAAAACATATTATTAACAAGTCAAGGGAGAAAAAGCTTGCAATCACAGTAGATATCAAAAAAATGTAAACCTCCAAAAAACAATGTAAACCTCCATACCTGTTTTAAGATTCTTAGTTAGCTAGACCTTGATAGAAGCCTCCCTAGCATATGAAGAAAACCTTTCTAAACCAATAGCAAAAACCATGCCTCTCGGCAAAACACCGAAGAGCAGGATTAGGCGAGAAGGAATCACCCTAGGAGCTTGCTAAAATGCAGATTAGCAGGTTTGCATAAATTTGGGGATTTATACCAAGATAAATCACTTTGAGAACTACAGTCCAAAGGCATTTATAGTGAGGGGCAAGGCAAAGCGGTCTTTAAGCACTACCATTGCTGGCCATCATCCTCTGGGGCTCAGTCAAAGGGAAGTGAGCAGGAAGAAAACAAGTTCTATCTATTACTTGCAGATGTCATAATTGTTAACCTGGAAAACCAAGTGAAATTAATTACAGTGCAACTGGCAACAATAAGAAAGTTCAAGCAGCTTATAATTGCAAATCAATAGCTTCCTCACATACAGACTATTTAGAAAATATCCTGGAAAAGGTACCCATTGACATTAGCAACCAAGAATATAAATGCTACCTGAAAATAATATATACCCAATCAATGCACAAGCTTAAGTGTGGAAACTGGCACAACTTCTCTAAAAGACCTGACAGGAAATGTTAATACATGGGAAATTTGTTACTTTTTTGTTGAGGAAGATTTAGTGTTCTGAAGATGTCGATTGTGCCCAAATAACTCTATTAATTAAATTTTTCTTAATATTCCATATCTCTGGCAACTTGACAGAACGGTCAGAAAATTCACTGGGAAAAATCAAAACAATTGAAAATGTACTGGAAAAGAAGCAGAGAAGGACTTCGCAGGCGGTCCAGTGGCTAAGACTCCCACTTCAGGGTGCCAGGGTTCAATTCCTGGTCAAGAAACTAGATCCCACATGCTGCAACTAAGAGTTCACTTGCTGCAGCTAAAGATCGCGTACACTGCAACTAAAAAAGATTTCCAGTGCTGCAACCAAGACCCAGTGTGCACCTAAATAGATATTTTTTAAAAGGTAATCAAACCACTCCTAGGAAAAAAAAAAAAAACCCAGCAGCATAATAAGGAAGCACATGCCCTTCTGGCAATAAGAATCTTAAAAACCTGTGGTATTAAGTCAAACAAAAGTATGATAGAACCTCAGAAATAGAAGTATTGAAGTGAAGAATATATAGTCCAGAAACAGATACAGATTTGTTGTGTGTGTGTGTGTGTGTGTGTGTGTGAACGGAATCAAAGAAAAAGGCCATAATTCAAGGTGGATGAACTATTTTATAAATAGCTTAATTTGCAGTTTAAATATCGAGGGAAACTTTGTGTCCAAGTTCTTGAGATTCTCTTATCTGCCAACAACAAAGCCAGAAGGAAATTAACATGATGGTAGCTTCCAGGAATCAAGGGTTCAGGACCAGCCTGCAATGAGTCCAGTAAAGTCTCCAGGCTTTTTAAATATGCACTAAATTTTGAGTGAACTCCGGGAGTTGGTGATGGACAGGGAGGCCTGGCGTGCTGCGATTCATGGGGTCGCAAAGAGTCGGACACGACTGAGCAACTGAACTGAACTGAACTGAACTGAAACTGTCAGGGTATGTAATTGCAGGGTTAGAAAGGATGGCTGTGGGAACTTCCCTGGTGATTCAATGGCTAAGACTGTATGTTCCCAGTGTAGGGGCCCCAGGGTCGATCCCTGGTCAGGGAACTGGATCTCACATGCTTCTATTAAGCGTTCTAATGCCGCAACTATAAGTTGACATGCCTCAACTAAAGATCCTGCAAGCTGCAACAGAGATCAAAGATCCCACGTGCCACAGCTAAGACCTGGCACAGCCAAATAAATAAATAAAATAAAGTAAGAAAAGAAAGGTGGGTGTGGGATTTTAGACCCTGTTCCACTATTTACTTGATGTTTGACCTAGAGCAAATCACTCAATTAACCCGAACATCAATTTTCTCACCCGAAAATGGGGCTAATGCACCCAGGTCCCGACTCATTCCTAAGGCAGTGAGGGAAATTGAAATATATATGAAAGCCCTCTGTAACAGTGAAGTGTTGAGTGAGTGTTGAGTGGACATCTAGCAGCCCTACTCTTAACTTAGCGCTGTGTCACAGAGACTGGGCTAAGAGCCCACATGCTGTGGTGAGAGGCTGCCTGAGTTTGTTACATTGTGGCTCCATCATCTACCATCTGTAGATTTGAAGAAGGTTCCTTCACCTTTCTGAACCTTGCTTTTGTCATTTAGCAGCTGTGGGTTCTTGAGAAAGTTACTTATGTTGGTGGTGTTTAGTTGCTAAACTGTGTCTGACTCTTTTGTGACCCCATGATCTGCAGGCGCCTCTGTCCATGGGATTTCCCAGACAAGAATTCCGGAGTGGGTTGCCATTTCCTCCTCCATAGAATCTTCCCTCACCCAGGGGTCGAACCCGAGTCTGCTGCATTGCAGGCAGATTATTTACCACTGAGCCACCAGGGAAGCCCCAAGTTACTTAACCTCACTGTATTTTGACTTTCTTCATCATTAAAAGGGTGATATACAAAAAAAAAAAAAAGGGGTGATATACATAGTACCTACCCCAAAGGTTGTTCCAAGTAGCAAATTAAAAAGCACGCATACTGCTTAGACCAGTGCCTGACATGTAGTAACTGATGCTTGTTGTTCATCATCATAATTATCTCTGGGATCTGTGCCTTTCCTGCTCCAAGGTTTGACCACATAAACCAGTCAGCCCTTCGGGACACCTTGTCTACAGTAATTGGTTCGGTAACAGACATGGACCTTATCAGAGCCAATGAAATGCAATGAGGTTTAGACTTGCTGGGCAAGAATCTCCTACTCCTATGTTGAATTCAAGCAAAGAAGCATTTAGCCCTGAGAGTTGCTATTCTGTACCTGTTTCTGAGTCTCTAATCCATTACTCTGAAATGGAGTCAACAGAGAAGAAGTAGAAGAAAGAATGGTAAGAAAAATAGCATTACTTGTGAATTCAGTACATCAAGCCATACCTTTACTGTCCAGGCATGTGACCTGGTAGAATCTCTCTCTCAATCGGAATTGGGTTTTCTGTCACTTGCAATTGAATGAATTCTAAGTGATACAACAGTGTTATTGGACTGTGATGACCTCAACCCAAATGTTGTCAGGTTCTCCAGAAAAGAACAGATTGGGTCGTGTTAGTAACAGAAACTCAACACTTCATATGTTTTTCATCCTCAATGTCTGGTCACACAATTATGTATGACAATCCTTTATCCAAATAATGAGCATGTAAAGGATAAAAACAACACTGCCCTTTTCCAATTCTGGTTGAGAGCATGGGGCTAGAAACAAGTCAAGAGCTTCAAGCTCATGACCTTCAAGCAGCAGCCCCAGGGCTGGAATGGAAATTAACCGGAAACCATCATTTCAAATTTCAAAAGGTCACCATTATGAAAAGATTCTTTAATGTTCACCCCAAATCAGATGATAAGTCAGCAATGGAAGCAGATGGGGTTGAAACAATGGCTTCACACTACTTGCTTTCCACGACCCAGTAAACTCTATCTGTGCCCAGTTAGATTGGCAGTGACCTCCTGATGTTGAAATCAGACTTTTAACATCAGTTAATCTGTCACGCAGAACCTCATTGAATGACCTGTCCAGGGTGACTCTATTAGAATTAGCAGAGGTGGGAAGGCACACATTTGTTTTCTGATCAAAAAGCCTAGCTACACACATGGAGAAGTAATTAGACAAGACATCTCTTATGAGTTCAGGATGAGCATATTCAATGACCTTCTTAACGCCCCCAGCTGAATGCTAGATGAGAAGCTGTAAACTCAACATGTTCAAAACCAAACTCACCATCCTCCTGTACAAAATTTCCATCAGTAAGAGGTATCGTTGCTCATCCAAAGGTGAAGCAAGAAGCACAAGACTATAACGTCCCATGACTTTATTTTTCTTCACATTTGACAAGCAACAAATAGGAACATCTGTGGATTCCAGTTTTTACACATCTCCCAAAGTAATGTGATTCCCCATCACCAATAGGGGAAATCCATCATTACTCCTGGATTATTGCATTAGAGCCTCTCAACTGGCCTTCTCTTCTCCCATCCACTGTCCACACTCCATCTGCAATGAGCCTCAAAAATGAAAACTTTATCATGTCAGATTTTTTTCTTAATATTCATCCATTTATGTATTTATTGGCTGTACCAGGTCCTAGTTGCAGCAGGCGGGAACTTAGTTGTGGCACGTGGGATCTATTTCCCTGACCAGGGATTGAACCCAGGACCCCTGCATTGGGAGCATGAAGTCTTAACCACTGCACCACCAGGAACATGCCTCATATAAGTTTTTTTAACTCTCACTTTAAATTTTCCAAAGGATTCCTGTTGCCCCCAGGATAAAGTCTAACCTAATATACTCTCCCCGGATCTGCATGACTTGGCGCCTGCCATTTGTGCTCTCAGCCCACCTATGAGTGTGTAGCTTTCTGCAACCATTACTGAGTATTTTAGTTTCCCTGTGGTGCCAGCCTCCAGACATCCACACCTGCTGTTTCCCCTTCTTGGAACACTGTTCTATCCTTCCATTTTCCAATTCACATTCATCCTTCAGCTCCTGTGAAAGTTGTAGTTTTTATCTTAGAAAATTCTTAGACCAGAAAGGCAGCTTGGTAGTTAAGGGGGAAAGCGATTTAGTCATATCTTTTTAGTTCTACTTCTGTCTTGGACAATAGCTAACTGTGTGGCCTTGGGCCAGTTACTTAACCTCTCTGTGCCTCAGTTTTTTTAATCTGTAAAATGGTTATGAAAGCTTTGATAAATGGGTTAAGCGTGATCATGTAAATGACTTAGCATAGTGACTGGCGCATAAACTGTCAGACAATGTTAGATATTATCATTATTTTACGTGCCATACATGGGTGACTTCAAAGGCTCTGTCTTTGGTTCTATTCTATTATCTTTCACAGCCTTATTGGAGGCTATTATTCTCATCCAAGTCTCTACGCTTTGCCTCTGATGATTTGCAAATGTTTATTTCCAAATCAAACTTCTTTCCAAACTTCTAGAGTCTCTCACCAGGGTTATCACAATAGCACTCCCGCACCTGCTCCCTGTTCCATGCTTTCATCTCTAAAATCTGTTCCCGAATGACACCTGACTATAATTTTTAAAACATCAGTTCAGATCTCATTACTCCTCTGCTTAAAACCCTTCAATGGCTTCCTATTATCTTTCAATCAGGGCTAGCAACCCCCGCTCTGTTGACACGTAGAACTAGAAAATTCCATTGTGGGGGCTTTCCTGTGCATTGCAGAGCATTTAGCAACATCCCCTGATGCCACAAGATGCAGGAGGACTCCCCCACACTCCTACCAAGTCGTGATGACCAAAAATGTTGCAAGACATTGCCAAATGTCCGTCCCATGGGGAGCAAAATTATCCTATATTGAGAACCCCGGCTTAGTCTAAATTTTTTATGACAATTGCCAAGGTCACTCCTGAGTCACATGCTCATCCAGAGGGCCAGGCTGGAGTCAGTTCCTCTCAAATCATGTGGAGAGAGGATAGAGTGATAGGGTGACATGGTAACCCCCCCAAAAAATCAGAGTACTGTTACCAGAAGAAGCGGGGTGGATGTGGGGCTGGCAAAACAACACACAAACAGGAATAGCCGTTTCTGGAAGCATCCCCAAGCCTCCCTCTGATTTCCCATTTCCCTCTGTTTCCCAGTGCTGAGCAGTGGGGCTGGGCATAGGAAATGTTTGTTCAGTGACTGTCCCAGTAGTCCCTTCCATTTCTGAATTTTTTCGTCTTCACACACGGTCTCTTTTAATTTGAGATAGAAGACAGACAATCTATCTATTTAAATCCTTACCCACAGAATCCTGAGGACTCACAGCTCAGTTTTCCTGCCCTCTGCTTGGTCTCACATGTAAGGAATCACACCACAAATCCCCAGCTTTCACCTCTTTGTGAGGACATGGCTAAGCTTTGTCAGCGTTTGTGAACAAAGACGCAAGACTCGGTGAATCCTTCAGGCCCTGTCAAACTTGATACCAGCAGGGTTGCATTTTAATCAAAGACACCTCTTTCAGCGCCTGCTGAAATCTCACATTGCCTCTTACATCCCAGTGATGGGGGAACAATGGCTGAGCTTAGCTGCAACCAAAGAGGACTCAAAAACAGAGAGACCAGAATGTGCCATGGTCCCAAGACCATGTTTTAGGTCCCAGTGGAAAAGAAGAGACAGAACTAGCAGGAAAGCTTCTGACAAAAGTGTGAACATAGCCTCTTTAGTTTCTCTTCTCGACCACTCGAAGTTTGTCAACAAGAGTAAAAGTTTATCTATAAAGAGATTCTCTTGTGTTTTGGTCTCAGGACTCCTATTACACTTGTGCACATTTTTGAGATATTTCTTTCCATTAAATCTAACAGTATTTCCTGTATTAGAAAATAAAACTCAGAAAAATTCATATTCATTTGAAAACAATGATAGACCCAATTGCATGCTAACATAAATAACATATGTATATGAAAATAGCTCTATTTTCTAAAACAGAAAACATGAGAAGAGTGGCACTTGGTTTTACATTTTTGCAAATGTCTTTATTGTCTGGCTTGATAAAAAAAAGAGGTAGGTTCTCATGTATGCTTCCGCATTAGATCTGTTGTCAAATGTTTTGTTGAAATATATGAAGAAAACCTAGCCTCATACCAATATGTAGTCCGCAAAGATCAATGAATTTGAATAGCCTTTGAAGATGATCATGGATATCTCCTTTGCTAGTATGCCAAAACTCATCAAGCAGTTTTTTTTAATGGCCAGTTGCAATGTGGAGTTTGAAAACATATGCATTAACTTTTTATGCTCTAGTACATTAAAATCCATGGCTCTTTCTAATCCTGCATTTTGAATGAATCATTTATCCAGGGATAATTTTTAACATCATGCACTGGTCATTCGGGAAATATCAGCTCACTGAGTTATACAAACCTTTCAAATTTGGCACATTTCATTACAAATAGAAAAAAAAAATTGCATTCACTTATGGGGGCAGATCGAAACAAAATTGTAATTTTACTTGCAACCTTGAATTTTTTTCCTTGGCAATAAATACTGTCAGTTGCTTTCCTTGAAGTGACAGGCTCACTTAGCTCATTTTCGAGAAAATGTCTGCCAAATACCGAAGTCTGAATAACCACAATTTGCCTGTCAGTCATCCTTTCAAGTAAATAGGGTGTTTCATGGGGGAAAAGCAGCTAGTTCAGCTCGCAACTCAGTGGTACAAGTGCCTTTGCTGGAGATCAGCGGTGGCCTCTGGTTTATGGTGGGAGAACTTCACCTGTCCTTCCTGTTTTTTTACATACGGAGTGAAACTAGCGCTTTCTTTCACGGGGAGTGAGTGGCAGTGGTGAGCACGATGACGCCTAGACCCACTTGGCGCCATTGCCATTATTCCAGACTCCAGGAGTTATCCACCTTTGTTTTTGCATCATCTGTGCAAATGTCGACACAGTGAAAAAGGCAAATCACATTTTATTATCACTATGAAATCGTTTTAACTGTGCAGATCCTATGAAATGATGTTGGGAGGTTCCGTAGTTAACAACACACATTTTAGAACTCTTGACAGCAGCCTTAAGGACATCAGTTTTCAGATTTAAAAGACCCAGAGTTGAATCTCACTTCTATGACCACTCACTAGTTGTGAGAATCTGAACAGTTACTTCTCTGAGTTCACATTTGTTCATGTGTGTGCTAAGTTGCTTCAGTTATGCCCAACTCTTTGCAACGCCACAGACTGTAGCCTGCCAGGCTCCTCTGTCCATGGGATTCTCCAGGCAAGAATACTGGAGTGAGTTGCCATTCCCTCCCCAGGTGATCTTCCCGACCCAGGGATCAAGCCTGGGTCTCCTGCATTGCAGACAGCTTCTTTGCCATCTGAGCCCATTTGCTCATTGGTAAAGTGGGTATAAATACCCCATAGTGCTCTTGAGAGGGCTAAGGGACATAATGCATAAAAGTACTTAGTATGCCTTGCTACTGTTATTTATTAAGTGCTAATGGTTCCTCACTGTGGCTCAGTTGGGGGATATTCTAGTATACATATTCCCTGACATTTTGACCACCTACATCAACCAGTATGAAAGGAATCAGGTCCAAGATGTATCACCAAAGATCATGAATTTTGTTTCTCGATATGGTCTGCATCGGCTATATCATTGCCTCAGGGAAGGAAAGACTGTGAAAATTCTTGGGGACTAACAGTACAGTGGTAACTACAGCCTGGGTGGGTCCTTGCTATTGGCAGAACAATGCCGATGGGCAGATTTTGTCTGATCTGTTTATCACAGGAGGGTGGTAACAACCAAAACCAAGTTAGTACTTCCGTGTGCCAGGCCCTGCTCTAAGTGCTGTATAAGGACTAACTCATTAAATCCCTGAAACAGCCTTATCGGTAATAATCACCACTTTATAGATGAGGAAACAGACACAGAGAGATTAGTTGACACATCCAAAGTTACGCAACTGTATGTGGTTGACCTGGGATTTGAACCCAAGTAGTCTGTCTGACTCAGTCATATCCGTCTCTTAATAACCTGTCCATGGGGTCGTTAAGAGTCGGATATGACTGAGGGACTTCACTTTCACTTTTCACTTTCATGCATTGGAGAAGGAAATGGCAACCCACTCCAGTGTTCTTGCCTGGAGAATCCCAGGGACGGGGGAGCCTGGTGGGCTGCAGGCTATGGGTTGTACAGAGTCGGACACAACTGAAGCGACTTAGCAGCAGCAGCAGACTGTAGGAGCTGAGTTCTTAACCACTACCCTGTACTGAGGAAACAGGGGAAAAAAAAAAAAGAAGGAGGGGTGATTTCTCCAAAACGTTCCTTTCCCTGCCACAGGGCTTCTGTTTAAAAAGCCTAATTTTGCTCCTAAATGACCTGTTAGAAAACTCTTTGAGTCAATCAGAAACTCCAGGAAAAGTGAAAACTGTAGCAAATAATACATGGCATGATTTTGAACACCTAGTTGAGCATTAGAAAGGAGACTCCATAAGGACATTTATCTTTGAATGACTCAGAGATTTCAATGACATTGAAACTATAAAGAAAAACATGTAATCCTAGAAAACAACTTAGCTTTGTATCAAACATTGTCTACATAATCATAATAATGTTCATTTGGTTTTCAAACTCCAGAATCAATCTATAGCCCCAGCATGGAAGACATTAGCATATTTATAGAATAGAATGTAAATGGAGTGAATCTTGACCATGAAAAAGTTCAAATATAACTGAGAGACATGGGTGGGTAGGAGGGAGGGTATATGTACATCCTCATTCTGCAAAGTGGGAAGCAAAGATGCTCTCCCCAAGGTGGCTGGAAAAAGAAATGAAGATTAATGTTATTTTTAGAAATTAGAAAGATAATCAATACAAAGGGTAGAGTGAGTTAGCTAAATCCTTGACTATTATGGCAGGAAGTCAATAGATTATAAATCAAAAAATGTTTATAATATGTTTATCAAGGAAGAAACATACTATTTAGAGATGTGGATATAACCACCAGAGGAACTGAATCAGAAATGTTTTTTTTTTTTTTTTCTAAAAAAGCTTGCTCTAAGGAGTGGTACTTGAAGTGGGGAGGGGTGAAACCCCTTGAAGTACATGCTTGTCACTAAAAACTCTTCTGTATGATTTGATTTTTAAAACAGTGTGCCCGATTAACTATCTTAATAAATTGTAAGATACTATTTTAAAGCTTTGGAGTAAATTATGAATAATTTGAACTGGAAGAGAAAAATATATGCATTCTAATCTCCTTGACATGGTAGACCAAAAAAAAGGGAAATAATATTTATTAGAGATTCATCAAACTGAAGTAGCAATAGTTTGGGGGCAAGAGGATGAGAATGCTATAAGAACCCAGAGGAAACCTTGCCTTGTCTATTTTATTTTAAAAGTTGATACTGAGGATATGTTTTTCCATTACTTTTATATTCAAGGTGTTTTAACTAAGAAAATACAATAGGAAAAATACGCCACTCAAAAGAACATGACAAAAATCAAATATCCAGGATTATTTATTTTTTAAAAAGTTCAAAAAATTTAGGAAAAGAGACAGATGTGTCATCAATTAGTCTCCATGGACCTTTAGGTAGACTGTTTTTCTGTTCTCTTTTCCCTCTGCCGAAGAATAAAAAGCCCCGGGCTCTGAATTCATTTTCACTCCAGCCCCCAGCACCTGGCAGGGGGCAGTTCTCCTCTGCGTGCCCTCCACAAGTTTTTTTCGTGCATTTGACAAATGTGTTTTGAACACCTATTATAGGCCAGGCACCTTGGGACACACAAGCCCTAAGAGAACATTGCTGTGACAGTGATTAGTCCCCCTGCCTAATCCAGGATCCCCTGGTCTATGTCCCGGGAGCATCCTGAATGTTCATCTAGGTGCACTCAGCATCTTTCCTACACAATTGTGAACTTACTGAAGATGGGAACTTGCCTATTTTCTGCTGAGTCCTGGGCACCCAGAACAGTGTCTGGCACATAGTGGGTGCTAAATAAGCCCTCATAGAGCAGGAGGCAGACTGGAGGTTCCCTCAAATGCAAACCACTTACTTCAAAGTGTCTTATGGTCTCTTTTTGTCTTATTGTCTCTCCAGGCTGAGAAGAGGGACCGGAGCACAGGAGAAGATGCCAGCCTGACGGGGATAATCTGTGAGTCAGGAAGGGGTTACCCAACAGGAGTGATGACTCCAAGAGCTTTGTAAGATCCGGAAAGCATTAGAAACTTCTGCATCATTGTCATTTCATTTAAACCCCATTTCCTCACAGTGAGAAATACAATGCTGAAAACAGTGAGGGACCGTGGCTTGTGTTCAGGAGAAGAAGGAAGAGGAGGCTGAAGACATGCTATTCCACTGTGCCCAGTCTTAGAGAAACATGAGGACCAGGTGGGGCAGAAGTTTTAAAGGTTAGAGCTGAAGCTCTTGCCTGGTGGAAGCAAGGAAGGTCACAGTTCAAAGTTCCCCTTCTATCAAGCAGCAAATAATGCAGGTGAGGCAAAGACTCAGACACGGCAAATCCAAGAATATGTCATTCCTGGGATTCAACTCCAGAGACTTCCCTGGTGGTCCAGTGGTTAAGAATCTGCTTTGTAATGCAGGGGATGTGGGTTCAATCCCTGGTCAGGGAACTAAGATTCCAGATGCCTCGAAGCAATTAAGCCTGCCCATTTTAACTACTGAGCCCAAGCACCACAACCAGAGAACCCGCGTGCTGTCACGGAAGATCCTGTGTGCCTCAACTAAGACCCAACACAGCCAAAGGTGTAAATTAATTAAAAACTCTTCCAAAGGCTTCCAGTTCACCCAAAGTCCAAGTTCCCACAGCTTCCTTCCAACCTCCAACTCCCTCACCTGTTCTCTCTTCCTCCTCACTCATCCTGTTCAGTCACACTGACTTCATTGCTCCTTAAACACCCAAAGCACATCCCCACTCAGGGCCTTTGCACAGGCTGTCCCTTCTGCCTGGCCGGAATGTTCTTCCCACCTGACTTGGTTCCTTACCTCTTTCAGATCTGGGGCTAAATGTCACCTTCTCAGGGAAGCCGACCTTGACCATGCTGTTTACAATTTCACCCTCCCCTCCCACCCCATTCTTCTGCCTGCTTTAAGAGAGTTTGGAGAAAGTCCACGGTCTTGGGCTGAGACTCTCCATTTCCTATGCTCAGCCCCAGGGACTCCAACTGGAAAATCATCTTTGGGGGTGGCCCAGAATGAATTTTCCTTGGTTCAGACCTTATTATCTCTGAGAACCCAACCCCTGCCATTTCCCCACTGCTCAGAGCTAAGCCATCACTCACCACAGAGTGAAAAAGCAGAAAAGAGCAATTATGATGCTGTGCAGAAGGCCTTTGACTCAGATTAACATCATTGCCTGTTGATTTGATCTTTTTCTTTTTCTCTAAACACTTAAGGCATTTTGATTGCAAGCCAGATTCATCTTTGGTGAAAAGCAATATTTTGAAAAGCCAGGACTTACTTGGTAGTACATATTTTAAGACATTTTAAGCTGATAAACAGCTAATTGGTTCTGCCCTCCTGTGATTCGCAAAGGGTCAGAATGATTTGTTGTAAATATGCATCTGTATTAATGGCTCAATGCCAAAATCAATTTCCACAGGTGACAGTAGAATTTTGTAATAGATGAGGTGATGGAAGACACCTCAGCTGTTACCCATGAGGTTCTGAGTCACTTTAATTTAACAGGTAGGTATTATTGTATTCCAAGGCAGCTATGCGTGATGCTGAATAGCATATGCTGCGGAATATAGAGTGGTGGAAATTCCATTTCCTAAATATGCAGGTAACCAAATATATACAGAATCTGAAGCACAAGGAATAGAAACAGTGCCTGCCGGATCTGTACACAATATGTCTCACACAACATGTATTTTCTTTTCTCCTTCCCCAAGTTTGCACCCAGGATATGGAGGGAAATTTTAAATGAGGCAGTTAAAATATTCTGGGTCACCTTTGAGGGGAAAAAAAAATGGAAAATGAGTGAGTTATGGACAAACAATATTGAGATCTTCAAGTCAGACTTGCTCAAAATACAGACTGTTGAATTACTGTTCATTGTGGCAGGGATTATAGGATATATTATTTTAAAAGTAGTTTGTAAGCACTTAATGGCAGAACGACGATTGTCAGGGATTAGCATGGATTCACTCAGAGAAACTCAAGGTAATGAAATTACTTACTCACAAGCAATAAATTCAATGTATATTTATTAAGCATCAACTGTGTGCCAGGCTCTTGTCCTAGGCAGTGGTTCAGGGAAATGTGGTGGGTAAAGAGTGTCTGGGAGACTTCCCTAGTGGTCCAGTGGTTAAGAATCTGCCTTGCAATGCAGGATATGCAGGTTCGATCCCTGGTTGGAGAATGGAGAACCCATACGCCATGGGGCAACTAAACCCACACGTCACAACGATTGAGCCTGTGTGCCACAACTAGAGAGAAGCCCACGTCCCACAACACAGATCCTGCATGCTGCAACTAAGACCTGATGAAGCCAAAAATAAATTAGTAAATAGTTTAAAAGGAGTATTTGGAGAACAAAACATATGTGATAACATATGTGATAGATAACATATGTGATAGTATTTCTTACAACATGAAAATTAGAAGGTGGATTGATGGTGTTAAGACTTGCTGCCCCACGCTCACCTCAGCAGCCCATTCATTGTGAGCCTACTCACACCCACGGTCGCTAAGAACTAGAGCTGGTGATACAATAGTCTTTGGCATGTCCGGTGTGAGTCATGTGCTCTTCAAAGGTGTTTTTGGCCTTGGGTGCTGCATGAGAATCAGACTGCAGACCCTAAGTACCAGAGTTACCCAAGTCAGACACCTTGACTCCTCCTGCCTGACACAGAATGTAAAGCTCAAAGAAGTCAAATAAATGATGTGCCCAAGTCTAGTCCCCAGGAAGTGGGACAACCACGAATCTAATGGCACTCTTAAGTTTGCAAACACCACAAATTGAATGTAGAGGATGCAAGAATCTCCAATAGTTTGCTTATCTGCTTCTAGTCAAACTCTGGAAAAGAAACATTGCTCTTCTTCCAAATGTTTGGTGTTGCCTTTTTATTTTTTTCAATTTACCTTTGATTCAGAGGTGGTGTTTCTTCAGAACCTACTGCTACAATATCTCAGTCTCACTAACTCTACCATATCTTTCCCTGAATCTTGCTCGTGGTTTTGTAATAAAAATTGGCAAAGGTTGGGTTAATTATTTTTCACCACTGTTCCATTCATTGAATGGTTCAGAGCCAATGACTAACATCAAACTCTCCTGGATACAGGAATGGGAAGGTTAGAGAAGCCCAGCCCGCCAGGCTGGAATCTTATATTAAGACAGTGCAGTGTGGAGATTAGGGTGAATTTTCTGGTTCAAGTCCCAGCCCTGCCACCACCTAGCTGGTGATCTTCAATTCTCCAAGCCTCAGTGTCATTATTGGTGGGAAAGGCCTGCTAGTTGTCCACAGGGCTATTATGAGAATCAGTTCCTTCTGTCTATACTAAATGCTTAGCCAAGCAGGTCAGTTCAGTTGCTCAGTCATGTCTGACTCTTTGAGACCCCATGGACTGCAGCATGCCAGGCTTCCCTGTCCATCACCAACTCCCAGAGCTTGCTCAAACTCATGTCCATTGAGTCGATGATGCCATCCCACCATCTCATCCTCTGTCAAGTCGGCCAAGCAGATAGAGTATAGTAATGAAAGGCAACACAGGGTGGGATTGGATTTTCAGTTCTTCCTCTTATTAACCACGTCCCTTCTGGGTCGGCATCCATTCATTTGTAAAATGGGGAGACTAGTAATGGCTACCTTCTGAAGAAGGCATAAGGATTAAATAATGTTTGTCAAGTGCTCACTTATAACAGTGTTTGGCATAAAGCGTATGTCTGTTAAATAAACAAATAAATGTTCAGGAGTTAGGTGAATGCTCAATCTGTTCTAGTAATCGTAGCCTCGTGCACAGAAGGTGTTCATTAAGTGTTAGCTAATTATTATTTTACTATTTCCTTGGCACTTCTTTCTGGGGTTCTCATGACCCATTCTCTCCTTCAGCAACTTCCTTACAAGCATCCTCCAGGGTCCATATTGACTTCTCACCTGCTTACGAATCCCAGAAGGAAGGGCAGACTTACCCTGGAAGCAGGCCCCTTTGTGGGACCCACAAACCCAGGAAGTAGCCCACTGATGTTGACTTTCTGCCTTGCTAGGAGCTATCCAAGCCAGATAGCTTCTAGTACCAGACGTTTCTGCTCATTTGCATTGTTTTGGAGCAAGTCTTAGTAGACTTCAAAATGGTATTTAAATCCTGAATTCTTTCTCCTCTTCAATTCTGTTTTTTCTGGTTGTTGTTGTTTTTAAATTTTCACAGGTTCCTCTGATCCACGGGGCTTCCTGATGGCTCAGATGGTAAATAATCTGAGTGCAATGCAGGAGACCTGGGTTCGATCCCTGGATTGGGAACATTCCCTAGAGAAGGCAATGGCTACCCACTCCAGTATTCTTGCCTGGAGAATCCCATAGACAGAGGAGCCTGATGGGCTACATTGGGATCAGAAAGAGTCAGACAACCGAGGAACTAACACTTTCACTTTTTTTTTTCTGACCCTTGCCCCATAGTATTAATGTTACTTAGTGGGGTTCTGTCAATTTCCCTGTTTGTAGTCAGCTGGGGTTTCTCTGCCATTTCTTATGTACTCTCATGTCTTCAATTACCATCTATGCGTGGATGATCCTAAGTATCAGCCCAGGTTTCTTTTCTGCCATAAACTCTGTATTAGTGGTTCTTAACACTTAGGGAGAATGAAACTATTTCTTAAAAAGTGCCCATTCATATAATATTTTTCATGGAGTTTCATATCATATGAACCTAATTCTTGGAACTATATGGATAAATAGCTCTGTCTAGATTGTGAATATCAGCTGCCTCTTGTGGACCTAATTTCTTCACCCTCACTCACCCAGTAACCATGTCTGATTGAGTCTACTTCAGTCTGCCTCTAGGATCTTTTTTTTTTTTTCATAGCCACCAGAACACAGGTTACCAAAGCTTTCTTCTCTTGCCGGCTCCAACAGATATTTTTCCCTACCATACCTTGGCAGGGGCTATCTTCCTTAGATACCATTAGAGAGCAGAAGATCTTGTTGACTTTCTTTCAAACTTTTCATGGCTCAGAAAGAGGCCAAGAACTGCCTGGGCAAAGAACTAAATAAGAGTTTTTCAGGAAAGAAAAGAGGACACAACAGAATACCTGAGCAGGTGAACAGTCTATGATAAAGCCAACATAGTACCAGAAAAAAAGAAAGAAATTCAACACTCTTGGGAGTACAAAGCGTACTTCTAGAAATAAAATGTTATTGTAGATTCCTACATATCTCTGCAGTGAGGTATAGCAGGGATTGGCAAACTATTTTTTCTTAATGGGCCGGACAGTAAATATTTTAGGCTCTGCAGACCAAGTAGCAAAATTGAGGATACTATATAGGTATTAACATAACAGGAGAGAAAACAAATTCCCGTAATTTTAAAATATACAACACTAAGAGTTATATACATGCTGAAATTTGAATTTCTTATCATTTTCATGTGTCGTGAAATATTTGGGGATATTGTTTAATTTTTTCTACCATCTGAAAATGTACAAAATAGTCTTAGTTTTTGGATTGCACAAAAATAAACCATAGGCCAAATCTGACCCTTTGGCTGAAGTTTGCCAACTCCTGAAATATAATTATGTATCATAGTACAGACATCATTGAGTTTTCAACTTTTAGAATTTTAGAGACAAACCGTGATGACATTTCCTATTTATTGATAAGTCTCAACTAAGTGGCATATAAAGAGGCAACTTTTATTTTGGCTTTCAACTGTGTTATGTCCAATCCCTCATTTTCTTAGTGATATTTTGGGCAGATTTCATAACTTTCCAGCCACTGTTGGTTGTTAAAACTTGCAACTGCATACCTAGTTGCAAGCTATTTCCCTATTCTTCCCTCTTTCATTTGAGAGTAAATTCAGTATGCTGTGGCCAAGAACAGGAAAGAAAAGAGGCCAAAATGCCACTTCATTTAGTAGGTGGGTTTGCAAAGCATTACTGTTCATTGCTACTGTTCTTCCAGCTGACACTGATGGTCACGTTCTCTGCACACAGGAATCGACACATTGACTTCCTATTAGAAGCATGTGCATTGGTTATTGGAGGCCCTGTGGACCATCCACTGCAACTTCCTTCCCTGATGTGAGATACCTGAGTCTGGTCAGTCTTTGCCATCCCACCTTGGCTCCCATCACTGGCAACTCATGGCCCCATGCTGCTGGGCCTGCAGTTGCCCCATACAGAACACTTCTGCTTTTAAAGCTCCTCCTGTCTTTGGATAGACTCAGATCTGGATCAACAGGTATGGTTTAGGGATTGGCACATGGACTGACTCTTAACCTCTGCTTGACCCCTTGGCCAGGCAGTGCTGTGCAGGGCAACAGACTGCAGGGCAATCTTCCTGAATATCATATAGCCCTGTCTAGGGTCTGCTTGCCTAATTGGCTATTCTCCTGGGTGGGATATGGACAAAATGGCATAAGCTATGGTGGATCTATGGTGGTATCCACCATAGATCCACTGAACTCAAAAGACCTCTCCCTTGCAAACAGGCCACCCCACTGCCATTCTCTCTCTCAGCCCTGGTCAGAAGCCCTTGCCTTCTGACTTCCTTGCTAAAATATGCACATGAACAGATGAGCAGTTGTGCTGCCTCAGCTAGTATCCAATCCAGGAATGAGATGCCAGCTGCCCTCAGTCTTTATGAATGATTCTTCTTGGAAAGCCACAGGTAACTCATTGGGGAACTAAAAGTACTGAAGGAAGGGTAGTGGTATAAGAAAGCAAAATCATTTGTCTTAGAAAATGCATCTTGTCTAAAACGCATGAATCAAGGAGTACTAATCAACATACTATTTAGAGGTATGAAGGAACCATAAGATATAAATTAAGAACTAAGAAAGAAATAGGTGAAAGTGCTTGCTACTTTTGCTTCCTTGTTGTACAGGTAAAGAAGCTCATGCTCAGAGGTTTAGCAGTTTCTGAAGTCTTATAGCCAGAAAATGGCAGGATTCAGGTAATAAACCAGGTCTATCTGAGCCCAAAGCCCCTGCTATTATCTAATATTCTTTGGGATCTTCCATAAATTATTACAGGCCCATTTGCTTCTATACTGAAAAATGAGCTCTTGGCAGGGTCATAGAATGAGGGGAAAAAACAATCTTGGAGTTTTGTAGACTTCTTTTTAATCTCAGAAACATTGGTTTTATTGGGAATACTTTCACATGTTGGGACAGAATGTTCAATTGTTAAAAATATAATTCTCCTAAAACACACAGTGAGCTTATGTCAAGTTTTATTTAATTCATCAGTGAAGGGAACCAGCAGAATGACAAAGCTGGCTCAAAGGAAGATGTTATATTTTTTTAGATGAAAAAAACTGAAATAATATTGTTAAGTTATATATAAAACTGATTAATGTCCTAGGGAATGGGCAAATCGTCCACAATATTTAGAGTTATCTCCTCTAATGAACAGAAACTATTTGTACCTCCACTGGAAGAAAAGATAAACGTTCATCTTCCCAAGTTTTCTACAAGTAAACATCTAGCCATACAGCTAGACCTGGATCTATAAGAAAAGCTAGGTCAAACAAAGGTACGTTTCCAGGGAATTAGATGACCACTTAAGTAAGCTTGTCAGACACTGCTCTATGACATTAAACATTAAAAGGGCATACCCATCTTTTTGTCTGATTTCTTGTTGTTGTTTTTTTCTCCATATGTGCTGGTAACTCACACTAATCATCCACCCTACTAGCCCACATTGATCACCCAACCTTGGATTGCAGGTCACTTGCCTTTATTCCAATCCAGAGATAACATCTCAAATGATGAAGCAAAAAGTATTTCTGGGCTATCTACTTTCTAAGATGGGTAGAATGCTAGAGTCAGAAAGTAGAAGTCTGGATTTAAGGTAGAAAAAAGAGCAATTCTTTCCATCAAGAATGGCATAGCTAAGAGTAAGATTCAAAAATATTTAACCACCAGCAGGACCTAAGATGAGCTAGTTATAACTGATGCTTCCATAGGGCTGGAACATGATCATGATGGCCCTACTGGGCCAGCTTTTTACTTTTTACTTGGTGGATCTAATGGATGTTTGAGAGGTTCCAGGAAGGGCTAGTGGTGGGGGTTTGGTGAGGACTGGTTTTTTGGGGATATTCCACATGTTGGAGTATAAAGTTCAAATTGTCGAAAACATAATTCCCTTAAAATACACAGTGAGTTCATGTCAAATTTTATTGAATTCATCAGTAAGGGGAACCAACAGACACTATTTATCAACAGATAAGGAAGTATTTCTGCATTTTAACGTCCAGTATGGCTATATAAACATCTTCTGGCTGAATGTTAGTCATGCTCCCACCACAGCCTCTGCCACTTTCCCAAATTCTAACCTGCCCCCAAACATGGTCAGTCTCTCCCATCCTGCCTTAAGACTCCATCCTATTTCTCTCTTTTATCTGCCTCTTGGATTTTTAAGATCAAGGAAGAAAAGTGGAGAGAAAGGAACAAGGAAGGTCAGGGGTAGGAAAGAGTTCTGATGCATTCTGCACCCATATTTAAGGGAAGGTGCAGCATTATCTAGGACAGAGGAGCAGAAGTGACTACTTGGTACTGTTTCTAAGCTCTAGGGATATAGTAGTGCCCCCAGTAGACCAGAATCTCCATCCTTATGGTGTTTATATTCTACTGGGGGGCAGATAGGAGATGCGAAAATTGTAAATTAATATAGGTAAAAGTGCCTAGAATGGGCTTGGTACATGGGAAATATTCATGTCCTTCTCCCATCCCTGTCCTCAACCACATCTTCAAAGCTTCCCTGAAGGCTTCTGAACACATAAATAAAGCTGGAACCCCATCTGGCTGAAAAAGTCAACCATCTGGAGATTTGGAAATATGGGGGAACTTCTAATGACTGGCTAATTTTTTTTCTCCAGTTTTTCAGCCAGATGTTTGATACCATCCAGGACCATCTGTAGCAGAAACATCAGTTTATTGAACCTCTTTTTCATAATTTTAAGTTCCCTATCCTAAAATCCGAAGTGGGTTTTTTTTCTTAGTAGAAACTTTTTGATGAGTTGAAAAAGTGACTGTTCACTTAATGAAGGACAACTTCATTAAGGAAAATATCAGAAATTAGGATTTAAAGGGCCTTTTAGATCATTTTCAGGGCTCAAAAGGTACCCCAAAGGTCAAATTCAGCTATAAAGTGAGTTTGGTTTGGCTGGCACTGTGTGTTTAAAAAGATAAGCCAAAAAAAAAAAAAAGTTAAGCCAGTTGCCCACATTTTAAAAGTCAGACGATTCAACATCTGGCTTTTTAAAATTTGGAGTATTGGGCCAAGTTTGGTATCCATTTCCCCAGAGTAAAAATCAACTCAAGCCACATGGCAATTGTTTCGTTTGCCACAGTCCCCACCACTCTCTGTTGTCCCCACACTGAGACAAGTTTCAGTTATTGTATATCTTCTCACAGGCTTCCCAAGTGGCACTAGTGGTAAAGAACCCGACTGTCAATGCAGGAGATGTAAGAGACATGGGTTCGATCCCTGGGTCAGGAAGACGCCCTGGAGAAGGAAATGGCAACCCGCTCCGGTATTCTTGCCTGGAGAGTTCCGTGGACATCTCATATGCACTGTTACTCCTCTTCTCACCACAATATAACTGAGCTAAGAGGACTGTGAAATACTTGCTTCACACTTTATATTATTTACCTAGTCCACGGGGATGTTTGGATTTGTTTCTTCCTAATCTTACCTGAAGCTCTCTCTTTAGAACTGGGTAAACTAAGGTCCAAAGGAGGAAATAACATACACAATTCACATATTCAACTGCTGTGTGTACTAACATGCACAACTGCTAGGGATAGGACTGTGATTAGCACCCGGTAGCATCCTTCCTACTAGGCCAGTGGTATTTCTGTTATCTAAATGCATCCCTTTGATGATCTCTACAACTTCAAGAGGTTTCTTAATGAGAGAATCACATATTGAACATGTTCTCATTCAAATTCACATGCCGCCATTGAAAGCTCACAGCAGGTTGGGGTACCGCCTTGTGAATGCCTAGAGTGCTTTCCAGCTGATGAGTCAGGCATTTGTTCTGGCTTCTCAGTGTGGGTGTCTCTACATAGGTCGATTGGTTTTTCATTCAGGGTCCTTTCCTGCCTCGGAGTCTTTGCCTCTCTGGTGTCTCCTACACCCCTGCAGATGCTGTACCGGCATGGTGGGATCTGGGGCTTCTGAATGTAAAAACCTATGTGTTTGGGCTCTCTCACAGGTTAATATTTGTACCAGTAGCAACCTATCCTCTGCTGGAGCATGAATCAATGTTCTCTAGGAAGTGCTAGGGGGAGCAACATGGCTTAGGCAAAGTAGTGTCCACTGAGTTTAGGCATGAGACCTTGGGCAAGTTCTATAACTTCTCCTGGCCTCAGTTTTCTCATCTACAAAATGAGGCTAATACTTATACCCACAACACTGACAGCCTTTGAAGATGAAGGAGTTAATTTTTCAAAGTTCTTAGCACAATCCTAGCACATAATAAGTGCTACATATATATGATGTTCTGCTGAGTTACAGAAAGGAAAACTGGAAACATCTCTTCTCTCACTTGAGAGATGTGATCCTTCCTAACACACATAGTTATTTCCAGACCCATTGTAAATACTCAATGTGGCTTGGCATTAATATCATATATTGCTTGGAAGACTTTTAGAAAATTAAGATTCCAAGTGACCTACTGGAGACCCATGGAGGCCAAGAACCTAGTTGTGGGGGCCTTATTATCTACTTTTAAAATCTCCCCATGTGAATCTGATGACTAGTTAAATCTGGAAACAATTAATGTAGTTTTCTTATACTTGACTATTTTTGGTGGTAGACAACTCATAACCTCTGAAAGCTTCTTATGCCATATTGGAGAGTTACTTACACTGAGGTAAAACCTGTTTTCCTCTAGCTCCTACTTCTATCCTCTTGAGGCCACATAGAACATTTTGAGTCTCTTTTCCATATGACAGCCCTTCAGATATTTGCAGACAGCTGTCGTGTCCCTCTGGAACATTCTCTCCTTCTTGTACGAAATAGTCATATTCTCTCATGACTCTTAAAAAAGTATGGATGCCCTCTCCCACCCAGTTATCCTTTGACACTTAAAGGGCCAGAAAAATGAAGATGCTGAGGCTTTGGAAGACAGGAGATATGGAACAGGAGACGGCTGTACACCTTCATTCCAGCAGAAGATGGATGCTGCCTACTGCATGTGGCTTCCCATGCAGAAAGCAGATGCTCCTGCAAATTCCTTGAACACTTGATACGTTCATTGCATGAAGGAAAATCTTAGCTTCAGATTTCAGCCAAGCCTATTTTGGTGTTGATTATATGGGTGAACACATAGCTAAAATTTCATTGTGATTCATTAAAGTTGGTGCAGCTCACTGTATTAATACTTCAAAAAGGTAAAAAATAAAATACCTGGGTCACATTGCATGGAGACTGCAAGAAAATTTTCTCAGAAGAATCCACCTGACCAAGAATATATCTTAGAATAATCCAATTTCTTCTTGATTCAAATCCTCACTTCTCCCACTAAGCCCACATAATGCCTGGGTGGGGTTCTAATTCCTTGTACAAACTGTGGGTGTAGGACATGATGTTGGAGAAAAGAGAAATCATCAGTTGAGAAATTTTGAGCAAGGATTCAGGAATTTTAGGACCTAATGAGGGAGGCCAAAATTGGTGCTTAATTGTGTATTCCCAGATTTACATCAAAGAGGCAGAAAATTTGAAAATAACTGAAATATGGTCTACCTGTATGCCATTTTTGGCTTGGAAGCCACCTCAGATTTTTTTTTTTTTTATGTCATCCTTAGAATCACATAGGCACCAAAACATCCACCAAATTGCAGCTTTATAAAGGTGACTCAATTCCTTATTGTTAACATAGGAAAGAGAATTATGGCATTTCCCTGAGGTAAATGACTTCACCATATCTGACCACAAATAGATTTTTGTCAATGTTTAAGAAAGAGTTTCCATCAGTACATTGAATATAATAAGACTTTTGGATAGTGCTAATTCCTGAACACCTACGCCAGATTAATCATCTACCAGATTAATATGCTCAGAGTTGGATAGGTAAATGTCTTGGCCAAGGTCACATAGTTTGCAGCATAACCAAGGTCTTCAGACAGCAAGTGTAGTAATCCTGTTGCATTTAAATCATCCTTTCCTACCTGGGCTTCCCACCAGTTGCAGATTTGCGGTGGAAACAGAATCAACTCTAGTAGTGCTACAGTCAGGAGAGCAGTTGTTCAGAGTGTCAGATCATGGGAGGAAGGCCAGGGAATGATGCAATATTACACTAGCAAGTGATGTCATAGCATGATTTCCTAAGCAATTTACGTAAATGCAACTTCTCAAGAAGCCCTGACAAATGCCAGCCAGTGGGAATGCAGGCATGGAGAACCAATGGCAGGCAGGGGAGGAAAGCACATAGGAAACACAGATTTCCTTGCTCATCACTATGACAAGCTTCACAGATTCCTCAGAAGCCTGAGAAAACTCCTTTCTGCCCCTCTAATCCAGTTCCTTCCCTCAGGCACACAGTCTCTAAAGAGCTTTGATTTCCTTCTCTATTTTTTGATTTACTCCTACTAACATCCAGGCATTGCCCAATGATGCTGAGAGTGACTTCTTGTGTTCTGAAGGCAAGTTTAATAGTGAGACAGGCTTGACATTCTAAGATTGGTTTGTCCTCTTCATTGTAATTTAGAATGAAGTCTCAATTTTTTGAATGAGAAGTGGTATGCTGTGATTCTTGAGAATCGGTCTTATGCAAATGTCATAGAAATATACATTTTGGCTTTGCAAATGCTTTAGGAAAGAAGACAGGTGGACACTAAATACCAAGACTTCAGTTTTGTTTTGATCCCAAATGGAGAAATATGTATTAATGTTTTCATAAAATGTGTGTGTGTGTGTGTGTGTAGAGGTTCATATAGGTTAGTCTGGAACTGACTGGCAATGGAAGTTCATGAAAATATCTAGTTAGACCCAACTCAGAAGAAACTGATAAGACTATGTTGAGAAATCAGGAAATAGCTTAGAGTCTGCCAGGCTAGGTCATAACCAATCTCTCGCTCTCCCCCTCCTGCTTTCCCTTCCTTCCCTTCCTCTCCTGTCACCTCTTCTCCACTGAAATGCAATTTAAGCAGAGCCAGAGACCCCATCTCAAGCCAGAGATCAAAGCAAAGTAGTTCACAATATGCCTGGGGATCTTAGATTTGAAGACTTTTCTCAACTGCAGAAGCTGCCTGGAGAGCCACAAAATCTCATCTCATGAAGCTCATACCAAAAACAACCAACAAGACCCAACCCTTTCATCCCACACTGCATTAGTCTTGCTTGGAACAGTCTGGACACCTGCAAATTCTCGGCAACAATTCGAACTATCCTCTTTCCCCATCACTGCCTCTGTCTCCCCCAACCACACACTGGAATAGCAAAAAATCAGAAACTGGATTGTTAGGGGCCGTTGAGAGGAATTAGTAAATACCTTCTAGGCAGCAGGTCCTCCACAGCCCGGAATGGGTCATTACTTCTTCATTCTTCCTGCTGGTTTCATTATCACTTGTAGATTTAGTCCTGCACACACCTCTGGAATATAACCAGTAGTCCGTGCCCACTGCAATGGTCATTAAACTAAATGCTGCAAAGGCTCCCACAGTAGTGATCAACATCTGGACTCCTCTGTCACACATCCTCATAATTCTTCATGGTACTCTGGACGGCTGGGGGTTGGAGAGGGAGATTCAATGCCAGAGGGGAAAAATCACTCTGCAGCTGGGTAACCTAGGACAGGCTCTTCCAAAAATTCAGGTCTCCTTTTGTCGGCATCCACAGGGACTTTGGGAAAGCTGGGTTTTCCTGTCTGGAGCTCTCTCCAGTTCCCTGGGTCGCCTATGGCCCTCGGAAGGGTGCAGGCTCCCGGGGGTTGGTCCACATCACTGCTGCCTTCTGAGGGTCCCTGGTTTCCTTTCATTCCTCGGGAGCTTGGTAAGGATGAGGGTCCGTGCAGGGCATGGCTCTGGAGCCTGGAGCTGCCAGCTCGGTCTGAGATGCGCCTGGCTCCTCACAGCCCCGGGAGACTCAAGGCAAAGAAATCCAGAGAGGACTATGTGTGTGTGTGTGTGTGTGTGTGTGCGTGCGTGTGTGTGCGAGCGCGTGTGCTGGGGGTGAGGGCGGATGGCAAAAAATAGCACTGCTGGGAGGCGAGTCGCTGAGAAGAGTGTTCATTGCTTCCCCAGCCTCCCAGGAAAGCTCACCGCCTGCTCCCGACACCCCCGCTCAAACTGGAGGAAAGACAGTCCTGGGGCGGGGGCCGAGAGGTTTCATCGGAGGGCAAAGGTCCGCGGTGCTGAAGGGACAGCTCCCCGCCTGTTGCCCCGCCCCCGCCTTCCTAACGACCAGGCTTTAGGTCCGTGGTGCTGAAGGGACAGCTCCTCTGCTGCCGCTGCACCCGCGCCTTCCTAACGCCCGGGCGAGAGACCTGGGATACTGACGGGTGGGTCTTCCTCCCGCCCCTCCCAGGCCAGCCCACCTGCTCTTCTCAACCTAGTCAACCCACGCTCCGCGCAAAGTTTCGGGAGCCCAGGGCAGTCAGCGCCCCGGCTCCTCAGGCGCGCTGCAGCACGACCCGGTTCCCCCGCTCCCCGCTCCCGGAAGGGTTAAGGAAAGGGGAAGGGGAAAGGAGCCTGCAGCGCACTCTGGCGCTCTCTCAGCTCCCACCCAACGCGGCATTTCCCCCACCACCAATGAGCCAGGCAAGTTTGCCTTTTGCTGCGGGCGCCGCTGGAGCCCATTGGGGAAGACCGAGTCTTCTTAAAGGGACCGGCGACTCGGGGCAACGGTTCTATGGCTCACTTGGGCGGGCAAAAAAGTGTTGTCACAGGAACATCTGTGTATAGTCTACTCAATTTGGCTCCCCAGAAAACAAACCAATATGTCTACCCTCCTTTCTCTGGAGCTCTGGTTTACAACGGAGACAACGTGCTCAGATCAGACCCGGAACTGTTCATATACATATGATCATGTATTCCTAAAAGACAGAAGGAGCCAGAAGTATGTAGACTCTATTATACACATATTAGGGATTTGGGCCCAGGGAGTGTGAGATATTGATCTCTAAACACACATATATTTTCACAACCGTACATTTTGAGGGTGGTGGTGGTGATGGAGTCAAGGTGGGAGAGTCGCTGAAAATGTCAGATTCTCTTCAAAGGTCCCTTGGATGATCATTTGTTAACGTTCTTGTCTAAGTTAGACAGGATGCAAGTGAAGTTAGGTCTGCTTTCCTTGTTAGTCCCAAGTGCAAATGTTGGTGCACACCCGAAAGCTAGTGAGACTCTTCCTTGGAAATAGTCATTGTTGTAGGTGTTAGTTGCTCAGTCGTGTCCAACTCTTTGCTATCCCATGCACCCAGCCTGGCAGGCTCCTCTGTCCATGGAATTCTCCAGACAAGAATACTGGAGTAGGTCGTTATTCACTTCTTCTGGGGATCTTCCCAACCCAGAGATCAAACCTGGGTCTCCCACATTGCAGGCAGATTCTTTACCATCTGAACCACCAAGGATCAGCATTTAATTCAACTAGCTCTTTATCACCATGTGTCCTGGCATATACTTGAGCATGCCAAGTAGACTAAGTCCACAGAATGCCCTCATTATTTCTGTCCTGTGGCACGATGGGACAGATACCCAGAGGTTGGGCGTTCGAAATCGAGGCTGCTTGGGTTGTTTCTGCAGCCCCTGAGAAGTGTTCATAACCAGCTGTCATATTTGAATGTTATTTAACTGGACAAAAAGATAATGGTAGGTAATCGCAGACACGTACAGTCCCCTGGTGACATTTCTGGCTCTCTGTCTGAGAGCCTCTATCCAGAAGACTGAATAGCAACAATTCACAGAAGAGTTCTCAAATGCAGCTCACGACTTCTTGGTGACTCTGCTACTTTGCTTGTATGCTTTTGCTCTTAAATTCACTTAAATATTTGGTTCTTGGTGTTAGATATACCTGCACGTGCATGTGTAGATTTGAATGCATAGTAGTCATCGTGTGATTGTATTTAGATGTTTACTTGTGCTGTGTCCAATTTAGTTATGAGTTCTGAATGCCTGGGAATTTGTTGTAGAAGTAAAGCATGTATGTATATATATGTATGTATGTATATATGTGTATGACAGTACCTGCTTACAGTGTTATAAGCCTATTTGTTGCAAATGCATAGCTGTATGCATTTGTGGGTGTACATGCCTAAGTATAGGTGTAGTGTAGGTTTATGCACCTACATAGACTAACTTGCATATGCATGTGTCATGGATCACAAACACTGATTTGTAGGCAGGAAGTAGAAATACTGAAAGCTTGCCACATAACCAAAATGGAACAGATAAACTTGGGGCCAAGACCACAGCTAGTCATATCCCAGAAGAACGATAGGAGGTAATGGGGGAAAATGCACCAAACCTTCTATAAGTTATTTATTGTTTTTTCTTTCCCGAAATGAAATTTGCTTCTCAATAAAGCTTCCTTTTTTGTTTTTTTTTTAAAGGAAAAAGCCCTATGTAAGATGGAGGTGAAGCTGGTCTTCCCTGAAAAGGGTTACTAGGTTAGTGAAATTTCCCTTCCCCATCTCAAAAACTTAAATAATATGAAATAACTAATAATGACCAAAGCAACTACTCCAGGATCTGTTTTCACCCTTCCTCTGATAGGAGTGAGAAAGGTCTTTTCCCAAAGCAGGATCACGTGATTGGAAGGTCAATGGGCTTTGGGAGAGTGTGCTGCAATCAATCCATTCACCAAACTCACAGTAAAACAACATCAGCCCTTCTCTCTACCTCCGTGATCTATAATATAAGCCCAGACACACAAGGTGTGGTTCCCAGAAGGTCCAGGAGAATGGAATCAAACATCCAGGCAAACTGTGTGGGGTTGGGGAGAAGGGTCAGGAGCTCAGGCAGATGAAGGTGATGATCACGGCTCAGGATGTGGACAATTCTAAAGGAGAGAAGGATCAATATAACAAGAGTGAAAATGTATACTGAGCTTTTGGCTTGGTGAGGCAGGGTTCTCCCCTGCCTCTCCCCTCCCCTGTTCTCCCCTCCCCAGGTCCAAAACTGATCACAGACTAGTTCAAAGTTGATCACAGAGTATGGGAAGACCTGAACTTGCGTTTGGAGAATCAGAACACCTGAGTGGAGTGGGAGTGCAGAGGCAGGAAGGCCATCAGTTAGTTCCTGATGATGCCTCCCCACTTACTAGGGGGTGACCTCATCCTTTCATTCAACTGAATGTGTAGGTGTGTGTACATGGGTGCGTAGCATCCGCTTCTAAGCCTAGATGTAATTGCTCGTTTCTTACCACTAGAGGGCTCTTTCACCAGATCCATCAGGGACCCGTGATTCAAAGCACTATCTTTTTATAACAGTGATGGAGCCAGGCTCTTTCTGTGTTTGCTGATGACCTTCTTTGATCCAACTAATGTGGCAGGAGACCTGGAAGCACTCAGATGCTTGCAACTGATGTTTGAGACTCTTATTAAGGCTTCTTTTTATCAGCTTCCTTTGGATTCTTAGGGGTTTCCGTGATGGCTCAGATGGTAAAGAATCTGCCTGCAACGCAGGAGACCTGGATTCGATCCCTGAGTTGGGAAGATCCCCTGGAAAAGGGAATGGTTACCCATTCCAGTATTCTTGCCTGGAGAATTCCGTGGACAGAGGAGTCTGGTGATTGGATTCTTAGCTAGTTGAGTAGCTGGCAAGATACATCTGTACTTTTTTCTGTTCTTCTTCTCCTAGGTCAGAATTACCCTCACCTCAGGAGGGGTCAGGGCCCCTGAAAGTGGTTGTGTCATTTAGGAATGAGTACCAGCAGCTGATTCAATTCAATAAATACTTTGTGAGTGCCTACTATGTACAAAGCATTCTGCTTAGCAGTTTGAAGTATACATAAATATGGTTCCTACCTGCCCCTCAAGAAGCCCATTATATAGTAGGGGATATTTTGCTAGTATATTTTGGCTGTAAATAGAAGAAACTCATTGGAGTTAGTTTAAGGGATTGGAGTTTTGATATGAGGATATGGTGCTGCTTCAAGAAATCTTTAAGCAAAGACATTATCAGGCCTCAGCAAGGAGCTAAAACCAGGGAATAAAAGCCATCAGGAGTCTTGACAGTCACTCTATTTTTCATCTCTGCCTCTTTCCATATCTTTAGTTGGAAAAAGATTATTTTGCCTTCTCTCCTTGTTAATCCTCAAGAGGGAAGCTAGATGTTGAGGTTTTATGTCTCCTCTATCCAAGAGATCCACCCAGACTCAAAAGGACAGTTTTAGTCTCAATTAAAAACTTCCAGGGGAAATAAACAGATTGTGTCATGTGCCACTTTCCAGCCCAACCTGCTGTGATCATGGAGACAGGGTTGTGGTAGTATGGACATAGCTACTGGGACCAGCTCCTATGAGTTGAGGGAGGGAGGACAGTTCTCAGAGTAGGAGGAACTTTCCAGACGACTCAAAAGATTGCTATGAAAAATCCACGTGATTCACTTCTGGAGCCACTCTGATGATGCCCAGGGGTTCAGCAGTAAAACATGATCATGAATGAGAAGATAACAGGATATAAGGCTCTGAAGATATTGGAGCCTCTGCCAGAGGTAGAACTGGGCTGAATGTACCCCCCAGCTTCACCTTTGTCTATGCCCTTCTTCCAAGGAACATAAGCTGAAAGAGAAAAACTTGTCTGTGGTAAAGTCACCCACATGAATGTAAGTTAAGGAAATGGTGAAAACTAAGCAGATGTGGACCAAGGGTGCCCTGTCTGCCATCCCATAATTCCCCCTTTATGTTCTCACATAGTCTAGTTACGGGTTTTTTCACTTCTAGATTCAAAGTGTTGAAAATGAAATATGGTTATAGAACACATCCTCATGTTATTTAAACTTTAGCCTTACTGACCTTCTTTCAGTAGCCAAAATCCCCTATTCTCTTGCACTCAAATACTTGAAAATTAGGTCCCTCCTATCTGCACCTGTGATAGGAGTTGGATGATTGGAGGAGGGAAGGAATGGTGGGGATGCAACATCCAGGTATTACATAGAGAACAGCCAGGGTATGCTGTCAATAGCTGATGGAAGTTCTAGAGGTTGGAGTATGTCATTGAAAGTTATGAAGGTAATCAATATAGGAACCATAAAAATTCAACAACTGTGTTTGGAGCGGGCTTTCCTTGTGGCTCAGCTGGTAAAGAATCCACCTGCAATGTGGGAGACCTGGGTTCAATCCCTGGGTTGGGAAGATCCCCTGGAGAAGAGAATGGCTACCCACTCCAGTATCCTGGCCTGGAGAATTCCTTGGACTGTATAGTCCATGGGACCACAAAGAGTCGGACATGACTGAGCCACTTTCAAGTTAAACTAAAGTGACGCAGATGGTAAAGAATCTGCCTGTCAATGCAAGAGACCCAGGTTCAGTCTCTGGGTTGGGATGATGCCCTGGAGAAGGGAATGACAATCCACTCCAGTATTCTTGCCTGGAGAGTTCTATGGACAGAGGAGCTTGGTGGGCTACAGTCCATGGGGTCACAAAGAGTCAGACATGACTGAACGACTTTCATTCACTCACTCAAGACAGAAAAGTTACCAGCTAACCATGGTAACTTTTGGAGAGAAGAGCAGGAGTGGGACCAGGAGCTGCTTTTCCTGGCATCCCCTTTGATCCTATTTGATTTTCAGAAAATCTTGAGCATGTATACTTTGATAAATGTTTGAAGTCGATTAAAAAATAAATGAAAGCATTAAGTAGCATGCCACTTGTCCATCTCTTCCAGCCTCCTCCTGCTTTATCAGTATAGAAATGCCAGGTGTTTCCTGTGATTCATCCAACCATTCTCTGGAATGCTCTCCCCCGAGATATCCTTTTCATAAGAAAACATTTATTTTGAAATAATTTTGAATTCACATAGAAGTTACTTCCACCAGATGTTCCTTCTCGTGGTTCAGTCCCTCACTTCATTCATATCTCAGCTCAAATGTCGCATTCTCAGAGAATCCTTCTTTAACTGTTCTAAAATAACACCTCATTCTTCTCTCTGTCCTCTCCCTCTGCTTTTTATTTCTTTATAGCATTTTCCAATATCTGACACAATCTTTTTTTTAATTAATTAATTAATTTATTTATTTATTTTTTCAGTGGGTTTTGTCATACATTGACATGAATCAGCAATAGATTTACACGTGTTCCCCATCCCGATCCCCCCTCCCACCTCCCTCTCCACCCGATTCCTCTGGGTCTTCCCAGTGCACCAGGCCCGAGCACTTGTCTCATGCATCCCACCTGGGCTGGTGACCTGTTTCACCATAGATAATATACATGCTGTTCTTTCGCAACATCCCACCCTCACCTTCTCCCACAGAGTTCAAAAGTCTGTTCTGTACTTCTGTGTCTCTTTTTCTGTTTTGCATAAAGGGTTGTCGTTACCATCTTTCTAAATTCCATATATATGTGTTAGTATGCTGTAATGTTCTTTATCTTTCTGGCTTACTTCACTCTGTATAATGGACTCCAGTTTCATCCATCTCATTAGAACTGGTTCAAATGAATTCTTTTTAACGGCTGAGTAATATTCCATGATGTATATGTACCACAGCTTCCTTATCCATTCATCTGCTGATGGGCATCTAGGTTGCTTCCATGTCCTGGCTATTATAAACAGTGCTGTGATGAACATTGGGGTGCACGCTGACACAATCTTATATACATATACACGTATGTTCATATGTATGTATATGCATCTATGTGTTTATTGCCACCTCCCCACTAGAGCAAAAGAATTCACATCTAAATTACAAGACCCTGGGTCAGTACCCAGGATATCGTAAGTGCTCAATCAGCATTTGACTAATCAATTAACTTAATAAATAACTATTACATTTCACACACCATGATAGGCACTGGTAAGTTAATAATAAGCAAGAAAGACTTTGTTCTTGATCACTTGGAACTCAGTCTAATGGAGAGAACAAAGATAATTGAACAAATAAGAACAATTGAAACGGATGCTGTTAGTATCCCATAGATGCCTAGATTCCCTTTGCTAGGTTGGTGCATTTGTAGCCCCAACCTTCCTACCCCTCTGCCAGCCCTTGGTTGTCCCTTCTTGGAAGAACTGCTCTTAGCTGATAGGAGCTGCCTCCCCAAGGGAGCCCTACCCTAGGGACAGCCTACAGTCAATGAGTGGCTGATACAGGGATGCAAAAGTCTTTCTTCTTGTCAAAGGCAGAGAGAATTCTGTGGTGCAACTTATGTTCCAGAGTCCTCCGTGGGTCAGGCCAAGGCTAGATTTTACCTGGGACCACATCCTCGTTTGACTTTGTCCCCTCTCACTGTGGTTCTCAAACTTGAGTTGTGCATCACTTACAAGGCTGGTTAAACAACAGCTTATGGGACCTTCCTGGTGGTCCAGTGGCTGCGACTCCACACTCCCGATGCAGGGTGCCTGGGTTCAATCCCTGACCAGGGAACTAGATCCCACATGGCACAACTAAGATCCAGAGCAGCTAAATAAATAATTTTAAGAGTCAGCTTACTGGTTCCATTCCCAGAGTTTCTAGGATGGTTCATGAAATCTTTCATTTCTAGCAAGTTCCCTGGCAAAACTAATACTGCTTCTCTGGGAAGTCACAGGTGGGTACTCACTGCCTCTCTGTATGCTGGTTCCCATACTCCACTAGGTTTTTCTTAAAGAACACTACTTCTAGAAGTTACCTGCATATGATTCCCTGCTTCAGGCTCAGCTTCTAAGCAACTCTACCTAAAACATCAACAAAGACTAGTTAGCACTCTGCTAGGGGCAGTGCAAGTCAGCGGCAGTTCATGTCACTGGAAGTCATTGGAAAAGGCTTCACAGAGGTAACAGAGCCCTTAAGGATGAGTAGCCAAGTAAGGATCAGGGAAAACTGTGTTCCAGGCATTTAGATTGGTATGTGCAATGCCCTGGAGCGTAAAGAGCTTGAGGAAATGAAAGGAGTTTAGTATGATTGGAGTGTGATGTGGCATTAGTATGGCATACTCTTCATGCTTGTATATTATGTACAGAGGAGATGTTTGGCCATGAATACTCTTCCAGAAAATGTTACAAATTTATTTGCTTTTTAGAGGAATTATTTTGCCAACTATATCCTAAGCTTGGGTAGTAACCTTTAGCCTAGGACACCTCTAAAAAGTAAACTCCTGAAAGATTCTTAAGTCCAAGAGGAAGCATGTTCTCCCTGAATTGATGAGTCCAGGGAGAGAGATATGGACAAAGAAGAATCTTCCAGAGGTCGGAGAGAAAGTGATGGAAAGTAACAGATAAAGGAGTTCCTCCTTGTTAGCCAAAAAACTTCTTCCATTCCCAGAAAAGAGAAATTTTGTTATTTTTATTCAGTTGGGTTGGATAATTTCTATGAACCCATGGATGCTCTATATACCTGCCTTTGCCTTTAGAAGAAGCTCTTAATGTTTACCTGGTTCCACCTGCAAAATTAAATAATGGGTGAACTGGTAGCAAAAGTGTTATCCTTTAGTTTAGATCAAGAGCAGACACACCCAGATCTGTTGAAGAAGACTACAAATTGCCCAGAAATCCTAACCTCTCAGTGGATAAGAGTTTGTGATTGTTTCCTTTGGGAGGATGTCAGTGTGTTCTATTTATGGAAAGACATTCACTGGCATAGGGGTGGACTGTTGCAGAGTCTGATAGTTGCTTCCTTAATGACCTTTCTTCATTTCTTTTTAACTAGTAAAACTCCAGTTGTAGTTGGGGATGCTCTTTGTCTACTTCAAAGAAAATCACACTTTTCAGTCTTCCTTGAAGAGAAAGGTGATCCTGTAACAAAATTCTGACCAATAAAATGTAGTTAAAGTGTTTTCCAGACCATAGCCAAAAGGTGTAAACAACACAAGGGTCCATCAACTGATGAATGGATTAACATATGTGTTCTATACATACGATAGAATATTATTCAACCATAAAAAGAAATGAAGTTTGGATACATGCTACAGCATGATTGAACCTTGAAGACATTATGCTTAGTGAAATAAGCCAGACACAAAAGGACAAATATCATACCATTCTGTGTAGAAGAAGTACCTAGAATAGGCAAATTAAGTAGATTAGATGTTATCAGGGCGTAAGAGGAGAGGGGAATGGGGAGTTATTGCTTAATGTTTAAGAAACTGTTTTGTGTGATGAGATGTTTTAGAAATAGATTTTGGTGATGGTTACTTAACATTGTGGATGCAATTAATGCCACTAAATTGTACATTGAAAATAGCAAACTTTATGTTACATAAATTTTACCACAACTTTTTAAATAGGAGAAAAAAAGTTGTTCTGCGGTGTGTAAAATCTCCTTCAAGGGAGCTGGTGGTCAGACTTTACAAACCCACAGTGTGCTGTCCTTACCTTATGTTTCTTCCTGCATGGACCTGGAACTCAGTTTCAGAGGTTGACCAGATGACTTGTTACTGGAAGATGACAAGTACATGTTTAAGATATCTGAAAATAAAATGAAGTTGGAGAAGCCTGGATCCATAATAGCATTATGGAGCCACCCTCTAAGGTGGGTTTGATTATGTCCAAAATTATTATCACACGACAAAAACAGACCTCTTAATTTATTTCACCTTTTCAATTTTAGCAGATGAGCATACAGTTGATTCTAGAACAATCGAGGGGTTAGGGGGTGCCACCACTCTGTTCAGCTGAAAATCCACAAAAAACCTATAGTCTGCCCGCCTACACATAGATGCAGTTCCTCTGCATCCACAGATCCACCCAACTGTGTTTTATATAGTACCATATATATTTACTGTATATAGTAAATATATAGTATATATTTACTATTGAAAATAGCATGCAAGTGGAAGAGAACATTCAAATCCTATTGTTCAAGGATCAGTGGTAATTCCTAATTTATACAGATGAAGAGAAGTAGAATTAGAGAGGTAGCTTATTAGTCATGAAATTTTTATTTTATAATATTTTATTAAAGTAGTTGATTTACAATGTTGTGTTAATTTCCAGTGTACAGTGAGGTGATTTAGTTATATATATATTATTTTTAATATGTATATTCTTTTTCATATTATTTTCCATTATGGTTTAATCATGGGATATTGAATATAGGTCCAATAGGACCTTGTTGTTTATCTATCCTATGTATACTAGTTTGCATCTGCTAATCCCAAACTCCCAATCCTTTACTCCCCCACCCACCACAAAGCTTCCGATTAGAACTGACAGAAATCCAACTCAAAGGGTGTACAAAAAGCAAGAGCAATCAATCAGTGCCTGTGACTTAAAAGCACAAAAGTAGATAAGCTCATGAGCAACTGAACCCAAGGCTTCACACAAATGGCATCCAGAGTCTGCTTTTTCATCTTAGCCCTGTCTCCCTCTCCACTGGCTCCATCCTCAGCCTGGCTTTCTTCTCATGTACAAAGAACTCCTGGCTTGCCTTCTACCAGCTGAGCAACCCTAGAAGAAATAGGATATGTCTCAATCAACAGTTAGAACAAACGTCTTGGGGATGGTTTCTCATTGACCCATTTAGTTCAGATCTACCTGAATCAATTGTAGTAGCCAGGAAATGAGTTCACTGGTTTTCAGGTCTGTGCTATCAATCTGCCTCTGGACACACAGGGAGAAAGACCAAATTCACCTTAATTTGTGTGAACTGAGAGTCGGTAAGGGGCTGATTCTTTGAGGAATTTGAGGGTGCTGTTACTAGAAAAAGGAAGATTAAAGTGAGATGTTTACTGTGTATTACAGATAGGTAGACCCCAAATCAGGGCCATTTTGCCACGCAAGATCATTCAACAAACATCTATCAAGACCCACTTATTTACCAGGTCTTCTGTAGGCACTGCGGATCCAATGGTGAGCAACACAGATTCCCTGCCCCCAAGGAACTTGCATTCTAGGTTAAGGAGACAGCCAATGAACACATAAGCACACCAAAAAAAAGTAGTGGTAAATACTGTGAAGCAAGCAGTGATAAGTACTGTGAAGAAAAGAAAAGAAAATTGGGTAACTCAATACGATACAGCAGTGTGGGCAGTGGCAGAAGGAATTATTTAGGGAACACAATCAAGGAGGGCATTCTGAGGGGGTGGCTTGAGCTGAGAAAAATCAAAGCTGGAGAAGGAGTCAGCCTAAAGAAGAATCAAGGAAATTGTTCCCAGAAGAAGGATCATCAAGTGCAGAAGCTCTGAAAGGAGAATAGACATGACTTGTTGAAGGACAGAATGGACAGAGTGGCAGGAATCTCATGAACAAGAGGAAGAATCCTAGCCAAGGAGGTCAGCGAGGTGGACTGGGGCTCGATCATATAGAGCGAGTGGGTCAGGGTAAACAGTTTGAGCATTTCTTTTTTTTTTTTTTTCCCAATGGTTCAAGACAGTCAGTCAGTTAAGTTGCTCAGTCGTGTCTGACTCTTTGCAACCCCATGGACTACAGCAGGCCAGGCCTCCCTGTCCATCACCAACTCCCGGAGCTTGCTCAAACTCATGTCCATTGAGTCGGTGATGCCATTCAACCATCTCATCCTCTGTCGTCCCCTTCTGCTCTTGCCTCCAATTTTTCCCAGCATCAGGATCTTTTCCAATGAGTCAGTTCTTCGAATCAGGTGGCCAAAATATTGGAGTTTCAGCTTCAGCATCAGTCCTTCCAATGAATATTCAGGACTGATTTCCTTTAGGATTGACTGGTTGGATCTCCTTGCAGTCCAAGGGACTCTCAAGAGTCTTCTCCAGCACCACAGTTCAAAAGCATCAGTTCGGTGCTCAGCTTTCTTTACAGTCCAACTCTCCCATCCATATGTGACTTCTGGAAAAACCATATATTTGACTAGACGGACCTTTGTCAGCAGTACATCAGACAGTACATCAAGTTGTTTTTTTTTTTTTTCTTTTTTTAAATTTTGTTATTTCTTCGGCTGGGTCAGGTCTTAGTTGCAGCATCTGGGATCTTCACATCTGTGAAGATCTTCACATCTTCTACGTCTGTGTCATGTAGATCTCTCATTGAAGCACACAGACTCTCTAGTTGTGGCAATACAGGCTCCAGAGTGTGTAGGCTCAGTAGTTGCAGCTTGAAGGCTTACTTGCTCCATGGAATGTGGGATCTTAGTTCCTCAACCAGAGATCAAACCCTCATCCCCTGCATTGAAAGACCATTCTTAACCACCGGACCACCAGGGAAGTCCTGGGTATTCCTTAACCCTGTAAAGTCATTGCATGTGTTAAGCAGGAGAGTAACATGAGCTGACCCACACTTTGGAAATTTTATTCTAGCCACTGAGTGGCTAATCTCCACTGGGGCAAAAGTGAAAACCAGGAGATAAATTAAGAGGCTATTGCACTAACTTGGGCTAAAGATGTTGGCATCTTAGATTAAGTTGCATGTGTGCTATCAGCATAGCACACATGAGAAACATAGGAGACATTGAGAATCATGTTAAATCACATGATTTTCCTGAGGGAGGTGGGCAACTGTGAGAGGTTTTAGCAAGAAGTGACTTGATCAGGTTTGTATTTTTTAGTGATATGTCAGAGGCTTGGCTCTGCTCCATGGGATAGAAATGGTAGTGGAGAGCAAGAAGATGAAAAGAAAATCATAGACAGAGTCCTTTGTCTTTTGGCCCCAAGCCTCCCAAAGGTATTTGCCTCCCTTCCACCTTCCTGTTCACTTTTATGGGAGAAGGATACTGGCCTTTCTCCAAGACCTAAGGAGATCAGACTAAAGATATAAGACCCCCAAATGGTGTCCTAGACAAACCTCACCAGGAGAACCAGGTCCTCCCCTCATCCTGCACAGATTTGTGGGATAGAGGCTTGTATCAACGGAAAGACCAAACATTGTAAGCAATTGGCAACTCACTCCAGTATTCTTGCCTGGAGAATCCCATGGACAGAGGAGCCTGACAGGTTGCAGAGAGCTGGACATGACTGAAGAGACTAAGCACGCATGCACATACTTAATGCATGATGGAAAGTATGGGGTTTGGAGTCAGGGAAACCTGGATTTGAGTCCCAGTTGCATCACTTGCTGTGTGACCTTGAGAAAATGACTTAATCCTTCTGTGCCTCTTTTCTCATAAGTAAAATAATGGGGCCAGTTTCTAAGATCAGCAGGACTTCCTTATTGTATAATAAGGATTACATATAAGTGCTTAACATAGTTCCTGGCACATACAAAGTCCTCAATAAACCTCAATGCGGCTATAAATAAACCAATGATGCCAAAGAAGCCAACTCTCTTAACGAGATTTGTTTTAATCTGCCACCTTCAGAATAACAAACAACTGGCTGTTAGATGGTTAATCACTTTCCATGGGACACATGTGCCAGGAAAACAAAATGGCCCAAGAGGCAGGTAGAGATTCAAAAGGTGTCTTTATTGAGAGATGAGATAAACACCTCGACAACTAAGAGGCTTAAAAGCACTTTGGAAACCCTCCTAAAATCAGTAGAACAGGATGTGGTTTAGGGCTTTTCCTGTTGGCTTGGAATGTTGGCCAAAGCCCCAAAGCTGAAAACAATAAGCATAAAATATTCCCACATCCAGAGCCAAAGAGCTGCCAAATGACTCCCCAGGGCTCATGAAGAGCTGGCCAGACAGGTCCTGCAGCCCTCTCTCCAGTGACTTCCATGCAGATTACATGGACTGAGGACTGGCGTTCAGTGAGGTGGGGAGACAACGAGCCAGGAGCCTGGGGGAGGAAGGTGCTCTGCCTCTTTGTGTCCCGTCGCCCTGGTGGAGGAGTAGGTGGCTCTTCCCCCATCAAGTCAAGGGAGAATGGGCCCAATCCACTCACGGATGAGTTGAGGGACCTGCAGGAAGGGAGACTGGCCAGGGCTGCTGATGTGGAGGCTCTAGGCTGGCAGCTGGAGCAAAATGCACTGGGAGGAACCCTGGAGTGAAACGAAGTGTCATCAGGTATATGGAGCACACGTGAACACATGAACACAGAGGCTGGTGCCTGGTTCCCACTTGGAGAACCATGAAGGCACGAGGCTGGCTGGAGCAGCCGTCAATTACAGGGTGAGGAGGGAGGGCGTCAGGAAGGCAGTCTCGACTCCCAGGGTCTGGTGTGGCAAAGATGCACTGAGTACCGTGTGGATACCAAGGAAATTAACTCAGCTCAAACTCTCTCCACAGGACCATATTTAGGAGAGTTTCAAATGTTGTTTTTGAATGACAGCAATGCAGAGGGCTTCAGCAGTCACGAAAGAACCACTGATGACACCATCTAAGAAAAGTTTCATCTCCTACCCCTTTTCCCCCTCCTCAGCCCCAGAGTAGCCAGCGACAGGAGAGGAGGGGGAAGCAGGGAAGGACATCTCAGCTGCCTCCCCCTCCCACACGGAGCACCTCCACTCACGGTCAGGCTGGGGCTGGAAACAGGGAAGACTTGGAATTGAATGCAGAGTTCATGTTTGACTTCAACTGAATTGGACTTTAAAAGCCTTTCCACTATGAAAAAATTTCAAGCATATAAAATTGGGAGGAATGTATAGCAGATGAATGAATGCCCTTGTGCCCACCACCAACTACAAGAGCCGTCGACCCATGGCCAATCCTGTCTCATCTCTATGTCCCACTAACTGCCCCTCCCCACTGACTTATTTTGAAGCAAGTCCCAGGTCTCATGTTATTTCTGCATTGGGCTTTTGAATGCCTAGAAGTGAGTCCTTACAAAACTGAGGTTCTTAACATTGAAACTGACCAGAAGACCCTGAGTTTTTCCCATTGTTTATTTTTCACAAACTCTAGAACATAAAGTTCACTGAGGGCAGAGAATTGTTTTATTTTATTCACTATTCTTTTTGTTGTTCAGTTGCTCGGTTGTGTCCAACTCTTTGCAACTCCATGAACTACAGCATGCCAGGCTTTCCTGTCCTTCACTATGTCCCAGAGTTTGCTCAAACTGATGTCCATTGAGTCAGGGACGTCATCCAACCATCTCATCCTCTGTTGCCCATTTCCCCTCCTGCCTTCAATCTTTCCCAGCATCAGGGTCTTTTCCAATGAGACTAGTCTTCGTATCAGGTGGCCAAAGTACTGGAGTTTCACCTTCAGTATCAGTCCTTCCAGTGAGTATTCAGGGTTGATTTCTTTTAGGATTGACCGGTTTGATCTCCTTGCTGTCCAAGGGACTCTCAGGAGTCTTCTCCAGCACCACAGTTGCAAGGAATCAATTCTTTGGCACTCTTTGACTCTGCATTACTGTATCCCCATGCTTACAATATTAATAGCACATGACACACAGTAGGTGCTTAATACATAATTGTTGATTAAATGAATGACTAAATTATATTTTTTCCAGAATCATCCAGCTTGCCTTTGTCAAAGCCAAAGAGGTGCATGGGTTAAGGCAAAAGATGAAATCTTTGTTTTATCTTATTCAATTGACTTGCCTCAGTGCCGACCCAAAGTTGTTCAGCAACATATCCCACCCTGAAGCACTGATGGGGGTAATCCTCTCTTCTGAGAAACAGTTTTCAAAATGATTCCAGACAATGGTATAGAGGTCGTCTCTTCCTAAATCCTATGTATTTATAACGTTTCCAGGAGAACTTGCAAATTGGTAGATCATAGGTTCTGTTCAGCCTGCTGACGCTTTTCTTCCCCATCTGGTTTTTACAATCTGCGCTGCGCTGAGTTAAACTGTGGGCCCACATTCCAGACCGCCATTGGTTGGAGGAGCAGCATCTGCTCCTTTAGTGAGGCTTAGTCTCTAGTCCTCTCTAAGGTCCTCCACCTGTGTCACTCCTAGGCCACCTGCCTGGCTCCTGCTGGACCGCTGGCTTAACCAAAACAGAGACGGGGAAGTATAGATGCTGCCAACCCCTTCCAGTTTGTTTAACTCTATGGTCTCACCCATGGAATCCACTGAGCCCACCATGGTTGTTCTTATCTAGTTTTTCAATTTCCACCATGGTTTTGTATATTATTCAGATGGGTTTTTTTTTTTTTTTTGCCATGCCGCTGGTTTGTGGGACCTCAGTTCCCCCACCAGGATGGAAGGATGGAACCCATGCCCGCTGCAGTGGACATGCGGAGCCCTGACCACTGGACTGCCAGGGAGTTCCCTTTAGTCAGATCTTTTCATCCTCCCTTTGGAATCAATTATTTGACCCATATATGTTTTTCTATAATATAATATATTTCATCCAAATTTTCTAATTTATCAATATGAAGTTATGCATAATGTGTTCTGCATTTTAAACTTATTTTCCTTACCTGTAATTCTGGTTTTGCTTACTCCTAATGACACCTGTCTTTCTTCCTCTCCTTGATTAGATTAACTAAGCATTATTTTTTTTTCTAGTTATCTCCAACATCACCAAAGATCCAGTTTTAAATTTCGTCTCATCCATATCACATTGGGAATAAATATTTTAAAGTTTCAAATATATGGATGGCAGTCCTCTGTAATTGTCAGCACAGATAAAGCTTTACGCTTCATCTTTAAAAAAGAAAAAACATGACCCAAATGAACCTATCTATGAGACAGAAACAGACTCAAACACATCGAGAACAGACTTGTGGTTGTCCAGGTGGAGGGGGGCTGGTTGAGGTATGGATTGGGACTTAGGACTGGCAGGTGAAAACTACTGCATATAGGATGGATAAACAAAGTACTATATTCAATATCCTGTGAGAAAGCATAATGGAAAAGAATACAAACCACTTTGCTGTGCAGAAATTAACATAATGTTATAAATCAACTATACTTTGATAAAATAAAATTTTAACATATATAAATATATATAGTATACATATATATACATGTGCATGTATGTGTGTGTATATATATGTGTATATATATATATTTGCTTCACAAGTGGCACAGTGGTAAAGCCGCTTGCCACTGCAAAAGACTCAAGAGACAAAAGGTTTGATCCCTGGGTCAGGAAGAGCCCCTGGAGAAAGAAACGGCAACCCACTCCAGTATTCTTGCCTGGAAAATTCCATTCACAGTCCATGGGGTCGCAAAGAGTCAGACACTGAGCATGCACGCACTGCAGATATATATTAATACATATATGAATATGTATATTTCAAAAGGAGAATCAAGGAGAAAGGAGGAGCAGGTACATATTAGATGCCTATGATCAAGTGATCAAGCTGCCTTCTTACTCAGAACTGTGCCTAGATTGTTTATTAGTTTTAATTAACTTTTACTTTATATGCTTTAATCAATCTGGAATTTACATTGATGTATAATAAGATGAAGATTTAATTTTGCTTTGTTTAGCCCCAACATTAATCAATTGTCCCAGTGTCACTGAATATTTCTTTTCTCTATAATCTTGGATGGCCACTTTGATTATCTAATAAAGTCATATACATGAAAGATTGTCTCAGAGTTATCTGCTCTGTTCCATTGATCTATGTTTCAATATTTATGTACTATGCTATTTTAATCTTTGAAATTTTATAGTTTATTTTAATATCTGTATTCAGCGTGTTCCCTAATTACTCTTCACTTTTAGGTTAGTCTCGGCTATTTTGCCCATTCATTCTTCTGGATGAATTTTAGAGTCACTTTGTCAAATTTCTCCTTCTCCATCAGAGGAAAACAAACAAAAAATACAAAAGAAGTTGAAATGGGGATGTTTATTAGAAATGTATCAAACCCATGTATTTATTTAGGAAGAACTGACATTATTAAATAATTCTTTAATTCCATTCATCTGATCTTGTTTTAAATTCCCTTGATTAACTTTTATTTTTCCTTAATATACATTCTGCATATGCCTTGTTATATTTATTTCTAGACAGGGATTGTTTTTATTCCCATTTTAGAAGTGAATAAGTCAGCCATAAAAAAAGAATGAAATACTGCCATTTGCATCAACATGGGAGGACCTAGAGATTATCATACTAACTGAAGTAAGTCAGGAAAAGATAAACATGATATGATATTACTTATTTATGGAATTTTAAAAGTGATACAAATGAACTTATTTACAAAATTGAAATAGACTCCAGACATAGAAAACAAAGCAAAGGAGAAAAGGAAAGGTATATCCAACTGAATGCAGAGTTCCAAAGAATAGAAAAGAGAGATAAAAACACCTTCTTAAGTGAACAATGCAAAGAAATAGAGGAAAACAATAGAATGGGAAAGACTAGAGATCTCTTCAAGAAAACTAGAGATACCAAGGGAATATTTCATGCAAAGATGGGCACAATAAAGGACAGAAATGGTATGGACCTGACAGAAGCAGAAGATATTGAGAAGAATTGTCAAGAATTGTCGAACAGAAGAACTGTTCGAAATAGGTCTTAATGACCCAGATAACCACGATGGTGTGCTCACTCACCTAGAGCCAGACATCCTGCAGTGTGAAGTCAAGGGGGCCTTAGGAAGCATTACTACAAACAAAGCTAGCGAAAGTGATGGAATTCCAGCTGAGCTAATTATACTCCTCAAAGATGATGTTGTTAAAGTGTTGCACTCAATATGCCAGCAAATTTGGAAAACTCAGCAGTGGCCACAGGACTGGAAAAGGTCAGTTTTCATTCCAATCCCAAAGAAGGGCAATGCCAAAGAATGTTTAAACTATCGCACAATTGCACTCATCTCACATGCTAGCAAAGTAATGCTCAAAATTCTCCAAGCTAGGTTTCAACAGTATGTGAACCGAGAACTTCCAGGTGTTCAAGCTGGATTTAGAAAAGGCAGAGGACACAGAGATCAAATTGCCAACACCTGTTGGATCATAGAAAAAGCAAGAGAGTTCCAGAAAAACATCTACTTCTGCTTCATTGACTATGCTAAAGCCTTTGACTATGTGGATCACCACAAACTGTGGAAAATTCTTAGAAATAGGCATACCAGATCACCTTATCTACCTCCTGAGAAACCTGTATGCAGGTCAAGAAGCAACAGTTAAAACCAAACATGGAACAACAAACTGGTTCAAAATTGGGAAAGGAATATGTCAAGGCTGTCTATTGTCACCCTGCTTATTTAATTTACACGCAGAGTACATCCAAAATCACTGCAGATGGTGATTGCAGCCATGAAATTAAAAGACGCTTACTCCTTGGAAGGAAAGTTATGACCAACCTAGACAGCATATTTAAAAGCAGAGACATTACTTTGCCAACAAAGGTCCTCCTAGTCAAGGCTATGGTTTTTCCAGTGGTCATGTATGGATGTGAGGGTTGGATTGTGAAGAAATCTGAATGCCAAAGAATTCATGCTTTTGAACTGTGGTGTTGGAGAAGACTCTTGAGAGTCCCTTGGACTGCATGGAGATCCAACCAGTCCATCCTAAAGGAGATCAGTCCTGGGTGTTCATTGGAAAGACTGATGCTGAAGCTGAAACTCCAATACTTTGGCCACCTCATGCGAAGAGTTGACTCATTGGAAAAGACCCTGATGCTGGGAGGGATTGGGGGCAGGAGGAGAAGGGGACGATAGAGGATGAGATGGCTGAATGGCATCACTGACTCGATGGACATGAGTTTGAGCAAACTCAGGGAGATAGCAAAGGACAGGGAAGCCTGGAGTCTACGGGGTCACAAACACGGGGTCGCGGACATGACTGAGCAACTAAACAGCAAATAGAAAACAAACCTGTGGTTGCCAAGGGGAAAGGGTGGAAGAAGAAATTGGGAATTTAGGATTAACAGTTACACATTACTATATATAACCTAGATAAACAAGGACCTGCTATATAGCATGGGCTTCCCTGCTGGCTCAGCAGTAAGAATTTGCCTGCATTGCAGGAGACACAGTTCGATCCCTGGGTTGGGAATATCCCCTGGAGGAGGGCATAGCAACCCACTCCAGTATTCTTGCCTGGAGAATTCCATGAACTGAGGATTCTGGTGGGCTACAGTCAGAGGGTCGCAAAGGGTTGGACACAACTGAAGTGATTGAGCACATGTACACACACTGTGTACCATAGGAGACCATGTTCACTATCTTGTAATAACCTAGAAGGGAAAAAAATCTGAAAAAGCATAGATAGATATCTAACTGAATCACTTTGCTCTCTTTGTGACACACACAAACTCTCAAGGACGAAAGGCACAAATTATCTCCATCATCATCGTTGTTGTCCTCATTGTTTAAAAGCACTGTCAGAAAGGTAGGTGGAGAGTTGCCCAGACGTGATTTTGTAGGATTGGAGTTTATTCTGTTTGTAATCAAATCATGCAAGTCAAGAAGCTCATTTTTAATTTAATTTTAATTTTTGCCAGAGCCCAAGAATGGATCTTTTTTTTTTTTTTTTAAGGAACTAATTCACAATAACTGTTCCTAATGACAATCATTTATTATCGTCTCTCACTGTTCTGGGAATTGACTGAATCAGCTCTGTGGTTCTTGTTCAGGGTTCATCTCTGGTTGCAGTTGGGTGGCTGGGCCTGGAATCATAGCAAAGTCTTTCCCATCTGCACCTCTGATGGTTAATGCCGGCTGAGAGCTACAACCTGAGAAGGGGCTTCTATAGGGAGCACCGCCATGTGGCCTCTGAGGGGCCTGGGCTTCCACGCAGCATGGCAGCTGTGTCCCAGTGGGCATCCCAGGACGTGTGGAGCCTGGCAAAGTTCTGTATTCTAACCTAGCCTTGGAAACCACAAGGCATTGCTTCCATTACCTCACTGTATCCTTTAGAAGCTAGCCCATATTCAAGAGGAGGGAAATTAGTTCCATCTCTCAATGGGAGGGATGTCGAAGAATCTGTCAACATGCGTCATTTAACATGTGTCATGCCAACATTTAAGACCATCAAACTAGTCATATTGAGAGGAGATGGATGTATGGATCAGATGATTCTAACAATTAGCAAAAATAAATGCAATTGTCAAAGGGCTCAGAAAATTCATGTCAGCTCATCAGTGCATTCTGTCTCCTGGTTGGCATTATAGTATGGTGATGAAGTTAAAGTGCTAGATTTATAGCCTTGATGTTCAAATTCTGGCTCTTCCACCTATCAGCCTTGTGACTCAGGCAAGTTTGTCAACCTCTCTGGTCTTCCTTCTCTGTAAAGCGAATGTTATAAAAGTATGTGCTCAGTCAGGTCCAACTTTTTGCAACTCCATGGACTGTAACCCACCAAGCTCCTGGAATTTTTCAGGCAAGAATGCTGGAGAGGATTGTCATTTCCTACTCCAGGGGATCTTCCCAACCCAGGGATCGAACTCTTTGTCTCCTCCATTGGCAGGCGGATTCTTTACCACTCAGCCACCAGGGAAGCCCCCATACTACACTTGCTCTTAACCAAAAGGTTAAGATTAACTATAATGATTGGCATTACAGTATGGTAATGAAGTTAAAGTGCTAGGTTTATAGCCTCGATATTCAAATTTTGGCTCTCCCACCAATGAGCCTTGTATGACTCGGGCAAGTTTATGAACCTCTCTGGGCTTCCTTCCCTGTTAGGCTAAAATGATAAAAAGCATAACATGTGACAAATGCTGGTCCATGGGGAGTATTTACCATGTGGTGATGAGTACCATAAGCTCCAGGTCCTCCTCCGAGTCCTTTACTGTTAGAGACGCTCCTACCAGACGTGAAGCATGCTCCTATCAAAGGAGTGAGCCAGTGTGGAGGGCACCTCGCCCACACCTGGGTCACTTCTAGCACTTTTGAGTTGCACTCTCCTCATAGTTCCTGCAGCTGTCAAGTGAGCCCCTCTAAAGGCTGGCTTCCAGGCTGCTGGGGTGGGTGGGCATGGCAACAGCCCCATCGCAGCCGGCGCGTGGCCAGGGACTCAGATCTGCCAGTGTGGGCGCAAACACTACCTCCCCAGAAAAGCTGCTTGAAGGCATAGACGAGGGGAAGGGAAGGTTAAAAATAAAGAGTGGTCATGTTCGGTTTTGAAATTGAGGAAAGCCTGAACTCCAGGGGCCCTTCAGTGATCTTGCTTTGGGAAGAGTGTCAGAGCATTGAGGTTGGGGGCATCATGTTGCTTCCAAGATCTGAAATTCACCGAAACACTTGAAATTGGGCAACCAGACCTCCTGGCTCATAGCTGTGGTCTCACCTGAAATATTTGTGTCTCAATTGTTTTCTGGAGGTTGGAGAGCTTGTAGTTCTTGCCCTTATTTTGCTTGTCCCTCACAGAGATTTTAAAATTTAAAGCTCGAATGTCTTTGAATCAGGCTTTTGCCCTTCCAGTGTCTCCAGCACTCCCTATTATCTGTGTCCAGCCAGCTCAGCTGAATAGTCCTGAATATTCATTGGAAGGACTGATGCTGAAGCTGAAACTCCAATAATTTGGCCACCTGATGCAAAGAACTGACTCCTTAGAAAAGACCCTGATGCTGGGAAAGATTGAAGGCAGGAGGAGAAGTGGGGGACAGAGGATAAGGTGGTCGGATGGCATCATGGACTCAATGAACATGAGTTTGAGCAAGCTCCGGGAGTTGGTGATGGACACGGAAGCCTGGTGTGCTGCAGTCCGTGGGGTTGCAAAGAGTTGGAGACGACTGAGCAACTGAACTGAACTGAACTGAGTCAGCTCAGCTACATCAAATATTTTACAGGCCCTGATAGACACTCAAATTTAGTTTCCATCACACTTGTTTTGGCTTTTCCGGCTTTTCCAACACCAATAATACTTACATGTATGATGCACACATGTTGTTCCCAAAACTGTGCTCAGTATTAACCAGCTATAACCTCAGTTACTATACTGAAGTCCCACAAGAGAAAGATTTCCCCTCCATAGAGGGGGCAATGGAAGATCAGAGGGGTTAAGAGGTTTACCCAAATGATATAGTTTGTAAAGATGGCAGGGCTGCTATTTGAATCCGGGTAGTAGCCGTCCCTGGGGCTCAGATGGTAAAGAATCCGCCTACAATGTGGGAGACCTGGGCTTGATCCCTGATCGGGAAGATCTCCTGGAGAAGGAAATGGCAAACCACTCCAGTATTTTTGCCTGGAGAAATCCATGGACAGGGGAACCTGGCAGGCTACAACCCATGGACTCGCCAAGAGCTGGACACAGCTGAGCAACTACCACTTTCACTTTCAGTAGCAGTTGAGTAGGTGTTTTTGAGTTGCCCGCGACAGAAAATCCATTTCAAATTGGTTTAATTCACAAAAGAAAAGGATAGTGATCAGTTAGCTTAAATGGAGTATGTCTGGGTCCAGGGGCTCAAATTCTGTCTCTCAGCTCTGGTATTATCTGGGGGCCAGAACTATTCCTTCCATTGGCAAGATGGCTTCTAGCCTCTCCCAGCCAACAACCGACGCTTTCACAAACCCTTGCTGAAAAGAAAGCTTTTCTTTCCCCGCAGTCTTTCTTTCTTTCTTTTTTGAATGCCCAGGATATGATGACTCTAGTAAGAATCAAATCATGCAATTATCTCAGAGCCAATCATGTGGCCAAAGGTATAAGACAGGTTTAGGTTTGTGCTTGAAGTCTTCGGTGGATAAGCCCTGCCTGAACCATATGACTGAGAATGACAGGTGGATAGAACCATGAGGAATATTGCTCTTTCCAGAAGGGGAATTGTCTTTACATATGCTAGCAAACAAGTTTATTGCCTTTCTTATAGGCTTCAGAGACACTGAGAACCTTCATATGACCCAGCAATCCCACTCCTAGGCATATACCCTGAGGAAACCAAATTTGAAAAAGACTCATGTATCCCACTGTTCATTGCAGCACTATTTACAATAGCTAGAACATGGATGCAACGTAGATGTCCATCAACAGATGAATGGATAAAGAAGTGTGGTACATAAACACTATGGAATATTACCCAGTCATAAAAAGAACTCATTTGAGTCAGTTCTAATGAGGTGGATGAACCTAGAGCCTATTATTCAAAGTTAAGTAAGTCAGAAAGAGAAAGATAAATGTCGTACACTAAAGCATATATATGGAATCTAGAAAAATGGTACTGAAGAATTTATTTGCAAGGCAGCAATGGAGAAACAGACATAGGAAATAGACTTACGGACATGGGGAGAGGGGACGAGAAGAGAGAGTGAGATATATGGAAAGAAAAACATGGAAACTTACATTACCATACGTAAAATAGATAGCCAACCGGAATTTGCTGTATGTCTCAGGAAACTCAAACAGGGGCTCTGTATCAACCTAGTGGGGTGAGACGGGGAGGGAGATGGGAGGGAGGTTCAGAAGGTAGGGGATATATGTGTATCTATGGCTGATTCGTGTTGAGGTTTGAGAGAAAACAGCAAAATTCTGTAAAGCAATTATCCTTCAATAAAAAAAATTAATTAAAAAAAATGAGTGAGGCAGGTAATGCATTAGGGACTAGATGGATGTGTGCCTATAATCTTAGCGCCCAGAAGTAAGTGACTGTACAGTCTGAACTTTTACTAGACACCTGTTATTATTTCCCAGACCCCATTTCCCTTTCTTTTAAAAATTATATCACCAGGCTTCCCTGGTGGTCCAAAGGGTAAGAATCTCCACATTTCTGTGCAGAAAACACCAGTTTGATCCTTGGGCCAGGATGATCTCACACGCCGAGAGGCAACGAAGCCTATGCTGCAACTACTGAGCCCACGCACCCTAGAGCTGGCGCTCTGCAAGTCGAATCACTGCAATAGTGTGTAGACCCCTCTCACCACAACTAGAGAAAAGCCGGTGAAACAACAAAAACCCAGGGCAGCCAAAAATAAAACAAAATAATTAATTAACCAAATTTTAAGAAATTATATCACCATTTTCCTCTGGGAAGGCACACCTCCCTGTGTGATTCAAAAGAACAGGGGTGAGTATGTGACCCCGGCTTGGTAAACGCGATATCTATCCCTCTAGCTAAGATAATTAAGTTAGAGATGGCTATTGAAGCCAAGTCAGTAAAACTCAGTCTTGTAGTTTTTATTGGGGCTATTAGAAAAATTAAATTTTCCTCTCATTAGTATTACTGAGCTCTGGGGGTAGTGATTGGAGCTTCTGGGGGCCACCAAGAAAATGAAGAAAATTAGATGCAGGTAGAAAGGGACAGCTTCTGATTTGCATGAGTCCCTGGACCCATCTGTAGGTGAAGCCAGCAAGCTCAAGGCTCTTCTAGTTACGTAAACAAACAAACAAACAAATAATTCTTTTTCTTCTAATTACTCCACTTCGAGATGTGTTTTGCCACTTGTAAACCTAAGAGGGTTCCACATATAAGTTCAACACCCAGGTTTGGGGATCCAGGAGGTAACAAGGCAGAAGGAGGTTCTTCACATTTAGCCAGAGGGATAAGGGAGGGTCCGTGATCCTCTGGTTTCAAGGTGCAGGGTGTCTGAGGGGTGTCAGGCACTGTTCAGTCATGTGGACTTCTCTATGGAAACTCCGTGGAAGTTACTCCATGGCTGATTAATAATTAGTCCTTATTCTAGTTTTTTCCACCTCCCTTCACAGAAGTCATTCTGGAAGAAACAACTGCCTGAACATTTTAATGTGAGGCTTAAACACTGAGGCTGTAGAATTCGATAGACCTGCATTCATGCCCTCATTTGACCACTTACCGGTTGTGTGACCTTATTCAAGGCATCACTGAGTCACAGCTTTCTCATCTATAAAATGAGTTAAATAATAACATCCAGCTCCTACAGTTTCTATGAGGTGATCATACAATTAACACTGATGGAACCTAGGGATAATCGCCGCTTCCCAAAGCTGGCTATTGTCATCATTATAAAGTAAACTACATCTCCCCCACCCCCGCCACCTCCAATGTTCAGTTTTGTCTGCAACTTAATGCTAAATCTCTCTCTTGATGCTGTGTTCTTTCTTGCTCATGGACATTTTTGCAGTGGAGATAATCACAGGTAATTGACATTGTTAATTGATATATGAACGAAATGGAGTAGCCAAGAGCATAGAGAGAGAAACTGGACAACCTGGATTCAAACTCTGCCCCAGTTCGTGGCTGTGTAGATTGGACACATGGATCCATCTCTCTGTGATTCACCTTTCTCCACATACAATGGACATGATAGGAATAGTATCTGTCTCATTAGGGATTCCCTGGTAGCTCAGATGTTAAAGAATCTGCCTGCAATGTGGGAGACCTGGGTTTGAGCCCTGGGTTGGGAAGATCTCCTGGAGAAGGGAATGGCAATCCACTCCAGCATTCTTGCCTGGAGAATTCTATGGACAGAGGAGCCTGATGAGCAACAGTCTATGGTGTCACAAAGATCAGACATGACTGAGCAACTAATACTTTCACTTTCACAGGATGTTTAGAACTGGGACTGACATGTGGTGAGTCCTCTACAATGGTTTGCCATCATCTATGTGATTAATTTAATGTCAGACCAATTACAAATACGGTTCAGGGACCATGTACTGACTTCTGGTGGGCACAAGCAACTCCGTCTACATGACAAGGCACTGCAGAGCTCTGTTTGCTGGAGTCCTCTCATCGTCCTGCTAACCCCAACATCACTCAATGATATATACTATTATAAATACACATTTTGGTGACAGCTCTGTGTGGGTTTTACATCTTTCATGCGATTTGTAACAAATTTTTAAAAGCCAGCTTGCATTCAGAATCAGGTTCAACCACCTTCTCTTTTGCTCTTTTGTCTTGAGCAAGTTACTCATCCTCTGAACTCCAGTCTTTTCCACTATAAAATGGCAAGAATAATAGTACCTACCTTATAGGGCTGTTGTGAGAATTGAATTATCATTATAAAGCCCTATGATAGGGCATAGCATATTGCAAGTGCTAAATTATTATATCGTAAATAATAATGAAAGATGAAATACTCTCTCCGCCAGATATCCTTAGAAGCCTTTTAAAAGAGCTGAAAATGGGCATCTGTTGATCTTGTACATTTGAGGTTTCAAGCTTGTAGCCTGCCTGACATATGCATTTAATGGGCATATTTTATTTGCACAGCCCAGAGTTTCAAGCTTCCCAGGTGGCTCAGTGGTAAGGAATCCACATGCAATGCAGGCGATGCAAGAGATGCCGGTTTGATCCTGGGTCAGAAAGATCCCCTGGAAAAGGAAATGGTAGCCCACTCCAGCATTCTTGCCGGGAGAATCCCATGGACAGAGGAACCTGGCAGGTTACAGTCCATAGAGTTTAACAGAGTTGGACATGACTGAAGTGACTTAGCATGCATGCACACATACTCTATAGTAACCCCTTTAGTTTAACCGAGGCAAGGTTTTCTGCAGTTATATCAATGAAATGAAAAGTATGTTCCAGGAGGTCAGTATTCAGTTCTCATGGTCATGTTAGCCAAGAGGGCTTAGTTATGGGTGCCTAGGGTCATGATTTGGGAATTAACTATGTAATTTCCGTGATACCCAGGGACAGTCCTACTTAGCATAGATGCTCCTGCTGGAAGATATTGAAGTTGGAGGGTCACCCTTATGTCTCCCAACTTAGCCCCTGAACTGCAGGGCGTGGAGGACAAAATCTATCCCCCAGAAGCTGGTTCATTCTGCTCATCATTTACAACCACAGACACACTGTTTTCTAGGTGGCTGTACTTCTAGAAGCATTTCTAAGCATTCTGAGAATCAAGTCAAGGTAACATATCCTTTTATTGAAAAAAAGCAACAAGCGTCCCTTTCTGATAAACATAAAAACTCACCATGGCCAGGGAATTCCAATAAACCCCTATCCCAGACCCTGCGATTCTTGACTGAGAAATTCCTCCATTTCTACACAGCTTTTTTAGCAAGATTTGGTCAAGCTTTCCTTCCTGAAGTCTGTATTATAGAAACAAGACATTTTATTTCCCTTTTCCGGTTATAAAATTATACGATAATATTTGAAGATGTTGTTCAAAATACAACTCATCCCTGATTCCACACCCTGGAGAATCACTGATCTCTGAGTGATCCTCCTGGATTTTTAAAAGAACGTCTTTACCCAAATGGTAGCTTTTGAGATAATGCCTGACAACTGCTATCAAATGCTTAACATTTGAAAATAAATTCACAAAACACAGAAGATGAACAGATGGTCTGTGAGTTTTGTCCATTCTCTGTAGCTTTCCACCACACTCTGCAGCATCAGACATAGAGGCGTTTGAGCCAACCCCAAGTGGGTGTATTGTCGGGGGAGGCAAGTTGTCCCCAGGCTTGAACCATACAGAGCCAGGGCTGTCTGTCTTCAGGGGCCCCACAGGAAGGCTTCACTCACAGAAGCAATTTGAGAGGTGAGGGCAATGCCAATAGAAGGGGTTTAAAGGCATCAGAGTTCCCTGGCTGTCAGAGTGACCTTAGCTTCTTCTCATCTTGTTTCCTGGGATGATGGGGAATCCATCTCTGACTTCACCTGCCTGGGGGCATGCCCACAATGGAATGCTTGCTTTCAGAGTTCTAGTTTGGTCAATTTACCAGCAGCTGAGTCAAACTTTACATTATGATCTGGTCCCCACCAGATGAATTCATTTCTTGGGGATGCTATAACAAATGACCACCAACTGGGTGGGTTGAAACAACAGAGATGGGTCCTCTCACAGGTCTGGAGACCAAAATCAAGGTGTTGGCAGGTTGCACTCTCTCTGGAGGCTCCAGAGGAGAACCCATTCCTCACCTCTTTCAGCTACCAGCCGCTGTGTTGACATTCCTTGGCTTGTGGCCACACACTTCTCTGCTCCATCTCTGCTCTGCCTCCCCTGTGTGTCTGGGTTATGTCCTTGTCTCTCTTATAAAGATACTTGTGGTAGCATTTAGGGCCCACCATAGTAATCCAGGGTGATCTCTTTATCTTAGGATCCTCAATTTCATTACATCTGCAGAGAGTCTTTTTCCAAAGAAGGTGACTTTTTACACATTTCAGGGTTAGGACTCAATACCTTGGTGGGAGATTGGGGGGGTGGTGCATTCTTCAGCTTACTTGACCAGATTTTCCCCATCACTGCTAAAGCCCTTTCCCCGCTCATCCCCTGACTGGTCCCTTATTCCCCCACAGCCCTTTATCCCAAGTACCACCCACAGACGGGACCAATCCCCACCCTGCCTATGTCACTGGAGAGGATGTTTCTCTCTCTTCCAGTCCAGGCTTCTTCCCTTCAGAAAAGCCACGCAGACCCAAGTGGTCTCTGTAGAGACTGGTGCTGGGCTAGTTAAGTGTATTCAGCTGGGAGTCAGCATACCAGTTTGGCCAGTAGTCCGAATCAATCATTGTGGTTTTCTCTTTCATCTCTATGACGACCTCAGCAGTCAAAGTAAACTGTACCTTTGCCTCCCCCTGCACTATTGTGATGGCTTCATTGATCTTCCTTTCTCCTCACCCCTATAGACCATGTTCTCTAAGGTCAACCAGATCACATCAGCCCTCTGCTTCAGGTGTCTGTGGGAAGACAGGATAAAGTTCCTCTAAAGGTGTCCCCTAATCCTGAAACATATATATATATACAGACACTTTAATACTTTGGCCACGTAATGCAAAGAGCCAACTCATTGAAAAAACCCTGATGCTGAAAAAGATTGAGGGCAGGAGGAGAAGAGAGCGATAGAGGATGAGATGGTTGGATGGTTGGATTGCTGATACAATGGACATGAGTTTGAGCGAACTCTGGGAGATGGTGAAGGACAGGGAAGTCTGGCATGCTGCAGTTCATGGGGTCGCAAAGAGTTGGACACAACTTAAGTGACTGAACAACAACGTGTGTGTGTGTGAGTGTGTGTGGGGTTATATATGTATATATATAGGCTCAGATGGGTCTTTGCTCTGATGCATGGGCTCAGTAGTTATGTTACACCAGCTTAGTTGCCCCGAGACATGGGCTCTTAGTTCCCTGATCCAGGGTTGAACCTGTGTCTCCCTGCATTGCGGGGTGGATTCTTAAACACTGGACCACAAGGGAAATTGAAACCTATTAATATATCATCTTACATGGTAAAAGAGACTTTATGGATGTGTTAAGGATCACGAGATGGGGAGGTTATCCTGAATTATCTGGGTGGGTCCAATATAATCACAAGGAAGGCAGAAAAGTTACAGGTAAAAAAGATATGCCAACAGAAGGAGAGGCTGGAGTGATGTGCTTTGAAGATGTGACAGAGGCCACGGGCCACAGGACACAGGTGGACTTGAGAAGCTGGAAAAGGCAAGGAAATAGATGCTCCCCTAGAAGAAGCTGTCAGCTCTGTGGACAACTTGGGTTGTCCACAACCAAGTGGTTGTCTCCCCAGCTTTAGTCCAGGGAGACTGATTTTGGACCTGTGACCTCCAAAACTACAAGAGCATACATTGGTGTTGTTTTAAGCCACACAATTTGTAACACTTTGTTAGAGCAGCAATAGGAAACTAATACAGTGTCCAAGGGATTCTCCCTGAACTTAGAACAAAGTTAAACTTCTCATCACCATATACTAACACCTACAAGATCTGGCCCCTGCCTTGCTCTCTGGTCTCATCTCTCCCACTTTGCCGAGTCTGACCTTTCTCTGGTGACATGGGCTGCTTTCTGGTCTTTGGAAGCCCACGTCTCATGCTCCGGCACTTGCTGTCCCTTCTGTCTGGAATGCTCTGCTGGATCCTTGTCACTGACCTCAGACTACCAAGGAGGTCTTCCCTGAGTGTTCGGGCTAAGAAGCTGATGACTCAGTCATCCCCACCCCTGCCAGTCTCTTTCCACCACCCCGCTTTGTTTTCTTCATAGAAGGTATGGCTATCGGCACTGTTATTCACTGTATTTAATACATATCCCTCTCAGAGCATTGACTGCATGAGAATATGACCCAGGTACTGTTCCCTATCTGGAATAGACATGAGTCCTAAAGAGAGGTGTGATGAATGAATGAAAGAAATCTATTCATTCATATTCAGGTCTAATGATTTCTCTCTGCAGTCATGGGCTGCCTGACATAGTTTCAGCCTTTGAAGCATAATAATGAGAAGCTCACCCTCAAGCCCAGGTTTGACAAAGAGATGAGGAGGATGAGATCTGGGAGCTTCTTCTGCTGGCTCCTCTCTCCTTTCAGAATTTCCTCCCCCTTCACATCACATTTTAAAATATTTCACCTTCTTTCCCTTTAAGCCTTCCCCTGGGCTCTGTTCACTCACAGCTAGTAGAATTTCCTGAAGATGATCTTGGGATCAAATATCCCCAGGAGCTCCTCAAACTAAAGTTCCATGGTGCCCTTCAGCTTTCTGATGCCTGATTAGGGCAGAGATGTGAATCCAATGTTGCTTGTGTTTAGGGGGATTCAAGGAAACTACAGGAGTACATCAAGGCTGTATATTGTCATCCTGCTTATTTAACTTATATACAGAGTGCATCATGTGAAATGCCAGGCTGGATGAAGCACAAGCTGCAATCAAGATTGCCGGGAGTAATATCAATAACCTCAGAGATGCAGATGACACCGTCCTTACGTAAAAAGTGAAGAAGAACTAAAAAGCCTCTTGATGAAAGTGAAAGAGGAGAGTGAAAAAGTTGGGTTAACATTCAGAAAACTAAGATCATGGCATCTGGTCCCATCACTTCATGGCAAATAGATGGGGAAACAATGGAAACAGTGAGAGACTTTTTTTGAGGGGGCTCCAAAATCACTGCAGATGGTGACTTCAGCCATGAAATTAAAAAACACTTGCTCCTTGGAAGAAAAGCTATGACCAACCTAGACAGCATATTTAAAAGCAGAGACATTACTTTGCCAACAAAAGCCCATCTAGTCAAGGCTATGGTTTTTCCAGTGGTCATGTATGACTGTGAAAGTTAGACTATAAAGAAAGCTGAGTGCTAAAGAATTGATGCTTTTGAACTGTGGTATTGGAGAAGATTCTTCTTTTTTTTTTCCATTTATTTTTATTAGTTGGAGGCTAATTACTTTACAATATTGTAGTGGGTTTTGCCATACACTGACCTGAATCAGCCATGGATCTACATGTGTTCCCCATCCTGAACCCCCTCCCACCTCCCTCCCCATCCCATCCCTCTGGGTCATCCCAGTGCACCAGCCCCGAGCACTTATCTCATGCATGCAACCTGGACTGGCAATCTGTTTCACACTTGAGAGTCCCTTGGATTGCAAAAGATCCAACCAGTCCATCCTAAAGGAAATCAGTCCTGAATATTCATTGGAAGGACTGATACTGAAGCTGAAACTCCAACACTTTGGCCAACTGATGTGAAGAACTGACTCGTTGGAAAAGACCCTGATGCTGGGGGAAGATTGAAGGCAGGAAGAGAAGAGGATGATGGAGGATGAGACGGTTGGACGACATCACTGACGTGACGGACATGATTTTGATTAGGTTCTGGAAGTTGGTGATGGACAGGGAAGCCTGGCGTGCTGCAGTTCATGGCGTTGCAAAGAGTTGAACACGACTGAGCTACTGAACTGTACTGAGGCTCTGTGTTGAGACTAAGGGTGCTTCTACTTTGTGGGATTAAATAAGTGCTTATTTATGTTTTATTTATGAAGGACTCAAAACTTTTGATGCAAGAAAAAAAGTAATATTCATTCAGATGAATGGTGACAGCCTGGCCACCCACACTGGCTCAGAAACTCCTGATCAGGGAAAGGATGGTCATAGTGCTTCTCACCTTCACTGCACCTCTAAGGAGGTGGTTGGTCTGGTTGATCAAGATCAAGCACATCCATTGGACACAGTGCTAAGACCTCCCCAACTTTGTCTTTCATTGTTTTTGTTCAGTTGCTAAGTCATGTCTGACTCTTTGCAACTCCATGGATTGCAGCATGCCAGGCTCCTCTGTCCTCCATTATCTCCTGGAGTTTGCTCAAATTCCTGTCCATTGAGTCTATGATGCTATCTAACCATCTCATCCTCAGCTGCCTCCTTCTCCTTTTGCCTTCAATCTTTCCCAGCATGAGGGTCTTTTCCAATGAGTCCCCATCCCATATTACATCTCTTACAGCAAGGGTCCTCAACCTTCTGCCTGACGTGGAACTGATGCAATAATAACAGAAATAAAGTGTACAATAATGTAATGCGCTTGAAACATCTCAGAGCCATCCCCTACCCCCAGGCCAGTGAAAAAATTGTCTTCCATTAAACCAGTCCATGGTACCAAAAAGGTTGGGAACTGCTGTATTAGAGGGTACTCTTTATACTCATGTGGTAGTATATGATATGACTTCCAGTGGTCTCTGCCTCACTCATGTATGTCCTTATATTCTTCTCCTTAAGAGTAGACTGGATCTAATGACTTGTTTGTAATGAAGAATACAGCAAATGATGTACTATCACTTGTGTGATTAATTTACAAAAGAATGGAACTTCCCTGTTACTGATATTCTTCCTATATTGCTTTCTTAGCTTATGCACCTTGATGAAGCAAGCCAACATTTTGGAAAGACCTATTTGGCAAAGAACTGAGAGCAGCCTCCAGCCAAGAGCAAGTGAGGAACTGAGGTTATCAATCTGATAGCTTGCAAGTAGCTGAATCTTGCCAAAAACCATGTAAGCAAGCTCAGAAGGGGATGTTTCCCTAGTTGAATCTTCACGGAAGATCATAACCCGTCAATACCTTGACAGAAGCTTATAAGGCATTCTGAAGCAGAGAACCTCACTAAACTGTGTCTGAACTCCCAACCCACAGAAATTGTGACCTAGTAAAGATGGGCTTCCCTGATAGCTCAATGGGTAAAGAATTTGCCTGCAATGCAGGATACACAGGAGATGTGGGTTTGATCCTTGGGTCGAGAAGTTCCCCTGGAGGAGAAAATGGCAACCCACTCCAGTATTCTTGCCTGAAAAGTCCTATGGACAGAGAAGCCTGGTGGTCTACAGTCCATGGGGTCACAAAGAGTCAGACACAACTGAGCACACACACACACAAATGTGTCTTAAGTGTTAAGTTTGGGGTAACTTGTTAATAGCAATAGATACAAAACACAACCCACCTGATAGGAATTCTCCACGCAATCCAAACCACCTTAGGGTTAGGATCCCACATTGGGAATATGAAGTCAAATCTTCCAATAGTGATCAACTTTTCATCTACTAGACATTTTCTTCTATTCATTTATTTCTCTCTTGGACTGGCTGAAAACAGAATTGAATGTTCTTGCATCTTTTGTCCAAATACCATTGTAATCTCACCCTGACATCTGGCCTGATATTGGCAGACCATATGCTAGGAAGACTAGCATTTTATGGGACAAAACCCATAATGGATTGAGTGTGGTTCAGTCACTGGGTGAAATGTCTAGACTGCAAACCATTATTGTTTTGGGAAGTCAGGATTCACTTTTGGAACCACCATTGCTTGTCTGGGCTTCCCAGGGGGCACTAGTGGTAAAGAACCCACCTGCCGATGTAAGAGACATGAGACATGGGTTTGATCCCTGGGACGGGAAGATCCCATGGAGGAGAGCATGGCAACCCACTCCAGCATTCTTGCCTGGAGAATCTCACAGACAGAGGAGTCTGGTGGGCCACAGTCCATACAGCCACATGGAGTCAGACACAACTGAAGCGACTTAGCAGCAGCATCACTTGTCTAGGAAGTGATGAACAGCAGAATTCCATGTGTGTCAAAGCAGTTTCACGCCAAAACCAGCAAAGATACAAGACCTGAGCTATTTGGCTTTCAGATTTTCAGAGCTAGAGATTGATAGGTGGTAGTGGATTGGGTGTCCCAGATTTGGTTATCATTTATCTTGTTTTTCATTCCTCCCTGAATTCTCCAGCATCTCAGCTTGTATGTGACTTGAGAAAAAGAACCAAGGCAGGAGTAACACGTGAATATTTCAGAACTTTGTCCTCATGGGTATGAAGAACCTATAGCACCAGCTCTCAAGCTGACTCATTATCCAATTAACCAGCCTGAACCCTGGCACTGTGTCTGTATGTTGAGATTGAAGAGACAAATTTCTGGTGATCTAAGTGGCCTGACCATGGTGCAGCCCAAGATATTCCCGGAAATTTTTTGATCCCATCTATCTTAACTCTTGGAAGCCCCCTAAGTTCACGAATGGTGCCACTGATGGACTCTGCGGTAGATATAAAGCTGGCCACACATTTCCCCATCATTCTATTTGCCTTTGCAATGTGTTTTTATAGTGCCTCCCATCCAAAAGTAGAGTCCAGTTCTCCATCCCTTGAATTTCCCTTATGGAGAAGCAGCAACCGTGACATAAGATGAGCCGTATAAAGCGCTTGTGCCCTGGGGTTTGCTTCCCACTGCCGCTCTTCAATGGTCCTCAGAACCACCCTATGAGGAAGGCTGTGTTCTACCCTGTGTGTGTGCTAAGTCACACACTCCGACTCTCTGCAAGCCCATTGACTGTAGCCCGCCAGGCTCCTTTGTCCATGGGATTCTCCAGCAAGAATACTGGATTGGGTTGCCACGCTGTCCTCCAGGGGATCTTCCCGACCCAGGGATCAAACCCACGTCTCCTACACTGCAGGCAGATTCCTTACCCACTGAGCCACCTGGGAAGCCCCATGTCCTTCCTGCTGGAGGGTAAATAGAGCACGTGGAGCAAAACCAAACCATCTCTAGATGGCCAGTCTGTCAAATGCTGTATATGTGAATGAGGTCATCCTAGACCATCAAGTCACCAGCTGTCCTTCTAGCTGACTGAACATCACAGGCAAGTCCATCAGAGATAAGCTGGGATGGCCAGACCAGAAAAACCATCACTGTGAGTTAAACAAATGGTTGTGGTGGTTGTTGTTTTTAAAGACACTAAGTGTTGAAGTGGTTTGTCACTCAGATAATTGATCTTGTATCATGTATGTTTCCACCAACTCATCTTCTTGGTGGATTTTGAGTCCCTGGAAGGCCAAGACTAACTCATCTGAAGGTCAAATTCATGCTCTTGTCTTTGGTGGTGAACTTGGCAATGGGGACCTCTGTGGACCAAGTGCAATGACAAGTGAGTCATTCCTTTAATTTCTTCTCAGTGTTGACCAGTCTCCCATACAACACCAACCTTAAGGAATCTTTGGGGCTACCCCAAATTTCCATCATCAGAGAATCCACCATTGCAGTTTGTCTCCTCAGAACACATTCCCCTTGTTCCAAGAACAGCTTCCAAAATTTTTATCCAGAGAGAGGTCCCTCACCCAGTCTCGGTTAATGTGGTTTGGGTGGCACTCTACCCATAGCGCCGGGTGCATGTGGCAGCAGTCTCCAAGATGACACCTAGAGGCCCTCACTTCCCGGAACCCTCACCTTGTATAAGACCCTCCCCAGAGTACAGACTGGGTCTACTGACGTGCTTCTAAAGAACATAAAACAGTAGTATGATGAGATGTCACTTCTGAGACTGGGTTGCCACTGAGATTCGATGGCTTCCAGATTAGACTCTCACTTGATTCATTTCCCCTGGGGAAGCCAAAGACACAGTTCCTAGCCAGCTGCTTATCTGGCTAGAAACAGAGGGTGTCAGCATCGTGAGATTAAGCTTGAAGTGAATCCCATGTCCCCCAGTGGGGCCTTCATTCGTAATGCAATCCTGGCCAACAGCTTAACTGCAACCTTGTAAGAGGCCACACCAACCAGATTCTTGCCCACAGACAAGAATTTTGTGTAATGAGTGTTTGCTTTTTCAAAGTTTTGGGGTAATTTGTTACACAGCAGTAGATAACTAATACAATTTAGGCTTGACCAATCAAAACACCATACCCATGACCTCTCTCCACCCCAGATACAGGGCTTGGTTCAAGGATGTACACGGGACCAGGCAGAACCACTCAGAGGAAACTGCAAGGCTCTTATAGGAGCTCCCAGCCTTATTTCACTGGATGTGATCCCAGGAAGATGAAAGGCTGGAACTTCTGCAGTCTTCTTGTGCCTGTGCATAGAAAGTCTTGAACTGTCTTGTTGGTCTCTATATCCCCAGCACCCAGAACTATGCCTGGTTCAAAGCTTGTGGTCAATTATTTATGAAATGAAAGGCTGGTTTATATCCTAGCGGAAGGAGGAAATATGCAGGGCTGGCAAGAAATAGGGAGGAATCAGAAGTAGCAATAGCAACTTCTGTAATATCATCTTAAATGGAACATGCCATCACACATCTATAGAAATTCACATATTTTTGTTTTCTGAATGTGATGCACTGAACACACAGTTTCTTCTTTAAGTTGGCTTTACCCAGTGTAACTGGCAGAGCTCCTGAAATTCTGCAGGGTACACTAGAATCAGTGGTTTCACTGTATCTGCCGAATGCCCACTTCCTGGGGGGTCTTCCAAGGAGGGAGGAGAAGAATAAAGTCTGTTGAGTCATGATGAACTTGCAGCAACAGATCTGCTCTTTTCTGCAACTCCATGACATTAGCAGCTTCAAAGGCAGGTGTTATCGATTGGATTACTACAGCTTTCAAAAAGAAAACAGAAGCCTGGTTTCATTCATTCAGAGAAGAAGGTGTCAGGCTCATACCCAGTGATTCAGTAACATTCTCTGATCTCAGAGAATGGGTCTCCTTATCATGCCAACAGTTTTAGAAGCAATCTCCCTTATTTTTTTCCCTCCTCTTCTGGCTTCCTTGGGTAAGTATGGCTGTTGAGAAAAGGGCAAACCCCTGTTTGTTTTGTCTGTTGCAGATATGGAACTAGGAGAAAATATTAGAAGGTAAGCAGTTTTACAAATGTGGGTGACATCCTCACAGACCACAGAAGTCTTCTGTCCTGATGCCAACCTCCCTGTTGACTTCTGTCATGAAACTGTGTCATGTACTTTGTGTTTGCAGACTGACTACATACCAACCACTCAACTGGATGACTGAGCAAAAAACCTAATTATGGGCACAGGAAAGTATTAAGGTCATGAAACCTATGACTGGCAAACAGCAGAGATCTTTTCCTCAAAGGGCCACAGCATCCAGGGAAGTGGATGAGAGTGTAGGACATTAGGGGGTGGTGGAGACTGTGGTAAAATGAGAGGATGCACTGCTTTTAAAGAGACAGCCATTTCTCAGTTCTGTTGAATTATTTCCACATGGAAATGTAGGCCCAGTGCTGTCAGTCTTCTGATTTTTTTTTTCAACTGAATCTGAAAGCCCATAAATCTACATAAAAATTCCATTTTTTAATGTTGACAACAATTGCAATTAAATGAAATTCTGTGCAAGTGAAACAAAGCTCATCTATGGGATCAGGCTATGACTTCCCAGTTTGTAACCCCTGCACCAGACTCTATTTAAAAGCAGACATGTAAACAAGATTTGGCATATATTAACTCAGTTTAATCATATCAATTCTTAAACAAAAAATTTCCTCCAAGAGACAACAGTTCACAGTAACTGCAAAGCTTACTCACAATTTTTAAAAATACCAGTCATGCTTAGCATTCAATGGGGGATATTATAGAATAACTGTAAAAACTTTTACCAGGAACATTAGCTTCTGACTTTAAAAATTACAAATACTGAAGCATTTTGGTATCAGACACAGTAAGTTTTGACATCGTCTGTTTGTTTGATGAGTTTCTAGAAGTTTGGAAAATTGTACCTCTAATATTGGATAAAGCGCTTATTCTAAACTAAACATTTTCAGATGTAGAAAACAAACTAGCAAGCTACACATACAAAGAAAAGCCCTCTAGGACAAGCTCTCCATGTGTTGAATGCCAGCATATGCACCATGAATCCTGGAAGACTAGAATTGATACATACACTTGGCCTGAAGTCTTACACTCCAGGCTTACAATGGAGTTTGCATTCACCTACACATTAATGACAAACTCTGGGTTAGTATAGGAGAAGCCAGCAAATTCATTTTGGTCCAAGTTCATGATGAAGAGTTTATCAGTAGGCGTGAGTTCCACAGGCTGTCTGGTGAACTCTTTGTCGAAATTGGAGGTGTCTCGCTTGTCTCTCTGCCAAATGGAAAGCAAACACATTAACATGGCATGAGGAGGAGGAAATGTGACCGAGACATGCCAATTATCGGGAAGCTGATGACGTCTCATGGGCAGAGTCGGGAGGAGCCCTGTGCTGACCGGTTTTTGCAGCTGCACTGAAATATTATTCCTTGGCTTTCATTTCACATCGAATGCTGGCTTCTGGAGAGAAAACTTGGTGGACATTTTCTAAGAAAGGAAATGAGACATTGACTTTCTTTAAGGATTGCCAGAAAATATGGTGTGTATGTGTGTGTGTTGTTTTCTTCGGCTTTGAGATAAGTTGGAAAACTACCTCTTACAAGGTATAATGTCACAGAAATAGTCATGCGGTAGAGTGTCCAGGAGAAAATCATTTAAAAGTGCCCCCTGTGGCTAGGAGGCTTCTTTCTTTAAAAAGGAGAAGAGCTCACAACCACTCAGATCCCCAGAAGGCAGAGTGGCAAGAATGGGGACATCAGATCACTGCTCAGTGAAAGGGGGGGATCACTATCCATCCCACATTCCCTGGTGCAATTGAGGCTTTGAAGGGATGCTCAGAAATCCACCCACAGACTAGAATTTAAGTCTTCATCAGACAGAGGTTCTTCTGATGATCATCAGAGATCTTCTGATGATGCATCTGGTTAACAAACTCAGTCTGGAAAGGCAGCCTTAAAATATTCTATTCTCATAGTTAGTCTGGAGTTTCATTTTTGGGGGGTGGGGGTGCGGAGGGGACATCAATCCCAGTTTACTAACTATAGTTTGGGCCAAGTTTCACCAGGGAATGTCAGAGTGTGGGCTCATGAAAAGATCTCACAGCTGTATGATGCTCTCACCTCTTCAGGGTCCTTATCAGCCTATGATCGTCCCAGCCTCACCACCTACCTGGGGGCAGGCAGAGCTCCTCGCCCCCAGTGCTCTGACATATGAGAAAACTGAGGCACAGGAAGGTAAAGTGACTTGCCCAAGATTGCACAGAGGGGTAGTGACTTTTACCTGACCACACAATTCCCAGTTATGCTTCACCTTAGCCTCTCTGACTAGGGGACAGTTTGATGGCTGGTGTATTGCAAGGACAACCAAGGATAACGCATGGGTTTCACTGGTACTGGCTGAAGCCAGAGTGGTGTCAGATTGTCAAGAAGGGAGAGAACTGACTGATTTGCTAGAGTTTGGCCGATTATCCCTGCTTTAGGTTTAACCCCTAAAGGGCACTGACTGACGAGGATTTCTCATTGCTGGCCTCATTGCCCTTTGCAAAATACCTCTCACAAGAATGCCTTCTTTTTGACTGCTCCCCTGAGACAGATAAAATGTCCCCACGAAGTTCCCCACTTACTCTTGTGGTGTATGTGTGGCGGTGTGGAGTGAGGGGAATATGAGGAATTCAATTCAGTAGGTGTGGTCAGAGGGGAGTGAGCTGAAGATGGTGGTGGAGCTGATTTTTGGGTGGTGGGCATCTCCTGCCATGCCCCACCCACTCTGCTTTTTTCTCGTCCTGCCAGCTTCCAGCCTGTCCTTTGCTGTCCCAGGCACTGAGTGCATTCTTTCCTGTGTTCAGAGAAAGGCTTGAATGCCAGCTTTTCCTTTAATACTGTCTGTGCCTCCCTCTCTGAACCCCACTAGTCATACTTAAGCATCTTTCTAATTGTCTTCATTGCACTTGCTGCTGTCAGAAATTGTCATGACTATTTATTGCCTCTTTGCAGGAGGGTAAAGTCCTTGTCTGTATATTTCCAGTGCCAAGACTTGGTACATGGCAGGCCTTCCATGATTATCTGCTGAATGAGTGAACTGATGAATGAAGACTTAATGAAAGATGAGCCTCTTGACTTTTGACAACTTACAGTTGCCCCCAAGCTAGAGATCTCACTCTAGAGCAAAGTAATGGAATTTGTTCCCACTGATCCTGTGGGTCGCTCACATGGGCCCTTGTCCACTGTGAGCCCCAATATGGATAGAACTGTGTGAGGCTCCTTCAAGATCTTAGCGCTTCAGGGCTGGGTGTGGGCCCTGGGAATACCTGAGGCCAGAAGGCAGGCAGCTGCCTCCTTTCAGGTCCCCTGGCTTTTCCTGCCTGTGGGCATCCAGCAGAGGTTCCCTTCGCATCATCCCCATTTGTTGTACTGGTGATGCTTCAATCAGCCACATGGTCCAAACAAGACTTGCCCTTGTGGGCAGATCCTCAATAGAAAAGACCCCTGAACTTCACCCTAGAAGTTGGGAAAGAATGGGCCTCTCTGTTGGGAAAATTCCTTTCCGGGCTGATAGTATCTGAAGTCACATGAAAATATTGCACTAAGCCCAGGAAGGTTACTGAACCCGGGTCTCCTGCATTGCAGGTGGATTCTTTACCATCTGAGCCATCGGGAAGCCCCACTAATTCCACTGGCTTCCTAGTAATTCCCCAAGATGGTCACTGTGACCATGGCCCTGTGCTTTCTTAGAAGAGAAGGTCAGCCAGGAGTCCAACAAAGGAAAAGAGGGATTCTAAGATCCTGGGAGACAACTAGCCATGGCTACCCTGGACTGTGTTCAGGCTTCTTTGGATTTTCTTATTTAGTTTCTTTTTACAAAATGACTCTCCAATTTAAGTTCTTCTGGAAAGCATCAGCCTGTCTCATCTAGAAGAACCAGGTGGTGTCAAGCCAGGGGCAGTGTCTCCTTGAGGGCCCGAAAGGGTAATGCCTGCAGGAATCTGGACTAAGGACTTAGAACTGAGTTCTGAAACTAGTTCCCTCTCATCATACAGGCATCTGTCCGCTCACATCTTGATGATTCTGTGATCAGAACAAGTATGGAGACTGTGCCTTTGGCCTTCTAGAAGGAAACTCACCCCAGCTCTTGTCTCTCTTTCCCCACCTTGGCACTATACCACTGGACCAGAAATCTGGGTCGAGAAGGTGCTTCTGTGTCTCCTTTAGCCTCCAATCTGGTCTCCAGAGAGAAAGAACCCCAAAGTCTTCTGATGACTCTTCCTTTCTTAAAAGAAGTGTTCCCTGATTAACCTAGAGACAAGTTATCTCTAGATCACATCATACTTTTAATGACTTGTTTAATGACTGCCTGTCTGGGTTGCATCTTCATGCTCCCCACCATGCTCCCGGCACCCAGGATAGAGCCCAGCACACAGTCAGTGCTCACTAAATGCTGCCTGGATAAATGAAAGGAGGGTGGAATACATGCACAGTCACAAAAATTAATTTAAAAATCTTTCTTGGATGTGTTTGCAAAGTATTCCGCTGAGATTACATCTGTTGAAAGCTCTGCTTCCCAGTCTCCTCTGCACTTGAAATGTTGATGAAATAGGCAACTGCAAGAATTCTAATGATCCCTCCCTTTCACAGAAGGCTTCCCTGAACAACTCTCAGCTCGGTGTATTAGGGGAACAGAGGCTTTGGCTTGAGTATCTACTTCTGCAAACTATTAAACTTTTGAAAAATAATGGCAGCAATTTGGAAAATGTAGAGTGCAGTAAATATAATACATATATATATACACACACAGTATATTCTTTCTATTTATATCTATTTATCTCTATCTATCTACCTATTTATATCTATTCATCCATCCTACATTGTTCTCTAAAGTTGTCTCTAATGACTTGTCGATGGCCCAATGTTTCTCCTTAGTTTTAATCTTCCTGAGAGTATATCCAAGTAAAGGCTTGGTGACCCAACAGCCAGATGAAAGACCTCAAATAACCTGTCTGTTGGTGGGCATGGCTCAGAGACGGCAGTCACAGAGGAGGGAGACCCACAGGGAGAATCAGGAAACTGGGTTTGCATTCCAACTGGCTGACTTTGGGCAAGTCACTTCCTCCCTCCTGATGCCCGTTTCCCAAAAATACAATGAGGAGGCTTGTATTCCTCCTCTCTTGCCTCCTAAGCCTGAGAGCTAGGGCTTCGTGTCTGCTTCCCTTGATGTCTAGATTGTGACCCACAACAGTGGCCACAGGGATGGTCCCCAAGCCCCCAGCAAGGAGACAAAAGCAGGCAGAAAGGAGTGAACAGCAGGGGGCTTTGCCCAAGTGGAAATCAAATCACAATTTTCTTAAAGATGAGAAGTCTCCCTTCAAGGACATTTGTCAAGTGTTTTAAGTTCCCTTGATGGTCTCTTAGAAGCCCTGGCGCTTGCAGAAATCACTTGACTTGTGACAAGAGTTGCCTTCAGGGCTGCCTGAGGACAGCGGGGAACAGGAGGCTGGGATGGGGGACCACCTGCTGTCCTCATGGAATTTCCCCAATCAAGGAGTTTCCCTGGGCTTCTGAGGGCTCGTAAAGCTATTTGCTAGAAAGGATGAGTCTGAGCTGAGGGGCGTAGTGATTTTGGTAACAAACTCAACAGCCCCAGCCCTGCCCCTAGCTGGCCCCTAAACTTGCCTCTGGTGAGAATGTGGGCCTTGAGCTCTGATCTCATTGGAGACCCCCCCAGTCAGCTCATCCCACCTCATCAAAGGCCCCCAGGAGTCTCTAAATCATCCACAGTTTCAGTCTCTCTGACTGGCTGAACACTAGGGCCAAGATTAAGCTCTAGCTTTAATTTTTTCTGTCCTGAAGCCTCAGGAGGCCCCATTCTTCAGTTTGGGTCCATGTTTTTCATAGACAGCCGTTTTCCTTGAAATAGTATTTCTTCTTCTTTCTTGCTTTTTTTTTTTTTTTTTATTGTATCTCGATGCTAGAAGAAAAATGGCACATAACATATCCAGATACAAACATTTCCACAAACATCTTGCAAAACATCAAAGTGAAGAATACAACTGTCTATGCTTTCAAGACATGGTGTCTTTATCAGAACACTTAATGAGCTTTCCGAAGCCAGCAACAAACCTAGACAAATCCCATCCGAGCAGGCGTGGGTCTGCCAGGCTCTAGAGCCGTCTTCTCGGTAAATCAAAGCAGGTCATTGTGGTTAATAACATTTGGACACGTATTTCAAAGCATGTGTAACAAAAGTGAGTAACTTTTTTTTTTTTTTTTGCATTTGAACAACAACAGAAATAAAACCCCAAAGCAAATAAAGTTTGAAATGTAATGTAAAACCATGGCCCTTTGGGACTTTGCTAAAGTGACCATGTCTTTTCAGGGAGTGAGTCCAAATGCCCTGTTCAAGTAGTTTGGGGATGAAGGTGATTGGGGGACACAGGGAACCAGAAATTATAGCATTAAGGTAGCACCCAAGCTGGTTGCCTTATGACTCCTGGAGGTGCCCTTAGATTGAAACTTTCTAAAAGCACACTCTTGGAATTTTAAAAGGGCTTAGATAATCTTCTTAACTTTTGAGTTAAAAAAATAAAATAAAATAAAATATTATTTTTAGCGTGTTTTTTTCCCAAAGCTCCTGGGGCCTCCAAACCAGGAAGAATGGAGGAAATTCCCCCTAAGGCAAAGCAACCATCTACTTGGATACAAGCCAAGCTCCAGGACTGGAAGTGGGAGAATACTGCTAGCATCCGATTATCCACTTGTTTGGCAGGAAGAAAATCTGGATTGAATGGTTGGCGTTGGAAAAGGGATGAAAATGGCAGCGCAGGAAAAAGGGGGGGAAAGCAGGCATGTTCTGTCCCTGCTGGATCTACATCGCTGACATGCTGGGGAAAATAAATGCTACAAGGACTTTGATAATGTGCTAATTATGCAGCCACATTGTCAACATGCCATCTGCATAATCCCATCTCACAGAGATGCTCCAAAACTACCTGAGGACATTTGGGTCCTGAAACATGGTCACTCTAGTTTCATCAGCAAATAAAACATGGATGCAACTTTGCAATGAAAAAAAAAAAATGTCACCACAATAGCCGTTGAGCTTGAATGACAGAAATGAAGGACGGAAATCTACACAGCTACTTAGCTCTTGACTTCAGGTTTTAAAAATTCAGAGTTAACAAAGGAAAATCCTTCGAATTCTGATTGGTCAATATTCCTGATGACTTCCTGGTCAGGAGGTGTTAGAACTGGTGGATGGCGGGTGAAAAATCGGTCGAAGTTTTCAGCATTTCGCCCACACTATGAGAGGGGAAGAGAAGAATTTGTGGTGGGTGGAAAAAATAAACGAAACGAAACTGGAAACAGAACAGAACCAAATGAAACTGGGTGCGGCTTCTCCAAGCCCTTCCCTTTCACTCCCTCGGAGAGATTGTTTCGATGATCAGAAATGAGAGCAACATAAAATGCAAAATTCTCATGACCACAGATTGGCAGGTGACCTTGCCTCCCGACCTTCAGTTCCTGTAGCTCCTGAGCTGCCCGTGGTGTCCTTCTGGGCAGTCAGGAGCTGGATGGCAGCGTGGGATGGTGGGGCTGGTGGCATGTGGCATGTTCTCCCAACTCCACCCCAAGGAGTTGGCCAAGCTCATTCCTGAAGGAGATGGGATTAAGGTCCCTGAGATATCTCTTGTGGTACAAGATTCGAAGTAACGACCCGTTTATACTTCACCTTTGAGATTCCCAATATTAAGCAGCAGGTCCCTTAAAGCGCTGTCCTTTGGCGCTCAGTCATCTCGGAGACATTCTTCTACTCCACAGATACAAGAGTTTACACACTCCAGTTAATGGAGAGAAACGTCAAGACCTGGGTTTGGTGCCTGCAATGGCAGGGCCACCACGAGGCCCTGGTTGGAGGGAGAAGTCATTGGCCCTTAATTACAAGGTACCAGGAAGGAAATGTGGCCATTCTCCCTCTAGATGGGAATGAAGGGTGCGGGATGAAAGCCAACCCAGTGCTTGGGGAGGCGATCTCCCCAAGCTCTCGAGAAGAAATCACCACCATTTCTCATGCATCCTGTTGAAGGTCCTGGTCTGAGGCAGAGTGATAACATGTGTGTGTGTGTGTGTGTGTGTGTTACATGTGTTCACTCATGCGTGAGTACATACTCATGCACACACCAGTTCCCATCTAATGAGAAGAGTTGAGTCACTAGGCCTGATCTTCCTTCTTCACCAGCAAACCCATTTGCATGAAATCTCTAAGTATGTCAGTATCTACAGGAGGCAACCACAGCCTGATAACGTAGTGGTAGTAATGACAATTGCGATGTGTATGCATGCTCAGTCGCTCAGTCCTGTCTGACTCTTTGCAACCCCATGGATTGTAGCCCACCAGGCTCCTCTGTCCACGGGATTATCCTGGCAAGAATAATGGAGTGGGCTGCCATTTCCTTCTCCAGGGGATCTTCCCCACCCAGGAATTGAACCCGAGTCTCCTGCGGCTCCTGCATTGGCAGGAGGATACTTTACCACTGAGCCACTTGGGAAGATACTAATAATTATGACAGTTAATGTTTATTATGCATTTGGTAAGTTCCAGGCACACTAGAATGCTGTTTCTTTGTATTCCTTTTATTTCATCCTCCCAAAGACCCTATGAAGTGGGCATTAACGGCCATCCCTATTGTGTGGATGAGGAGACTAAAGCCAAGGAGGTGATGTAATTTGTTCAGGGTCCCACTGCTAACGAATAGCAGAGCTACTGTATCAGCCAGGTTTGTCTGTCATCAGAGTCCAAGCTCCCGGTGCCATGTTGCTGGGCTGGAGACTGACCACATAGAGTGTGGGGTAAGGGTGACATAGTTCAAATGCTGACATCACTGCCCCCTAGGTGTGCCACCCTGGCCAACTCCCTTTAAGCCTCAGTTTCCTCTTTTGTACACTAGAGACAACTCTCATTTTTCTCAAATGAGGTCTTGATGAGGATAAAATGAGATCCCGTGTGTGATTGACACCATGCCTGGCACCGAGTAAGCAACCAACACAGCCGAGCTGTGAGCATCGTTGGTTCTCGTTTTCTACTACAATTCCCCCCAGACAGCATCCACTTTCTGTGATGGCGTGTTTCCATGATGCTGAAGTTTTAAACGTTGAGGAAACAGCCTTGCATTTTTAAAGACTCGTGTCAGACTTGGAGAAGCACATTAGTTTATTCCAAACTAAATTGTTTCAGCTGTTTTGACAGCTTGGCTTCAGTACCGATAAGGGACCCCCAACCACATGATCAAGACTCAGGTTTTTTTCTGCTGGCCAGCGGGGGAAAACTTTTGTCCACACAAAACTTGCCGTCAAGGTCAACACAGTGTGGTCAGGATTACTGTCCAGATCCTTTCATTGTTCATTCATTTTCTCATTCATGAAACACTTCTTGAGTACCTCCTATGTGCCAGGCCCTGTGTTAATAGTAAATCATAGAAAATCCATGCCTCACAGAGCTTACATTTTACTGGAGAAGAAAGGCAATCAATAAACACATAAAAACATAACTGTAAATGTATATTTTAAGGCCAGATGAGGAATGCCCTGACAGTTGGGTGGTTAGGACTTGGTGCTTTCCCCACTGGCACCCCGATTCCCTTCCTGGTTGAGGGAACTGACATCCTATAAGCTGTGCCACATGGCCAAAACTCCACCAAAACAACAAAAACAAAAAAATTAATAATGCCAGATGGAAATAAATGACATTAAGAAAAATAGGGTCGGGGTAAAGAGTGAAGAAGATGCCATTTTTGATAAAACAGTCAGCTTGGAGGTGACGTTCTGCAAGCCTCCAGCCAGGAGGAGCTGTGCAAATACTGGCAGGAAGGGCATTCTGGGTAGAAGGAGCTGCAGAGGCAATGGACCCAGGACAGGAGCTTGTTGGGCCTGGTCACCGAACAGCCACGAAGCCAGTGTGGCCAGAGCAGTGACCAAGGGGTAAGCAGGGGTCTGAGAGCTCAAGAGGGGACTAGGAGTCAGATCACGGGTGGCGCCAGCCCTGTGAAGACAGAGGCATTTCAGCTCAGCTTGATGAGAAGCGGCTGGAGAATTCTGAGCACAGAGGAGGCAGGCTCTGACTTACGTTTAAGCAACATCTCTGGAATTGTGTCCCAAACAGACCGATGGATGAATTAGGGGGAAAGGTGGAAGCAGTTAGACCAATCAGGAGGATGCTGCAACAGTCCAGGCAAGAGAGGATGGTGGCCTCGAGGAAGGTGACAGTGGGGAAGATGGCAAGATGCGTTTGACTGGGGAGGGGTCTACTTTGAATTGCGAGTTGGTAAGATTTGGTGATAGATCGGCTGTGGGGTATGAGAAGACTTGTGGTCCGAGCTGCTTGGTGAGTGGGTGACACTTGGGGTAAAGCATGTTTGGTTGAAGAAATGGAGCCTTGGCTTCATTCATGGTAAGATGGAGAGTCCAGTGGAGATGTCAAAGGTCAGACAGGAGTCCCCTCTCTGGGACTGGAATGGAGCGGGCACTAGACTGATGGCGAGGCAGCGGGGAGGGTAGAAGATGGCTGTGATCATCCAGAGGAGAGAGATGGTGGACAGGGTTGTGGAAAAAGAGGGAGCAGAAAGGATGGAGCTGGAAAAAACAAAGAGATGTCAGCGGCAGGGACTGGAGGAGTGGGATGGCGTGTTACAAGGCAGCCCTGTGCTGGGTGTTGGGATCCCAACTAGCCAGCACAGGAAGCTGAGACACAGAGAGTCTTCAGGGGCCATTTTTCCTAAAAAAAGAGAAAAACCCATCCCTTTCCCATCCACACCAGAAGGCTGTTGCTTTGCTGGGGCCTCCCCAGAGGCTGTGATGGGAGTCAGAGAAACAGCTTCTGGCAGTTCTGCAGCCTCCTCTCCCATTCCTTCCCCCACTGCCTGGAGAACAATGAAATCTTTAAGTGAGATAGCAGAGAGGAGATGCAGGAACAGGGGTTAACCAAGGGGGCACAATACAGCGGGAGCGTGATTTCCCTGCTAATAAGCAGCTTACGAGCCTGGCAGATCACAGCCTCCCTAAGTGTTTCCGTGTTTTTCAAATGGAGCTGTCACTGCCCATTAGCTTCAGGAGCGCTCCCTAAATGGAGACGTCAGCCCTTGGGAGGCACAGCCCGATCAGCTCTGTTCCTGCTGTGTCCTTGGAGAATGGACAGCTCCGCGGCTGGGATCTAATTACAAACGCAGCGTGGACCACACCTGCTTCTCTGGCTGGGGACGCTTCAGCCTCACTCAGAAGAAAACCCAACCCCCTTGTCATCACTGGGGCTCCTGGAACGGGAATGGGGCCAAAGCCAACTAGGTTATTTAAAGTCACACGGAACCTCTTCCACGATTGGAGAGGGAAGTGAGGATCGTGACGTGTTCACTTGATCCCCCAAATTTAAGAGCCAAGACCACTTGAAAATCTTATCTGTGAACTGTTACATGTGAGCTCTTTTTTCCCCTCTTTTTCTTCCCTTCCTTCTAATTTTTGTTTCCTTGTGTTAATAACAGCTCCAAGTCGAGCTGTCAAATGTGGAGTTGGCTCAGTCACAGCAACCACAGGGATCTTTCAAAGACGCCAACCTGGATATGTCACTTTCCTGCTCTTGTCTGTGGTGGCTCCCCATGGCCCAAAGCCACACTCCTCAGCATGGCTTACAGGCTGTTTAGGACTTGGCCCTGGTCACCTGACCAAGAGCTCCCTCACTGCCCATGTTCCCCTAGCCCAGCTCCCACCCCCAACACACCCTCCAGCTGTGTTGAAATCCTCCCAGTTCCTGGAACACTCATGCATGCTCACCTCCAAGCCTGAACACAAGCTGTCTCCTCCACCAGGAAGCCTTGCCTCCCACCATGTTCCCTGCCATTGCCTACACGTCCTCTGTCTCCAGTCACTTCCTCCAGGAGCTTTTCCTGGAGCCCTCCTCTACACACCTGGGTTTAGCCCATAGAAATACAGGGAGAGACTCCCCTGGTGGTGAAGGGGTTAAGACTCCACACTGCCATCCCTGGTCAGGGAACTAAGATCCCACATTCCAAGGTTCCAGAGACAGAGTGTTCATCAAAGAGTTGTTAGAGGGGAAAAAAAAAATTTTTTTTAAAAATCAACTTTTGACCAATAGGGAAAAGAGTTGAATAAATAATGATATAACTATTTTTATGTATTACCATGCAAAACACTTTTAAAAATTAAAATAAGATGTAGAAGAATCTCAACAGTTATACAGAATTAATAACAGTGTGTACAATATGTTCCCATGTTATAAATTATAGACATAAATGTGTATATACTATCTGCATGTGTATTATATATGTGCTTGTGGAGATTCGGAGAGTTACAGACTGTTTGATTTTTCTTTTTTTTATGCTTATTGTGTTTTTGAAAATTTAAATAACAGTCAAGTAGTAGTATTAATAAGTATGTTTTTAAAGATTTTTTTTAATGTGGACCATTTTTTTAAAGTCTTTATTGAATTTGTTACAAAACTGCTTCTGCTTCATGTTTTGATTTTTTGGCCATGAGGCATGTGGGATCTTAACTCCCAGACCAGGGATCAAATCACACCCTCTCTGTTGGAAGGCAAAGTCTTAACCACTGGACTGCCAGGGAAGTCCCTACAAAGCCTATTTTAAATGAGGGAGCTATTGCAGTAGAGAAAGGGGAGAAAATAGGAATAAAGGGAATGGAAATATTTAACCAAATTGCTAAAATCTGCCTGGTGCTGTTTAATGAGCTTCATGTTAGTTAAAAATCCTAAGATTTCCCTAATAGCTGCCCTAGTGTGTATTTTGGTGCTAAGGGAATGATGACGAAGGCTAATATTTAGCTTATCTAAGTGGGCATCTTCCATCTACTGATGTGCTGGGTACCAGAAATAAGGTGGCATATAAGACGTCCCTGTCCTTGTCATCATGGAGCTTCTAGTCCAGCAGTGGAGACAGATGCACACACGGATGGCGCGGTGCGGTGTGACACGTGCTGCCATTGGGTACAGAGATGAGGGGCCTGAGAAGACTAGCTCAGGGAGAAAGAAGAAAGTCCAGGGAGACTTTCTGGAGGAGGCGACATCTAAGTTGAGTGCGATCAAAAAGAAAGTTATTGCTTCTTTGGAGGAAGGAAGGAAAGAATCCAGGGAAGAAACAGAAGTGAAAAGAGATCAGTGACAGAAGAAGACACTGGAGAAGTGGATAAGGGTCTGCCCCATAGTTCTCGCTGCTTAACCGGGCTTGACAACGTGAGGCCAACGGCACAGGGGAGCTTCCTGCCCAGCTTCCATCAAGACATCAGGGCATCTTCAGGAACTGAGCCTAGGTCATGATGAAAAGATACCCAAGCGTACAGTCTGAGTAAAAGACAAAGGAGTCTCTCTTTTTTTAAAATGTGCAAATTCAATGAAATTCGGGATCCTTTTTATGCTGTATGGTTCTCCGCAGCAGGACAGCGCAGGAGGGTCCCACCCAGTGAGCAGCCAGCCAGCCACGGACAGAGCCGCACACACATTTGATCATTTTTAAAAGTTGTCTGTAGACCAGGGTTTTTCTCCCGAGCAGAGTCAGACAATATTCCAAACGGTCTGGCCTTTGGCAAAGAAGGAAAGATTAAAGCCTCCTTTTCTGATAATGAAGGTCCCTTACTATGGGGAATATTTGATCTCTGTGTCTATTTAGGAAGAAGTCGGCAAGAGAGAGGTCTTCTGTGCCAGATAGCAAGTTTCATTTTTTAACAAATTTTCATTTAAAAAACATGCAATGTTTGTTTTCCCTCAGTCTCAATTTAAATGCTACCTCCTCAGAAAAGCGATACCAGATCACCTCCAAGTAAAGGAGCTCCCTCTTTTCTCCTCTTCCTGTTATTCTCTCTCAGAATAACCTGTTCCTTTCTTCCATAGGAAGTAAAATGTGTGAACATCCACATCTACATGTTTATTTCTTTGCATATCTGTCATTGTCTATACTCCCATCTAGATTGTATGAGCTACTGTGTGACTTTACAATCTCGATGGGAATATAGATGATGGCATGGCAACCCACTCTAAAATTCTTGCCTGGAGAATCCCATGGACGGGGGAGGCTGGTGGGCGACAGTCCATAGGGTTGCAAAGAGTTGGACATGATGGAGGCTACTTAGCATGCACACACATACGAGAGCTGAAGCCACATCTGACTGGCCCACACCTGAATTTCCAGATCCCAATACGGAGCTGGGACCGAGTGCTGTTCAACGGATAAAAGTACTTATTTGTAGCCAGAAACTGTATAAGTGATTTACAAGCATGATCTCATTTAATCCAACAGGTCTATGAAGTCTGCTCCACGACAAGGAACAGATTTAGAGCTTAAGTAACTGACTAAGATTTGTGCTCAGATCTGACAACTGATCCATTTATGCAGAAACAAACAACTTGTTCACAAGTGTCAAGAGAAAGAAACAACAGTCCTTTATAATTCTACCACCCCAATACCTTCCTTATGTTAACATTTAGGTCTATGTTCTGGATGGCTGGGTGAATTGATCGATGAATGCTTTCTACTCTCTAAAAAACGTAGAATCGTTACTTTATTCTTTAAGCTGCTTTTAAAAACTAGATGAAATATACTCTAAATGCTTCTCCATGTCAACAAAGTATCATATTGTTCTTATCCATTCTTTAAAATTCATCCTAAACCTAAGCTGCTGCTGGCTTCAAATAAACTAGCCCTCAAACAGTAATTGTCCCTTTTACTTGCCTGTTTTTATAGCCTTGATTCTCACACATCTTTAAGATAGGCAGGAAAGATTATCTCCACTTAACAGAAAATTTGAAAAGTTAACAACTTGGTCAGGGTCATACAAGGTAAACGAGGAGAACCAAGATTCAGAGTCTGGTCTGCTTGATTCCAGGGACCACAGGGTGTCAGCGACATCTCACTGCCTTGCAAATTGCATCTGATCATGTAATACAGACTTAAAAGTTAAGTTGAAAAAAAAAAAGTTAAGTTGACCTGGGTAATAATCTTAGCACCATCCATCTGCAGATAATCTGTAAGCAAGTCATCTAAATTCCCTTGGCCAGGTTTCCTGCTTTGTCAAATGGATCTGTCTTGCAGGGTGCGGTGAGAACGATTTGACAAAATGCACATAAAAAATCTGACATGGTAGCTGGTAGCTGCAGCTGAGTTCCGACTCAGCCAGTGCCATCCAGTGAGCTAGTCTGATGGGGGTGGCTGTACCCTGGCAACAGAGGGGTCCTATGGACCCTGCCACACCCCAACCTACCCTAGTGAAGTGGGAGGGAGATGGGCCCCTGCGCTGGACAGTTGGAGTTTGTCCAGCAGAGTAAATAGGAGATCTGTTTTCCTTAGACCTCTGAAGACAAAGTGGCAGGAGCTGAGCTCTGCTGGAGCGAAGAGATAAAACAACCAAAAGGAGGGGTGGCCACCCCATAATAGGTGCTATCAAACCTCCCACAGGCCTCTGCGCTAGAATCCATCTTGGCCAAAACCTGTGCAAGCATACTTGGGAGAGCCCTAGGCCAAGTCAGGTGTGGAAAAGAAAGAAGATAGCCAGCCAAAGGTAAACAAAGACCCAGAAGAACTGCCCTATATAAATGATTTAACTGCCTCTTTACTAGGGCTCCTCTCCATTAGGGCAAACGCCCACACCCTCCGGGGTATGTCTCTCTGCCTTGCTTCTTCTGTCTTAAAGAAACAAACTGTTTCACTGTGTGCTCTCTCCCACATGCTATGCTGTGTCTCCGATAATAAACTTTGTACCTGTTTTTACAGTTTTTGTCTGTTTGAGAAATTCATTTTTCAATGGGCACGAGGGCCAGGGGAATTTTGCTCCAAGCCTCTAGCCCCTGGTGGACTAGCAGCTAGGATTCCTGGTTTCCATCCAAGCCACCCAGGTTCAATTCCTGGGCAGGGAACTAAGACCTCTCTTCAAGACCACTCACTGCTGTCTCTCTGAGATCACCAGAGTATTACTGTTAACAGTTACAGGCACTTAAGACACAAAAATCTGTCCCACCGAGATTGGCAGAGTATGCGGGAAGCCACCAGGTGAAGTCGGGCCCTGGGCTCCTAGTGAGAGACAGGGAAGAAAATATGGACACAGGCACAAAAGAGATACCTCCCGTCTCCCATCCAAGCCTCACTCCCTTGGAAAGACATTTCAAGCAGATTCACAAGCCACCTCTGAGTTGTTGTTTTTCATACCCTAATTGGAGGGCATTTTGTGATTGTTTTTAAGAAACTGTACTTGTAAATAAACAAGAAATACACTTTGGATCTTTCCCTCTCTGGGTCATGGGCTTGTCTTGGTCCTCCAAGTTCTACTGTCATCAGAAGTCTTCATGGGACTCTGCTCAATGTGATGTGGCAGCCTGGAGGGGAGTTTGGGGAAGAACGGATACGTGGATATGCATGGCTGAGTCCCTTTGCTGTCCGCCTGAAACTACTACAACATTGTTTATCAGCTATGCCCCCAATACAAAATGCTTTTGGTGATTAAAAGAAAAACAAAAAACTTAAAAAAAAATAATAAAGTCTTCATGAAGTCAGTTTTTCAACCAGGAAGTAGGAGGAAAGTCAGCCAGCTCAATGCCATGAAAACAAGGTAGTACTGATTAAAAAAACAAACAAACAAACTTCCAAGATGGAAGGGAACAAATCAAGGGGTGGGAATTGAAGATGAGCACTGACCCCTCATGTGTGACGTGGAGGACCTCTCCAGAAGCTCACCCAGGACGCCGGTCACAGTGGGTGGCTCTAGGAAGAAGAACGAAGGAGCCTAGTTAGGGGTCTACAGGGAGGTACTTAATTTCCTTGCACAGCTTTTGATGTGGCTGGAAGTTTTATACTCTTTCCAGATTTTTTTCTTAAGGAAGGAAGATCAAAGTACCCAGTTTGATGAGGTCAAGAAAGAAAAGACTAGTCTACAAGAGGAGGCAATTTTGAGGTCACTGCTGACTCAATGAGAGGGATTTCAACAGAATGGTGGGGGCAGAAGCCAGATTGCACTGAACCATGGAAAGAATGAAAGGTGAAAAAATGGAGGGAGCAAGAACTCCATCCAGTTTGTATGAAAAGATAGAGCAGCAGTAGAATGGAGAGATCCCAGTCTCAAGGGAAGAGATTTTTTAAGATGAGAGACTTTGCATGTTTCTGTGTTGAAAAGAATGAATCAGAAAAGAGCCAGAGTGGGCATCTGCTTGGTTTGCAGGCACAGCGAGCAGCTTTATTTTTCTGGGAGAACCCACTCCTTCCCCTCTGCAAGATGTCTGCTTTAGACAGGGGCAGACCCAGCCCCTTGACAGGTGCCCTGGACCTGGCCAATCAGAACATTCCATCTCCCGGGCACAGTGATTGCTTTAGAGATGGACATATGGCCGAACATCTTCCAACAAGATTGAGTTCCAGGTTGCAGGAAGTTTTAGGAAAAGGAAGCTCTCTTTCAGCAGGAATTGCAAAAATAATGGGACGTAGGTCTGGAGCAACTATGTGCCCAAGAAAAACTTTGGAGAATAAAGAAATCAACAGAGAGGAAAGCAATCTTAAGGGATACAGAGAAATGGATTGCTTTTGACATGGTCCAGACTCTGGATCCAGTCACAACTAAATACTGTTAAGTCAGTTTGAATTGGGTTCCTATTTGCAACCCTAGGAGTTCTGATTACTATATGGAGAAGCTGTGGACACAGACTGGCCAGAGTAGACATGCAAAGGACATGGGAGAATGGGGGTTCAGAGCAGAAGGGGAACGTCCTCATGGGGGCACCTGTTTGTTGGAACACAGAGGGAGGCAGGTCAACAAGGTCAAGATGACTGTGCAGGAGCAGGAAAGCCACCCCCCCAGGGGCCTCCATTTGCCCCCAACTTACGAGATGGGGCTATCAGCTGAGACCAAGATGACCGGAACTTTAGTTGGGGACCTTCAGGAAAGAGAAGGTTTGGGGACTTGCCCAGGGGACTCAGAGAGGGACTGATGGGGAAGGCTTAAGAGTCTGGCTGAGATCAGAGCATCTACAATCGTGGAGGCTCAGAGGGGTCCAGCTACTTGCCCACCTTCACTCAGCTGCTAAATTGGAAGGCTGATGTTTTGTTTGTTGGGTGTTTTTTTTTTTTTTTGGCTATGCCGCATCATTTGTGGGATCTTAATTCCCCAACCACAGATGGAACCCAGGTCATAGCAGTGAAAGCACTGAGTCCTAACCACTGGACTGCCAGGAGATTCCCAAGGCTGGCGTTTGAATCCTGGCTCCGCTGACTCTCTGTCCGTATTCCTTCTGCTTGACCCAGTCTCCTTGGATCCATGGGCTCATCTCCTCGAGTTCTCCCAACCTTTGGTCAACAGCTTTCTAGGGCGCTGTGATAAGCATTTCAACCTGGGCAGGTTGATAGTAGAACTGAGGAGCTAGACTTTACAGACATTCACCAACAGTGCCCATCCCCCAGGAATGTATTTAAATTTGGGACTTGACCAAGAGCAGTTCAAATCCCACATCTGTGTAGCCAGGTTGGGAGATGAGAGAAGAAACATCACGGAGGCAAGAATATGGGCTTCGGAGGTAGACTGATAGGATTTCAAATTAAACTGGCTTGTGACCATGGGCAAGTTACTTAACCACTCTGAGCCTGTTTCCTTACCAATACAGGGGAAGTAATAACAGCATCTACTTTAGGGGGTTGTTGTGAAGGTGAAATGAGATGACTAAATTAGATAGTGTGCTCCACTTTCTAGTAAAATTGAATAATTTCACAGAATATGGCTGACCCATTTTATTGTTACTGTCATAAATAGTTGTTATTATTAAGGTCCTGCATGCATTCAATGGAAGGTTCTGGTTCTGTAATATTCCCCATGTAAGTCCCTTGGGCAAAACTCGGCCTTTGCTTGCTCATCTACAGCATGGAGGGGTTGAATCCCACTTCTAAAGTATTTTCAATTTTTGACTGCGGTTATATTTCAGTGGTCATGGCCAGATATATCCTAACAGCTTCATGCTCTCTCCAGCATGTGACCTTTCCACCTACCATTTCAATCAAACCATTGGCTCCTCTGCCGGGGACAGTTCAAAGTCACGCACCTGGCAAATGACTTAGAAACTTCATTTGGCCCAGGGACCTGTCAACTTGAACCATCTTTCAAAGGGAGTCCGGCTGAATCCGCAGCTTAAGTAGGTTCTCCATGGACGATTGGAAAGGGAGATAAAGAGATACACAGACTCTAGGCTACGTGTCCTAAACAACTCTTGGCTATTTGTTAGTAGGTGTAGGAAGGTCGCCTAATATTTTGATTAAGATCTCCGCAAACTCCACACTCTGAATAACCAAGAGAACAAACAACTGGGTGGGGAAACGTCTACTTCTTACTGAGCCTGTCCTGAAGGCCTCATTTCAGATGCTGCCATGCCCCGCATCCAGGGGTTATTCAATGTCTGCTGTCTTTGTCAGCCTCGAAATCAACACCTTAAGGAACAAGTGAGATTTGCATCTTTTAAAAATCCTGCCAGAAACTTGTAAAAGGTGTGAATATGCTACTTGTTTGCTGCAATATTTTAAAATAAATTTTAATTCATTTGAACTGTAAGAATACTTCGTCTTTTTCTATTATGTAACAGACACCATTAGACGCTGTTATCAAGGTTCTCTCCCATCAATGCAATCACAGACCTTATTAAAAGGGGCTCCAAGTGCTTCTAATAATTTTTCCAAGATATTGGGCAGGTGGAGTCCATGGGTCCACCTCCTAGCTGCTGGACCTTGAGCAGATGTCCTAACCTTTCCAAGTTTCATGCCCTCATATCTGCAATACGGTGACAATGACACCTACCTCATAGGGTTGTGAGAATTAAATGAGGTAATGCCTGGAAGGCCCTTAATACAGTTGCCTAGCTCTGCCGGAAGAACTCTATGTTTTTTCCAGTGTATTTGAATAGCATAGGTTCTATAAAAAAGTATTTTAAATCCTAATATTCAAAAAGGTATTATTCTCTTCAGCATTTGGTACCTTGGGGGAGCTAAGTTCTATTCTTAAATAAATCATATTAAGTAAAAGTTAGCTCCCTTTCTTAAGCCTTGAATTTGGAGTTTTAATAGCAAACATACAAAGGTTATGCTTTGTGGCTTCAATTCAGAAATGTCAGCACATCAAACACACGTTCAGATACACACACAGAGACACTTACTCACACGGTGTAAAGGGCAATTGGCTTTGGAGGAGAATGTCACATGAACAGAATTGCAGCTCATTAAAGCAGTGCTTGACGCTTTTGACCTCAGCTACATAAACAGTGTTTTCAGATGACAGAATTACTAAGAAACCAAGTCCTGTGAGCACGACTGAGTCTCTGAAGCAGTTCGGCATTTAGACGCCCAGAAGACGCAAGTAATGCTATGTGATCCAGTAAGTAACCTATGTGGTATTTTGGAAACAATATTAAATGAAAGGCTCAATAAAATACAATGGGGGATAAGGGGCTCTGTTGGGTTTTTCTGCTTGTTTTTTAGTTTGCAAGATTCCAAGACGTTCCAGATATGCAGATGCTTCAAAATTCTACAGGGTTTTACAAAACGTGATGAGACTACAGAAGAGGTAAGCAGAGCAGGGATGATTGGCATCAGCCTGTTGTACGTGGGGGTTGACACCTGCCACCGAGGCTGGGAGGGAAGGAAGGAGGGGTGAGTAGGCTGATCACCTCTAGATAGTAACCAATGGCCAGCTGGGATGAAAGGATCTAGGGAAGGGGTTCTTCTTAATGTCTATGTCCTGCCCAGCTGTACTCAACTCCCGCCCAGAGTGAACCGATGATCAGATGTGTCTTAGAACAAGAATGGAGCCAGTTCACTAGTGGGCAGATGGCTGTACACACCCTAGCGATGAAGGCTCTCTGGACTGTAATGAAACAGGACATCCTTGTTGCCCTGTTACTAAGACTTTTCTCTCCTTTTTCAATGAGCTGCATTGCCCGTTGGCTAAGTTGATCCCAGGGCTGCCTCCATGGGGCAGCTGGAGCCTCAAGCCCGAGGTCGGTGTCCCTTCCTTGCCTTCCCAGTGAGCTCTGCATGAGGTGTCATGGACACCAGTGGATGTTACTCGTTCAGGCATTTTGATTTAAAGACCTTATGCTAGCCTGGGCTTCTCTGGTAGCTCAAACGGTAAAGAATCTGCCTACAATGCAGGAGACCTGGGTTCAAACCCTGGGTTGGGAAGATCCCCTGGAGAAGGAAATGGCAACCCACTCCAGTATTCTTGCCAGGAGAACCCCATGGACAGAGAAGCCTGGCTGGCTGCAGTCCATGGGATCGAAAAGAGTCAGAGACAGACGAGTGACTACCACACACAGGCAAGCCTATCTTGCTAACATCTGTGAGACTATAGCACCTCATACTACAAATTCTCCAATAAAACATGCTCACCAGAGTGGCCTCAATGCACCCTCCACTACAGCACAGCCAAATTCCGAGCTGGTCACCCAGAGGGAACTTCTGGTTATAGCCCTTGGCACATGGAGCTTCCCATATCATGACATCATTCACACGGACCCGAAGAAATATAACCCACTGGATGACCACGCTCTGCTCTATGCCCTCAAGCTGGCACTCTGGGCTCCAGAAGCTTCCATGACTATCCATTTCATCAGTTCACCCTACTTCTCACCAGGCCCAACACACAGCCATCACTTTATTCCTGAGGGCAATTATGCAGGTAGTCCGGAGTCTTCTTCATCCACTGCTTCATGCCCCTGGGGTAATTACTGAGCACCCACCAGGTGCCAGGAACTGGGGAGGGACTGGGGAAGCCAAGATGAACTCAACTGGGAGGCTAGAACATCATCCTGTCCATGTGTTGAGCACCTCTCACCTGGATCAGCAACCTACCCTTGTCCCCACAACAGTCAGATCAAGCTATTTCTCAGCCCATCTTAGTTGGAGTAAAAGCCAAAGATCCTCCAATGGCCTGTACCACCTGCTCCTCCCATGGCCTCTCTGATCTCATCTCCATTTACTCTCTCCCTTGCCCACTCAGCTCAGCCACCTGGAGTCTCTGCTCTTTCCTAAATGTGCCAGGCAAGTTCCTGCCTCAGGGCCTTTACACCTGCCTCAGGGCCTTTGCACCTGTTACTACTACCAAACCACTTTCACCCCCAGATACACACATGGCTCACTCCCTCCCTCACCTTCTTCCCATCTTTGCTGAAATATCTTTTTCTCAGTGAGGCTTTCCAACAACCCTATTTAAAACTGACCTCTTGAGGACTTCCCTGGTGGTCCAGTGGTTAGGAATCCACCTTGCAATGCAGGGGATGAGGGTTTGATTCCAGGTCAGGGAACTAAGATCCCACACATCTCAAGCAACTGAGGAGCCCACACACTGCAACTTCTGAGCCCGAGTGCCACAACTAAGACACAATGCCATCAAATAAATAAACAGAGAAACTGTAAGACTGACCTCTCTGTGACCCAGCTCTCCAAGTTCCCACCCCTCCATAATGCTTTCTAACAAACATACCCACTGATTTCTATGTTTATTATTTGCCCACTCCCTCTAGAAGATTAAGTTCCACAAGGGCAGAGATTTTTATTATTTTTACTGTTGTGTCTCTATTACCTGGAAGAGCACCTAACCTCAATAAACAGGTGCTGAATGGATGATCCATAACACCCCCACTAGAGGACAGAACCAGAACACACCGCTTCTCAGCCCACTGCCCCACGACACACCCAGTCACATACTCTGCCCTTCGTCCACAAACCAGCACCTCCCACCCACCCACCACGCACTGACCCAGAAGACCCTGCCAGGCGTCTCAAGTCACATACCGAGAACACTCTGTACTGAGGCCTCTACACCCCTTCAGCACAGCCTTCACCATGCCACAGGGCACACCAGTTATAACAGGATCTACCAGTCAGCTCGCTGGCTGGTGGTACCCACAGAACCACGTCCTAGCACCTGCTAGGCCGTGGTCCAGCGGCAGTATCTCATCTGGGAGCATCATAGAAATGCAGCATCTCAGGCCCTGTTGCAGACTGGCTGAATCAGAACTCATATTTTAATCACATGCCCAAAAGACCCTGTGTGCACATTAATGTTAAAGAAGCTCTCCTAGGCTACATCATGGTGCATGTACCATTGGCTGGGCAATGACAGCTACGGGAGTCACAGTCCTCCCCATCCAAAGTGCAACAATTCATGCATTGCATCATCAGATCTTTCATCACACAACCAAACGATGCTATGACAGATACAATTCAGTACCCAAATTATAGCCCTTTATAAATAGGGTAACTTACACAACAACCAATTTATTTGAGCTTCGCTGCTGGGCTTGACAAAAATCCCCTCTGTGCTCTAACAAATATCCCTAAAGAATCCAGTATGTTCCTCAGCACAGTGCACTGCAACATCTTATTTGACAGCCTTTCACTGAATCATTCATTTATTCAGTAAAAATTATTAAGCACCCATTATGTGCTCAACCTGACGCTAAGCACTGGGACCCAACAATGAAAAAGACAGTCTTTTAGTCTCGCCAGAAAGACAGACCTTACACGGAACAATTACAACAAAGTGTGATGAGTTTGTTGATAGGACTTTAGCAGATGATCCCTACTCGGCAATTGACAAGAGCTTCCCTGAGTGGGTGACAGTTTACTGATTTGATGAGGAGGAAGGAGGAAGGTACCAAGAGGGTGAGGGAGGGAGGGAGCAGGGGATGGCTCTGGGATTTCAGGGTGGCTGGCTCTGCCTGGGAAGAGCCAGGAAGGGAAGGAAGGCACTTCGAGTTTAAGGAGCAGAACGACACTCAGCAATGCCAGTTCTTGCAGTTAGGAGCCTGGGGAGGCAGTAGAGGTTGGTTCAAGGAAGACCCTAAAAGCCATATATGCTGAGGAACAACAGACATTATCCCAGGGGTGGGCAGAGAGCCATTGGTGGAGCAGGTTCGGGGGGGGAGGGGGCTGGAGGGGGGAGATTTAAGCAAGAGAATGACACAATTGGATGCACATTAAAAAAATCACTCTTGTACCCTGAAACAATACATGAAGCCAGTGCATTTCAGTAGTTTCCAACGATACTATGTGAACAGCTCCTGCCACAATAAAAGATGCACTGAGAACGACTTTAAAAATCCATTTAAAATTATTTTAATGAACCTTCAATAATAGCACCCTTCACTGGTGTTTGAATATAATCCTCTGTTATTGCCCCGTGGTTTTTCTTTCTTTTGCTGCACTCTATTTAATAGCATGCATGAGTCAGGAACGCTGACAGATACGTGCACGCTTTTCAATATCCTGAGAGGCACATGGAACTCTGCACACACTCACCAGGGCCTTTCAGAAAGTGTGGGGAAAGGGAAAATGTGAAATCCTTAGGTGGGGGCTGGGGGCTCTAGGGCTGGCAACTGCTATGTGGAAGGCATATACCCAAGTCGAATCGAATGAGTGTGTGATGTATACATTGTGCTATGTTGTGCTTAGTCGCTCAGACATGTCCGACTCTTTGTGACCCCATGGCCTGTAGCCCACCATGGGCTGTCCTCTGTCCACAGGGATTCTCCAGGCAAGAATACTGGAGTGGGTTGCCATGCCCTCCTCCAGGGGATCTTCCCAACCCAGGAATCAAACTGGGGTCTCCCACATTGCAGGCAGATTCTTTACTGGCTGAGCCACAAGAGAAGCCCAAGAATACTGGAGTGGGTAGCCTATTCTTTCTCCAGGCGATCTTCCTGACCCAGGAATCGAACTGGGGTCTCCTGTATTTCAGGTGGATTCTTTACCAGCTGAGCTACCAGGGAAGTCCAGTGTATACATTATTACGTTTATTTTGAATTTACCCTAGGAATTCGAAATTCTTTATCCAGTGTCTCCTCCCCTTAGAGGTGATGGCAGAACATCTTGAAGTCTACAGCCCAGTCCAGTCACTATACTTTGAAGGTCATTGTTAAACCACACAAACATTTCAAGACATCAGCTTGTTGGAAACCATATCCAATACAGAACAGTTGAAGGATCCTACGGATCATCACTAGCTGTTGTAACCGTTTTGTGTTATCAATGATAAGAACAGCTCATTTTTCCTGAGCACCCTCTGTGAGCCAAGGTAAATATTCGAAGTATTTAACCAGCCAAAGTGGACTCCGGTTGTAAGTAACCAGCACTTATGGGACCCAGCTAAACATCAACCAGACTCTGCGAGATCGCTACCCTAGAGGTGATAAACTGACAGCCACATGTGGTTCATGGGTGTTTTATTTGACTGGAGTTGTGTTTAATTTTTAAAATGTTGTTGCTGATATGTTTTTTTAAAATAGTGAGATTTCATACAAAGGTCCTGAGGAGGATGCAGCACTGCAGAGCCTGCATCGACCACAGGACCGACCTGGCAGGCCCCTTGCCTGCCTCATAGAAGGTCCCCAGGGAAAGACCACGCTTACTTTCATGAATAAGATAAAAAGAAAATAATAACAATCAGTGATGATCCACAGGACCCTCCGACTGGTCAGCTGGAGATGAACACCCACCTGTTGAGCTTTGAGAACCACCAGCTCCCCCCGTCTGCCCCTCCTTAAACCACTCCCACCTCCCTCACTGACATTACCTGCTTGGCCTCTGTAGCCATCTGAGTCTCTGACCTGTTCCTGGAAGGTGCCCCTCCTCCCTCAGAAAACCATTGTCTTCCCCTTAAAGAGACTTCTCTCCCTGCCATGTTCCTTTGGCCTCTGTCTAGCATCCCTGAAAGAGCTTTTGACCATGAACTCCACAGCAGTGAGTCCCAGCCTGGAGCGTCCATCAGATTCACCTTGAGAGCCCCACAGCAAGGCTTCTGATTCAGGAGGTCTGGGGTGGGAGCCTGAGAATTTCATTCCTCAAGTTTCCAGGTGATACTGCTGGTCTGGGGACCACTCTTTGAAAACCACTGCTCTCCAAGCAAGGAATGAACCTCAAATGTCAGTGGTTCAATTCTGGTGGGGATGGGGGCATGTACATCTCTCCTCTAGCCAAGTGGAGAGAGGTTGATCTGCATATTGAGACCTCATGAATAGCCCCGCGAAACCCAAATAGGGTGTGTGTACCCCCTCAAGTTCCCAGTTTCCTGACTAGAGAACCCACTCTTGTCTTTCAGATTGCTTTTTTCTCTTTTCTTACGTATAATAAAAATGATGATACTGCCTATGACATGCAGGTGGACACACGAACCCCAAGTGCACATACGGACATTATCTTACGGACTAGCACCAGCAGGACCCTATACTGCTCTGCCCCTTCAAAGACCCTGCACCTGAGACACTGACCAACACGTGACATGTCGCTAACAAAAATCATCAACTCTCCCAGAGTGCCTGCTGTTTACCAGTCATGTACTGAGTGCTTTACGCATCATGACCCTCCCCTGATAGAGAAACTGTCGTCATCCCTGTATTACAGAGGAGCAGAGAGGGGAAACGACTTGTCCAAGTTCTCCAGATGGAAGACAATCAAGAGATGGTTTACTGGACCCACTGTATTCATGAGGGTCAGACACGATTAGGAATACTGTGCTCAACCCTGTGTCTGCATTTCTTTTTTTTTTTTCCCCATTTATTTTTATTAGTTGGAGGCTTTCATTTGAATCAGTTCTAATGAGATGGATGAAACTGGAGCCCACTGTACAGAGTGAAGTAAGCCAGAAAGATAAAGAACATTACGGCATACTAACACATATATATGGAATTTAGAAAGACGGTAATGATAACCCTATATGCAAAACAGAAAAAGAGACACAGATGTACAGAACAGACTTTTGGACTCTGTGTCTGCATTTCAAGATGGATGTTGTTAACCTGGAGGACAACAGGTGATGTCATATGGGACATGCTTACAGGTGGAGAAGGGGCGTGTTGAGCCCAGAAACTGCAGGTTTCCGGAGTATCAGAGAAAGAGACTCTGGTTGACAGAACAGGACTCAGTGATGGAAATTCTGAGGAGGTTGATTTGGTATCACTATATACACTGGCAACAATCAGAAGGACCACAATGTGGAACTCGCTGCCTCTAAAGGACCCCATGACTGAACACCAGGAATTGTCCAGAGAGAAGTAGGACTCATCAGGGACTCTGTGAATCTAATCATTTGGGGTGTGCAGGGCTGGGAGATGTGAGAAGCACCTGGGAGGCTTCCTTCAACTACAAGTCCTTTGCCCCAGGCATCCTGGTATTGCCTCTAACGGAGTCAGACTCTCTGAATCCTCACTTCCTTACACACTGGCTGAATGAACTTGGACAGAACACTCAACTTTTATGAGCTTCCATTTCCTCTTCCATGACATGGAATAACAGCACCTGTGTAACATTTTGTTTTGAGGGTTTGCTTAGATGCTATGTGTGAACTGCTTAATATGGCCAGATAAGTGGTCATGAAATTAATAATAATAGTATCAAAACAAGCACCACTTTCACCATCATTTTTCACATTTGAGATCCTCATGACTTCTGGTTTTGATGACAAAGTTTATGTTCAGGCTTACTACTTTTCAGCCTTAGCCAGCAGTTACAACCCATAATAAAATCACCAGGTCTCCCGTGTACTTTAACAAAGAAATATCCTTCCGGTAGAATCACGGTCCTGATTAATCCAGAAGAAAACTCCTCCTCCCTGCCGAGTCCTTGGGGACAAAAGCGCTCCTGCATGCACACGACCTTGGGAAATGTGAAATTTTCACTCTTAAAACAATTCCCCAAGAGCCATATCCACACCCAGAGCCTCTGGGAGAGCTTTACAATCACGCCAGCCTTTGCTTCATTCTGGTTCGCCTTGGGTGGGAGCTGGCTCGGGGTTCTATCTTCTTTACTGACTCAGATGGAGTGTATATTTCAGAATTAAATTTAAATACTGTTGAGATAAACAACATGACCTTTTCAATGTCAGTTTGAAGAGAAAATGACACAGTCGAACCAAGGAAAGACCGAGGGCGAAATTAGATTCTTTATCACAGTCCAAAAATGGATCTGAACTCGGCTCACCCGAAAACCATTCCCCCAAAGCTGCCAGCTCAGACGGTTACAATAATTGAATCAATAAAACAAAAACACAACATCCATGGTCTTTCCCGCATATATCGAGACTGTGCGGACAGAAATCTCCATTTTTGTACCCGCTGCATTTGAGTGTAAATATGAGCACTTGTAGACATGTTCATCGAGGTCCACCTCTCAGAGGGCAGCAAGGGCACACACATCGGAGAGAGGAAAAGAGCCTGTTATGACGTGGACCCAAAAAATGTTATGATGTGGACCCAACCGCCTTTAGAGAACAGTTTACTTACGGCTTTCGGCTTATATGGGGGCTGAATCTCTTTGCGTTCAAGTTTCTCCCAGTCAATATACCGGAAAAACGCGTGCTCTTTGATGTCACGTTCACCTTCAGGTCCACAACCCAGACGTTTGCCTGGGTGTTTGGTCATCAGCTTCAAGAGAAAGAGAAATGTAGAATGAATTTCAGAAGAGGAGATGTGGGACTCTCAGAAATGATCACTCCTATGAATGAGGGAAGACAGCGCAAAGAAGAGTCCCAACTAAATCTTTATTTTTGGCTTTTCATCCCAGCAGTAATTTCCCAGCCAGGTCTTTCTAATAGGAAGACCCAAGAGTAGTGTCTGCTGCTCCCGGTCCCAGAGCAAAGTCCCTTACAGTTAAGCACACTTCAGCCTGACTGTGGTCCTGAACTTCAAGTCAGAAATATCACATGGTGCATTTTGATTTAAGAATGATTTCTACGCAATTACTGATGCATTTAATGAGAACAGTTTCAATATCTTCAAATTCTCCTCCTGCCACCACGAGGAAACGGGAGTTTGACCAAAGCAAAGGGCACGTTCATTCAGATAATATTTGCATTTCTCAGTAAAGCGCTTGTGAAAATGACAAGAAAGAAGAAAAAATATTAGTCAAATGGACCCAAGTTTCAAGTAATTACTTTCCGAAAGCTCATTAAATAGTCAAAACCTAGCCCAGCTCATTTCCCTTGTATCACACATTACACTAAACTCCGCTGAGGTTTCTTTGGTGTCCCATTTAAATTACTTAATTATCAAAACCCTCCATCTTTGGGTCTCTGAGCCAGTGCTAAATAACAAGATGAAACCAGACAGGCTCCCTCTTGTAAATGAGTCCAAAGCAGCAGGAAAATATCTCTGATCTCAAGACTTAAGCAAATGCACAGAGAGTCAAGACGGAGGAGTTGATGATTAATTTTTTAAAAAAGAAAGATCAGCAAGAGGCCATCAAAAGAAGAAACAAAACAACTGAAACATACAAGACCATGAAGCTTCCTGGAGTTGACTTGACACCAAGAAGCCCATGACCTCAGACTCCTCAGATTTTTGCCCAGGGCTTGAGGATTATGGGGGGAAGGGGTGAATTCAGCAATTCACACCTACTCTGTTGGACTTTCAGCTCAGCCTGATTCTTGCTACAGATAATCTGTCATCAGAAACTACCCTTCTACACCCACACACACAGAGAAGCACATACTTTCCACATATGCTTTATCTTCTAGGGGAAAAATAACCTGCATTTCTGTTTCTAAGCTACTTCTTTATAAATTTTATGCCTCGTCTCACCCGAGTCTCACAATGACCTAATGAGTTGGGTGTTTTAATTTTTCCCCACTTGAGTGACAAGGCAATTGACACTCAGAGGGTTAAGCAACTGGCAAGGACTCACAGAGACAGTAGATGGCAGAGCTGGGATTGGATCTTATCTCTGCTGACCTCTAAAACTCGGACATTTAGAGACATAGCTTCCATGTGGTTCCCCAGGGATGATCTGTGGTCTCGCTTGGTCAGGAAAAGTTTAGGGAGGGCAAGGAAATTGGGCCAAATCTTGACTTTTGTGTAGGATTAGAATGGGAGGAAAGAAAAGGTTACGAGGCCTTGGTTAGCACAACCAGCAATCCTATCCACAACAGCTTCTGGGGCTTCCCCAGTGGCTCAGTGGTAAAGAATCTGCAGTCAATGCAGGGGATGCGGGTTCAATCCCTGGTCTGGGAAGATCAGACATGCTGCGGAGCAACTAAGCCTGTGTGTCGATATGACTGAGCCTGTGCCCTAGAGCCTTAGAACTGCAACCGCAGAGCCCACAAGCCCTAACTACTGAAGCCCGTGCACCTAGGGCCCATGCTTCACAGCAAGAAGCTCTGCAATGAGAAGCCAGTGCACTGCAACTAGAGAGCAGCCCCACTCCCCCCAACCAGGGAAAAGCCCGGGCAGCAACGAAGACCCAGCACAGCCAAAAATACATACATAAATAAAATCACATATAAAAAACTAGCAGCTTCCGTGTCCTGGGCACTCCCTGTGTGCCGGGCTCTGTGCCTCAGGCTTCCCAGCTATTACCCGTTACTCTTTCATCTTCACAGCATTAAGGCCTCAGAAACTATTATCCTCATTTTCCACATAAAGACACCGGGTCCAGAGAAGCAGACATCTGCCTAAGATCACCCAGGTAAGTAACAGAGCTGTGCTTTGAACAGATCAGCTTGACCCAGAGTCTTAAAGCTCCATCTTACAGTTTCTTAGTGTTTTCACCCTAATGTATGGCCAACTGGGGCTTCTGTCTGCTTTAAGTTTATTCAAAGGGGGAGTGGTGATCTGAGCAAACTGCATACTAATTTTTTTTTATGGTGGAAAATAGGGTCTTTAACGGGATGGATAACAGCAGTCTCCAAACTTTTTGGCACTGGGGATCAGTTTAAAAGAAGACATTTTTTCTGCGGATTGAGGTTGGGACAGGGTTTGGGGATGATTCTAGCGGATTACATTTATGGTGCGCTTCACCCATTATTATTACATCAGCTCCACTTCAGGTCATCAGGCGTTAGATCTTGGAAGTTGGGGACCCCTAGATAATAGGATATTTTCAAATGGAATTAAACCTTTTTCAAAAACCTAGCTCACTTTCCATGTAAATAGGAGAATGCTAAGTGAAGGAAAACCACTGCAGAAACACCCCAGCACTAATGCGAAGCTGTGCTCAGCTCTTGCACGCTGTGCTCCGGCGCCCGAAGCCAACCATGCAGACAGCTGGACTTAATCACTCTTCCGATCTCTGATCACCTCCCAGATGCATCCCCTGGGGCCCACGGTTCAGGAGGAAGCATTTGGCTGTTCACTTGAGCATCACTCCTTCTCTGGAGCATCAACCTTGAAGAAAAAGCCCACACGGAGCCTCAGCCAACTCAACTCAGAAAGGTCCCCAAACCCAATAGTAAGAAAGTCACCCTCGCTAATCCTGAAGGTTATGGGTCTGAAATTAATAGAAATCTGCTCTACCAGGGAAACTGCTAATTGGAGCTGAAGCTGAATGCAGCTGACCTGGAAAACCCTTTCTCCATGACCCACTTAGAACCCCAGCTGTCTAGGCAGGCAGGGCTGTGAAGGGGAAAGTCCTGAACATGCATGGAGCACCTACTATGTGCCAACGCTATGCGAGGAGCTTCCTCTTCTGTTACCTCATCATTTAACACTCTTCCAAAATTCTGTACAGTGAGGATTATTATTCCATCTTCGGAGATAAAGAAACAGAAGCCCACAGATGCAAAGTAATATGCTCAAGACTGTGCATCTAGGAAGCGGAAGGGTTGAAATGTACAAATAGTCTTGAGCTCCCAAATCCCCCACTTTAAAAATCCAAGTCACAGGGAATGCAAACTCGAATATCAAGAGGGGGTTAGCGTGTAACATGGCCGTGCCAGCATTAGTAACAGCAGGAGTCGTAACCCAAGGGTTTTGGAACAGAGTGCCAGACTCTCTACTGAGTTCCTTGTATTAACTCATCTCATGATCAGAGAACCCTGTGTGTGGTCCCATATGTGTGTCCCCAGTCTGCAGATGCGGTGGAACAACTTCCCGACTGTCACAGGGTTAATAACGCTCGGACTTGAACTCAGATGCTGGTTTCTTCCCAGAAAAATCAGGAGAGGAGGGGACACATTCTTATCTGAAGGAAAGACTGGCTTCCAATACAGTCTCCCCCTCTCTCCCCACCCTGTATGATGACTGCAGGGGTTTGCCCTGGCCTTGTTCTATGCCCTTTATTTGCCAAGGGCTTCGTTTAAGCTCCTCATGAACAGCTCAGCTGGTAAAGAATCCACCTGCAATGCAGGAGACCCCAGTTCAATTCCTGGGTAGGGAAGATCCCCTGGAGAAAGGATAGGCTACCCACTCCAGTATTCTTGGGCTTCCCTGGTGGCCCAGATGGTAAAGAATCAGCCTGCAATGTAGGAGACCCGGGTTTGATCCCTGGCTTGGGAAGATGCCCTGGAGGAGGATATGGCAACCCACTCCAGTATTCTTGCCTGGAGAATCCCATGGACGGAGAATCCCATGGACAGAGGATCCTGGCGGGCTACAGTCCATGGGGTCACAAAGAGTCGGACACAACTGAGTGACTGGGCAAGCACATGAACCTCTCCACGCCCTGTTCCTCCTCTTCCCTCTTCCTGCCTCATACCCTCAAAAACTATTTTCAAACTATAAATTTTAAGATGTTAGGGACTGAGATGAATTCACATATGTCTTCCCCAGGGATATTTGCATCCTAACCTATGCAGCTGACAAAGCTTAGGTGATTCACTGAGAGTGGGAATTTAGGCAGCAGAACAAGGTGCTTCTAGATGGAGCTTGGCCCAGCTGTTACAAACCTCCCGAGTTCAGCTTTCCCTCACTCAGGCCAGCTCACACGCCATCTGATGGGTTAGGAAGGGCAGGGCTGGGTTGGGCAATGAGAACTCTGCAAACACCATGAGGATCTAGAACCAGCAGCCCTGGGTTATCCAGACACACAGGTGGGCATGCTCTAACCCTGAGCCATGCTGGCACCGCTGACTGGTGGGAAGGAAAACTTCATAAAGGCAGCATCCCTGACTCCTGTTCCCTGGGGTCTCACAGTGTTACTTTCATACTTTCATCAGAGTTGAAGAGTTACCACATTCAAATAATACACTTAAAAGGCAGTGGTTTTAAGCAACACGGGGACTTGTTCACAATACAGATGGATGCCAAACTTAATCTCTAGGGTGGAGGCTGATGTGTGTGCCTTTGAAAAAAGCACCACAGGTCATCCTAATGGTGCCAACAGGGGGGACCACTGGTCTCTAGGGATTCACCCAGGTCACTGTGAGCATGTCCTGGCCAAACACGAGATCGAAACAAGCAATCCTTACCCAGAACAGGTGTCCCGCTTTGTTCACAGGTTAATGTGCATACATCACAATGTACAAATTTGCAAACTTTTCAGTCATTTGTGGGTTAGGGGGAGAGTGAGGGTTGGGAGACACTCAATTTGGGTCAACTTATCTAGAGGATCCCTTAAATTCAATACTGTGATTATTTTCTTAGGACAAAAGTCACACACTCTTACTATTAACTAAACTCGTAGGCCCCAGCGCTGAGTGAGGCTGACGGATCATGCCGCGCCCCTCTTGGGTACCTTCCCCGGGTTCCAGCTCTTTGGCAAACTTTCTGGGCTCCCCACCTCATTCATTCCAACACCTCATTCATTCAGCACTCTGAGGCTCCCCACTTCATTCATTCAGCACTCTCTGCTGGCCTAGAGCCTGGAGCCCAGCCAGCAGCAACATGCTATTGCAGGCAGGCCTCTATGGTGCTTCCGTGTGAACCAGAAGAAAGCTCCCTTTCCTCTGGGAGGCAGCAGGTCTTTACCCGGCTCACAGAGGGGCCAGTGGACCAGGGGTGGCGTTTGACCGCCACTACCCCTCCCCCGCCCCAGGCGCAGCATCCTTGTGCAGGGCACCCCTGCACCCCTGTAGGCGGTGGTCCTGGCTGCCAGCTTTAAGGGGTTTGCTCACCCCTTTGCAGATGGCCACAGCTTCCTTGGACATGGACTTCGGATAAGCCACGTTGTGTTCCATGATCGACTGGAAGAGTTCATCCTCATCCTCCCCTTCAAACGGTGCCTGTGGAGGGAGCACAGGGTGGGAGGAGTCCTGCATGAACCACCCCCCGCCCAACTGCCCCAAACCAGCAGGCCCAGCTTCCTGGGGTCCACAGCCAAGCCAGCCCCAGGGCTTCCAGGAAGAGGATAAGGAAAGCTGGTCAACAGACAAGGGTAACCCCAAGGTCATGGAAATCACAGAGGTTCAGAGCTATGTGCTGGTATCCGGCTGACACACTCTCTTAGAGAGATCCCCACAGGGATGGGGGTGGGGGAGGACTTCCCTCACAAGTCAGTTAAAATTCAATTACCTGCCCAGCCAACATCTCATATAGCAGGACGCCAAATGCCCACCAATCCACGGACTTCCCATAGGGCTGATAAGCAATTATCTGGAAAACAGAAGGCATCTGTCAGGGAGATGTGCAGGTTCTTGCAGTGGCTGAGAATGAATATGCGCTTCTCTTACAATAAGAGTGGGGCATCCTTGGGGGGTGGCGGGGTGGGGGGAGAGCTCTTCCTTGGCCTGACACCCGCCCATTGTGAAAGATTAAATTGGCCGTCACAGTCCCAGATGTGGGCCTCTGTCTAAAGGAGTGAAGAGGGAGTCCAGGGCCCACCGAAGCTATTTCTTTACCTTAAGAAGATGGATATCCTTTACAGAGATACCTGCAGGCGGGGAAGGCATCTGTGTATGTCACATTGCCTTTTCAAAGCACTTAGTACGGTTGTGTTATTTTTAATTTTAATACAGTGAGCACGGCATTTTAAAGGAGAAAACTCGTCCTTCTTTCTCATGATAAAAGTAATAGCATTTACACAAGAATGTGAACATACGTAAGACTACTGAACTTAGAAATGGTTAAGATGGTGATGTGTTTTTTTGCCACAATTCAAAAATTTTTAAGTTAAAAAATGTAATAGCAGTTATTATTATTTATTTAAAATATAGATAAGCTACGAGAATGCAATTACAATAGTTCTTTATCAAGAGAGACATTATGATTGATATTTGGTCTATTTTCCTCTAGATTTTTTCTATTAGTATATATTAAACTCTGTGTGTATGAGTGTGCTTTACATAAATACTTTAATATATGGAACTTTAATAAAGCATTTTATTCATTTAGCATTTTCATGCTAATACCTGTACATCAACACAACCAGCTTTTACTTCTGCATAATGTTCCATTGGGTGGATATACCAAACTCTATTTCATCAATACCCAACTGATTAGGTTCTTCCGTGTAATTAGATATGTGGAAATCTGTCCAATTTTCTTTCCTTAAGATAAACTCCTAGGAGTAGAACTGGTGAATCAAATGGTATATATATAATTTTAAAGGTTTTCATACTTATGACCAAATTGCCAGAGCATGGTAAAGTCTAGAACAGCTGTGTGACCATCCATTAGGATATAGGGGTGAAACCTAACTGTATCAAAGGGATTAGTTAAGGAGCTGGGGATGGACATGTACACACTGTTATATTTAAAATGGATAACCAACACGGACCTACTGCATAGCACATGGAACTCTGCTCCACGTTACGTGGCAGCCTGGATGGGAGGGGAGTTTGGGGGAGAATGGATACGTGTATATGTACGGCTGAGTCCCTTCCCTGTTCACCTGAAACTCACAACATTGTTAATCGGCTCTACCCCAACACAAAATAAAAAGTTAAAAAAGAAAAGAAAAGATTGGAAGGTGATACAGCAAAGGTTAAGAGGTTGAGGACTGAGGACCACGCAGTGCGGAGATGGGATCCTGACTGCTGTTGCCCAGCCTGTGACCCTGGGAGACGTTACTCAACGTCTCGAAGTCTGTTTCTTCATCTACAAAACCAAGTGTGTAATAATATCTATGTCATAGAGTTTTAATAGGATGAAAGAGAAATACGTTACCTCAACATAATAAAAGCTATATTGACAAACCCACAGCAAGCATTACCCTCAATGGTGAAAAATTGAAAGCATTTCCCCTGAAATCAGTAACAAGACAAGGGTGCCCACTCTCACCACTACTAAGAGAAATACGTGCCTCTCACATATTATGCCCTCAAAATGTCAGCCATGACTTGAAAGTTCTCTAATTCAGTGATAGTTGGTTTTACTCAACAAATGTGTCTGAGCAAGCCTGCCTATAAAGCTTGGCTATAAAGTCTGTTTATCCACCTCCATCTCCCACCTTGGCTTCTGCCCTGAAATCACAAGTGTCCTCTGAGGAGAACTGCCTGCAACGGATGAAGGAAAGCTTTCTGTGAGAACACTTATTGAAAGTGTTTTCACACTTTTAAAGTACTTCATGTCTCTTTTGATCCTCCTGACAACCTAACAAGTTAATCCTTTCACAAAGGGAAATAGAGCCTGGGAGGTGAAAGAAGTTGCCAGAGGCGAGGGGGTTAGTTAATGGCAAAGCAGGGGGAAACCTGACCTGCAGTTTATTCCTCCCACCAGCAGGCTGTGGGCTGCAGGCTGGAGGAGGATGCAGTTTCCCCAGTAACGCAACTTGGGGCTTTACGAGCATTCAGGAATCTTTGAAAACCACACATGTGGGGGCCCACTCTGCAGTGATTCTGATTCCATTCATCTAGGGTGATGCCTGGCCATCTCCATTTTTCAAAAGCTCCCCAAGGACTTCCCTGGCCATCCAGTGGTTAAAGACTTTGAGTTTCCAATACAAGCGTTCTATTCCCGGTTGGGGAACTAAGATCCTGCGGTGCTGTGTGGAGGGGGAAAAAATTAATTAAATAAAAAAATAACAAAAGCTCCCCAGGTGATGGTAAAGGGCAGCAGGCCTTGTGAACCAGAGATCACTGAACTCACAGCAGATCAAGGAACTGTATCTGATATCCTAACTAATTAACACAATGATAATAAAGCAATGTATGTCACACAGGAAAAACTCCATTGGGTCCTAATAAAGGGTTAAGTGCTCAAAGGATTACTTTGCAATTCCTTTACAATTTACTTTTCCTTTGCAATTACTTTGCAATTCCTCAAGTAATACACAAATACATTTACCTTGTGGAAAATTAAAACAGTATACCAATTAAGCTAATTTTCCTTTACAATGGCCTTACCCTCAGAGGTAACCAGTGTTGTAAAACCAGTCTGGACTCTTCATGCATTTCCTATACTTCTGCATGCATATCTAAATACTTGTAAGAAACATATAGCAGTGTTCCTTGTGTTGTTATTTACCATAAATGGCATCATACTGTATTTATCATTCTGTAGCTTGATTTTTTCCTCTCAACAATGTTTCAATATCTGCATATACATCTCATTCACTTTTTGAATTGATGTCTAATAGTATTCCACACTGAGGAGGTCATGGCAACCCACTCCAGTATCCTTGCCTGGAGAACCCCATGGACAGAGGAGCCTGGTGGGCTACAGACCATGGGGTCACAAAGAGTTGAACATAGTTGAACGACTAAGCACAGCACAGTATTCCATACTATAAATCGTTCATTCTATTGTCCATCCCTTGATTAACAAACACTGTTCAAGTTAGTACAGGCAGGTGTGTTCTGATCTTTACAAGGGCTGCATAATATTTCTTAATATGAATTGCAACCCTTTTCCTTCACTGGTAGTCACTGAGACTGTGTCCTATTTTTCACTATTAAAAATAGTGCTGCAATGAAGAAAGGACTTTGAAGACACATCCTTCCGAGTACGGTGTGTGTTTGTGTGTCTGTGTGTGTGTATGTTGCAAACTAGATTCCTAAAAGAGGAAGAGCTTTGGTAATAGAGTAGGCAGGTTTTAAATTCAGTGCCAAGCTACTTAGTGACACGGGTCCTCCCATCACCATTGTTACATATGAAACCTGAACAGTCAAGAAGAGAGGAATTCTAGAATGTCCATTTCCAAGACTCTATGCCAAGCTCGCAGTTCCTTGCCATAAAAATCCAGTAACAGATTGCAGGATGCCACCTTCCTGAGCACCAATTCAGAGAAAAAGGGAGGCCATCATCTGGCACAAATTTTTGTACCATGACACGTTGGGGAAATCCATTCTGCAACTGACCGCTTCCTCTGGGAAGGGAGGGAGGCACTAAAATAAATCTTCACACTTTCATTTATATCTTAATCACAGGAAGAAAAATGCTGAGTCTTTCAGGATTGAGCACAACTTACTGAATACCTATGAACACACAGAACCTGTCCCGGGAATCAATCTCTCTTTCTCTTACTCCTCTGCCTTTCCCTCTCCCCTGAACACACGTCTCAGTGGCATAATTAGGAGGTATCATATGGCCATGAGCCATAGCAGCTTGGCGAAGAATCTTACTGATGTGTGGTGGATGGTTCTTTGGAGTTTTATTTAAGTTTTCTCCCAAACCTTGATGTATTTTGGGTCTGAGCTTCTGGGATGTGTGCTAAGTTAATTTACATGTGTGATCACAAAGGAACGAGTTAGAGTCTAGGAGAAGGACCAGCCCGAGGTCCCGCTTGTCTGGTACCCCTTGGACTCACCCAGCTGCAGTGTGGCCACCTAGGGCTCAGGGAAGGCATCAGTACAACAGACACGCCTGAGGGGTTGGCGTCAGCTCACCTCGGGGGCGATGTAGTCTGGGGTGCCACAGAAGGTCTTGGTTGTCACCCCGTCCCAGATGTTTTCCTTACACATGCCAAAATCAGCGATCTTGATGTGGCCCTCGGAATCCAGCATCACATTGTCAAGTTTCAGGTCGCTGTGGGGACACAGATTTAGGGACTGAATTAAATGCTATTTCTTTTGAGTCAACCAACATCCACTCACTACGTGCGGAACACTGTACCATGCCTGGTGGGGGCACAGCAGTGAGCACAACCCAGTCCTCACCCTCCGATAGTTTATAATCTGGCAGGGAGACATGAGGGTCTGCAAACCTCTGTGCTTTTCTTTTCCCGCAGCGGCAACTGTGCCAAGTGTCTCGGGAGGATGCAATGAGACAGCAACTCTGAGAAGAGCGATCCACAGACAGCTAAATAAAATAGACGCTTCCTCCATCTGGGCAGAGCATCCACAGAAGAGTCCTTTATGTGGGGGGGCATCTCTAGAGTTGACCTTTGCAACCTCAGGATCCCTTACATTTCATAGGAAGGTTTTACACAAAACTATCATTTAAAAAATATCTCTGAAGAGCATGGAGAAAAAAAACCTGATTGAGAGCATCTTGTTTACCACCAAGTACCCCAAGCTCCCCTAAGCCAGTTCCTAGGTCATGAACCCAGGGGTTTCTACTGACTTCCAGTCAAAAAATATTTGTTGCACACCTACTTTGTGACAGACACTACCCTTGGAGCGAAGTATATATTATGAACAAGATAATCAAGCATCTTGCTCTTATTCAGATTTAATTCTAGTAGAGGGATAAAGTCAATTACCAAGTATTCAAATCTACAAGCATGCTTATTGCAGCTTCTGATGAATGATATGAGGAAATAAGAAGAATGATGAGGTGGACAGGAACAGGGGAGGTTACTGTAACAGAGGATCAGGGAGGTATCACCTTCAAAGAGTGATGCCGTAAACGACACGGGCTCCACTCATCCTGTTTCATCTGTGTTGATGGGGAGAGTTTGGTGTCTGGGGACCCCTGCACATTTCCAGCATATCTGACGACTCCAATATCATTACATTTTCCCTTAACACTGATACCAAAGTCATCACTTGGGTGTTTCAGCACCAATGAATAGGTATGATCTATGGGCCAGACTTCCTCAATCCCATTAGAAATCCAACTTCCTGAGAGGTTAAGGGATCTACCATTCAATTCAGATCTCTCCCTCAAATCACCTTCGCTGGGTGGTGGACATCTGTGGCTCTGCCTATTCTAGCATCTTGGGGTGAGAACATCCTAATATTTCTTTGAAGAAACAGCTTCCTTGATTTTCAAGCCATATGAAGTTGGTGATGCTGATCTTAATTCCTGGTTCCAGGAGTGGTCATGTGGGCCTGTCTTGGCCAGTGGAAATACTCCATCCTGCTAGCCACAGTGGATCACAGTTCCTGGTCACAGTTCAGGAATGGCCCTGTGACCCCATATGAGCTGATCAAAGCCTCTGAACATTAACATCAGCCCCAATATTTTTGCTGGCACCATCAGGAAAGAGATGAACTCTTTTTACATCAGGATTGCTCAGGTGGTAGAAACTAAGTCTAGATGCGCAAGGGGTCACCAGGTGGAGAGAAGAAAGCTACTATAGATATAGCAGAACTCAGAGGAAGCGAATAAATGCTCATAACGTCATATGAACCCCAGTCCTAGACTTTTCAGTTATGTCAGCCGTAACACACCTCTTTTAACGAAAGTTCGTTTGAATCGAGTTGCTGTCATAATTTTCAACTAAAAGAATACAAGCTGAAAATATATCCTGGCATCTCCCATCTGTGTCTGTGAGGTCTCTTCACCCAGAGGGAAGCCCATTTGCACCCCACTGTTTACCAACAGCAACATCCTAGGATCTCTAGTACGGTCCATGGTACTACCCACATCCAATCTTCATGCTTCTCTACAAGCCACAGTGGTCTCTGAAGGCCAGGTTAGAACTTAGAAAAGCTAGACTCGGAAGCAATAAACATACCAGGTCTGCATGTGATTTGATTAACAGAGACCCATGACATTTCCCTCAGCCTGACCACATGTCCCTAAACAGGCAGTTGGGGCAACCCCAGAAGTGATGACATCTCCGTCTATTATAGAAAAGGAGCTTCAGGTGCTAAGAGCCAGCAGATCGTGGGGCCAGAGCAAACTGTCACATAATAATGTCACATGATAATGTTTTGACAGTCCACTCCATTCTTCTGTTTAACGTAATAAATCCTCATCTGTGCTTCTAAAGGGGGCTGGCCAGATGTCTTCATGTTCACAAATCCATAAGGAGCAAAATCAACACACACTCCAAAGATGGCGATCTACACATCAGACACTAAGTTTGGAAGGCTTTCATCTTCCCCTCACCCAGCATCTCCAGTCTTGGTCCTCAGAGAGGACAAATCTACTGAGTCCTCATCCTCTTTACTTAAGAGCTGTCGAAATAACCAGAGATCCAAATGAAGAAGAAGGGCATTTATAATATTTAAAAAGACTGTGCATGTGCTTAGTTGCTCAGTCACGTACGACTCTTTGCAACCCTTTGGACTGTAGCCCGCCAGGCTCCTGGGATTCTCCAGGCAAGAATGCTGGAGTGGGTAGCCATGCCCTCCTCCAGGGGATCTTCTCAAACCAGACATCGAACCCATGTCTCCTGCATTGCAGGTGGATTCTTTACCCGCTGAGCCATCAGGGAAGCCTCTAAAAAGACTCTGCCACCATGAAATCAATCTCTGTGAGTTTATAAAACCATTTATCTTCTGTCATGTAAATTTTTTGCAGTTTTCATTTGATTATCAATTGCTGTCTCCACCAAAGTTCCTGATTGTGAGCAAAAAAACCCAACTCTGATTATTTTAACCAAAAAAGGAGTTTTTAGAAAGGAATTGGGGGAGCACTGAGAATCTCCAAAAAGGCTGGAGAACCAGACTTGGAGGCTAGGCAGCCATGAACAATGACTAACCAGCACAGAAATGACCCAGTGAAGATGCCACTGATGTCACCATTGGGTATAGACATTCTCCCTTGTTCCGTGAAGCCCTAATGCTGGACTCTGGATGCTATTCCTAAGAACCACTTCCCCTCACGCCTCTGGAAACTAGACATAGCTGATGACTCCGTCCACTCTCCATTCTACTGGCTCTGCTTCTTGGTCACTAACTTCTGATTCAAGGTCTTCAGTGAATGTGACAAGCATCAGAGTCTGAGTTGTGTGTCTTTTCTTCCTATAGGGAGGCTACAAAAAGTATCTGGTGTGTTAAATCTTTAGAGGAAGATATGGACTCCATTCCTACCCACAAATGAAAGAGGTTCAGAGGGTGAGTGGCTTAAAAGAATGACAAATACAATGGAGGAGGAAAGGAAGAACGTACAGTTAGGAGAAAAAGCTTTGCATTTAGGCACGGTCTAGCACCTAGAATCCTAACCTTTGGATTTTATGACCTGGACCAATGGATCCCAGATTCCAATCTAGTTCCCTGATATATCAGAAACCTTGCCTTGAATCCCAGCCCTGTTGGCAAGAACTCAAATAATTTCCTGTCCTGGTTCCTCCCCTGGGACTGAGTTTTCTTCTAATAAACTTACAGTCCCTTATTTTATCTTCTCAACAATGCTTAAGTGCCTGATTCTATTCTGGTGGAAGCCCATCCCATAGAGGAGTCAGATTCAAGTGTCAGCATGTAAGGAGAAAATCGTGTAGAGTGAACAATTACCCATGATCCCCTGTTCTTTGGTTTAAGCACTAGCTGAAGTCATCAGCTTGAATGTAGGGGTCTTCATGTCATACAGGAGATAATGTGTACCTTTCAATACCAGAAATACATTCAGTACAACAAGATGCTCCCACTCTGACAGTCAAAGGGGAAACTGGGGGAATCAGAGGCTTCACGGGTCCCATTTCATGCATACATGGTAACACATGTTCATTGAGGGTGAGCATGGGTAGAATGACTACACTATTTACAGCTGAAATTATTCTGATTACTCGCTGTTTCTATTTCTTTACTGAGATCAGGATTGTGCCAGGTAAAGCCACTCTGCTTCTTGACCTTCATTCCTCCGTTATCAGGAGCACAGGCAGAGTGGGGACTCAGTGCACTCAGGATCTGCTACCTCAAGGAGTGAAAAAAAGCCCCAGGACTCCGCAGGATTCTGGCAAGGCCCCTCACCTTCCATCCCTCATACCACCAGCGCCCACAGCCTCACTTCCACCTTCTGCCTTGAGATCACCAAGCTAATCTCTTTATGCCTTTTATTTCCATGTCCTTCAGTTGCTTTAGGAAGACCAGGCTTCTCAGGGTCTTCCCTAACTCTTCAGACTCCAATCTCATGCTCTCTATGGAATGTCAGGCAAGCACCACCACCCAGCCCACCTCAGCCCCATCCCCTGCTTGACTTTCCTCCATAGCACTTCTCACTACAGACAGCATTTTTACGATTTACGGGATCTGTCTTCCACCACTGGAATATGAGCTCTACAGAGGTTGGCCTTTGTTTTCTTCACACTGCATCCCCCCACCTAGAGTAGAGGCCAGTATATGATATGGTGGGCTTTCAATAAATGTTTGTCAACTCAGTGAATCAAATGGACTTTGATGACTCTTCAAGATCGTTTAAACAGACCCTCGCCCGGGCCAAGTGTCCTTTGGAAGCCCCGTGCCTTATGCCAGCCTCCCTTGTGTAACAAACCAGCCCGAGCCTGCGCTGGAATGCTTGCATCCATGTGGTATAAGGAGAATTATACACCCTGGACTCACTGACAAATAGCAGCCCCGGGCTCCACAGTCTGCCTTGCATGAGATATAAAGTGGGATGACTCATCCGACTATGATCATACACTTGCTCCTCCAAAAACGAGCAAATGCCAAGTCCTGAACTTAATCCTGTCTTTCAGGGCAAGCTACTCAGAGATCCATTCCCAAACTGTAGTTACATAGCACAAAAAGAAAGAAAGAAAGGGAGAGAGAGAAAGAAAGGAAAGAGAAAGAAAGAAAGAAATTTCTTTCATAATAGTATGATCCAGCACATTCTGCCAGCCCAGAGTCTTTGCTTGCTTCCCAAATGTGGGGTCCACGGGCAAGAGAAAGGCGTGCTGGGTCCCCAGTGGTTAGCCTCCTTCTCTTAGAGCAAATGGTCTCACATCTGAGGCTCCAAACCATCCCTGGAGGCAGAGTCCGTCAAGATCTTCTATCATCATACAGAGCTGCCCAAACTTTGCCAGGGCAGTGGGCGATGCTGCCTGGCAGAGCACATGCCCAAGTTAGTACTGGAGGATTCCTCCCCCACCATGGATTCTAATTTTAAAAGCAGTTAAAGAAAGAGGCAGGGAAGGGAGGAGCCGAGGGAGCCGAGGAGATGGAAAGTACAGCAGTGTTCGCTTACCGGTAAATGATGCCCTTGCTCTGCAAGAAGAACAGACCGATGGCAATTTCTGCAGCGTAAAATCTGAAATTAAAAAAAAAAAAAAAGCAATGGAGAAATTCAAGGACACCATATGCCTGGCAACTCTCAGAATTCAATACAATATTGAACTGGGCATAGGGCATGAATGTCTCACCATGGATGGTCAACCATACATCTCATAAAACGAAGTATGGGAGTCTGGATGGATGAACAGGGTTTGGAGAGCTAGAGGCTGCTTTAAGGACCAAATGGGGGTGGGCAGAGGTTCAGCAACTGTTTAGTGGGGAGGAGGCCACAGGATATGATGAACTGGCTGGAGAAGGATCGTTTCAGACGATAACAAGTTAAAATATCTCAATGACAACACTTAACATCTGTTGAAGGCTTACCATTGACCTTGTATCATTTCAGGTTATTATCTGATTAAACCTTAACAATAATCTTATAAGGCAGTGGCCCTGTGGTAAAGAATATGCCTGCCAATGCAAGAGATGCAGGTTCAATCCCTGGGTTGGGAAGATCCCCTGGAGAAGGAAATGGCAACCCACTCCACTATTCTTGCCTGGGAAATCCCATGGACAGAGGAGCCAGGCAGGCTACAATCCATGGGGTCTCAAAAAAGTCAGACACGACTCAGCGACTAAACAACAACGAGGTGCTATGATTACCTCCCTGTTCCTCAAATGAGGAAACTGAGGCTTAGTGACATGAAATACTCTGACCAAGTCACACAGCTAATAAATAGCACAGCCAGAATTGGAAACAGCATCTGGCTGAAGTGTTAGCTTTTCATTTTCAAAATCTAAGAGAGAGATTTGGGGAGAATCAGAAAACCTGGTTATAAAGGCTGGGCAGGGCTTCGGGGAACTCTGTAAAGTGTTCTGACAACGTGTCTCATGGAATAATGGAATGAAGGTCAGTGGTCAATTAGATGTTAGAAGTCCTTTTACTTCTAACCAACCCATTAGAATTGTGCCAAGACACGCAAATGGCATGACCTGGAAGCACGGAAATGGTAACCCTCCCAGAATCAGTGCTCATGACCTGGGCAGGGGGAGGTGAGGGGGCAAGGCTGAGCTGCACGGGAGCCAGGAGGCCTCTGCAATGACAGGATGGGGCCCTGGGTGAGCCCCATGGGCTTCCTAGAGGGGACAGTAGGAGCCCAGCAGCCTCCCTAGGAGAGGTTATCGCTGGCGATCCTGTGACTTGCCATGCTCCTATTCACCAACTGCAGGGAGACACAGGATGAAACGTGTTCCAGAAAAAAGAGACCGGCTGCCTTGTGGACTGAAGGTGATGGAACGGACTCAGCAGGGGAAACAGATCTCCAAAAACCCAGAGTCAGTCTCCCCACTCCAAGAGCCACAGAGTATAGTCACTATGCAGCTTGAGCTTTCATCTCCCTGGAATGAGGACAGCTAGGAGGGAGCAAGAACGTGAGCAAGGAAGATCTGGGTCAGAATTGTGGGTCTGCCTCACACGAGCTCTGTGACTGTGAGCAAGTCTCTCAAATCTCTGAGCCTGGCACATGGAAAGCTCTCAACCAATATGGGCAAAGGAAAACACAAAACCTACAGTGACATTCCCCAAGGAATTTTTAGGGCTTTCCTTAAGAGCCAGGGGCAAAATGTGGAGGTCAAGAAATAGCTGTGGTTTTCAAGCTTCCAGCTCTTAGCGGGTGTTAAGCAAGAAACAAGTAGCCCATCTCAGCAGAACACCCTCTGTCCCGGCCACGCATTTCTCTTAAAGAAGCCCAAGATATTTAAAATTCTTATTTGGCTAAAAACCCAAAGGAACTAACCACCCACTCATTCATCCCAAGGGAAAAGCAGAGCACCACTTACACGGCGTGAGGCTCCTTGAACCGGCCCACTTGCTGGATGTGGTACATGAGGTCACCGCCGTTCACATACTCCATCACGAAGTACAGGCGATCCTGGAGGAGACAGCAAAGAGCAAAGTCAGCCTTCTGGAGTTTCTTGGGCCCCGGATGGAGAGCAGGTAATAGCTGAGATTTATGATCCAACCCCCTAGGACTCCACGACATGCCAGGTGCCTTGATTCCCCAAATGGAGTATTTGTGCCACTGGAAGTACACAAGTGAAATCAGGAAGAATGTGAAATTTTTTTTTCCATTTATTTTTATTAGTTGGAGGCTAATTACTTTACAATATTGTAGTGGTTTTTACTATACATTGACATGAGTCAGAATGTGAAATTTTTAAAAAATCTTTTTGTTTATTTGGCTGTGCTGGTTTTTAGTTGCGGCATGCAAACTCTTAGTTGCAGCATGTGGGATCTAGTTCCCCAATCAGGGATTGAACCCAGGCCCCTCGAATTAAGAACGCAGAGTCTTAGCCACTGGACCACCAGAAAAGTCTCTGAAATTTTTTAAAAACTGAATAACACTGGACTTCCCTGGTGATTCAGTGGCAGAGAATTCACTTGCCAGAGAGATACAAGTTCGAATCCTGATCTGTGAAGATCCCACATGCCGCAGAGCAACTAAGCCCATGCGCCATAACTACCGAGCCTTGCTCTGCTGCCCTGGAGCCGCAACAAGAGAGGCCACCGTAATGAGAAGCTCACACACCGCAGCTAGAGAGTAGCCCCCACTCACTGCAACTAGGGAAAAGCCCGTGCAGCAATGAAGACCCAGCACAGTAAAAAATAAATACTTAGAAAAAATTAATAATGCTAAATTTACTCGTTTGTACTGGAAAATACAATCAGCACACCAACCTTGTGACTTAATGGCCATCATTTCAGAGAAAAATAATTTTGATAAAGAGTGAAGACTACTACGTGAATAATCGTATGATAGGTAATAGGCAGCCGTGGGAGCCAGCCTCCATGAGGCGCCCCCTCCGGTGATTTTCACTGCCCGATGTTCACATCCTGGTGTCGTCCCTTCCCTCTACGAACTGGACTGACTTCTGTAACTAACAGGATCCTGTAGAAGTCCTGTGTGTGGCTTCCAGGACTGGTCATGTTGTGAAATATGTGTTTGGGTATTATTTATATGTTGGAGTGGCGGGATCGCCAATTTAAAAGAGGGATTTGCTGTCAGAAGTCATGAAGCTATTGTGTGGGGCTGTTATACCAGGAGCGGAGTTAGGAGAGAAGTGATGTGTAGGGCAAAGGGTCCCGATGAAATCAATACAGGACTTCAAGTCTCTCTCCACCATGTATTAGCTCTGTAACTGCTGTTACTTAACCTCTCAAACCTCCAGCTTTCTCTCTGCCTGTAAAGTGGACATGATTCACCTGTCCTATGGAGTAAGTACATATATAAAGTATTTAAACATGAGGAGAAGGGGGTGACAGAGGTTGAGATGGTCAGATGGCACCATCAACTCAATGGACTTGAGTTTGAACAAACTCCAGAAGACAGTGAAGGACAGGGAAACCTGGCGTGCTGCAGTCTATGGGGTTGCAAAGAGCCAGACACAACTGAGCAACTGAACAACATGATGGTGGCCTTACAGCAAAGGTTGAATCTACCGTTAAAAAAAATCTTCCTTACAGCGCACAGAACTTGGTCTTATACATAACAGTCATACGTGCATGTGTCAAATGTATACTGAGTGTCCAATAATTAGAATAACAACCATTCAATAAAGCTGCCACCTGTGAGCACTTGCTATGTGACAAAGCGCTTCATATATTTTATCTCATTTATCTCTCTAAACAATTCAATGTGACAAGGATTATCATTTCTGGCAGGATTTGAACCTGGGCAGGTTGGTTTCAGAGTCCACACTTCTAACCTCTTATTATACAGCTTCCTGTGTGAGGTTCTCACCCAGACACTGCATGGATGTGTGGCTGTGTCCTCCTGTCTGAGAGCTCTCTGTCCAGGGGGGAAGGGAGGGGATATATAAGTCCAACCATGTGTCAAAAAAGCTGGCAGACCACAAGGGAAGGGTACGGGTTAATCAATTATTTTTGAACTATTGTAGGACTTTCTCACCCCGACAGTACTTCACCCTCTCAACATCTCTAATGAGAGACAGAATTATCACTTCTGTTCTCAGTGTCCAAGGCATATGAGATTTGCAAAAAGGTCACTTACAAGTTAGTGGCAGAGTGGAGACAGTCAGCCAGAACTGCCGACAACCAACCCCTGGTTCTTAAGGGGTTTTTTGATAGAAAACAAGCCTAAAAATAGCATCTGTCTTTGCTGCACGTTGAAGAGAACCAAAACACTTGCTTTTAAAAATTATTTTTAAAACTAGCAGATGGCATTGGCCACAGAGAGAGAAGTAAGTGAGGGAGAGATTTCAGGAGCTTGCTTACTGCTTGAAAGAACTCAACTTGCCCCCCACCCCCAAACTCGTTAGTTAGAATCCCAACATCAGGGAGAGAGCTCCAGGGTGGATAATGCCATGTTCTGTGTTCTGTTTCTACCTTGAACTGTATGTGGGGCCACCCTGAGATCTGTCGTCTCTGAACTGTACCGAGTGTGGTGTTGGCACACTGGCGCTTCAGCTATTAAACGTTACAGCTGGCATCTTGCTGTCCTTTCATTTTCCGAGCAAATACTTAATGATGCCCACTCTATGCCAGGCTCTTCTACTGCCAGAAATGCTGCTGTGAATGATCCGTGGTGCCCGACAGTAAGGATTCCCCAGGCAAGTGGGGAGACCAGATAAACCTCCAAATGGCAACGTTTCCTAAAATGGGGAGGGAGATAATTTTAGGTGGGCTATGGATACATATGGTTTTACCTTTATAGTTCTGTGTTTATTTTGATGCGTACTGTGAAAAAATATCACTAGCACTTGAAGCCCCTGATTTTACAGCTACTGATGTGAAGAGCCGACTCACTGGAAAAGACCCTGCTGCTGGGAAAGACTGAGGGCAGAAGGAGAAGGAAGCAACAGAGGATGAGATGGTTGGACAACATCATTGACTCAATGGACATGAGTTTGAGCAAACTCCAGGAGATGGTGAAGGACGGGGAGGCCTGGGGTGTGCAGTCTATGGGGTAGCAGAGAATCAGACTTATCTGAACAACCGCTGGTGAGGGAGAGTAGAATGCATGGAGTTCCAAAAGAGGAGTGGGGCCATCCACCCAAACTTCAGTCTTCTCACTTTAAACTGAGTATGTCATCTAACTCATTTACTAAAATTTACTTATTTTGAAATATTTTCTCATTAACTCACTTTTTTTTTAACTTAAACACAGTTACTTAAAAATTTTAAAACTTCATATCAAATTCACAAATGGAGAGTCACTGTTTCCTCTGTAAAAAAAATAAATGTCTACCGGGACTCTGTTGATTCTATACTATAACCAGTCTGCTTTTGGTACATCAATTCCTTAAATGCCTTATTTTAAAAGCAAACGTCCCTGTACCACCAAGTTCATCTCCCACTCCAGAGCAAGGAAGATTAAAATTTGGAAAACACTGCCAAGGGCAACCTAGAGCCCATCCTGAGCAGGGAAATGAACTTTTTCAGAACTTTTACTGAGCATTTATTTTTGTAAGTCACGGTGTTAGGAGTTAAAGGAACAAAACTGATAAGATGCAGGTCTTGCCTTCAGAGAATTCAGAATCTTGGTTAAGACAAATACATGACTAACTCAAGCCATCATCTAAAGTAGGATGTGTTCAGAGAAACTGCACGGCAGGTACAGAGGGTGAGCTCTGGGGACTTCAGCTCATGAAACGGCCTTCAACCAACACCTCCAATTCTACCATAATTATTCCCCCCATAGATAGTTTGCCCAATCGTGTCTGACTCTTTGTGATCCCATGGGCTGTAGCCCGCCAGGCTCCTCTGTCCATTGAAACCAGAATTGGTAGCCATTCCCTTCTTCAGGGGATCTGCCCAACTCAGGAATCGAACCTGGGTATCCTGCATTGCAGGCAGATTCTTTACCATCTGAGCCACCTGGGAAGCCCGTTCCCCCCTGCCGCCCCCCCCCATAATGTCCTAAAATTTGACTTTGTTCTCCCACTGTTCCTATAAAATTATTCCAAGGTTTTAAAGATCCTTCTCCTAGTCACGTGCAGTGGGTCTGGATCAGGACCTATGTGCTGGCCTCTCCTACGTGGACATTAGAAAGTATGTATTGAGTCTGGCAGCTCAGATGATAAAGCGTCTGCCTACAATGTGGGAGACCCGGGTTTGATCCCTGGGTCGGGAAGATCCCCTGGAGAAGGAAATGGCAACCCACCCCAGTATTCTTGCCTGGAAAATCCCATGGACAGAGGAGCCTGGTAGGCTACAGTCCATGGGGTCGCAAAGAGTCGGACACGACTGAGCGACTTCACTTCACTTTTCTCATTGAGTCTGGACTCCAAGTCCAGCTTGACTCCTGCTACTTGCTCTGTTTTCCAAAGAGGACTTGTCACAGCTCAAAACGTCAACTCTCACTGCTCTAGGCTGATGAATCTTGACTTGAGTTTCTACCCTCTCCCTTTCTCCTGAGCTCCAGTCAGCTCCAGCTGGCTACAGGACGTTTCTACGTGGGTGTTCCACTGTCAACTCCAATTAAAGGCTCCGAAAGGCAAGCTCACCATCTTTCCCCTCAAACTAGCCAGTCTGCTCAACTCTCAAAGTGTTCCTCCCTAATTGTCCTCGTTATTGTGGTGATTTTTCATTTACACACTGCCCTTGTCCCTGAAGCGTGAAACGACTTCAGTTAATTTTAAATTTCCTTTCCCCATGACCTCTCATGTTCAATCAGTAAATAAATTAAATATCTGTCTGTCACTGCAGCGTACAAAATGGTTGGATAGCATTTCTCAAATTTGGAGTGTGAGTATGAGGATAATGACTGGGGACTTCCCTGGTGGTCCAGTGATTAAGACTCCATGCTCCCAATGCGGGGGGCCTGGAGGGGAAACTAGATACCACATGCCATAACTAAGGCCCAGGGCAGCCAAAAAAAAAAAATTAAAAAAATAAAATAATGGCTGGGCTGCACGTGCAGAATTCACCAGGGGGCTTATGGAAATGGCAGGGCATTTAAAGAGATAATCACTGTTTCTCTAAGTCAGCTGAAAGTGGGATGTGACACAATGCCCATGGGACTGCCAGGAGGACACCTGGCACTTTTAATAAGGTGCCCTGGACAGAAAAAATCAGCAACGTGGGCAACTCCAAGTGTGTACCCTATCTAAGGTGAGTGCAGTAAGTGTTAATCTATTTAATGATCTTTAATGATTTTCCAAGCTGGTCGGTGAATCAATCCTGTCTGTAAACTGTTCTCTTACTGCAGAGATCCATCTGTTTCTCCCAAGACACTGTGCAGTTAAGGGCTCTAGCTGCGGCATGAGCTTGTCTTGAGTGCAAATCCTAGGGATCCTGCTGACTCTGAGATCTTGCATTAGTTACTTAAACTTCCTCTGCCTCCTTGAAGGGACAGGAACAGCTTCTCCTCCAAACGGAATTTGCAAAGATGTAACAGATGAGGCACAGGGAATCTGTGCAAACTGCTGGAGCCTCATTCATATGAGGGTGTGACTCCTTATTTTCTCTGTATTCTGTAGCCTAAGAATCACTATCAGAATCATGCAATCTGATGCTCCTCTAACTGTATTTTCAGCTTTCTAAGCTTTGCCCTTCCACATAGAAAACAAAGTTCTCAAGTTCAGTTCAGTCACTCAGTTGTGTCCAACTCTTTGCGACCCCATGGGCTGGGGCTAGGCCCATCTCTCTTCTTCCTTGGAATTCTATGGACCTTTGATTACTGAATGAACACACACAATGATGGTGAAAGGTCACCATCAAGAGGGCAGAGAGAAGCAGGCTGTGTCCATTCCTACAGACCCCGGCTCCGCATGCCTGGGTTGCATTCCTGGCTCCTTTCCGGCACCCAAGATTCTTGGATGGCTTTAGCTGCCTAAGGCCCAGACACCTATCTCTCCAGCTTCCTCTCCTTGGAGACACTGAATACCCTATTTGTACTGTTCACAGCAGGCTATGTCCCGCTCCAACCCAATCGATCTCCTTGGACTCAAGATGCTGTCTCCCACCTGACAAGAGCACCAGTTATTCCTTCCCTGTAGATACAACTCCTTCTTAAAGTTTCCTACTGGGCTAGTAGTCAATTACTAGGTGATTGGAGTAGGAATAAAACAACTGACCTATACTGAACCTATCAGATTCTCTTTCCTGAGTATGAACTGGAAGGAATGTGGGGAATTTGGTGGACAGACAAACAAGGGGCTAGGGAAGCCATGTTACCATAAGCAGGGAAAAACAAAGAAAGCAAGGAGAAAGAAACAGAGATTTAGTCTAGAAAGCCTTGAAGTTACAGATTCTAGATCTTCATGAGGCTCAGGTATTGCCTTTCGGTCGTTTCTTTCCAATATTTTCTTTTTTAACAGCTAATTTGAAAGAAGGGTATTCTATTTCTTGCAACTCTACCAGAGAGACTACTGCCAAGAGCTTCCTACGACAACACTCTTACATCAAACCATATCCTTGGATACCGCTGCCAACCCAAACTTGACCCCGAATTACAAGGACCCCTTAGACACTCTTCGTGCTCAATGGACATGCCATCAGGGGCCAGCTCTACAAGCAAAATCATCCTCATCCCCTTCACTGTCCCTTTTTGCATTCTGGGTTGACGTCCCTCCCAGCATGCCTTGCAACTGAGTTCTTGCTGGGCCACGACAGCAAATTTGGGGAGGAAGTAACTTCTGTCCTTCAATGACTCATGAAATCTAATTCTATTTAAAAAAAAAAAAAGAAGTGCATATGTTCAATTGAAAAGAAAACATTTAAAATAGATGTTTTGCTAAGGAGACTCAACTGCCTGTGCCCACCGGCAGTTGGGAAATTGCATGAATGTGCTGGGCTGTCAACTGTCCCTGGGAAACACTGCAAAAAGGCTGGAGGAAATGCAATCCTTTTGTGCCCAGGCAGCCAGGTGCCTCTACAGCACAGCTCAAAGGGGTAGCCTCATTTATTATTTGTTCTGCACTTTGTATACCATCTCTTTTAATCTTCACTTCTTATGTCACTTTAAAGATGATGAGACCAATATTCAGATCTGTTAAATGAATTCCTGGAGGTCACACAGCCAGAAATCTCAGACCTCGATTTATTTGACTGAGAAGCTCCTACTTATCCCTTTGTACTTCTAGAAAAATGGGCCTAAACCCCATTCTCCTAAGACCAGTTCTTCTAATGAGCAATTTGCTAAAAATTCAACCCCCTTCTGATGGCTTTTGCATCTGTGTATTGACGCTGAAGCTGAAGCTCCAATACTGTGGCCACCTGATCCAAAGAGCCAACTCATTGGAAAAGACCCTAGTGCTGGGAATGACTGAAGGCAGGAGGAGAAGGGGAAGACAGAGGATGAGACGGTGGGATGACATCACTGACTCAATGGACAAGAGTTTGAGCAAGCTCCAGAAGACAGTGAAGGACAGGGAAGCCTGGCATGCTATAGTCCATGGACTGCAAAGATTTGGACACGACTTAGCAATTGAACAACAATGTCAGGATCAACTTTTGCCACCTTGTAGTACATTCAACACTTTTAAGGTATTTTATCACAGACCCTCATGAAGTAATATAAATTCAAAATTAAGACAATTACCCACAGGCCCCTCCCTAAATCAATGTTTTGATTTGTGTATATCTCTGATTCTTTTCCATGTGCAAATCCAATTTTAACACATTTAGAACAATCTCTTAAATAGAATTTGATATCTTACATCTTCTGTTAAATTGAGCCATGCATATTTTTCAAGGATTTAAAAAATCCAGTTGTCTAAGAATACTTCTGATGTAACTTTGCTTTTCTAAACAAGTTTTTTTAAATTAAATTTGCATCATTTTAAGGATGACAAAAGCTGTTTCATACATTGGTGGGGCGTCTTTTCCCCTTTTATCTATTCTGACCACCATCAAGATTCTTTTTCTTTTATTAAGAATCTTTTATCTTCCAAATTCTGTCTATACAAGAAAAACACAGCAAGTCTGCAGCATGATATACTAGATCTGTCATTTTTTTTTAAAAGGTAGCTGATTCATAAAGGAATTCTGGGTCACAAGATACAAAATGACACTCCACTCGGGCTACACTGGCCTGGTCGCTGCTCCTCAAACACGCCGAGCATGTCCCTGCCTGGGGCGTTTACACTCATTCTTCCTGCTGTCTAGAACACTTTGCCCCGAGATATCCACATGCCTCGCTCCCTCATTTGCTCTGGTCTCTGCTCAAATGTCATCCTTATCAGAAATACCTCCCCTGATCATCCAATCAAAAATAGCATCTCTGTCTTCATCCATCATCTCTTGCTCCCTTATTTTTTGTTATTATTGTTTATTATCTGTCTCCCCCACTCAAATGTAAATTCCAAAGGAACAGGGGACTTTTATCCCTTCTGTTCATGGATGCATCCTCCCAGTGGTGCAGCTGGGTCCTGACACATTTATGTCAACAAATAAATACTTGTTGACAGAATCAATAAGCATTAGTACCGTCTGCAGACTGGCAGTAATGATCTGACTTTCAGGGATGCTGGCTTTAGGGATATTGTCTACTCCAGCTCAGGCTCCACCTCTAGAGCACCAATCTGGGGTCAGGGGGAGATGTAATTCCAGAAGGTAACGATGACCACCTTCCTGGGCTTTCCTGCTCACGTGAGTGAGCTTTCCCAGTGAAACGAACACCTGAAGGGGCATTAGGTCACTTGCCACTCACCGACAGTGTCAAAAATCAAAGTCAAAGTGTTAGTCACTCATTCATGTCCGACTCTCTGTGACCCCATGGATGGAAGCCCGCCAGTCTCCTCTGTCCGTGGAAGAATACTGGAGTGGATAGCCTTTCCCTTCTCCAGGGGATCTTCCCGACCCAGGGATCAAACCCAGGTCTCCTGCATTGCAGGCAGGTTCTTTACCAGCTGAGCCACCACGGAGACTAGTGTCACTTACAGTGTAACCTGAGCTATTGCAAATTTCTGAGGGTTGGCTTCCTTTGAGGAATGTGAACAGTAGTATGTGCTTATGGTGTCTTTGTTAAAATCAGACGTGATTGTGACAGTGAAGATAATATAAAAGCTAGAAAAAGGAGTCTGGATGTAAGAGGCAAGCTAGCAAGGCTTCAAGGTTGAGGGTTCTAGAGTCTTACAGAGCAAATCCCAGCCCCCCAGCCCCTTTTCACAGATGAGAGCACTGTGAATAGTAGCTGGGATTACCATTCCCCTGCTCCCATGTGGCAATGCTCAAGTTACTTTTCAGAGTATCAGTGCCCTTATCTCTACACTGGCGGCAGTTCCAGGGCTCTCCCAGGGTGGTGTCAGGAGGATAAAATGAGAGGTTATCTGTAGAGTATTGAGCACAGAGCCTGACACTCTAACTGACATGCTAACGCCAGCTGCCGCTTTTTATTGTTTTTATCTGTTAAGGCCGTTTTGGTAGCAACTCAACATAACCTATTAGAAAAAACTTGGATTCTGGGTTCAGCAGTGCTGTGTCGAGGGCAAACTACCCTCCACATCCCAGATCCTCAATCCTTTCACCTGCAAGGTGGGATGTCAGGTAAATCCTTCCACTGCAAAATTCTCTGTGAGGCTGGAATGACGCAGAGTATTCACAGGCCCACACCATGGTAGATGCTCAGATGGAGAATCAGGTCCACCCCAAGGGTGGGAAATTGGAGGGATGTCACAGGGCTGGTATTTTAAGGGGCAGGTGAGGGATGTGGTCGGGCCCCCGCTGGAGCCAAGAGACAGGCTGGTTGCTGGCAGTTCCACCCCAGGCGAGTCAGATGAAGTGGGAATCAGGGAACACACACTCAGAAGACCTCACCGTGTAGTGATGAAGTGTAAAGCCCCCTGGAGCCTGGCTGCCTGGCTTCCAATCCTGGCCCTGAAATGTACGAGCTATATGTATGGCTTCAGTGCCCTCGTCTATGAAATGGGGGTGATGCTGGGACCCATTTAGGGACCATCATCCATGTGACTTAACATGACTGGACCTGTGTCTCATGTATTGTAGAAATTATTCTTATTGTTTAGTCTCTAGGTCATGTACAACATTTCTGCGACCCCATAGACTATAGCCTACCAAGCTCCTCTGTCCATGGGATTTCCCAAGCAAGAATACTGGAGTGGGTTGCCATTTCCTTCTCCAGGGGATCTTCCCCGCCCAAGGATCAAACCCAGGTCTCCTGCTCGGCAGGCAGATTTTTTTTTAACCACTGAGCCACCGGGGAAGCCCTATTGCATTATTAAATCTCTGAAATAAGTTGATGCAAACTTAACATACAAGTGCTTAGCCAAAGGAAAAAGTAAACAAAAACATTTCAATGGGGGCCTTTCACTCAACAAGCATCTGTTGAGTGATGTGGTGTTGGATGTGAGATAGGAGGAGTCTTGGCTCTCCTCTCAGCTGACCCTGCTCAGCCCCCAAGGGCCTCATGCTCAACTGGCAGGAAGGGCATTTCCCTGGGCCAGGCATAACTCTGCTATTTAAAGTTACAGGTTTTTGTTCTTTTTTCTTAATTTTGGCCACCCCACAAGGCATGTGAGAAGTTACATTTTTTTCCCCGCAAACAATACAGACGGGATAACGATTTCATCTGATCCTCACCAACCAGAAAGCAACCAGTTCCATCCCCAGCCTTGCTGGATGGGGCCAGTCTTTAAGAGGAGGCTTTTCTCCCCACACAGGACTCGAATCCATTCAGTTCTCTTGACTGTTAACCTCTCTTCCCTGGCAGGTGTTGGCTCATGGAGGGGACCCAGGATGTTGCATCGTTTCCATGCACGCCCAGGCCCTACTCCCCAGTTCCAGAAAGCATACTGAAATTCAAGACTCAGCATTAAAAGAAGAGCCTCAAATCCACTCTATCATGTTTAAAATGGTAAATTACAAATGAAGATACTTTATTTAATGAGTATTAGTCATCAGTGATCAATTTCCCCCAATCTCAACACATCCAGCTGAAATTGAAAACTGCTCCTCAAAGATAGCCCAGCCTCTTCCTTGAGAATAAGATCTCCTTCTTAGTCTACCACTGAAACTGTCCTTCATCTGGTGGTCTCCACGAGTCAATTTAGGAACTGTCAATGGAAAACAGAGAAGACGCAGGGATGAGGGAATCTAGAGGTCTAAGGGTCTAGTGGTGACTTGAATACCTCCAGGCTTTAACTCCCCAAGGTAACATTAGAGATTTGGACTTGTAAGATTCATGCCCTTCTCCATCTCTGCCAAGTCTCACATGATGTGAATTGTTGCTCACTTAACATTTTTCTTTACAAAGACTCTATTGTTTTACTCAAAAATTTTATTTTAAAAGCAAACTTTAGTCACCTTTGGGGCATAACAGTGAACCAATTCATGAAAACTGTCAAGTAACAGAAAAGTCTCATTTATCTATCCTGATTTCTAGATGAACTGTATCACCAGGGGACAAAAAAACAGGTGAGGGAAGTCTCTCTTTATAAAAACATCCAAAAACAAAGAAAAAGAAATGACAGAATTAGGAAATCACCACCTCACAGTCCTTTATGAATTCACGGACCCAGACACAGAGCATCTCTGGTTGCCAACATACAAAAAGAGAGGCAACTGGACATAATGTGCCTTTGGATTAAAAAAAAAAAAAACAAAAAACAGCCACCTATGGTCTTACCCAAGGGATCAAACTTGAGTCTGGCCAAGCCTCTAGGTCCAGATTCCAATTTTCAAAAAAACAGGGGACAGAGGAAACAGATACAGCAGCTCCCAGACAGCAATCAGCAAAATTCGGACTGTGAAAATGCTGTGGGTCAGACAACCCAGGCTCTTTATCAGGTAAAAGAAAGGATGGAAGGAATGGAAAAGGAAATCATTATATTAAAGACACATCAAATTTCCACAAATGGGAAAGAGTAAACTATCTTATCAAGGGATGATAAAACTTAAGTGATAAAACTATAGAGACAGGCAAGGAAGTAAAGCTACCATTTGTGGGGAGATGGAAGATTAGGACACAGACAAGCTTTTAGAGTGGCTGCCAAAGTTCTTTCTTGACCTGGATGGTGGTATAAGGAGCTTAACTCTGTAAAAACTCATTATTAAAACACTAATTGTGTGAGGTTTCTTTATGTTTGTCTTATAATACCTCAAAACTTAAAAGTTAAAAGACTTTATAGTGCTGTCTTAAATGAATGAAATCTGTAAAAAAAAATACATAAAATGAAAGCAAACAATGACTTAGAAACTGCTATTTAGGGACTTTCCTGTGGTCCAGTGGCTAAGACTCCATCCTCCCAAAGCAGGGAGTCTGGGTTCGATCCCTGGTCAGAGAACTAGATCCCACATGCCATAACTAAGAGTTCCATGCTGCAACTAAAGATCCCGCATGCTGCAATAAAGACCCAGCACAGCCTAAATAAATATTTTAAAAGAAACTGTATACTTATGGCTGATTCATGTTGACTACAGCCAAATAAATATTAAAAAAGGAAACTGTATACTTATGACTGTTTCATGTTGATGTATGGCAGAAACAAACACAATATTGTGAAGTAATTATCCCTCAATTAAAAATAGGTAAGTAAAAAGAAACTACTATTTGTCAAAGCTCAGAACCTGACTCCTGGTCCTCTCCCTCTTTGTGAAAAAGGCAAGTATTAGAAAGATGTTAATGGCCATGCTAGCACCAAATAGAAACATTCTCCTCGAGGTACTCAGAAGAATGTACAGCGAACTAAACACAATTTAAAATTCGTGCAGCACCCAAAATCACCCTTCAAACTGCCCAGCATCACACTGCATGGTGGTACATGCTTCACACTTTGGTAAACATGACTTCAGCTCTTAGTCTTGCCTGCAGTGGAGTGAAAATCTTCTTATAGCCCGTTGTCACCAGCAGACCCTGAAAAGAGGCTGGTGGGTCAAAATCCCCAAAAGAAATACTGCACACATTTGCCAAGAATGTTCCCTCTCTTGATGACTTGTGGCAGGGAGATTGGGATTCGGGGAAAGGCCCCCAGCAGAAAAACCATCCCTTCACCCAAAACACAGATGCCCCTGTGGCATCAGGGGACAATCTAGGGACCCCTTGACTTCTCCAGATTCTGCTATCACAGCATCATTACATTGTTCGGTAATATCCCCATGTCTGTTGCCTTTGCTTTCAGAGGAGAAAACAGGACCCAGCTTCTCAAAAAGAGAACCTAGCTTCCTCAGCTCTATACCTCAGTACCAGTCTAGGCCAAGGCCAATGTTAAATGTCTGTGAAGTGGATAACCAGCGTTTATGAGTGTTTGGGGGCTTCCCAGGAGGTGCTAAAGTAAAGCAACTGCCTGCCAATGCAGGAGATGTGGTTCGATCCCTGCGTCAGGAAGATCCCCTGGAGTAGGAGGTGGCAACCCACTCCAGTATACTTGCCTGGGAAATCCCAAGGACAGAGGAGCCTGGCGGGCTACAGTCCATGGGGTCGCAAAAGAGTCAGACACGACTGAGCGACTGAGCAGAGTGCTAGAGTGTTTACCAGGTAACAAGCACTGCGTTAAGCACTTCTCACATGTAATCTCATTTCCTCCTCATAGCAACCTTGGATGCAGCTACTATTATCCCTTTTACATATGGAGAGACTGAGGCCCAGGGGGGGTTGCGTAATATTCTCAAGGCCACTCAGCCAGAAAATGACAAAGCTGAGATGTGAACCCAGGTCCCTCTGAGCCCAATAGGTATCAAGAAACTCTCACAACAAGGAAGGAGCCGGGTTCTGACTCTGCCCCTCTCACCACAGGGAGTTTTACCCCTAGGGTACAGCCTGCACTGAGAAAACCCACCTCAAACCCAGTTCCGGGTCTTTCTAGGTCGGCGGGGGACTTAATCAAACTTAGCGGAGCAGAGGACTTGGGGATGCTGGAGGAGAAAAGAAACTTTAAAGCACACACAGCTTGCAATGGCATCCCATCACGCACAGGAGTTGGGTTCTAAAATCGGAACGGAGGGTGCAAACTGGAGCAAGTCAAAATAATCTTGAACAAGCCCTTAAAACGTCTTTAAGACTCTGAGGCCTTTGGCCCTGAGAAGCTTCCAAAGCAAGAATTAACTCTGTATCTCTTTGCATTTGGGCTCTGCCCTGCCTTCCTTCCCCTACTCCCACCCCCTCTACACACACAGTGTCTGGTACCTGGGAAAGGCTCACAAATGAGGCAGATGGCTGAGAAAGCTAGGTCCTACGTCTGAGAAGGTCGTGCTCTTAAAGCAAAGGAGACAGACAGGGGGAGAGTTACCAGTCAATGCTATGGGGGCTGTGATAGCAGAGCCCGGTGAGGTGAATGGGTCCCCAGATAGTGGTCTGATCGCCACAAGCACCCGCTTAGGGATGGAGACCCAGGTCTAGTGTGCAAAGGGGAAGGTAAGAGGTTGTTCAAAGGATGTCTCATTCTCACAGATGAAAGCAGAATCATGGTGAATGGCAGATAGTACACAGATTCCCTCTTCTTCTTAGAAGCCTGGCTCTGAGCTCACCAGCCCCTGCCCAGGCTGCGCCCCCTGCCCCAGGAGTCCTATGAGGGTCATGCAACCTGCAGCATGGAATCACGCATTTATCTGAAGGGTCTGGAGGCCTGACTGTGACCCTGTAGGGGCACCCGTGAGGACCTCTGCCCTCATCCCCATCTGTAACTGCTGCTAGAACATCTCAGATTGTGGGACTGAAAGTCCTGAGTTCCCATCCCCAGGTCACCTCTTGCTGCCAGAGGAGGGCCCTGCTCAGTTGGTTATAAAACCAATTGCCTGAGTTCCTTCCTTTATCTTTTTTGAAACAGCATCTGCCTCAGGGGAGAGCGTTTCTCAGTGGCAACCTCAGAAAAATCCTCCGCGGCCGTCCCTGGGCCTGACAGCTTTCTGTCTCCAGGATGGGAAGGGCCCGGGTGCCTCTTTGGGGTGGCCAGTGCTAGAACCGCTCTGGCCAAAGCCTGGAAGCCTGGAGGTGGAGGGGCCCGGCCCCCAGGTAGTTACCATGGTCTGGAAGCAGGAATGCAGCTGGGTCAGGAAGGGCGGCTTCCCGGGCAGGGCCAGCACCCGCTTCTCCACCATCGTGCACTCCACGTCATCATCTTGGATGACCACGTCCTTTTTCAGGATCTTCACGGCGTACAGTTCATCTGTGCCTTTTCGCTCTGACAGCATGACCTGCAAGACAGCGGGCATGTCAGTGTAGTTGAAGGGGCTCCCAGTGAAGCCACGGTGGCTGAGGGTCATTCAGATCCATTCCAAGCTTCTTCCACACCCCTTCAGTGGACGCTGGTAAGATACATGAAGTTTCCCACAGACCTTGAACCTTGAATGGCTGGACCCAATCGTAAAGAGGGTGGTTCCAAGACAGAGATAGACTCACCGGCAGAGAAAACAAATTTATGGTTACCAAAGGGGAAAGCGGGGGTGGTGGGATAAATTAGGAGCTTGGGATTAACAGAGACACACTGCTATATATAAAATCAATAAACAAAAGGAGGCTTCCCAGGTGGCTCTGTGGTAAAGAATCTGCCCATCAAGCAGGAGACTCCAGTTCGATTACTGGGTCAGGAATATCTCCTGGGAAAGGAAATGACAGCCCACTCCAGTATTCTTGCCTGGGAAATCCCTTGGACAGATGAGCCTGGCAGGTATAGTCCATGGGGTTGCAAAAGAGTCAGACACAAGTTAGCATCTAAGGAACAAGAAAACAACAGGATCTACTATACAGCACAGGGAACTATATTCAGTATCCTGTATTAATAATAACCTCTAATGGAAAAAGAATCTACACAGGAGTATAGATAACATAAACTGAATTACTCTGTTCTACACCTGAAAGTAACACAACATGGCAAATTAACTATCCTTCAACTTTTTAAAAGAAAAAATTTAAAAATAGAAGACGATTCCAAGAGTGATGAGCAAGATATCCCTCGGGGATATGTATCCATGCCCAGGCAAACATAAACCCCACGAGGGCAAGCATCTTTGTCTGTTTTATTCGGTGGTATACCCCCAGAGCCTGGAATAGTGCCTAGCACACAGCAGATGTTCAAGAAGTATTTGTTGAAGGAAGGAATGATTGAATTCCTGATAAAACTGAATTGGGCTCAATGGTTCTCTTATTCTTTCAGTTATTTAATATTTACTAAGAGCCTGCTAAGCATGGAGAAACACCATTAGATGAGCAGGCACGTTTCCTGACGCTGCATTCCAGGGAGGAAGGAGGACGTTGGACATTAATTACAGGGATGATTAATGTAATATTTTAACATCCCCTCCTGTGGTCCTGCGGCTTCCTTCCACACAGCCGTGGCCACAATCAGAGCATGTTAATCAGCATGGCTCATGACACATCATTATTTTCACTGGTTGTGACTATGTCAGAGGGAAGACTGACCCGCAGGTACCATTCTCAAGAGGCCTCTTAGGAGCATTGGGGCAGGACCATGTTTTTCAAGACCTAACCTTGTCTGGGGGCTTCTGAGAAGGCTTCCTGGAGGAAGAGGCAATCAGATCGAAGTAAGTGCACACTGCACGCACTGGGTCAGATATTTTGCAGGCAATAATATCAATCGCCACATTGTTTTGAGTACCATGTGCCTGACAATGAGTGGTTCTCATTTATTATTTCTCATTCACTTTGCCTAAGACTCTGGGAAGTCAGTACCATTAACAACTGCATTTCATAGGGGAGAGGCAACATGGGGGTGGGGGATTAAGAGGTACAGACTATTAGGTATAAAATAAGCTACAAGGGTATATTACACAACACAGGAAAGACTGCCAATATTTTATAGTAACTATAAATGGAGTTTAACCTTTAAAAATTGTGAATCACTACAATGTACACAAGCAACTTATATAATGTACATCAACTGTGCTTCAATAATAAACAAATAAAAGTTTTAAATTAATGAATTAGAAAGAAAAGAGCTCTATCTCATAGGTGGCTCAAGGAAGGTAAGTGACCTGTGACACCAAAAATTCAGTTAGGGACAGAGCCAGGATTTGAACCTGGTCTACCTGAACTAGAAGAAATGGAATAGCCATCAGAGTTCACAAAAGAGTCCAAAATGTAGTACTTGGATGCAATCTCAAAAATGACAGAATGATCTCTGTTCGTTTCCAAGGCAAACCATTCAATATCACAGTAATCCAAGTCTCTGTCCTGACCAATAATGCTGAAGAAGCTGGAGTTGAATGGTTCTATGAAGATCTACAAGACCTTCTAGAACTAACACCCAAAAAAGATATCCGTTTCATTATAGGGGACTGGAATGCAAAAGTAGGAAGTCAAGAAATACCTGGAATAACAGGTAAATTTGGCTTTGGAGTACGGAATGAAGCAGGGCAAAGGATAACAGAGTTTTGCCAAGAGAACACATGGGTCATAGCAAACACCCTCTTCCAACAAAAAAGAGAAGACTCTACACATGGACATCACCAGATGGTCAATATGAAAATCAGATTGATTATATTCTTTGCAGCCAAAGATGGACAAGCTCTATACAGTCAGCAAAAACAAGACTGGAGCTGACTGTGTCTCAGAACATGAACTCCTTATTGCCAAATTCAGACTTAAATTGAAGAAAGTAGGGAAAGCCACTAGACCATTCAGGTATGACTTAAATCAAATTCCTTATGACTATATAGTGGAAGTGAGAAGTAGATTCAAGGGATTAGATTGGATAGACAGAGTGCCTGAAGAACTATGGATGAAAGTTCACGACATTGTACGGGAGGCAGTGATCAAGATCATCCCCAAGAAAAAGAAATGCAAAAAGGAAAAACGGTGGTCTAAGGAGGCCTTAAAAACAGCTATGAAAAGAAGAGAAGCAAAAGGCAAAGGAGAAAAGGAAAGATACACCCATTTGAATGCAGAGTTCCAAAGAATAGCAAGAAGGGATAAGAAAGCCTTCCTCAGGACCAGTGCAAAGAAATAGAGGAAAACAACAGAATGGGAAAGACTAGAGATCTCTTCAAGAAAATTAGAGATACCAAGGGAATATTTCATGCAAAGATGGGCACAATAAAGGACAGAAATGGTATGGACCTAACAGAAGCAGAAGATACTAAGAAGAGATGGCAAGAATACACAGAGGAACTATACAAAAAAGATCTTCACGACCCAGATAATCACAATAGTGTGATCACTCACCTAGAGCCAGACACCCTGGAGTGTGAAATCAAGTGGGCCTTAGGAAGCATCACTACGAACAAAGCTAGTGGAGGTGATAGAATTCCAGTTGAGATATTTCAAATCCTGAAAGATGATGCTGTGAAAGTGCTGCACTCAATATGCCAGCAAATTTGGAAAACTCAGCAGTGGACACAGGACTGGAAAAGGTCAGTTTTCATTCCAATCCCAAAGAAGGGCAATGCCAAAGAATGTTCAAACTACCACACAATTGCACTTATCTCACATGCTAGCGAAGTAATGCTCAAAATTCTCCAAGTAGGTTTCAATAGTACGTGAACCGAGAACTTCCAGGTGTTCAAGCTGGATTTAGAAAAGGCAGAAGAAACAGAGATCAAATTGCCAACATCCGTTGGATCATCGAAAAAGCAAGAGAGCTCCAGAAAAATATCTACTTCTGCTTTATTGACTATGCCAAAGCCTTTGACAGTGTGGACCACAGCAAACTGAGGAAAATTCTTCAAGAGCTGGGAATACCAGACCACCTGACTTGCCTCCTGAGAAATCTGTACGCAGGTCAAGAAGCAGCAGTTAGAACTGGACATGAAACAACAGACAGGTTCCAAATCAGGAAAGGAGTACTGTCACTCTGCTTATTTAACTTATATGCAGTGTCCATCATGAGAAATGCTGGACTGGATGGAGCACAAGCTGGAATCAAGATTGCAGGAAGAAATAGCAATAACCTCAGATATGCAGATGACACCATGCTTATGGCAGAAAGCGAAGAACTAAAGAGCCTCTTGATGAAAGTGAAAGAGGAGAGTGAAAAAGTTGGCTTAAAACTCAACATTCAGAAAACTAAGATCATGGCATCTGGTCCCATCACTTCATGGCAAATAGATGGGGGAAACAGTGGAAACAGTGACAGACTTTATTTTTTGGGCTCCAAAATCACTGCAGATGGTAACTACAGCCATGAAATTAAAAGAAACTTGCTCCTTGGAAGAAAAGTTATGACCAACCTAGACAGCTTATAAAAAGCAGAGACATTACTTTGTCAACAAAGGTCTGTCTAGTCAAAGCTATGGTTTTTCCAGTAGTCATGTAAGGATGTGAGAGTTGGACTACAAAGAAAGCTGAGAGCCAAAGAATTGATGGTTTTGAACTGTGGTGTTGGAGAAGGCTCTTTAGAGACCCTTGGACAGCAAGGAGATCCAACCAGTCCATCCTAAAGGAAATCAGTCCTGAATTCATTGGAAGGACTGATGCTGAGACTGAAACTCCAATACTTTGGCCCCCTGATGTAAAGAACTGACTCATTTGAAAAGATCCTGATGCTGAGAAAATTTGAAGGCGGGATGGGAAAGGGATGACAGAGGATGAGATGGTTGGATGGCATCACTGACTCAATGGATGTGAGTTTGAGTAAACTCCAGGAGCTGGTGATGGACAGGGAGGCCTGGCGTGCTGTGGTCCATGGGGTCGCGAAGAGTTGGACACGACTGAGCAACTGAACTGAACTGAACTGAACCTGACCTCAAGGTCTCTGCCTTTATACGCTCCACTTGTCACAGCTCCAGAAGAATCCTCCAGGAGTTTAGGTAGCTGAGGAAACGAAAATACTCACCCCTGACTTGGCTGGAGGATCAGAGACAGCAAGAGAGGCCTGGGCCCGAGGGAGCCTCGGGGCAGGAGGGCAGGTCCCAGGCTCCTTGGGCTCCTGCCTGGATGTGAGAGGCTTCCCTGGATTCCTGCAGGAAGCTCTGGGCCAAGCTCCCCACCCCTCTGTGTGGTCTCCTGGCCGCACCATTTTCTCTCTCATCATGGCCAGGGGTGGCCGTGGGTGACACAGATCCAGGAACTTAGAACTCTTAGGGAGAAAGTCCCTGACACACATACTTCTGAAGCAAGAGGGCTTTTGCAGCCTCTTTCTCCCCCAGCCTCGCCACGGAAATACGAGCTGCCAAGCTGAGCAGATCCTCCCAGGAGTTGCTTGGGCAGAGCAGGGCTCAAAGTGCTGGAATGTGTGTCTGCACACACATATTTCCCATCTCTCTTTGCTCCCTCACAGGTACCCAGAGCCGTTTTTCCTTCCCTAGCCCTCACCAAGGCAGAAACTGTGACTCCACTAAGATGTAAGGAATAGGCTGAAGACAGGGGTTTTCTGCTCCCAGATTCCCCAGGAGGCCAGGGCTGGGACAAGAGCAGGGAGGGCCATGACCAGAGGTGAATGTGTAGCGGGAGTGAAGCCGAGCTGTCAGCTGGGAGGACCCCCCAGGACATAGGAGGGGCTCAGCGCTGTAAGTGTGGACAGACCTGCTGTCCTGTCACCACTGGTGAATGTACAGTCTAACAATCCTGAATACTGTGAACACCCCACCCACCCACCCACCACCACCCCAGGACCCAGGAGAGGGGCCCTGGACTTCTTGAAAGTCAGTGCAGACCCCTGCCTGGAGGAGGAGCAAGACAGATGTCTGGGAATTTTCCCAGGCACCAGGGGCAGGCAGCATATGTCTGTCTCAACTACCCCCATTCTACAGATAAACAAACTGAAGCTCAGAGAGATGAACCTGCTCGAGCTAATGACGGTTTAGTCCAGGTTTGATGCACAAGACAGGGCTCTCAGGGCCAGTGTACTGGGAGGACCCAGAGGGATGGGATGGGGAGGGACGTGGGAGGCGGGTTCAGGATGGGGGACACGTGTACACCCGTGGCTGATCTGTGTCGATGTATGGCAAAAGCCACTACAATATTGTTAAGTAATTAGCCTCCAATTAAAATAAATTAATTAATTAAAAAATGCAAATCTGACCAGGCTACTCAAATGCCTTAAGTCCCTCAGTGGCTCCCTCAAGTGAAACAATTCCATGGCCACGTCCTGTTCTCTCTTTCCCTGTGGCTATTCTATTCCCACTGCCTGCAGCGTCCTCTCATACTCATTCACTGCCCTGAGAATCTGAGATTCCACTCAGATGTCACCTTTGTCTATATCCCTCAATGATCCACGAGACCAAATGGGTCACTTCCCTCCTCTGGACCACGGGACTGCTTTGCAGCTGTGTCAGGGACTTTATGCAGGTGTTTCCTAACTTCAGTCACCATTCATGTGCCTTTTTTTTTTTTTCACATTTTTCCCCTACCACATAAACTGGTATTTCATCAGTATTTTTAAAACCTGGTCACATCTTTACTTAACCACACTTATCTGAAAAGGAAACTCTGGATCACCACCATTAATGGCAAGCCTATCACATCCTTAAATGAAAGATGAGCAGAAAAATAAATACGAACAAAGCAGCGCTAGGAGATTTTAGCTGGATGCTTCTGGCTGCTGAAGTTCTGAGCCAGGTCCTGCGTTTGCTCCTTGTTTAAGGAAAAAAGTGATATTAGCAAATGTTAGCTATCAGTGGCATGCAGTCAACAAATGAGGCTCTTTGGTTCAAGTAATTAGAAAGACTAAGAGAAAACATAAAAAGAGAGACTAACCTTATCATGCTGCAATTTAATTTTATTTCATATTGCATCTGCTTACCACCTTTAAAAACTCATATTACTAAACTAAAATCTTCTTGCAAATCATCAATACTGTGTGCTTTACAACTTAGAAAATACTGTTGCATTTGGAGTTACGGTTATTTTTTGTGTGAAGATTTTCAGTGCCTTGCCCTGTCCTAAGCTACAGGGGTAGGGGAAGAATAAGCCAGAATCAGAAGACCATTCATGCAAGTGAATAGTGTGGCTGTGTCCCAGTAAACCTTTATTTATAAAAACAGGCGGTGGGTCCAGCACTGGTAATTTGCTGATCCCTGTTCTAGAACATCTATTTCAAAAAAGATCGATAAAAATCAAGAGTGACTACATTATCAAAAACGGCTGAAGTTTAACTTGGAAATGGACCCTAGCATACTTTTCAGTTCTTCCAGATCCTTACCAGAATCTTCTGATTGGGCAGGGGGACCTATCTGGCCACAGCTGATTGGATCAGAGGTAGAGAACTGACCAAGGTCGAGCCAATCAGATTCTCTCATTTAAGAATGTGGAATTAGGATACTCCCAGCAGTTAGTCTGGGGTCCTGAAGAGAGAAACAGACAGATCTGCCTAAAGTGGTCTTTTCCTACACTTGATCTAGCCAAAAGGCCAAGAAGCAATAAGTGTTCCTTTCCTGCCACACACAGGCAAAGAAAAATGGCCCAGATGTGGTGGTGGGGGTGTGGGGTGAGGACAAGAATGTCGGAATGATCAAAGGCTTTGCTTCCCAGTTCTTGGTTCCAATCTCTCAGGAGGCTTGGCTGTTTCCATAGAAACCTCTGTGACTCCCCAATAAAGTTATTATTTTATTTATACTACCTTGAGTGGATTTTTATTTCTTAAAGATCCTGTAAGACAAAATTATTGCTTGAGGAGCTCAAATTCTTAATACAAAATAAACATTTTGGGAAGTCAAATAGCATCAGGTTAGTACATGATGTAAAACAAGGCAAATTCCATTCTTTATAAACAACAGTGCCTCCAGTATTCTTGCCTGGAAAATCCCGTGGACAGAGGAGCCTGGCAGGCTACAGTCCACGGGTTCCCTGTCGGACACAATTGAGCACACACTGCATATATACCCGCCTATCTCAGGATTACGTGGGGATATCTGTTTACAAGACAAGGTGTCAAGTGCCACCTCTGGTCTAGAAGCTCTCACTGTGGCCTGGGAGTGAGCATTTTAACAAGCACCTCCCCTTGATTCTAATTACTAAATTTGTTGCTCTGAGAAACTGAGTGTGTGTGTGTGTGTGTGTGTGTGTGTGTGTGGTGTGTTAGTTGCTCATTCATGTCTGACTCTGTGTGACTCGATAGACTGTAGCTCTCTAGGCTCCTCTGTCCTTGGAATTCTCCAGGCGAGAATACCACAGTGGTTTGCCATTCCGTTCTCCAGGGGATCTTCCGGACCCAGGGATCAAACCCAGGTCTCCCACATTATGGGCAGAGTCTTTACCATCTGGGCCATCAGGGAAGCCACTGAAAGTCCAAGATATTCGCTATTTCTCAAAGGGCAGAGTCTGTACCCTGTCCATGTGAATGTGGGCAGCCTCTGAGGCACTATCAAATCGACTCATTTAATACAAGAGGGAGGACGTTCTACAGGTAAAACAGAACTCTTTTGAGTTTCCCAACACTTTTTCTGCAGTCAAAGGAACTGTAAGACAAGTCAAGTTAATATAATCAAGCTTTCCTTTCAACAGGAATCCTTCTGTCCTTGGAGGGCTTTTTGAGAGCTTCCCGGGAGCTTTCCTCACATCATGAGGGAAGTGATATTCTGTGATGGTTTCAAAACATATCTACAGATATTTGCTGTTTCTCAAAGGGCAGAGTCTGTGCTCTGTCCCCTTGAATGTGGGCAGCCTCTGTGACCATTCCAGTGAATGGAACACTCTGTGACTCGGGAGGCAGCAGCTTCTGTCAGTTTCTCCTGGGACACCTGCCTTTGGAGCCCTGAGGCCACCGTGCCAGCAAGGCTACAGAATGAGGCCATGTGGAGAGGAGAGGCCTGGGGAAAGCGCAAAGAGCTTGCTGTCCAGACAGCACTGGGAGCTCCAGCCCTAGCCATCCCAGCTCCAGCCACTGCAGGACAGACCCCAAACCACAACCAACCAGGGGCTGTTCCCAATCTTCTGCCTGTCAGAAACCATGAGAGGTAATAATATACAAGTGGTGTTGTTTTGGGATTTTTGGGCTTCTCTGGTGGCTCAGACGGTAAAGAATCTGCCTGCAGTGTGGAAGACACAGGTTCGATCCCTGGGTTGGGAAGATCCCCTGGAGAAGGGAATGGCTACCCATTCCAGTATTCTTGCCTGGAGAATTCCAGGGACAGAGAAGCCTGGCGGGCTACAGTTGTTGTTTTAGACCTCTGAGTTTGGGGACAATTTGTGGTACAACAGGAGGCAACTAGAATAGATTCATCTAAGTTCACATGTGCCCTAAAGCAACCCAGCCTTGTCAGCTGTGGCCCCTGTTACCTGGCTTTATTTATGTTCTGTGTTTCGTTATGCACACTCTTTTCCATCAAAAAATGTTTAAGGCTTCAGTGGAGATGGGTAACGGAAATGGAATTCATTCTGCCTTCCAAATGAATCACCTTTCCTAGTTTCATCCAGGACTCAGAAGACTGGCCAATTCATTCATTTGTTCAGTAAACATGAATTAAGCATCTGGGATATTCTGGGCGCTGAGGATGCAGAATGACAATGCCTTCAGGAAGCTTACACACCAGCACAAATGATTCCCATTCAATTATGATTAAACTCCTGAAAGAGAAATGCATGGCGCCCATGGTGAATGTTCACATGGAGGACTTAACCTGATTTGGTGGGCCAGCAAAAGATGCCCTGGGGAAGTAATGGTTAAGCTGAGACCTGGAGAACTGCCAGGACTAGCAAGGTGGAGATGGGGGAGGCATATTCCAGGCAAAGGGAAGCAAACTGTGTTCCCTTCAAATTAACCAAAGTTGGATCCATAAACCTTGATAGGAAGTGAGTGTTCAAGCTCTAGAATTCAAATTCCAGATTCTAACTCCCAGCTCTCTGAGATGTAGCAAACAATCGTCTGCAACAGACAGAGCGGCACTGACACCAAGGTGGGGTGGTGGCTGGACAGAGAACAGGGGACGTTCAAAGGGAATGGGCCCGTGTATGCGCCAGGAAGAAAGCAGGCCACGTTGGGGGACCAGCACATAAGGGAAGGTGGCTAGTTTGGGGCTGATAATGATAACTACCCCGACTTCTTATTTACACGGTGCATCATCTCCTATAATTCCACACAGATGGAGTGCAGGCACTGCTACTGCCCCTCACAGAGGAGGAAGCCAGGGCTTAGAGAAGTGAGGCGAGTGGTCTAAAGTCACTCTACTAGGAAGTGACCCTTGGAGCTTATCTGTCTCCAGAGTCCATGCTCTTAACCATCTGATTCTCTGAGCCCTACGAATCAAGGGTTGAGTCATGAGGCTGCACCGTCTGCATATTATTGCGGAGTATTTCAAATCTGACTCCAGATCCTGGCCCTGTTCTCCTTTCCCTTCCCATCTCACTTGTTGAGGCTTCGGCCCCTATGGTCTAACTCACGGCCAAAGACAGAACAGTAGGTCATTTCTCCATTTCTTATACAGCCACTAACAAATCAGTCATCTCCTTGTCGAGATGAGCTCAGTCTGAGTTAGTGCTGCGGCCATGATTCCAGTTCATCCATCCAGTCCATGAGCTCTCCCGGGAATTCTGTGTCAGCCATGACTCTAGGCACTGGTGATGCGCCTACAAATGGGATAGACATGGCCCTACTTCTAAGCAGTAAGTGGCTGAGAAGATCTTACCCCACTCCACCCGTGCCCTCAAGTAGAGTTGGAACAAGAGAAAGAAATGGCAGAAAAACAGCCGTAGCACCAGCAATGGCGATGGCCATGCTCTAAAATGTTCCTTTCTGTAGACATGATTTTTTATTGTCTGCAGTTTCTGGAGCTTCCACTTCAGTTAATACCATCATCGAGGGCGTGGGCTGTTTGTTCAGCTGTCCCTCCATCTCCCGGGTGAGGATTCCAAACAGACTGAAAGACTGTGCTGAAGTGATGTTCTTATCAAATTCCAAGCCACATCTGTTCCCCGAGAATCTTTTGGGAGAGATGTGATAAACAGCAGCAGCTCCAATGACAGCAGATAAAATGGAGAGTAGCCCAGGGATTCCTAACTGGAAAGTCAGTGGAGATGAACTTTACTGGGAAATCCAAACAGCAAAATGTGCCTGGAACCTTGGCTCTTGGGGGACGGGACAAGATGGCATTATGGTTAGGTCACGGACTTTAGAAATAGGAGACCTGGTAAATATCCAAGTTCCACCACGTACTAGCCGTGGGGCCTTGGGAAAGTCACTTACCTTTTCTGAACCTTAATTGCGTCATCTATAAAACAGGGAAACTACCAATGCTCAGCTTTGGGTGGTGCTAAGGAAACTCGAGGGGATAAAGTAGGAAAACGGTACACGTGAATTCAGCACCGTGCTGGGGAAATGTCGAGTACTTAGGAACTGGTACTAGTTACAATAACAAAGAACCAGAAGTCTATTCTTGCACACTTCAGGAGACCAGAAATTGAGGTAGGGTTGGTTCCTCCTTAAGGTTTTGAGGGATGATCAGTTCCAGAGGTCTCCCCCAGCTTCTGCAGTTGCCAGCAAGCCTCAGGCAGTGGACACACCACCAGAGTCTCTTCCTCCGTCTTCACATGCTATTCTTCCCTGTGTCTCTGTCTAAATGGCCTTTTCTTATAAGGAGATCTGTCATTGGATTAGGGCCACCCTGAACTCATCTGAACTTGACATCTGCAAAGACCCTCTGCCCAGGTTGGGCTTCCCTCATAGCTCAGTCGGTAAAGAATCTGCCCGCAACGCAGGAGACCCGGGTTCAATTCCTGGGTTGGGAAGATCCCTTGGAGAAGGAAATAGCAACCCACTCCAGTATTCTTGCCTGGAAAATCCCATAGACAGAGGAGCCTGGTGGGCTACAGTCCATGACGTCGCAAGAGTCGGCCACGACTTAGTGACTAAATCACCATCACCAGGTTAGGTGGAATTCACAGGATCAGCAGTTAAACTTGAATATATATACTGGATGGAGACAATTCTGTCCACTAGCCTTGCCGGTTATCCTCAGCTTCATCTTTTCAGAGAATGACCAAGGAGACGGCTTGTGAGCCCTGAACACAACTCTCAACTGGCTGAGGAGCCTGGCCCCAAGGGAATTGTGGGTCTGTGTGCTTATTGACAGGAGAGGGCAGTGATAGTTGGAGACCAAGGCCCCACTCCCTACTCCCCCAAGTTCAACCGACGCCTGCTGAAAGCTCAAAGCTGAACTGAGCCTCCCTTAATTGCGCTCTCTTCCATCTCTCATCCAGAGCATCAAGTTTTGTCAACTATACCTTCAAAAAACGTCCACCCCCCACCTCCTTCCTGATCTAAGCCACCATGATTCTCACCCTGGTCTCTTGCAATTGCCTCCTGCATAATCCTCTGTTTGCACTCTACCTGCTCCCAACCTCCACGGACACTCCCTGCAGGACTCCTCCCTGGAGATGCTCAACAGCGTAATTTCTTACCTCGTTCAGTGTGACTTCCTCGCAGAGGTCCTCCCTGACCACCTTCTCTAAAGTGGCAGCCCCTCTGTCACTCCCCACTCCCTTCCTCTTCCCAGCACTCAGCACATCTGGCATCCTGTTCACCTCCATTGGTTTCTTTTCTCCCTCCCTAGAAGGGAAGCTCCAGGAGAGCAGCTGTTGGGTTTGACTGCTTCATTGTCATGTTACCAATATCTAGACACTCAATAAATATTTCGTGAATAAATAAATGAAAAGATCTGAGTGAAGGGTGTGCATTCTGAGTTGTTTCAGTCGTGTCCGACTCTTTATGACCGCACGGACTGTAGTAAGCCAAGCTCCTCTGTCCATGGGATTCTTAAGAACACTGGAGTGGGTTGCCATGCCCTCCTCCAGCGGATCTTCCCAACCCAGGGATTGAACCTGAGTCTTGTATGTTTCCTGCACTGGCAGGCGGTTTTTTTTTTACCACTAGAACCTGGGAACCTAGGAAGCCCATGAGTGAAGAGAAAAGAATTTTTAAAAAAATCCCTAGGCCTAGGTCACTAAAAGTCTCTAGTGATTTAGCTCTCAGCATCATTTAATTTATCTATGGTTACATCCAACTTATAATTCACAATATACTTGAGGCGGCATTCAAGATTATATAATATTAAACAAGTGGACTTTATGTTATGTTAATTATACCTTGGTAAAGCTGGTTAAAAATGATTATATAGCACATACTATGTATTTAAGAATGGTACAGAAAAACCCAAATAAACTTTTTTCCCAACCCAATATATGTGTGTATTTTATAAATATAGTATGTGTGTTTGTATGTGTTGTACTATTAGCTTCCTAAAGGCCAAAGCAACCAGAATTACATGAAATGATGACAAAAGTTTATATTTCCTATAAGGAAAATCATTGGTTGCAGAGAAAAATAAGTTTTCCCTGGAACTTAGGTCTAGAAGAAATGTCTCGTGTGGATCGTGAAGATGCAGTGCTGCCATGGATGATGTTCTTAGCAGCATCTCTGCGACAGTCAGAGGAGGCAGAAGTGAGACTGTGCCATCAAGCATGGTCAGTGCCCACAAGCCTGACTAATATGCAAGGGTCAGGAAAAGACAGTAACTGGATGAGCTCAGACGGTGCATCTGAAAGAGAGAGAGAGAGACACGTCTGGGGCTCACAGAGTCCCCAAGCAGTACTTCGGGAGGAGAGGATCTGTAAGGTGCAGGGAGCTGAGGGTGCACGGGAGAGGGATGCAGAAGCATGTTAAAGCCAGGTATGTGGAGTGCAGGCCTCCAGGGGGACCCCGAGCCCCTCTGCCCGCCTCTCCCACACCCACCACAGTACAGAGCTGGCTTGTGGACAAGGTTGGATGCGAGTCTGCGGAGGGATGGTGGGGGGTGGTGGTGTGTGGAGCTGATCTCTGGCAAGCGTGAACCCTCCTCTATTTTAGGGTTCCATCTCTTTGAGGGTCCCCTTGCTCTCTATGAATGTCTCCTACTTTGGCTCCACTCTTTCCCTCTGAAGAGCTAGAGTACTTTAGACCAGCTCAGTTCTGTCTTCAGGCAAATCCAGTCTCCCCCCACTCCCCTACCCTTTGCTTGGCTTTGCCTCGCATGTCTGCTTATACTGAGCTCCTGTTTCTCCGGGCTGGACACTGGAACTCCCTGCGGAGCTTTTACAAGCTGATGTTTGGACCACACTTCAGACCAATTAAGTCGGAATCTTCTAAATATCGGGGGCCTTCCTGTGCCAGGCCTGGCCTGCCCTAGGGGAGGATGAGGTGGTGAGTTGGCAAGAGGCCATCAGGATGGTACTGTAATCAGGGGCTGGAGTGCTGGGCAAACACTGGCCACTGTTCTTCTGGGGGCTTTCCCCCACTCAGGAGGAGGATTCTGAGAGAGACTTGGGTGCCGCCGGGTTACAAGATGAAGGTGAGCGTCCACATCCTCTTCTCTTTACAACACAGCAGGTATCCTGACAAGCTCTTTGATGTAAGAATGAGACTGTGACCTTGACAAAACTGATAAGCTCGAAGTTTATATCTAATTAGAGCTGTAAAATCACAGTAGGTACAAGTTCAGTTCTGAATCCAAAGCATCACTCTATCATGCACTTGCTATGTGATCTTGGGCAAGTTACTCAACCTCTCTGACTCTTGGTTCCCTCATATATACAAAAGGGGCATAGTCATAGTCCTCCTTCCTAGGGCTGTTGTGAGAGCAAGTGACATAACGCAAGTGAAGTTCAGAGTCTGGCACATATGAAGCCATTTTTTTTATGGCTCAGACAACAAAGAATCGGCCTACCCATGTAGGAGACAGGGGTTCAATCCCTGGGTCAGAAAGATCCCCTGGAGAAGGGAATGGCAACACACTCCAGCATTTTTGCTTGGGAAATCCCATCAACAGAGGAGCCTGGCAGACTACAATCCATCCATAGGGTGGCAAAGAGTCGGACACGACTGAGCCAGTAAGCACAGGTCTTAGATGCGGCATGTGAACTCTTAGTTGTAGCACGTGGGATTTAGTTCCCCATGGAGCCTTAGCCACTGGACCACCAGGGAAGTCCCAGGCAATGTTGTTAAAGTGAAAGAATAAATACAGAGAATAAGAGGGATGCTCCGGCTCCTTCAGTGGGGACAGCAGTTCCTTCCCACATTCTCCAGATGGCAGAGAGTGAACCAGAGCCATAGACCAAAATTTCTGCAAAATCTATTTCCCAGGAGATCCTTATGCGCAGCCCAGAGTAAAAGGCAAGGTCATACTGTCTGTGTTTAGAGGTGGGGCTGGCAGGAGCTCTCCTGGAGAGGCTAAGAGGACTCTCCCGCAGGGAGCGGCATGTTCAGGCCAGACGGGACTTCCCCGCAGAATCAGCAGACCATCTGTCATCTTCTAACATTCTGAACGGGAAAGCGATGATACACCCTGAACTCCAGGCCCCTCTAGACTCATCTTCTCTGGCAAAGCCCACCTTCAGACTGGGCTGGGTTTGAAGAGTTGGCTTAGGCCCCCCAACCTCTGATAGCCAGAGGCATGGAATGAGGGACAGAGCCATTCCAACCAGGAGACCCTAGAGGTGGATGTGGGGGTACATGTAGACCACAGTCTATCGTCACAGGGTCGTGAGAGTGATTCAATGATACACAGCATCTTAGAGAGAAAGTGTGCATGCTTAGTCGTGCCTGACTCTTTGCAACCCTATGGACTGTAGCCCACCAGGCTCCTCTGTCCATGGGATTTCCCAGGCAAGAATACTAGAATGGGTTGCCATTTCCTCCTTCAGGGGGGTCTTCCTGACCCAGAGATCGAACCCACATCTCCTGTGTCTCCTGCGTCTCCTGCATTGGCAGGTGGATTCTTTACTGCTGGACCACCTGGGAAGTCACATGTCATCTTAAGAGCATAACACCTAGAACCAGAACTCAATACACCATGCTCATCATAGTTGATGAATTCTTTCTTTACCTTGTGAGGTTCTCCCAAATTTCAACTTTCACCAGACATGAGGATGTCCTAACATATTCTAGGTTATCTTGGAGGCCCTAATTTAATTCTTCAAAGTGTACTGTTATTATTTAAACTTTGGGTCATATTTTCTAAGCATAACATATCCACACATATGTGTGTTCAAATTTTGTATTTGATGGTGGACTCACAAAATAGAATACAAAATCATGTGGTTTAAGGGAATTAAATACATTTGCTTCTAGCAGCAAACTAGAAGTTAGCCATCTAGAAATGGTTTCTGGCTTCTAATAGCTCCTTTTGGAGGAGCAACTTGGGTAGACTTGCAAATTGAAGAAGTACTTCAGGAAAAATTGAAAAGTGGTATAGTGGGGAAAGGATGCTAATTGGGAGTTAATAGAGTGGATCTGGGTAGGACTGCATCACTTTGTGGATACAGTGTTCAAGTTGGCAAGACAAAAATAAGAGCAGTGATACTCAGCATGCAGATCAACTGGGTTATTTCATGATTTATTATGTAAGGTTTTCCTTATTTAAAATAAAATCTCTTTATATGGTTACATACTGTATGATTCCAACTATATGACATTCTGGAAAAGGCAAAACCATGGAGACAGTAAAAAGATCAGTGGTTGCTAGGGGGTAAGGGGGTGGGAGGGATGAACAGGCGGAGCATAGAGGATTTTTAGGGCAGTGAAACTATTCTGTAAGACACTATAATGGTTGATGCATATTGTTATACATCTGTCTAGACATGTAGAATGTACACCACCAAGGATGAACCCTAATGTAAACTGTGGATTTGGGGTGATAAGAACGTGACCATGTGGGTTTATTGATTATAATGAATGTACCACTCAAGTGGGAGATGTTTATAATGGGGGAAGCATGGAGTTGAGTGATAGATAAATTGAATTTTCAGATCAGAGGTCAGGATGACAGGTGGAATTTTAAAATGATGCCATGTCACCCACTAGATTTAATCAAGTGTCAACTTTTTCCCCACTAGCAGAGAAAGCCAATGGAAGTGTGAAACGAAGTTTAGAATGGAGGTACTTTTGGCCTAGTCATCTCTGGCTCTTGTGGACCTGCTATTGTTAGGCAAATGTCACTACACCCATGGAAGGAATGACTCATAGTCGATGCTGGGAAGAGGAGAAGGAATATGAAGATTTAAACCTGAAACGCCGAGCCCTTGTGTTTTAAATGAAGATGGTTCATTGGATTCCATAAGAAATGTCTGACTGGGTTGTAATAAGAAATTCAAAACAACTATTATACTTCAAAACTCTGGCTGTATTACTTCTAATTATTCATATCAGAGAACTGATACAGTGGAAATGATACGTATCAATTCGAGTTACTGACGTGCTCTCTTGAGCTCAAATCAATGTTGGTGACCTGTAGGTTGGCTTAGTTAATGTTCTTTGAATCATCCATTGTATTTGACAAAGCTAGATGGTTAAAATAAAAGCAGATTTAATTCAACTGCTTTTGAAACAGTCTCAGGGAAGACAAACCAACAATTGATGCCTTTCATCAAAAGAAAACACAGTGAAACCCTTAAGGGTTCATCATTCATTTCAACAATTAGGCGGACAAAAGAATCCCATTTCTCTATAATCTGATGTGCTCTGCGTACACAAGCCTCCCTTTGTGGCTGGTGTCACAGACTGAGAGAGAATGGGCTTTCCTCGAGGGGAGCGGAGTATGCTGAGTGCCCTGGAGGCTGTGTGGCATAGTGGCTATACATTCAGGAGCCAGACTCAGGTTTGAACCTGCATCCACAGTTGCATGATACTGGAGCCTCTGAGCTCAACCCGGAGCCTCCACTCCCTCATCTGCAAAATGGGAATAATGACAGCACCCACCTCTTAAGATCATTGTTAAGATTAAATGAGCAATGCATATAAAACACTTAGACAGGTTCTCAGTGCTCAGAATATATTATCAATCTCTGCAGCGATGTTCAATGAGGTCAACACATGCATATATGCTAAGCTGTTTCAGTCGTGTCTGACTCTTTGTGACCCTGTGTAGCCCACCAGGCTTCTCTGTCCATGGGGTTCTCCAGGCAAGAATACTGGAGTGGGTTGCCATGCCCTTCTCCAGGGCATCTTCCCGATCCAGGGATTGAACCTGCATCTCTTACATCTCCTGCATTGGCAGGTGGGTTCTTTACCACCAGCACCACAATACATAATATGAAGTGGAGCTGAGGGACGGGTAAGGATTGAACAAACTATGGCATGCTTAGTTATATTAACCATCCATACTTGGCATTCAAAATATTTACCACGGGCATTGGATGATTATAATCTATAGGCTTCTGCAATCATGTTTGTTGTAGAAAAGATTATGGGTTACACTTAGTAAACAGGGATTCATCTTAACAGGGCAAGAATTTCTGAAATAGCATGTAAAGATGCGGCTGAAATGGATACGCAGAGGGTGCACTATGACAGCACAGTAATTGGACCAGAGGCCATGAATTATCACCTGAGACAGAGATTCCATGTTAATAGGCTCTATCTGACCCTTCAGTAAGAGAACTAGATTTAACTTCTTATTATTTTCCCCAAAGAGCCAGGCAACGTTTTGAAGAATATACAGACTTGAAGGAAACACAGGCTGTGTGCCATACAGTCCAGTATCTTCTTCCTTCTCTTTGAGGAACTTCCCAGACCACAGCTGCTTTTTGGAGAGTCCATTCCTGTTGTCTTTCCTGACAGATGGTTGGAAAAGTGACCTGTCCTCCTGGCCATAGCTAACTGGATCTCATGATCCCTGAGACATACTGGCCCATCAGTCTTTTTCCTAGGGCTTTAAATTCTAGGCTATTCTAGATTTGGGGATTCTATTGAGAATGGAGAAGTGCTAGGGGCTGAGTGAGGTGTTGCTGAGGCACAGTCACAGCAAGAGACATCAGCAAGAAGCTGGGGTGACAGATGGGGGGTCCCCAGGATGAAGACAATGATGACTGGGTTCCTGGAAGCTTCTCATCCCAGCTGCACTTCCTGCCTTTGGAAGCTGGGAGATACACAGAAAACATGCCATGTCTGCCCAATAAATCCCCCCCTCCCCTTTCGTCACTCTGGCTTGACAAGAAAGCTTGAAATTCCAAATGTTTCACTTTCTTTGATATAATTAATTTTATCAGGAAAATAGACTCTTAATCCTTTCTTGTTCTGTAATTTACTATCTCCTGAGGGGTGAATTGGGGCTTACGTGGTGGCTCAGTGGTGAAGAATCTGCCTGCCGATGCAGGAGATGTGGGTTCAATACCCAGGTCAGGAAGATTCCCTGGAGGAGGAAATGGCAACCTACTCCAATATTCTTGCCTAGAAAACCCCTTCAAAGAGGATCCTGGCAGGCTACAGTCCATGGGGTCGCAAAGAGCAGGATATGACTCAGTGACTGAACACCGCACACAAGGGGTGAAAATAGGGGCCACAGAAAAGCAGCAAGTCACTTCATTGATGAGAGACCTGGATGATTTCAGAAAGTGACTGGGGAAGATGAGTTGGCAAAAATACTCAGCAATCAGAATTGCATACGAAAGACTGGGGGCTGGGAGGAAGCAGCCATAATTGGGATAGAACCAAAGAGAAGGCAGGAATCCAAGATCAGACAGCCAATGTCAAAAGGTTCTCTGGAAAAGGATTAAGGGAACAGGTAGCAAAGACTTTGAGCTATCTGTGAACCATATGATAAAAGGACTCACCATATGGTGCAGGAAGATAGCAGAGCAGGTTGAAGTAAAGGGAAGAGCTTTTGTCTGTAGGATTATATAACCACCTCTAATGTATGGACGTATATGTGTGCGTGTGAATCCATACCGCTAATGAGATTAAAATTAGGATAGACTCCCACAACGGGAGCTCCGAGACTTTAGAAAAGCCCTTTGTTACTGGTAGAAACTAAACTGCCTTTTCATCTCTTCAGGCAATTTCTTCCTGGGGTAACTCAATGCTTTACTTGGATCCAGAGGAAGACACTGGAGTCTGGGGGTGGAGCTCTGCATTTTTCTCTCTCGTGCCCAAACTCAAAGCACATGCTAGTTAAGTACCCCAGTAGCTTTGGGGGAGAGAGCTTGAAGGTTGCACTGTTGGGGCAGGTGTCAGCAACCAGGGCCAACTTCAAGCACACTGGGGACCATGATCTTTTCAGGGGCTCAGGAAAATATTTTTCATTTCTTTCCAAATCACGAGGGAAAAAGAATTAACTTTTAGGCTGAAGAAGATACTTTAACATGCAATGTTAATATATTTGCCTTTGTATTAGTCATAAGATAGAGTTTTTCTTTTCATGATGTAAGGAGGAGCCCATAAAGTCTTCGTTTTAAACGGTTTCAAAAAAGACTAGCAGTGTGGTGGAGATGAGTGGACCCCAAAGTAGAGAAGAGTGCTGTCAGAGATGGAAAAGAGGCAACTGGAATCATAAAACCTGATTTCAGGTCCTGGTCCTACCTCCTCCTTGCTGTTCAAATAGGTCTAATAGGGTTAACATCAGTAACTACCTTGCAGGGCTGTGGTGAGAATTAATACATGTGATCCATGTAAACCCATAGCTTGGGGGCTTCCCTGGTGGCTCAGTGGTAAAAAATCTGCCTGCCAATGCAGGAGACGCAGGTTCGATCCCTGGTCCCGGAAGATCCCACATGTTTCAAAGCAACTGAGCCCATGGGCCAGAACTATCGAGCCTGTCGTCTAGAGCCTGTGCTCCGCAACAAGAGAGGCCACTGCCGTAAGAAGCCTGTGCACCACAATCAGAGCAGCGCCTCCTCACCACAACTAGAGAAAACCCCACAATGAAGATCCCGCACAGCCAAAAATTAACAAATAAAATTATTTTAAAAAAATAGCATGGTCCCTGGCCATGAGTATGAGCTCAATAAAATTTGGAGGCAGCGGAGATGGGTGAGTGGAACTGTACAGGGCGGGGATGGCTGACAGAGCTGGTGAGGGTTAGAAGAAATGAAAGTTGACAGTTGAAAAGAAACCAGCTGAAAAGTTACTGCAAACACTAGAGAGGCCTCAAAGACTTGGAGGATCCCATGAGCAAAGCCTGCAGAGGAGGTAAGAAGGGAGGACGCTAGAAGAGAGAAGCGAACTCTCAGGAGCCCTCCTAGGAATCCCTGCCGACGAGCCCTGGCACATAGACAGGTGATCGACAAACACGAAGTAAGGAAGGAGAACAGAACGCCGGGAGCCTTCCATCATGATGGGCATGCCGTCTATCTAATGGCAGAGGCATGCAAACTCTGCTTAGACTTGGAGGGAAAGAGAAAGGGGTGGAGGATGAGAAAATAAGAGGGGTAAACAGTCAACTTTCTAGAATATACTTGTGACATGGTGAGACGACTGCTGTTGAGACCAGAAATGCAAGTGTTAAAAGTATCAAGCACTTAAAAGCCTCCGATCACATGTATTCAAACCAAACCCAGTCTGCTAAATGCCACTGACTAGCTCTCTGACATTTATTTCAACTGCCTGCATCTCATTTCCTCAACTGTAAAATGGGGATATTAGCAGCTGTATTACAACAGAAGTATGAGCCAATACATACAAAGCCCTTACAACAAAGCTGGCATAGAGTGAGGACTCAAAACGTTAGGTGATAGCATCAGCCTCTTCACCACCACCACCATGAGAATATATGTTCCACGAGGGCACATAATTTTGCCTGTTTTGTTCACAGTCATTTTCTCTGCACTTATGGTACCATGCAGGGCCCTGTGGGGCTCCTGGGCACAAGGTCTTTCTGTGGCCCCCACTTCAGTGATTACAGGAAACAGCCTTCATTCGACCTACATGACCTTCCCTGAGTTCCAATGGGCAGACTCAAGCAGTTGTTAATTAGGGAAGGGAGGGGATGCTAGACCAGGGAGAAACAGTGAAGAGCAGCCTTGGGGCAAGGTCCTATTTCCGCATCAAGGGGTACACACAACAATATCTTTGAGCTATTGTGCAGATACTGAAACCCCGTCCAGGTGGGAGAAATTAATAATTAATGATGGTATGCTGCCCACAAGCATGCAGACCCCAGACAAGCTGGACTGAAGGTCAGTGATGTTGACTCCTACTTATCTCACCACCAACCCATTGGAAGAATATCCACAAGCTTGATCACACCCTCTGTGAACAATTACTGTAAAACGTATCAGTATCTTCCCCAAGTGGGGGCACTTGGTTCAGAAGGCATTAGCCTGCTGTGTCCCCCTTTGCCTGAAAAAGCAATAACCTATCCTTTTCTACTTTACCCAAAACTCTGTCTCCAAGATTTGATTCGGCACTGGTACGGAGAAGCTGAGGTTTCAGCATCACCTAGAAGGGTGTCTGACACATAGTGAAAGATCAATTAATACCTGTTGAATGAAGAAATCCTTAATTACGCTGTCAGCAGACAGTTATTATAAAAATGATGACTTCTCCCAGGTATGGGTTCCAACCTTAGCCCCAATTCCTTTCCCTCATGTCTGCCCGCTGCTTTCATAAGCAGCCACCATGCCTCACACTCAGATCTGGAGAGTTAGGATTTACGAGATCACTGATAATGGGTGAAACAGAGGTTCCTGAGGGTAGAAGTCACAGGGCAAAAGGATAAGGCACAGGTGAGTGGGAAGGAAGTGGAGGCAGCAAATCTCAAAAGAGCAATTTGATTCTCTGATATAGTCAGTGAGTAAAGGACAAGAAAGGGAAAGTCAAGATCACAGAAAACATCTTTAAGGATTCAGGAAACGGTGAGCATGCTCCTTATCTAAAGGAAAGGATATAGGGGAGAGGAAAGATCAGAGACTTTCCGTACCTTCTGGATATAAACAAAAATGCAACAAAAGACTTCATGTTCTTAGGAATACAATGGTAACTGAAGTACCAAATTGTCATGTGACTGAAAGACCTTTAAGACAATTTTCTTTTTGTAAAATGTGGTATTTGTACCATCAGCAATACAAGGACAAAATTACTTTTCTTTTAATAAGTTCTCCTAAGATATATTAAAACAAATATGTAACTGCTAGATCAAGCCTGTGATTTCACATACATTATCACTTAGGGCAATGCTAAGAAGAAGAGAAGGAAGTCAACTAAATCATTTAAAGAAAAAAAAATTTAAGATAATATAAAGGAAGTACATGCATGTTAAAAAAAATTACAGGTGCATGAATAGCTAATAGCTGGGAAATTGGCCAAGGCTATACTCAACCCTGTTATACAGTCTGAATCTTGAGCTATGGGTGATGGCGTGTACCACCTTGGAGGGTGGTACACAAATACTGAGTCTCCGGGGGCCACTGGGTTAACCCTCAACAGCTGCCTCAGTGACATCCAGGCACTCAATATCATCAGCCTCTTGGTCATTACTCGAGGAAAGTCAAACACCAGAAGAAGCTTCATGGTTTTGCCTCTCACTTCTTGGCTTTTTATTTTTGATCATCTTTGATGCATTTAAAGCAAAAGACCTGAATGGGGCTTTTTGAAGAGATAAAAGTAATACCTGCTTTTCCAAAGACTTTCCACTTTTCCTTTTCATTTCATAAGCTGTTGACTTCTTCCTACTTGATTTATTCCTGGCTTATGCTATGCTTCAGGAAAAGCAGCAGTAACACCTGGCATGTTCCATGATGTGAACACAAGGAAATGTCATCAAGAGAGGCTTAATGTTTTTTGTTTGTGGGGAATGAAAAATGGGGAGTTCTAAAGGTTAAAGTCAGAAGGTCTTTCCTGTCACCAAGAAAAATTCCAATCAGGCTGAAAAGTAGGGAGCATGGCTGAGGCCACTATCCTTCCACCAAAACTGCTCTCCCAGCATCCCTTGCTCTGAGGCACATGACTGAATTTTCTGTAACAGCATGTAGGCAGCAGTGACGGGTACCACATCCACACCAAGGCTTTTAAGAAGCAGCTTGTGCCTCCTCTGTGCACTCTTTCCCCCTCCGCTCTCCGAGTACAGACAAAAACAAGGCTGTAGGGACTGATGGAGCCGTGTAAGACAGAAGGAACCTGGGTCACTTAATCACCATATGGAGAGCGTGGGCAAGGCCAGAAACACCCGTCTCGGACTTTGCATGAATGAACACTGAACTTCTATTGTGTCTGAATCAGTACAGATTTAGGGGGTCTGTTGGCTATGACAACTGAACCCACCCTACCTAGTTTATGCGCTTGGCTGCCACACAGATCAAACAGGCCTGGTCTGCAGTGGGGTCAGGAAGAAGAGACCACTTTTTTTTTTTCATTTTTGGTCATGCCACACATGAGATCTTAGTTCCCCAACCAGGGATTGAAACCGCAGACCCTGCATTGGAAGTATGGAGTCTTAACCACTCGACCACCAGGGAAGTCCCAGAAGAGACACTCTGAGATTTTCCACTTACTCCCTCCCTTCTTGGCACAGTTAACTTAGCTCATCCTTTAGATAAAGCTCAAGAGCCTCTTTCTCCAGGAAGCCTTCCCTGACTGCAGCCAGAGCCCAGCCCACTCCCTCAGGCTCTCCCAGCATACAGTAAACATCACAGTTGTACTTTACATCTGTTAGTGTGATATGTTTCGATTAATGTTTATACTCCCATTAGTTTTTAAGCATGCATTTTTCAAAGTTCACAGAATGACACAATACTTCATGCATTTTGTTGTATGCAAATTTTACCTTAAAATGATCAAAAACAAATATTGAATTCTGGTGAAATGAGGTGCGTGCTGAAGAGTTCAGGGGTCAAGTGTACTGATGTCTGCATTTTGGTTTGAAATGCATTAAAGATAGGTTGATGCAGAGACAAAAAGAAGGAGGGACATGTGATCAAGCATATACACAGTCAGGGACTTCCCGGGTGGTCCAGTGGTTAAGAATCTGCCTTCCAAAGCAGGGGATGCAGGTTCGATCCCTGGTCAGGAAACTAAGATCCCACATGCAGCAGAGCTACCAGGCCCCCGAGCCATAACTAGCCAGTCCAAGAGCCGCAATGAAAGATCTTGCAAGATGCAACTTAAGGCCCAATGCAGCCAAACAAATAAATAAATATTTAAAAAACAAAAAAGCATATATAATCAAATGCTAAATGTAGAATCTAGGTATCGGGTATTATGGATGCTCACTGTATAATTCTTTTAACTTTTCTGTATTTTAAAAATTTTTTCCTAATAAAATGTTGGGGGGAAGTTCAGTGAGAGTAGGGGCTCTGAATATATTACCTAAATAAAATGATTCTGTGTACAGTTTATCTCACACTACTAATCATAGCGTTCTGTGATTTGCTTCTATTTTTACTTGATATTATGTCATGGATGTCTGTCCACAATGACAAATACGGATGACAATATGAAAGACAGAAAGACCGTATTCTTTTGAAAGTATCATGGATATACCATTATATGTTTAACTTTCATACTACTGACGAACACTTGGGCTATTTTCATTTTTTCTATTTCTGATCACTTCCTGTGATAGATCTTTTGTGCTGCTGGATTTGAGCTTTTTTATGTTAGCTGTATGTCCACCATGACATGTACCTGCCCTCCCTACACCCCCAAGCCCCCAGTTGGCCAGTACCTTTCATGAGCAACAGTCCACAAGTATAAGGACATAATAAGAAAACCCTCACTCAAACTCCCCAGCATAATTTTCAAAAAAGATCTGGATCAGACAAATCATTACCACAAGTACATCGGAAGTGTCAGAAGGCAAGTGATATTAGCATTAATTAAACATTCAAGGGATAGTCATCATGGTGCAGGCGTGCGTGCGTGCATGCTAAGCTGCTTCAATCATGTCCGACTGCATGATTGTCTGGACGGTAGCCGTCCAGGCTCCTCTGTCCCTGGGATTCTCTAGGCAAGAATATTGGAGGGGGTTGCCATGCCTTCCTCCAGGGGATCTTCCTGACCCAAGGATTGAACCCATGTCTCCTATGCCTCCAGCATTGGTAGGTGGGTTCTTTACCACTAGCACCACCTGGGAAGCCCATTTATCATGGCAGTACTTCAGAATTAGGGGAATCAAGTTTATAATGTAAATAGCTGTATTTGTGCTGTGTATATACCTTATCAGGTCTTCCCAAGTGGCTTAGTGGTAAAGAATCTGCCTGCAATGCAAGAACTGCAGGAGACGCAGGTTTGATTCTGGGTTGGGAAGATTACTGGGAGGAGGAAATGGCATGCCACTCCAGTATTTTTGCCTGGAGACTCCCAAGGACAGAGGAGCCTGGCGGACTACAGTCCACAGGGTCACAAAGAGTCGGGCATGACTAAGCAACTGAGCTCACACAGACCACACACACACACATAACCTTATCGGGGACTTTCTCTGTTCACTTTACAAACTTCACTTGTATAATTGGTCTGGACAGTGTCTATCTGTCCAATTTACATATTTGGTGCACCATTTTAACCACAGAACTCACTCGACAACCACAGGGGTTAAATTCTTGTAAAGTGTAAAGGTGGGCAAAGCAGAAATCAAAGATTCAAGAAATCATGAAAGGGACTTTCCTTGGTGGTCCAGTGGTTAAGAATACATCTTGCGATGCAGGGGACAAGGGTTTGATGCCTTGTTGGGGAAACTAAGATCCCACGTGCTGAGAAGCAACAAAGTCCATGCGCCGCAACTACGGAGCCCTCATGCTCCAGAGCCCACGTGCCTCAACTACAGAATCTGCATGCCGCAGTGAAGATGCCACATGCCACAGCTGAGACTCGACACAGCCCAACAGATAAGCAAACATATAAAAAAAGAAATCATAATAAATAGAGCGAAGGAGCAAACTATAAAAATTAACATTAAACAACAAAAGAATAACACATGCAAATGCTCTGTAACAAGAGTTCTGGAGGGCATCAGTCTCCAAGGAAGGCAGAGATGCGGAGTGCGATGACCTAGTATGATGACCCTCCCGGGGAAACACTCTCTCAGGGCCAGGAAAGCAAACTAACTCTCCCAACTGTGTCTCTTCTTCAAGTTCTTGAAACAGGGTTTACTCATTTGGAACTCAACGGCCTTCACACTTGTTTTGTCCCTTGCTTCATTTTCACAGGTCTTAGCAAAACGTTTGTGTCACTCCCAAGTCGCTCCACAGATCAGGGCCGTGCTGAAGAGCAGGTTTTTCTGAGCCATATCTGACACTATGGGCCTGGGAGAGGGGAGGCGTGAACAGATTACCCCAAGGTCCACGTCTTTCATCTTTGGAAGGGGGAGCATTACTGCTGCCGTGTTCTTCCACATATGGGGTTTGATGTATACAGCCTACAAGATTACAAAACGGTAAAAAGCAGACATTCAAATATAAAACCACATTCATTTAAAACCGTGGTTAGCAAAACGCAAGTTGCCCAAGATTGCTCTATGTTTTAAAGGATGGCAGAGGTTTTTGTTATCCTAGTTGCTTTCATGACACATTGTTGTTTTCCTCCGTGATTCATTTGATGCCACATCCCAGACTGGAACAGAACTCTCAATTATTATAACCGTTTCCATGGAAACACATGATTTATTCTCTCTAATTCCCGCACTGTTCCCCAAGGACCTGCTCTCCAATTTCTCTACACGCCCCCCCTCCCCAAACCTAGTCCTTTTTGCAATACCCTCCAGAACTTCCACTCCTCAGGCAAAAACTTTCCAATCAGGCTTCCCTGGTGGCTCAGCGGTAAAGAATCCACCTACCAACCTGACACAGGTTTGATCCCTGGTCCGGGAAGATCCTACATGCTGAGGAGCAATTAAGCCCGAGCTCCACAACTACTGCGCCTGGGTTCTAGAGCCCAGGAGCTGCAATGACTGAAGCCCAAGCGCCCTAGAGCCCAGTGCTCCACAGCAAGAGAAGCCACCCCAAGGAGAAGCCTGCCCACCTCAACCAGAGAGTAGCCCCTCCTCGCCACACCTAGAGAAAAGCCCACACAGCAATGAAGACCCAGCACGGCCAAAGAAAAATCTCTCCAATTTGTTGAGTGATCCAAAAGGTGAAGAATTGTGTGTGCAGTCTGCTAACTTTTCAGACAACAAGGACAAGAAGAAACATGCATATTTATATTTGTTAAATGAGCAGGGAGAACACTGAAAAGATGCAAATTAAATCACAGAACAGCTTATATATGGAGGGGCAGTGGCAAGGAGCGGGCACAGCAAGATGTGAACCTGGGTGGGAGCAAGACTTCTCAGTGTTTATCCTTCCAATATCCTTTTAATTATGAACCATGTGAATATACTGCTTATTACATATATAATTTAATTTTTAAAACTGCCTGACAGCCTTAGCTTATTAGAACCTCTTCTTCATGTAGGCCACTTTCTTCCTTGTCATCATGGAAACCACCCCATCTTTGAAATCCAAATGCCCCGAGTCTTTCTAGCATTTTAAAGTCTCTTAGCCTTGGGACTTCCCTCGTGGTCCAGTGGCTAAGATTCCGTGCTCCCAATGCAGGGGACCCAGGTGCAATCCCTGGTCAGGGAAATAGATCCTGCACCCCGCAACTAAGTGTTCGAATGCTGCAATAAAACCCCCTTATGCCCCTGGAGAAGGGCATGGCGACCCACTCCAGTGTTCTTGCTGGGAGAATCCCCATGGACAGAGGAGCCTGGTGGGCTACAGTCCATGGGGTCGCAAAGAGTTGGACACGCTGAGTGACTAAACACAGCACAAGCCGCAGCAAAGACTCAGTGCCACCGAATAAACAAATCTTAAAAACTAAAACTAGAAAGCTTCCAGAAAGAAAGAGTAGAACATCTACAAAAGAGCAAGAATCAGGGTTTCAGAATCTAACCCCTTTCTCTTTAAAAAAAAAAAAAAAATCTCTTGGCTTCATCCACTTGTTTCTCATCCCTAGGCCTCCAGATGTCTTTCCCACACCAAAGGGATAAACCTCTTCCTGCTACGACTTCCTCCGGTCTAGATGCCACGGTTACTCATTTATTCAGTACAGTTTTCCCGAGCACCTGCTAGAACAGGCTCTTGTTGGATCTGCAGTGGATGTCCCTCTCCCCTGAGACCCCGACTGCCTTATTACCGTGATCTTCTAGGGCTAATCCCCATCCTTAGCTCAAATCCACCATCTATTGACGCTACTCCGCCTCCACCCTCAGGCCGCTCAGAGCTGCTGGCAAAAAGCACACAGTGGCATGGACCTCTACTATCACCACTGCTGATTCTCTAGCTTCTCAGACCTCCAGGCTGCTCAGCAATCTTATTCTGGGCTCCTGCTCTCTATTCCCACTCCCTGCCAAGGCTCTTCCACCTTTGGGCCACCAGCTCAGATTTCTTACTCCACCGCAGTATCAGGACGGACCTTGTGGCCCTTCGGGAAAATTCATGCATTCAGTCTAGGTCCTGAACGAATTCAACCCACAAGCACTGGAAGTAGGGTGGTGAATATGACACAGCTCCTCGCTCTTGTGGAGCTCAGATCTTAGCATGAGGAGACAAATTAACAGACAGGCAAGGGAAGTATCAGTTGGTGGTGGGTGCTGGGAGAGTTAAATATAAAGGAGAATAAGTGCATGGCTCTTTGAGCGGTGGTCAGGGAAGGCTTCTCAGAAGAGGTGACATCTAAGTAGAGATGGAAATGACCAGAAAAAGCCAGTTCTGCAAAGAATAAAGGAAGGGAACAGCATCACAGAAGCGCTAAGAGAGGAAGGAGCTTTGTACGTTTCAAAGAACCTCCATGTGGCCCAAGCACAGTGGGTGATGGGGAGAAGGAAAGGAAAAGAAGGCGTCAAACAGAGAACAAGGATCAGAGTTTAAAGAGCGATGTAAGCCAAGGACACAGGATAGAATGTATTCTGTTTATGAAGCCACTGGAGGATTTCAAGCAGGGGAGTGATTTGACCTAGTGTAAAGTTTTTAAAAATAACTATGGCCGCTGCATGGAATCGGATTAATTACAGGTCACCAGAGTGGAAGCAGGGTAACCAGTTGGGAACATCTGCAGTGGTCCAGGTGGTAATGTATGGTATAGATTAGGACTGAATTAGTGAAGATGGAGAGAATTCAGTAAATTCATGATATGCTTTGTAGAAGGACCTGTCTAGACTCACTATTATGCAGACCTGGGGTAAGAGGGGGGCCAAGGAGGAGTAGAGGATAATTCCCAGATTTCTGACTTAAGCTATGGAGATGGGGAAGAAATTTGATATTTTTTGCACACCTGAGTTCAAGGAATGAGATTGATGTGAGACGTGTTGGTGGCACACACAGGGATTAAAGGACTCAAAACAACACTAAACAAGTCAGGAATACTTATAACACAATCTCAACTTCAGTAAAACAGCATCTCCCGGTGTCTATAAAACCATCCAGACTCACTCTATGAGTCCCAGGGACATCCTTCAACATGCAGCTGTTTGAAAAGAACCACTTCCATTCTCAGCCGCAAGAGTGATCTTCTCCAAAACCGAATCTGATCATGCCACTTCTCTGCTTAAGATTCTCAATGGCTCCCCACTGCACTGTGAATCAAATCCAAACTCCTCATCACCACTCTTGAGGCTCTGCATGATCCGGCCCCTCCCACCTCCGCAACCTCACATCCCACAAGCTCCCCCAGCTCATGGCGTTTTGGCCCCAGCACCTTCTGACAGTGCCGAGAATGTGCCCAGCCCTTCCCTACCTCAGGGCCTTTGCACTTGCCATTCTCTCTGCCGCAAACAATCTTTCCTAGGTCTCTGAACGTATGGCTGGTTAAGTCTAATCCTTCAGGTCTCAGATTCTATGTCATTTTCTCAGTCTGAGTAGGTCCTTTCTTTTTTTAAAACTTTTTAATCAGAGTATGATTGCTTTACAGTGATGTGCTAGTTTCTGCTATACAACAACGTGAATCAGCTGTAAGTATATATAAAAGCCCTCCCTCTCAAGCTTGCCTCCCACCCCCCCATCCCACCCCTCTAGGTCATCATGGAGCACAGAGCTGAGTTCCCTGTGCACTGGGGACCACTAGCTATCTATTTTATACATGGTAGTGTATTTATGTCAAAGATACTCTCTCAATTCGTCCCATGAGTGGGTCCCTTCTTTATCTGCCTGTGACACAGCACTCCATTTATTTCCTTCACAGTACTGGTTACCAACTGGAGTGTAGCTCTATTTACTTTTCACTCTCTCCCTCACTGGAACATAAGCCCCATATGAACAGCAAATGTGCCTGCCTTGTTAGCTGGTTCCTTCTGCAGCAGGTGCCTCCACCCAGCCACACTGTACCTTGCCAAAGCTGCCTTTTCCCAGCACCATCAGGAAGTTAAAATCGGTCAGTTTCATCCGGTCCCTGTTGCCGTTGTTGTCAAATTTGGAGATGGTGTTGGTCGTCTTTTCTTCAGGGGTCTTGGGCCCAGGACCGATCTTGGCTCTCTGGAAGGGGAAGCACACAGAAAATACCATCAGAGTTTGAGGATGCCTGTGTTAAGTGTGCAAACTCCAGCACGGAGGCAAGCTGTGGATCCTGCAATTTATACCCTGACTCGGTGAAAAGCATGGCCCATATCCACAGTGCAAACTCAAAATGTGAAGGCCAGAGTTGGCATCTCCATTTTTCTTTTATCCCTCGTGTCTCATCCACCACCAGAAACAGTCATTGCTTCCTCCCAGCTGTCTTGAGAATTCCATCTCCCTTGAGAATTCTCCCTTCCATCTCCACCTGTCACCATCTCTCACCTGGACAACCCACCCAGGCTCCCCCCACACTGGGCTTTACATGCAGCAGCTGTGACTTTCCCGGCCTCTCTGGTGGTTCAGATAGTTAAGAATGTGCGTGCAATGCAGGACACTCTGGTTTGATTCCCGGATTGGCACTCCAGTCTTCTGGCCTGGAGAATTTCAAAGACAGAGGAGCCTGGCGGGCTACAGTCCATGGGGTCGCAAGCAGTTGGACACGACTGAGTGGCTAACACACACACACTGTGACTTCCGCTTCTTCACACTCAACCAAGCCAACCAAGCTTAAAATGCTTCAGTAGTGACCCATCAGTTTTAAGATCCTCAGGGCTTTCATGGGCCCAAACGACCCAGTCTGATCAGGCTCTACCTGCTTTTCCAATCTCTTTACTTCTTGGGTCCTTCTTCCCTACAACCCAGCTTCATTGTCCTTTCGCATCCTTGAGTCCCAGGGCCCTCCTACCTCAGGGCCTTTACACTTACAGTTGCCCCTGTGTGGATGACTATTGTCTCCCCTTCACCAACCTGGTTACCCCCTGCTCCACGTTCTTACTTCCTCAAGGAAGTCTTCCTGGATTCTCTGCCTGGATAAGATGTCCGTATCTGCTCCCTTCATCCACCTCACTTTCCATTTATGCTGCAGGTAACTGTCTGTTCACTTGATTTCCCAACAGACCAGAAACCTTCCGGGGCAGGGAGTATGTCTTATATTCCACAATATCCCAGACAACCAGCAAAGTTTCTAGCTAAATATTTTGTTGGATGCATGGATGGATGAGGCCCATGTTGGTCCTCAGTGCAATCGGGGAGAGGCTTGCTGTTGTGAGTAGCAAAATGATGCCTCCGAATGGCAACAAATTCCATGAAATCAGGGGACAATAGACCAGCATATTTATAATTGGAGTCTAAAGTTGCAGGGGGGATGTCCTGTAGGACTGAGCCCTTAACCTATGAGGTTTGTGCTGACTCTGAGTAGCTAGTGTCCAAACTGAATTAAATTGTAGAACACCTAGTTGGTGTCCATAGAGAACTGAAGAATTTCTTGGGATGGAAAACCCACACGCTTGGCTTTGGATGTACTGTGAGAGTGTTAAGTTTTCCTCCATGGGATATGTAGTTTTTCGCACCTGGCTTCTCTCACTCATCATAATGGTCTTGAAATTCACTCATGTTGTTCGCTGCATGCACGAATCAGCGGTTTGCTTTTGTACTGCTGAGTAACATTCACTATTTTAAGTTCATCCCTTCTCTTGTTTACAGGCATATGTTTTGTCTCGGCATTTTGGCTACTAGCAAGGTATTTGAGAGGATTCTTGGTCCAGTTATTTTTTAATAAAGATCTGTCGAGATTTAGGTGTCTCTGGGACAACCCAGTGAAAATAAATACCCAGTGAGCTGTTGTATCATGTGGGTTTCGGGTTAAGAAATGACATAAGAACTGGAGATGGATTTGAGGGTTAAGGCATGGAGGAGGTAGTTAAAAGCAGATCGCCAGGGAAACTGCAAACAAGAAAAGTGTAGGGACCTCTCTGGTGGTCCAGTGGTTAAGACTTCACCTTTCAATGCAGGGAGTGTGGGTTCGACCCCTAGTCAGATAGCTAAGATCCCACAAGTCTTGGGGCAAAAAAACCAAAACATAAAACAGAAACAATTTGTAGCAAATTCAATAAAGACTTTTAAAACAGTCCACATTAAAATTAAAAAAAAAATTTTTTTTTAAAGAAAGAAGAGAGTCTAGAACCGAAGCCACATTGCTTTTGGAGGCCATATCCTCCCGTCATCCCAAATCCTCACCCTCCAGCTCCCAGAGATTTTCCCAGGCTGTCCTGATCCAAACACGTCCCCTCCCTTCCTCCTGCCCCACTATCTCCCTCCCGCCCCACCATCCCCTTGCTTTATTATGATGTCTCTGAACCCTGACTCAGGGCCCACCTGATTCACACACTCCAATCTCCAGCCCATGAAGATCCATGTCCTAACCATGCCTGGTCCCCAGTCCCTGTTCCAGCCCTGGATTTGCTTCCCTCCACCTGGAGGGCCCAGCACGCCCCCTGAAGGGGAAGGAGTGAGGCATGCTCACTTTCCCATTTCTCCCTTTGATTGCTTAGAGGAAATTTTTTTCCCCTGTTCTTCAAGGAGCAGCAAGAGGGAAACAGCTTCATTCCGTGGTCCTGCAAGCAACCTTCTCTCTTCTGAATTCCACACCCCATCTGAATTTGCTTGTGTGACTTTCCTCTTAGGTAAAGTGGGCTTATGCTATAGACAGATGTCTGTGTCCTCCCCAAAGCTGACATATGTTGACATCCTAACCCTCAAAGGTGATGGCGTTAGGAGGTGGGGCCTGTAGAAGGGGATTAGGTCATGAGGGTGGAGCCCTCATGGATGGGATTAGTGCCCTGATTAAAGAGACCCTGGAGAGTTGCCCTCACATGTGAGGACACAGTGAGAAGACGGCTATAAACCAGGAAGCAGAACCTCACCAGACAACAATTCTGCCGGCACCTTGATCCCAGACTCCCCAGCCTCCAGAACTATGAGAAATAAATGTTGCTTAAGCCACTCAGTCTACGGCTTTTTTGTGATCAGAGCCTGAACTAAGGATGTTATCTTAGCCTCTAGATGCTAGACCAGAAGTCGAATAGCCTGTTGGCCTGGTCCGCACTAATATTTAAATTGCTTGACATCTGTTAAAAATTAGGAGCTGCTGCTGCTGCTGCTACTAAGTTGCTTCAGTCGTGTCTGACTCTGTGTGACCCCATAAACGGCAGCCCACCAGGCTCTCCCGTCCCTGGGATTCTCCAGGCAAGAACACTGGAGTGGGTTGCCATTTCCTTCTCCAATGCATGAAAGTGAAAAGTGAAAGTGAAGTCGCTCAGTCGTGTCCTACTCTTAGTGACCCCATGGACTGCAGCCTACCAGGCTCCTCCATCCATGTGGTTTTCCAGGCAAGAGTACTGGAGTGGGGTGCAGATGTCCTATTAAAAACCCAAATCCCTGCTTCTTCTAAAGAAGTAGATCTGGCAACACTGGGCCCATCCATAAGGCACAGTGCCTGTAGATGGGACATACGGGCTCCAGTTTATCTCATTTACCGCTCTCGCCACCAGCCCTGCTGTCTCTCCTCCCCTTATTGTTATCTGCCCAGATCCTAGACACATTTGGGCTTGTGATCTTTGGAGGACAAGAATCCTGTCCTGTATCCCTTGGAACTTCCAGCCACCTCGTGCTTATTAGCAAGGTCCTCCATCAAACAGCAAACACATTTTAAAACTGAGGCCAGCCCAGGTTGGATGCATGAGACAAGTGCTCAGGGCTGGTGCACTGGGATGACCCAGAGGGATGGGATGGGGAGGGATGTGGAAGGGGGTTCAGGATGAGGAACACATGTAAATCCATGGCTAATTCATGTCAATGTATGGCAAAAACCACTACAATATTGTAAAGTAATTAGCCTCCAACTAATAAAAATAAATGGGGAGAAAAAAAAAAAACTCAGGCCCAAATTTAAATGATCTTCTGTCTTGCTGGGCTGGATATACCTTCAGAAACAGGAATACACTAATGGTTGCCTTTTCATGTCTGCAATTTAGAGCCCCAGGACTCAGTGCTCAAAGAGAGCAGACAGAGGCGCTTCTGAGAAACAGCCCTGCCTCTTGCCAGGCTGTGCCAGGGGAGAGTGAAGGCACCTGGGCTGCCAGGCTCCAGGGCTCCGTTTCAGATGAAGAGTGCCTGTCTTGGCTTAATCTAAACTCCTCTACCACCCCTACCCTCTGCAAGGAGCTCCTAGGGCACTTCCGTACCCAACGGTGGTGGCAGAGACTCCAGTAGGTTACAAGTCTATGTTGATGCTCCAAACCCCCAAGAAGCCCTTCCAAAGACCAGGAGGAGCAGGTCTGCAACATTATTTATTCTGTATGTATTCTGGGAGGATGACAATGATGCACTGACACCTGAATAATATCACACGCCAGGCTGGTTTATTTATTCAATTTTTTTTTTTTTAATTTGGCTGCACCAAATAAAGGTCTTAGTTGCGACATGCGGGATCTAGTTTCCTGACCAGGGGTCAAACCTGGACCCCCTGCACTGGGAGCACAGAGTCTTAGCCACTGGAGCACCAGGGAAGTCCCCAGACTGTTTAAAGTGCATCATTTCATTTACTGCCATAGACCCTCCAGAGAGCAGAAGTGTCATGATAGCCCCCCCCTTTGCAGATGGGGAATCAAAAGCTCAGAGATAAAGTAACTTGCCTTCAGCACCCAGCAAGGAAGGGACAGAGCTGGGGCTCAAATGCAGGCAAGCTGGCTCTTGAACCACCTGAACGGCACAGGCTATGCTGCACAGATGTAGCCCCAGTCATCCAGCCAAGACACATCGGCTCCCCGCCCCTCCCCTCTACACCTGGGCTGCTGGCCGCTGACACCTGTGCCTCTGTCTCCAGGCTCATTTCCTGACTGCAGGAGCAAGCATAGTCACTGGCAGGCCAAGTTGAAATTGCTGGCAAGTTAATTCCCCAGAAGCAGCCAGTGACGGAAGGGGGACTGGCGGATAATAATTCAGCTGCCTGCTCCTTGACTGGAAACCCTGCGGCTCATGCTAAACCCCAGCTAAAGAAGGATTAAACCCCAGTTGCCCACAGTGGTAATTTGCTGATAGTACATCCTTTCCCAACTCGCTTCCTCTCCCTGCCTCACGTCCTCACTACGCTAGATGCTTACTGGGGTCACTGCCAAGCTCCTCTGTCCATGGAATTCTCCAGGCAAGGATACTGGAGTGGGTTGCCACTCCCTCCTCCAGGGGATCTTCCCAACCTAGGGATCAAACCTGAGTCTCTTATGTCTCCAGCATGGCAGACAGGTTCTTTACCACTAGCACCACCTGCTGCTGCTGCTGCTGCTAAGTCGCTTCAGTCGTGTCTGACCCTGTGAGACCCCATAGACGCCAGCCCACCAGGCTCCCCCGTCCCTGGGATTCTCCAGGCAAGAACACTGGAGTGGGTTGCCATTTCCTTCTCCAATGCATGAAAGTGAAAAGTGAAAGTGAAGTCGCTCAGTCGTGTCCTACTCTTAGTGACCCCATGGACTGCAGCCTACCAGGCTCCTCCGTCCATGGGATTTTCAAGGCAAGAGTACTGGAGTGGGGTGCCATTACCTTCTCCAAGCACCACCTGAGAAGCCCCTAAAGAAACCACGTGTGCTTGAATCCTGATAGTCTGTTTCTGGGGAAACTCAAAGTGAGACAGTGACCAGCTGAGGGATGTTAGAAAGTTGCTTAACCTCTCTGGGCCTCAGTTTCTTCATCTATAAAAGATAAAGGGGGATGATAGGAGTACCAACCAATCAAGGTGGTTGTAAGGATTGAATTATATGAGTTAATACTTCTAAAATACTTAACAAATGGCACATAGTGAGCACTTTATTAAATCAAAAATTGCGATGTAAATAGACAGCCAATGGGAATTTGCCGTATGACTCAGGAACTCAAACAGGGACTCTGGAATAACCTAGAAGGGTGGAATGAACGGGAGGTGGGAGGGAGTGGGAGGGAGATTGGAGAGGGAGGGGATATATTCATGTTGATGTGTGACAAAAATCAAACCATTATTGTAAACCAATCATCAATCAATTAAAAATAAATAAACATTAAAAAAAAATAAAACAAACAACCAAAAAAAAATGTCTACGACTGTCAGAAGACCCATTTGGAGCCAAGCAAAATGGAGCCTTCCCCGGCTGATCAGCAAGGCCATGGCCGGACAGAAGTCCCTAAACAGCCTCTTCCGATGTCCTGAAACAGACCACGAGTAGTAACTTCACCGAGCTCACCCTACCATGAAATTCTATTACGCCAATTTCTGCAGCTCGATTTTACCGTCACTCAGAATTTCTCCAGATAAGAGGCTTGAAAGTAATTTCTGAGTCATTCTGGGTGCTAATTGGTTATTGCACAGGGATTACATTTCTCACGTTCAAGGTCAACTGAAATTCCTCTATGTGTCTGGGAACAATTTTCAGTCTCTTGGAAACATTTTTTTAATCAACAAACTATGGTGTGGAGCGATTACCACTCAGGCATAAACAAGCATTTGCAGGCTCTTGCGGGAAATAAAGGGACACGTTTTGTTGCATGCAGATAAAACAACCCTTTCCTTCAAGCCAATAACTGGCCCAGACAAATGCTCTGTGCATGTAAGAAATGTTTTCCTGGGTGTTCTGAAATGTCACCCCAGCTGCCCTAAGACAGAAGAAATCATTTTGCAAAACTGAGACTTCATTTTATATAAGAAAACACTGGTCTTTTTTTTTTTTTTTTCCATCCACAAGAGGACATTTTTAACTCTGCAGGAAACGGACACCACTCCATCAGAAAGTTGAGAGAAGGAGCTGGAAAGAGCTCTGTGGAAGGCCTGCCCTCCAATCCTACCCTTTTTTAAAAAAAAAATCAGTGTCCAGCTCTTATTTATTTATTTTTGGCTATGCTGGGTCTTCGCTGCTGCATACGGCGTTTCTTTAGCTGCAGTGAGCAGGGGCTACTCTTTAGCTACAGTCCTCGGGCTTCTCACTGCGGAGACTTCTCTTGTTGCGGAGCACAGGCTCTAGGGAGCGCAGGCTTCAGAGTTTCAGCACACGGCCTCAGTAGTCGTGGTGCCCAGGCTTAGCTGCCCCGCAGCATGTGGGATCTTGCCAGACCAGGGATCAAATCCGTGTCCCCTGGATTGGCAGGCGGATTCTTAACCACTGGACCAGCGGGGAAATTCCCATTGTCCAGTTCTTAACTCTCCTAGGAGGGAAAGTCCTTTCATCCACTCATTTGGGCTTGAGTGGCCCTGTGAGGATGAACCTGTGATCAAGTTCCCTGGAGAATGACTGAGGAGCCCAAGGCCAACATGTTTACTCCACTTGCTTCCATGATAGGAAGTCCCACTGGGTCAGAACCATCAGCAGGTTTTATGGAGGGTGCAGGCTCAAGACAAGGGTCAGGATCCAAGTACTGTTTCTATCTAGCTGAGGGGACTCTAAGAGGGTTCTTGGAATAAATGCCCAAACCCTTGCCAAAGCCAGCACAGTCCTTCTACTCTGACCCCCACCACCTCCCAGCCACACTTCGAACTTACACTTTGCTCTCTCTGCTCCAGCCACACTGGCCGTCTTTGCGCATTCCATAGTTGCAACAGATCGCCCCCCACAGGGCCTTTACACCTGCTCTCCTCTTGGAATGGAAGGCTTTTTTCCCCTCTTTATTAACCTCCCGTGTTTCCTCAATGGCTCCTTCCCTGTCCTCTCAGACAATGTTATATTTCCCTCTTACGTCTTCTCAAAGCACCAAGGACCTCTCTGTCACAGAACTTTACCTGGTCACATTCAGCCTCTATTTACTTGTGTGATTACTTGATGAATAACAATGACAGTAACCTATTTCATTTTAGATACTTCATACATTTTTTCAGTTAGTAGGCCATCACTGCTTATCTAGAATTGATGATTTCCCATCAGACTTCGTATATTAAGTTCCTGTGAACAAAATAATGTGTTTTCCCTTATGAAACTACTTTAAAATCACTCAATACACACAGATTGAAAGAACTCAAACCTATTTCCCCAAAGCATTTTCTTTGTAAAACTGGGATATGTCCTACACATCTTTGCTTCCCATATATGCCCCAAACTCCTGGAAAATGGAGTTTATGTGGCCCCACAGGGGAGAAGGGGTCTGCCTGGGGTAGAAACAGGCCAGCACTGCTGCCCAAGGTCAGAGCCAAGGGCTCTTAATCTTGGGAAGATGCACCTATAGGTATTTCAAGGAGTTACCAGCACAGTCAATTCCATTTGTTAATACAGCACCATCCCACCGACAACAGATCCAAATCCAGATTCCAGACCTCAGCAAGCCTACTTGACTCAGCTTCCAAAATAAAAATCACTACCCTATCCACTGTTTTCATTCATTGTTACTGACATTCCTGTCCAAGCCACCATCCGAATGACCCAGGCAGCGAATGAACACTTTTAAGGAACGGTCTAAATCTGACTGAAGACAGGAAGGCAGAATGATGTCACAAGGCAGGGAGCACTTAATTGAGATCGTGAAGGATAAGTAGTTTTCTGGGAGGTGGAACCACATTTCAAAGGCCCAGGATCGTGTAAGGCCTTGGTAGAAATCACACCATGAACAAGAAAAACAGCACAGAGGCAGACTCAGCCGGGTCCCACTGATGCTGAAAGAAAGCCATCTTACCTCAAATTTCTGTCGCAGCTCCTCGTTGCCCTCACTGCCTTCCGGGGGCACGGGCACGTTGAAGTACTCTCCCTCCTCCTGACTCAGTAACTTAAACCTAGAGGAGCAAAAAAAAAGGAAAGACAGGCTCCATGACGCTACTTAATATTCCGATGACTTGGATAAGGGAGGGGTCTATAGAAAACTGCTTTAAAAACATGTGTTGATGGGTTTTTGTTTGGGGATGTATCTCTCTCTCTCTCTCTGTGTAGCTAGGTATACTATGTGTATGTGTGTATATATATATGTGTATGTGTATATGTATATGTGTATGTGTATGTATGTGTATATATATATGTGTTTACATATATATATATAGGAGCAGAGAAACTTTTGTTTGGAGCAGAGAAAGGTTTATTGCAGGGCCACACAAGGAGAACAGGTGGCTCATATGCAAAAAACTCAAATTCCATGTCGGTTTTCCAGGAAGAGGTTTTCTTTTCTTTTTAATTTTTTGTTTTATATTGGAGTATAGCCAATTAACAATGCTGTAATAGTTTCAGGTAGGTGGAAAAAGGACTCAGCCATATAAATACACACACACACACACACACACACATGTATTCATTCTCCCTCAAACTCCCCTCCCATCCAGGCTGCCATATAACATTGAGCAAAGTTCCCTGTGCTATATACAGTAGGACTCTTATTGATTATCCATTTTAAACATAACAGTATTTACATGTCAATCCCACACTCCCTATCTCTTCCCTCATTTATATTTTTATAACCATCAGAAAGACATCATGAAAAATATGTTTATAGAATGCAAAGTCCTTTGTCAGCCTCTCTACACACACATAGACATACAGGATTTTCTTGGTTATAATACTCAGTGTTTCTATCCTTTTTTTTTTTTTTTTTGGCTCATTAATGGATGTTAGAGTTGGACCATAAAGAACGCTGAATGTCAAAGAACTGATGCTTTTGAACTGTGGTGCTGGAGAAGACTCCTGAGAGTCCCTTGGACAGCAAGGGACCAATCAATCCTAAAGGAAATCAACATTGAATATTCATTGGAAGGACTGATGCTGAAGGTCTAATACTTCAGCCACCTGATGTGAAGGGCCCACTCACTGGGAAAGACCCTGATGCTGGGAAAGATTGAGGGCAAGAAGAGAAGTTGAGATGGCTAGATAGCATTACCGACTCAACGGACATGAGTTTGAGCAAACTCCAGGAGACAGTGAAGGACACAGAAGCCTGGCGTGCTGCAATTCACAGGGTCGCAAAGAGTCGGACACGACTTAGCGACTGAACAACAACAAAGTGCTTTCTGATTCTGAAAGAAGGCTGAGGCTCTCCCACTGTATCACGTGTCCCAGCATTTCTACCCCCTTTCACTGTAACACACTGCCACCTGGCCACTCAGCACTCGGCAGCGCTTGGAAGACTATGGACTTCACTCAATGATGCTGTTTTTCTACACAGACACCTTCCCAAAGTGTCTGGTAGTCAAGCTACTGAGAAAGTACACAAGTCCTGGAGTCAAACCATGCCTAGGTCCAAATTTCATCTCTTCCTTTGCCTCTTAGGGTGATTGAATAAGCTAGGAAGATCCCTCGAGCCTTGATTCTTCTCATCTATAAACAGGAATAAAAGCCTTTTCCATAGGACTATGGTGAAGTTGACACGTGATAATGTATGTAAGATGATAAGCCTGGTGGCTGGCATTTTGTTGTTGCTCAGTCGTGTCCATCTCCTTGTGACCCCATGGACTGCAGCACGGAAGGCTTCTCTGCCCTTCATCATCTCCTGGAGCTTGCTCAAACTTATGCCCATTGAGTCGGTGATGCCATCCAACCATCTTGTTCTCTGTTGTCCCCTTCTCCTTCTGCCTTCAATCTTTACCGGCATCAAAGTCGGCTCTTCACATCAGGTAGTCAAAGTACTGGAGCTTCAGCTTCAGCATCAGTCCTTTCAATGAATATTCAGGACTGATTTCCTTTAGGATGGACTGGCTGGATCTCCCTGCAGTCCAAGGGACTCTCAAGAGTCTTCTCCAACACCACAGTTCAAAAGCATCAATTCTTAGGCGCTCAGCCTTCTTTATCGTCCAACTTTCGCATCCATATGTGACTGTTGGAAAAACCATAGCTTTGACTATACAGACCTTTGTTGGCAAAGTAATGTCTCTGCTTTTCAATATGCTGTCTAGGTTGGTCATAGCTTTTCTTCCAAGGAGCAAGTGTCTTTTAATTTCATGGCTGCAGTTACCATCTGCAGCGATTTTGGAGCCCAGGAAAATAAAATCTGGCATTTAGCAAGTGTTTAATAAAAGGCATCATCATCATTGTTACTGATATTCATATTATTATAATAAACAAGATGGTTTCAACTTGTTTCTAGACCACAAAGATATTTTCATCTAGTCAGACTAAGATGAGCGCGAGGAAGGAAGAGGGACATTCCAAAGACAATTAAGTCATTGGGCGAAAAAAGAACCCCAAATTCCTCACTCCCAAAGACTTCCTAAGCAGAATTTACAGTTTTCATCACAATGTTTTTCTCCATTCACAAATCTTTCTCAGCAGCTTCTAAAAATAGACAGATAGGTGACTCAAAGCCAGGATGCCAGTTTGAGCCCAGATGCCTCCACATTTAATAGTCAATGCTCATCTTCCAAACTTCCACTGAAATTACCAAAGAAATATAAAAATAAGAGAACATCTGTATCTTTGCTGGAAATCAAGAAGGGTGCTATCCACAAAGCAGGAACTTCCAGGAAGTTCCACAAATTAAAGTACCAGTAAAAGAGCATGGAACAGTCTTTGGCAAACTTCATCCACCTTTGTGGATTTTGCTAAATCTGGATGTTATTATCAACTTAATGTTTTCATTTAATTGTCTCTTTTTTAAATAATAAATTCACTTTAAAAGGACACTCTATATCCCTTCCTTGTAAAGAAAATAAATATCGTTGGTTAAGCAGAAAATATGTATCTGTGAAAAATTAAACATATGCAAATCAAAGTTACTCATACGTATGCCTGATTCACTTTGCTGTATAGCTGAAAATGGCATAACATTGTCAAGCAATGATACTCTAATAAAAAGTGAAAAAAAAACAACCAAGTAGACAGTATTGCTTACCAAAGGCTCTGAGACTAACGCCAGCCCCCCTACTTTGTTAAAATGGGAGCTCAGCAAACAGCAAGGGTTAAAGTGCATTTAGGCTACATCAGGGCCCTCTGAGACTATCTCTGCAGTAAACTCAAGAACTGAGAAGGATAGCTTTATCCAGTTACGGTTCTATACGGCCAACACCTCAACCATGCACTACCTAATCCATTTGGGGTAGAAAGTATTTTGGAAGATATACATTAAAGGGGATTGACCAGCTGTGATCAGTCAATGGGAACCTCACAGGACCCTACGAGCAACCCTGGATTGGACCACCAGAGATAGGATGAGGGTCACCAATCTCGATCCATATTCAGGAGGTGCAGGACACACCAGCACCTGGGGCACTAGTCAGAGCAGGCGTCCCCCCACCCCTCACACTGGCTGTGGCCAGGACGCTGTCACTATGGCCTCTGGATATGGACAGTGAACCCATCAGAAAAGAGGAACAGGGGTCCCTTCCAGCTTTGAGACGCACAAACCCAGCGGGCAGGAGACGGCCCACCATCAGGCAGCAGGGCAGCTGTCTCAGGCCATGGCCCTCCCCCCAGTATCTACAGGACCAGGACCCCAGACCTGACAAAGAACAATTTCAAAAATACAAACGACTTCTTTGTCCCTTCATCTGGATATGATAGATTAGAACAGGATACTCAGGTTCCTTGGGCTTCCCTGGTAGCTCAGACGGTAAAGAATCTGCCTGAGATGCCAGAGAACTAGGTTCAATCCCTGGGTCAGGAAGATCCCCTGGAGAGGAACACAGCAACCCACTCCAGAGTTCTTGCCTAGAGAATGCCATGGACAGAGGAGCCTGGAGGGTTACAGTCCACGGGGTCGCAGAGTGTCGGACACAACTGAGCGACTAACTCATACACACACACTCACACTTCTATGTTCATCCTTCCATATGGAGGGCACGGGAAGAAACTCACTCACATAAAGAGAAACAATGAGGAATCCAATTTCCAAGAAATAGAACCAGTGTCAAAAGAAACAAACTTCCAAAAAATATCTAACTCATATTTTCCGTGAGTTCCAAGAAGTGACTGCATCTATGATGCAGGAACAATTTGAACTTAGGAAAAACTACTTTCAGAAAAAAAATATATAATTACTAAGTTTTAAAATCCACTGGAGACAGTGAACACTAGGATGGATAATCCAGTAAACAATTAGGGCATTAGAGGACAAACTTGAGAACTTTTCCTGGCAGTTGGCTTGATATTTATTATGCTAATTAGATTTGAATGGAATGTTTTATATACCACTAAGAAAAAAAATGCATATTACCAAAATTAACATACAACATGAAAGAAGGGAATATTGCAACCTATATTTCAGCAAAGACAGTATTATCCCTCTTATATAAAAACTTCTAAATTAGTAAGAAAATGATAGGCAAAACACAGTACATAGTCACTTATGAAAACAAAATAAAGGCAATATACAAATGAAAGCATTCAACATAATTAGTAACAAATATATGTAAATAATAAATATTTATATTATAAAAGTATATATAAAATATATATCACATTATGCATGTATATTATCTAAATATGTATATATAATTAGTAACAAAATATGTATAGCTTCTGCATCATCTTTCAAATTTATAATACCAGATGTTGACAAGCGTGGGTGAAACAAAAAGTCTCACACAGCACTAGTGAGATTGTAAATTGATTGAAAAAAATGATAGAACAATATGGTAAATACTTTAATAACGCATATATCCTCAAAGCTATTGATTTCAGGCTTAAGAATTTATTAGGAAATAATTAAGGCAAGGGCTTCCCAGGTGTTCAGTGGTAAAGAATCTGCCTGCTATTGCAGGAGACACAGGTTTGATCCTTGCATCCGGAGAAGGAAATGGCAACCCATTCCAGTATTCTTGCCTGGAAAATCCCACGGACAGTCCATGGGGTCACAAGAGTCAGACACGACTTAGCGACTGAGATATTTAAAGCAAAGATTTCACTATAAGTATGTTTACGGTAGGATTATTTATATAGGTAAACATTGCACATCTTACAATAATATTATTATGTAAATTGAGTCATAGCCATAAGAATGGACTATGTGAGGCTATTAAAAAGATGTTGCCCAAGATTACAAATAGTAAATATAATCTTTCTATTGAAATGTACACAGAACAATTAGCAACATTGACCATACACTAAGCTAAACTGAAGAAAAAAGAATGGCAAGGAAAACATGAAAAATGCATAGGCCACATTCTCTGGCTATAAAGCATGAAAACTGTCACTGAACATTAGTAATAAAAAGGTAAATAAAAAGTTAAGACTAGAGGCTATAAAACATGACTAAGGAAAAGCATGTTAGAAAGAAAATTAAAAATACAACTGCAGACTTCTAGTAAGCCACAAAAGCTCAAATGCAATGTATCAAAACAGAAATTTCTGTTCCCGCCAATGCTTGCTTGTTATTTTTAAAGAGCAGAGTAAGTTAAGAGAGAAAAAAATAAATTAGCCAAATATTCAACTGAAATTCAAAGACAACCACAAAACAAACCTACGGGAAAGAAGAAAACAGAAACACAGAACTGATATACAAATCCCAGACTCTTTGAAGAAAGAAAAAAACAACAACAACAACAGTGAAACAGATAAACTTCTGAAAAAACAAGGGGAAAGAAAGAACATGGTATAAAGACACAAAATTAGAGACAAAGGAGGGGGTTTGACAACAGACACAGAAATGGCATCAGAGCAGCGGATGGGGGCCCAGGGCTGGTGCATCACATCTGGACTCCTTCCTTGCTGTTTCTGCCAGGCGGCCTTAAATGAGAACCACAGAAGAGCAGGGAGCGCTCGGCCCCTTCCAGAGGGGCACATTGAGCCTCACAGAGGGAATGGGACACACCCTAGATCACACAGGGTTAACAGAATTCCTGGGTCGGGACTTCCCCGGTGGTCTGGTGGTTTAGAATCCACCGTGCAATGCAGGGGGCGTGGGCTCAATCCCCAGTCGGGGATTGAGGCAACAAAGCCCCTGCACCCCAACTACAGAGTCCGTGCGCCACAGTGAAAGATCCCTCATGACGCAACTAAGACCCGATGCAGTCAGATAAATAAATATTTTTTAAAATATATCTTTTTAAAAAAAAAAATTCTTGGGTCAAGAACCCAAATTTCTAGCATCTGGTATATTTCAAAGTAAGATAGCATCATAGATGTCTTGGCCCTCAATCTGAAGAGGATTTTTATCTACAGCATCTGAAGAGGGCTTTTATTTTTGCAGAAGTTCCCTTCCTACTATTATTTCATCAACTTTGCAACTATCCCAAGAGATAGATGGAGGCGGTTGCTGTAATTACTCCTGATGAATGGAATCAGACCTGCTAAGAAGCCTGTGGTGCAGGCGGCGGAGTCTGAGGTCACAAGGCATCTCACTGGTCAGAAGAGCCAAGCTTCCAGTCTGCCTTCTAGGCCTCCACCACACCAGGGGGTAGAATGGGATGTGTAGGTGCTCAGATGCTGGCATCACAGAGGCCCAGACCTGATCTCCAGCACTGTCACTCATGTCTGTGTGCGCCGCACCCGCTGATCAACCACTCTGATCCAGGGAACAATGTTCCACCCAGCAGTGCTGGGAGAAGTAAAGGCTGACGGAAGTGTAAATGCAGTCATATTTGGACTTACTCCTGGTAGCCTGTCCCTTATCAGCAAGCCATTCTGTCTTCTCTGCACTCTGCTGTTTGCTTCAGGGGGGAAGACATGGCAGGCGCTGGCCCAGGAAGAAGGATGTGGCCCTTGTGGGAGACAGCCCTGCCCTTGGGGGCCTGGAGAACCACAGGAAGGAGACAGGGGAGGATGGGGTGAAAGCAGAGGGCTTGGGGCCGCTGCCTCCAGAGCCCTGGGCAGAGACCTTCACAAGGGCCACAGCATAGCAGCAGCTGCAGGGGGAAAGACAGAGGGATCCGAGATGGAGCTCCTGGATCTGCACGCAGGAGACTCAGAAGTGAGAGGTCATGGAAGTGCTGAGCAGGGTGGGGCCTGGCAGGGGCCCACGCCGTGTGACGAACAGGACAGGCACTGCGAAGGGACCTCACAATCAGAGGCAACAGCTGAGGACCTGGGACTCCAACACAAAGCCAGAAGGATGCCCCCACAGCTGGGGGGCTTGGGGGAGAACAGTCCTGCCTCTCTGGGCGCTGGTTCAGGGACCAGGCAGGGTTGATCACTCTGCGGCAATGAAGCCCAGGAGCCACTATGTGCAGTGAAGGGTCCCTTCTCCTCGGCCACCAAGAGGTCACAAAACCGCATAAGAAAATCTAGGTCCATTATAGAAAATAAAGCAGCTATATTTTTTCCTCACATCTGACTAACGCTGTATCAATGCATGATTTCAGGACACCTGGGAAGAGATCAGCCCAGAGCCTGGCACTAGAAAGAGTCAATAAGAGGCAGCTATTGTTATCATAATTATTATTATTATGTTCTCTCCTGTCTCATTTATACCCTCAGGGATCATGCATTCTTTCTGTTTAACCTCTTTACACTTGATCTAAAGAGGAACAAGCAATCTGAGTAGCAATGCTGAGAGCCTGCAAAGTCACATCATCCGGATGAAGGCAAAAGGATGATGGTGTGACCTTTTAATGTCACGCCTGAGCATTTTCTAACTAGTTATCTCCTTCCTCTTGGTTCTATTATTTATTATTCACAATCCAGTAAGATACAGATGGTCTCCCAAGTCTGCAAAGACAGATGTCAACTTTTAGAAATCCGAGGTGAGATTTTGTTCTTCAGTCTGGTGGATACGATAACCTCCAAAATTGTGATTTTACTGCCCTGTCTAATAGCAGCCAGTTTTACATCTAACTTAGCCAAGTTATTTCAGCGTTCCTTTGTCTGAAAGTGTAAGTGAAAGTGTTAGTTGCTCAGCTGTGTCCAACTCTTTGTGATCCCATGGAATACAGCCCACCAGGCTCCTCTGCCCGTGGAAGTCTCCAGGCAAGAATACTGGGTAGCCATTCCCTTCTCCAGGGGATTTTCCTGGTCCAGAGATCAAACCCATTCTTTACCATCTGAGCCACCAGGGACGCCCAACAAAATTTCCTCAAACCTATGGAACCAGGCATTCATCTTCCCACCTTCCTCACTCATGAGCTAAGGAAAACTTTAACAAATGTCATTATCTTTTTTTATGAGAATTATGTCTTTTAACTTTTGTGATTGGGCTTTAGCACACTTCTGTTTAAAATTTAAAAAAACTTTTATTGGCGTATAGTTAATTTATAATGTATTAGTTTCTGCTGAACAACAAGGTGAATTAATTATACATATACCTATATCCACTCATTTTTAGATTCTTTTTCCATATAGGTCATTACAGAACACTCAGTAGACTTCCTTGTGCTATACAGTAGGTTCTTATTATTAATAGTTATCTATTTTATATGTAGAATGTGCATGCCTGCTCTTTCATGTCTGACTTTGTGACCCCATGGACTGTAGCCAACCAGGCTCCTCTGTCCATGGGATTTTCCAGGCAAGAATACTGGATTTTCCAGGCAAGAATACTGGAGTGGGTTGCCATTTTCTTCTCTAGGGTATCTTCCTGACCCAGATATCAAATCCACGTCTCCGGCACTGGCAAGGAGATTCTTTACCAGTGAGTCACCTGGGAAGCCCCATTTTATATACAGTAGTGTGTCTATATCCATCCTAGTCTCCCAATTTATCGCTTCTATCCTCCCCCCCACCCCCAGTAACCATAAGTTTCTTTGCTGCTTCTGTAACTCTGTTTCTGTTTTGTAGATAAGTTCCCCCAAAAAGGGTACAAGTGAACTTATCAGCACACTTTTTCTAAGGTCTCAGCTTCTGCATTCTTTCACGTCTCTCACCATGTTATCACTGATTAGTTATTTGTGTAATTTCTTCTTCAAGGTTTCTCATCCTTTTCCAGAAGCTAAGTTCCATGAGGGCATGTCTGTCTTATACTTGATGCATTTCTAACAACTAGGATGGAGTGAGCACAAACAAATATCTGAATAAAAGCCTATAATAAACGTGGAGGAGAGACAAGGAAGTTGTAAGGTGGACAATGGAAAGGATGTGAGGTCCCTTGTGAGGTCCCGATGATCCATTCTCTTTCTTGCTAAACCGGTTTGATTCTGACTGTCTTTCACTTATAACTGAAAAAGTTCAGAGCAAGGACCATTCAGAAATAGACAATTTCTCTTAAAGAGACAGGAGCACCCCCCCCACTCCTGCCAAATAACTACTTCTCCCATAGTTCTAGTGACAAGGTGGACCATCTCTTCTGACTCCTCTGCTCAGATAACTGGGAAAGAAACAGTCACCAAAGAGGACCTATCCAGCCTCTTCGCTGGGAATACTGGGCAAAGATTTTGTTGTTGTTAGAAGCAAACATGCCAGAACAAGGGAGATACTGCAGCTGACTGTGAAAGTAACCAGGGCTTCCCAGGTGGCGCTGGTGGTAAAGAACCCACCCGACAATGCAGGAGATGTAACAGATGCGGGTTCGATCCCTGGGTCAGGAAGATCCCCTGGAGGAGGGCATGACAACCCACTCCAGTATTCTTGCCTGGAGAATCCCCATGGACAGAGGAACCTGGCAGGTCCACGAGGTCACAAAGAGCTGGATACAACTGAAGCAACTTAGCATGCGTGACAGTAAGCCCCCAGCACTGTAGCCAGGCTTGGTAAGCAGTCCCGATGAAGAGGCATCTTCTTAAGGAGTCGAAATCTAACAGTGAATTAAGCATACCTTTTAAGTAAAGTGTGAGAGCCATTTTAGTGTCCATGGGCCTCTCAAGTCATACAGTTGTGTAAAGTGGGACAGATGTAAAACAATAGGGACTATTGAGGACCGCAGCAAATGGGCTTCCCTGCTTGCTCCATTAGTAAAGAATCTGCCTGCAATGTAGGAGACCTGGGTTCAATCTCTGGGCCAAGAAGATCCTGTGGAATAGGAAATGGCAACCCACTCCAGTGTTCTTGCCTGAAACATCTATCTCACAGACAGAGGAGCCTGGTGGGCTACAGTCCATGGGGTTACAAGGGCTGGACACGACTTAGCCGACTAGACCACCAGCACCACCACATCCTGTCAAAAGTACTCAACTGTTCTTATTTGTTACCCTGTAGGCCCAAACTTTTATGGGAAATTTCCTGAGTTTGAAAATACTGACAACTAATTCTTCTTTCTTCTTCTTCTTATTTTTTTTTTTTGCATGGAAAAGTCTAGGAAAGTGAAGTCAGTCAGTCGTGTCCGACTCTCTGTGACCCCATGGACTGTAGTCTACCAGGTTTCTCCGTCCATGGAATTTTTGCATGAGGACCAAATTAAATGTTATCTATGTGGCAGAGCCAATCTACCAGCTTTCACTTGTGATTCTGCTTTAATGTTTAGGACCAAAAGGAGAAACATTTAGGAGAAAAAGGGAACCATTCTTGATCTCATGTTTCGATGGATCAAGCTGTACTGTTGCTCTCAAAGTGAAAGTTTCCTTACCAGCCATCAACACCAGCTTTCTGTAGTTCAGAAATCCCAAACGACAAAGATCCCATGAAGTCATTCCTGCTGGTCAGGTCCCAGTCCCAAATCTCTACAGACAGTCTCCTGTCTTTGTCCGACTCTTTCAGCTGGCTGCAAGAAGGAAAAAAAAGTCAGTGATTATAGTGATTTCTCAAGCAGATGAAATGTACAAGAGGACAAAGCCCAAAGGTAGGAATGTTTAAAGATTACAAGCTGTTCCAAGAAACAGATTCAGTTTTCATCCCTGGCAAGGTCCCCAGGGAGGCAGAGCTTTTCTGTTTTACAGCCTGTGGTTAAACAGGAAGAGGACCCAGGCCAGCTCTGACCAAGCAGTTCTAACCGCTTGGCACTGTCTTATGTCCAGGATCCACGATGTTTAGGAAATCCTATTGATACAGTCACTCTAAGAACTATGTATGCCAGTCAGGTAATCATGTGAGTGTTTCCACACATACAGGTTGATGACGAGGTTGAGGAAATGTATGAAGGAAAGAGCCTTGCTGGGGCCAGTCTAGGGATAATTGTTCTAGGGCATGTCCTTGATGGAGGCTGAGATGAGCCCCCAGTTTTGCTCTGAGAGGGGAAGGGGGAAACGGGGCACCGCAAGAAGTCATGCTTTTGGCCCATGATCCCTGAAGTTGGAGGGCTTCCCTGGTGGCTCAGAAAGTAAAGAATCTACCTGCAATGCAGGAAGCCTGGGTTCTGTCCCTGGGTCAGGAAGATCCCCTGGAGAAGAGAATGGCTACCCACTCCAGTATTCTTACCTGGGGAGTTCCATGGACAGAGGAACCTGGCGGGATACAGTCCATGGGGGTCACAAAGAGCTGGACACGACTGAGCGACTAACACCTTCACTTTTCCCTGGAGATGGACTGTCACTGAATCCCATCCTACCCTGTTCTTGCTGTGGGACACTGGCCTGTTCTTTAACCTCTTTAAGCTGCATTGGTAAAATGGGGATGAAGTGACCAGTGAAGCCAGATCACTTACTACAGTGCTTGCTATACACAACACATGCTCAGTAACTATCGGCTGATGTATCTCATAATTGTTAGCTCAGATGCACCAAAAAGTGATGCCATGTTCTTGGAGCACTAGCCAGGGAAGACCCTGCATGGCAGCTAGCAGAGACCTCCCGGCAGGTGGCTGGCAGCTGGCCTAGCATCATCCACACACACAGCCCTAAGCAGGTCATCCCCACACCCTATGGGTTGCATTCTATGTTTGCTGAGACCCAGAGCAACTCCCACAATTTGGCTTCGCCTAGCAACACATCACAGTATTTTCCACTCCCCCACATCAGAGACATTCTCAATACTGTATATAAAAAAAAGTTCCAATTTTTACTTGGCTTGCAATGCAAAACTGCAGGTGGAGAGGAAGGAAAGAAGGAAAAAAGGAAGAGAGGAAGGGAGAAAGGGAGGGAGAGAAGGAGGCAGGGAAGGATGGAAGGAAAGACAGGCTGGTAGAGGACCTTCCCAACCTCAGGTGGCCCACAACCCAACCTTGCCACCCAGGCTAGGATGCAATAATCTTAACTTACAATCTAAATGTCTCGTTCCACTCAGGGTTGAGGGAGCACTTGATGGTCTTGGTCTTCTGCTTGCTCTCACTCTTGGGGTCAGGAATCAGTTTCAGTTTCACATAAGGATCTGACAAGCCATTAGGATCCATAGGTACAAGGTTTTTAGCATCTCTTACTAAAAACAGAAAGAAAACAAACAAACCAGTTTTAGCATTAATAACCATAAAGAAAGCTGAGTGCTGAAGAATTGATGCTTTTGAACTGTGATGTTGGAGAAGACTCTTGAGAGTCCCTTGGACTGCAAGAAGATGCAACCAGTCCATCCTAAAGGAGATCAGTTCTGGGCGTTCTTTGGAAGAACTGATGTTGAAGCTGAAACTCCAATACTTTGGCCACCTGATGCGAAGAGCTGACTCATTTGAAAAGACCCTGATGCTGGGAAAGATTGAGGGCAGGAGAAGAAGGGGACGACAGAGTATGAGATGGTTGGATGGCATCACTGACTCAATGGACATGGGTTTGGGTGGACTCCAGCAGTTGGTGATGGACAGGGAGGCCTGGCGTGCTGCGGTTCATGGGGTCACAGAGAGTTGGACATGACTGAGTGACTGAATTGAACTAAATACCTGCTTGCATGAATATATCAAATTTTGTTTATCCATTCATCAGTTGATCAACTTTTGACTATTGTAAAAGGTGCTGCTATACACAGAGTATACACAGAGTATATGTGTATACTCTGACATAAAAATTTACATATTCTATGATTTCATTTATATGAAACATCCAGAACAGGTAAATCCAAAGAGACAGCAGACTAGCAGCTGCCAGGAGCTGGTGGTAGGTGGGATGGGGAGTTACTACCTAATGGTTATAGGGTTTCCTTTACAGGTGACAAAATTCCTTGGAACTAGATACAAACGATGGTTGCCCAAAATTGTTAATGTAGTAAATGCCACTAAACTACACACTTAAAAATGGTTAATGGTGCACGTTATCTGAATTCAAAAAGAAAAACAGACAACTGATGTGAACATACAGTACTGCACAGGGAACTCTGCTTAATGCACCACGGTGACCTAAATAAGAGGGAAATCCAAGAGGGAGGGGTCTATGTATATGTATAGCTGATTTATTCTGCTATGCAGTAGAAGCTAATGCAATATTATAAAGCAACTACACTCCAATTGAAGGTAATTAATAAAAAAGTAAAAGCTATTAATAAAAGAGAAAGAATTGCCCTCCAAACCAAAATGCACCTATTATCCAGGCAGCACCCATTAACTAGCACCTAGACAGCCCAGGGAGAAAGGGCTGGAAAAATAGCAGCATTACAGCTAGGCTCCACCTGAAACCAAGAACACCCTGGGTAGAGGAGGTTTAGCAGGGAAAGGAAGAAGAAGGTCAACAGTCTGGGATGCAACTGAGAATAGGAAGGATGAGGTAGCATAAGACATCAGTCTGGAGAAACGGGAAGAAGTTAATTAGGAGTCAGTTCAAACACCAGTAACACAGATGGCCAAGGGGAGGAGATAAGAAAATGAGGTCTAGATCTTGAGGATACTGTGCCAACCATCTCACTTATGATAGGAAATCCCAAGGTAATATATTGATATTAGCAGACTGAATCAAACTATCTGCTAAAAGGCTAATAAACAGTGACTTCTACCCAGAATGCAAAGATGGCTCAACCTCAGTAATCTACTATTAAAATATTCATCACAATTATAGGTCAAAGGAGAAAACCATAGGATCATTGCAATTAGCTAGAAATAACAGGAAATCTCCACAGAACAAAGGACATCTGAAATAATAGCACCAAAGTTAATGGTAAATGCAATCTCACTGAAGTCAGGAATATGACAAAGATACCCATTACCACCACCATCATTCAATACAAGTGTTTCATAAGTGCAACAAGTTAACAGAAAAGGAAAGAATAAAGCATCCCCTTCACTCCCTGAAACCTCTGCTTCCACCTCATCACAGTCACTCCTTTCCTGGTGCTCATCATCCAGAAGTTACACTACTTTCTTAAACTCAACTTCATGTACCCCACAATCTATGCTACTTCCCCTTTTCCAGTTCATTAACTAACTCTAGTACCCCACTGCTACAAATCTTTCATCACCAATCAATCTATTGAGCCCAATACATTTTCTCTTTCTCCTCATTCCCTCTTGTCTTTATTCCATTCACCCCCAGCTTAAAGTTTTGGGGGCATTATATTCACTCCCCAAAATTACTCTCAACTCCCTTGCTCCTCTTTCCTTTCATTTTATCTGACAACTAACCACTGCCTGGGATGGAGTGGTGGGGGGCTGACTTGCCTAAGATCATATAGCTAGTGAAGGGTTGAGACTGAATAAAGGGAATGAAGAAAGGGCTGAGTGGACTGTCAGAGGAGTGACAGGGACCCCAGGAGGCAAGCTATAACTTATTCTTCACTGACACCATTCTGTAGTCTAGCACGTGGCCCCTTCTTCTACTTATCCACAGGCTGAATTCCTACTCCATGTCATCTTGCAAGTTGTATCTCATTTTTGTACCAAAAGTAAGAATTTTTCCTCTTTGATTCAGTTAAGTTCAATAAGCAGGTCCCTAATGTGTTTGGCATTCTGCTAAGTACCGGGGACAGGGGTGCCAACATAACATGTTGATTTTGTCTTCAATATCTTATGTTGACACCCTGTCCCCAGTACCTAGCAGAATAAAACCAAGTTATTCAAAGGAATTTTGGGATCACAAAGAGTCGAACGTGAACTGGCAACTGAACAACAACAACAAATTCAAAGTAGAGTTGATTTCTAAGGACACAGTAGCCAGGTCATACAGTATAGTGGATACAGGGCTGTAAGAATCCAGTGTCTGCATCTTGCCTAGCAGTTATTTCACATTTTTGAACCTCAAATTCTTGATCAGTGAAATGGAAAGAATATACCTAGTTTGGTTGTTAAAAGGGTGCAATTAGATAAAGAATATACACTATTAGCACAGAAACTGGCTCCAAGGGAATAGTCAATAAATGCTAGCTATATATTGCTTCCACTTTCATATTATTGCTATTTCATTGTTATTACAATTAATATTCAGTGCCCTCTTTTACTACATTGGTTTATTTTTATTATGAAGACTTAATCATTTCCAAATTTTTTCTTGAGAATAAAGCATCTGACTTTTCCATTTGAACCCTTCCAAAGGAATGCTTCTCAACCCTTAGTGTGGACAAGGGTCACCCAGATGACCAGTGAGACACATATTCCTATGACCCACTCCCACAGATAAGATTCTGATTCATTAAGTCTGGAGTGACACCTGCTCATCTGTTTCTCTAACAAGTTCCCAAGTGATGCCGATACTGCTGGTCCATAGAGCACACACTAGGTAAAACTTTCCTAGATGATATAATTTCTTAATATGCCCATACACTTTCCCCATGGACTAGATACAATCTCCAACTGTTACTTTCTATCATTCACTGAGCCTTCCAAAGAAAACAGCATGTGCCAGTTTCCAGGCTTGGATATTGGAATGACACATCTATCACCCCAGTAAGCTGCATAAAAACATGATTTGAGAGGCTCTGAAGTGCCAGAAACGTGTCTGTCTGGTTGATTGGCAACACATATGCCAAGTGAAAACAGCTTGTCTTTCTTCAAAGACCACACACTCCCTCCCCTGTCTTATAAAGTGACAACACAGGACAACCACCAGAACATTCTTCTATTGTAAGTATGCAACCTCACAGCTCCTTCAGAGTACTCTTTGTAGGACAAGTATTCTTGAGCCAATCTCATAACTAGTGGTTTAAGAATGACCTCTCCCTGGCCATCTACTTCCCATGAACTTTCCAATCCTAACTGAGGCATGATTCCATCTCTCCCCCAACTCTTATAGACCCTTTCTTCTACTTCTTTTCCTTTTGGGTCTATCCTCTCCCAAAGGGGCCAAAAATTTCTATGAAAAGGAACAAAGTGAAAAAAAAAAAAAAGAAAAGGAACAAAGTGGAATTGATTCTGGGACTGTCGGTATTCACATCCCCAAGTGCTCTGGCTACTAAAGTCGCTGTATCATGAGCAGCTGAAAGTAGCTGCAGGCTAAGATCCAAAGGCCTGTCCCCCCTGAAGCTTTTCAAAGTAGAGTCATGTTTCCCAGCAGCAAATCTCTCTAGACCACACTTGGCGAGACTGACTTTGATTTTTCTTGATAAATGTTTCTTTACTATCTCTGTTGAAATTCAGCCAGCCCAGATGGTACAAAATGCTTCACACAAAGCAGAAATAGCAACTGTCCCCCCTGGTGGAAGTTTGCTAAGTGCACAGGAGAAAAGTGTCCCAATCAAGAGAACATTGCTTGCCTTGGGAGTGAAGCTGGTTGGGGGGTAAGATCTAGCTGTTTCCATCAAAGGGCCTTCAGAGCAAACAAGGCCTCTGCATTCTGGTGCAATTACCTAATACAGTGCTGAATCCGTAAAAGATAGCACTACTGTTAACTGTCTTCCTAAAGATTGCTCTTCGCCAAGAACTTTCCTAATCTTTTTTTTTTTTTTTAACAACTATTGGAAAGTCTGAATAACTGTGTTACTTTAAAGTCATCATAATATACTATGTGAACCAGGAGCTTCTCTGTATTAAGAATGTCTCCTTTTGAAGGTACTTTCTTCAACATCATGAGTCTTTATTTGTCCTCACTATAAATGTCCTTAGAACAGTCATCCAAAGCAATCCCCACTAGCATTCACTTATGTTTGAGGATGTTTGCAGAGATAAAAAGCAGGAAATGCAAATTGATACAGCCACTGAGGAGAACAGTTTGAAGGTTCCTTAAAAAATTAAAAATAGAATTATCATATGACCCAGAAATCCCACTACTGGGCATATACCCTGGAAAAAACAAATTTAGGAAAAAACAAATTAAAAAAAAGCAAAACACATGCACCCCAGTGTTCACTGCAGCACTATTTAAAATAGCCAGGTCATGGAAGACACCTAAATGTCCATCAACCAATGAATGGATAAAGAAGATGTGGTACATATATATAACAAAATATTACTCAGTCATAAAAAAGAACAAAACTGGGTCATTTGCAGAGATGTGGATGTACCTACAGACTATTACACAGAGTGAAGTAAGTCAGAAAGAGAAAAATCAATGTTGTATACGAACTCATTTTATCTACATGGAATCTAAGAAAATGGTACAGATGAACCTGTTTGCAAGGCAGAAGGAGAGACAAGACGTAGAGAACAAATGTATGACACTAAAGGGGGAAAGGCGGTGGGATGAACAGGAAGACTGGGGTTGACATATATACACTAGTATGTGTAAAGCAGATTATTAATGAGAACCTACTGTAGGGCAGAGGGAACTCTACTTAATGCTCTGTGGCGACCTAAATGGAAAGGAAATCCAAAAAGAGGGGATATATACACATGTGTAGTTGGTTCACTTCGCTCTACAGTAGAAACCAACACAACATTGTAAAGCAACTATATTTCAATTTTAAAAAAATAGGAAATAACGTGAATGCCCATCAACAGGGGAAGGGGTAAATAGTCTAGAGCATGTTCATACTGTGAAATATTATGTATGGGTCTATAACACTGGGCTATCTACATGTACTAACATGTTAAACAAACCCGCAAGATGAAGATTGACTATTACAATGTAATACTTCTTTGTTTAAAAAAAAAAAAAAAGTCAGCAGTTCAACTGAAGATCAACAGCAGTGATCTGGACTGAGACTATGAATTAAACGGGTCAATATTAGGTTGCCAGAGTTGGATAACTGTACATATGCAAGAGACTGTCTGTGTTCTTAGGAAATATACACTAAATTATTTAGGGGAAAATGGGGACCATGATTCCAACTTATTCTCAGATGGCTCACAAAAAAATATACACGCATATGAAAATATTTAATAGAGAGAATGATGAACCAAATGAAACAAAACATGAACAAATGGTAAATCAGGTAAAGAGTATACAGAAATCCTTGTGCTGTTCTTGCAACTTTTCTATAATTTTGAGATTGTGTTTAAACAAACAAGGCTTTCGAAATCTTTGAGACAAGTATAACAAATTTCCTATAAGGTCACATGTGAATGCAAACATATAGAAAAGAGTCTAGAAGGATAAATCCAAAATTGGCTTGAAGAAAGGGCTACATCTGTGGAAGAGGTAAAGGAACCTGGTTTGTGGGCAAAAGAAACTTTAGCCTTAATTTTCATTTTCTGAAATTATTACAAAGAGAATGCATTCTTGTATTAACTATGTTATTAAAACTTAATTAAAAAGTCAATTCAGTTCTGGTCCATTTACAGCCACCAAGAATCCATTGTTCTGGCCTTCAAAGACCCCTATCCTGTTCCCCAGAGACTTTACAGAACAACTGAATCTGCAAAGATCCTGGTCTGAATGGCTGAGCCCTAGGTGAACAGACCCAGGATGGCCTTACTGACCAGCTGGACGCCCCTGGCACACACACCCCAGGACCAAAGCAGGACTGAAGCAAAGAGATTGATCAGGTGAAAACTTTGGGAGCCATCCACCTATTTTCGCTCTCCTGCTCTGCACCCACCTCCTTCTCTTTCAGTGACCTGATGGGTGACAGTTTATTGGGCCTTTGGTTAACCCCAAGTCCCTCCCCACTGCCCTGTCACACTTCCTTAAGCTGAAGCTTCTTCAGCTGTCTACTCCTAGACCAGCATCTTTTTGAGTCCTATTCACTTATTATGGGCTTCCTCAGTGGCTCAGTGATAAAGATTCTGCCCGCTATACAGAAGACTCGGGTGCAATTCCTGGGTCAGGAAAATCCCCTGGAGGAGGGCGTGGCAGCCCACTCCAGTATTCTTGCCGGGAAAAATCCCATGGACAGAGGAGCCTGGCGGGCTACAGTCACGGGGTTGCAAAGAGTCAGATATAACTGAAGCGGCCGAGCAGCAGCAGCATTCACTCATTGCTTCTTCTAATCCCAAGCTTCTCTGATGCTATAGCTTTTGTGAGCCCTGGATCCATCAGCATCCCCTTCCATCATCTTAACTGGCCATCCCCGACCTCATCTGATGGACTCTGATTACAAAGTAAGCAAACCTGGGGTCTCTGGGTAGCCCGCACTCAGGATCTAAGGCATCTCAAGTGCATCGTGGCCAAAGGCTCTGAGAGCAGCTGGTTTCCTGTCACTGCTGGCATCGGCACAATCATCACACATCGAATCATCTGTGTTGAGACAGACTTCCAGCTGGGACCGTCACAGTGTCTGTCTGGAAGGGAGCCTGTCAAGCCAAGGCAAGTGAGATGATGATGGAGAGCTAATGCAGGTGAGCCAGGAACTAAGTTAGCAACAGTTAGACTTCAGAGCCACACACAGCTGGGTCTGAATCCTGCCTCTGCCTTTGACTCTCACTAACTGGACTTCCCTGGTGGTCCACTGGTAAAGAATCCATCTTCCAATGCAGGGGACACAGGTTCAATCCCCGGTCTGGGAAGATTCCACATGCCACGGAGCAACATGTACCATGCCAATGTAGTGCAGCTCCTAAGCCTGCAGGCAATTACTGAAGCCTGCCTTAGAGTCAGCGCTCTGAAACAAAAGAGGCTACCGCAATGAGAAGCCTGTGCATGCAACAAATACCCAATGCAGCCAAAATAATAAATAAAAAAAGACTTCTCTGAGTCTGAGTTTCCCTGTCTCTGAAATGCTGATAAAGTCACATACAACTCAAAAGGATGCCTGATAATTATAGGACTGCCATCCATGCCAGTTTACCCAGAACAACCTCAGTCTCTATCTGTTGTTCTTTTACTCTCAACAGAGTCTAGTTCGGACAATAAATTACATGGTTCCTCTAATTACAGAGGATAATGGTGTTGAAGTATAGTGAAAAGCACATGGCAGAGACTCAACAAATGTTGATTTCCTCTCTCCTTTGAGAGAATTTAGATCAAATTACATAACTATTAAGATCAATTTCAAGGCTAAAAGAGTATCTCTCCAAAGTGATTTTCATATAAATGAACCTGGAGGAGGTAGTCAGAGAATGATAGACGATCTGAAGCCAACTGTGATAAATTCCTCCCTTCCTCTTACATTATGGCTTCCTCACCATTCCAGTTCAGCCACCTGGAGTCTCACCTGGAAAGGTTCTTCCTCTGAACTCCCCAATAACCTTTCATCCTTTTAATCCTCTTTTCCCTTTACACCATTTTTTTTAATACACATCAAACCCTTTGATCCCTGAACTCTGTCCTTTCTTCTGGTCCACCAGTGCATTGCTGTGATGTTACGTTTCCTCCTAGCCCTGCCAATATGGAAAGCCCCTCCAAGCACTTCTGGCCATGGGCTTAAATATTTTGTCTTTTGAACAACATCCTGTCTGCATACCTCTGACTGTCAGCGACATACAGCTTCGAGAGTACACCTGAGAAAAGAATCATACGTGGAGAGCTTGATGCATGACACACCCATGACCTCCAACCACCACCTGGCCGTCCACATCACCTGTCCACCCTACTGGGCATGCCTGGTCAACCCCTCCCACTCCCGACAGAAACGATCTCAAGAGCTCATCATTTTAAGGCTCCCGTCTGATTTCTGTTCCATCTTGTTCACACAATGATCTTCTGTATTATGTCTGTGGCATGGATTTCTAGTTCTATCACGTTTTCATCAGAAGATGTAGGCTGAGCCATTTCTGGGGCATTTTGTGAAGAGGTCTGCTTTGCAAGTTAACATATCATCAATTTTGTGCATACTAGGGAAAAGGTGAGTCTCTTAAGGAAGAGTTCAAGCTTCAAGACAGAAGTATTTGGCACTAGCTTTAATAATATTATTTAAGTTATCTATACTCATATTTTTTTACCTCTTTTATCTGTCAAAGACTGACACAGTATGTTTTAAAACCCTCCCTCAATGGTATTTCTATAAATTTCTCATTTCATTTCTAGCAGTTCTTGCTTTTATGTATTTGACCCTGTGTTACTTGAGGCACATGACTGTTTTTTTAATATTGGATTTTATGTTTCATTCTTTTAAAAATTCTTTTTTGTACTGTTTACTACTTGCTTGTCTTGAGCTTTGCTCTCAAAACAGGTGCTTTTCCATTTGCCCTGGTTGTTTCTGCAGGAACACCTGATTCCATTTACCTGTGGATCCATGCTGTTTGTCCTCCACACCTTTTTTTTCCCCATAATTGTAGTCATCTCTTTGCTCCTTTCCCCTGCCACCTGGGAGTATTCCTTAAGCCTATTTCCATATGACTGATTATATTTTCTGCAGTAAGCATTCCTCTGTTAACTGTTTCTATGCATTTTAATTTACTTTATTTTTTAAATTATTTTTTATTATCACAATATGATATTCTTCTTGCTTACACCTTCCCCTTAGCCAGCTCCTCTTTCATCTCATGCCTACTGCCTTATCCTTCTGCCCTCCCCCACTCACAGTCTCTCTTTCTCTCTCCCTCCGACCCGCCTTTCCTCTCCTTGTCTTTTTTGTGTGTGTGAAAGTTTTTTTTTTTTAATAATTATTTATTTTTGCCTGTGCTGGGTCTTTGTTGCTGCTTGGGCTTTTCTCAAGTTGTGGGGAGCAGGAGCTATTCTCCAGTTGTGGGGCATGGGCTTCTCACTGCAGTAGCATCTCTTGTTGGGGATCATGGGCTCCAGAGCATGCCCGTTTCAGCAGCTGTGGCACGTGGGCTCTAGAGCGCAGACTTGGTAGTTGTGGCTCACAGGCTTAGTTGCCCTGCAGCATACGGGATCCTCTGCACCAAGGATGAAAGGTCTCCTGCATTGGCAGGTGGATTCTTCACCACTTAGCCACTAGGGAAGCCCTCCTTTTCCTGTCTTTTATTTGTTTATTTTCTGTCTATGGCATTTATTTAACCAGCATACAGTAATACTGACTTTTTGTGTATATTTTCGTTAATTTTAATGTATGTATAGAATCATGTAACCACCATCCTACCAGGACACAGAACAGTTCAATCACGCCAGAAAAATCCTGTGAGCTGCTGCTTCATAGTTACAACCCACCTGCTACCCTCAGACCCTAGCAATTGATGCTCTATTTCTCATTTACTATAGTCTTATCTTTTTAAGAATGGCATATCTTCCATATAAATATGTAATCAGACAGGATGAAACCTTTTGAGATTGGCTTCTCTAACTCACTAAAGTGCCTTTGAGAGGCAGCCAGGTTGCGTGTATGAATAATTATTAATAATTTCTTTCCATTGATGAGGAATATTCCACTGTATGGATGAACCACAGTTCATTTATCCATTCACCTGTTCAAGAACATTTGAGTGGTCTCTAGTTTTTGGTCATTATGAATAGAGCTGCTACAAACAGTCAAATGTGAACATGAAGTTTCATTTCTCTAGGGTAAATTCCTAGGAGTCGGATCATTAAAGCATATGGTAAGTGTGTATATACATACATTCATATATATGTATATATACACACACACACACACACACATAGGTTATATATATGTATAAATATGTATGTTTTATAAATGTATACCAAAAGGTTTTCCAGAGAGACCATTTTCCATTCCTGCCAGCAATAAATGAAAGTTTCTTTTGCCTTGCATCCTTGCCAGCACACTGTATTCACAGTATTTATTACTGTTTTTTAATAATTTTATTTATTTACTTTTGGTCGTGCTGGATCTTCGTTGCTGCCTGGGCTTGCTCTTGTTGTGGCGAGCAGGAGTTCCTCTATCATTGCGGTGCACGGGCTTTTCATGGTGGTGGCTTCTCTTGTGGCAGAGCATGGGCTCTAGGGCACGTGGGCTTCAGTAGTTGTCGCGTGTGGGCTCAGTCATTGCAGTTGCTGGGTTCTAGAACATAGGCTCAGTAGCTGTGGCACATGGGTTTCATTTCTCTGTGGCATATGGAATCTTCCTAGACCAGGTATCAAACCTGTGTCTCCTGCATTGGCAGGCAGATTCTTTACCACAGAGCCACCAGGGAAGCTCCATCGTTATTATCTTAGCCATTCTTATAGGTATATAATGGTATCTCATTGTAGCTTTAATTTGCATTTCCCTGATTTCCAGTGACACTGAGCCTCTTCTTGTGAGTGAATTTGCCATCCTTACATTATCTTTGGTGGTATTTTGGCCCATCTTTTTCGTGGAGTTGCTTGCATACTTACAACTCTGAGAGTTCTTTACTCTGGATTCAGATCTTTTATCAGATATGTGCTTTGCAAATATTTTCTTCCAGCTTGTAGCTTGTCTTTTCATTATGTAACAGTGCCTTTTGCAGAGCAAAAGTGTTTTTTTTTTTTATTTTAATGAGGTCCAGTTAATCATTTTTTCTTTCATGAGTCATGTTTTTAGTGTCATGTTTGAGAACTCTTTGTTTAACTCCAGGTCATAAAATTTTTTTTCTCCTATGTTTTCCAGTTCTATACCTTTACATTTTACATTTAGATCTATAATCCACTTTATGTTAGCTCTTAAATAAGGTTATGAACAAAAGTTGAGGTTCATTTTGTTTGCATACGAATGCCAGTCATTCCAACATCATTTGTTGAAAGACTGGGTAGTCTTTCCATTTCTTTGTTTTTATATCTTTTTTAAAAAAAATCAATGGGCTGTATTTGTATGGGCATACATCTACACTCGCTCTTCTGATTCAGTTATTTATGTATTTATCCCTTTGCCAAAATTACACTGCCTGATATCTGAAGCTTTGTCTTAGGTCTGAATTGAGTACTGTGATTCTGCCAACTTTATTCTTCATCTTAAAAACTGTGTTGGCATTCTAGTTCTTTGGCCTTTTCATTAAATTTTAGAATCACCTTGTCCATATCAATAAAAAATCCCGCTGAGATTTCGATTGGAAATTTAGTAAGTACATAGATCAATCTGAAAAACTGAAAACTTTACTATATCCTGGGTCTTCCAATCCGTAAACAAGGCATATCTCTTCATTTACTTAAGTATTCTTTGATTTCTTGCAGTGTTTTATAATTTTCAGCATACAGATTCTAGACATATTTTGTTAGATTTATAATAAAATATTACATTTGTTTTGAAGTTACTGTAAATGGTATTTTAAAAACTTTAGTTTCTATTGATATATGAAAATACAATTGATTTTTGTGTGTTGACCTTATATATTGCAAGCTATTTAAACTAACTTACTAGTTCTTGGAGGTTTTTTGGTAGATTCTTTTGGATTTTCTACATAGACAATCATGTTTTCCATGTATACAGGCTGTTTTATTTTTTCCTTTCCAGTCTGCATTTCTAAACCTGTTTTTCCAATTTTTTGCTTCTCTTTATCATCTTATTGCACTGACTAGATCTTCCAGTATGATGCTGAGTAAACTGGGTAAAGGTGGATGTCCTTGTCTTGTTTCACAGCTTATCGGGAAAGCATGCTATTTTTCATCACTAAGTATATTGCAGATTTTTCTCTAGATGTCCTTTAACACCTCAAGAAAGTTCCTTTCTATTTCTAGTATGATGAGAGCTTTTTATCATAAATGAATATTATTAATAAATCTATCAAATGCCTTTTCTGCATCAAACAATATATTCATATGCTTTTTCTTTCTTTATTAATACAGTGGAATACACTAATTGTTTTTTTTTTTTTAATTATTGAACCAGACTTACATTTCCAGGATAAAATTCACTTGAAAGTGTTAGTTGCTCAGTCGTGTCTGACTCTTTGTGATACCATAGACTATAGCCTGCCAGGCTTCTCTGTCCATGGAATTCTCCAGGCAAGAATACTAGAGAGGATAACCATTCCCTTCTCCAGGGGCTCGTCCCAACCCAGGGATCGAACCTTGGTCTCCTGCATTGCAGGCATATTCTTTACCATCTGAGCCACCAGGGAAGCCCATTCACTTGGTCGTGGTGTATTATTCTTTTTACTTATTTCTGGATTTGATCTGCATAATTTTGTTGAAGGTTTTTGTATTTATGGTCATAAGAGATAATCATGTGTAGTTCTCTTGTGCTGTTTTTGTCTGACTTTGGTATCAGAGTAATGCTAGCCTCATACAATAAGTTAGAAGTGCTCCCTCCTCTTCCATTTTCTAGAAGAATCAGGGTTATTTCTTCCTTTGATGTTTGGTTGAATTCCACAATATAAATTTCATTTCAAGCACTTCTTTATCTGGATTCCACAAATTTTGGTGCATTGTATTTTCATTTTCTTTCATGGATTCAAAATATTTTCTAATGTTCCTCGAGATTTCCTCTCTGAACTATAGATTAAACATAAGTTTACTTTTGAATTTCTACATTTTCCCTACTCCCATGATTTTTATTATTACTGAAAGCTCTTTATTACTGAGCTTTAGAACAGAATATGCAACTATCTACCATATATCTGGTACTAAATGCCCCACAGATACATCATTTCCAAGAATACTCAACTCCTTGTCATGAACCCCACCCACCGGCATACAGATCAGAGCATATCTGCTCCCTCTCCTCAATGCCATTCTTGACGAGTGCTTAACCATTCACCCAATTGCAACAAGAAATCTGGAAATCACCCTGGTCGCCTTCCCTTGGTACAATCTCTGACTATATACGATTCCTTCTACCTCTTTATCATTTCATGTACCTGAGCCCTTTTTCTTCTTCTTTTGTATTTTATTTATTTATTTATTTTTATTTTGACTTCACTGGCTCTCATCACGGCACACCAGATTTCTCCAGCTGCAGCACACACGGGCTTCTCTCGTTGCACAGGTCCAGCTCCAGAGCGTACAGGCTCAGTAGTTGCGGCCCTCAGGCTTAGTTGCCCCACGGCAGGTAGGATCTTAGTTCCCAACCAGGATCAAACCCCCATTCCCTGCCTTGGAAGGCAGATTCTTAACCACCAGATCAACAGAAGGGCCCCTGAGCCCTTCTTACTATCCACACTGTTATCTAACCTCAACAATAATCATTGTGTCATAGGGTTATGTGATTACTGAGTGACATTTGAAGCCGGTAAACCACTTGATATTGTCCTTGCCAGGTAACAAGCGACTGGTAAACTGCAGTCACGCATATGGTTGCTGTGTGAACATTCCCTTGCTCTCTCCTAGTTGGTTTCTGGCCTACAATCTTGCTCCATCCTGCCCTTCCTCCATGTCCCTACATCAAAGCGAGCTTTCAAAAACTCAAGTCTGATTACAGACTCTCTAAACAAAACCCTTCATAGTTTTAGAAAATCTATTAATATTATCCACTATAAAAACTAGGTCAAAGGAGAAAAACATGTAATTATCTCAAAAAATGACAAAAAGACAAGCGACAAAATTCAATAATCATTCTTTTTTTTAACCCTTAGAAAAACAGGAAGAGACATATGCTGTTCTTGGCATAATAAATGTATCGAAGGTTTTCGTTGTGCTTACTAGTGAACCTCTATAGAGGCATGTCTAGTTCCCTTAAGGCCACAATCAAATTAAAAATGCCCACATCACCACTATAATTTAACATCATTCTGGAAGCACCAACCAACACAATTACATAAAAGAAAAATATTAAGCGGCTTAGATATTGGAAAAGGGAGACAAAATGAGCCTGCATTGTCTCAGCTGTACCTTTCAGAAATTCTTTAGTGGTTCTGGCAGGCGATTGACACTCTCTGGTCTGCAGTTTTGATAAATTTTTCCCATTTTTAATCTCTTAGTCATTCAGTGGGGATTCAGAAGAAGGAGAAGTTAAATATATGGTCTCTGTTGAGCATGAATTACTTTTTTAATTAAAAAAAAAGTTACTCTAAGATGACCAAGAAGAGTGAGACGGTGGTGGTGGTGTGTGGAAGGGAGGCTCAAGGGGGAGGGGACAGATGTATATTTCTGGCTGATGCATGGCAGAAACCAACACATCACTATAAAGCAATCATCCTCCAATTCAGAAAATAAGTTATTCTAAATCTGGAAGAAAGAATTCTTGGCTTAATGGGAGGCCAGTCTTGTACACAACTACTCTCAACAAACTGGAATTGGATACAATGTGGATGACACAATCAACTAATTCCCCCAAGTCTGTACATCACTGCCTAAACCATGCAACTTTCATGCTCTGTAACTGGTTTCATCTCGGAACCAGAAACTTGAAAAGCCGACCTTCTATAATCCATTGAACCCACTTTAGTGTCATCTATTTTCTACAGAGGGCTTCCCTGATAGCTCAGTTGGTAAAGAATCTGCCTGCAATGCGGGAGATCTGGGTGATGGAACCTGGGTTGGGAAGATCCCCTGAAGAAGGGGAAGGCTACTCACTCTAGTATTCTGACCTGGAGAATTTCATGGACTGTATAGTCACAAACAGTCGGACACGACTGAGCAACTTTCACTTTCACTTCACATTTTCTACAGAGGTTTCCCTAGTCATTCAGGGCCTTGCAGTTTCCAGGGCTGCTCTGCACCTGCTATGACCCTGTAGAGCCTCAAGACCTAGAGGTCCAGAGACCATTCCCCTCCCTGGAGAGGATGTGAGTTAGTCACCCTTTGGGGTCTCACAAGTGCAGTCTCCAAGTGCCTGACATGACCCGATTGTGTGGGCAATGTCACCAGGTCCCTCTGGTGATGCAGGGAGAGTATGCAGGGATTCGGGCAGATAGAGGGGATGCTCTGCAGACCAAGCTCTGGAAAAACAAGAATAAACCCTGCCCCCATGAACATCTGTTCTCCTCGGGCCAGCCCTGGGGGGTCTTCCCTTATGCCCAGGACAGATGGTTTGTGAGCAAGATACCCAACAAGCTAGCTTTATTTCTCATTTGGAGACCACATCAGGCCTCCAGTTGGGAGAAAACAAGGACAGACAAGGCTTACGGCTTCTTCGCCTGCATCCTCAGGACAGGAACCCTACCAGGTTCCTAGACGGCGTGCCTATCCCCCCTCCACCAACCCATGACGAGGAGACGCAGCAGAAGCGCCAGGCGGGTGACGTTCAAACCCTGAGCGGCAGTAGCTGCTGACATGGCTTTGGGCGCTGCTTCACAATGTGATTATTTCTAAAGATGTGACATAAATACTAACATGGGGTCCCTGGAGCTGCAGAGTCGCTGCTTGGCAGCTTAATTTCGACATTCAATCAAAACTGTCCGTCGGCAGCTTTGCGCAACCCAAGCAGCAGTGGCCAGAAGCCCCACAATCTGCTCTCTAAGTGATGGCTTTAATTTCCAGAGGCTCTGGACAAAAGACCCCCCAGCCCCAAGGAAAGCGGGCTTACTTTCCTTCTCTGGAGAACCAGTGCATATTTTCTCATTTCTTCAGTGGGCTCCCTGCTTTGATAGAAGAGCCCTATCTACATTAACCACATCACTGAATCATGGGATCCAACGGATTTTTTAAAACCTGACAGCCACATTCTCACGCCATGTTCCCCAGGCAGCCAGAGGAAAAGGCTGTCATTTGAAGATAAGTTTTCTGTTTCTTCTACTGTCATCTGGGGATGATGAGGGAAGAAAACATCTGTTCAGAGAAGTCCCAACAGAGGAATGTTCCCCCTTAGGTACTGTCAAACATCCTCAATGGCACAGAAGCACTGAAAGAGGGAGCATTTTCCTGCTGGACCTATTTGTCCTAAATGGATGGATGGATGGATGAATGGATGATTAAAGCAATGGGTCTTAACCAGCCTTTAGGAAACAGGCATCCTTCCCACTTTCTATTATAATTTTACCAAAATATTCATATCTCAAGCTCATTGAAGCAAATACTGAATCCTCCCCACCTTCCCCCACTCTTTACCACTGTGTGTACGTACCTATGTACGTACTAATACAAACACTTACACATACGTGCTAAGTCACTTCCATCGTGTCTGACTCTTTGTGACCCCACAGACTGTAGCCCAGCAAGCTCCTCTGTCCATGTAATTCTCCAGGCAAGAATACTGGAGTAGGTAGCCATTCCCTTCTCCATACACACACACACACACACACACACACACACACACACACACATTATATGCAAAATAATTCCAAATGCCACAGGTAACATCTCACCAGTACTGATGCCATCCTCAGCATCAGAACAGGGTCTTGGAGGTCCCTCTAGATGCCCAGGTGTGAACTTTAGCTGCTGGGCTGGGAGGAGGTCCAGGGAGGGACTCAGGAGAGCCACTGGGACTGTGGGAGAGCCACCTGAGGAGGGTCCAGCTATTTGCTGGCTGGTACAGAGAACATTCTGGAGTGACAGTTGCTCAGTCATGCCTGACTCTGCAACCCCAAGGACTGTAGCCTGCCAGGCTCCTCTGTCCATGGAACATTCTGGAAGAATGTCCTAATTGCTCTCACACATATCCGATGAGCATACAGAAAAGGACTCACAGCTGGCGTGGGGCAAGTTTTCCTGCTTCCGGTCTATCACAGCCCCACCCTAGGTCTCTGCCAGATACTCCAAGCTCAGCTCAAACCCCGGTGAACATTTCAGGGACCCTGCCCATCAGCGGATGCTGTTCCCTGGCTCACTGAGAACGGACTCTATGACGTTTCTTTCTGCAGCTCAAACCGTGGGTGTGAGGCACACGGGCGGCGGGTAGTAGGGATAATACGTTGAGGCTTTAAGTGGCGCGCTTCTCCCACTTCCCGCTTCATTGATTTCTGCCACTTATACCCTGAGGCCCTTCCCCCAACTCCCACCCCACCCTGCAGCTAGACATGAGTCATTGGTGCCTCGGGGAGAAAGCTGTCAGCGGGGGACCAGGGACAGACACGGCACGTTCTCTTTCTCTACCGTCCTCTCCAGCAGACGTCAAAGTAGACTCCAGGCTGGCCGGCAAGCACAGGAGCTTTCGGGGATCACTCCTCGCTACCGGATCAGTCCCTCTGTCCCCAGATTCCAAAAGAGACCCACTTACTCCTCCTTCAGCAAAGGCTCCTATACACATCCCTTCACAAGACAGACCCCCCAGCAGCACCACTGCCTGACTGTCTCGGGAAGAAACTCAGTCCACATCCCAAACAGGCTTAGCTGGACCATATAAACAAGACACACACCCGTCAACAAGATCAAAACAACTCCCCTTCCTTCTTTAAGGAGTTTGGGATGGACACGTACACACTCATATTTTAAATGGTAACTAACAAGGACCAACTGTATAGCACAAGGAACCCTGCTCAATGTTATGTGGCAGCCTGGATGGGAAGGGAGTTTGGGGGAGAATGGATACATGGATATGCACAGCTGAGTCCCTTCGCTGTTCACCTGAAACTATCACAACACTGTTTATGGGCTATATCCCCAATACAAAATTAAAAAAACAAAAAACCCTTCCATCACACCAGGAATTGAAAACTGCTGATCCAGAGAGTGTGCTCTGCAAGGGAGAAAGCAAAGGTGTCCCAGACCAGCAGGCTCAACATCTCCTGGAAACGGGATGGAAATGCAGATTCCCAGCTCCCCGCCCCGGACCTGGAAACTGACAGGAGCGGGAGGGGATGCCCAGGGGAGGGGGAGGGGAGCCCAGCAATCTGGCCGCTGATGCACCTTCTAGGTTATCCTGATGCCCACTCAAGGGTGAGAACCTCTGCTCTCCACCAGCAGCATCCAACAGCACCTCCTGGGAGGATGGAAGTGTTCGCTGCCCCACATGGCATGTCACTTAATGTTCATTCATTTAAATGTACGTAGCCATGCATGACCGGGGGCTGATCAGTGGCTGCCATACTGTGAGCCACGCTCAGACTACCGTGTGAGCCTCCCTTCACCCTCTCTTCCTTCTAGGTCAGCCTGCAAGCTGCAGACAAATTAATCTTCCCAGAGCAGAGACCTTATCATGTCATTCTCACTCTCAAAAAACCCTCACTGACTCACCAGTGCCTACTGATTTTAAGTCCATGTTCTTTTTGTTCTTTTTTAGGAAGCCAAAACACGATTTATTCCAAAATATGATAGAAGTCAAGATTAAATTCTAATAGCTAATGGCAAATGAGCTCTTACTATGAGCCAAGCACTCCTTAAGTGCTATACACAAACTATCTCGTGTAATCCACACAGAAATCTTATGACGTGCGTATGACTCTTTTCCCCATTTTAACAATGTGGGAACTGAGAGTTGAGGAGGTTAAATGTCTTATCCAAATGGTTAACAGTAGAAGAGGGCTTTGAACTCAGGCTGTCTGGCTCCAAACACTACACCCTTAACTGTGACATCACACTGCTGCTGAAAACCCGTTCGTTAGAGAGAGTCCTCGAGCAGCAACAATGACCCAGAGCAGCCAAAAAATTAAAATGAATAAATAAATACTTCTAAAATAGAAAACCATTTAAAAAAATGATGGGGAGGGGGAAATACTGAACTTTAGATTAAGACATTTAAAAAGATGATACACCGGTTGAAGGCAGGTGGGATGCAAAGAAGGGAGCAATGTAAGGAAGCTTTTGAATTAGAAGAGGTTGTTACATCTGCAAGAATTTGAATGCTCTCCTCAGCCACAGGGCTAACAGGCAAACATTGAGCAAGCAGCGTTACCCAGCAGAATGGACACAGCCAAAGCCCTGGCGTGGATCTGAATTCTCCCCTTGGACCAGACGTTCACCTTTTCATGGGAAAAGGTTTGAGGGGTCCTGGAGAGGAGACCAAGGAGACAGAGGGCATTGGGCATACTGATGATTTGCAAACTGACAAAGAAGTATTTAGATGTTGTGACAACCTGTCCTAGATGGGGGTCCCCAACCTTTTTGGCACCACGGACCAGTTTCGTGGAAGACAATTTTTCCACCAACTGGGAGGAGGGGGATGGTCAAGGGCATTACATTTACTGTGCACTTAGGCTTCACTGGTGGCTCAGACGGTAAAGAATCTGCCTGCAATGCAGGAGACCCAGGTTTGATCCCTGGGTTGGGAGGATCTCCTGCAGAAGGGCATGACTACCCACTCTAGTATTCTTGCCTGGAGAATCTCATGGACAGAGGAGCCTGACAGGCTACAGTCCATGGGGTCACAAAGAGTAGGATACGATAGAGCAACTGACACTTATTTCTATTATTATTACATCAGCTACACCTCAGAACATCGGGCATTAGATCCCAGTGGTTGGGGACCCCTGACCTAGATAACCAAGTATTATGTGATTATCTTCTTCAAAGGTGCTTGAGGTACCAAATAGTTTTGTTTTTAAACAGTCTTAAAAAGAGAGAGCTCAAGAAAGCCGATCAATGGTTGCCAGGGGCTGAGGGCAGAGAGGAATGGGGAATAACTGCTTAATGGATGTGGGGTTTTATTTCGGAGCGATGGAATGTTTTGGAAGTAGACAGAGGTGGTAGTTGCACAAATGTACTAGATGCCGCTGAACTGCTCACTCTAAAATGGTCAAGTTAATGTTACGTGAACTTCATATCAATACATTTAAGAAACAAAAGAAAGAGCTAGAGAGTGAATTAACCTTGACCCAAATTGCCACGAGCCCAGAAGAGAGCAGCAAGCTGCGTCGGGCACCTTTGTGATGATAATAGCACCGGGCACAGGGCCCAAAGATGCCCATGGTCCCTCCAGAATGTGTCCATCTCGCTGATTGGGAAGAGCATCTCAGGTACTTGTTTGGAAACTGGTGATTTTAGAAGAAGCCACTGGTTTAGGATTGCTGGTTTAACAGTGGGTTAGACTCCCCTGGTGGCTCAGACAATAAAGAATCTGCCTGCAATGCAGGAGACCTGGGTTTGATCCCTGGGTCGGGAAGATCCCCTGGAGAGGGAAATGGCAATCCACACCGGTATTCTTGCCTGGAGAATTCCATGGACAGAAATGGTTGCTCTAGTCTCTAGATCCCGGACTTCAGCTCAACACGTCCAGCCTCCAGCCAACCCTATTTGCTGAACTGCCTCTCTGGCCAATCTGTCCTGTTACTGTTTGTCCTGAATTCACTGGTTTTTCTGTAGTGACAAGACTCCCTCTGTTTATCTCAAATCTGAAGTCAAGGGAGATTCTGTCAGCAACCAAGGACCTCTGTGTTCAGTTCTGAATGGCGGGTTTTTCCTCCAATTCCAGGGCTTGGCCCTATACTTGTAAACCTAAGTGTATAGCTATGCCATCCCCTAGATTGTCTAATTGTTGAATATACTGTGTAAATACATTGCACCCTTTAAGCTGACTGTCTATTTACCTTTTTTTTGGCCACACCATGTGGCTTGCAGAATCTTAGTTCCCTGTCCAGGGACTGAACCTGGGCCACAGCAGTGAAAGCCCAGAATCCTATCCACTAGGTCACCAGGGAACTCCCTGTCCATTTTATTTCAAAAATCTAAACATACAGACAGCATAGTCTTAAGCTCATTTTTGGTGAAATTTAAACATCAGTAAAATAGATACCCTTCTTTAAAGAATGTCCATCATAAAAACTGGCTCCTTTCCCCATGATAACTCTCCCGCCTTCCCTGCCCCTTCCTCCTCTCATGGATCCCGAACTCCTGCCCTGCTTGACCCCTTGCTGCTCCCTGCAAGCTCCAGTCTCTATAGGAGGAGACGGACAGGACCAGGATCATGTCCATCAGCAACTTCCCAAGGGATCCATGCAGAGTGCCTGAGTCAGGCAGATGTTCACTCTTTCCTGCAAGATCACCTTTATTCCAAATCACAGTACAACCAACGGCCCTGGAGAGCTGGGCTGCCCTAGAGTTCTCGACTCTAGACGCACGTAAGCATCACTGGAAATTGGACGAGCTCCTTTTGCTTCCTTTCTCCTAATCCTATTTGGCTTCTTGGCGACCCAGAGGATGCAGTGTGTCCCAGGAAGAGGATAAGCCCAGGCCTCTCTCTACACCAGCCATATGGAGCTCTGAGAGACACAGGAAGCCTCCAATAGAAGCCCAAGACAGAATATTAAGGGTGTATCATGATGATGAAGTTGTTAAGCCCCTCCTCCTCTCCCTGGACCCCACCAGCCCTTGAGACAAGGCTTAGGAACCAAGAGCATCAGCCTGGTCCTGAGCCCTGACCCACATCCCCACACCAACCCAGGAGTAGAGACGAGCTTCCAGCCTCCCCCTTGGTGGTGGCTCAGGTGGTAAAATCTGCCTGCAACGCAGGACACCTGGTTTGATCCCTGGATCAGGAAAATCTCCTGGAGAAGGAAATGGCAACCCACTCCAGTATTCTTGCCTGGAGAATTCCAGGGACAGAGGAGCCTGGTAGGCTACAGTTCATGGGGTCGCAAAGAGCTGGACACGACTGAGCGACTAACACTTTCACTTTCCAACTCCCCCCAGAGGCCAGCGTGTACACCACCCTCTACCCAGCAGATTCCCTCCCTTGGCCCTTCGCTCTTCCTTACAGATAGCCCTCTAATGTCACCTCTTCCTGGAAGCCTCTCCTGACTTCACCTGACCCACCCAATGGGATTATTCCTTTCTTATGTTCAGCAGCACAGTATACTTTAAAGATATGTGCTCTTGCTTTACTTATCCTGTAATACTTAATAGAACTTTTGAAGGGAAGGGATTGTGACTTTCTACTATTTCTGGAAGGAGCATGGTACCATGGCTAAGAACTTGGCCTCACACAGACCTGGATTCGAGTCCAAGTGATGCCGTTTTTTTTTTTTTTTTTTGATGATGCCGTTTTCTAGTTGCGTGAATTCTTGAAATTTTTACTTAACATGAGCCTCAGTTTTATTTACATTTTATTTAAATTTCACTTAATGTGAGCCTCACTTTCCTCATCTTTAAGACGAGAATGGTCACTGTGCCACCTTACCAGCTTGGGAGGGTTTAGGGGCCACTGTGCAAGCTAAGGGATCAAACCTATTACACACTCAGCAACGCCTGGCTGGTATTATTATACTGACCCATCAACTGCCTAGGACTGGGTTTAAGACGTAGTATCTATAGGTGCTCAATAATCTGGTCATTAAATGTCATTAAATTCTCTGATTTCACGCAAGGTTAAAAGCTTCATTAGAGGGTGGTGGTCCAGGGGTTAAGAATCTGCCTTCTGCTGCAGGGGATGTAGGTTTGATCCCTGGTTGGGGAACTAAGATCCCACAGGCCTCGGGGCTACAGAGCCGACATGCCTCAACTGGACAGAAGCCCACACGCCACAATGGAGACCCCACGCAGCCAATAAACAAACAGATAATTTTGTAAAGCTTCATGAGAGGAGAGTCTGTCTGTGGTCACTTTTGTACTCCCAGGCCGAGCACGCATCTGGCATGTAGCAGATGGTTAATCAGTGTTTGAGGGATGAACTGACACAGGATGAGTGAGGTGTTCCCTTCTCTCTCCATGCCCTAAAACCACTGCAGAGCTCCAGCGGCAGCACGGGTCGGCGCCCCTCCAGTGGTTTCTTAGAACATCTCGTCCTGTTGCCCGGCACAGCACATGTAACCCCTGACTGTGGTTTTCCATGGACCCGCCTGAGTGATGGTGGTGAGCCCACAGCCCAGCACAGCCCAGCACACTCCTGAAGGGGAGAAGGACCGTGAATCTTGTCACCTTGGGAGGAGCCCAAGGCCTCAAGCCCAGAAAGAATTTACCAGTTCTGTGATTTGGGTTGTTTGGGCCAATGATGCCGGTGATGCTGACAGCAACATTCATTGAGCACAAGTTATAGTCCCTGGAGCCAAACTTCACTGCCACACTTCACTACCTCTCTCTGGGAGGCAGGAGTCCAACCTGTTCAGAAAAGGCAAGGTCTTGACTGATTTAAGAACAGACTGTTCTGAGAATTTCTGCTTCATTTGCCCCCAGATATGGGGACTGGACAGAACTTCCTCCAGCACAGCACCTCCTGCATTTTAAGTACCTTTATCTGATCTAAAGCCACCGTCCTGAGCAAACTAGGAGACTGGGCGGGTGGCAAGGAGCTCAGGCAGAAAGCCAGAGATCCTGGGCTTTAATGCGAGCCCAGCCACCCAGCGCTGGGTGCCCGACATGTCATCTAACTTCCCAGGGTCTCAGTCTCCTTGTCTAAGAAATGGGGCTAACCTAAGGATGTGATAATAATTACATGAGTTGATGTTTGACAGAAAACAACAAAATTCTGTAAAGCAATTATCCTTCAACTAAAAAAATAAAGTTTAAAAAATAAATAAAATAAAAAATAATTCCATGAATAAACGGAACGTCTGGCACAGAGCAAACATTCGGTAAGTTTCGTTGTTACTATTGACTGTCATTCTGGTTTTGTTCATTTGTTTGGGCTGTGCTGGGCCTTCCTTGAATTGTGCAGGTTTCTCTACTTGCAGCATATGGGTGTCTCTTGTTGCAGTATGCGGGCTTCTCTAGTTGTGGCCAGCAGGCTTAGCTGCTCCATGGCATGTGGGATCTTATTTCCCTAACGAGGGATAGAACCTGCATCCCCTGCATTGGAAGGCTTCATTCTTTACCACTTGACCACCAGGGAAGTCCCTTGGCTATTCTTCTGTATCAATACTCCCAGAAGATATTTAGTGACTTTAACCTCATTGTCTTCATTCCCTAGAGTTCTTAGGGCCTCCCTACCAGGACCTAGAAGAAATGGGCATTCTTTACAGTATCATGGATACTCTCACCACCTCGTCTTTTAAAAAAATTTTTTAAACTTAATCATAGATGTAACAGAATCCAAAGCAAATATTCTCTTTGATCTTATCCTAAAATCAAATAAATGCTTTAATTTGTAGATTCACCTTCTAGTCTTCACCCACATTAACATTCAGTTTGTACATAATTATAAAGCCATACATCTATTTTATATTTTACATTTTCACCTAACATCACACTACTTTGGTGGTGATGAAGTAGCTCACAGAAGCTCAACTCTCCAGCTGAGAACAACTATAAAAGCCAGATAAATATTTTTTCAAGGAACTGGAATGTTGAAGGAATTGGAATTGAGATAAGCACATTATTCTGTGTGCCACTTTTTCCTTAGGGGCAGAAACCATTCTCTGCACAGGGCAAAAGGCTGAGAAGCCAGGCAAACGGCAGCTGCTAAGAAGCAGTTAGAAGCCTTGGAGCCAGGAATAGAGCTGCCAGGGAAAGCGGGACTTGGGGGGCTAAGATCCTGGCGAGAATGGAGGATCAAAGAAGCTAACTTGACACGAGGTGCTGGTTCTTCCCCAGGGGCTTTACCAATTCAAATACAGAGGTTGAGACACAAAACAGAAATGTGCTGCTGATTTCTGGTGCTAGAGAAACAAAAACTGGAGTTCAGGACCTAGTAAGGAGGAGGGCCCGAGGAAGTCTGCAGCCTCACAGTTGGAAACCTCTAGTGGCTCCATCACTGGACTGAAAATGAGCAAGAGGAAGAAGATAACTTCATCCAAAGCTCTATAATTTGATACATGAAATGTCTGGAATTCAAACCAAAGTTACAGATATATCAAGAAACAGGACCAGAAGGAAAAATAGGCAATAGGACAGACCCACAGGTGACCTAGTCACTGGACCTTAAGAATAACTATGTTCGAGAGGATTAAAAAAGGGGGGATGACAACATAGAGAACTTCACTAGAGAGCTATAACCTATTTGAAAAATGTGAACTTAAGAACTAAAAATACAGTAATTCCTGAATTGAGGGGAAATCTACAAGATACCTGACTGGAACTCCTCAAAACTGCCAAGGTCATGAAAAACAAAGACTGGGAAATGGTCATGAACCAAAGGAAACTAAGAAGATACGACAACTAACTAAAACTTGGTGTCTTGGATGGAGTCCCAAAACAGACAAAGGATGTTAATGAAAAAACTAGTAACACCTAAATAAAATCTGGAATTTTGTTAGCAGTAATGTACCAATTATTGTTAACGTTTGCGTTTTGACAAAGGTACAATGATAAGGTAAGATGTTAATAATAGGGGAAACTGCATGAGGGGTTTATGAGACCTCGGTACTATGTAACTTTTTTTGTAAATCTAAAAGCATTCTAAAACAAAAAAGGCTTAAAAATACAATAATTAAAATTAAGAATTCAGTGTAAGGGTTAAATAGCAGATTAGAAGTCATTCAAGGGCATATAAGCGACTGGAAAAATAGTTGTGGGATGACCTAGAGGGGTGGGATGGGGAAAGGGGAAGGAGAGTCAAGAGTATGATTATGGCAGAAACCAACATTAACACTGTAAAGCAACTTTCCTCCAATTAAAAAATAAATTAAAACTGTTTGCCACTTAAAAAAAATAGCTCACTTGGATCTATCAGACTAGGGAATTCCCTGGTGATTAAGACCAGTGGTTAAGACTCCACCTTTCCACTGCATGGGGCATGGGTTGGATAGCTGGTAGGGGAACTAAGATCGTCCAAGCTGCCCAGCGCAGTCAAAAAAGAAGGAAAAAAATACAGAATAGAACCATCAGACTAAAGCACAGAGGATAAAAAGGACGGAAAGCACTGAATACAGTGTCAGAGACGGTAGGACACAGTGAAAAGGGCTAATCTACGTGTAATTGAAAACCAGGATGAAAAGAAGACAAGGAATGGGGCAGAGAATGCTCAAGAATTTTCCAGTACTGATGAAAGATGCCCAGCTAAAAATTCAAGAACAGAATAAATACACACATATGCGTGCATGCACGCGCACACACACACATTACTAAGAATACCATAATCAAACTGTTGAAAATCAAAGACAAAGAGAAAATCAAAAGAAGCCAAATGAAAAAAAGGCACATTACTTTCAAAGGAATAGAAAACAAGAATAAGAACAATGGGGTAACATCTTAAAAGTGCTGAAAACAACTTCTGATTTTGAATTCTATACCCAGCAAAAACATTCTTCAAAACTGAATGTGAAAAAAAGGTATTTTAAAATTTATTTCCAGCAGGCCCAGACTAAAGTAAATGCTTAAATGGGTTCTTTATGGGGAAAGAGAATGGTTCCAGATGGAAATGTGTATATGCAGGAAGAAACCAAAAAACAACAAAAAGGATAAATATGTACTTAACTCTAAAGGAATATTGATTGTACAAAGCAATAATAATGTATAGTTTAAATGACATGTAAAATTAAAATAGGGTGGGACAGGGTAAGTGGAACTAAAATGTTTAAGGACCTAGGGTTATTTAATAATATGTTGTTGTTTAGTCACTAAGTCCTGTCCAACTCTTTGTGACCCCATGGACTGTAACCTGCCAGGCTCCTCTGTCCATGGGGATTCTCCAGGCAAGAATACTGGAGTGGGTGGCCATGACCTCCTCCAGGGGATCTTCCCAACCCAGGGATCAAATCCAGGTCTCCCGCATTGCAGGTGGATTCTTTACCATCTGAGCCACCAGGGAAGCCCATTTAGTAATATAATGGACGCTATAAACTGTCAAGGATGGGACTTCCCTGGCACTGTGGTGGTTAAGAATCACCTTGCCGTGGGAACTAACAGTCCATGAGCCTCGGAGCAACCAAGACCTCACGCCACAACTAGAGAACCCTCACAGTGAAACAGAAGACCCTGCGTGACACAGCAAAGACTTCAAAAGCGCCACAACTAAGACACGACGCAGCCAGATACACACATAAAATAAAAACACATCAGTGATGTATGCTGAGCTCTTCAGACCAACATGAAAATAATAATACATGGTTAACAAGTTAATGGACGTGAAATGATAAAATAGACTCAAGTGATTCATAATGAGGCAAAAATAAAAGAGGAAAAGGAACGTAAAACACACGGGACCAATAGAAAATAAATAGGAAGATCACATAAACTAAAGTATATCAGCAATTGCATTAAATGTAAATAGTCTAAATGCTCAAATTAAAAACCAAATAACTGGATTTTTAAGTTATGCTTACAAAAGACACATCCTGAATCTAAGGATTGAAAGCAAAGGGAAAAAAAAGATACAAATCTTCTTCCTTTTCAATCATTTTCACTTTACATATTTTTTCTCTTTCCTTTCACTTTCAATTTTTCTGTATCCCTACATTTGGGGTATTTTTTCTTTTCACTTCCAGTCACTCACTGTCAACCACTTTCATGAGAGAGAGATCACCAAACAATAACCAAAAGAAAACCTGTATCTTTGTATGAGACAAAGAGGCAGTAAGGCAAGAAGTATCTTTGCAATAAAGAGATACATGGTAAAATGATCAATCTACCAAGGAGAGAAAACAATGATAATTTATGGTAATAACACTGCTTCAAAATACATAAAGCAAAAATTGAGAAAACTAAGAGGAGAAAATGCAGTCAAAACAGTAGACCTGAACATAGCTCCTTCAGGAACACAACAAGCAAGCAAAATAAAGGTCAACAAAGATACCGAAGATATGAATAACACAATGACACAACCTTAACCTAATCTGCCCACGTGGATACTGCATGCAACCACCATGGAGGAGATATTCTTTACAAGGGCACATGGAATATTTACCAGAGTTTCAAGAGAATGAAATGATGTGTGCTCTCTGACCACAGGGGAAACAAACTAGAAATCCGTAACAAAAGATAACAAGAATATCCACAAATGTCTGAAAATTAAACATACACTTTTAAATAGCCCATAGGAAAAAGAAGATATCATAATAGAAATGCAAAAGCTTCAAACCTTGTGAAAATTTGCTAAAGCTGTGCTTAGAGGAAAAAGTTCATCTGAAAATCCATGATGTAAGTATCTCAAAAAGTTAGGGAATAAAAGAGGAAACTCATGCCTACTTTCCCATTGTGCTTTTTGCTCCCATTCTTTCACATGCTACCTTCTCCTCCGCCCCACACCCCAATCCCCCTCCCCAGCAAACCCAGGCTAGCAACCTGTGTTTATCCTTCCCCACTTTCCCCTTGCTGTGACAACTGCCTGGAAACAAAGGGATCGGGAGAGTTACTCCACAAAAATGGAATCAGTTAGCCGGCAAAGTGCTTTTCCTACCTAACAATACATCTTGTCTATTTCTCCATGTCAGTCAATTGAGAACAAACTCGTTCTTTTCAAACTGCCTATTATACCACTGCATGCCTGGACCACAAACTATTCAGCCATTCATTCTTTCATCAACGGGCATTCAGGATGCTATTAGCTTTTCGCCACCACACAGATGCCAGAAACACCCCTGAATGCCCTTGCCAGAGTCCTCAGAATTCCCCGAACAGAGCCCAGACAATGCGAACCCTCACCCTCCAGCGCTGAAGTTCTCAAACACTCTTCCTGCCACACAAGCATCTATGGAGGCTACACACTCCTCTTCGTGGGCATGCCCAGCAAGAAACTCACTTCCTCAAAACACATCCTGCAAACCCTATTTTCTTCTCTTCTTATAAGAAAATATAACCAAGTGAAAGTATATCCACATAGGCCTGAGCAGGAAACAGAATCCGATTCAGATGGTTCAAGAGGCTTTAAATAAGGAACTACCCAGAAAACTGAGGCCACAGTTAAAGGAATCAAGAATGGATGGGACTTCCCTGATGGTCCAGTGGTTTAAAATCTGCCTGCCAAAGCAGGGGACATGGGTTTGATTCCTGGTTCAGGAAGATTGCACATGCCACAGGGCACCTAAGTCCATGCGCCACAAGTACTGAGCTCACGTGTAGCAACTACTGAAGCCTGCATGCCGAGAGCCCAAGCTCTGCAAGAAGAGAAGCCACTGCAATGAGAAGCCGGCACACTGCAACTGCAGGAAGCCTGCACACAGCAACGAAGACCCAGCGCAGCCAAAAATAAAGTAAGTGATTTTTTAAAAAGAATGGACGGTGAGGCACCCAGAGACTAGCACTGATGTGAATGTCACTGCCAATCTTAGGCTGAAAGGCAAAAGGAGGAAACTGTTACCAGAGCCTGGTGAACCCTGCAGCTGGGAGGCAGAGCAGAGAGATGGGGGAAGAATACCTGGTGGTTCAGATGGGAAAGAATCTGCCTGCAATGCGGGAGACCCAGGTTCAATCCCTAGGTGGGGAAGATCCCCTGGAGAAGGGAAAGGCAACCCACTCCAGTATTCTTGCCTAGAGAATTCCTTGGACAGAGGAGCCTGGCGGGCTACAGTCCATGGGGTCGTAAAGAGTCAGAAATGACTGAGCAACTAACACCTCACCTTTGCTCTCTTGCAATCCCCTTGCCAGCGCTTCTTACCGCATGAGCTCAAGCAGAAGCCAGAGGGCCCTGGTGATGCCCTCCACAAGGGTCAGTCTCCCGAGGCACAGGGAAGAGCAGATGGGAGACTAGACATGCAAGCAGAGAACAACCCTCAGGGCAGGCAAGTGTGAGTAGTAACTGGTAAAAGAGGAGCATCGCTCCAGGGCTGAGTGAGGGGCCAAGACCCTAACAGACCCCCAGAGAGCTACCCTCCTGGATATCAGAGTGGGAGACGGATTGAAGGAAAGGGAGGCAGCATGCAGCAGCACAGGCTGAGTTCACTCACACTGGCTGGTTACACAGTGGGTGCTTAGCTTGCTGTGTGGCCTCAGGCCAGTTGCTCAACCTCTCTGATTCTCAGCTTATTAGCTATACAATAAGACTACTCACCACCTTCCCTGCCTACATTCTCCTATTTATGCCAGTGAAAGAATAAATGCCTATTTTTTCTTTGAATGTAGACTTGGTCATGTGAATGCCTTCAGCCACCAAAACATTGGTCAATGTGATACAAGCAGAGTCCTAAAGGGGCTTGTGAGGTGAGGCTTGAGTTAGATTGCCCTCACTGCTTCTGAGACGCCTATGACTACAGCCACACCAACCAGCTAGAGCTAGCCTGCGGAATGATGAGAAACACAAGGCTAGGTCAGCCCTGCCGCTTCAGCTGACACTGAGCTAACCACAAGGCATGAGACTGAGGTCACCCTAGACCCGTCAGCCCTCGACAAGTCAGCGCAGGTCAGAGGGATCTCCCGGCAGACTCACCATGTGGGCAGAAAGAATGTTTGTCTTTTTAGGGCCATTCCCTTTGGAGTGATTTGTTACACAGCAAAAGCTTACTGATACAATTACTAATGACATTACATTTCCTCCTGTAGCAACACAGGAGAAGCAAATCATGGGGCAATGCTCTAGAATGTCCCATGAAGCTGTCCCTAGTGAACCTTCTCAACAGCATGGGTGTTTTCAAAGTCTAGCAAGACTCAAATTAGAAGAAGGAGAGAGAGAGGAAAACAGATACAATCTAAATGTTTAGATTGCTTTGCCCCTCCAGGCTTCTTGTTCTTCTCTTTTTTAATAAATTGCCCAGTGTAAAGAGTTCTTTTCTTTCTTCCCTCCCGGGAAGTTATTTATTTTTATGGGCTTCTTTGGGGAAATAAAAATCAATTTTGGGTTGCAAGTGATACATTTTACTCTCCCAATAATGAAAGTTAGAAAATTAAAGGCCCTAAGGAACAACCTCTCTGCACAAAAATGATGTTGATGCAGCCCTAATGTTCCTGTGTGAACATTTTATAAATCGTGACCACTGTTTGCTGATATAAACTTGAAAATCACTCACAGAAGACACAGACCTATTGAGAGGGATGGCTTCCCACAGGGTGGCCCCAGGCAGACTCACGTGCCCACAGAAAGGCACTCGCGGGTAACGGTGACCTGTAATTCACACCTCCGGAAACGTGTATGTATCAGGGCGCTCCTGTGTGTGTGTGTCTAAGAAATCAGTTCATTCATTTCTTCAGCACGCAATTAATGAGCATCTATTACGTGCCTAGAACTGCTGATACAATGAACAAGATAGACATAGTCAGTGCCTTCAAGATGCTTACAGTTTAGGGGAAAGATGGAAACACTATACAGGGAGTCTTAAGTCAAGTTCTCTAAAAAGAGACTCTGAGATGGAGATTTGTGTGCAGGGATCTTGTTGGGTCTTCTCCTTGGGAATAACCCCTGCAGAGAATGACAGAAGCAGAATAAAACAGGAGGAGGAGTGAAATGACAATGAAGTTGTAACAGGCCTCACCCGATCTACTGGGGAGTTCTGAGGTCCGGGTGTTTTTTCAGACTATCCCCAGTGGACAGGTCTGTACCCAACCTCCACCAGCGCCCAGTCACTGGGTGTGGGCTGCCCCTTGCGATGCGGCTCTCCTCGGGGCAATTCCTGGAGGACTAAGCCCTGAGTGGTCAGCTGCCAACGCGCCGCATGCCTGGGCAGACGTGCTTCCGTTAGGAAAGGGGGGTCGGGGTAGCACCTCATGTCCTCCACTGTGCAAGACTCTTGATCACTGTCGTGAGTTCTGAGTTTAGAACTGGAGCCACCTAACTCGAACTAAGGGTTAACAAGTATCGCTGAGGTCTCTTCTAAATGGCATCTATATAGGAGTTTGGGAAGAGTCCAGTACCTCAAATCTCCCCAATAACTAGGTTCTGTAAAGACCACGATACACTCCCCCGGCACTCCTGACCCCGTGAGGCATATGCACTCGCTGTTTGCCAGACCAGGAAGCTGAGTCTCTGAGGAGCTGACTCACTTGCCCAAGACCCACGGCTGGTAGGTGACAGAGCTGGGATCGGAACACCTAACTATGTGACGACAAAGGTCTGGGACCCCTTCTGCCTACTTTCTGCCCCCGTTTCCCACGCATCCCGAGCCCTTCCTTCACACTCTCTTCCATTCACACTATAAAAATGACAGAGTTTTTCATAAATAACTTTCTCTCCAGCTTCCTTTCCTGACCCCTTCCTTTTACAGCCCACATTGTCTTATGAGTTGTCCACACCTTCCTTTCCACCTCCCCCTCCCAGCACCCAGCATCCTGGCTGTTCCTCCCACCAGGCCATTGAACAAGCACTGTCCAAATCCCTAAACTGAATAATCGACTCCCAGACTGTCTTCATGTTTAGCCTGTTCCTGCGACCATTTCCAGTTGGTAGCATCTAACCGGCTGGCCACATTCACCTTCTTGAACTCTTGCTTGCTTTGGTTCCTGTGACCCTCAATCCTTCTGCTTCTCCTTCTTTCTCTCAAAGCACCATTTTTTCTTCTCCTTCAGTGGCTCCTCTTCTCCACTCACCCTTAAAGTGGCTCCATTTCCCAGGGTCCCAACCCTGATGTACTTCCAACTCCCCGCCCTCTTGTATCTGGCATGCACAACCACTCCGTCTCCACTGTTAGGCTACTGGTGCCTAAACCTATGCTATCTGCTCTGTTTTCCCAGTTGGGTGTCTGGATATCTAGTTCCATCCACCTGCTGGACATAGTCACCCCTGTGAGCCCGAAACATTGAAGACTCAGCCTCTTTACAAACCCAAGAGCATCGCCTTTTCCTCTAAGCGAGCTTCTTTGATTTCTAACTCTGCTTGCTTATCACTACGCACACATCTTCCTGGGCCACCAATCTCAATTAATTCTTGACTCCTCCATCCTCTCTGTGATTCTCCACATCAATTTACTCTCATCTGTCCATTTCTGTTGTCACTTCCTTAACTCAAGTGTGCATCTTCTCATCCATCCTCCTGAAATCCTTCTCGTTCACTGTCACCCGCAATATCCAGATTAGGTAATTACCACCCCCAGTGAATGGCTCATCAACTACTGAATAACATCCAAAATCCCTAGAATGCGTGAGCAAGGTCTTCTATGACCTGGCATCAATCACTCTTCACAGACACACGCCGTATTCTCAACACATCAGAAATCCAATAGCCCTTCATGCCCAGGGTCTTCATTCATGTGGCCATTTCATCCTGACAGCTTTCTATTTAACCCACTTTTCCACCTATTTAATCACCTGTTCAACAAGCATTTATTGTGTATCTGCACAGGTGCTAACACACAGTGGCATAAAAAAATAAGACGAGTTCTTCCCTCCCTCCAGTGGAGGGAAACAGGTAAGAAGCGAAGAAACAAACAAACAACATAATAACAACATGAGACAAATACCATGACAGTACCAGACGGGGTGTGTGCATGCACACTCAGTCATGTCTGATTCTTCACGACCCCATGGGCTCCTTTGTTCACGGACTTTTCCAGGCAAGCATACTGGAGCGGGTTGCCATTTCCTTCTCCAGGCAATCTGCCCAACCCAGGGATCGAACCCAGGTCTCCTGCATGGGATTCTTTCCCAGTTGAGCCACTAGACAGGGAGAAAACCTGGGAGGAGATTCATTCTTTAGAGAAGGCTCCGCGGTGGCCTGAGAAGGTAACTTTTGAGTGGACAACTCGGGGGTGACCGGAAGCCATCACGTGTATGACTCAAGGAAGGACAATCCAGGCTGAGCGAAGAGCAGCTGCGAGAAGGAAGGACACTCACGTGGGGGAGAAGCGAAGAGGTTATCACAAAGGACAAGGGAGGACAGAGAGGGAAGATGAGGTTGGAGGGAGGCTTACTGGGTGATGCTGCTCCTGCAGGCTCTCAGAACAGGGACCGCGGGTCTGGATTTCAATGGAAAACTCTGAGAGGCCTCGGCCTAGTCTAGGCAGAGGAAGGGCACAGTCCGATGATTTACATTTTAGAAGGATCCCTCCGGCTGGGTGTGGAGAGTGGATTTCAGAGGGCCAAAGCCCATGAAAGCTTCTATTCATCTTTCAAAGTATGAAACAGACAAAGCTCCTAGCTGAGTCCTAGCAGGGGGCTTGTCCTCCCCTTCCAGAACGAACTCCGTTGCCTTTGACTCTGTGAAGCCTTTCCCAGCCTCATCGGTTGGAATACTTCCCTCCGCAGCAGGGACCTCCCACAGCGCGTGCCTTCAAGCTGGGTTATCACTTCACCCACGCCCCCGTTAGAGTGAGGGCTCTCTTCCTCCTTCTCTTCTAAGTTGCGAAACACTCTGGGCAGAAAGGGCCATACTCATTCACAGAGCCCTCTTGGTGTCTGGCACGTGGCCTCCCACACTGGAAAGACTCAAAAAACAATGGAAAGAAGGAAGGGAGGGAGGGAGAGATAGAGGGAAGAAGGAAGGAAAGGTGGGAGGGAGAGAAGGAGGGAAAAGGGAGGGAGGAAGCCTAAAAGAAAATACCTTTGTGTTCCCCAGGAACGCTGTGCATTAAGAACCTAGGTTTACAATCAGTCACGTCTATATTTTAATTCAAGCCCCGTTTCTCCCAGCTGCAGGAATTTGGGCAAGTAAATTCACCTCTCCAAGCTGCACTCTCTTCTGTAGAATTAGAATAATAAAGGGAAGGGGACAGGTATTATCTCACAGGGTTGTCGCGAGGATCTAATGAGACCAAAGAGATACTAGTGGCCCTTCCCCTTCCCAAAAGTTTCCATTTGGGAAGGGCATGACGGCACAATCTAAAACATGGCCCCGTGGCTATACGACACTGTTGATGGGGTTCTGTCTTCTTGTTCAGAGTTTTGTTTTTAACAAATGTCTGTTGAGTACTAGCCATGGACATCACTCCCATGATATCTGCTACAAACACTTGCACGTCCGATGTGCTCATGAATGAGGGTTGAGTCTAGCCCCTGTCAATGTGCCATGGACCCAAGAAATGTCCAGAGCAAGGCCATGGCAACAGACCTGTCACATTTCAGACCCCAAACCTCAATCACCAGGCCCTCCCTGGAGACCCAGCAGGCAGCCCCTTGCTGAAGAAATCTGGAGACACGACATTTCAAGCCCAGGATCTGCCTCCCTACCCATCACGGCCATCTCGGGCACCCTGTAGCCCTCAAGCTGTCTCTTGAGCTAATGATGAGCAGAGACAGTGACGAGCCCAGGTCTGTCTCTCAACAGGAAGCCTGGATGAGGAGGCCGGGAAAATAACGAAAGCTCACACAGCCCTCAGCTGAAATCACCGTTTCAATTCCTAAAGCCTCAATTTGTCACACTGGTTAAGGACCTGGGCTTCAAGGGATCAAGCATCAGTTCTGCCACCTCCTAGCCAAATGACCTTGGGCAAGTCAGTTAAGCTCCCTGGGTCTCTGTTTCCCTACCTGCAAATGGAGATTAAATGCAGTAATGCAGGTAGAGAGTTCAGCAGTGTGCCTGGCACTTAGGAGGTCCTTGCTGTGTGCATTTTATATTTGCATTTAGAAAGACGTTAACGATTTGGCCAGGGGAACTGCACGGTGCAAGCCCCTGCAAAACAAGAAGAAATAAGCCGCAAGATGCCATGGAGCATCCTTTGGAGCTGCTGGCTCTGTGCATATACCCACGTGTCTTTCTCCACTATTTCATAATTTCCTGCTGTTTTGTTCAGTTTTCTTTCCTCGCTCCAAAAGGCTGCTTGGATTGGGATTTCTCAAGCTACAGGCGAAGACGGTGAGTTAGATTGGAAGAAGAAATAAAATCAAAGCATCATTGATCCTCAGCTGGGGGGAGGGGTGGGGAAGGATAGAGGAGAGACAGGCTCTTAGCTCTTATTCCAAGTCCCTGGGGAGACCCATTCTCTGAGCCGAGGCAGGCAGCCAGTGAGGACCACAGAAGCTGGCGTGAGAGCCCCAAACCCAGCCATCCGTGGCTGCCTCACGCAGCTCCACAGGGGAGGAGGAACAGACAATAGCAGTCTGTTAGCGCCATTTCCCTTCTGCCCCAGCCCTTCTCAGAGCCCAGCAGGCAGCTGATGACAACTCAGAGGAGTCTGACAGCCCGTGCAAAGTGCACCATCTCTCCAGCTTCCAATCACCAGGTATCTGAAGAGGACGCAGGAACAGTCAGCTTCTGCCCTCATTAAGAACCCTTTGGTGGGCAGAAAAGATGACCGTCAAAGGACCTGCCAGGTTCATCAGCCTACTGATGAGGAGGAGGGCAGAAGCCCCCAGCGCTCTGACCTCCCCACCCAGCCAAGGCAGCCCCTTCATTTGCATCTCATTTGCATTGCATACTTAACAGGACTCTAGCTTATACACACTGGGAGAAATCATTCTGTCACGGGCTGAAAAGGGGCTCTGCCGTCGTTGTATTTGCACAAATGATCCCTTGGGAGCAGGGTCTGCAGAGCAAGTCCACAGAGCCATCTCTGCCCTCCAGGAAAACAAGACCTCAATCAGACCACGGTGATGCAGGCAGATGTAGATCTCACTATTCTGGGATGGATGACCAACTAAATAAAGCCACGGTTACATCATGCACAAGGCCAGACAGAGGGAAAATTCCAAATGTTTTCAAGAGACTGTGTTAGAACGATTCAGGCTAATTGCATGCAAGTCTTGTACTATGAATGTCAAACTACACCACCATCACATAAATGAGCTGTCAGAGGCTTGGTCAGAGTTCCCACAGAAAAGAACCTTTCCCCTCTCTCAGAATACTTCCTGTTTTGTCTGACTGATGCACACACCCTTGACAAAGGTTTTGCATTTTATTATCCAAAAGCCACAGGTTCCCCCAGTCTTCCTGAAGGATTACAGTATTGCCTGTCAGGATACTGTGGGTGCTAAGATCTCTAATAAAGGCAGAATTGGGTTCAAATCCCAGCTCTGGCACTTACTAGTTGTGTGGCCTTATCCAAGTCACTGAACCTTTCTGAGCTTCAGTTTCCTCTTCTACTGAATGGAGAAATATTAGTCTTTATCTCATAGGAATTAAATAAGGTAATGCATGTAAACAGGCTGCCCAGGTGGCGTTAGTGGTAAAGAACCCACCTGTCAATGCAGGAGACGTTAAGAGACGCAGGTCCAATCCTTGGGTCAGGAAGATCCCCTGGAAGAGGGCATGACAACCCACTCCAGTATTGTCGTCCAGAGACTCCCATGGACAGAGGAGCCTGGTGGGCTACAGTCCATAGGGTCACAAAGAGCCAGACACAACTGAAGCAACTTAGCATGCATGCACGCAATGCACGTAAAGTGTTTGTACAATGCCTGGTACCTCTGACAAAATAAAGTCAAGAGGTACCTCTTATAGTTGAGGAAACAAGAAATGGAGTTGTAAATATACACCTGGCCCTCTGTATTTGCAGACATGGGTCAGGGAGGAGAGTCGACTATAAGGAATCTGAGCACCTGTTGAGCACCTGTAGACTTTGGCATCTACCAGGAGTCCTGGGACCAATCTATGCAGATACCAAGGAGTAAGAGAACTACTAGAGCCACAATGTACTCTGGGAACATATTACTGTGGCTCAAATACCTTGCAAGGGATTGCAAAAACTTCCAGCAGCCGCCTCCCTGTTACCTGGCCACCTCTCCTGCTCTCCCCACCTTGGCTCACTCTGCTCACACTCAAGAGCCTGCTTGCTGTTTCCACAAGCATGCGGAGCCCGATACTGCTACAGGGTCTTTGTACTAGCTGCACCTGAAATAGTCTTCCTCTAGGGAAGACTCCCTCCTTCATCTTCCAAAGTCTTTACTCAGGACTTCCCTGGTGGTCCAGTGGCTAAGACTCTGTGGTCCGAATGCAGGGGGCCCAGGTTCGATCCCTGATCAGGCACCTAGACTCCCCCATGCTGCCACTAAGAGTTTGCATGCGGCAACTAAGACCCAGCGCAGCCAAGTAAATTAATAAATATTTTTAAAGTCTTTATTCAATTGTTCCCATCTCAGTGACATTTTCCTGCCACCCTTATCTAAATCTGCAAGTCCTGCCCCCCTCTCAGACTCCCAATCCTCCTTTCCTGCTTTATGTTTCTCTTAACCCTTGCCGTCTGACATACTGTATATTTTCGTTCTTTATCTACTTTATTTTTTTTTGACAGTCTTGCATAAGTTTATTGCAGGTAGGATTTATTTAGATACATGGGCTTTCCAAGATGTCATATGAACTAGTGCTTCTAGAGGGACTCTGCTTGAATTCCATGCAATCACTTGATATAAGAACTTGTAGATCTCTTCTGCTTTCTTTCTGTCTTCACATTTAAAGTAATTAGCCTCCAACTAATAAAAATAAATGAAAAAAAAAGCAAAAGACAAAAATACTAGTTCTTTATCTACTTTAGAATCCACCTGCCAAGGCAGGAGATGCAAGAGATGCAAGTTCGATTCCTAGGTAAGGAAGATCCCCTGGAGTAGGAAATGGCAACCCACTCCAGTAGTCTTCCCTGGAAAACTCCCTGGACAGAGGAGCCTGGCGGGCTACAGTCCATGGGGTTGCGAAGAGTTAGACATGACTGAGCACACACATCAGACCTACTTGTCTGTCACACACCCTACAACAGAGGTCTAACTGCAGCCTGCAGACCAAATCCAACCCGTCACCTGTTTTTGTAAATACGGTTTTAGTAGAACAGAGCCTCGCCTACTCATTTACATACTGTCTGTGGTCACTTTCATGCTAATGCGGCAGAGCTGAGTGACTCTGACAGCATCCACCTGGCTCCAAAGTCTATCAGGTCCTTAAGAGGTAAGGCCAGTGGAGCCTTGCACTAGAATAGAAGCTCCATTGAAAGCAAGACTGTCTTGCTCTCAGGCAACTCCCAGCAAGCAGGTCAGTGCTTACAAGATGCTGGATAATAAGACCCTTTTGCTGAAGGAGAGAACTAGAAGTGGAGACACACCTGTGCTGCAGGTACGTGGGGGAGGGCACCAGAGGGATGCTGTCAGAGAGCTAAATTCTGCTCAGGATGCTGGAACCATGAAGAAGTGAAGTGAAACGGTGACAGAGCATGTCATTAAAACCTAGAGCTCAGGTACCAGAGGAAATGCAAATGATGCCCTACAAGGCAGCAGTGCTCAGAGCGAGGTTCCCTGGAAGGATCCCCTGGGAACTCACTAGAAATTCAAGTGCACCCAGACCTGCTGAAGCAGAATCCCTGGGACACTAGGACCCTCTGCGGGTGATTCTGGTTTCAGGAGCACTGCTCTAAAGAGTGGAACTGGGGTGGGGGAGGGGACAATGCTTTCCATCATGTACTCTGCAATGTACATTTGGGTTTGTTTTTTAATTTTATGAATAATTGCACCTATACAAGTGTGATGATACCATTAAATAAAAACAGACTTAAATGTATGAATCATAGCTTTTCATTTTCTGTATTTCTGTTTTCTTCAACACCTGGGGCCTTGCTGACCCAGGAGAGACAGTGCTTCCCAAGGTGGCCAATTCCTAGAGGTAATAAATTCAGCTGCAAGTATACCTTTCCCACCACCTCCCTCATGGAGCTCTCTCCAGCCGCCATTCCCTGCACTGATCGGGCCAGGGCCAGACAACTAGAGACAGCCCCTACACTCCAGAACCTGCTAAAATTATTCAAACGAACCAGTCCCAAAGGAAATCAATCCAGAATATTCATTGAGAGCACTGATGCTGAAGCTGTAGCTCCAATACTCTGGCCACCTGAAGCGAAGAGTCGACTCATTAGAAAAGACCCTGGTGTTGGGAAAGACTGGGGGCAGGAGGAGAAGGGGACGACAGAGGATGAGATGGTTGGATGGCATCACCAACTCGATGGACATGACTTTGAGCAAGCTGCCGGAGATAGTGAAGGACAGGGAAGCCTAGCGTGCTGCAGTCCAAGGGGTCTCAAAGAGTCAGACACAACTGAGCGACTGAACAACAACAAAAGCCAGCCCCAAGTCTGCTTCCCCTGCCTCACCCACCCCTCCCCATGGAAGCCACAAGAAAGGCCATCTCACTGGCTCTGCCTCCTGACCGATCTGGGTGCTTGCCCAGGTGGTCCTGTGTGCCGTGGCATTTCCCCTTGCTGTTCAGTCGCTAAGCACCACAGTTGGCAAGCACCAATTCTTCAGCGCTCAGCCTTCTTTATGGCCCAACTCTCACATCCATACATGACTACTGGAAAAACCACAGCTTTGACTACAGGGACCTTTGTCAGCAAAGTGATGTCTCTGAACTACAAGTTATAAACCATCTTTTCACTGGCAACCTCCTGATCCACTGGCTTCACCATGCCTGAGTAAGACCTATATTTTAAAACAAAAAAATAAACAAAGATGGGGAATAGAGTGGAGAAATGGCAACAACCTGATACAAAGAACAGTGTCAGGGGAAGTGGCATTCAGAAGACCCTGGCCCAGGGTGAGAGGTTACACAAAGCCCCCATACCGCCCTACAGCAAAGATGAAATCCAATAAGATGAAATGCATCTTGCCCAACCTCATGTCTAAGAAAAAAAAAAAGAAAAACTAAAAAGCAGCAGAGATGTAGGAAACACAGGTTAACAGCACCTGGTGGAGTTGGCATGAGCAGATTAACGGACTGTAAACCTAAAATAAATCAATGGTGTGATGTGGCTGGCCCTACCCTGAGCCCCAAAAACAAGAGTGTCATCTGAGGACACAGAAAGAGAATGATGCGGTCCAGAGCAGTGTTGTTCAAACAACGTCACGACGCACCTGGAGATGGTTGTTGAAGAATTCAAAACCTGAGAGTCAAGACCATTTTTCTTACAGGATTTCTGAAAGGAACAGGGATAGGACAGAACAGAATGGAGGTAACACTGTACCCGAGCGTCCACCGCGCGTTAAGTAGGGGTGAGGATTACTTCATGATGCCTTGGCTTCAGTTGCGAGTGTCCACGTGTATTGTGCGTGGTGGGTAAAACCTGCCTCTCGCAGCGAGCTGCCGTCAGCAAAGCATGAGATCGCTGATCAAGAACAAGGAAGGTAACGATCCCTCTCTCCTCTGCCACCTCTGGGGGGTTCTGTCTCAGTCAGGCCAGGCTCGATAAGGACGCCACTCTGACGAGCGCTCTGTCTGGGAGGAGCTCTGGGTCTGTGTTGGTGAGGGGACACACAGCTCTGTGGTGCAGTGTCTGAAGGTGTGGTTTGTGGATTAGGGATTAGATAGCAAGCTGGAGCTTCCCTGGTGGCTCAGACGGTAAAGAATCTGCCTGCAGTGCAGGAGACCCAGGTTCGATCCCTGGGTAGGGGAAGGGGCCTAGAGAAGGGAATGGCTATCCACTCCAGTATTCTTGTCTGGAGAATTCCATGGACAGAGGAGCTTGGTGGGTTACAGTCCATGGGGTCATAAAGAGCTGGAGACCGCTCAGTGACTAACACACATGCAGGGAGCAAGTGGCTGAGAGTTGGGGCAGCTGTACCTGGGAAGTGAAAGATTCTGGGCCCCCCAAAACTGTCCTCAAATGAGTAAGAAGCTGCCAGCCTACCTGAACTGGGTGACCCATCGGATGATGCTAGTAGAAGCGTCATGAGGTTAATTAATAGACCCTTTGGGCTTCCCTGGTAGCTCAGCTGGTAAAGAATCCTCCTTCCTGCAATACAGGAAACTCCCATTCAATTCCTGGGTCGGGAAGATCAGCTGCAGAAGGGATAGGCTACCCACTCCAGCATTCCTGGGCTTCCCTTGTGGCTCCGCTGGTAAAGAATCTGCCTGCAACATGGGAGACATGGGTTCAATCCCTGGGTTGGGAAGATCCCCTGGAGAAGGGAACAGCTACCCACTCCAGTATTCTGGCCTGGAGAATTCCATGGACTGTGTAGTCCATGGGGTCGCAAAGAGTTGGACATGACTGAGTGACTTTCATTTTCACTTCTTGGCAGCCTGACTGAATTCCCTACCAACTGCACCTCATCTGCCTGGACCACTCACCACTCTTCCTCTGACCCCAACACACCCTTCATATCCCCAGCTTCTCCAAGCTTGTGCAAGGTCAAAGCCCTCCAGTGAATCCTTTGTTCCAGGGTCCGCGTGGTGGCTCTGGTTCCCTGAACAATGCAGGAGCCTTGTGAGGCCCAGCACCCCTGATGCCAGCTGGGAAGTGGGTTTTCCCAAGAAGATCTTCTTCGCCCAGAAGCTGAAACCACTTTGTATCTTGATGTTTCCCTGTGTAACCTGAACACCTTTTTATTTTAAAGTGAAGACGCTTTCTCAAGATAACTGCTGTGAGCTTTATTCTACCCCCTCCCTCTCTCCTTCTGGATGCCCTCAATTCCACCAGCTCAAGCACCCAAGGAAGCAGGACAGGGAAGAGGTTAGGAGCCCAGGCTCTGGAATCAGACAGCCCGGCTTTGAACCATGGATCTGCCACTTCACGACTCTGTGACTTTAAATGAATTACTTAACGTCTCCAAGCTGCACCTTCTTCACCTGAACAAAGCGGGTAAAACCTCCAGGGTTCAGGTATTGAATGTGATGCTTCTCTTAAAGTGCCTGGCACATAGGAAGTGCTTACTACATGTTGGCTGCATGTATAACTGGAACGTGTCTTAAAGTGGCAGGCTTAGCACCCAGGTTCCCTGAGCTCCTCAGCTGGGCAGGTATCCTCTCTCAGATCATTTCAGGTACAGTCAAATGCCTCCCTTCCTCATCAAAGAGTCAGATTAAGTGTAAATCTTCCAGGACATATGGTACCCAGGAGGGTAACAAGTGAGGTAGAGCTGATACCTATTAGGGTTTTCCTGGTGGTTCAGATGGAAAGAATCTGCCTGTAATTCAGGAGGCCCGGGTTCAATCCCTGGGTCAGGAAGATCCCCTGGAGAAAGGAATGGCAACCCACTCCAGAATTCTTACCTGGAGAATCCCACGGACAGAGAAGCCTGGCAGGCTACAGTCCATGGGATCACAAAGAGTCAGACATGACTGAGCAACTAACACACTGACCCCTCTCTGCCCACTGGGTCTCCAAGAAGCCGGACTTCTCATCTAAGAAACCACGTCCTGAAAACATGCCACTCTGGGAGGAAATAAAAAGGTCACCAAACAGGAAACTCCAAATTTGGCAAATCCAGCAAAAATCAGCCAGGGAATTCGTACAGGGCTGGGTAAACCACGCTGAGCAGAGTAACAGCAAATACATACGGCATCCCGACTACGTCCCAGGCGGTGTTCTAAATGCTCACACACATGGCCTATGGCATTCCCACAGCCACGTGATTCTCAGGTGGGTCCTTCCACCAGCCTCATCTCATCCTTCTGAGCCACCCAGGTACTCCTTACCTTCCAAGCAGGAGGGGAGAGCCCCTGGCCCTTCCACGGTGAGGCTGAGAGAGAAGGCCTCCCCCACTGGTCCACCTCTCACAACCGAGGGATCCAGCCAGACTCTTGGGTAGGTCTTGGCCAATGACGCTGGCCTTTCTGCAAACAGGCAGGCCGACCTGAAGAAGCGTCATCGACATCAGCCTCACAGCCCAGCAGACACTGGCTCGCATACGCTCAAAGGAGAAAAGCGGGCAAGTGGAAGATACTAGAAAAGCGGAGCCCTAGGAAGCAAAGTCTCCATCAGCAGAAGGCAGCTGAGCTCTGCACCGATTCCCCCTTGGCGGCCCGGGGAGAGCCGCCCTAACAGCGGAGGTTGCGCTCGTGGAGTTGGGCATGGCCGGCACACAGAAGTGTTCCAGAAAAGAGTTGCTGCTAGCGGCACCCACCACTACCTCCCCCTACCCCCGAGGGGTGACAGAGAAGGGACAGAGGGTGATCAAGAGCCTCATACTCTGGGGGGACTTCCCTGGGGGTCCACTGGTTAAGACTCCACGCTTTCACTGCAGTGGGTGCAGGTTCAATCCCAGGTCAGGTAGCTGAGACCCTGCGTGCCTCACATTCATGACCTGACACTTGGGTTCACACCCCAGCTCTACCCCCTCGGAGCCGTGGGACTTGAAGGAGTTACAAACCTCCTTCTCTGTGCCTCTGTTTCCCCACCTGGAAAATGGAGACAGTGTTAGTAACTATCTCATGGGGCGTTGGATAGGATTACATGAGAACACTGGGAAAGTGCTAGCCTTCTGCCTTATTTCATCTCCTTCACAGCCTGGAGTAGGAAATGGCAACCCACTCAGTATTCCTGCCTGGAGAATCCCATGGACAGAGGAGCCTGGCAGGCTACAGTCGACAGCGTTGCAAAGAGTAGGACACAACTGAATCGACTTAGCACGCACGCACACACAGCCGTTATCACTATGGGGAAGGGACTCTGTTTGCTCAGTGGTCACCTCCCTCATCAGAGAGAACACAGGACAGCAGGCGCTGTCTCGTTCGTGATGGCAAGCGGTGCCCAGCACTCAAGAGACATCGGATCAGTGCTTGTTGAAGAAGTGGGGGAGGCAGGATTCAAACCAGGCCTGACTCCAAAGCCCCTTGCTCAGGCTCTGTGATCCTAAACTCTGTTGGCGTGTCTGCTGGGCTACACTGTACAGACTTGCAGCAAGTCAATGAGAAGAGCAGGTAGGGCTATGACTGGAAAAGGAAGGTGCGCCTTCTCCCCCTGCAGCAGGAGACAGAGGCAAAGCAGAGAGGGGCTCCGGGTCATGTTACAAGAGCCAGGCGCTCTGTGCTGCAGGGGGATATCCCAGGGCACGCAGGCAGGTTCAGATCATCTATGAAGGGGGATTCTGGGCCCAGAGATGCTGACAGGTGAGATGTCATGGCCGCAGTGGGCTGGGGGCACTCTCCACCCAGACTTGCCACTTGTGGCCGCCCCGGCAGAAGCAGAGAGCGGTAAAGCCTGCCACCTAGTGGAAGAGATGCATCATTGCGCTTGTCTGCAGTAAAAGTGTATGGAATTTTAAAGGGCACGGGAATCTGAGGTTGAACTGCTTGTGTATTTTAGAGATTAAAGCAGCTCAAATGGCAACCCACTCCAGTATTCTCGCCTGGGAAATCCCACACACAGAGGAGCCTGGTGGGCTACAGTTCATGGGGTCACAAAGAGTCAGACACAATTGAAGTGACTAAGCATGCATGCATGCGTGCAGCTCAACAGAGAAACAAACAATCCAATCAAAAAATGGGCAGAAGACCTAAACAGGCATTTCTCCAAGAAGACATCCAGATGGATAATAAACACATGAAAAATATGCTCAACATCGCTTATTATTAGAGAAATGCAAATCAAAACTACAACGAGGTATCACCTCACACTGGTCAGAATGGCCATCATAAAAAAAATCTACAAACAATAAATGCTGGAGAGGATGTGGAGAAAAGGGAACCCTCTTGCACTGTTGGTGGGAATATAAATTGATACAGCCGCTATGGAGAACAGCATGGAGATTTCTTTAAAAACTAGGAATAAAACTACCATACAACCGAGCAATCCCACTACTGAGCACATATCCTGAGAAAACCATAATTGAAAAAGACAAATGTACCACAATGTTCACTGAAGCACTATTTACAGTCAGGACACGGAAGCAACCTAGATAGTCATCAACAGATGAATGGATAAAGAAGTTGTGGTACATGTATTCAGTGGAATATTACTCAACCATAAAAAGGAATGGCTTGGAATCAGTTCTAGTGAGGTAGATGAACCTCGAGCCTGTTACACAGAGTGAAGTAAGTCAAAAAGAGAAAATATATCATATATTCATGCATATATATGGACTCTAGAAACAATGGTACTGATGAACATATTTGCAGGGCAGGAATAGAGACTCAAACATAGAGAACAGACTTATGGACAACAGCAGGAGAAGGCGAGGGTGGGATAAGTTGAGAGAGTAGAAATATGAAATATATACATTACCATATGTAAAATAGAGAGGTAATGGGAAGTTGCTGTATATATAGTGCAGGGAGTTCAGCCTGGTGCTCTGTGACAATCTAGAGGGGTGGGATGGGGTGGAAGGTGACAGAGAGGTTTAAGAGGGAGGGGACATGTGTACACCCATGGCCGATTCATGCTGATGTCTGGCAGAAGCCAACACAAAGTTGTAAAGCAGTTAGCCTCCAATTAAAACAAAGTGTACACGAATCATACAGGGATTTTGCTGAAATGCAGATTCTGACTCAGCAGATCCAGAAGGAATCCAGGGTTCGGCCTTTCCAGCCTCCTCCCAGGGGACACTGATGCCACTGGTCCACAGACCACACTTCGTGCAAGCAGGTTCTACAATTTCTGAAGCCTAACACCCCCAACTTGGAGGCTTGGGGAGGTGACACCATGGGAAACAGAGTTAGAAGGCACTGGAGTATTTGGAGTTTTTTAAGTCAAAGCAGTCAGAGACCTGCAGGTGGGGTGGAGGGTCAGGTCAGCGTGGGCTGCCTCCTGGAGAAGGCAGAAGGGAAGAAGAGGCAGAAGGGAGGTGGAAAAGAAGAGGAGGCGGAAGGGAGAAGGGGACATGTTGTAGTGATGCTGGTGATGAGGGATGCGAGATGGTGACAAATGGGAACACCGTGAGGGTCACAGAACGGGCCAGCTTACAGGGTGGATGCTACCCAAGATTCTCACTGGTGAGGATGAAAGCTGGAACACCCACTCTGCCCCAGCTGAGGACCGCCCCAGCTGAAAACTGCCCCAGTCATCCTCAAAGCCACAAACACCCATCACTGGCATCAGCCACTCGGTTTTCACTCCAATTGCTGGTGGAGACATTATTAAATTAGTTTTTTCTATTTAGAGATTTTTCTGGTTTCGTTTCCTCTTTTTTCAAAACTTTAGGGGCTTCCCAGGTGGCTCAGTGGTAAAGAATCCAGACGTGGGTTTGATCCTTGGGTTGGGAATTTCCCCTGGAGAGGGAAATGGCAACCCACTCCAGTATTCTTGCCTGGGAAATCCCAGGGACAGAGAAGCTTGGTGGGCTACAGTCCAGAGGGTCACAAAGAATCATACACGTGAGCATGCACGCAAGCAAGACACATTAAGAGAAGATACTCAGCCTCTCCCAGCCCCAGCCTCTCTCCACCCCCATCTCCCCAATCCTTCTGTGATCCTAGCGTTTACAGCCTGCTTTGTACCCTTCCATACCTTTCTTCCCACCCTTATAAAAACATCCAAACAACTTCACACATGGGAAATGTCTGGCTGTTATTTCTTGGAAATGAGATCATACAAAATATATTGTTATGCAACCTAACCCTCTCACTTAATAATACATCAAAAATGTGCCTCCAGGTCAGGGATTGGCAAATGTTTTCAGAAAGCACCAAAAAAATAAAAATAAAAAAAAATACTTTTGGCTTTGCAGGCAATACAGGCTCTGTCACAACCACTCGATGAACTGACCACTGTGCTACCGAAGCAGCCAGAGTCAATATGCAAATGATGGGTGTGGCTGTATGCCAATAAAACTTTATTTACAAAAACAGGCAGTGGGCTGCCTGTTCCAGGTCAATAGCTATAGCTCTAATCCATTGGTGTTTTATATTGACTTTGATTATTTAGAATTTTATTATTTAAACTTCTCAGTTAATAAAAGTATACTATGAAGTATAATATACATATAGAAAAGTGTACAAATCATAATGGCACAATTTGATGAATTTTCACAAAGTGAAATATTTCACAAAGTGAAATACATATATTTGTGTAGCAAGCTCCCATATTAAAAAACAAAATGACCTGCTTCACAGAAGTCCCACACACCAATTTTGATTCACTGTTTTCAACAACTGCATAATATCCTATAAAATGGATATAAGCCTAATTAGGCTGATTCCAATTCTTTGCTGCTGCAAAGAAAACATCAATAAACATGCTTATTCTGGACATTATTTCCTTACATGCTAGTGTTTTACTTCGATAGGCTAGATTCCCAAAAGGGAAATTTGAGAGTCAGAGTGTGCATAGATATACATATTTTAATAGATATTGCAGGACCACTTCCCTCAAAGGCAGTAAAGAGTCACAGCTCTGAAGGTCCTGGCTCCATCCCAAGTCACGCCATTCAGCAGGCATTTAGGAACAAAGACTGCATACCCAGTACATGCCCAGGTTTGGGGGCCTCAGACAGTGGTCTGGGCTTGACCTTTCTCATGAGACTTAAACATTCAGGGAACAAGAGAAGGAACACTTCAGCTCCCCCCATCTCCTCAAGCCAACTCCAGCTCCTTCAGTGTCCAGAGACCAACTCCCACCTCACAAGTCAAGGCTTCCCATGACGGGTAGGCAGGGAAGCCTGGCCTCAGGGGTGAGCAGACAACTATCTATAAACTCGTTTAGAAAGATGGTTCCACAGACAGAGACGGGATTTAACTCAACTTCACTACAAAAACATTAAAGAGAAGCAAAATAATGTGGGTGTCTTGATAGGTTTGTTTTAAGGGAATTTGCTCTCTAACGAGTACACAGTGAAGTGTTTTAAACAAACCTATTCTACTGCATTACAATTTATCCCCCCCAAAAAAATTAACAACTATTAAGTCTGATGTAATCTAAAAGATCTGAAGCCCTAATTATTGAAACTTGGAGGGGTTTGTGGGGGTAGGGGGTCATGCATGTCTGTACAAAAAGGGATTTCTCTGAGAAAGGTGTTCACAGCTTTAACCAGATCTTCAATGGCAGCTATGACATTGAAAAAAAAAAAAGGATTAACATGACAGGGGTTCAGCTCAGTTCAGTCGCTCAGTCGTGTCCGACTCTTTGCGATCCCATGGACTGCAGCACGTCAGGCTTCCCTGTCCATCATCAACTCCCAGAGTTTACTCAAACTCATGTCCATCAAGTCGGTGATACCATCCAACCAGCTCATCCTCTGTCAGCCCCTTCTCCTGCCTTCAATCTTTCCCAGCATCAGGGTCTTTTTAATGAGTTAGTTCTTCAAATCAGGTAGCCAAAGTATTGGAGTTTCAGCTTCAGCATCAATCCTTCCAATGAATAGTCAGGACTGATTTCCTTTAGGATGGACTGATTGGATCTCCTTGCAGTCCAAGGGACTCTCAAGAGTCTTCTCCAACATCACAGTTCAAAAGCATCAATTCTTTGGCGCTCAGTTTTCTTTATAGTCCAACTCTCACATCCATACATGACTACTGAAAAAACCATAGCTTTGACTGGACGGACTTTTGTTGGTAAAGTAATGCCTCTGTTTTTTAATATGCTGTCTAGGTTGGTCATAGCTTTTCTATAGGGGTTAGGGCTATACACATGTCAAAACTCAGCCACTGGTATGCCTAAGATAACGGCATTTCATTGTATGTAAATTTTACCTCACAAATTTAAAGAAATTACAAATTTGTTTTAAATTCTTGGGGATGATGTGCAGGCTGAAAGGTTTAGGGGGAACTGAACTGATGTCTTCAATTCCCTTTGAAATGTGTCAAAAATAAGACAAAGTGATGGGTGGAGAGCGAGATGGATGGATACATGATTAAGCAGTGTTAATGGCAGGATCTAGGTGATGGATAAATGACTGCTGTAAAATTCTTTCAACTTTGCTGTATGTTGGACATTTTTCATAACAAAATGTTAGAGACAAATACTAACCCATAATGTATTAAAGGAGTGAGAAAACCCAAAGAACTGAGTCCTATCCCCACTCCAGGATGTGTGACCTTGAGATATTACTTTCTTTTTCTGAGCCCCATTGACACAGCTGTTTAGCGGGGGAGAAGATGGCTAACTATTGCTGTGAAACCATCCATTATGGACAAAGATCTGCAAAGGTCTGCAAATTTGGGCATCTCCAAAAAGAGAGCCTTTGGGAAGGAATGGCTTTGAAAGCAAAGACTGCCCTCTAGTGGGTGCTAGCAGCCTAGCTTGTGGTCATTTTACCTCCTTGTAACTGCGGGGTGGTATTTTGAGATATTAGTCATCTTGAGATATTAGTCCACCTGAATTTTTCTTCTTTACATTTCCTTTTTCCTCTCTCCTTCCCTTTCTCCTTAAATCACAGAACCATCTCGGGGAAGGATGTGACAGGGCAAAAGGCAGAAATAGCCTTCAGGTCTTTAGGAGTTTTCCAAACTCCCAAAGCACAAAGGTTTCAAAGAAAAATGGACCAAGAGTGTCTGAAAAAAATTCAAAGGGCAAGGAATGTAACCTGACAAGAAGGACATTCTCCATGGTGGACAAAAGGAAGAAAGATGAGGAAAAGTTCTAAGAGTCTCTTGCAACTGGCAAGACCCCAGTTGTGATGTTTGTCCAGGAAAAGAGATTTGTTTTTCCCCATGCTGGGTCCCAAGTGTCTAGAACATGCCTGACAAGCTGTGGAAACTCGAGACACATTTTCAAAGGATTTTTTGGGTTTTTTTGATGTGGGCCACTTATAAAGTGTTTATTGAATTTGTTATAACATTGTTTCTGTTTTATGTTTTGGTTTTTTGGCCAAGGGACACGTAGGACCTTAGGTCCCTGACTAGAAGCAAAACCGGCGCCCCCTGCATTGGAAGGAGAGGTCTTAACCACTGGCCCACCAGGGAAGTCTCTCTCCATACACACCATTAATGAGTAAGTGAATGACTGGGAGAGTGAGTGAAGATTCTAGAGGAGCTTATAACCAGAACGAAGGGAAGGGAAGCCACACTCAGCCACTAACAGCCTCCCCCACCCCCTGCCATTTCCAGCCTCCAGACTTCTGTGCACCATATTCCCTCTGCCTGGAACTCAGCATCCCAGCGGGACCCAGGGCCATGGAGCCGGGCTGCCTGGGCTCAGATCTGAGACTTACCACTTACTGTGTGATTCCAGGAAAAGTTACTTAACCCATTCCATGTGTCAGTTTTCTCACTGGTAAAATGGGGACAATAATAAAACCTACGACAGAGGATTGCTCTAGAGATTAATGAGTTGACGTCTGTAGAGCTCCCGGCATGTAAGAAGAACTCAATAAACAGAGCTGACATCATTTTTCTTCTTTTCCTTGACACAAAGCTGCCCAGATAACCCTTATACATCTTATAGAGTCAACTCAGCCACGGCTTCCTTCAAGCAGCTTCGGGTGCCCTCTGGGTGCTCCCGGGGTACAATCACATCATTCGCCACACTGCGATGTAATTATGTGCATCTGTCTCTCCCGCTAAGCTGTGAGCTCCCCACGGGCAGAGATGAGCTCTTCTCTGTCCGTGGATACAGTCTGGTAGTCAGCCCCTTCCTGAATGAACATCTATGCTTCCTGAGCGCATCCCTCCCTCCTACCTGGGACATGCCACCTTTCTCACACTGTGAACACCCGATCACTCCCAACTAACCCCACCTCCCATCCACCCCTCAGGTACAGCATACCCAGGACTGCCTTCTGCTCTGCCATATTGGTTTTACACCACTGACCATCAGCCAAACCCAGTCTAAACTAGAGAGCAAGGGTGCTAATTGATACAAACCACAGAGGCTTCCCTGGTGGCTCAGAGGATACAGAATCTGCCTGCAATGTGGAAGACCTGGGTTAAATCCCTGGGTTGGGAAGATCCCCTAGAGGAGGGCATGGCAACCCACTCCAGTATTCTTGCCTGGGAAATCCCATGGACAGCGGAGCCTGGCGGGCTACAGTCCATGGGGTTGTAAAGAGTCAGACAGGACTGAGCAACTAACACCAACCCTTTCACATACAAGTTAGGCAGTTCTTTACATAACAAGAGGGACTTTACATAACAAGAGGGGCTTCAACATCAGGTTCCTTTCTCCTAAAAAGGCTTTTAAAAATCTCTCTTGGAATCTAGTCTATAGATGGATGGGAACCTCACCCTTTCCTAATAGTCTGTCAAGAATTACATCTCTCTGATTCTCATTTTTTTTTTTCAATTTTTTAAAATACTTTTTTGGCAGCTCTGCACAGCAAGTGGTATCTTAAGTTCCCAAACCAGGGATGGAACCTATGCCCCTTGCAGTGGAAGCTCAGACTCATAACCGCTGGGCCACTGCTCTTCTTTTGATGTGTGGATGTCAGATGTTGGGAAGTATTTAAACACAAAATACTGGGAGTTCCTAAGTCATTCCGGGAGATGGTTTGGTGTAAGGAGGTTTTGTACAGCACAGTGGGAAGAACACTGAATGGGTGTTCCAAAGAGAAACACCCAAAAAATCGCTCCTTCTGCTTTATGTAAGGACAGTCCCAATTTCTGTGAGATAAAACTATGAATATGGTTAAGGACTTGTAGATGGCTGCAATGTAGACAGAAATATAAATAATGGGACATTAGCTGGTGTGTTAATAGGGAGATACTCAACTGAATGGGGAGGGGTGTTTTATACATAAGGACATAACCTCCAGGAGCATTTCACAACTCTGATCACGGCTTCTGATTGTACTGCCTCCCACCATAATACCACAGGGAGTCATGATGTTCATATGATTACCCATGATTCTACAAGACCCACTGTTTTGTGTTTTTTCCCCATTACCCAGGAATAAGGGTGGTCATCGTTCCCCAGGGTGGGTTGCAGTCCCCATAACACGTGCTGTCGATCTTGGACCTGATCCTGAGGACTCTGGGTGGTCTCCTTCCTCTAAGAATAAGGCTGTGCAAATTACGAAAAACCAACAACAACAACAAAAAGAATGCTGGCATTGATTGGATCATCTAAATTGCAGCTCCTCGCTTTAGAAGGCACTGACTGGGAATCATCTGTGAAGCCTGGGTATCTATCAGGACCCTCCAGTGTTGTCTCCTTCATACATACACCCACTGACGCCCCAAATATTTAGTGACGCCCATCATACTAGGTGCTGGGACAGAGTGGTGTGGAAGCCAACACAGCCCTGTCCTCATGGAGCTTAAATGCCAGTAGGAGAAGCAGACACTAATCAACCCAACATAAAACCACAACTGACACAAGGTCAAGTTCAGGATACAGAGAACGTCTACAACAAGTGGAGATCCAGGGAAGTGTCCTCGTCTGTGCGACGGAGCTGAGACCTACAGGAAGGGGAAGAGCAACTGCTGGAAAAAAACAAAAGGGCGAACACTCCAGACCAAGGGAGCAGAGTGTGCAGATGTCCGATGGTGGGTGGTGGCCTGGAGAGGATGAAGGATTAAGAGACAGGATAGACGATGAGATCACCACCGTACATTTCGTCTGCCCTAAGAGCAATGAGGGGGCTTCCCTGATGGCTCAGACGGTAAAGAATCCATCTGGAATGCGGAAGACCCAGGTTCGATCCCTGGGTCAGGAAGACCCCCTGGAGGAGAGCATGGCAACCCACTCCAGTATTCTTGCTTGGAGAACTCAATGGACAGAGGAGCCTGATGGGCTACACAGTCCATGGGGTCGCAGAGTTGGACACGACTGAGCGACTAATACACACAGGGGCAACGAGATACCACTGATGAGCTCTTCAAAGAAAGAGAATTGATCAGATTCCCACCCTGAGCTTTGCCCTGCAAGATCCTTGACGGCAGATATGAAGCCTGGATTTCAGGAGCCAAAGGAGATGAGGGAACCCTCAGATCTTTCGGAGGCACGTGTAGCCTTCTGTCTCTGGAGACGGCGGGATTTCAAAAAGCATGTGACATTCAGAGCAGATGACTGATCTGTCTGCCTGAGATCAAGGAGCAGGGCCTGGAGTCCCAACAATGACATCAGAAGGATGCTGGGGAGATCAGAGGGATACCCAGGTGACCCAGACCCCTCCCAGGTCCCCTCCACATGCGCCCAGCTCCCAGCTGCAGTTGAGTGTTGGCTGTTAGTGGCTCAGAGCTGCCCCGTGTCCAGAGAGCTGCCCTCAGCCACATAGAAGCCGCAGGGCCTGGGAGGTAGCACCTCCCTCCTGCTTTCAATCCCAGTAGCCGGGAGCGAGGTCTCAGTCAGCCCAGCCTGTAGTAAACTACCACCGACTGGGCGGCTTAAATGGCAGATGCTTATTTCTCACAGCTCCGGAGGCAAGAAGTCCGACGTCAAGGTGCAGGTGATGGTGACAGCCCCCTTCCGGGCTTGCAGGTGGTCACCTCTTTGATTCGTGTCCTCCTGTGGCCATAAAGCCACCAAGCCCCTCACAAGAGCCCACCTTTGTCTAACCCTAATTGTCTCCCAAAGACTCCAACTTCAAACACCATTTCACTGGGTTAGGGCTTCCACATGTGAGTTTTAAGGGGACACAATTCAGAACAGCCCTCCAGCCTCTAGGAGGGGCTGACCCTGCCTGTCACGCATGTTCCCGAACTCCACGGGGTCTGCGTGAAGCTGGTCTTCAGCGGAGATCACACTCTCATTCAGCATTTCCCTGCTCCATCCTCACTCCTCATTTCCTGAGCAGCTCCAATAAATCACATGAACAAGAATCTCCAACTCAGGTCTATATTTAGAGAACTGCAGTCCAAGCATCGGGTTCTTCTGCCATCAATCAATCAGCTGTCTCAGGCCAGGTTCGGACCGCGCCGGGCATGGTGAGCTAGTCCTAGCAGAGCCCAGCGACCTGCAGGCAGGAGGCTGGGTGCTCATCCCTGCTTTGCACATGACATCAGGCAAGTTGTCTTAGTTTCCTTGTCTGTATGTTGGCAACCCCTCTACCTCCATCGGATGACCCCATTATCAAATCACTTGAAAATCACAAACCGCTATTAATACAGTGGGAGCTACTCAGTTAGTGCTAGCAGAACCCTGAGTATGCAGATATTCTGTCCCTAACTTTAAAGGAGCCCCCACTTCCCTTCCTTCCCCTTGTTATAGACTGAATTGCATCCCCCTGAAAGAGATGCTCAAGACTAATCTGAATGTAACCTTGTTTGGAGATAAGGGCTTTGCAGATGCAATCAAGTTAAGATGAAGTCATACTAGATTAGGAGCTTCCCTTGGTGGCTCTGATGGTAAAGAATCCACCTGCAAAGCGGGAGACCTGGGTTCAACCCCTGGGTTGGGAAGATCTCCTGGAGAAGGAAATGGCTACCCACTCCAGTATTCTTGCCTGGAGAATCCCATGGACAGAGGAGCCTGGTGGGCTACAGTTCATGGAGCCGCAGAATTGGACATGACTGAGCACAGCGATGTGTAAGTCAACAGTATACAATGTATTGATTTGATACATTTGCATAATGCAATATGATTACATCCCTGCATTAGTTAAGGCCTATATAATGTCACATAATTACTTATTTTTTTATGGTGGAAACAATGGATGGACCTTGAGGGTATTATGATGTGCTTTGGTTTTAAGCACTGTGCCTTCAACAGGTTGGTTGAAGATGGGGCTGTCTATAGTAATATATGAGCCAATGTAGTTCCTAGAAAATCACAGTAGAGGGCAGCAGAGTCTCATTTTTGCCCCGTCTGCCCAGGAAGTTTATAGACCGTGGGGGAATTCAGCTTTTCTTGAGGCTTATACTTCTTGAGTGAGTGATAGTTACTTAGTCGTGTCTGACTCTGCAACCCCATGGACTGTAGCCTGCCAGGCTCCTTTGTCCATGGAATTCTCCTGGCAAGAATACTGGATTGGGTTGCCATTTCCTTTTCCAGGGGATCGTCCCAACCCAGGGATCAAACACCTGTCTCCCGCATTGCAGGCCGATTCTTTACCATCTGAGTTACCAGGGAAGCCTACTACTAAGAGACATTCTACTCCTCGGGGACCCTCTGGGATTCCACCGGGACAAAGTCAGCCGCTCACCTTCCTTTCAGAGGAAAAAGCACATCAAATGAAATACACATTCCTTAAGAGCCCACTGGGTGTCAGGAACCTCACTTTAAAAGTTTATATTTTACAGGGATATTTTCAACTTTTACGTGGTATAGGAACAATTCTTCAGAGCAGCTGAACCATTCTGGACCCTGAGATCAATTTTTGCAAAATCAATCCCTTCTATGATCAGTCTCCTGAGATACTAAGTCATAAAACCTTGTTTAAATTAATTAGTGATGAGGTCTAAGAAGTTTGACACAAGCCTTGGGGAGAGAATTCCTTCAAAGTCCCATTATGACCCAGTTCAGTATTGGATTTATCACAGCTCTGTGGCTAGGTTGGGCTTCTCCAGTGGCTCAGAGGTAAAGAATCTGCTTGCAATACAAGAGATGCAGGAGACGTAAATTCAACCCCTGGGTCGGGAAGATCCCCTGGAGAAGGGCATGCAACTCACTCCAGTATGCTTGCCTGGGAAATCCCAAGGACACAGGGGCCTGGCTGGCGACAGTCTGAAGCAACTTAGCACACCCACGTATCACACGCGGCTAAGTTACCCACCCAGCCAGCTGCATTTTCATTCTGTGTGAGCTGGATGTGTCTGAGCCCCGTATTTCCTCAATGCTCCATTAGGAGGGCCAGACACCATGCTGCACCTCTTCAGCAGGCTTTATTATCCCTCTTTCTTATATTGTAGCATGAAGTATTTCAGAACTGCAAAAAGGATGGAGAATAACAGAACAGGACCAGAGTGGTAACCATCAGGTTTAAGAAAGAAACACTGCAAATACCCAGAAAGCCCCAGGGATGAATACCGCATCTCTTCTCTTCCCCAAGATGTAACACTCTCCCAAACTGGCTGTTTATCAGCAAGACTCTATTTTCCCACTGGAAAAGTTCGGGAAAGAACCAAGCATCCGTTCTCTGCTATGGTAATAAAGGAGACAGAACTGCATGCTCCAAAGATAAGGAGTGGAAGAGAGAGGCCGGGGGCGGTAGAGAGCGAAAGGAGGTGGGTAACAATAAAGAAGTTGGAAACATTTTTCCCCCCATGGAAGAGATAAACCAATTGCACTGCCCATCACTATGTTATACAAAAATCTAGAAATAATAGATCTGCAGGGTAGAAATAAATGAAAATTAAGAAGGCAACAGAAATAATCTAAATTCGAATAATTTGTCACCGTTATCAGCTACAGTATCTGGCTTCAGAGTAGGTTTAGTCCACCGGCCAGAGCCTGCCATAAAATTAAGGTGTTCAGCATCTTGTCTGCTTTACTGGCTCGTGACAACACCTCTGAGGTCTTGGAGAAAACCAACGTACTCCCGCGGCGGCTCCAGCTCTGAGCTCCAGCGCACAGGAGGTGCTGAGAGCCTCGCCCTGCGGGGTGCAGTTTCTAAGGGTGCCAAGGGGGAGAGGCGGGTGAGGGGGAGAGGCTGGAATGGGGTGGGGTGGGGGCGGGGATCGAGGCGGAAGGCCGCATCGCCGCACCTCCCGCCGCGCCCCCGCGCCGCCCGTCCCATCCCTCGCTCCCCTGACTCAGCGCTCCAGCCGGGTCCGGGTCCCGCGGAGCCGGCGCGGGGGCCCTAGCGCCACCTACCGACAACAATGAGGACCTCCCTCTCGATGTGGGCTTGGATGTAGATGCGGCCGCGGCGCTCCGTGTGGTCCGTGCCGCAGAGGCTGGGGACGTTCATCACGCAGCGCTTGTGGACGTTCATCATGCAGGCTGCGGGGACACAGGCAGGGCGCGCGGCTCAGGCTGGTGCAGGCTGGACCCCTCCGGTTCCCCTCCTTCCCTCCGAGGCGGGCGGAGGCCAGCCTGCCCTGCCCGGGTCTCATCCGAAGGGCTTGCTTCTCCAACTTCCCGGCTCCCAACCCTCGACACCCTAGGCCCTCATGGACAGAGGAGGCGGAAGGTGTCTGTCCTCCCGGAAGGCTGGGGTACCCGGGACACCCGCAACGGCTCTGAAGCCAGAGTCACCAACTCCAGTGACACCGGGTTGTCTAACATAGTGAGGGAAGGTGCGGGTGTGGTGGTCTTGGCCAACTTGAGGGCACAGTGGCGCAGGGTGCCCGCCCAAAGTTGCCAAGATTTTCCCATTTTTCAGGCTTAAGCAGGAATCCTGACCTCTCCCAATTTTTAAATATTGACGATAGGTTGCTTCCCGGGAAAGAGCCTGAGAATGGGAGTTGTGAGCAGATTTACAGTGAGGGGCTCTGTGGGGGGAGGAGGAGCTGGCCCATGAAGATGCCCTGAGGCTGACAGGAGGAGGGACTTAGGGGCTCAGATGATGCTTCGGTGTTGTCCCAGATTGCCGCAAGAGGGCCAGGCCTTTGCCCCTGCACCTGCCAGTCTGTGGTCATGAACCAGCCCTGGGAGGGGCATCATCTTGGAACCTGAGCTGAGTCCCCACAGTACCCACCGTAACTAACTGCAAGAAAAAAACTTAAGACCCAGGGCAAGATGAATAGAATACATCTGCAAACTGAATCTGACCGGCTGAAGTCTCCTGTGTCAGGTGATAAATACTGGCTCCCTGCCCACACTCCCGGAGCGCCTCTGTGCTTCTTTCAATGGGTGGCTGGTTTCCCCTAAGCCCCAAGGCTGCTCCAGGCCATGCCTGGAGTCCCGTGTTCACTAGGGGTCCCTCGTATCAGTCTGAGAAGTCAGGAGAAGCTGGGTCACCCTACGGGTCATTTCAGGGGACTCCATGGGAGCTGGGGGCAAGGCATCGCAGGAATGGGGGTGGTGAGGGCATCCCTTCTCAGCCCGCCCAACCTCCAGGAGGCAGCAGGCAGATTAAAAAACTGGAAATGAGTTGTGGGGAGAGAAGGATGGCGAAAGGATGGACAGCCCCCTGCAACCTGCATGCCCAAGTTCAGGGTCCTGCGTCAACACCAACTTGCTAACCCACCACACAGGTATGAGCAAGGCCAATCCAGGCCCAAAGGACAGCCTTGAATAGTGCCCTAAATAAATGGTTATTATTGGTTATTGTTACTCAGCATCACGCAAGGGGTCCCCAGCCCACCCAGGACTTGGGAGAATGTGCTGCAGACTTGGGCCCCAAACCATGAGGAAGCAGCTGGGTCAGCAGAGGCTGCCCGAGGGCACATGTACTTACTGTCACATTTCATCCCCTGGTGGATAAGTCCATAGAGCAGTGACCCGCAGTGGTCACAAAACGTGGGGCTGGAGTATGTGTGGATCTTGAACTTGTGTTTGCTCCGGGGGTCCTGAGGGCCAAAGAAACAACAAAAGAGGCCAGCGTCAGTGAGGCACGCCAAGGTTTCACGCTGCACTCAGCATCACGGGAGGACTCACTGAGAACGGAACTTGGCCCCCAGCATCCATCACACCTGCTGGGGCCATCGCAAGAGCGCTGTACCCAAACACCATGCTTGATAAGCAGTCACTGAATGACTAAGATGGCTGATGGCTCCCATTCTCACCCCAGCACACACACTCGCCGTGCCTGGAAGCACTCCATCAGGGAACCCAACCTACTGACTCCTGCCGGCAGCAAGGGCTGCAGAGACAGCAAACAAAACTCCTGATGCATGAAGTAGAAGGGTCGGTCTCCTTGTCTACTCCTCTCTCCTTTATCTTCCGAGCAACTTCCAGATGATCTAAAACCCAAGGCCTGAAACCTCCCCACTTAGAGGCCATTTGCTAGGACCTCATCATCTAGTCTTCCCTTGTAGCTCAGTTGGTAAAGAATCTGCCTACAATGCAGGAGACCCAGGTTCAATTCCTGGGTCGGGAAGATCCCCTGGAGAAGGAAATGGCAACCTCCCCACTCCAGTATTCTTGCCTGGAGAATCCCATGAACAGAGGAGCCTGGCGGGCTACAGTCCATGGGGTCGCAAGAGTCAGACATGACTTGGCAACTAAATCACCACCACCATCATCTACAGGACAGAGTTCAAAGTCCAGTGAATAGTCTGCAGATTGTGTCAGGGACTACTAGTTTTCCACCAATACCCAGTCTTCCTTTCAATAAGAGAACCCTTGAGTTGCAGCAGAGCGCATGGCTATCCAACTATAGACCACATTTCCCAGCCTCCCTTGCAACTTGGTATGTCCATGTGATTGAGTTCTCACCAATGGGATGTATGTGTTTCAGTCATTCCTTTAAAAGGAAAGTATACATCCTCAGGCTTCCCTGGTGACTCAGATGGTAAAGAATCTGTCTGCAACGCGGGAGACCTGGGTTCAGTCCCTGGGTTGGGAAGATCCTCTGGAGAAGGGAATGGCAACCCACTCCAGTATTCTTGCCTGGAGAATCCCATGGACAAAGAATCACATGACTACAGTCCATGGCGTGACAAAGAGTCAGACACGACTGAACGACTAAGCACATACATCCTCCCAGGATTTGCAGGTGGCGCTACTGATAAAGAACCCACCTGCCAATGTAGGAGATGTAAGAGATGTGGGTTCGATCCCTCGGTCAGGAAGATCCCCTGAAGGAGGGCATGGCAACCCACTCCAGTATTCCTGCCTGGAGAATCCCATGACAGAGCAGCCTGGTGGGCTACCATGCATAGGGTTGCAAAGAGTCAGACACAACTGAAGTGACTTAGCACCCTGCATGGTACAGCCTCCCAGGACCCTTCTTCCATTCCCACTGGCTGGAAGATGGTGAGAAGTGCAAGTGACCACCTTGGACCCACTGGCCCTGCACTTTGTCCCTTTAGACAGACATCTGAGAGAAAACCTACCTTCTGTCTTATTCAAGTCACTATACTTGGGGGTTATTTGTTACAGCGGCTTCCATGGTTCCCTAACTAACGTACCCTTCCTAACCTGGCAGTGTAGTGCAGAAGTTAAAGGTACAGACTTAGGATCATAAACTGCCTGGGTTCTTCTTAGATGCATAATTTTGAGCAAGGTATTTAATTTCTTTGTGCTTCACTTCCCTTGTCTGGACAATGAAGAAACTGATAGTGCTGTAAGCTTACAGGATCATTGGGAATAATAAATGAGTTAACCTATGGAGTGATCTTAGAACCACCTGGCACACAGTAAGCAGTGAAAGCTTCTGCATTATTATTACATCTCCCATGTGATCCCAACGATGCCTCCAACACATACTACGGTTTCCGTACACAGGATTGGTTCATACTCCCAAACATGCTATGCCCTTCATGACTCTGGCTCCACATGATGTCTGTCTCCTTCAAGAGATGCTCTAATTAAAAAAAAAAATTTCTTCTTCTCTTTCCCAACCCAGCCTGCAAGTTGCTTCCTCCATGAAAGAGTATACTGCAGAAGAGAAGAGTAGGGCCCCAGGTTCCAACCCGAGGCTGACCTGACATTCTAGCCTTTGTCATAAGCTACCCATCTCTTCCCTAATCCATTCATTCATCCATTCACATATATTTACTGATGCAAGTGCGTTTCCAAAACACATTCTAATAGAGACAGAAAATGAACAAATAAGGAAACAGACACAATAAGTAGAAATTATATTATGTGCTATAAAAATAATGAGCATTTCTCCTTAGGAAACTGTTATTTTCAAAATGTAAAAATAATCTTTATACCTTCTAGGATGGCTAACATTTTAGGAAACTGATAGTGACAATCCCAAGTGCTGATGTGGAGAGAACAGAACTGGCACTCTCTGACAATATTGGGGGGATGCAAAATGGTAGAGTCACTTTGGAAAGTAGCATGGCAGTTTCTTATGAAGGTAAACATCCCCTTATCATGTGTGACGCAGTATTCCCACTCCTAGGTGTGAAATGAATACATGAATCTACAGAAAAACCTGAAAGCTTATAATCGCCTTATTTATAATATCCAAAGTCTGGAAACAACCTAAGCACTAAACATTTAACATGTGAATCGATAAACAACGTGTGGTGTAGCCACACAATTGAATACTTCTCAGCAGTAAGAAGGAATGAACTTCTGATACAGGTAACCTTTCTGAATCTCGAAAGCATTAGGGTAAGATAACGATGTCACATACATGCTGTTTAATTCTGTTTAAATGACATTCTAGAAAAGGCAAAACTAAAAAGAAAAGAAAAGAAAAAGCATAATTATGGGGACAGAAAACAGATCGGTGGTTAAGAAGGATCAGAGGAGAAAAGGAAATTGATAACAAAGGGACAGAATGTGGGAACTTTTATGGGGTGACTGGAATGAGCTATATTATCAACCATGTGAATTTTACTGTATGTATGTTTTAAAACGTGAATTTTGCTGCATGAAAACTCTATTTCAACAAGTCTGCCTAAAATATCCTCCATCCCTGAAGGCTTTTGTTGGCCTGCATCTTCTTAATGAGCTACAGTGTTTCTTTGCTGATTTTCCAAGCCTCTGCGGTCAGGTCAAGCGGGTGAAGGGCCGACCCTTGCACAGCCCTGAACAGCCCAGGTGAAGAGGCAAGGTCAGCTCTGCTGTGGGGCCTGCAGAGCTCCAGGATTCAGAAGGACCCCAGCCTCCACGTCTCCTGCTCGAGGACTGAGCTGCTACCCCAGTAACAACATCAGGGCTTGGAAATCACAAAGCAAAAACTACAGGCTCCCAGTCGATGGCTTAACCAGCCATATTTCCATCCTTGGGCAATGAGACTAAAAAAAAAAAATCAGGTTCCTGGAAACAGTCCTAGTGCTCTGTGCCATAATATGCTTCCCGCTGCCTGCCTCATGTGAATCCACCTTAAAAGGTGAGAAATGAGTACCTCAAACCCACCTGTTCATGACCCGCATTGCCCTGAAGGGGGAGCTCAAGGCTTCTCTCACTCCCCTCTTTGGCTCAACTCTGCAACTCCATAGACTGTAGCCCGCCAGGCTCCTCTGTCTATGGAATTTTCCAGGCAAGAATACTGGAGCAAGTTGCCATTTCCTACCTCAGGGGATCTTCGGGATCCAGGGATCGAACCCGGGTCTCCTGTGTCTCCTGCCCCGGCAGGTGGATTCTTTACCACTGTGCCACCTGGGCTTCTAAGGAAGACGAGAGCCGTTCTGGCTGGTCAAATTCCAGGACGCTGACTGGTCCAGACTCAATGGGTGGAGCTTTCAGAGGCCTTAAGGCCACGCCCACCTTTAAGTGGGCGTGGCTTTCTCTTTCTCACCTGTAGCTCCCTCCTCTCCAAGAGGCGGCTGGGTCCCGGTCCCATGGTCTCACCCTAAGAAGGGTGGGCATGAGTGAGTGGCCTGGACCAACTCCACTCCAAGTCCTGAGGCCAGGTCTCTCTCTCCTCTTGGTTCCTGTGCTCCCTTCTGGGTTCCCTGATATGTTGACTTTATAGGAGCCAAGAATTAGCTTTGAGGATGTTTTAACTGCCCTTAGGCCTACCTCATGCTGAAGCTAAAAACTCCAATACTTTGGCCACGTGATGTGAAGAACTGACTTATTGGGAAGAGACCCTGATGCTGGGAAAGATTGAAGGTGGAAGGAGAAGGGGACAACACAGGATGAGATGGTTGGATGGCATCACTAACTCAATGGACACGAGTTTGAGCAAGCTCTGGGAGCTGGTGATGGGCGGGCAAGCCTGGCGTGCTGCATTCCATGGGGTCACAAAAAGTCAGACATGACTGAGCGACTGAACTGACTGACTGAGGCCTACCTCTATTGAAAGAAAGGAGTCCCCAAAGGCCTCATGAGCTCTACTTGGCGATCTGAGGCAAAACCCCACTAACAATAAAGTTGCTCTTTGCTGGCACTGCACTTTCCTCCATGCATGTATCTTAGTGGGGAGTCTCAGGGAGAAGGATTCAAGCATTCCTAACCAGACACTATGGAAGGGAAGAGCAGAAACAACAGTGCAGGCTTCAGGCAGGGTCCTGGTTCAAGATCACCTGAGACCAGATTAAAGCAATGTAGAGCCTGCACACCCTAATCCTATCAGCAACCCCGCCATCGAACATCGCCATAAAACTCCTCACCAAAGTGTCGTGGGTTGGGACACACAGTTTCAAGGGCAGGAACCTGCTATGGCCCCCTTTGCCTGGCAAAGCAACAAAGCTATTCTTTTCTACTTCACCCAAAACCCTGTCTCCAAGGTTCAATTCAGCACTGGTGCACAGAGGCCAGGCTTTCAGCATCACTATCAGTAAAACAGATAATTAGTGAGAAGCTGCTATATAACAGGGAACCCAGACTGGTGCTCTGTGATGACCTAGAGGGGTGAGATGGGGGGTGGGAGGGAGCCTCAAGCGGGAGGGGACATATACATATAGTTGTGACTGATTTGTACTGCAGTACAGCAGAAATCAACACAACATTATAAAGCAATTATCCTCCAATTAAAAAATTTACAAAAAAAAAAAAAAACCCTCTCCATCTTAGCAAGTCTCTTCTGCATCAGGAAGTGCCAAGATGCACAAAGAAAGAGGAGGAAGAAAACACAGTGATTGCGAGCTGTCCATATGCCCAGTGACGGCCATATGGAAGGTGTTACTCATTCTCATTTCAGTGACGATAAAAGGAACCCAGTCTAGAGAGAAGAACCTTCTCCAAGGTCAACCAGATGGCCCCTGTAGGGCTGGGACTCACCCCAGGTCTGCCTGGCTCCAAAGTGGGTTTACAGCAGGGTATTCTCTCTTTCATCTGCAGCCCCCAACTTCATTAATGCCTCATCCTTCAGGTCCAGCTAAAATAGCACTTCCTTTCTGCTTTCCTTTGTTCATTCACCCAGTAAATGTTTTCTGAGAGCAAAGTTCTTCCCAGGCACTGAGGGTACAACTGTGAGCAAAGGAGACAGCTCCTCTGGTGGAACTTATGTTCTAATGGCAGAGAGAAAGCAAAAAGAAATAATTGCCATGACCCTCACCCCTTTGGGCTTCCCAGGTGGCTCAGATGGTAAAGAATCTGCCTGCAGTGGGTTTGATCCCTGGGTTGGGAAGATCCCCTAGACAAGGGCACAGCAATCCCACTCCAGTATTCTTGCCTGGAGAATTCCATGGACAGAGGAGCCTGGCGGGCTACAGTCCATTGGGTTGCAAAGACTCGGACACGACTGAGTGTCTAACACTCATCCCTATCTTTCCCATCACAGTATTTATACCACTGTGTTGTAGCTGTGTGTTTAACTGCATTTCTCTCATGCTTAGCTGCATGCAACATGAGGGAATTTTGCTCTCCATGATATCCCAGAGCATATATTGTACTTGGCATATAGAAGGTACTTGATAAATATTTAATGAGTGAGAGTTAACATTTATTGAGTGTTTAATTCATGCCAGGAGCCACTTGCAGGGACTTATCAGACATTAACTCACTTAATTGTCATAACACCTCTGTGAAGTTTGTACTGCTTACTAACCCATTTTACAGATGAGGAAATCAAGGGACAGAGACGTGCAGTGACTTGCCCAGGGCTCCCCAGCCACTGCGAGCACTGCTTGTCACACAGTAACTGGCACATATTTAGAGGTCAGTGAGCTGTGATGGCAGCAGGGGGTCGCAGTCATCGCTATGAAGCACAGACAGGCCCTAGATGATGCATGTGGCCTGGACAGTCCTATGCAAGATGAATGACACCAGACAGGAGAAAGAAAGGCCACTCAGGCAAGACGCAGAGGAAAGTCCATTTCTCTGTGGTTTATTTAGAGGCTGACGGAGGCTCCTCCAATCTCATTCCCTTGCCTCAGCTTTTAGGAGGGCTAAGGCTTGTAAATACCAACTCCACCCATCCCCACCCCCACCCCCACACCCACTCTCATCTCTCAGACCACCCAGAAAACCAGGTCATCTCCTGATTGATTTTGGTCCCTTCCTTCCACTTGGGAGAGCTTGGAACAAAGCCACACGCCCACAGCTGGGGTTCTTAGGACCTTCAAGGAGAACCATTCAGGGTGCCTATCTATGTCTGCCCAGGCCCAAGGGGCGGGTCTGCACCTGGAGATGACCCTCCCCCAAACCCGTGGAGAGGTGGATGCTCGGCTCAAGTGTCAGGGGCCGGGCAGTGAGGACACGTGGAGCCCTGGGGCTGAGATGGTGATTACTGACAGCAGGCTCCAAGGAGAAAGGAACAAAGACAAAGGCTTCATGACCCCAGGGATGGAGCTCCTGGTTGCAGTCTCCTAGGGGCCTGGCATCATGCCCTCAGCTCCATCTGACTCTCCTGTGTCCTCTAAAATTTCTCCTTCGTGCTTAAGCCAACCTAAGCAGGCATCTGCAACCTGCACTGGGAGGAGGGGGGGGGGGGGGGGAATCATTGTCAAGATATTTACAATCACTTTGGCTCAAGTATGGGCAGTACTGCCCACCTACCGATCAGAATGGACTGCAGATCAGAATGGGCCGCAGAGCCTAGCTACGCTGGGAGTTAACCCTTTAGTTGCCCGATCATGGCAAGGTGGGGTGGGGAGGAGCTGCTAGGGAAAGAAGTGGGTGGGTGGAAGGTGGGAGGGGGAGGTTCCGAGGGCCCAGTAGCTATTCACCAATCAGCAGGTAAATACTTCATCATTTTCACAACTAGTCCAGTCGTGCTGGTGGATACAGGTTAAATGGCAGCCCTGCCTTTAGCTGAAGTACATTCCTTTCCCAGCCTCTGAGGCTGTGGCTACTGACCAGGATGAGGTCAGGGATCCACGTGGCCTCTAAGTCAGAACTCTCCCCCCAGGTCTGTCTGGATCCCAGTCAAAGAGGCAATGCCCATCCCTGCCTCCTTCCCTCCCCGACCTTGTTCTACCATTAGCCTCCCCAGTCCAGCCCACACCAGCTGGACCCCCTCAAGTGCACCCGCAGCCCAACCCCATTCATGGCCCGGGTCCTTCTTCATGTTCAGAGGTTACCATCTGGATGCCAAGGGCCACACCAAGTTTACAAACAAGCGGTATTTGGCCCACATGGAGCGTCTTAAAAGTATTTTAAAAATCCTGAAATGTCAGACAAAAATGTTGATTTCTGGCTCCTTTTGAAAACTCACAAGTTGGGGCAACTCTGGACACACGTTCCTCTGGGCGGAGCACCACTGGCCCCTTTAGATGAAGGATAAGCTTCCTCGTTCTCCACAGTTCCCATCACTCTCTATTGTCTCACACCTTGCCTGCTTCACTCTCTTCCCTTCCCCACCTGGCCCCTGTAGGAATTTGGGTTTGTGACTTTTGCCAGACTCCCCATCCTCTCTCCCTCGGAGTCCACTGACTGGGTCCTCTCTCCCTAGCAGTCACTGGCTGGGGTCCAACCACATGTGGACATAACCTCATACTCCTGAATGATGAGTTCATGCGACTCAGTGCCAAGAGCTTTCAGAAATGGGCTTGAAATTTCTGTATCCCTCCCCCAGCATCACCACTTGACCTCCAGTGTCCCTGGTCATCTCTCCCACCCCTAAGAAATCGGGTTCTCACAGGATCCTGGCATGATGCCTCTACCCACTGTTTCATGGCGTTGAGCTCTATCATGCTTCATCCTAGGCAAACGGGGATTTCCAAGTTGTCTTCCACTTCTGATCCTGATACAAGAGATTGTCAAATAACAACAATAAAACGATAATCAACTACTGTGACTCTCACTACCACCATGAATTCAGCACTCTGCCAAGCACTGTGCTAAGGGTTCCACATCACATCATTATTGTTGTTGTTGTTTAGTCGCTAAGTCCTGTCTGACTCTTCGTGACCCCAAGGACTGCAGCCCACCAGGCTCCTCTGTCCACTGTCCCAAGCAAGAATACTGGAGTCAGTTGCCACTTCCTTCTCCAGGGGATCTTCCTGACCCAGGGATCGAACCCTGTGTCTTTTATGTCTCCTACACTGGTAGGCAGGTTCTTTACCACTAGCACCACCTAGATATCATATCATTAAACTTTCATAAAGGCCAAGGACATAGGAGTTATCGTCCTGGTATTCCAGATGACCAAACTGAGGCTTATTGAAGTAACTTATCCAAGGTCACAAAGCAAGAAAGAAGAAGAGATAGGACTGTAATCAAGTTTGTCAGGTTCCAAATATGCAGTAACAGAGAGGGGACACCTGAGTGTCACCTGGTTGCTCCTCAGTCTTCCCGGAGGGTCTCCCACCCAATAGGGAGTTACAGATGATGACACCCCTCGTCCCACACAAATGCAGCACCAGCCACCTTCAGGTCATTTGGAATTCCCCACCCCCACCGCCAAACCAGTCTTCACTGCGAACACCTCCTCCCCAGGACCAAAGGACAGGCCCATCCCAGCTCAGTATCTTCCGCTCATCACCTGACTCCAGGCTCATGCAGCTAAGGATGAAGGAAGCACAGATCAGGGCGGGGAAAAAGAACTTTAAATCTCTAAATCACAACCTAAAATAGCCTCTCTCAGTCTGAATGGGCTGTATGGCTTTGTGCACAGGTGGGCTGAAATTTGGCTGAGCTGAGGCAAAGCTGCAGGAATATGGAAGCTGCATTGAAACGCAAAGGTCAGGAAAGCACACACCAACAGCATCAGTCAGAGGAGAAAGTCAGGGCAGCCTGTAAATTCAGACTGTGTCATCCCTGGCCCTTTACAGGTCACAAAAGCCTCGAAGGTATGTTTCCCAGGAGGTAGACAGGCAAGGTGCACCTGGAGACCGCAGCTGGAAATAGTGTCAGAACGAAAGGAAGCTTGCAAACCTGGGCTCTGGAGTTAACTGTGAGGCCTCAGGACTGTGAGGCCTCAGGCAAGTGACTTAAGCACTCTGCTCTCTGCCTCCTTGTCCATAAAGCGCAAATAAACACAGTACCCACCTCATTGACTGGATGTGATGACTAAAGCTCCCAGCACAGCGCCTTGCACGAAGGACGTACAGGCTCTGGAGTGTATTATTCGAAAGAGAAAAGGTAATCATGGTAACACTTCCCAAACTTCAGTCTTGAGCTGTCATATTTTAGCATGCCTACATTCTACCTATAAAATTATTTATTAATACTTGGTGCTGTTTTTTCACTCAGCATGCCACTTTTACCTATTTTAAAACCTATTTTAACCTATTTTAAAATAAGACTGTGAACTTGTGGGATTGGTGTGCAAAATTATGTTTTTTTCTAACAGACCTTAAAAATGAAATAGACAACCCTTACAATGAAATTTTAAGATGTTCATCCCCCTGGACTGCATTAATAAGCTGTGGAAACACAGACACACATATGTGCAGTGAGTAGGCCGATCGGCATTACCTTGTCAGGGCAAATGGGCATGCATATCAAAAGTCCAAATGCTTCTCCCTTTTTGACCAAGCCGTCCCACTTCTGGGAATTGATTCTGGAGATAAACCCACATACATAGGAAATTTTATACACATGTGATTGTTCACTGCAGCATTATTTATAATAGTGAGAGATTTTAAATGAGCCAAATGTCATAGGAATGGAGATGCTCAAATAAATCTTACTGCAGTTACACAATGGACTACCATTCAGGTGTGAAAATGAAGTTTTCTGCACTAAAGTGGACAAAATCTTAAGGGTATATTTTTAAGTGAAGTCAAAAAAGAAAAAAAAAAATAGCAGAACCCAAGGTGCAGAACTATGCTGCAGGCAACCTTTGGGTTGAGAAAGTGAGATAGGATAAGAAAGTGTATTTTAAATTACTCAGATCTGCAAAAACAAATGCTAGAAGGAGAGGCTGCAAGAGAAGTTAATAAAAAAGTGTTTCTTTAGGAAGGCAGGAGGGAACAAAGTGGAAAGGAATACGACTTTTCCTTAAATAGCTCTGCAGAGTTTTGATGACAGTAGAATATTTTCGTGTTTATCTGGATACCACGAAATTCCCACAGCACGTACCAGCCCGCTGGGTAACCCAACAGCATCGCCATGTCCCAAACTGCAAACAAAATGCGGAGAATTCCCGAGACACAAAGAGGCAGGGAAACCTTAATTGGGACGATGTGGATTGAGATTTTGTGCCCAAGAAATGCGTAGAATGTTAGAAGCTGTAATTACACAGTTGAAAGGGGGACACTGTAATTTGGTGAAGATCTTTCATTGTGTTCCCGGAGAGCAGAGTGAATAGTGCTTATGAGCTGTTGTAGATGCTCCGGTGCCTGCGGGAGGGTGTGATACCCACGCCTGCTACAACCCCCGCCCGGTGGGCAAAGAAGTAATTGTTCCACTTAAAGACAAGCTTCCGTTGTGTCAACTTCAGTAGGATTTTAAATATGATTTCCTGGGTTACAATCTGCACTGGAGTCAGTGTCAACATTAGGGGTTAATTAATAGCCACATTCAAATTTAAGACACAGCTCTCCTAGTTATTAGCTTCTGGACTACAAGGCAAATTATTTAACCCTTTCTAGTTTTAGTTTCTACATCTAAGAATTGGATAATAATAATAATTACTGCCTAAGTTGATGGGAGAGTTCAATGCACTACTGCCTGAAAACTGCCTAATAGTCACTGGTGGAAGTAAATATTCTTAAATGTTCACTCTTATCATTCATTTTCTGTCCACAGCCTTTGTCCATGTTTAAATTCAAGTTTGCTTCTTTCTAAATGATTTGTGACAAGCTTCCCATACAACTCAAAGAACATTACCCACTCACCTATGATATACACAGTAAATATTTTCCTGGTTTTTCACTTGCCTTTTAAATTTTGTTGATATTCTTTCTTTCAACATCTAACACTGCAAGTGTGTTTGTGTGTGGGGTTTGTTTTTTTTTTAATATTTATTTTTATTTTATTTATTTGACTGTGTTGGGTCTTAGATGCAGGACATGGAATCGTTAGTTGTGGCATGAGGACTCTTGGTTGAGGCATGTGGGATCTAGTTCCCTGACCAGGGATCAAACCTGGGCCATCTGCATTATAAGCACAGAGCCTTACCCACTAGACCACCAGGGAAGTCCGTGTGTGAGTGTGCATGCTCAGTCGTGTCCCACTCTTTGAGACCCCATGGACTGTAGCTCACCAGGCTTCTCTGTCCATGGGATTTCCCAGGCAAGGATACTGGAGTGGGTTACCATTTCCTTCTCCAGGGGATCTTCCTGACCCAGGGATCGAACTCGCATCTCTTATGTCTCCTGTATTGGTAGGCGGGTTCTTTACTACTAGCACCACCTGGGAACAATCCACTTATTCACCAAGTATGTGTTGAGTGCCTGGTATGTGTCAGAAACTGGATGAACAAAAGCAAACACAGGGTCTGCCCTGATGGGCTGCCAGCCTAGCTGGGAGGAGACAGTGAAAAGGTAGAAACAAATGCACACTTCTGAGTGCCGTGCAAGAGAAGCTCGAGGTGCTTAAAGAGTTTATGGTGAGGGATTCCGGCATCAGATCTGGGAGGCTTCCCCGAGGAGGTGAAGTCTGCACTAACTCTGAAGGACAGAGGGTGGAACGCTGGACCTGGAGCACTGGACAGGGCCCTCCACGCCCTGGGGGCTACTATTCAGCTGCAGGCATCCTGCTTCAACACAGGCAGACCGGGCTGATCCACCCCTCGGCCCCCTGCCTGGCTCCAAGCTCTGCCTCAGCCCCCATCCCCTGTCTTCAGCTCGGATCCCTCAGCCGTGAGACCCCAGCCCCCATGAGAGGGGACTTAGTAGACAGCTTGTGAGCCAGAGTCTCAAGGTAGATGGTCCAAATTCTGTCCCAGCTCTGCTACTTCCCAGTCATGTAGCTTTGAGCAAGTTCCTCAAGCTATATAAGCCTCGATTTTCTCACCTGTAAAATGGGGAGACACTACAGCAGGATGGCACATACTGCAAGGCTTCCTGGACTGAATCCCAAGCTTAACAACTTCTCATGCGACTTGGGGCAGATTACCTAACATTGCTGTGCTTCCACTTCCTCATTTTCTAAAAGGTATTTATCTATTTGGCTGTGCTGGGTTTTAATTGTGGCATGTGGGATCTTCGATCTTCTTTGTGCATGCAGGATCTCTGTGGCATCAGAACTGTTAGTTGGGGCATGTGGGATCCAGTTCCCTGATCAGGGATCGAACCCGGGCCCCCTGCATTGGGAGTGCAGGGTCCTAGCCACTGGACCACCAGGGAAGCCCCACCTCATTTTTAAAGTAGAAACAATAATAATAGCACTAAATGTTCACAGGATCATGAGATGCTATTGAGTTAATTTTTGTAAAAAGCTCAGCCCGGTGCCTGGCAGGTAGTAAACACTCTATGTGGATGGAATACAATAAATAAACACGTTTCAGCTTTTAGATTTGTGAGCATTCGTGAAATCATGATTATACCGTGCTTATCAGCACAGTGACTGGCAGACAGCATGCACTTGATTGATGTCAGCTTAAAATAAAAACTACACCTACGATCTTGGCCAAGTCACTTCCATGCTCTGGTCTCAGTTCCCCCTTGCGAAAACAAGGGAGTTAAGCTGGGTATTCCCCAAGGACCCTTCAAGTTCTTAGACTCTGCCTTCCGGGCTGTTCACACAACTCTGCCTTGCCTCTTCCTGTGAATTCACTGCTCAGAGTGTACAGTAGCCTTTCAGGGACCAGACACACTGTCACAGATCACACCCTTGCTTTATAAATAAATCCTCCATCAACCACAAAACATGCACACCCAGCCTCTCCCCTAGCTTCCCCTGTCCCCCGCAGTGCCATCAGCCAACAAAGGGAGGGGTACCCCGCTCCCTGCTGTGTGCAGGTCACCCAGATGCAGGGCCAGGACACGAGGTTACTGAGGTTACTTAACTTGAAAGATGCTTCAGCTTGATTCCTAGACTCAGAGCACCATGCCAGCTTCCTGACAGCTTCCTCTGCCACAGAAGCCCTGGGCACCCCCACGCCTGCCTTTCGAAAGAGCTCTTACGTAGAAGGACATGCAGGACGCTGTTGAAGCGAATGCCTGCCGGGCCACCTGGGACACTGGACAGCACAAGCCCGTGTAGGTCTGATCCTAACGACTCTAACTCTGGGCAGTAGAAACACGGATCCTAAACCAATAGGTCCATAGCGACAAGGAACCTAACTGAAGAAGACAAGTCCTGTGCACGACAACTGATTACCCTGTCACCAAGATCACTGGGACACCACTCTGTCAGCAGTTATTAAAGAGCTCTCATGTGCCACGTGCTGCCCCCGGGGCGGGGGGGGGCAGCGATCCAACAGCAGATGCTGACCCCGCCCCTAGGGCTCTCTAGATTCCAGTGGGGGATAACCATCATCATCACCATGATCATCATCATAGTAGGAGCTAACATATGCCAGACACTGTTCTAAGAGCTAAGGGCTAGGTCACTTCAGTCATGTCCGACTCTGTGTGACCCCATGACCGTAGCCCACCAGGCTTCTCTGTCCATGGGATGCTGCAGGCAAGAGTACTGGAGTGGGCTGCCCTGCCCTCCTCCAGGAGATCTTCCCGACTCAGGGATCGAACTCTCATCTTGTATGTCTCCTGCATTGGCGGGCAGGTTCTTTACCACTAGCGCCACCTGGGAAGCCCTCTAAGAGCTTTACATATAATTAATTCATTTGACCCTCACTCACTTTGTACAATAGGTTTATTATTCTCATTTTACAGGGGAGAAAACTGAGGCACAGAGAAGTCAAGTGACTTGTTCAAGGTCACACAGCTAAGCCCTTGGTCATCATACAAATTAGTGACCCTATGGTGCCTAACAGTAAGGAGAGGTGTGCGGGGCTTTAGGAGTGCAAAACAGGCAAAAGTGACCTGGTCAGGGAGGGCTTCCCTAAGAAGCTGAGCTGTGGCCTAGAGGATGAGCACAAGTCAATCAGGGTTCTTAAGCCTCAACGCACATTAAAATCAACTGAGAGGCTTTGAGTCAATAAAGTCTGACTTCATTTGTCTGCAATGGGCCCAGGCACCGGCATGCGGTTATAAAGCTCTGCAGATGATTCAAACATGCAACCAGAACTGAGACTCACCAAGCTCAAGGGGAAGAAGAGACAAGAAGCCGCTGGCAGAGAGAAGAGCAAGGCATGTGCCTTGTGGGGGAAGAGCTATTGGGGAGGGCGGGAGACTGAAGGAAGGAAGCTCAGCCTCGGGGTGATGAGAGGGGGGTCAGGAAGAGGCTACAGGGATGGATGGGGCCACAGCAAGCAGGGCCTGGGAGCAGGGCGACCACATCCTTCATCTCCCAGAGGGGACCCTTGTGAGCACAGTGGGAATAGCAGGGGCACACATTCCTTAGGATCCCAAGGAATAAGCAGGTATGTATGTGGGCCAGTGTGACAAAGAAGGATATATGAAGATCCTGCTTATGGACCCATCAGAGCATCAACTGTGCCTCTAAAACTGTGGGAAGCACTGACGTGTTTTCAGCAAGAATGATGACAAGATCACATCCGGTTTTTGGAAAGATGACTCCGCAGCAATACGGAAATGACAGGCTGATGAGACAGAGAGGAAGCAGGGCGTCGGGACAAGAGGCAGCTGGTCCAGGGAGAGTGGGCAGGGCCTGGCCAAAGGTCCTGTCTGTGCGGATGGACAGAACTGTCTGTGGGGGGTGTGCCTCGTTTCACTTTATTACACTGCAAAAAAGTTTCTTACAAATTGAAGGTTTGTGGCAACCCTGCATCAAGCAAGTCTATCGGCGCCATTTTTCCAACAGCATTTGCTCACTTTCTGTCTCTGTCACATTTTGATAATTCTCACGATATTTCAAACCCTCCACCCACAAAAACGATTACGGCCTGCTGAAGGCTCCCATGATAGCATTTTTTAACAATAACATATTCTAAAATTAAGATATGTACATTTGCGGGGGGGGGGGGGCTACCCTGCTGACTCAGATGATAAAGAATTCACCTGCAGTGAGGGAGATCTGGGTTCAATCCCTGGGTTGGGAAGATCCCCTGGAGAAGGGCATGGTAGTATTCTTACCTGGAGAATCCCATAGACAGAGGAGCCTGGCAGGCCACGGTCCATGGGATCACAAAGAGTTGGACACGACTGGGCAACTAACACTTTCACTTCATTGGTTTTTAGACATAATACTACTGCATACTTAATAGGAATACTATAGAGTATGAACGTAACTTCTACATTCAATGGAAAATTAAAAACTCCATGCGATATTTGCATTACTGGTGGTCTGGAACTTAACCCACGGTATCTCCAAGGTACACCTGTAAATGTTAGCTTTGATTATTATGTAGGAGGTACAAAGCAATGCAGAGAGTATGAGGGTGGGGAAAGTCTAGGAACACAGAAGAGGCCCAAGAATTGACCCACGCTCAGGAGAATTTTGGAGATTCACAGTTAAGGGGGGAAGAGGATCAAAGGCAGAGAATTGCACAAGGAAAGGCTGAGATGCAGAATCAGAGGAGAGTCAGAACCGATGGGCTGAGTTTGAATGCAAACAGGTCCAAGATTCTGAGTCAAGCAAACACTTACATAACATGCAAGGCGTTGTTTTAAGCTCTTTGCATGAACCAACTTATTTCACACAGCATCCCCACACAGTAGATAGATTATTGTCCTCATCTTGAAAATGAAGCAACTGGGGCCCAGAGCAGTTAAGCGGTTTATCCAGAGTCACGCAGCCAAGATTTGAACCCCGGCAGGCTGGCTCCAGCGTCCATACTTTCAAACAACAAGCAGGACCAGAAACCTGAACCTGAACATTTCACTCTACTCTTACCTCCAAACTACTGCTGAAAGTACCAGAAGGAACTGTTTAAAAATAGGAGAATCTATTTCAGCCCAGAAAATCAGGGGAAGGTGCCAAGTAAAAGACAAAAACTCTTGAAATGTTTCTCAATATATAGAAAAGGTGAGGCTTGAATTGAGGGAAAGGCATCATGGCCCAGGTCTCCCTATTCAAAAAGGATGGCAAGGTCTGATGCAGGGTGGGGGGTAACCGAACAAATATAGAAAGTTGAGTTGAATCCTTGCCGAGCAGTCCCTGGCAGCAGCAGGCACTTAATAAATATACGGAATGATGAATGATTCCCCTTGAAGACTGCATGTAGGAGACGCAAGCAGCTGCCAGATACCCCACCTCCAAAACACTACACCCCAACCCCGCCGCAGGTCGCATTGGACACAGAGAGTTCAATCAGCAGGGGGATGCTGCAGCAGCAATTTCCTTAATCAGGTGACTATATTTTTCCTACTCTCTTCATTGACTAGGCTGGGGACATGAGACATGACCTTCCACCGACAGTTCCCACCTTCAGAGGTTATAAACTGGTGGTAGACAGGATGAGGACTTCACTGCTTAAGAATCCATCTGCCAATGCAGGAGACATGGGTTTGATCCCTGGTCTGTAAGATCCCATGTAAAAGGAAATGGCAACCCACTCCAGTATTCTTGCCTAGAGAAACCCATGGACAGAGGAGCCTGGCGGGGTGGGCAGGGATAATAGTCCATGGGATTGCAAAGAGTTGGAGACAACTTAGCAACTGAACGACAAAATATTCAGAATGGAATCCAGTCCAAACATGTTTTTTTAAATACACCATACATGTCGTTCTCGAACTATCTGTCACCACCCACATTTGGGGGATTCAGACGTCTCTTTAAAAAAATTGGAAAACCTGGATCTTAGTTGTTTAAAGAACAGGAATTTAAAAAAAAAAAAAAAAAGGAGCTGCCCCTTTCAGACAGAGTGCACACACTCTAGATGCAATGTCCCTGTTATCACACACTTGACTCATTTACTTACGTGCCCGGTCCTGGCTGGCTTTGAAGTGAGACATCCTGATGAATGCATGGACCCTTTCAAAGTCACGTGGCCACAAACAAAACATCAAGGAAGGCAGCCAGACACAGGAGAGGGTCTCTCCAAGTGTACGGAGTTCAAAGCAGGCACTCTGCTTCTATAGTGGCTGCACTATTTTGCATTTCCACCAAGAGTGAGCAAGGGTTTCTCTGTGTCCTCACCAACACTTTTCTTTGGAGTTTGTTTTGATAATAGCCAACCTGTCAGGTGTGAGGTCTCACTGGCGGTTTGACTTGAATTTTCTGATGAATACCGAGCATCTTTTCAGATACCAGTTACCCACCTGTATGTCTTCAGATAAATGTCTACTCAAGTCCTTAGCCCGTTTAGAGATGGCTCAAAAAGTAAAAAAGAGAAATACCATATGATCCAGCAATTCCAGTTGTGGGTATTTATCCAAAAATAACTGAAATCAGGATCTTAGAGAGACTTTACAACTCCTGTGTTCACTGCAGCATTATTCACAATGGTGAGGAAACAAACTGAATGCATACAGATGAATGGATAAAGAAGACAGGGTATATACATACAGTGGACTATTACTCATGCTTAAAAAGGAACGATACACTGCAACACGGAACAACATGGATAAACTGTGAGGACACTATGTCAAGTGAAATAAACCAGACACAGAAAGACAGATACTATATAACTCCAATCATACCAAATTCACAGAATCAAAGAGTGGAATGATGGGTCCTGGAAGTTGGAGTAGGGAAAATGGGGGAATTACTAATCAATGTTTCAGTTAAGCAAGATGAGTGAGCTCTAGAGATCTGCACCCCACTGTCTGCAGTCAACAATACTGTATCGTACTTAAGAGTTTAAGGGGGGGGGGGCTTCCCTGGTGGCTTAGTGGTAAAAACAACAACAACAACAAAAAAAAACCCACTTGCCTATGCAGGAGACACAGGTTCGATCCCTGATCCTGGAAGATTCCATATGCCATGGAGCAACGGAGCCTGTGTACGACAACTACTGAGCATGTGCTCTAGAGACCAGGAACTGCAACTACTGGGCCTGTATGACCTACAACCTGTGCTCCACAAGAGAAGCCACCGCAATGAGAAGCCCGAGCACCACAAGTGGAGAGTGGCCCCCGCTCCTCCTAGCTAGAGAAAAGCCCACGCAGCACAATCAGATATCAATCAATCAATAAATGTTTTTTTAAGTGTATTAAGAGGGACTTCCCTGGTGGTCCAGTGGTTAAGACTTCGCCTTCCAACACCAGGGGTGCAGGTTCAATCCCTGGTCAGTGAGCTAACATCCCCCAGGCCTCTGGGCCAAAAAAACAGAACAGAAAAACAACAGAAGCAATATTGTAACAAATTCAACAAAGACTTAAAAAAAACCTTAAGTGTATTAAGAGGGTAGATCAGATGTTGTGTTCTCTCCACAATAAAATGAAATAAAAGAAAATAAAACTAAACAGCTCAATAAAATAAAGCAAGCAAGCAAATGGCCGCTGGCCTGGGTAGTGGCTACCTTGATGGAAGGGGCTGGAGATATAAGGATGACAAGGGTGCACAGGAGGGCTTCTGGGGTTCTGGTTACAGAGAAATGTTCACTCTGTGAAAATTCATCAAGATGGACCCTTTCCTGTACAAGAAACAGTTTGCAAAAACCGTGTGACCAGCCCAGACTAAAAGAAGCGCCTCTGAATCCAGATTCTAAAATCTTGGAAGAGGGAGTCTGATGGGTCCAGTTTGGGGCAGGTGTCCATGTGTAGCTGGACCCAGCGGAACCCAGGCCATGAGGTCAGACAGTCTCTGGGGGCGCGGATCTGGGAATGGGGCTGACAACAATGGAATTCACCTCCTAGAGTGTAACAAAGAATAAAGAAAGATTCTAAAAAAAAAAAAAAAAAGATTCTACGGAAAGTGCTTAAAACAGAATCTTATCTGTGAATGCTAGCTCTTGGATATTATTATTTAAGTAAAACATTGCTAGTCAGACATCCCAGGAGTCCAGACCACTGGAGTTGGAGGCAGAGCCTTTCTGACTCCAGGACCAGCGCCTTTCATGTGAGGGATGTCTCTTTCTGGGTCATCTACCTTTGAATGCTCTATTTCCCCCCACCGTCTGCAGCCTCCACAGGCTGAGGGTCTTCTGGGAAATTGCCTTTATCAGCTTCTGAGGCCGGTCCTTCCCCTTAGCCAGGAGAAGTCAAAAATCATTCATAAGACAGGACATGCCTGCCTCATTTAGTCCCAGCACCTCTCGTCTTCGTGCACCAGAGAAACAGCTCTTCCCATCCTCCAGACGCTGCACACTGGGGACGTGCTTCTTCCTCCACAGCACGAAGTTCTGTGTCTTTGTGACAGTGAGGGACAGAGGGCTGCAGAGAAGCAATTCGCTCTGACCTTTACATGCAGGCCCCGCACTGCGGATGCCATCAGTGGCACACGGCAAATGGAAGAAGAATTGGGCAGAATTCATTTCACCGACAAAAGAATTGCATTTCAGCACATGACCATCATTTTCGTTAGACTTTCCCCCTCAACCAGCTCATAGGAGGTGCCTTTGAGTATCCATTTTGTGGCAAGCAATATGGACACATGCCATGCCAAAAATAAGGCTCTCAGTTTAGTTCAGTCGCTCAGTTGTCTCCGATTCTTTGCGACCCCATGGACTGCAGCATGCCAGGCTTCCCTGTGATGGACAGGGAAGCTTACTCAAACTCATGTCCCTTGAGTCAGTGATGCCATCAAACCATCTCATCCTATGTCGTCCCCTTCTCCTCCCACCTTCAATCTTTCCCAGCATCAGGGTCTTTTCCAATCTTAAACTCACATTCTAAGATTCGAAGGGACCACTGGTGGTAGAAATATTAACTACCACTTACTATTTGCTGGGCACGGTGAGAAACCCTCAACATGGATTAACTCATTTAATCCTTGCCTGAACCTTGTTAGGAGGATGCTATTTTATCCTCTTCTTACAGATGAGAAAACTGAGGCAGAGAAGTTAGTTAGCCCAAGATTATTTACTCAGCTAGTTAGTGGCAAACCTTGAACTCAAACCCCACCATTCTGGTTCAGAACCATCTGAGGTAGGACCTTTTGCCGGCTTCCAAACTTGGCTCCCCAGGAGAATTACCCAAAGGACATCAAAATACAGATCCCCAGACCCTTGTCTGTATCTCTTTAGCTGAGGTCTGTTCTGAGTGAGCTACCCAAATACTCCTTAAGCATTCAACCTGTCTGTATTCTGCAAAATAGCATTGAGAAATTGAAGTGGACATGTGTTGTTTTGACCTGCAAACATCTCTGCCTCAGTGATGAGGCATAAGTGTCTCAATTCGCCTTCAAAAAGGAGAATTTTTGAATTCTCATCCCCATCCCCATACCCATCCCCACTGTATTTAGTTCCCTAAAGAGGGAAGACTTTAAACACCCAAGAAAAGGGCTGGTTAAGTAACTTAAGCTTCAGAGAATAATGTTTCTTCTTCTGGAATTTGAATTTAGGGCCAAAGCAACACAAGAACCAGAATCAGATACAACTGATTTGGTTGTTTGGGGAGGTTTCCTCCAGTTCTCTAAAGTACGTTATACCTTTTTCAATAAATTTCACTATGTTTGTGTGTGCTCCATGGTTCAGTGGTATCCAACTCTTTGCAAACCCCTGGACTGCACCTGCCAGACTCCTTTGTCCATGGGATTTTCCAGGTAGGAATACTGGAGTGGGTTGCCATTTCCTACTCCAGGGGATCTTCCTGACCCAGGGATCAAACCCATATCTCTTGCGTCTCCTGCATTGGCAGGTAGATATTTAAGCTAACTCAAAGTGGCTCTGCTGCATGTAACCAAACAACATTAGTAAAAGAACTGTGGAAGGAACCCACACCTACTACAGATATCCATTCCCCTCTACAACTGGTGACAACTGGTCTTAGCTCTACTGGGATGAGGTGTTAATATGCTTAAATAGGAACCAGTGAGTCAGTTTAGACTGTTCTTCCTCAGCCTGAACAGATGGTTCTCAGGCCTGCTTCTGTCTTCCGAAGTTACATTGAAAATCTATATAATAGCTCTTTAAATGTTAAATGGAAGCCTAGCCTTTGAGCAAGAGAGGTCAACTCTCAGACTCTGCCTTGTAAGCTGTTCTTTTCTCATTTGGAACATGCACCCTAATTATTGAACACTTTCATCATGAATGTAGAAGTTATAGACTACAGTGTTAAGTAATAAATAATAGTCCTGGTGCCCTGCCAGACTTAGATAGGTAGTAGATAGATGAGAGAGAGTCTGCACTGTTTATAGACTGAATTGCCCCTGGTACTATTTATCCTTGAGAGATACAAATGAGTTCTGCTATCAGGTGATGACGCGATCGTACTATAATGCCAAGAGGGATGTTCAACCCTAACTGTTGCTTCACCTCCTTGAAGAGCCAGATAGCCTTGGAGCATCAGCAGAACGGAATGGTGGGGTGTCCCTGCCTGGAGTTATGTAAGACTAAGCAACCCAGGCTTTGAGAAGAGTGCAGCCAACTGGTACATGGCTTTCTCGGAGCCAGAGAGACCAGACAATGCCAAGGAAGAGGAGGTGGGCCCTTTATCTGAAGACAGGGCTGTCCCACTCCACTGGTGCTGAGGCAGGAAGTGAGTGAAACTCAGACTGGCAGAGCTAGGACCTCCCTCCTTGGGGGCCAAAGGTGAGTCCACCAGTGGGGCCAGAATCTTACCAGGAGCACCTGAAGAGGCCCATGTGGGGGACTGAGCTGGCTCCCAGCTGATGGAGTATCTTAAGAGTGACCACATCCAGAAGCAACTATAGTTACTTACAGTTATACCCAAGCCTTCACTCAGGTTTGATTTTAATCAAATTAAGCAGGAAGGAAGCCTGAGTCCAGGCTGGAGGTGAAGTGGCACCAAAAACAAGATCACAGGAAACAGTTACAGAAATTCCCAAAGTGATCTTCAGAGTTCTGCCAGCAGTCTGGAATAAGATACTGAGAAGAATTGACAAGGGGACATCAAAATGTGTTCAGAAAATGTGGCCTTGTGTTTTCACATGAGTGTATGTTTGTAGACATATCATACCATCCATGGGCTTTGTTGTCTGTTTTCTTCATAATGACTACAGAGTCCCATGTCAACAACATTTCAATCAGGTGACTTTATTGAAGTATAATTGACATACAGTAATGCACAGACTTTCTTTTCTTTTTTAAATTAACTTATTTTTTAATTGAAGGATAGTTGCTTTACAGAATTTTGTTGCTTTCTGCCAAACCTCAACATGAATCAGCCATAGGTATATATGCCCCTCCCTCTTTTAAGCACACAGTTTCATGAGTTTTGAATACTGTGTGCATGTATATAGCCGCCAACACACAAAGAACATTCCCATCACCCAGACATTGTAACATTTAAATCACCACGCAGCCTCCTGTCACACGGATATGTTTTACTTACATAAACCCTAATTTCCAGCCTTTTAGATTGCTTCCAATTTTTTGTAAATATATACACATATCCTTAAATAATTTCTTAGCAAAATTCTTAGGCTAAAAAGGTCATTAAGGCTTTTGATGCATGTTGGTAATTATCTCTTGAGGAAGATTACACTGGGTTGGCCAAAAAGTGCACTTGGGTTTTTCATTACATCTTACAGAAGAATTCAAACGAAATTTTTGGCCAACCCAATATTCATTTACATTCATATCACCAGTAATATATCAGAGTGCACTTTCCCCCTCTTCCTCCTGTTTATGCTTTTTACTTTGAATCCTATTTCTTTTGATATTACTATTAAGATTATGTTCCACATGTATGTGTATTTTTTGGGGGGGAGCTATATCTTTGACTCTTTTATTTTTAACCTAATACATTTCTTTTGTACAATGCCTAGAATTATATATTTCTCCAGTCTGATTAGCCTTTGCCTTTTAGTAGAGAATTTCAGCCCACTTACGCTGGGTTAGTTCCTGATGGCTCAAGCAGTAAAACATCCGTCTACAATGAAGAAGACACAGGTTCAGTCCCTAGGTTGGGAAGATTCCTGGAGAAGAAAACGGCAACCCACTCCAGTATTCTTGCCTGGAGACTTGCATTGGCAGAGGCTACCGTCCATGGAGTCACAAAGAGTCAGATGCGACTGAGTAGACATGCACAGGCAACTGATAAACTGAAATTTTTCTTCCAAGATTTCACAGATCCTTGGCTAATTTTTATCTTGTTCCTATATTTTGTTATATTAACCAAAATTTTTCATTATTTTCTATCTCTAAATTGTTTCTTTCATATTAAAAAAGTCTACTTGAACCAGTAAGTCTATGCCAAGAATTAAATAGTATTACATGTCTTATTTAGGATCTTTAAATTTACACTCTAAGTTTACTACAGTTTAGTTTTGTGAGCCAGCCTTATTGGGTTATGCTGGTTACCATGGTCAAGATAGCTTATAATAATAAAGTGTGGCAGCTATTTATTTTGCCAGCTCCTCCAAGTCTCCCATTCCTTCTTCTTATATGTTGTTCTCTGAGTCAGAGGGATGCTAGATGGTCCAGACCTGGTAAACTGTAAGAGTTCATTCCCCTAACAACTGAGGACCAACCAATCAGAACCCTTTTCTGGGACTGATTTATGAATGCAAGAGAAGGCCACTGTGTCAACTAGGGCTTCCATCTCTCCCTAGGGTCAACTACAACCAGGTCGTCAGACATATTTACAGGCACGTCCTGTCTCCAGTAGGAGCAAATAAAGCAAGGATAAGTCAGCTGGGGTCCCGGCAGGAAAACAAATGGCATATTCAGATTAGGAGAGTTTAAGGCATGTTTCATAAAAGGACTGTTTAGAAAAGTGTGGGCATGCTGTTGAGAAACCCAGAGGGAGGGTGCAGTGACTGAGAGCCTGTATAAGCAGCGGGACAAGAGAAGAGAGTAGAGGCCTCCTGGGAGCCAGGAGGGGAGACTGTGTCCAGGTGTCTTTGGGAGGGAACAGATGCAGACTGCCTTAGGAGGGGAACACTGTCAAAGGGGAAAGCCAAGAAGACCTCATGACAAACACCCTGGGCTCACCCTCCAGTCTCCTATCAATCCCTCGTCTTAAGCCCAGCTAGAAGTCAGAGAGTAAGGGAACCCCCACTGATGCATCCCTTGCAAGTCAGTCTCTCAAGGAGAAAGCAGAGATGATCTGGAAGGACCAAGGAGACAGCTGGCACAGCAGACGAGGGCCAGCTGCAAAATGGTAGACTGCAAAATGGCCACAAGTCCCCACTTCCCATGAGCATCTCTACAACGAGACTTTGCAGCCCCTACCATCCAGAGGTGAAGTCTGTTTTTCCACCCCAAATCTGATCTTGGCCACAACCACTGTGACACAAATAAAAGCTTGGAAGACACCCATGCTGTGGGGGTTTTCCTTCTTGCGGTGCTTGGAACCCTGAGACCAGTGCGCAGATGAACCTAAACTAATGGAGGAAAGGAGACCACATGGAGGAGGAGGAACAAAGGGCCCCAGTCAAGAGGCTGCCAAGTGTCAGTCATGTGCCTGAGGCCACCCTAGGTGATCCCGCACCAGGCAAGTCACAGCTGACCAAGTGCACGAGAGAACTCAGCAGTGATCAGCTGAATAGACCCAGATCAGAAGAATGACCCAAGCGGCCCACACAATCACGGAACATAATAAATGTCTTAAGCCACTAAATTTTGGGATGGTTTGTACGCAGCAAAGCTGACTGATACAGCCAATAATGAGAAAGCATCTTACAAGTATTGGATCCTCAGTTTTAGTGTCTGAGACTCTTATCCCTGAAGCTCTTAATCCTTCTCAATGTCCTTCCCATGAGCCAATCTCTTTACCTAGTACCAATCTGAGTTGGCTTTACCTCACTTTTGATTTTTTAAAATTGTGAACATTTACTTTCTCTCTATAATTTAATATAGTTTAAAATGAACAGATTAGGTATAAGATAAGCTACAAGGATATATTGTACAAGACAGGGCATATAGCCAATATTTTATAATAACTATAAATGGAGTATGGGCTTCCCTGGTAGCTCAGCTGGTAAAGAATCCACCTGCAATGCAGGAGACCCTGGTTCGATTCCTGGGTTAGGAAGATCCCCTGGAGAAGGGAATGGCTACCCACTCCAGTATTCATGGGCTTCCCTGGTGGCTCAGATGGTAAAGAATCTGCCTGCAATGTGGGAGATCTGGGTTTGATCCCTGGGTTGGGAAGATATAGGAGGGCATCACAACTCACTCCAATATTCTTGCCTGGAGAACCCCCATGGACAAAGGAGCCTAGCCAGCTACAGTCCATGGGGTTGCTAAGAGTCGGACACAACTGAGCAACTTAGCGCGCGTGTGCACACACACACACACACACACACAGACATAAATGAAGTATGACCTCTAAAATTGTGAAGCATTATATTGAATACCTGTAATTTACATAATATTATCCATCAGTTATACTTCAATAAAAAAGTAAAGCATGTCACAAAAAGGAAACAAAGATATTCTAAGACAACAGGCTCACTGTTATGAAAATCAAAATCAAATCAAATGAAGAGAAATTCTTCATTCTTCTAAAGTTTAAAATAATTTACCCATGAAGCCTATTATTCTGGAGCTTTGGGAGAAGAAAAGCAATGTTCTCATTTCTCTTGATTATTTGCCTGTTATGGTTTTCAATTTCTTCTTGAGATAAAATTGCCAATTTAAAATTTCCTGGAGAATCATCCCTTTCAACCAGATTTTCAAAACCATTAGCATTTATATGCATATTCTTTCAATACGTGAATTTTATATATTCTTTTTAGATTTTCCTTTATTTCTCTTTTATTAAGTCTTCAACATCTAATGCATGATTTATCATTTTTAATATCTTTCTTCATAAAGTAAGACTTGATTAAGAAACACAAAACGATACACTCAACATTACTGCCTGCATCTTTCACTGACCTGATTTAGTGATGGAATCAGGAAGGTACAGCGCATAACAATGAGTTTTATTTGGTACTTTGACCATGAATGATAAGAAATTATTATTCCTAAAACTATAAAATGCCAGAGAAATTATCTTTAGATGAACCAGCTAAAGAGTCCTTTTATACTTTTGTAATGCCTGGGGCAGAACCTCTGCTCAACAAAGTTAGCTATTATTAGCTATTATTCCTTGGCAGGTCAGAATGTAACCTGCACCCCTTCTTGAGTAGGAGAGACTCCTCCAGGGATTAATCATAATTTAGGAACCATTTTCCGAGTGCCTTCTTTGTGCCAGACACTATTCTGGATGTGATTCAAGTAGCTTTTCATTGAATACTCACCCCAAACCTATGATTTATGTATTATTTGCCCCATTATAAAGACACAAACTAAAGATCACAGAACTGAAATAATTTTACCAAAATCAGTGGAGCTGGAAACTTCAGCACTGTATTTTGACACCAAGTTTTCTGGCTCTAAAATCTAGGTTCTTTTTCTCAGCATTGCATTGCAAAATTTCAGGTTTTGTATAAAGTAATGGAAATGGAAGGGATTCCCAGGCTTCCCAGATGCTAGTGGTAAAGAACCCGCCTGCAAATACAGGGGATGTAAAAGATTCAGGTTCAATCCCTGGGTCAGAAAGATCCCCTGGAGGAGGGCATGGCAACCCACTCTAGTATTCTTGCCTGGAGAATCCCATGGACAGAGGAGCCTGGTGGGCTACAGTCCACAGGGTTGCAAAGAGTCAGACACGACTGAGTGACTTAGCACTCACACAATGGAAATGAAAACACAAGTGCATGGTGTAGGCGGGGGAATGGAGAGGACTATCAGTACGTCCATGATTAGGGAGATTAATGGAAATGCCATAAGCTACCTGCACCAAAGGCTTAGGACCTGTGCACAGTGCTGAGTGCTTTACACAACGGCTTCTTAATCCATCTGTGGCTAATCCTTTTGATGCTGGTGTAGTTAGCTCTTTTTCATTTTAAGGATTTTTTTTTTTAAATTATTACAACAGACCTATGTGGTTGGTACTAACATCCTAGTTTGTGGATAAGGAAATTGGGCCACAGAGAAGGAAAAAGACACATACAAGATCATCTCATGTGTAACTGATAGAGTCAGGACCTGAACTCACGTATGACTGACTTCAGAGTCCACATCCTTAACCACCATTTTCTCTGGGTGGTGTGTGTGTGACTCAGTCGCTCAGTCATGTCTGATTCTTTGTGACCCCATGGACGGTAGCCAACCAGGCTCCTCTGTCCATGGAATTCTCCAGGAAATACTGGAGTGGGTTGCCATTTCCTCCTCCAGGGGAACTTCCCAGCCCAGGGATCAAACCTTTGTCTCCTGCATCTCCTGAATTGGCAAGAGGAATCTTTACCACTGAGCCACCTGGGAAGCCCATTGTCTCTGGGAGTGATCCATAAACTGCCCAACTTTCCATTTGTAGATGGAGGGGGCTAAGTCAGTCAGGGACCAAGGCAGGGAATACATGAGGTCTGTTGTCCTACTAAGGCTGTCTGACTCTCTAAACCACAGTGACACCTGAGAGTCCTTTATGAAGTCCAGTGTGATGGCCTCCAGGGATTCTGTTTCACAGTGACCACCTGAGTCAACATGATCTGCAGTAGCTTGACCAGAGATTCTTTCCCTCCCATGATGAGTGAAGTCTGTTTCTTTACCACTTGAATTTGGGCTTAGCTATGAGACTACTTAGAGGCTTCCCTGGTGGTTCAGTGGTAAAGAATCCGCCTGCCAATGCAGGAGACACAGATTTGATCCCTGGTCCAGGAAGATACCTTGGAGTAGGAAATGGCAACCCACTCCAATATTCTTGCCGGGAGAACACCATGGACAGAGGAACCTGGCAGACTACAGTCCATGGGGTTGCAAAAAGTCAGACACGACTGAGCTACTGAACAATAACATGAGACTACTTGGTCCAGTGGGACATTATCAAACATGATGCATGAGCTGGAAAAGCACTGGTGCATCGGGATGTGCTTATTTGCTCTTCTTGGAACCCTGAAACCACCATGTGAACAAACCAGAGCTGGTCAGCTGGAGGATGAGAAGCCATGTGGAGGAGAATCAAGGCACCTAGGCCAACAGCCAGCTCACTGCCAGTCATGTGAATGGGGCCAGGCTAGATCATCCAGCCACCAGGCAGACACAAGCAAGAATCCCTTAATCTTTGTGCCCAGGGCAAGTCCCTCACTTGACTTATCTTAGTCCAACCCCTCAGAGGCAAGTCTTCTCTTTCTCATTCTGAGAAGACCACAGAACCAGCAGGATCCCTACAGATGATCAGAAGTACCACCCAGGAACTCTGCCACGTTTTGAGGTCCCCCAGTGGTGGGTGCCCATATGAATTGTCTATTCCCACTGGCACTGAATGGTTGGGTCAGCAGCTGGCTTCACCGGGACAGAGCTTGATTCACAAAATTCCCTCAGGTTGCCTAATATGCCATGATGGAGACCTAGAAGGCTGCCAACCACACAAAGATCTACTAATACCCAGAATATTCCTCAACTTAGGTTGGACTTGGAATAGCAGGGGGCAGAAGACAAAAAGAACAATTCGTTTTTCACAGATGGAGGCAGCGCTTTCCTACTCCATGAGCTCGCTGCATATCTGCTCCTTCAAGGTCATACAAGAGGAGGGCACCCCTCCTGATCTGCATGAGCCTCAGAGAGCCTGGCCAGGTAGGTGAACAGGTGTGGCCAGATATTTAATCATGTCTCCAACCATGGACAGAAAAAGGTCAATGAACCAAGTCAACCCGGTTCAGGAGTCTGGACCAATTCATCATCCTCGGTGCCAACCGGCCTTCTTGGAACTGGGTCCAGAGATCGGCTGCCAAATCCTATGCACGCCGGCTGCAGGGAGGACTCCCTACTCTCCCCATGCCCAAGGCAATGAATGGCTACACCGTTCCATTCACACAGAGCAGGGGCCCCTACAACTTATGGCGCCTACACATGCCTAGGAAGGATGACTGCCAGATGGCAGGCAGAGGACCTATTCATTCATCAGACTTACCTGGCAGACATCTGTCCTCACTGTCTACCCAGCACACATTCACTGTTATTCATTAGCATTGTCATTATCATCTTCAGTATGTACCAGACACTGTCCTAAACATACACACCAGATACTCCTAGCAAGGTTATTAGGTAGGAACAATTGTTTTATTCATTTTCAACTGAGCAATCTAAAGCATAAATGGACTGAAGTACTTTGCCCAAGGTCAAGCACACCAGAGCCTCGAAATGCTGGCTCCATCCATAATGTGAGTTTAACCAGTACACAACACTGCTTCTCTAATTTTCCTCCGAGGGACCGACCGCCTCTCTCCCACTCTCAGACCTCTCCAGGGGTAAGCCCCTAACCAGGCCTGCCAATCAGCATAACCATCCTCAGTTATATATGACCCAGGATTTACTGAGACCTCAGCTCTTGTCCCTAGAATTGCAGCACTGACAAGATATGAAGACTAAAGGTACCACAGCCAGCATGCTCCCATAGGAGAAAAGCCTTCTTGAAACAGGAACCATGATAGAAGAAAACTGACCCAAGAAGTGGAGAAAGAGATCCCTAAAGAATCTCATTTCTCCACCTTGATTCACTGGGTCGAGCTTTTCAGCTTCAGGGACCAAAATTTCCCTTTCCACATAAAACAGTTTGAGCTCTTTCTCCCTCAGGCAACATAAAAAGCCAAGGAATAAAGAGGGGCTATGGGAAACAGCATCCTCCTGGCTGCTCTCTGAGTATCACGCCTCGGTCTGCATGAACATTCAGAGCTGCATAATAGAAGCAGGCTGTCCCCCAAACTTACTTTCTCTCCTGGTGACACAGGAAGGGATTGCACTAAAAGGGTCAGGGAGTGTGATCTGAGAGAACCAAACAGGCCTGTGAGGGTTTTGGTTGTTCTCTGTTGCCTGGAGTTCTTAAACCCAAATAGCACAGTCCACAAGCAAAACAACGGCAGTATCAGCTCTAGAGGGTGCATGGCCTGCCCCTGATTTGCAGCAAAATGGCAGATGACCACTATTAGAAGGCCAGCAAGAGCACGTGTAACAACGGAAGGCAGTGACTACCCACTTTGAGCAAGCTGAGATCAGCTGTCGAGTCTAAGTGATCAAGACAGGACCAGACAAAGCCAATGGGGAAAATTCCAGGAAGGTGAACCAAGGCAGGAGCAAAATAAGAGAAGTAGGGGTGACAGATGCACAGAGTCCATGACTGGTCCAACAGCAGAGTGTGCATGGTAGAAGGTCCAGGACAGTTTCAGCTGCATGGAAAAGAATACCCTAAACTGTGAGACTTTACCAATAAGAGGTGCTTCTTATCTCATACACACAGTCTGAGCATAAGAGAACTCAGCGTGGGCTCAGCAGTTCATCAGTGTCATCCATGACCCAGCTTCCTTTAACTCTTCCACTCGGCCCTGCTCAGGATATCAGTCATAGCTTTCTCATTCACCCTAAGGGTTGCCACAACTCCATGCATTATGTGCTCACTCAAAAACGTCCACTAGAACAAAGAAAGGAATGTCTTCCTTGATCAGAAAGGAAAGTCTTTCCTAGAAGCCCTGCCCAGACTCCCCCTCAGGTCCCACTGAGCAGAACTGGGTCACGTGCTCACTCACTAGCTACATAGGAGCCTGAGAAAGAAGCAGCAGGCATCTTCAACGTCTATCCTGAGAGGTGGCCTTTGCCAGAAAGAAGAGGGTGAGGGTTAGGAAAGGCTGTTGGATAGGCGATCCACATGGTACCCCAAACTTCAGGCAAACGTGTTCCAAGACTTTAGCCACAGAGCACTCAAACATAGTACTCAGGCTGTCACTCACTTAATATTTTCCTTAAGTCAATTTATCTTTTTCAATTTTTATTTATCTATTTTTGCCCACACCACACAGCATATGGGATCTTAGTTCCCCAACCAGGGATTAAACCGGCGCCCCTTGCACTGCAAGTGTGAATTCCTAACCACTGGACTGCCAGGTAAGTCCCTATCTTTTGAAAGTGAAAGCGAAAATGAAAGGCACTCAGTTGTGTCTGACTCTTTGTGACCCCATGGACTATATAGTTCATGGAATTCGCCAGGCCAGAATACTGGGTAGCCTTTCCCTTCTCCAGCGGATCTTCCCAACCCAGGGATCAAACCCAGGTCTCCCACATTTTGGGCGGATTCTTTACCAGCTGAGCCACAAGGGAAGCCCTATCCTTTGTTTAACCCTAAACACCTTTACTTAGGTAGGAAATTTTATATCCTCACCATAAATGACAAACCACTACTAGATACATTTTTCAAACCATATTAAAATAAAGCAGTAATGATCAAAACAAAGTTTATTTGCCAGTTTTACCCAGGAGCATCCCGCATCCCTCAACAGTAATCACATTTTGGGTTGAACAGAGCAGGAAAATCTTAATTCCTCCTAATTCTTGGGCCCTGACAAAGAGTTCATGATTTAACCTCTGCCCATCAACCTCATGCCTCAGCCATAAAGATGAAGACATTGTGCTAAATCATAGTAGAGAGACTGGTTTCTTGAAGTCATGCACCCCTCTCAAAATGTTTTGTTTTGTTTTTTCCCATTAAGATGAAAATAGTCTCAGAGGCTGGAGGGACCGTGACACCCTGACTTTTTGACTCAGTGTACTCAGTCACCCAAAAGGATGCATTGACTGTGGACAGAGAGGTGACCAGTGCCCGATACTTACATCAGAGGCTGGGCCCTTGTCAGCGCCCGGGCAGGAGAAGGTGACAAATTCATGGCACCGCTTGTGCACGACAAAACAGCAGACTGTAAAAGAGAAAATGAGGGTAGGAGGGAAGGGAGAGGGGTAGTGGGGAGCAGGAAGGGAGGGGAAGAGAGGAAGACATCATTAGGCCTGGACTTTATACTCAAAGGCTTTATAATCAGATAAACAATGCCTTCAGCTTCTGCCCCTTGTCTTCTATTGAAGTCAAACTCCTGGGGTACACTGGTGCCACAACTTGCAAATTACCAATTATATTGATGACTATGGATGACATGGTAGTGACAACTAATTTAGAGAACCTACAGCTATAAACAATGGCTTTTAGTTAATAACAATGTATCAATATTGGTCCATCAATTGTAACAAATGTACCACACTAATGCAAGATTCTTTAAAAGTGCTTTACATATATTAATTCACTTAATATTTCTAACAACACTCTAAGGCATGCTATTTCATCTTTTCACATTTTTTAATATTATTTTCCATTATGACTTATCATAGGGTACTGAATATAGTTCTCTTCATTTTTTAATTGACATATAATTGATATAACCTTATATTAGGTTCAGGTGTATAACATAATGATTCCATATGTACATTTATAAATGATCATCAGTATAAGTCATCAATATCCATCACCACACATGGTTGTAAATTTTTTTCTTGTGATAAGATTTTTTAAGATTTACTCTCTTAGTGACTTCCAAATATACGCTGCATGCTCAGTCGTTGTGTCCGACTCTTCTGCAACTTCATGGACAGGAGTCCGCCGGGCCCCTCTGTATGGGATTTCCCAGCAAGAATACTTGAGCGGGTTGCCATGCCCTCCTCCAGCGGATCTTCCCAACCCAGGGATCGAACACGTCTCCTGCATTGGCAGGCAGATTCTTTACCATTGAGCCACCAGGGAAGCCCAAATATACACTACAGTACTGCTAACTATAGTCACCATGCTATTTATTACACCCCCTGAACTTTTTTATTTTGACCACTTTCACCCATTTCACCTGCTCCCCACCCTAATCTCTGGCAACCACCAATCTATTCTCTGTATCCACAAGTTCACTTCTTGGTTTTGGGTTTCTTTTTTTTTTTAGATTCCACATACAAGTGAGTTAACATGGTATTTCTCTTTCTCTTTCTGATTTATTTCACTTGCAAATGTTAATAATAGGGGGAACTAGGGTGGGAATGAGATTGAGGGAATGTACAGAAACTGTATTTTCAATCAATTTTTCTATATGCCTAAAACTGCTCAAAACACCAATAATAAACAAACAAAAATAGAAAACTGCAGGAGGAAAACAGCAGGGCAGAGTAGGAACATAATAAAGAGATTTTAAAAAGGTATTAACTAAATACAATATGTAGACGTTGTTTGGGTCCTAATTTAAATAAACTAATAGTTTTTTAATAGTTATGAGACAATCAGAAAAATGAATGTATTAATTTTTGATAATATGAGGGAATTTTTGCTATTGGTATTAGGGAATTATAATTTTTTATATAATAAGGGTATTATGATTTTTTTGTTATTCTTACTTCTAAGGATACAACCTATAATCTTTATGGATAAAGTGATTCAATTCAAAATAATTCAATATGACAGAAAGGAGACAGAAAGGGTAATAGTTGGGAAAAAAACATTAGTCTTGACTGATTATTAGTGAACCTGGAGGAAATTCCCTGGTAGTCCAGTGGTTAGGACTCCATGCTTCCACTTCCAGGGGCTCAGGTTCAATTCCTGGTCAGGGAACCAAGATTCCACAAGATGGCAAAACTAAAGAGAAGAAGAAGAGTTCCAAAGGGGTCAATTTCTTTCTCCTCTTTCTGTTATTATTTATTGCATTTTGTAAGTAATATATGCTTTGTATAAAGACATCTGTGTCAAACAGCATATATATGTTTGTTGTGAGTGGCGAAGTCCTCTGCGCCTATATGTCTGTGAATGTTGAGAGTAATATATGAGCAGTGGCCAAAAAATGCCAATGATGGTTATCTCTGGGCAAAAGGACTACAGATTATTTTTACTATACATCTATACATCCCTTACATCTATATTGTTTGAAATGTTGACAAAAGAGTATATGTTAATTACATAATATCAAGGGAAATAAGCCTACTTTCATTTTGAAACTAAGAGTCAAAGAAAAACAAAGATCAGGAAATGAAAAATACGATTGCCCAAACTGGAAATTCAGTGGTTGGGCTGATACAAAATGGAGGACAACCAAAGAGGAACTTAGCAAACTGGAAGTCTAATTTGAGTGATTTCCCCAGAATTCTGCAAAAAAACAAGAAAAAAGAAAAAAAGCAAGCAAGAAAAAAAGAAATGACTCAAAACATGCAGAACAGATCTCAAAATTCTAATATCTATACAGAAGGATGTCCAGGAAAGAACAGAAAGAAAAGAAGGTATAATTGAAGAAAATGAAAGGAAATCCTCTAAAGATTAAGAGGGATTTGAGCCATTAAATGGAAAGAAACTATCAAGTGTCAATAGATATGAATAAAAAGAAAAATGGCTAACAGTGAGAATTACCACAGCTCAGATATCGCTGTGAGGACGTGTCCAGCAGGGATAGGAAAAGAAGACAGGAAAGTTACTGACAAACGAACAAAAATAATTTTAACATCAGATTTCTCATCTGCAACTCTGAATTCTCGGATACAATGGAGGCACTTCCGACTGTCACCTTAGAAGAGTTCACCTTCTAAGGCAAGGGTTCTGAGTTCGAGCTCTGGTTAGGGAGCTGATATTCCATATGCCTCGCGGCCAGAATACCAAACCATAAGACAGAAGCAATACTGTGACAAATTCAATAAAGACTTTAAAAATGGTCCACATTAAAAAAAAAATCTTTAAAAAATTTAACTAAATTGATTGTGGCAATCATTTTTTTTTTAAATTAAAAAAAATAGAATACAGTGGAGCAACATGGTCAAAGTTTTAGGAAAAGTCATTTGAACCTAAAATCCCATACACAGCCAAATGAGCATTCAAGTGAAAGAACAAAATAGACATTTCCAAAATACAAGAACTCAGAAAATTTACTTCCCACAAAGTAATAGAGAATATACAGTCCACAAAAAAAGCAACAAAATTAATCAAAGAGGCATGAAACAGTGGTAAAAGAACAAAAACAAAAGCAAGGTGAGCGTGGGGGAACAAGTTCTAAGAGACCGAGATGAGAAAAAGACTATAAAATTGCAACATGCTAAGATCTTTGTCTTATTCCTCAAGAGTTGATAGGTATGGAGAAACTGCATTTAGGACATTGTAAGTTTAAATAATGTGCTAACAAGAATAACTTGCAGACTACCAAAAGAAAAAAACTGGACAGAGAAAACTTAGTCCAACTACACTTCAAAAGGCCTTCCCATATGATCCAAATTCCTATCAATACCATTCTTTTCTCTTTATTTTTATCTGGCATCATATGCACTTTAAACTTTCATCGATTTGTAATTTTTTTTTTTTTTTTGTATCTGAAATGACATGGGAATTTAACTTGCCATTTTTTTCCCAAATAGGTAATCAATTGTGCCAGCATCTTTTATTGAATAATTCATCCCCTCATCACTGATTTCAAATGCCAACCTAATTATGTACTAAATAATTATATACACTGAGGTCTGTCTTTGGGCCTGCAGTTTTGTTCCACTGATCTGTCTTATAATAAAGCAATACGGGATTTAATTATAGTAGCTTTATAATATGTTATATCTTGGCAGGGCAAGTCCTCTCTCATTATCCTTATTTTCAATATTCTCTTGGCAATCATTGCAAGTTCCAAGTGAACTATAGAATCAGTTTATTAAGCTTTTAAAAATACCAATGGAATTTTTATTGGAATTGTATTTAGTCAGCTCCCTACCCTCACCCCCAGAAAAAAATTTATTGGGTCTTTGATAATTGACACTTTCATAACAATGAGTACTTCTATCAGGAATAGAGTGCCCCCTTGTTAAAATTTTATTTTTATGTCTCCCAGTAAAGTATTTAATGTTTTCTCTGCGTGTGTGTGTGCTAAGTTGCTTTGGTCGTGTCCGATTCTTTGCAACCCCATGGATTCTGTAGCTCTTCAGGCTCCTCTGTCTATGGAATTCTCCATGCAAGAATACTAGAGTGGGTTGCCATGACCTCCAGGGGATCTTCCCAATCCAGGGATGAAACCCATGTCTCTTATGTCTCCTGCATTGGCAGCTGGGTTCTTTACCACTAGCGCCACCTGGGAAATCCAATTTTCTCTATAGTTCTACATATATCTAACTTAGTATTATCTGAGAAGTCCTACTTCTCTGCTATTGTGATTTTGACATCTTTTCCATTTTGTTTGCCAAGTGGTTATCATTTACAAATAGGAAAGCAATAAATTTTGCCAAGTGGTTATCATTTACAAATAGGAAAGCAATACTTATTTTCTAAGTATTTCTAAAATTCATGAGAGTTGCTGTGGGATTTCAGTTGCTTCCTTTGAGTTTTCCAGGTAGAGAATCATATTATCCCCAGTAATAACATTTTTCTTTCCTCCTCCCTGATAGATATGCCTCTGGTGTTTCCCTTTATATGTCCATATGTAAAATTTCCAGAACAATGTGGAATAAAAGGGATGACGAGCAAAGAGTCTTGTCCCGCTTGGAGCTTTTACCAGCTTCGTTTCTCCCTCACGCTCTTCTCAAACTAAGTTTGGGAATTTATATTTTCCTTTGGAATTATCCACAGTGTTCTTCTCCGTGTGTTTCAACTGCATCATCTTATCTGAGATGGTGCCATGCCCTTTCTTAAGCTTTCCTCTATCATATTGTTGAGGAGTCTCTTTTTATTTTTTTCAGACGTTTATCTTCCTTAGTGTCCATTTTATTATTCTTTCATTTTAAAGAAGCAAATGATGAATACATTTCTCAATTTTACTTTTTCTTACTTGATTGTTAGTTTCACTTTTACTTGTCCTACTTATTTTATTTGTACTTGTTCTTGTATTATTTATCGGGTTGCAAGTATGCATTCTGGAGTCAGATGGCCAGGTTTTGATGCTGTTTTCATCATTTGCAAACTATAATGTTTGGGCACATTATCTTATCTGCCTGTACTTCAGTTTTCTTTCTGAAAAATGATGGTGATAATTGTAATAATATTCATACCACAGCAGTGTTGTCAGAATTAAATGAGATAATCCATGCTCAGAACTGAGGCTAACATACCATGAGTATGCAACAAATGTCTCCTGCTGTTATTCATTATTCATTTTAAAGCTTCTTGAACTGACTGCTCAGTTAATTTCTTCCCGTCCTTCTTCATTAAAAGTTTAACATCTTAAGGCTAAAAACTTTCAAGCACAGCTTTGGCCACATCCTATGTTTTATACTGCCACCATTGTTGTAAGTTTCTAATTGGCCTGTTACTGAAGTTTTCACTTCTCCCTTAACCCAGAAATGTTTAGGAAAGTTCCTCTCCCCCCAGCACACCACTGATAAGCAATTACTTTAGTCTAGAGCCCTTCTTCAGAATATCTAAAATATCAGTTATGATCTTATCCATCCTTACTCTCTTTGAGGGAAGCTCATCTCTCGCTTCCTAGTGTCTACCACATGTCCTGGCACATATTGATTAAATAAATATTCAGTAAATGAATCAACAAAGAATGGGCATTATCAGTCACACAAAAAGAAGAAAACCCAATCAACTTAATGCTAGCTATAGCTCCTGGCTGGCCTTCCACATTCTACCACCATGGTCAAGGGTAGGACTACATCAGTCATTGACAAGGTCTCTCCTGGCAGCCTTCCAATTAGCCATGAAAATAAACAATCTACCTCCACCTGGGTGGACTCAGTATGCCAAGGGTCTTGGCTATACCCCAGCATGCTCTACAGAGAAGCTGGGAACAGGCTGGGAAGTTGATGAGCTTCTAGTGCAGGCATTTACTTTACATAGCGTGTTTCTGAAAAGTTCTGCAAATCAAATTTCCCATTAACTAAAACACTTCAAAGAAAAGGAGTAGGGCTTAGGCTATTTAAAGAAACAAACTAAATCCTTTTGTGATACAAATATACACCCCCTCATTTCTATTTGGCAAATTCAGGGTAAGATTAGCTTTTCTTAAATAAGAGCCAGCATTCACAGAAACTGCTGAAACACGTACCAGGTCTTGCTTTCAAACAGGTACCTGGTAAGAACCAAGAATTCCTAGATACTTCATGGTTTATGCAACAACTCCATGACCCGTAGAGGTTAGAAGCCTGCAGCCTATAGCCTTCTGAATCTAACTAGTAGTCATGCTTTATTAGGACTACATGATGCAGTCTCAAACCCAAATGTATATGGACCAGATGAGCTCTGCAAATGTCTGAGCGTCAGGTGGGAGAATGCATGCAAGACCTATTTTAAAAGGGGAAACTGCTGGGCATCCCTGGTGGCTGAGTGGTGAAGAATCCGCCTGCCAATGCAAGAGACAAGAGTTTGATCCCTGGTCTGGGAAGATCCCACGTGCTGCAGGGCAACTAAACCCATACACCTCAGCTCCTGAGCCTGTGCTCTAGAGCCCACGCCCTGCAACAAGAGAAGCCACCGCTCTGAGAAGCCCATGCACCACAGCTAAAGAGTGGCCACCGCTCTCTGCAACCACAGCAAAGTCAGCACAGCAATGAAGACCCAGCAGAGCCATAAATAAATACATTTTTTAGAACAAGGGGCAGGGAACTGCTCCTTGGCTCCTGCAGAGAAAGAGATCAACGTTCCAAGCACCATTTATCTCCAATCCTCCCGTTACATTAAAATCATGAGGGTCATAGGCCTATAGGTAGAATAACGTCTTCCCCCAACCTCCCCAAAGATGTCCACGCCCTAATCCCTGGAACGTGTGAATGGTGGCTCAGACAGTGAAGAATCTGCCTGCAATGCAGGAGATCTGGTTTTGATCCCCGGGTCTGGAAGATCCCCTAGAGAAGGGAATGGCTACCCACTCCAGTATTCTTGCCTGGAGAATTCCATGGACAGAGGAGCCTGGCAGGCTACAGTCCATGGGGTCTCAAAGAGTCAGACATGACTGAGCGAGTAACACTAATACGTCCTGGTGGGTTTAATGCAATTACAAGAGTCCTTTTATAAAAAGAATACTTTTTTCTTTTTTTTTCCTCAAAATTTATTTACTTGGCTGGGCTGAGTCTTAGTTGCAGCATTCAGGATCTTCTATCTTGATTGTGGCATGTGAGATCTTTACGTTTAGCATGTAAACTCTTAGTTGTGGCATGTGGGATCTACTTCCCTGACCAGAGATTGAACACCCAGGCCCCCTGCATTGGGAACATGGAATCTTAGCCACTGGATCCTTATTAGAGGGAGGTATGAGGGTCAGAGTCAGAGAAGGAGGTACAATTACAAAAGCAGAGGCTGGAGTGATGCCACAGCTGGAAACGAACACACGCCAGGAAATGTGGACGGTGTCTAGAAGCCAGAAAAGGCAAGGAACAGATGGTCCCCAGAGGCTCCGGAAGGAATGACGTCCAGCTGACAGCTTGACATCCTGCTGTCTTGATGTTAGCCTCGTGAGACCTATTTTCAGACTTCTGACCTCCAGAGCTATAAGGTAATAAATCTGTTATTTCAAGCCATTAAGTGTGTGGTAATCTGTTATTCCAGCAATAGAAAACTGATATGCCAGCCAAGGATCAGAAACACTTGGATGATCCCAGAAGCAGAAGACTACAGACAAAAGCCCAAGAGACCTCTCTGGAGTATCTGTCCCCAGGAAGCAACGGGACCCAAACTCTGCCTCATACTGCACCCACCCCCAAATGCCCAGCTCTAACCATTGCAATTTATTTGTTGTATCCAGAGGAAACTAGATCAAGTCGTTACAATTTTTCTTTTCTCTCTTTGGAGTCGATCCATCTCTTGTACCCTATTCTCACTAGAGTCTAAAATGGGCAACTGTCATTTTTTGGAAGCAATCTTTGTCCCTGAATCCATACGAACTGGAGGTAGACATTCCAGCACTTGCTGCAGATGTCTGTGTTGGAAGAAGAGACAGAAGGGCCTTCAGCACCTTCCTGAGCGCTCGTCTCTCTCTGGAAGCCCCAGACAGCCATTCCTCAAAAGAGAAATGCACCATCTGCAAGACTTCCAGGCCAGGCCTCTGGATCAGATGAACTTCAGTTTGAACTCCCATTAAAAAAAAAAATTTTTTTTAAATTTACTTATTTGGCTGTGTGAGGTCTTGGCTGCAGCATGTGGGATCTTCACGATGTCATGCAGGATCTTTTGTTGTGATGCACAGACTGTATAGTTGTGGTGCTCGGGCTCCGGCGCGCACAGTCTCAGCAGTTGCAACTCGCAGGCTTAGTTGCTCCATGGCATGGGGGATCTTAGTTCCCTGACCAGGGATCGAACCCATGACCTCTGCATTACAAGGTGCGTTCTTAACCACTGGACCACCAAGGAAGTCCCCTGAACCACTATTTTATGACCCACAAGCTGAAGGACATCAGCCCAATTACTATGCCTCTCTGAGCCCCCATCTCCTCCAAATGGGAAAGATAGCATTATCTACTCTTAGAAAGTTGTTGTGAAGGTCAAACGAGACACACACCCAAAGTTCTTGGTGGAAAGGGGCATTTGAGGTGGAGGCATCAGTGTGCAAATGTTGCTTTGCAATGGGTGTGCAGGATCCCTCTTTCCTCCCGGGTCAAAGACAACTCACAGGCATGAAATTCTGCCCAGTGTCCAAGATGAGGTGGTGCTCCCTCACATGCTTTCTGGAACCGTCTCCATGATCAAAGGCAGACAGGCCTGGTCACCACCTCCACAGAGCTTCCTTAGCACTCAGAAGCATGACTCACAAGACCATGGACTTGAGTTGGCAAAGGACTTTCACACCCATGGTTATTACAGCTTAGCCCCATCACAGCCCCAGGGGGAAGGTGTTTTGATCTGTGCTTTAACAACAGGGATGCTGACGCTCAGAGAGGAATGACTCGCCCAAGGGCATCCAGCTAGTCAGTGGCCACGCTTATATTTGAAACCACGTTTGTCTTCCTCTAGAGCCCACACACTCTCAGCTCATACATACAGCATGGCTGCATTTGTGTTTGTCACTCATCTCACTGTTCCAGAAGAAATCCTCCCCCGCTTTCCTCACCCCAGCCATCCAGTCAGTTGTTAAATCCTACTGATTCTTCCTTCGCAACATCTTTTATACCATATCCTCCTGTATACTCCCCGCTGATTCCACCCTAACTGCCCTCAGTAACTCAGAAATGGAATTTTGCAATGACGCCTTAACTGGTTTCCCCCGAAACTGATAAGCCTGACTTGATGTCTCATCTCTATGAGCCAAAGCTTCCATAATCACAGAGGAGATAAGGTCATCAGTGTTATGTGATTGCTATGAAATCTAAATGAAACATCGTGTATCAATGTACAACATCAGGGCACAAAGGAAGTTCTCAGTGAAGGTTTATTTACTTCCTTCCAGGTTAGAGAGGCTTACAGTCTGAACTCTGCAGCCAAGCTGCCTGGACACGACACCAGGCCACACTATTTATTCGCTCTATGACCATAAGTTCATTGACCTTGTTGTGTCTTGTTTTCCTAGCCTATAAAATAGAAAAAATAATAGTGCTTTTCTTACAGAGTTGTTGTGAGGGTTAAATGAGATCATGTGAGGACAAAGTAAGTGCCTAACATATACTAAACACCATTAATTATTATTTCTGCCTACTTCCCTCACCCCATACAGCCTCCATACTCCTGAAAAATTCATCTTCTGAAAACTCAGCTTGATACTATCTCCCTGCTCCAACACATTCACTGGCTGCTTATCGTCTAAAGTTGCACTGTCCAACATGGTAGCCACAGGTGATGTGGGGTTATGCCAATTTAAATTAATTAAATGAAATTTAAAATTCAGTTCTTGGGACCTCCTTGGTGGTCAAGTGGGTGGCTAAGACTCCGTGCTCCCAAAGGAGTGGGCCTGGGTTTGATCCCTGGTCAGGGAACTAGATCCTACATGCTGCAACTAAAGACTCTGCATGCCACAATGAGGATCAAAGATCCAGTATGCCCCAACTAACACCTGGCACAGTCAAATAAATAAACATATGTTTCTAAAAAATAAAGTGAACAATCCATTGTTTAAAAAATACTTCAGCTTTTCATTCACACTAACCACATTTCAAGTGCTTACCAGTCACATGTGGCTAGAAGCTACAGTACTGGACACTCACTGTAGAAAGTATTACTGGACAGCACTGGCCTAAAGAATAAAGTTCAAATGCGACAGGCTGGCATCCATTCACAATGAAACCACCGTCCAACTCTACTCTTACCTCCTCTCACTCCACTGCCCCACATTCCTGCCAGGCTGGATGACTGTCCTTTTCTATATTTCACTCATTCTCCACTGTGCAAATCTGTTCCATAAATACATCACTACCAACAGCCCATCCCCTGATGGCCACGAGGAAATTTAAAGGCAGAGAGCTTAGTTCTCCAACCAGCAGACCGAAGGCCAGATTGGAGTAGAAATGATATGCTCCACAGGATAATTCAGCTTGGGAGCCCTAGGGGACAGGTAATGGTTGGATCATCCCACCTACTTCACTGGGCTTCCCAGTGAGCTCCCCATTGGGCTTACTCAGCAGTAAGGTGTCCATCTGCCAATGCAAGAGACACAGGTTTGATCCCTGCGTCAGGAAGAACCCCTGGAGGAGGGCATGGCAACCCACTCCAGTATTCTTGCCTAGGAACTCCCACGGATGGAGGAGCCTGTCAAGCTACAGTCCATAGGGTCACAAACAGTCAGACATAACTGAAGGGACTTAGCCCACACGCACCTACTTTATTGCAAGGGTTATAAACTTAAAACCCTACAGACGCCAGGCTATGTGACTGAGTGAAGCCAGTCTGGTGTAATACAGCAGAGAAGGGCAGCTGGGATGAACTGGACAGCACATGCCCATCCCTGGGATACTCAACTCTGTCCAGCAATGGCCCTGGGAGCACTGGTCCAGTGTTGCCAGATGGGATTTTTTGAAAACTCCATGCCAACCATCCAAAGACATCTGAGTCCTGCCAGTTCACAATCTCTGTTTTAGCTAGTCTTCCTGATTCGATTATCACCTTGGTTACACATTATCTCTGAGCTCAAATATTCCCAACCACAGAATGGGGACAAGATCAACTACTGGTTCGATCCCTGGATCAGGAAGATTGCCTGGAGGAGGGAATGGCAACCCACTCCAATATTCTTGCCTGGAGAATCCCATGGACAGAGGAGCCTGGCAGGCTACCGTCCATGGGGTCGCAAAGAGGCAGACACGACTAAGCGACTGACACTTTCACTTTCACTTCGATGTATAGTCATGAGGATGAGACCAGATTCCTGTGCTTGGCACATCAGATACCCCGTATCTGATTCTTAATAAAAACATGAATGAGTACATTGACAATGAATGAATAAATGAATGACTGGGCTTTTGGTCACCTCTCTCACTCAAGAAGTCACTCTCAACAGCTGAGTCAAGAGGAAGGCAGCTGTGGCTGGGGTGGTGGGTGGTTTGTGCACGTCTGTGGGCACGTCTGGTCCCAGCACAGTCAAGCTGCGTGAGCTCAGAGTCATCTCCCAGGCCTGCCTGGCCGGCCTTGGGTGCGCAGTTAGGATTTCTTTTTTAAACTGTTTTTCATGCTTAAGGCTTAAAATTCGAACATTACTGATGAGCATACGTTTGAGAGTCAAGGCTCTACCCCATTACCAGAGGGAACTACTCTTTCTCATTTCTTATCTGTCTTCTAGTGATATTCTCTGCAAGTGTGTGAGCACAGATGAGTCCCTGCCTAAATGTGGAGTATAATTCTCTACTTCCTCTTTGGTTTCATCTATGCCCCTTTAGTTTCATCCATACGATTATAAGACTACACCCTTGGTTCTCAGCCCGGGCTGCACGCTCAGCCACTTGGAGCTTTCAAAACAAAACAGGGCTCAAGTTCCACCTCCAGAGATTCTGGTTTATTGGGAGGAAGACTGGAGAAGCTGGGAGGGCTTCCCAGGTGGCCCTAGTGGTAACAAATCCACCTGCCAATGCAAGAGACGCAGGTTCAATCCCTGGGTCGGGAAGATCCCCTGGTGGAGGAAATGGCAACCCACTCCAGTATTCTTGCCTGGAGAATTCCATGGACAGAGGAGCCTGGTGGGCTCCGTGGGGAGTCCATGGGGTTGCAAAGAGTCAGACACGACTAAATGACTGAGCACACACAGAGAGGCTAGGAACAGGTTATTCCAATGGTGCAGAGCATTGCTGATCTGCATGCTCTCCTCATGCTTTTTCCCAAACTAACACATCTGGAGGCCCATGCCATCTCAACATGTAGACAGTGACCTCATCCTGTCTCCACAACTGCATCTTACTCCATCATATGGGCTGCCGACCATTTACCCAGAGTTAAAGGGAATTCACAGAGTTCTAATGATGGTGATTTCCTCCCATAAGAGATGGAAGCAGGAGCAAACGTCATTTCTTTAGCAGCAGCCTGGCACTACACAGCAAGAGCCTTGCAAGGGTCAGCAATTGCAGGAAAGGAATGCTTTCGTTCACAACATTACCAGACTTATTTAACTAAGCCAGACAAAGCAGTGGAGCCAACAAGAGGTAAAGGATAGGACTCAGAAGTAAACAAACTTATGAGAAGAAAGTCCCCCCTCCCCCACTGCTACCACCTTCTGCTATAACCCTGGGGAGAAGGCGCCTGGGCAGGACAGCTGCTGGGAATATCCTGCTTGTTTGGATAACAGATGGAGACTGCTCTTGACCCCATGGCCTCCCAGCTTTGATCATGCCTCAAAGGCGGGGGCAGCAAGGTAAAAAAGCCATGGCCTAAGAGGAAACATCAACATCCCTTGTTCACCAGACACATCCCGCCCTAGAGCTCTCACATCAGGAGGACCAGGAGAAGAGCTCGTCCCGAAACCAAGTGTGGTGAACATGCCCAACCAGCATCCATCCTCTCTGCTTCTATTTGGGGTATCAGACCCCCAGTTTCCATGAGCTGGCTAAGGATGCCCTCCCCTCTCCTGGATGCCAGGGGGACCCAGGACCCCAGCCACAGTGTGGATTCAGGGATAGGCATGTGTCTCAGCCACCCAGTGAGAATCAGCTTTAGGACTCTTGCTAGAATTTTTAGGAAAAAGGATTTATTTTCCAGGAGTACTGCTAAGTTGGGTGGGGAGTAAGTCTGCATCTGCCATCTTTGGGCTTCCCAGGTGGCTCAGTGGGTAAAGAATCCACCTGCAATGCAGGAGACATAGGCAGATGTGAGTTCGATCCCCGGGTCAGGAAGATCTCCTGGAGGAGGGCATGGCAACCCACTCCAATATTCCTGCCTGGAGAATCCCTATGGACAGAGGAGCCTGGCTAGCTACAGTCCACAGGATCACAAAGAGTCAGACACGACTGGAGCAACGGAGCTCACATGTATGCATACTGCCATCTTTATTACCACAAAGGAAAAGCTTTTCTAAGAATGAAGCCAACAAGGAGAAAAACAGAGCCAAGAGATATCTGATAACCACACAGGAGCACCTGGATCCAACCACGCCTGAAGGGAGAACCCCTCGACTTTTTTGTACATGTCAACAAATCCCTCTTTGTCTAAACCAACTTGAATTGGGTTTGTGGTTCTTGAGATCAAGAACTTACGACTAATAAACCAAGGATGAGAAGTTGGAGGGTGGACAGTGAGGGCCCCTCTTTCCTCCTGTGTTTCATGTGTTCCTGTAGATATATCTCTTTTCCTTTTTATTTAGGGAGTTGATATTAAGAACACGCAGGTGGATCAGTCCACGTTGGTGAACTGAGGAAAGCTGTGATACAGGGTTTCATCCTCCCCTTATCCTCTAAATAGTGTTAGTTGCTCAGTCATGTCCGATACTTTACAATCCCATGAACTGTAGCCCATAAGACACCTCTGTCCATGGGATTTTCCAGGATACTGGAGTGGGTTGCCATGCCCTCCTCCAGGAGATCTTCTCGACCCGGGGGTCGAACTCATGTCTGCTTGTGTCTCCTGCATTGCAGGCAGATTCTCTACCCACTGAGCCATCACGGAAGCCCATTATCCTCTAAATACTGCAGTCCTACAAGGATGGCTGCACTTAGAAGCTTGCTCAGGTAAGAGAAAGCGCTGGAAGGTATAAGATTTGACAGGTCTCCTGTATCCACAGATGCCAGTTACTTGGGCTTCTTTTTAGTAAGTGCCTGTAGGATGGCCACACCCACCTCACTGATGCAACAGAGATTTACACCATCTGTCTACTACCAGCTCCTAGCCTTGCTCACGAAGGAGGGGCCATATAGCCACAAGGCCAAGTCTTTTCTTGACTGTCATGTCAAGAAATAACATGAGTCTTATCTGCCAAACTGAGCCTCCAGAGCTAGTGGCTTGAAGCCCAGAGATAAATTCATGTCAATCCCAGTCCCCATACTTACTCTAAAAAGCAAACAGAGAAACTTAATCCTCTAGCAGGCAAAACAGTAGCAACAGCTCTGCAAGAAGGCAGGGCCTGTTATGGGAACATCACAATATCATCCAATCCAAGGCGGGGCTGTGGAGTTTACAGTGGGCATCTGTGGGTTTTGCCTGCACAGTAGCCACTCTCCCTTATGGTAAAAGTGGCATCTTGACTTTCCTTTGGGAAACCAGCCTGGCTCCATGATGTCTAGTCTTGGTGGTGCTGTCAATCAAGGTGCCCAGCTCTCCCCGTGGCCAGGAGTGGCATGTGACCCCAAATCAGCCAATCACACTCATTCTCCTGGGAATTTGATTCTTGAATCAGTAGTACTGCCATAAGAAGGTGGCCCCTGAGTTCCTGCCACCTAGAGCCAAGAGCCACTCTGGACCCTGTTCTTTCTAAAGCCTGGCTGTGACGTGAATGTAGAACTCCATACCCTTCCACTTGGTTTTGTTTTTTTTTTTTCTTTTAAAAAATATGGAACGCTTCACGAATTTGCGTGTCATCCTTGCGCAGGGGCCATGCTAATCTTCTCTGTATCGTTCCAATTTTAGTATATGTGCTGCCGAAGCGAGCACTCCACTTGGTTTTTAAGACACCTACATTCAATTGTTGCTTACAAAGAACCAAAAAACTCTGGCCAATTCAAAGACATCTGACCCCACCTCTTTCTGCAATGTCCCTGAGCTTCCCATTTCATTGCAGGACAAGGAGCGCTCCACCTCCTAAGGACAACTCTGATACGAGAAAGTCCTTTAGACTGCACAGAACTCTGCTTCCCTGTAACCTCCCCATCCTGCCCTCGGGGCATCTCCTACCTCTCCCTGGCTCCTCCTCCTGTCCCCCCGCCCGCCATTAAGCTACTGGAATTCCTCAAAGCTCTCTCCCAGGTACTGGTCTATTCCCTGTGAACACTCTCCCCGCAGGCCACCTTGTCAGTCTACAAACTTCATAACTTTGTTCTTGCTGGTGGCTCCCAATTGAACCTCTCAGTCCAGAGCCCTCCCCTCCTTGCTAAGTACCACCATTTGGATCTCAAACTGAAAATGCTCCAAACCAAATCCTTGTTCTTCTGCCTCATTTCCTGTTGTTTGTTTTTTTATAAAACAATTTATTAAACATGATGGAATATGTACTTTAGAGGAAATGACAACTACATCCTAAAGTCTTAGAAAAATATGTAGTAGCCAATTTTTAAAATTAATAGCAGTTACATTCCTTCTCCTTCACCCTGTTACTAGACAAGTTTGAATTCATATAAAGTAAGATATCCATAGAGACGAATTTTTCCCAAGCATACTGATATATTTTTCTTTAACTTTAGCATAGGTAACAGTGAAGCTATATATATCCAAAAAACTAAGTCCCTTGTCTCCATCCCCACTTTTTATTTATGCTTTCCCGACTCTACAAAAGGGATCTGAATATTCAAATGTGTGCATGTTCAGTCACGTTTGACTCTTTGAGACCCCAAGGACTGCAGGCCACCAGGCTCCTCTGTCCATGGGATTCTGCAGGCAAGAATACTGGAGTGGGTTGTCATTTCCTTCTCCAGGAGATCTTTACAACCCAGGGGAAAAACTGCATCTCTTGAGTCTCCTGCATTGACAGGCAGATTCTTTACCACTGTGTCACCTGGAAAGCTGAACATTCAACTAACAGTATCCTATCTCATCAAAGATCTGGGGGAAGTAAAGAGGGAATTTTAGGAAAATGCTTGGTTTTTCAAATACTTTAGTCTCCATTTGCGCCCACCTTGTATCAGTTCCACACTAGAAACAAGTGTGTTGAGGAAACACACTGCTCTATTTCAGGGGTACACTTGTAGTTCTTTACATTAGACACTTATAGCACTTCACCTCTGAACCCAACCTTAGAGAATTAACTAAACAGGATTTCCCCAGTGGTCCAGTGGCTAAGATTCCACATCCCAGTACAGGAGGCCCTGGTTCAATCTTTGGTAGGGGAACTAGATCCCACATGCTTAAGAAAGAATTCGCATGGTGTAACGAAGACCCAGCGCACCCAAACAAATAAACAATAAAGATTTAAAAAAGAATTAGCTAAAGGCTATAAAATCAAGATTTTTCAAATTTTCAGAAGTTCATCAGTGTTCACAGAAAAAAAAATTATGTTGATACTATCTGAATGTAGTGTTTGTAATTTTGACACAGCGGGAAAATAATCAAGAGCTTTGGTTAGAATTTAAATGCTACTTAAACTTCTGCCTTACTTCTGATGTTTCCTCTCACTCACCCTAGGAGCCACCCTTGACTCACCTCAGCGTCACTACTCACTTCCGGTCACCAATTCTGTCCAATCTGACCCCAAATTATCACTCAAAACCAGCCTACTTCCCTCCATGAAAAAAACAGCCCCTGTCTATGTTCTCTGAAGCCGGCATCGTTTTTCTCTGATGTCTGTCATCCTTCAGATCGCACGTGAAATGTCATTTCCTCAGAGTCTTCCTGACCTGCTAGCCTAGGTTTAATCTGCTTACTGTACAATCCCGTTTGAAACTTTCTAAGCCACTTTATTCTTTTCAATAATAAAATGAGGTTTAGAAAGAGTACCTACTCAAAGACTACTGGTAGATTAAATGGAACAACATATTAAAAACTTGAACAGAAAAATTAAGCCTTAGTGCCTGGCACATAGTAGGTTCATAATAAATAAATATTAGTGACTGCCATTGTCATTGTTATTATCACTATTAATAATAATACCTTTCCCTCCCAGACTAACTCCATTCAAGCAGAGAAACCACGTGCTTTATTCACCTCTGCACTCCTACTGTGGGCTCATGAAAAAAGCTCAATAATATTTAACTGACTGATTGGTTAAGATTTGAAGCCAAAGACCATGCCCCCATCCCACCCATTTCCCCAGTCTGTCTCCTTCAGCAGACCAAACATTTTCATTTCCTTCCAGTATATTTGGGATATAGGACACAAGCTTCTCACCATCACTCTAGGTGCCTGAGACAAGTAAAGTCATAACAAAAATGCCACAGGATGGAGACTTTCCACTTGCTTTCCTTTTTATTTGAATAAGACCACTGAGGGTGGAAAATCTAAGTACAGAAAAAAACTGGAAGAAAACACATTACATGTGAAATGGTGGTGGTGGGAGTGATCTCTGGCTGTAAGAACTTTGAGGTCTTGATCTTCTTTTTATAATACTTTATTTCCCTAATATGTTTAAATGATAAAGCAAATGTAGAATTTAATCAACTTCATGAGGTTAGGGGCTTTTTCACTAGACAAAGAATTAAGCAAACTTATATCGAAGCTTAAATTATCACACAGAAATACATTTCCACTCATTTAAGTCCAATACCATGAAGCAAGAAATTACGGCCCTCAAATTTTCCCTCCCTTATCATGTGTTGTTGGGTCACTAAATAGTATCCGACTCTTTGCAACCCCATGGACTGTAGCCCACCAGGCTCCTCTGTCCATGGGATTTCCCAGGCAAGAATACCGGAGTGAGTTGCCATTTCCTTCATCAGGAGATCTTCCTCACCCAGGGATCAAACCCAGGTCTCCAGAATTGGCAGATGGATTCTTTACCACTGAGCCACCAGGGAAGCCCTATATACCAGCAACAAACATTTAAAAAATAAGTTACACAATAGTATCATTATACCTAGGGATACATCTAAAGAACTGTGTGAAATAAATCTGCACAGAAACTGTAAAATATTGGGAGAAATTAATCTATATATACCATGTTCATGGATCAAAGGCTCAGTATTGTAAAGACGTCACTTGTTCTCAAACTGACCTATATATACCATGCAATCTCAGTCAGAATCTTAGTGCATTTTGCACACACATTTGCATTTCACACACATTTGCATACACATTTGCATTTCACACACACATATGCACATGTGTGTGTGAAAATGAATATGCTGGGTCTAATATTTATATAGAAATGCAGAGAACCAAGGATGCCTGAGGAAGAAGAAAGCTTAAGGACTTAGAGCACCATATATCAAGTACTATTATAACTCTGCAATGATGAGACAGCCTGGTATGGTGCAAGGATAGACAAACAGACCAATTGAACAGAAGAGAGAATTCAGAAACAGGTCCATGAATATACATGTTGTTTAGTTGCTAATTCATGTCTGACTCTTTTGCGACCCCATGACTGTAGCCCACCAGACTCCTCTGTCCATGGATTTCCCAGGCAAGAATACTGGAGTGGGTTATTTCCTTCTCCAGGGGATCTTTCTGACCCAGGGATCAAACTGGGGTCTCCTGCATTGGCAGGGGAACTGTTTACCGTCTGAGCCACCAGCGATGCCTAGCAGATGTATTACACCCATGTAAACCCACAGTCAAGAGACAGAACATCTGAATCATCCCAAAAGTTCCTGTTTACAATTAAACCGCTCACCCCAGACGCTGCCCTTCACAGCCATCTATCTGCTCTCTGTTAGCACAGATTAATGGGACCACACAGTATAAACTATTTTGTGCCTGCCTTCTTTCACTCTGAATAATGTTTTGATTATTAATGATTAATAATGCAGTTGTCAATATCAATAGTTAGTTCATTTTTATTCCTGAGTAATATTCTCTTACACAGTTATTCCCCAGTTTGTTTATTTGTTCATCTGTTGATTGCTGTTTGGGGATTTTTTTCCTCCAGCTTCTGGCTATTATGAATAAAACTGCTATAAATATTCATTTGCACGTCTTTGTGTGGGCATATAATTTAACCTATCTTGGTAAATACCTAAGAATGGAACTGCTGTGTCATATAGTAACTTGATATTTAACTGTATAAGAAACCTCCACTTTTTCCAAAATGATTGTACCACTTCAATTTTTAGAATGAAAACAATTCAATACATTATTTTTTAATAGGTTTATAGGTCTCTTGGGGTCTCTGTGGGAAATAGAATTCACTCTAGATATTCAATTAAAACACTAGAAACTGTGGAAAATTGTTACCACAACCTAGGGCTTCAGGTATAATCTAAAGAAACAGGGTAACAAGAGCCCAGCGAGAGCTGAATCAAGGAACTTCTTGATTCACCGGCCAAGAGCTGTCACTGCAGGAGGAGGGCAGAGATGGAGGGAGGGAGATGAGCGTGGGAAGAACCCCAAACCTCCCGCATCCAGCCCTTTAGCCTCTGGCTTCCACCTCCCATTGGCCCAACTCGGGACAAAGGCTGTCAGCAGGAGAGCCCAGGAGATGCGGCCCACAGAGGTCTACCTCCCCAGGCACAGGGCAGGGGAGAGAAGGGTGGACAATAGCGGCCCTAGAAAAAGGATCACGTGGAGAGTAATTAGACACTGTCTGTGCTCAGAGGAAGGGAGAAGAAGGACAAAGATTTGCAACGCTGCCAGAGGCCAACACTCACAAACCAACGGGACCGCACTATCATTACTGCTGTTATTACCACAACTGCAACAACCACCAGCAATCCTGCTAACAGTAACAACGGGACTGTACTGAGCGCTTACCATCTCCCAAGCACGGGCTGAGTGCTTATATGGTTATCTCAGGTAACCCTCACGACAGCCATAGAAAGCAGGCCTATGATTATCCCCACTTCACAGACAGAAAAAGGCTTGGAAAACCTGCCCAAGCGACTCCAGAGGGGAGGTAAGCCCTAACCACTACTCCATACTGCGTCCCTCCGAGGAGGGCCCAAAGACTTGGGCACCACTGCTCACCCTGGGGTGAGTGGTATGGACAAGGTACTCACCGCCTGAGTCTCCCCATTTGTGGAAGGAGGTCTACTCATCCCCCTGGGACTATCTGAGCACTGAACATAACAGGGCAGTCCCACCAAACTGTTTTGAGTTCCAGGGACCCTGTGACACCAGGATCTCTAACCCCATAAGGGCCGCAACAATTCTTTTCAAATGAAGAAACAGTGGTTCAGAAAGACTCCAGGAATCTTTTTCTTTTTTAATTTATTTTATTTTAATCAGAGGATAATTGCTTTACAACGTTGTGTTGGTGTCTGCCATACAACAAAGCGAATCAGTCATGACTATATGTATATCCCCTTCCTCTTGAAGCTCCCTCCCACCCCCCAACCCACCCCTCTAGGATGTCACAGAGCACGAGAATCTTAAAGCCACTTGCCAAAGACTAAAGAGCTAGTACGAGGCACAGAGGGCTTCCCAGGCAGTGCTTGAGGTAAAGAACCCACCTGCCAATGCAGGAGACATGGGTTCGATCCCTGGGTCAGGAAGATCCCCTGGAGGAGGGCATGGCAACTCACTCCAGTATTCTTGCCTGGAGAATCCCATGGACAGAGGAGCCTGGTGGGCTACAGTTTGTAGGGTTGCAAAGAGTTGGACACGACCAGAGCAACTTAGCATGCATGCAAGAGGTAAAGAAGGGACTGAAACTCAGGTCTACCTGTCCCCAAAGTCATTCCCTACCCTTCAGGAAAGAACAGGGAGGGTAAATAAAACATGACATTTCTAACACAGTGTGTAAACGGTGAGGGTTTGGCGCCTTCACGCTTAGATGCACGTATTCGCTGCACACCAGGAGACTCCAGTGTGGTTTTGGGCTTTGCATCAGCAGCAAAGCTTTGGGGGCATCGGTGCTCCCGGGCTTCCCTCCATCGCCAGCTGCTTCACCCACAGCGCCCTGTGGCCCGGAGCCTGGAGTTGCCCGGGGCAACCACCCACTCATTCTGGCATCGTTTCCTGATCTTTCGGAGTGTATTTATGGTGGGGGGGGGGAGCGGAATGTCAGCGGGTGTTTCTACCCTTTGGTGCCTTCTTAGAGATGACGTTAGCCTTTGGCACCTCCGCTGATTTCCCAAGAAATCCAACGAGGGCTAAATACAAACGCACAAGCTGCTGCAGTCTGGAAACTCAGCATTCTTGTCATGTCTTAATACCCTGTCATCTGAGCAACACTCATCCTCCATGCACTTTGAAATCTCTTTTGCTTTACATTCTGCCAAAAGGTTCCGATGTTTCCGTACTGGCATTGACATGATGGAGAAAGGAACATGTGAGGCATGAAGGCTTCAAAAATAGCCTGGAACTTTTCAAGGAAGGGGCTCGTAGTGGGATGACAGGCAAGCTATTCTGCATAACAAAGCACCGTGTCCCCAGAGTCAGGCACAAGCCCACCCTCCCCCACGTACACACACACACACCCATCAATCACTCCCTGAAATATCATATCTGTGGGAGGACGAGAGGATTAATGGTATGATCAATGAAGCTCCCGGGAGAGCTGGTGGATGGACTCCATGCAATGGGAAATTCTTTAATGATAACAGGTCAGTTTTGCTTAACGCACAGTAGGTAGGGGTTCCCAGGAGGCACCGGTGGTAATGAACCCATCTGCCAATGCAGGAGACCTAAGAGACTCAGGTTCGATCCCTGGGTCAAGAAGATCCCCTGGAGGAGGGCATAGCAACTCTAGTATTTTTGCCTAGATATCTTCCCATGGACAGAGGAGCCTGCCAAGCTACAGTCTATAGGGTCGCAAACAGTCAAACAGGATTGAAGTGACTTAGCACGCAGGTACTCAACCCACAGTGATGGTGATGGTGATGATGGTGGTGGCGGCGATGACAGAAAAGTAGAGGAGGGAGGAGGAGGGGAAGATAGCAATAGCAGCAATAGCTACTATCTACTGATTGTCCATTATGTTCCAGGCACTGCCTTAAACTCTTTACATTTAATCCTCACAACTCTGATTCAGGAATTACCAACAGCCCCACTTCACAGATGAAAAAAAAATGGGCCTTGAGAAGCTAAGAGATCTGACAGCAAGTGACAGTCAGGCTAGAACCTAGACTATCTGGCTCCAGAGTCTTAATTCTTACCTGCTACCTTCCACCTCACATGCTCCCCAAAAGAAGCCATCATCCCAGGCTCCCATTACAGGGGATGGAGGGGAAGATTTCTTCATCCTAAAACTGTATGATGAGACAACACACAGAACACTTCTCTCTGGGCCCTCGGTCCCTAGGAAGGCCTTGTGACCCACAGAGATTCTCAGCACTTACTGGGCAGGCACCCTGAGGGAGTATTTTCACCCCAAGAACACTCCGAGGTGGGCAGCCATATTATCCTCCACTTTCAAAGTTAGGAAAGTGAGGATCAGTGAGCCCGTTTTCCTTGCTTCTCTCCCAGATCCAATCTCCACCTGCCTTTGCCATGACCCAAGCCTTGGGAGGCTGATCCCTACAGAATGAATCATCCAGGCCCCTTGCCTCCTGGTTTCCAGCTGGCCTCAGACAGGTGGAACCAACAGGTGACTGGAGAGGAGGAGAGAGGCTAGGTACCTCCCCCGCTTCCTCCTTGAATTGATGGTACCACCGGGAAGCAGTTATGTCCCTTCAGGACCACCACTGTGCCAACAATCCCTTCTGCCTCAGGCTCCAGGGTCCCCACAAGTTACCTCCACGTGTTTCTTCCTCCCGGTTGTCGGTGTTCAGTTGCTAAGTCGTGTCTGACTCCTTGAGACCCCATGGACTGCAGCACACCAGCCTCCTCTGTCCTCCACCATATCCCAGAGTTTGCTCAAATTCATGCCCACTGAGTCAGTGATGCTATCTAACCATCTCATCCTCTGTCACCCCTTCTCCTCTTATCCTCAATCTTTCCCAGCGTCAGGGTCTTTCCCAACCAGTCGGCTAAGGGCATCAGGTGGCCAAAGTATTGGGGCTTCAGCACCAGTCCTTCCAATGAACATTCAAGGTTGATTACCTTTAGGACTGACTGGTTTGATCTCATTGCAGTCCAAGGGATTCTCAAGAGTCTTCTCCAGAGTCTTCCCCACTAGAGGTGTTAAAGAACCCCTTCACTGAAGGCCTCTGGGGGATCTCAGTTTCCTGCTGAGATCCTGACATGTACCATCATAGAGGCAGAAGAACTTGTCCAGAGTTACACAGATAGTAAAAGGCAGATCAGGCTCATTCTAAGCCTAGAGTCCACCATCTCAAGCACTCTGTCACATGGCCTCCACAGAGCAGGGGCCACCAGCTCTAAGACCTACGAAGGTAAGGACAGAAGCTAAATGAGTCAAACAAGTGGGTGAAGTACAACAGCGGGAGGTAGGGGACAGACGCAAACCAGAGAGTCCATGCCCCACTTAGGGCTAACCACCTATAAAAGCTAGCCTCGCAGCACCATGCTCCCCGAACACAAAGCACCTCCATAAGCATGTCTCACATTTTCCCAGGAATTTCACCACTCTCTCCAAACCCTCCCGCTGTTAGGAACCGCTCCTGGTAGCATCTTCAAGTTCTTTCCTCCTCAATCCTATTCCCCATCCTTCCCACACAGGCTTTTAGATCAGTTCTCCACTTTAACAAAGATTCAGGGAACAAACATAATTAATTCTCTGGCTTCAAAGGCTGCTTCCTGGACCCACTGCATTTTCTCCACGTCGCCACGGTCACCGCCCTCTTCCCCCCACGGGTAACTACGGACGCTGCTTCTGTCCTCTTGATACAGGCTGTATGGGGGCTGGGAACAGGAAGGATGAGAGAAGGAATATTCACACTCGCTGCCTGCAGTCTGCAGCATGGCAGCGTCATCTGTGCTGTGGGCAGAAATGCCACGGGAACCTCCCTGCGGGATGGGGAGGAGACGCCCCCTGCCCCGATGACCTTGACATCAGCCCGGCTGCTGGTGTGCGGAGCAGAGACTCCCCTCCTCCCAAAGCCATCTGGGGAGCACCTCACAGCAGGGGCTGCCAACTGGAGGCCTGGGGATCCCGGTTTGGCCCACATTGGTGGCTCAGACGGTAAAGAATCCGCCTGCCACGCGGGAGACCTGGGTTCGATCCCTGGGTTGGGAAGATTCCCCCGGAGGAGGGCATGGCAACCCACCCCAGTATTCTTGCCTGGGGATGCCCCATGAACAGAGGAGACTGGCAGGCTACAGTGGGCTATAGTTCATGGGGTTACAAAGAGTCAGATATAACTGAATGATGAAGCATAGCACAGTGCTTCACAAAATAATATATAACCACAGCCAGTGCTTAAAACCATTGCCGGCTCATAGTTGTTGTTGGTTTTTAGTTTTTTGAAGTATAACTGATTAACAATGTTGTGTTCATTTCCACTGTATGGCCAAGTGAGTCAGTTACGTATATTCTCTTTCATATTTTTTTCCATTACAGTTTATCATAGGAGAGTGACAACAGTCCGTTGTGCTCTACAGTAGAACACGCTGTATATGCTAGTTTGCATCTGCTAACCTCAAACTCCCTCATGGTTTTTAAAAAATCCAGATTTCTGGCTTTTCTTTCCAAAAAGCAGAAGTAATGGCAACGGTGGGCCCACATTCTTGTGTGGTGACAAAGCCATTAAACCTGAGTCCGCTAACACGTAAACTGCAAGAGGGCAGAGAGTTCTGTCTGGTTCATTCTCTGTCTCCACACCTAGAACAGTGCTTGGCACATGGAAGACACTCAATAGACAAGTGTTGAAAGCAAGAATAATTGCTCGCCCTCCCAGACCACCTTGGACTCTCCACTTCACAGCAATCCCCACCCAGCTCAACTCGCTCAGTTAAGTTTCCTTCCAGACCCCTGCAGATGACTGAGTATGAGACCGCCCCAACTCACAGCATGGGATTTAAAGGCAGGCAAGACACAGTCCGCGCTCATCGGAAGGAAAAGATTAGGGGACAGGATTATCATCATCCCTTACAGAGTGGGTACAAGGTGCCAATGAAGCAGGCTGAGCACCAAAGAATTGATGCTTTCAAACTGTGGTACCGGAGGAGACTTCTGAGAGTCCCTCGGACTGCAAGGAGATCAAACCAGTCAATTCTAAAGGAAATCAACCCTGAACATTCATTGGAAGGACTGATGCTGAAGCTGAAGGTCCAACCCTTTGGCCACCTGATGTGAAGAGTCAACTCACTGGAAAAGACCTTGATGCTGCGAAAGATTGAAGGCAGAAGAAGGGGGTGACAGAGGATGAGATTGTTGGATGGCATCACCAATTCAACGGACACGAACTTGGGCAAACTCTGGGAGATGGTGAGGGACAGGGAAGCCTGGCGTGCTGCTGTCCATGGGGTTGGGAAGAGTCACACAGTTCGGCGACTGAACAGTGACAACACTAGATGCCAAGCACATATTGGCTCCTTTAATCCTCACAACAGCCATGTGGTAGGTCCTACTATTATACCTGCTGTGCAGGAAAAGAAGGTGAACTCAGGAAGAGAAAGCAACTTAACTGAGATCACACAGCATCAGGCTAGGAAGGCAGGATTCAAATCCAGGCAGGTGAGCCCCAGAGCACATGATCATAACCCTGCAATGAACAGGGAACATCCAGGCCACAGAGATCCCCCTGTGATGTTGAGAAGGGAACATCCAGACCACAGAGACCCCTTGCCTTAGTCATCAGACCCCTAATGAAGCCACTGCCCAGCAGAGATGGAATTCTGGGACTTCACGGCTGGAAGCAGCGATGCTCTGGATTCATTTAATGCATCTTTGACTCAATTCAATGGGGAAGCCACTGTGAGCAGATGTTCTACCAGGAGCCATCTGAGAAGATGTTTAAGGCACACAGTTTCACGTGGTCTCTGGCATCTCAGCTGAAGATACCCCCATGGTCCTCTGAGTTTCGCTCTAAGAAAAACATCAAATCACAGATGGTCTTTCCTCAAACCACAGGAGCTGCAGTGGCCAAGAGGGAGATCACTGCAACTTGGCTGACCTACTTGGACCCAAGGGCCTCAGCAGGAGCAAGGAAGCATCCGGTCCAAGAGCACCACAGAGCAGCTGAGGCTAGCAGCTGGAGATGAAGACACGCACAACTAAACAACCATCTGGCTGCAGCAGGGGGTGGCGCGGCCCCGTTCTGCATCTGGGCAGCTTCCAGAGGGGGCGGAGTGGTGGCGGGGAAGGTTCAGGAAACACACAGACGACTCAGCTAAAGCCCCAGCTTACACATCCAGCCGCACGTCCTTCTGACAAGGCAACTCCCCTCTTTGAAGGGCCTCTGTTTTCTCCTCTGTACAATGGAGCTGATCAGATTTTTGTATTTGTTCGTAAAGACATTATAGGGCCCAGTGGTAAAGAACTTGCCTGCCAATGCAGGAGACCTAAGAGATGTGGATTCGATCTCTGGGTCAGGAAGAACCCCTAGAGAAGGTCATGGCAACCCACTCCAGTATTCTTGCCTGGAGAATTCCATGGACAGAGGAGCCTGGCAGGCTACAGTCCATGGGGTCGCAAAGAGTCAGACATGACTGAAGCAACTTATCCTGCACATAAAGTTCATTTACACATTTACTTATCCATTCATTGTTCACCAAACATGCACTAAATGTCTACTGTGTGCTAGGCACTGCCCCAGATATAAGGGTAAATGACAAGTGAGATGGATAAGATCTTTGCCCTCCTGGAAGGTGCTGTATAGAACTACAGTCCCGTTTCCCCATCTCTGAGATGGACAGAATAGTGACTTTGAAAGGTTACCTAGGGAACTAAAGTTATTTTTATATAAGTAAAAAATAGCACACATTTCCTTATCAAGCACAAGGCCAGAGGTCAGGAAACCTTTTCTTCAAGGCTAAGAGAGTAAATCTTTTAGTCTCCACAGGCTCCTCGGTCTCAGCCGCTACTACTCAAATCTTCCTTGTAGCCCAAACAAGGAGCCACAGACAACATGTGAACTAACAGACACGGCTATGTGCCCCCAAAATTCTGTTTACAAATTGAGCCAGTAGATCCATGAGCCAAAGTCTACCAACTCCTGCTCTAGACCAGTCCTGCCCAGGAGGACTTCCTGCAATGAGAGAAATGTTCTCTATATGCACTGTCCACTTGGAAGGTGGCTACTGTGACTGACAATATTGTGTCAGCAAAGACATCACTTTGCTGACAAAGGTCCGTCTAGTCAAAGCTATGGTTTTTCCAGTAGTCACGTATGGATGTGAGAGTTGGACCATCAAGAGGGCTGAGCACTGAAGAATTGATGCTTTCAAACTGTGATGCTGGAGAAGACTCTTAAGAGTAACTTGGACAGCAAGGAGGTCAAACCAGTCAATCCTAAAGGAAATCAACCCTGAATATTCACTGGAAGGACTGAGGCTGCAGCTCAAGCTCAAGCTCCCATACTCTGGCCACCTGATGCAAAGAGCCGACTCATGGAAAAGACCCTGATGCTGGGAAAGACTGAGGGCAGGAGGAGAAGGGGACGACAGAGGATGAGATGGTTGGATGGCATCACCGACTCAATGGACATGGGTTTGGGTAAACTCCGGGAGATAGTGAAGGACAGGGAAGCCTGGCGTGCTGCAGTCCACGGGGTCTCAAAGAGTCGGACACGACTTAGTGACTGAACAACAACAATTGTGACTGAGAAACTGGATTTTTTCATTTTAAAGATTTAAGTAACCGCATGTGGCTTGTGGCTACCATAATCCACAGCACAGAGAGACATGCCTTCTAAGGCATTTAATCCTCCTGGCAGCCCTAAAGTCCTCGAAATGTCAGCACGCTGTCACAAGCACACCCTCAATAAACCCTGGAGAGGGTTTACTATAATGACAAGGGTGATGCGGGAAGTTCTCAAACTGAGAGTCAAGTCCAAGGATGACCCATTCCCGTGGCTGGCCAGAGGGAGAAACATCGTGTAGAGATCTACAGCAACTAATTGAGACAAAATGAGTCAAGGGGACCTCCTCACGCGGCCACCCCAGGGAACCCTTGGAAGTCCTCGGAAACATACCCCTCACCAACCTTAATGAGCCTCTTCCCCAGGAGGGGCAAGGCCACCCTCCTTAGATCAAACAGGCCAACAAGTGCTGGTGACACTCCACCAACCTGGACACCCCAGCGACATCAGAGAAGACCACCTCCCATCAGAAGGGCAGGGGCCTCCACCCCCTAAATGAGACTCCCCCGGCCCCCGTCAAGGAGAGTAACGAGACGGCTGCAGGCATCCCAGCCTCTCCCTCTCTGCCCTGAATTTTCAAAATGCAAGTTTCAACTCTCCATGAGCCTGCGAAGTTTCAGCTTCTGCCCCAGGCTAATAAGAGCTGCCACTTGTTGAGAGTATATTATGTCCTCAGCACTGTTCCTGCTGCTGAGTCGCTTCAGTCCTGTCTGACTCTTCGCTACCCTTTAGCCCACCAGGCTCCTCTGTCCATGGGATTCTCCAGGCAAGAATATTGGAGGGGTTGCCATGCCCTCCTCCAGGGATATTTCCAACCCAGGGATCGAACCCGGGTATCTTATGTTCCCCTGCATTGACAAGTGGGTTCTTTACCACTAGCACCACCTGGAAGCCCACGGAGACACTGGAAGTGCCTAAAATTGAGTAATCAAAAAAAAAAAAAGAAGAAGAAGAAAAATCAGTGAATGAGAAAGAAAAGGAGGCAGCAGAGGAAGAAAGAGAATCATACCAGGCGTCACAGAAACTGCAAAGGGTAAGAATTTTAAGAAGGGACAGCCATCAGTCATGTCAAATGCCATAGGGAAGATGAAGACATAAAAGGCTATTGAAGTTAGGATCCTGGGCCACGGTTTGGGACACCCCAGAAGCAGATCCTAAGATGCTGCCTGAAGGACGAGCAGTTCCTCTGAGAAGTGATTCCCGGGAGTACCAGTACTGAGTGGGGAAGTGAGATGGGGAGGGAAGGTCGCCTAAAAAGGATGCGTTTTCAAGCTCGTTACCACTTTGGGCAACTAGATCCTCGTCCTGCTGGGGAACTCTAGGAATCACAAGCCTCAGAAGTATTTCTCCCTCAGGCTCATCAGTTACTGTTGGGAACTGCTCCTGGGGGAGGCGTCACGCTTTGCCTGTCCAGCCTAATATGCAAGTAGACAGAATGAGCCAATGTCCAGAGCAAGCCCTCAGACAAACAGATGCAGGCACTGCCAGGAGGGAGTCAGGCCAGAATGCAATGACATGGATGGGGGAGGGACATGAGCAAGCCCCGGCAGTGTCTGCCACGGCATGTTGCCAGTCTCTCTGCACCTCAGTGTCCTCATCTGTAAAATGGGGGGAATATCACCCAGAACTGCTGTGAGGATTAAATGAGGATAAATCCATACTTAGCCCAGCACCTGGGAGATGGTGCTAATAAACACATGCTGATATTTTTACTTGGGGTGACCTCTGGGGAAGTGGTTTCTATGCAGGGTTATGGAAAGGGAGACGACACGGGGCAGCAGAGAAGGCAGACTGCTAATTTGAGGCGGCATCAAACCCAGGAGGCTCCGACTGGATAAATAATAATTGCTAATATTCTATTTAAACAGCAAGCAAACTTGTGCCTATTTGTGTTCAAAAGTCCTCGATTTAGCAAGAAGGCTTTCCTGCTAGGCTCTGCCTGTCCACCCATCCCTTTGGAAAACATCACTCACTCCCACTACTGGAAGCAAAACAGCAACAGTACATTCACTCAGTATTTTTTTTTTTTGGTCCTATCCCGAAAATGCATTAGTGAAAGGTTTTAGAAGATCAAATAGAGAGGGACAAAAAGAGATTCAGAAATTGCCCCCACGGTGTCAGCTTCTCAACAGTTAGAGCTCCTTTTTTGGCCGGGGTTGATTCTAAAAGCAAAATGGAAAGTGTCCAGGCACATAATGATGAATCACCATAACACCTCTCATATGCACACAGCTCACCAGGGTTTTCAGCATGCTGTTTCCTTCATCCTTGACATGATCCACAGGGGGTCAGTAATGTATCTAAGTGTTTATTTTGTAATTATTCTAACAAACATTTATGTAACACTGACAATGAGCCAGACAGTCTTTAACTGTTTTATAAATATTAATTTGTTTAATCCTGGTAAGAACTATATTAGCTTCCATTATGATCCTCATTTTGCAAATGATGAAAATAAGGCACAGAGATGCTAAGTAATTTGCACACAGGCGTAAGCGGCAAAAGCAGGAGCTGAATGACGGACGGCAGTCTGGATCCAGCGTCTGGCTCTGAACCACCACTGTTACCCCTAAGGCAACGAGTGAACTTGAGCTCTCCCTAAACCCTGGCGCGAAATCAATCTATTTCTGCAGGCATCGGTAAGGAGCCACTTAAAGTAACAAAGAAAGAGAAAAAGAAAGAACCATCGCCAATAGCTAACATTTATCAAGCATTTCCTAAATGCCAAGTGCTACACTCAGCAATAATCACAACAACAATCTTCAGAGCAGTGCAAGGAGGCAGGACTATTTTGAACGTGAAAGTAGTCGCACAGTTGTGTTCAACTCTTTGCAATACCATGGACTGAAGCCGGCCCTGCTCCTCTGTCCATGGAATTCTCCAGGCAAGAATACTCGGGTGGGTAGCCTTTCCCTTCTCCAAGGGATCTTCCCCACCCAGGGATCGAACCCAGGTCTCCTGCATTGCAGGCAGATTCTTGACCAACTGTGCCACTAGGGAAGCCAAGGCCATTTTATCCCCGTTTTACAGATGAGGAAATGGAGGTTTAGAACTTTTTATAAGGTCATTCATCTCAAGAGTGGGAAAGCAAGCACTGGAAGCCACATCTGCCTGCCTCCTTCTAAATGTACTGCTAACTTTAAGATCAGTGAGCCCTGCAGGTACAGAATAACAGAGCTAGGAGTTGAAGGAGAGTGGGTCCATCAACCACCGTTCCCCGGTGATAGCCAATGTGTCCGACTCTTTGTAACCTTTTGGACTGTAGCCCACGAGGATCTTCTGTCGATGGGATTTCCAGCAAGAGTACTGGAGTGGATTGCCATTTTCATCTCCAGGGAATTGAATTATTTACCCACTGATCCATTGAGGGAGCCCTTACAATGGGGAAAGTTTAATACAAAGAAGTGTCTTCAGGGCGGATTCAGAGGATGGTACAAATACTGTGGTGCATAGTGGGGAGAGGGGGTTTGCTAAAAACTCCAGGAACAGCCTGAGAGACCCAGACTTCAAGAAGGACAGGGAGGCCTGAGGTTTCAAGTAGGACCAGGCACAAAGGGAAAGGAGCTCTGTGTTCCCTGAGAACTAGAATGTGTGGCTGAAGCTTTGTTTTGATGGAGTGTTTCTGTCTCCTCTCTCCTGGGACAACTGAGGCTTTGGGTGGGTACTCAACTTGTTCAAAACAATAAAAAATAAAAGAAACAGAAAACATTTCCTTCCTTTTTCTTTACTCTTTCAGAGCTTACTAGGCTTAGGGGCCATATAATTTTTAGTTTATCATCCAACTCTACTTAGAATAAAAACCATAGACTTTCAACCCTTGACCAGTGTCCCCTGGACATGTGTATGTCCTAAAACTTTTTTCTTTTAAAAAAATATGCAAATGTTTATAGCAGCTTTTTGAGGTAGCTGATTTACAATATTAAGGTCGTTTCAGGTGTGCAACACAGTGGTTCAAAAATTTTACAGATTATTCTCCATTTAAAGTTATTATAAAATGTCTATCTTCCCTGTGCTGTACAATATATCCTTGTAGCTTATTTATTTCATACATAGCAATCTGTACCTCTTAATCACTACTTCTCCCACTTTCCTTCTTTCCAACTGGTAACAACTAGTTTGTTCTCTACGTCTCTGAGTCTGCTTCTCTTTTATTACATTCACTACTTTATTGCATTTTTTAGATTCCACATATAAGTGATTAACATACAGTATTTGACTTTCCCTGTATGACTTACTTCACTAAGAACAGTGCCCTCCAGGTTCATCCACATCGTAGTAAATCGCAACATTTCATTTTTTTTTTTACATCTGAGTAGTATTCTACTCTTATGGATACCACATCTTCTTTATCCACTCATCCATTGATGGATACTTGGGGTGCTTCCGGATCTTGGCAATTGTACATAATGTAAATAATCACATTAACATAAACACTGGGGTGCATGCTGTTGTTCAGTCACTAAGTCATGCCCGACTCTGCAACCCCATGAACTGCAGCACGCCAGGCTTCCCTCTCCTTCACTAAATTTCAGAGTTTGCTCAGACTCATGTCCATTGAGTTAGTGATGCCATCCAACCATATGTCACCCCCTTCTGCTCTTGCCCTCAATTAGTGTTTAAAAAACTTATTAACTTCAACTTTATTCATACTGGATACCATTGTACATTATCTACTGGGTCTATTTTCAATTGTATCTCTTAATTTAATAAGCAATTCATGAATACATTCTCCTTCCAAAAGCTTAGATCATTTTTACAAAATCAAAAATTAGTTTTCTAATCTTTTCCTTTATGGCTTCTGGGTTTCCCCCACTCAGGCTTACCTGTATATGCTCCTAAAATTTCCTCTAATATTCTTTATATTATTTGTACTTTAAAATCATTACTCTGTCTATAATTTACTCCACCCATAATTTCCTTTTTTTATAAGATGTGAGTTAGGAGTCAAATTTTGCATGCTTCCATGTGGCCATCCAATTATGCCAGCACCATTTATTAAATAAACCATTCCTTTCCCATTGATCAAAATGTCACCTTTTAATACATTAAGCTCCCATGTTTCCCAAGACCTTTCAGTCCTTTTGGGACGCTCACATCTTACGCCACAGCTGGAAGAATTTTCAGTAATTATTTGAAAAGTGTTTCATGGCTTAACAATAGGTATTTTATCTTTTAAAAGACATTTCTTAGAGGCACTTTCACACACTGCCAGTGGGTGCATAAATTGGCACAACCTTTTGGAGTGCAATTTAGCAATATCTACTACAAGTGAAAGTATTCACATCCTTTGCCCTAAAAATTCTATTTCAAAGATTGCTCTACAGAAATAGTCACTGAAGTGACCAAGAATGTTCACAGATTCATGCTCAAAAAGAGAGAAATTGGATCCAATCCAAGTGCCCATCAATAGGATATTGGTCAAATTATAAAATAAATACCTAAGATGGTAGCCATCCTATTATGAAATACTATATCACCATTTAATAAAGTTGAAAGTGAAAGTTAGTCACTTAGTTTTGTGTGACTCTTTGTGACCCTATGGACTGTAGCCCACCAGGCTCTTCTGTCCATGGAATTCTCCAGGCAAGAATACTAGAGTGGGTTGCCATTTCCTTCTCCAGGGGATCTTCCTGACCCAGGGATCGAACCCAGGTCTCCCACATTGCAGGTGGACTCTTTACTGACTGAGCCAACAGGGAAGCACCATTTAATACGGTAGATCTAAATAAGGTATTCATATAGGAAAAAGTCCAAGATATAACAGCCCCCCCTAAAAAAGGTAGGCTGTAAAAACTGCATATAGGATATGTTTTCATTTTTGTTAATTAGTAATATATGTTTATATTTACAAGTAAAATATTTCACAGGATAATACAACTAAAGGTTAAGTCTGCAGGCTCTATAGGGTAGGAACTTTCTATCTAGGCTACATAGTTATACACTGTTACATTCTTTTATAATAATTGTGTCTTCGGTGACCAAACATACAGAGATAACTAAAAAACACAAAGACAGAAATGCAGACCACAGCCTACGAATGAGTGAGTACTAAGTAGTCCCATCTGCTGAATGAGGATCCCACGGCACCAGAGGTCAGTGTGGGACACAACTCAAATGCAAAGGAAAAGTCCTTTCAGCCGTGCCAAGCAGAGGCCACCCCGACCCACGGCATGTCATCCCCTCGGCAGGTCCCCCTCTCTCTGGCCTGGCTCCAGCTGCGTGGCCTTGGTCATCCCACATCTACCAGGCTCGCCTCCATCAGGACCCCCTAGTCACTCGTGGGCAGTTCAGGGCAGAGGCAACAAAAGGAGAGGTAAGATGACCCTTCCCAGGTCTTGCTCATAGTGAGAGAAGTAAATGCCTCACTGCAGCCTGCTGAGGGCCTCAGTAGCACCCAGTGCAGGGGAGCAGACGGGCTGAGTCCAACACTTCTCGATACCCAACCCTGGAGGGCCAGGGGCCTGCATCTCATCTCTCCAAGTGCTTTTGTGATGGTGTGTGTGTGTTCAGTAGCTCAGTCATGTCTGACACTTTGCAACCCCATGGGCTATAGCCCACCAGGCTCCTCTTGTCTATGGAATTTACTAGGTAAGAATACTGGAGTGGATTACCATTTCCTCCTCCAGAGGTTCTTCTCGACCCAGGGATTGAATCTGTGTTTCCTGCATTGGCAGGCAGATTCTTTACCACTAGCACTACCAGGGAAGCCCTCTGTGATGTTACAGTCAACCTTAATCATTACTCTGCCCCCCAGAGAATACATCACCTGCCCTAATGCACACATATCCCCAGATACGAACATTGGGCCAGGCCAAGACACTGTGCTGTGTTGGGGATGGGGGCAAAAATGGGGCCACAGAATCAGTGAAGAACCTGCCTGAGAACAGTAATGAACTGAAGTACTCAGATAGGAAAGATACGTCTTCATGTATCATACATATGGGACGAAAGGCCACAGCTATGGTCCACCAAAGAAAGAGCTGTCAAAAGCAGACAAGATTGGCTGACACCGTATTAGCAATCATGATACTCAAACTAATGACTGACATTTAATAAGCGCCTACCTTCATCCTGTGCCTGGCATTGTTCTAAGTGCCTTATATCAACACACTGAATCTTCTATCACTCTAACCCTATGATGTGGGTATTTTATTCACAATTTACATACAAGGAACCGAGGCATGAAGCCACATCACACAGCAGGCGGTGCAGCTGAGTTGAACCAAGGTGTTCGGGCTCTAGTGCCCACGATACACTGTCAGTTCAGCGTGTGTGCGCTCATCACTGACCACTCCCTAACACTTTCATTCCTCTCTTTACTCTGTATCATCTAGACTGACTCTCATGAAAAGGCAAAGGTAAGCTTACCCTCATTGGGGAAAATCTTCAACCACGGGTTGGGTTGATACCTCGATATGACATCTCCCAGAGGAAGTACACAGAGCCTGCAGAGCCCAATCCCGCTTCTGAGGAATTCCCCCTGGAAGAGCCCCTGAGACTTCTGTTCCATGAAACTAACAAAGCTCCCCTGGACACAAAAATCAGCCTAGGAGGCTTTCCACCCATCCATGTCCCACTTATAAGTCTCAGGTTTATGTATTTCTTAGTTCTTTATGCCATTCATCACATTTAATGTCTGACTGCCCTCTGACTATATACTCTTTAAGAACAGTGACTGTAGCTGTCTTATTCATTACTGTAATCCTGAATCCAGCATAGTGTTTGACAGATGAGTAGGTGCTAAATTAACATTTGTTATGGAACTAGATGGATGGATGGATGAATAGACAGATAGATGGATAGATGGATAAATGGATGATGTGGCATAAATTATCCATACTGGATACAGCCTAAGTAAACCAATGAGGGCCTCTCTAGGGTAGAGGATAAGAAACGCAAGCAGATAGCTTTGGTGAGCTGGAATGTACATGGGTAGATGCCCACAGTCCCAGCTCTAGAAGAGGGGTGGTAAAGAAGTCTGTCTTGGGGTAACCATATGGCTGAGAAGAATGTTGTCCCCTCCATCCCATTTCCCCATACACATCTGCAGTTAATCCTCACTCCACCCAAGGTATTCTAGACAAGTCTTTCCTTTGCAACCTGAAGAATCCAGGTAGCACTCAGAGGTATTTCACTGCATTCTAACTTCAGACCAAGATTCAAGCCAAAGGAATAACTTTAAGGAGAAAAAATTCAAACAGAAGGGAGCCTTTCTAAAAGTCCTCAAAACACACAAAGAGAGATGTGCTCTACCAAATAAACCTAATAAAGCTGCTCCTTAATGGCTGTAAAATGATCTCTGTAGCCCCCAATGCTGCCCCCAGACTTAATTCTATTGTACCTCATGGGGCTGTTTTCCCACCAACCTGGCAGCCCTGTGCCCAAGAGAACTTGGACCAGGAGATACAAATGACTGTGTGATTTTACTTATGGACTGAGTATCACCAAACACATACACACACACACACACACACACACACACACACTGCTTCAGCCATACTGAACTCTCAGGCATTCTCTACACGTACCAGGCTCTCCCTTCCATCAGCCTGAAATGTTTTTCCTCTAATTATTCTTTGCTTGGTTAACTTGATTATCAGTAAACATCCCCTCTTTTTAGAAGGCCTCCCTGATCTATCCCCAAGATGTGAATAGATGTCCTCTTGTACACTCTCAGAATCGCCTGGGAGCACCTCAATCATGGTATTTCTGCATTGTTTTGTAATGCTGATTTACATCTTTCCCAATTAGATAGTGAGCTCTTTGAAGGAAAGACTATTGTCCATTGTAACTGCAGCATCTAACTCTCAATGAACATGTTGAATGAATATACAAATGAATGAACGAATACATTAACACATCTCATCTCCTGTTGAAGCCCTTTCTTCCCGCCATGAAGTTCTTCACTCAACCACTCACAAATTCTTGAGACCACAGGAAGAAAATCAAATAATCCCCAAAGCTCTAATTGGCAAATGAAAACAACAGCTAAAATGAAACATCATTTCTAACAGGATGAAAAGCTCTCAGTAGCAAATTCTCAATTAATTCCAACAGCTCCTGAGTGTGATGCTCAGATCTCACCCAGCTGCAACAGGAGTGGGCCCAGTGCTGACTGGAGAGCAGGCGCCCCAGCCGAATTGGGCAGCCTCTCAGGAGCAGATGCTCAGGAAGAGAAGCCCCCAGCCAGCAGCCAGCTCATCCACGTTTTCAAGAGAAGCTGGAAACAATCTATGGTTTCTGAACATTGGCAACAAATCCAACATTGGAAAACAAACCCACTGTGGATGGCTAGATAGCTTCCTCTGGAGTAAATCATGGAGAAGGCTTAGTGGTAAAGGCTCAGGCTCTGGAGAATCATGGTCATGGGACTCTCCCATTCACTGACTGAGTCCCTTCCACAAGCTGTTCAAGCTCTGTGCCCCAGGAAATGTGTCAGTCACTCAGTCGTGTCCAACTCTTTGCAACCCCATGGACTGTAGCCTGCCAGGCTCTTCTGTCCATGGAATTCTCCAGGCAAGAATACTGGAGTGGAAAGCCATTCCTTTCTCCAGGGGATCTTCCTGACCCAGGGATTGAATCCGGGTCTCCTGCATTGCACACAGATTCTTTACCATCTGTGCCCCCAGGAAGCCAGGAGGATAATGGCATCTCACAGGGCTGGTATGAAGATGAAATGCAATAAGGCACATCGAAGGCTCAGCACAGTACCCTGCACGTGGTAAGCAGTAAACAAATGCCCTCTCTCTACAGGCCAACTGGGGACCAAGGTTTGCAGCCTCACCCAATTGCACTGCGATTCCAAACCCACAGCGCTCACTCCTAAACCTGCCAGCTCCAGCTGCATCACGTCCAAACGCTCCCCTAGCTCCTGAGCTAGCTTCCCTCCGTCACCCAGATCCGCGTGCAGAGCATTTCCATGGCAATAACCTGCTCCACAAAAAGGTACAGTAAATATTTACTATTTTTTCACACATTTCCACTTATTTGGGTCTAACAATCTAACTGGCACTCTCCACGGCTTTGGAAAATGACAATGGAGAAGCCAAGCCTCTGGGAACGAAACGGAAGCGCCTGCTGCAGCGGGGACAGCAGCCAGCCACGTGGCGGAGGAAGAGCATCATGTGGCCACAGATCCAGAGACTTCAGAAAGCCGGGCTTAAGGATACCTCCCAGAGTGGCTGAACACCCTCCAGCCGCCCCATCTTCCCAGCGGCAAATGCAGTAAGCAGTACGTGGCAAAGATTCTTCACACGCCCCCAGCTCTCTCTTTTCCTCTCCACTCAGTGTCCCCAACACCCACACACAAGCACAGGTCCTCTCGGAGAATGTTTCAGCCTTGTTCACACACACAGAATGCAAGACCTACTCAGTTTTAAGTGATAAATGCCCTACATGTGCATGCATGTACACACATACGCACAATAACCAGCAGAGCCTGCTCAGGAAGTGAGTTGAGGGTGGGGGAGCTCCCTGGAATGAGGGGTCTTCTCTGCTCTGCTCTGGGCTTTTGAAATGTCAGTTGAGCCAGGGAAGAGGCTCTGATTCACACCCTGACTCACTCCCTTCTCTGCAGCAAGACCCCATCTTTGCCGGGAGGGCAGCACACGGCTTTTTCATTCACTCCCTCATTCAGGCATAAAACCTGTTTTCAGAAAAAAAAAAAAAGGCGGGGGCAAACTCATTCAGGCACAAACTCTGTGCCCAGCCTTGCATGGGTCCCTGAAGAGACAGACATGAAGACATGAATAAAAGGTAGTCCCTGCCCTCAAGTTTCTCACTGTCTGACAGACGGGAAACAAACAAGTCAGCACAAATCACAGTGCTATCAGAGGGGAGACGAACCCAGAGCCATTCAGAAGACTGAAACATCTGACCATGAAAGTGACAGGTCCACGTGGCGAAACGATTCATAAACAAAAAGGAAAGACATGCGGCAGACCAGGGGGATTTATTGTTAACATATAGCACAGACGAGGGACTGGTCTCCACTATATCTAAAGACAGCTAGTATCCATCAGTAAGAAAAGGCCCACTAGAAAAATGGACGAAGTAATATGAAGAGGGGATTCCCAGAGAAAGAAATATGAATGGGCAACAAGTGCATGAAGATATGCCAAACTGCATGAATACCTGGGAAATGCAAACGAAAACAAGATACGTTTGCACCCATTCGATTGGCAAAAACGGAGAATAGTAAAGTCCCAGTGTTGCCACCCCTGTGGGCTGACTGAAGGGTGATCGGAGGAGTACAGGTTCCGTCAAGCCCCTCACAGGTTGGGGGATGGATATTCCATTTCTTTTGCTACCTCTCCCCCTCCTCCCATGTGCTTTGAACATGACAGATACTCAGCAGTCCTCTGTGAATCGGGTGAAATGGGACGTTTTGCTACCTATCTGAGCTGCAGAGGTTTCTTATTATTCAAATGCCCCTCCCCATTGCTCTTCTGGGATTGGGGATGACTCAAGGAGGCTAATGGATCCGGGAGCCGGAGCTAGAGACAAGGAAGAAAAGGGCTTTTTACCCAGGGACCCAAGTGTTCTTTCGATGATGGCCACTCCCCCGTCCTCCCCAGAGGTGAATCAGGGTGTTCTGGATGTCTCTCTCTCACAGACAGAAATGGGGACCAGAAAAAAAAGGGGGGGGGGTTGTGTGTGATTGTCCACCATGGAGAATAGGAAGGAAACAGACCAAGAGACAAAGCAGACAGCAAGGAGACGCCTTTGCTAAAGTGAAACTGCAGGGAGGCCCCGCCCTGGAAGGCAGAGAAAAGCCTTAGAAATGGGCGTCCCAGGCCTGAGGGGCCTGCAGACACCAGGAGAGATCCCTTCTGTTCCACCCAGTAATGGAAATAGCCAGCATTTATTATTTACTGTGTGCCGGACACTGAGCTAATAAGACCTTCGGGTGCCTTATCCCTACAGCCCTCTGATGTTGGTACACCCATGCTTATTTCACAGAGGAACTCAGAGAGGTTAATTAACTTGTTTGAGGCCACACAGCTTGTCAGAGGTAGCACTGGGATTTGAGCCTAGGTCTGTCCAACTCCAGGGCCCCCTTCTCTTAACCACACTGCTTGGCTTTTAGCTGGTCTAGTACTAGGAACTTGGGTCTCAAGCAGGAAGTCTTGCCCAACAATGAGTTAGGACTGGAAGGAGGTTTATCTACCAGAGGAAAAGCAGGAACACAACAGGGTGGGTGGGGATTCTGGGGGGGTATCTAGGGGGAAGTTGGGGCCTCCAGTGGCCCACACATTTCAGAAGGGAGTCTGGAACCTGGGGTACTTCCGGGCTTAGGTGAGTGTGGGTGTGCCTACCACCCTCCCCTCCCACATCTGTTTCCCCTCGAGGGATCAACAGGAAAAAAAAAAAACAACAACTTCACTTCAGAAGGGCTGAAGCTGCTGTTGGCAGAAGCAGCAAGGAAGTGGGCAGCCGGGGGGACCACATCCGCCCCACAGCCAGGCTCCTTGGGACATATGGGTGGTGGTAACAAGGGGAGAGGGAAGGAGTCTGGTCCGTCGCCCCAAGTGAAGAAGGGAAAAAAAAGGCCCAGAGTCCCATTCCAGGCTGAGATGCAACCTAGAGTTGGGTTTAGTTGGACTCCTGTGGCTCTGACAGAGCTCAGAGAGATCTGGTCCTAACTGTGAGACCCTGGGCAGCTGACTCAAGCTCTCTGGCTTCAGCTTCCTCATCAGTGAAACAGGGATGTGAATGGTCTATTCCCAGGGAGCAGAGTTAGGACTGCGGGTGGAGATACCCCTTAAAACAGCTTGTACCTGCTGGCTTTGTGCTTACCAGACCACCTCCTCTGCCACCAAGTCAGACACTATGAGAGCTTGTCTGCCCACTTCACTGCTCTGCTTCAACACCTACAACCACGTGTGGCACACAGCATGCACTCAATAAACATTGGCTGAATCAATAAATACCAGATGTGCAAAAATATTTGTTGAAGAAAACTACAGGAGGTGTAAGAAGGAATGAAAGGAGATAAAGAAAAAGAGGAGAAGGCAGGAGAATGAGCCCCAGGAAAATTCCCAGCCCATGAGAAACAGTGGAGATCGACCAGTTAGCCAAACCACTTCTTTTGGAGTTCTCCTCTCAAGGGTATTAAATGCTTTGTCATAGTAAACTGTACGGCTGATTAGTAGGTGGCAGCCAGACTTACTTTCTAACCAGTCTGTCTCTGAGCAAAGACTTCCTTTCCCCTTCTTTTCTAAGAAAGCCCCAGAGAGCAGTTCTTTCTTTCCCCTCTGACTTTTGATCTCATTCTCAGCCCCCAGCATCCACCCATAGACTCTGGAAGAGTATAATCATCTAATGTTCACAGAGTGCCGAGTGCAAGCTCTGTGGCAGAGTGTATAGCTCCAGGCCAAAGTCAAGTGTATATGCCTGAATCACTGTCATTAGAACAACCGGCTCTATTACAACAACTCCTCGGGTAGTCAGTGAAAACCCAATACATGTGACCAGGCCTGGATCTGAGGAAGCCCATACTATTTACGAGTAATCTACAAGGGCCTTTCCACATCCACAAATCTCTTACAGTAGATAGGTGGTGGTTTAAAATATGGACTTTGGGGCCAGATGCTTTGGACTCAAATCCTGGTTCCTTCACTTACCAGCCATGTGACCTTGGGCAAGTCAGTTCACCTCTTCAGTTGTAAGAAGAGGGTTATTACCGTATATTACCATGCTGTTGTTTAATCACTAAGTCATGTCTGACTCTGCAACCCTGTAAACTGTAGCCCAGCAGGCTCCTCTGTCCATGGGATTTCCCAGGCAAGAGTACTGGAGTGGGTTGCCATTTCCTTCTCCAGGGGATCTTCCTGATTCAGGGATCTAACCCATGTCTCTTGCATTGGCAGGCAGATTCTTTACCACTGAGCCACCAAGGAAGCCCTCACAGGTAAGAATACTGGAGTGGATTGCCCTCCTCCAGAAGATCTTCCTGACCCAGGGATAGAACCTGAGTCTCTCATGTCTCCTGCATTGGCAGATGGATTCTTTACCACTAGCAACACCTTGGAAGCTTGGTTATATTATCATGCAAGTGAAAGTCACTCAGTCATCTCCAACTCTTTGCGACCCCATGGACTATACAGCCCATGGAATTCTCCAGGCCAGAATACTGGAGTGGGCAGCCTTGCCCTTCTCCAGGGGATCTTCCCAACCCAGGGATCAAACCTAGGTCTCCCACATTGCAGGCGGATTCTTTACCAGTTGAGCCCCCAGGGAAGCGTATTATTATATTATTAATACCTCACTGGGCTACCATGAGACCATGCATATTAGAGTGCTCTCAACAGCTAAGATTCTTATTTACAAAGAACAGAAACCCACTCTAACCAGTTTAGGCAGAAAGGCCATTTAATCTCTGGGAGGCTAACAGAATCTGACTGGAGGCCCCACAGCCCAGAGGAACATCTAAACCACAGCACAGAACCCATTCTGAGGGGAGTCACTGCCGCCACCCTAGAACCTAGCCCACTGACACTGTGACTATCCAACATCCACGTGCCACACATCCTGCTAGAAGCCTTTCCTCAGCTGCCTGCCTGGTCTGGACATACCTACCACCTCTCTCCAGAATGGATCGCCAGTGTCTGCTTATTCTCATCACTGGAAGCTGATTCAAAGTCTGACCAAGATGCAACCAACTGGCAGACCCCAGGTCACGTGTCTCTGCTCTAGCTGCAAGGGGGGCTGGGAAAGTGGATTTCTGAAATCTACATTCAGGGGGCAGGGGTTTATAAGGCTGGGAATCCCCCAACATAAAAATGATGCTTAAGAGTCCAGAAAGCATGACAATTGTCCCCTTTTAGTTTGTGGCACAGCATCTGGCACATATATACTCAATAATTAGTGGCCATTCCCTGGAAATGTGGTTTAGGCCCCAAAGCAAGGAGATTCCTGTGCCCTAACATTTCCCCTCTACCTCCTGGCCTACCTGTCATCTTTCCAGAAAGTCTGGATTAAATCCTTACCCTTCCTCCCCCTAAGCCCTAACTGTACTCCTCTAAATGCCTTTGGAGACCCTACTGGAAACTCAGAGCCCAGGAAAGGAGTCCAGTTCTCCTTATGACCCGGAGGTAGAACGCACCAACCAGCTGCAATCACAGATTCACAGAACTTCAGAAGCCCCGACTGGAAGGTCACTTTGTCCTACTATCTTATTTTGCAAATTTAGAAATTAAATCCTTTAAAAAAAAAAGAAGAAGAAATTAAATCCTAAAGAGGAGAAGGGATTTGGCAAAGATCTCACAGCAAAGCCCTGGCAGAACCAAAACTAAGCTCAAGGAAAATGAAAAAGAGGGGAAACCAGATTGCCCACAGCTAGCTGGTACTGCAGCACAGAAGATGCCCCTGGAAGGCTGAGCAGAGGGCTGCTCAAAGGAACCGGGATCCCGCCCTGTGAAGAGTAATCTTGGAGGTCCTGGGGAGAGACGGCAGAGAGTTTTAGCAGCAGGACACCAAAACGCCGTGTCAGGGTGTCCCAGCCCCTGGCGACTCAAAGTGTGAGCTGTGAACCTACTGTGTGTGTGCTGAGGCCCTTCAGTCGTATCTGACTCTGTGCGACCCTACGTACTATAGCCCGCCAGGCTCCTCTATCCTTGCGATTCCCACCATCTGCAATCCTGTTTGAAATGCTGAATCTCAGGCCCCCACCCCAGGCCTGCTAAATCAGAATTTGCATCTTAACTAGATCCCCAGGTGACCCAAATGTATGTTAAAGTTTGACAAAGCCTGAAGAGGAATTCAAGTCGAGAAACTCTGCTGAAAATCAGCATTTATGTGAATCCATTGATATTATGTGGCAGGCATGATATGAAGTGCTTTACATACTTCTCACATTTAATCCTCTTAACAAGGCTTTGAAGGAGACGTTCAGTTTCCCCCTTTTACAGATGGGGACACTGAGGGTTAGAAAGGAGATATAACTCACCCTTTACCACTGTATCCACCTGGTAACACAGGCAACTCTGTGCATTCTTTGGTCACCTCTTTAGCAAAGCCATCCCTGAATAAAGCCTCTCTCCGATACTGTGTTGGCAGAATTAGCCAGCCCTGCTAGTCTCTAATATCCAAAGGCGCCCTATGAAACTCATCCTGTGACCTTGAGCTTGAGTCTTGATGGCTCAGTGAGGTGAGTAGAGAGGACACGGGCCTTAGAATCCACTCTGTTGCTGGTTACAATAGTAGATACATTATTTAACCCCTCTGAGCCTAGGATGCCCCATCTGGAAGAGCGGGAGGGAAATCCCAGATTCCAGAGTTATTGCAGGGATAAACTGAGAGGGCTTATGCCATCTGCACAAAGCTGGGCTGGCAGGGAGCCTGTGAGCTTTGACTGCTGTTCATGTTGCCCCACTCATACTCCCTCCTCCAGGGGTGTGCTAGAGGCTTGCGCATCTTCTCAATTCGGTGTTCAGGCACAGCACATGAAACTGACCAGGGCAGGATATTTACACCGTGGGAATTGGCAATCAGCAGGTGGCTCAAGTGGTAAAGAATCTGCCTGCCGATGCAGGATCTCCTGCCTCAATCCCAGGGTCAGGAAGATCCCCTGAAGGACAAAATGGAAACCTACTACAGTATTCTTGCCTGGAGAATTTTTATGGACAGAGGAGCCTGGTGGGCTACAGCCCATGGAGGTCACAGAGTCTTACACGACTAGGCACACACAAATCTTACAACACCAGAGTTGCTTTTTTGCTTTTGTTTTTTAACCAGAGAGCCAATTACTGAACATTTATCAAATGCCACTGCTTCCTCCATCCCTCACTGATCACCAGACCATTAGGCCCTCCCAGCATTAAGATTCTACAGCTCCTCGTCTGCGACTTCCAGGAAGCCAAGCAATCACTCAACAAACCCTTCACTTACTCATCCAACCAATAATTACTGGACACCTATTATGGGCAGGCATAGCCTATCATCCCTCCGTGAGTGTTGCAGGTGCCCTGCCATCTGTCATCCATCAGATCAGAAGATGGATTTTCACAGCTGTGACAAGCGGGGAGAGGAAATTAATAATAAGTCCCAAAGGTGGCAAGGGAAGGATCACACATATCATTTCCGGATCATCCCCCATCAGTGGTAAATTACCTCCTGACAACAGGATAACCTTCCCCCGAGCTCACCCACACACACCGCACACAGCAGGAATTGAGTGAAATAAAGAAAGACCTAGCCTTTCATATTCCCACAGCCAGAACTGTCAAGCTGTCCCCGAGGTGCCTGAAAAGTCCAAAACTTAATCTTTGGTCACTGAAATGAGGGGGCTGCTGCCCCGTGCTGCTCAGAACCCCACTCTCCACCCCCTCACCCTCCTCCACAGCCTCCTCTCTGCCTCCAGCCCCTTCTCTTTTTGCTCATCAGCACCCCTCCTTGCCCCTCAGCCCCATCCTCACTCTGCCCTTCACTACCCCCTCTCATTGCTTCTCGGCCTGCAACTACAGGGAACTGGGATGGAGACAAATCAGACAGTCCCCAAAATGCTGATATGAAACTAGTCAATTCGAATTAATTTCAGCAAACTGACTTTTAGAAGGTTGACCTAGAGTTGCACCATGAACTAGAACCCATGAGAGTTTACAAACAGGTGATGGAGAAATATTAGTGAACTCCCAGAATCTAGTCCATCAAGACCTGTCTCTGACCCTTGAATGCTGTCACCCTTCGTAGCCCCCCTCCAGTCACTCGAGGACCAGCGCCAGCAGGAAGGGGACCTGGCTGGTGTAATGCCTGGCATACCAGAGCCCACTTGCACCTCTAAGCCCTACCAAGAAGAAATATTTGGCCAAACAGCACCATCTGAAACCATGAAGACCTTGGCTTCCGCAGGACCGCCAAGAGTGCCCTAACATTTGACTTGGATGACTCAAGCAAGCGTATGTCATTTCAGCTCGCCCACAGCAGGGTGAATAAAAAAATCTAAAGATTTAACTTAAAAAAAGTTTAACAAGTTAATTTTCTAAATTTAAAACGTTTCAGAAAGACACACAACCTACAGAAGGGTAATTTTAAGCTATATTAAAGCTCAAAGATGACATCATGGGATTCTAATTATACAGACTTTGAGGCAATACAGTCAGGCAACCTTTCCGGATACAGTTTGAAATTTTTCACAACTTGCCAATACTATGTTGGTATCCCATCTTCTGGATACACTAAAAGCCCCTCTTGTAGATTATTCGGGAAAGTGGAAGTAACGGCACCCTTCTGAGGCTGCAGGCAAGCCTAGAAGCCTCCAGCTTCAGTGTTTTCTCCAGATTTTTCTCCTAAGATAGGAGTATATCTCAGCGCATACAGGAAGATGAGAGTTGAGACCAGACCAAACCAATCATGCATTTAATCCAGATCCATATGGAAAGAAGCTGCTACCTCCATGCCAGCAATGACCTGTTGCAAAATCTGAAGACCCAGTACCTTTCCCCTACCATCTCTTTCCCTCCATGTTGTGAGCGGGAAAAATGAATTCATTAACAAGATCCTAAACAGCACCTGACATGTAGTGAACCCACAATAAATGTTAGGTTTGATGATACTGATGAAGAAGATGAAGAAACAAAAGATGATAAAAGCAGGGGGAGGAAGAACCGCACTCCTAGCTGCCTGTGGGGTTCAAGCTTGTTGCTATTTCATGCAAGAGTTGTGTGGCAGGGTGGACAAAATGTAAATCATTCCATTCAATAACTTTCCCTATAAAAGTCACCCATTGGTGACCTGAATGGCAAGTAAGTCCAAAAGGGAGAGGATATGTGTATATGTACGTCTGGTTAATTTTGCTATACAGCAGAAACTAACAGATATTGTAAAGCACCTATACTCCAATAAAAATTAATTTAAAAAACACATTCCCTGTTTCTGAGCTGTCTTAGGCATCTCGGAAAGCCTTCCATTTTTATTTATTTATTTATGGCTGCACTGGGTCTTTGCTGCTGAGCATGGGCTTTCTCTAGCTGCGGTGGTTTCTCTTACTGTGGAGCACCAGCTCTAGGAGCACCACCAGCTGCAGCATGTAGGCTCAGGAGTTGTGGCTCATGGGCTGTAGTTGCTCCATAGCATGTGGGATCTTCTGGGACCAGGGATCAAACCCACGTCTCTTGCATTGGCAGGTGGGTTCTTATCCATTGTACCACCAGGTAAGTCCAACTTTACATTTTTAAAGGCACATAGTCTGTATAGTATTTATACATGAGCTATTAACCTACAGGATTTTTATGTATGTAACACAGTTAAATAAAATACATTCACATATGTGTAGTCTTTACAAGAATGTCTTGAAGTAGATGATACCGTTTTCTCATTTTACAACCCAGAACACTAAAGCTTCAGAGTGGTTCAGTGGAATTTCCCAAGCAACAAAGCTGGTCGATCATAAGCAAAGACTTGAATGTTAATACTCATGACATCTGAGCCCAAGATCTTTCTCCATCACCATAACCTCTCCAGTTTCTGCCATTCCTCTTTGCCTTCTTTTTTTTTTTTTTTTTTTGGCCACACTGTGCAGCTCAAAGGATCTTAGTTCCCCAACCAGGGATTTAACCTGAGCCCTGGTAGTGAAAGTGCCATGTCCTAACCACTGGTCAATCAGGGAATTCCCCCTCTTTGCCTGACTTTATCTCTACATTCCTATCCCCAGGATTGTCCTGAATGCTCCAGGGGAAACAAGATGAAAGAGATAGTCACTGCCCTGAAGAAAGGATCACTGTGAATCATTTATTTTTCTCCTTTCCTGAAATAAGAGTAAAGTTCAGAAGTGGCAGCAGTTAAACCAGACAAGGAACAGAAGTTAAGACACCTCAAACTCTGGAATCCATGCTTAATTTCCCAAAAGGAGTCAAAGACCAGGCTTCCTGGTGTTTTTCAAGTGCCAAGGGAATTAGCCAATCCAAGGAAGGTAAAAAGCCGACTCCTTAGAAAAGTCCCTGATGCTGGGAAAGACTGAAGGCAGGAGGAGAAGGGGACGACAGAGGAGGAGATGATTGGATGGCATCACCAACTCAATGCACGTGAGTTTGAGCAAACTCCAGGAGATGGTGAAGGACAGGGAAGCCTGGTGTGCTGCAGTCCATGGGGTAACAAAGAGTCGGACATGACTGAACAACTGAACGACCACAAAGGAACGTAGCAGAAAGGGAGTTAACTTTTAATGAGCGATCATTGAGATGCTATCTCTTACAAAAAAAAATCAGAGTTAGTGCTCAGTACCATAGAAGAGAGGTTTGATTATGCTCATTATGCAGGCAATGCTGCAGCCACAGGGCAGAGGTGGCTTTGCCAATCCATGGTTAATATTCAAGTTTCCACATGTCCTCCTGTCACTGAGGGTTCTAGCACTCTTCGCTGGCTGTCTGCCAAGCATGCAGATGGAGGACAAGGAGCTGGTGGGCAGTGAGGTGGTACTGGAGATCAGCAGGGATTATTTTCCATTATATCATTTATCCAACTACTTACAAAGTTATTGATTTGGGTTGATATGTTTTGCTAACTAACCCCTTAGCTATAACTCTTAATAGTACTGTTTTCCAATTGATCCCTTTAGAGTTTCTAAAATAAATACTATGTAACCTATGAATAGTGTCAGTTTGGCATTCTTTTTACCAATATGTAATTACTACTTACATCTGTTTCTTATTTCATTGACCAGAACATTCAAAACAGTAACAAATAAGTGTTGATCCTTCAACCACCATTCATTTCTTCTTGACTTTAATGGAAATGCCTCAACTATCACAAAACAGCGCATTTTGACCACTGGTTGACCACAGATAGTCTGTGAAAGTATATTCTTATTCTTAGTTCTTTCTCTGAGAGTTTTTACCCAAAACTAATGCTGAAGTTTTAACAAATGCTTTTTGGCATCTATGAAGATGATCACACTTCTTCCTCTGAGATATTGATGGAATTTATTAATAGACTTCCTAATAATAAACCATGATGTATTTCTAGAATGAATCTTCCCTGACCATGATACATTGTTCTTTTAATATTAAAAAGATTCAACTTGTCCAGGTTTAATTTAGGATTAATCTTTTCTGTATTTACGAGTGATATTATATTATGCTTTATATACTGTGTGTTATCAGTTTTGTGTGCCTGTATAATGCTAGGTCAGAGGAAAGAACTGGGATTGTTTTCTTCTTTTTCTATGGTTTAGAGAAAATTTTTGAGAGCCAAAAGGATCGCTTGTCCTGGAGGTTTTGCTAATGGATTTGAAACTTCATCATTTCCTTCTTTGCTCTTGATCTAGACCAGACACCAGTAAACTACACCCTGCTGGCCTGCCACTTGCTTTAATAAATAAAGTCTTATTGCAATACAGTCATGTCCACTTCTTTACAAACTGTCTATGGCTGGTTTCACGCTACAATGGCAGAGCCGAGTTGTTCTTGGAGAATGCCCCACATAACCTAAAATATTTACTGTCTGTCCCTATAAGAAAAACTTTTCCAGCCCTAGTCTAGACAGGCTCTCTTTTATGGTTGATAATTTGGGCATTTCTGTTTTATTAGACATTTAACTATTAACAAAGCTAATATCAAAAATTAACAACAGCTAACATCTGAGTTGTATGAAGCACATAGCAATGGTTTGAGCTATTTAAACCTATCAGTGCACTGAATCCACACAAATGCTGCATTATTATCCCCATTTTACAGTGGAAGAGATTGATCTTGGAGACAGTAAATAATTTGCCCAATATCAGAAGAGTGTAGTAGAAAATCCACGGTAAGACTTCCCTGGTGGTCCAGTGGTTAAGAATTTGCCTGTCAATGCAGGAGACACAGGTTGAATACCTGGTCCAGGAAGATCCCACCTGCTTCGGAGCAACTAAGCCTGTGTACTGCCTGGACAACTACCGAGCCCACACGCTTAGAGCCTGTGCTCTGCGACAAGAGAGGCCACCCCAGTGAGAAGCCCACACACTGCAACAAAGAGCAGCCCCTGCTCGCCGCAGCTAAAGAAAGCCCTCACACAGCACTGAAGACCCAGCACAGCCAATAAACAGATAAGAAAAGCTATCATATAAATCCACGTATACCTGTATAGTATTATGTTTGAGCTTACAATGCTTTCTATCCTTGTATTCCTGTCCTTTTTCATCCCCAATTTGCATATTGTTGATATACATAGATTCATTATATGTATTATATTCATTTTATAGATTCATTTTATACGTGTGCATGCATGCTAAGTCACTTCAGTCGTGTCCGATTCTGTGTGACCCTATGGACAGTAGACCCCCAGGCTCCTCTGTTCATGGGGATTCTCCAGGCAAGGATACTGAACTGGGTTGCCATGCCCTCCTCCAGGGGATCTTCCTGACTCAGGAATCAAACTCGAATCCCTTCTATCTCCTTCACTGGCAGGCAGGTTCTTTACCACTAGCGCCACCTGGGAAGGCCATTTTATACATACGATTAGTTAAAAGTAGATCTATTTTATTGGCTTTTGTTGGTTTTGCTTTGTCCTGTTTTCCAGGGCTAATTCTTTGAGTTATCAACACAAGGCTTTTTGTACATTCTAGTGCTTTATTACAACAGGATATAAAATGTTATAGGGCTTCCCTGGTGGCTCAGACGGTTCTAAAGAATCTGCCTGTAATACAGGAGACCCAATTCTGCATTTTTATTCCTACTTTCCTTATGTTTCTCTTGTGACGTTTTTGTCCCTTACTTCTTGAGTGGAATGCTTAACTGATGGTTTTGCAATGGAGCAGGACCCTATGGTCCTTCCCACCCATCGCCGTGTCCTCAGCCTGCCTTTTGTCTGTGGACAAAGTTTAGTCAAAAAATAAATCTGATCAGAGAAGGGAGAAAATGCAGAAACAAAGGAAAACAGTCAAAGGAGCTCAAATAATAATGGTTTAGTCATCAAGCATACTCAAGGACCTTTAGTTCCTTCTCAAGGGCTATAGACAATATTCTGAGCCATATTCTGTGAGCTGTCCTATAGATACTAAAAAGTCCTACCAGGTGCAAGAAGTTAACTATCGGATGACCAGACTGTAGCCATGACATATGTGGCCACAATTCTGAGAATTGGCCTCAAGGAAATGGGAACAAACTGACCCTGGAATTAAAGATTAACGGTATTTAAAACAATCAAGATGATGCAAGTCAGACCACCAATGATCAATTACAAGATGACTGTCAGAACTGACTGTATTATTTCTGTATGTTTTCCCAGCCTGCAGCCTATAAAAGCTCTTGCCCACTGTCACTGGGGGGAAGTCGGCCTTTGGACAGGCATCCGTCCTCCCCGACACCTTCAAGGCAGCATCCAAAATCAAGCAAACTCTCCTTTCTACCAACTTTGCCTCTTCATTGGCTTCTGAGCAGCAAGCAGCTGGACCCCACTTCTCATTACAGTTTGTTGATATGTAATGAGAAGTGGGGTTGTAGTTATAAAAAGCATTTATGACTATGAATTTGGAATATACTGACTTGGTGTCATCTATAGTTTATAAACTATATTAAAGAACCTAATTTTTAAAATTTTACTTAATTTTTCTTTATTTTGAGACAACTGTAGATTCCCATGCAGTTATAAAAAAATAATAGGGAGAGTCCATATATTCTTTACCCAGTTTCTCCCAAAGATAACACCTTGCACAAGTATAATATGATATCACAGCCAGGATACTAAGGTTAATATAGTGAAGATACAGAACATTTCACAAGGAGGCTTCACATTGCCCTTTTACAGTCACACCCACTTCTCTCCGCTCCCACCCTCTCCTCACTCCTGGAAGTCACTAATCTGTTCCCCATTTCTATAATTTTGACATTTCGAGAATGTTATATAATTGTAATCATACAGTAGAGTAGAACCTTTGCGGATGAGCTTTTTTAACTTGGCATCATTCTCTGGTGATTCATCCAGGTCGCTGAGTGTATCTGTAGTTTGTTCCTTTTTATTGCTGACTAATAGTACATGATGTGGACAATTTGTTGAGCCATTTACTTACTGAAGGACATTTGGGCTGCTTCCAGCTATGGGCTATTATGAATAAAGACACTATAAAGATTTGCACAGAGGTTTTACTGTGAGCATGAGTTTCCATTTCTTGGGAATATGTGCCCTAGAGAATCATTCATGGGTCTTATCATAGTTGCCTGTTTCATTTTTTTTTAAAGAAACTGTGAAACTATTTTCCAGAGTGGCTGTCTCATTTTACATTCCTACCAAGAATGTAAGAATGACTGAGATGCTCCATATCCTCATGTGTATTTGGTTCTGTCATTATTTATTATTTTAACCATTTTGGTAAATGTGCAGCAGTATCTCATTGTGGGGTGTGTCTGTGCATGTGTGAGACTATGTGCTTATGTTACCATGTGTATCCCCCCTTCAGCGAAATGTCTGTTTATATCTTTTGCCTATTTTCTAATTAGGTTATTTGTTGAGTTTGGTGGGTTCTTCATACATTCCAGATCACAGTCCTTTGCAGATATGTGGTTTGCAAATATTTGGTCCCAACCTGTAGTCTGTCTTTTCACCCTCTTAACAGGGTCTTTCACAAAGCAACAGTGTTAAAACTTTGATGAGGTCCAACAAATCAATTTTTTCTTTTATGGTTCATGCTTCCAGCGTAATATCTAAAGAACTCTTTGCCTGGCCCTAGATTCCAAAGATTTTTCTTCTATGTTTTCTTAAAAGTATTATAGTTTTATGTTTTACATGTAAGTCCATGATCTATTTTGAGCTAATTTTTCTGTAAGGTGTGAGACTTGGGCCAAGGTTCATTGTTCTGCCCTAGGTAAAGAACTACCCCAGCACCACTCGTTGAGAAAGTATTTCCTCCACTGAATCGTTTTTGTGCCTTTGTCAAAATCAACTGGGAGCGCTTGTATGGGTCTATTTCTATTCTCTATTCTGTTCCAATGATCTTTGGGTCTACCCTTCCACTAATACCACCAAGTCTTGATTGTTGTAGCTATTAATATTACAATAAGACTGATTCCTCCCATTTATTTTTCTTTTTCAAAACTGGTTTAGCTAATCTAGCTCCTTTGCCTTTTCATATAAATTATCTAATAATCTCGTTTTATCCACAAAGTAATTCTATTGGGGTTTTCATAGGAATTGCATCAAATCAGTATATAAATTTGGGAAGAACTAATGTTGAGTCTTTCATGTCCATTGCTAGTATATAAAAACATAACCAACTTTTGTAGTTTAAACTGTACCCTGCAACACTGCCAAACTCATTCATTAGTTGTAATAGGATTTTTTTGTCTTCTTGTTCTTGCCTTGTAGGCTCCTTCAGATTTTCCGTACAATCATGTCATCTACAAATAAAGTAGTTTTATTTATTCCTGTATCTGTATGCCTTTTATTTCCTTTTCTTGCCTTATTACATGCTTAGCACTGGCTAGAACATCCAGCACCATATTGAATATGTCCCAGGGTTATTAAGGAAAGTGTTTCAATCTGAAGTTCTTGAGTTTTATAATCTTTTTTTATTAACTTCTATCTTACTTCGTTTTTAACAGAGAAAGTTGATGGCATATTTTCTGATTAAGTCTTCCATATAAAAGACAGTAAACTGAGTACATTTTTCTTATCCTCACTCCCCTACTATCTACTTTGCGGTCTTCATTAACATAAACTAGGATTTTAAACTGAAATCTTCACAAAAGATTATGAAGTTATTTTTACACCATATTGCCTTTCATTCACAAATATTTTTGACATCTAACATCTACTTTATTTTATTATTAAGACTTTAATTTTTAGAGCAGGTTAAGGTTCACAGCAAAATTGAGGGGAAGGTGCAGAAATTTCCCCCACACATACCCCCACACATGCATAGCCTCCCTTATTATCAACATCCCCCACATTTGGATGATACACTTGTTACGACTAATAAATCTTCTGCCATCTATTTTAACATAAGACTAAGAGTGATTATTTGGACTCAATATTACATTTAATTACTTGAAGGATTCATCCCATTTCCTCTAAACTGTAACTTCATCCTGAAATTCTTAGTATTAGACTTCTCTCAATCAGAGAGAGGACCTCTTCACATAACTCTTTCATTGGTGGTAGATTTCCAAAACCTTTTTATATCTGAAAATTGGCGTTCTGTTGCCTTCACATATTAATGACAGCGTGACTGAGAATCCAATATGTAGATGATAACATCGTCCCTCAAAACTCTGCAGACTGCACTGTCGTAAGCTCTGTGTTGCTCATCACAAATATGCATCCAGATCCTGTATTTGACAGTTTGCATAGAGTATCTTTGGTCCTGTTCTCTGTCCACTTTGCATGCATGCATGCATGCATGCTAAGTCACGTCAGTCCTGTCCAATTCTTTGCAATCCTATGGACTGTAGCCCACCAGGCTCCTCTGTCCATGGGATTCTCTAGGCAAGAACACTGGAGGGGGTGGCCATGCCCTCCTTCAGGGGATCTTCCCAACCCAGGGATCAAACCCACGTCTCTGCACTACTGAACCACCGGGGAAGCCCTCTCTGCCCACTTTTTTTTTTTCTGCCCACTTTAGAGATGGTCAAATCCCCTTGTCAAGCCACACTGGAGGGCAGGCCAATGTAAACAGCACCAGATTTCTAGCAAGCACTCATCCACTGTAGCTCTGTTGTCCTTAAACAAACTTTTTTCCACTCTCAGCTACAAGGTTCTCTGATCCCCAGATGCACACCCTAGCTCCTTTGGTCTCTCTTATGCACCTTACCTTCCAAAGGGGATCTTCCCGACCACCACCACCACAATGCACCTTACCTATGCAAGCCTCACCCCTCAAGGATCAGTTTGGTATCAGCAGCTCCCTACACCAACCAGTGCACAAGTAAACTGCCTCCTTTACCTGTCTGACCTCTCTGAGTGAATGCGGGAAGATCGAGGGTTGTAAGAAGCCTTCAGTCATTTCAAAAAAATATTCTTGAGTAGAAGAAGGATGACTTTTCACTTGGGTCTCTTAGTCTAGGAACAGGATGGTGGCAGAGAGACAAAGGGGTTTTCTACTGTTTCCAGTTGGTCTTTGTATCCAGGGGTGATGCCTAGAGTGAGTGAACCCAATCCAGCCCCATCTGTCTTACAAATAATGGAGATATCACTGAGATTCCAACAACTTGTTATTAATTTTTAAGTTGTCTATAGTGTTTCTCGTATTATATATTATCTTAGTCATGTGAGGGCAAAGAGGGACTGATAGTCAAATGTTATATTCAGCCTATGCCACGACCAAGTCTACTTGGAATCATAGAGCTTTTGATGTTCACAGCAATTACAGATCGTGGATGGGATAAACTAGAGTGGCCCTACTCTGTAATCATATGAGAGGGTCTCCTCCCAGGGCGCCGCTCCAAAACAAATCCCCACAACAGTGGTTCTCAAAGTCCAGTGAACAGAAGCATCACCTGAGGAGCCTATTAAAAATGATCAGGCTCCACCCAAAAGTTCTAGTGAAGCCTTGGGTTTGTAGTCTTCACAAATGCTACAGGATACATGCTGGTGGTCCAAGAACCAGCCTTGGAGAATTGAAGCACCAGAAACATCTCCTCTAAAATCATCAGATGAGAAATTTTCAGCTGCTGCTTCTGATATTTCCTCAAAGACAAATGGAAAAAAGCAAATATAGCTGTTCATCTAGTACAATTCAGAAACAGAGTTTCCTGGCACAGCAATGCTGGAGAACATGAGATCTTCTCCACATTTCTCATTGCTAGTTTGACTCCAGAAAATGCCCTTTCACCACTAAATAGCACTTACAGGAATTCTACAGATGAATTTCTACGTATCTAAATGATACGTTTACTGCATTCTTCTTAATAGCATTGTTTGAAACAGCCCCAAATTGGGAATAATCTGAAGTCCATCACAGAGGACTGCTCTAATAAATTATGAATCATCCATACAATGGAAAACTTTGCATCCAATTTTAAGTTTAAGGAAGCTTTCTTTGGGGCACTTCCCTGGCGGAACAGGGGCAAAGACTCCACACTCCCAATGAACGGGACTCAGGTTCAGTCCCTGATCAGGGAACTAGGTTCTAAAGAAATGAAGTGAAAATCACTCAATTGTGTCTGACTCTTTGGACGCCATGGACTATACAGTCCATGGAATTCCCCAGGCCATAATACTGGAGTGGGAAGCCTTTTCCTTCTCCAGGGGACCTTCCCAACCCAGGGATCGAACCCAGCTCTCCCATATTGCAAGCAGATTTTTTACCAGCTGAGCCATCAGGGAAGCCCAGGTTCCAAATACCACAACTAAAGATCCTACATGCCACAATTAAGACCTGGCACAGACAAATAAACATTAAAAAAAACAAAAAAGAATCTCTCTTTGTACTGACATAGTTCTCCAAGATGCAAGGTCAAGAGGTAGGCAAGACTAATTCAAATATGTAAATACTGGCATGGCATATGTGTGTGTTAATCACTCAGCAATGTCTGACTCTGCAACCTCATGGACTGTAACCAGCCAGGCTCCATGGGATTTCCCAAGGAAGAACACCGGAGTAGGTTGCCATTCCCTTCTCCAGGGGATCTTCCCGACCCAAGGATCAAACCCAGTTCTCCCTTATTTCAGGCAGATTCTTTACCGTCTTAGCCACCAAGGAAACCAATCAGTGAGGATACCCAACAAACAAATCAGAACAAACGCCAGCCATTCCAGCACACTGGAGCCTAACAACCAAATATTAGCAGAAAAAGCAAAGTGGAGAATACAGGTTGCAGGATGCCACCTTCTTCTGTGAAAACAAGGGAGTAGAAGAAAAACTTCTGAAAGGATACCCCAAGAAAGGGTGGGCAGTGGGTGGGTGGAGGAAAGTTGTGAATGAGAGAATTTAAAACCTGTATACGTTACTGTATTTTTTTGAGCTATAACACTGCATTTTTTTAACTTCAAAGGTTTTTGATATGGAGCTGGGATATGGATGCCCAAGGCTGACGTGATTTAATTTTCATTTTATATTCCTTTTGGGTCCCTGTGGTTTGCTATTTCTCCAATGTGCCCATTAGTAATAGTTTGTTACAGTCACGAAGGTGGGGTGAGCCTGTCTTGTCTATACTAAGTGACTATGGTCCAATCAGTGATGTTCAAAAGATTGACTGCATCAGGATTTGTAGAAAGTCCAGATTATCTCCTCCTGTAGCTCTCAAACCTGGCTGCTCCTTTTAAACACCTGAGAGCCTTTACTAAACTAGGCTGCTATTCCAGTCTCATCCCCAGATATTCTGCTTTAATAGGTCTGAGGTAGGGCCAGGGCACTGGGACTTTTAAAAGCTTCTCAGGTTAGCCTAACACACCGCCACTCATGACAACCTCCTGACTGGGCAGATCTGAGGCAAGTCTTCCAGGTGAGCCCTTGTTCAGCCAGCTTTGTGGCTGTCACCCAAAACAACATCCTCTTACCTGCACTCAAGCAAAGACTCAAGCATCAGCAAAGGCCAAGTTCAGAAAAGAAAAGCCCACTTGGCTCAAGAAGTAAGAACTGCGATTGCTAAATAAAATCAGATTCGGTCATTCCTGAGCATGTGGTTCATATTCCTATCACCCTGAGTTTCTCCCTGTTCTCTTTCCTCCCCACATCCAACCCCAAGGACCTCCAACAGAAACCACCAGACAGGCTACCAGAACGGGCATCCCAGCCTCGAGGAACCCCATCACCAACACCCCAGTAACAGCCAGGCCAGGCCAAGCACACATACAAACACGTTCCATTCTAACCAGAAGTAGACAATGGTCCAAGATGGGCACAAATTTTATCAACAGGAAATCTTCTACGGAATTGATTTTTGAAGCAAAGGCCAGTGCATCTACTTAAGCAGATACAATTCGTAATAATCAGAAAATAAAGAGTAGGGGCTTCCCTGGTGTGGTTAAGAATCTGCCTTGCAAAGCAGGGAACACCAGTTCAACCCGTGGTCAGGGAAGATTCCGCATGCCGCGGGGCAACTGACCTGACCCCTGCACCTCAACTACTGAAGCCAGTGCACCCAGAGCCCACGCTCTGCACCAAGAGTATGTGTGTGCGCATTCTTAGTCGTGTCCGACTCTTTGCGGCATAGCCCACCAGGCTCCTCTATCCACGGAATTTTTCAGGCAAGGATACCGGAGTGGGTTGCATTTCCTTCTCCAGGGGATCTTCCCACCCAGGGATCGAACCCGCGTCTCGTGCATCTTCTGCACTGGCAAGAGGATTCTTTACTAGCTGAGCCACCAGAGAAGCCAAGTAAGACAAGCCACCACAATGAGAAGCCTGCTCACTGAAACTAGAGCACAGCCCCCACTTGCTGCAACTAGAGAAAGCCCGTGTGTAGCAACAATGACCCAGTCCAGTTCAGTTCAGTCACTCAGTCATGTACAACTCTTTGTGACCCCATGGACTGCAGCACACCAGGCTTCCCTGTCCATCACCAACTCTTGAAGCTTGCTCAAACTTAAGTCCATCGAGTCAGTAATGCCATCCAACCATCTCACCCTCTGTCGTCCCCTTCTCCTCCTGCCCTCAATCTTTCCCAGCATCAAGGTCTTTTCAAATGAGTCAGTTCTTCACATCAGGTGGCCAAGGGTATTGGAGTTTCAGCTTCATCATCAGTCCTTCCAATGAACATTCAGGACTGATTTCCTTTAGGATTGATGGGTTTGATCTCCTTGCACCCCAAGGGACTCTCAAGAGTCTTCTCCAACACCACAGCTCAAAAGCATCAGTTCTTCAGTGCTCAGCTTTCTTTATGGTCCAACTCTCACACTCATACATGACTACTGGAAAAACCATAGCTTTGACTAGACAGACCTTTGTTGGCAAAGTAATGTCTTTGCTTTTTAATATGCTGTCTAGGTTGGTCATAGATTTTCTTCCAAGGAGCAAGCATCTGTTAATTTCATGGCTACAGTCACAATCTGCAGTGATTTTGGAGCCCCAAAAAATAAAGTCTGCTACTGTTTCCACTGTTTCCCCATCTATTTGCCCTGAAGTGATGGGACCGGATGCCATGATCTTAGTTTTTTGAATGTTGAGTTTTAAGCCAACTTTTTTACTCTCCTCTTTCACTTTCATCAAGAGGCTCTTTAGTTCTTCTTTGCTTTCTGATTTAAAAAATCAGAGGTACCAAGGGAACATGTAAAGATGGGCACAATAAAGGACAGAAATGGTATGGACCTAACAGAAGCAAGAAGATATTAAGAAGAGGTGGCAAGAATACACAGAAGAACTATACAAAAAAGATCATCATGATCTAGATAACCACAATGGTGTGATTACTCACCTAGAGCCAGACATCCTGGAATGTGAAGTCAAGTGGGCCTTAGTAAGCATTGCTACGAACAATGACCCAGTGCAGCCAAAATAAAAAAATAAAATAAAGAGTATCTTCCCCCTTAAAACCGCTATGAAAACAGTAATTATTTCCTGAAAGCAGCACTCCTGAGTTAGTCCTACACGATTTTTCTGCAGACAGACCCTGGCCCTTTCCAGCCAACAAATCCAGGCCTAAAGCTGACAGTGCTTGAATATATTTGAGGAAGCTCCAGGGAGTGAAATAAGGGGACGTAAGAGATTTTAACGTCCTGAGAACTGAAGAGACACTTTCCCCCCAATGTCTAAAAGTCAACAGTTCTCTTAAGATGCCAGACACTCTGAAAGACCAGGTGTCCCTAGAGAGAGGCTGCTGCAGAACCTCCGTCACACTCTGCTAAGACCAGCTAATCCCATCTCTCTAAACGTGACCTAATTGGAGAAAGAGAAGCATTTATACTGAAATGACAACAGACAGAATCAAGCAAGGCCAAGAAGGAAATCCTCCATCGCTCAAAGGGAAAGTTTCATAAAAAGAAAGTCAAATAGAGAGATGGACCAACGAAAGGATGGACAGGTGATGGATGGAAACATGAATGCACGCAAGATGGATGGATGAGTGTGTGGATGATGGATGGATGCGCAGGTGGATATCATTTCACACAATTCTCAGAGTCAAGGCTTTATAAACCAGCCTTTAATACCAGAGCTAAAGGTCTTCATGTAGCAAAGCATTAATTTTTCTGCTTAAAGAGATTACTGTACATGCCTTGCTTTCCTCCCAGATCTCCAAATCACAAAGCCTAACTGTCTCAACTGAAATGCTTTGGGCTTTACTGTCATATAGCACAGGGAGCTCTGCCCAGTGCTCTATGAAGACTTAAACAGGTGGGATGGAGTGGTGGGAGAGAGACTCAAGAGGAAAGGGATCTCTGTATACATATAGCTGATTCACATTTGTTCAGCAAAAATTAACACAGCATTGTAAAGCAATTATACGCCAATTAAAAAAAAAAGATGCTTCAGGCTTCAATTAACATAACAGCCAACTAAATGCTGCTTAAACAAAAGGGGCTCATCAACAAATATCACACACAGGAAATGCTTGAAGCGGGAAGTTTCTGGGGCTGTGAGTGGCACTAGGCATCCATGTATAGTCATAAAGTGGTCGTCATAGCGCCAACCATTATTTTCATATTTGACAACCTCCAAGACAGGAAGAAGGGTTGAGAGGAAAATGAGTTATTTTCTCTTTTACACTGGCCAAAACTAGGTCCCATGCCCACCTCAAGATCAGTCACTGAGGGTGGAAACAGAACTATCTTGGGTCACTCATACTTCGTCCCTTGGGCACGCTGTCACTAAATAAAACCAGGAACGATGGGGGAATGGCTGTTGCATGGACCAACATCTTCTGCCAGAGCATCTGTTCCCACTTTCCAATACCCGATCTCTCAGATACAAGACCCCCTCCAGTCAGAAATGCACTCTGATAATTCCCAAAACGTGCCCTCCAGAGAGATCGCAATAACCTCACTCCCTTATGGCGAAGGTTTCCACCTGTATCGCCTTAGCCTCTTCCTCAGGGCATCTAGGATTACAACTAGCTCAAGCAAAGAAATAAACCTGTTACAAGGAAACAAAGTAACTCACAGAAACCAAGGCCAGCCACTTAGTTTGGCTTCAAGGCAGGACCATCAAGAACCAAGACACCCACTCCATCTCTCTGTCCACACGACCTCTGAACCCAGCCTCTGAACCCGCTCCAGAAACAGTGAGGCTTTCTCTGATTTTTGGTGTGCATCGCATAGTCCCTGAGACCACACCGCCTTCCAGTCTGGAGTTGTTAGAGGCTAGCTGGCATTGCTCAGGGGGAAGTCGAAGTCCCAGAGAAAGTATCAGGTGAAGACATGCCTGGTCCATCAGCAATGGGCAAGCAACTTCATCGCATGGTTCAAAGGTGGATGCTATGGGTCATTCCTTGGGGCCTCTTTACCAAAAAGTAGGGAATGCATAGACTTTGAATCACCCTAAAGGGGCTGTACAAATTCTCTCTGCAGGAAATTCACCCTTCTCCTGAGACATCAGTTTCCAAGACCCAGCAGGCCAGAGGAATTGGAAGGGAAAAAACAGCAGGCATGCCAGTGTGACCACCTGACCCTCTCGTCTCTGGGAGCACACAGCTGGCAGGCAGGGCTGGGGAGGAGGGAGGAAGCCCTACAGATGCTCCCCACGCCTCCCCCCTCCCTGCCCTGCCTCACGCTGGCTCCCTCCCAAGTCCCTTCTCACACGCTCACACCCACCTAACTACACTCGTCCTCACATTCAACGCTCCACTCCGGGCTCTGTTCTGCCAAAATGCTTTCCCACACAGGGGTCCCTGCCTTCCAGCTCACTCTCCACGCACATGTCTACCTCAGAAGTGAGCTCACTCTATTTTAAACTCCTGGAGCTGTCTGCCATCTGTCTCGTCTGGGGGGCCTCGTGGTCTACTGACAGAAGAGAACCGAATTTGGAAACCTAGAAACGGAAGTCTGGTTCCGGTCCCACCAATAGCTCCAGGACCTCAGGACAGTCGAGGCATCCTTCCCACGGCTGATAGAGAAAACTCCGCCCTTGGTTAGTTCCTGGGGCTGTGAAGAGCATCAGGGGAAATGAACGACAAAAAGCATGGATGGTGAGGTGACAGTGGACACCTCGAGTGTCTCAAGTGGTCCTTGAGAGCGTGGTCTTCACCAACCCCCGAGCCATGGCAGGCACTGTTCAGGAATTAACCTCTTTCTTTACTTCTCTGACCAGACATTCCTGGCATTGGGGAGCAGCCTAATGCCAGACTGGGAATCCTCAAGTCCACCCTAGAGCGCTGATGCTTGGAAATGGTTACCATGGCAATCAGCTCTGCTACTTGCTTTGTGAATGATCCTGAGCCAGTCATCAACCTCTGGGAGCTTCAGATTCCTGCAGGCATGACCAGGCATCTGTTCAGCCACAAGGTATGACCACGAAATTGTCAAGGTGTGTCTCTAACATCAACACTGTGATAGTACCGACCACTAATGTTGCTGCGGGAATTAAGTGGACTTGGGGCTAAGCAATAATAACATTGATAAGATTAAATGCCACTTGTGTCTCAGATACTGCACTAAAAGCCTTGCATGTATTCAATCATAACAACCCAATGAAGCCCATAGTAAGTACTAAATGCTTTTCGTTTGGAGTCATAACAAAAACGAGTTAAAAGGAAGAAATCTAGAAAGGCAGACACTGACAACCAAATTTAAACTTCTTTCCTAGAATCTGCAGACAAGTCATTGAAATGCTCTTCAAAAGAGCAACCCCATAGACTCAGGTAGGAAAAAAAAAAAAACCAGTCCCCCTGGAGCACCAGCCCATCCACACAAAGTGCGGATACCTTGTGGGTGCATCTCCATCCCCACCACACACTTCCTTGGGCTGTTCTCCTCCCCCAGATGCAAGCTCCCACATCCAGAAGACACTGGCTAGCTGGGAGGCAGCTGCCTTCCCGTGGAAGCAGAGTTACTAGGAGGCCTGAGAGTCACATGCCTCTACAAATCCCATTTGGACCACAGCAGATGGCAGACGGAAGCATCACAGATGCAAACCGTTACAGAAAGTTTTAGTGGGGCTCCCTGGGGGGGGGGGAGGCACATTTCACAGGACACTGTCTCTTACCCCCTCACCAGCTCCCTCCTGGATGGTCTCAGGAATCCCCCCAAACCTCCCCCTTTCTATTTTGCAGAAACGTCAGCCTCTCATCTCTGAAACCCAGGCACCAGAAGAAGGGGAATTTTCTCCTTCTCCTGAAGCCTTTATCAAAGTATTTTTCCAAAGATCCCTTCCAAAACAAAACTGGCATAATTCATCTTTTATCCAAAAAATATTTATTGAGCATCTACTATAGGCCAGACACGATCCTAGGCCCTGAGGCGCCCAAAGTAAACACGACGACAGCCTCGGTGTTCCTGTGGGTACGATCATGTCTAAAATGCAGCAGGTACCGAGGGACTGCTGTATTCCTGCACTGCTTTCTATACGTTATCTTACTTCACTCCTCACAGCCTCCTCTGAGGCATTTCATTCCTGTTTGACAGATGAGATTATTGCCCAAGATGACACAGCTAGGAGGCAGCAGGAACCAGCCAGGAACCAGCTAGGAACGCCAGGACTGTCTGGTTCAAAAGCTCACACGTTTAGCCAGTGTGCTCTGGAGGCCACCTCAGCTTCCAATTCCTACCAACAGTAAGTTCTCCACACAGAAACCTTCAAGTTGTGAACATTCAAAGATGCTAACGTGCCCAGAGAAAGAACATAGACAAGAGGAAGAAGAAGTAACTTGAGGAATCAAAGAGATTCACAACACAGGAAATGGCGAGGGGGTTTGCTTTATTTGAGGAGGCACTGTTAGTTTTTGAGACACATGACCCGAACATAGAACAGTACATGAAGGATGCAGTAGCCACTCAGAATGCAATCCAGTGCTGCAGCGTCGATTATGACGAGAAAAAAAGACCTACTACCCAGACATCGCTGGATCATTTTTTCAAGAGGGTAGACAGAATTGAATCCAGCAAGGAACCAGAACCTGTACCATCAACGTCAGGCATCAGCGAAACTGCAGCTTGCCCTCTACCTCCTATTGCTGACCATCCTTCATCTCTACCAGCTTCCACTGGTACCTCTCCCTCCTCCTCAGTAACTCTCGTGGCCTGTTCAAGGGATGCCAGTCCCTGAATGCCAGCTGGTGTACTGTAGGGCACCGTACTGTAAGATTTAAAATGTTTTCTTTGTTTTTTATTATGACTTGTATGAAAAGTATTATAAATCTATTATGGTACAGAACTACAAAGCCAATCATGTTAGCTGGGTAGGTGACCTAACTGTTGGACTTATGAACACATTGGACTTATGAACACACTCTTGGGATGGAACTCATTTGTATGTAGGGGACTTACTGTACGCTGCCTTCATGCTGGACCCCAGACTCTGCAGCACGGGCACTCAAAACCTTCCTACGGCTTTCTACTCTGGTGTCCCAGAACGTCTTTCAGCCCCCTGGATTCCTGCCACGAGGAAGGACTCACATTTCCTGAAAACATCCTCATGCCTTCTCTCCCTCCTGCAGCGACCCTCACCCACCTGTCCTCCCCAGTTCTCCTCCATTCCCAAACTCCAGCTCCACCTGACAAAAGATCTCTTTAAACAAAAGTTTAATACAGAAGTTACCTTCTCAGTTTTGCTTATGAGGAAAGAGCAGCTACTCTATTATTTACATCCAAAGCCAGGCCAGAATACTAAATGAAAACCATGTACGGAGGTTATTTTTCCAGTTTAAAATGAAAGTCACCTCTTCCAGGGAGCCCTCCAGTTCCCCCAACAGCAGTGTGTTTTCCAGCCTATATTGTTCACTGCCCTCTTTTTCTTCCTGGCTTCTAGTCTTTATCACCATCTCTTTTACACTATGGGCATTTACAAAAAGTTTTTGAACTGTGGTGCTAGAGAAGACTCTTGAGAGTCCCTTGGACAGCAAGGAGATCAAACCAGTCCATTCTAAAGGAAATCAGTCCTGAGTATTCATTGGAAGGACTGATGCTGAAGCTCCAATACTTTGGCCACCTGATACAAAGAGTTAACTCACTGGAAAAGACACTGATGCCGTGCAAGATTGAGGGCAGGAGAAGAAGGGGGCGATAGAGGATAAGACAGTTGGATGACATCACCGACACAACGGACATGAATTTGTGCAAACTCCGGAAGCAGTGAAGGACAGGGAAGCCTGGCATATTGCAGTCCATGGGATCGCAGAGAGTCAGATATGACTTAGCAACTGAACAGCAATAACAAAAAGATTCTCTGCCCCAACAGTGATCACTTCCTTACACAATGCTGCGCTCCATCCATCGGAGGGCCTCCCACAATACACATGCCACTGTGCCTTGCACAAGCTCTTGCTCAATAAATGTTTGCTGAAATAACTCTGTAAGCACTTTCAATTTTACACATTTCAACAACATTTCCAAAGCCAGGGTCCTCAGCCTGGGGCCTGCTTCTTCTTTCACCAGAGTCGACATGAGCTCTTGGGGAAAGCTCATCACACTCCATGACGGCAATTACCACTGACAGGCACGCAGGTTCCAAATCTCTGTCCTGAGCCCAGATCCAGCCCAAAGCCCCAGGTCTGAGGATCACACGCCAACCGGCCTGTACCACTTGGACATCAACTAGGCACCTACCACAGGGACTCTGAGTTCCCTCAAAACATGTTACTCTGCCTATGGTTCCCATCTCTGAACTGCACCACCAACCCACCCAGCGCCAAGCTGGAAGCCCGGGAGCCACCCCTGACTCCTCCCTCTCCCACGCTCCTCCCACTCCCCTGCCAATCACCAAGGTCTCTCAAGCACATTCCCCAAACATCCCTCCAAGCTTCCCTCCGCCTCGCCTTCCGGACTGCAATCCAGGCATCCTCAAGTCCAACCTGGATCACTATACCCGCCTCCCCACCCAAGCCCCTTCTTCCAGCCTTGCCACTGGGAAATTCACCTTTCAACTGCAGCCAGGGTGGGTCTAAAAGGCAAATCCAATCATGTAACGCTTTATTTTAAAAAGACTTCTGCACCATCAGAATAACATCTACACTCGTTAATGGGACATAGGAGCTGTTTATGAGCAGGCTCGGGCCTTCCTCTTTCCCGACCAGATCCCCCACCTAATAAACAGACAAGGACAGAGGCTCTGTGCCAGTCGAGACAAACTGACTTTGGTTCCTGAACCTTCCTGCGGCCCTGCATTCGCTGTTCCCTCTGTTGAGAACCCCCTTCTCCTTCTCTTCACACCCTCCTGCTTTACTGAATTAAACCTGGCACCCTGAAAGCTAGGCTTGAACATCACGTGGCCCTGGAAGTTCCCTGAGGGCTTTACTTAGATGCCCCAACTCTGCTCACCTCAGGATCCCACACTAAGAGGGCCACAGCAAGGAGGCCCTGCATGAGTGCCCGCCTCTTCACGGGCCTGTACTCTCTACCAGACAATGCTTTCATCACCTCAGGGACCTACCATTGTGATCACCATAGGACAACGCCCCACCCCCCCACCAGCTGACACAGCAGGGATTCAATTAATACTTCAATGGATAAATAAGTCAGCTAATTGTACATCGAGGCCTCTGAGAAAATTCTTGACTGAAATAATCTTGCCGGGCAATATTCTGAAGCCCGGAAGCTGTCCGGCAGACTGAGATCCTTGCTTCAGGTTTTTAAGAAATCTCCTTGTTTGGAAGAGGGACAGGACGATCTCCTGCAGCTGGGGTTTAGCATCACAGGGCTGACAAGACAGTGTCAAGGATGGAGTCCCTGGCACTCTGCTAGAAACTGCAGGAATACAAGCTCTCTTTCCAACCATAAGAACACACACACTGTGGGACTTCCCTGGTGGTCCAGTGGCTAAAACTCTGCATTCCCAAAGAAGGGGGCCCAGGTTCAATCCCTGGTCAGGGAACTAGATCCCACATGCTGCAACTAAGAGTTTGTATGCCACAATTAAAGATCTCCTGTGTCTCAACTAAGACCTGGCATAGCCACATAAATAAACAATTAAAAAAAGAGAGAGAGAGAGAACACACACATCATGGTTAATTAGGGAGAGTCAAGCTGTGACGAGGACAGGAGGGGCATCCACGGCCACAGATATACGATGACCAGCCAGGCCTGAGGGCATCCCAGAGGTGTGTCCTACAGAACAAAAAGGGAAAACGATGCCTCTCCCTTGGTAGTGATGCACTGAGACATTCCCAGATTAAAGGGCAGGAATCCGAATGGAAGACACCCCAGGCAGAGATTCTGTAACGAGAAATAGCTCCAAAAAGGATGATTTCTATGTGTTCCTATTTAGGGCACTTTCTGTCTTCTTTTTCCTTTCCCCCATCTCTCAGCATGCTTCTAGGAGCCATGTTCCATTCTCCCTGCATTAAGGGCTCAGGATTTGAGGTAAATTACAAAGTGGTTAAATAAATGGACCCAAAATGTACTCATGGTCAGATGCTGACCTAGAAGGCTCTGTCTAATGGAAGGCAAAAAGGCTCAAAGAAATAGTCAATCTCAACAGCCTGTTAAAGAGTTTTACCCAGATCCAGAACAAAGCTACACAGGGTCTACTCACTAAATGAGCAAATGATGTGCTACTAGGTGGGTGTAGAGAGGCTTTGAATATTAAAATCAGGAACTAGAGCTAACATGGGCTGTTAGGAAAACAAAACAAAGATGACTATTAGACTCATGCTCAGTCTTAAAAAATTAATTATATATGTCAATAGAAGAAACAGAAATGGTGAGTAAGAGGAACACAGAAACAGAAGTTCAGTTGGCTAGTGGACAGTAGGGCCAAGGTTCTGATTACCCTTCCTTTGAAGCACAGGGCAGTATGGTGCCTGCCCACATGCTTTGGAGGTAGGTATGGCCACATGACTTGCTTCAGCTGATGATATGTGTTTGGCAGTGATGGGAACAGCCAGGGAGAACTTCAAGAACCACTACAAGATGTGCCAAGGTCTCCTTTCCTTTCTTAGTGATTATGTACGCATACTTCAACTTAGAGGGTCTGTTGGCCAGGTCCCTTTTGTGACCACAATGAGCAGTCTCTCTCCTCCCATCCTAGATAAACCATGCTGATCGTCGCTGGGACTAGAAAGAATGCCAGGGACTACAGTGATGCCAACATCAGCTCAGTATCAGAAAACTCTCTGATGACTTGTGCAAATACACTACTTTGAGAGTATAAGGTAGTAACTCAAGAGTGGATGGTCACCATGACACACTGGGAAGCATTAGATGGTACAGTGAGTACTTACTTAACCTTCTTTTAAAGATATACCTATTTGAATGCAGAGTTCCAAAGAATAGCAAGGAGAGATAAGAAAGCCTTCCTCAGTGATCAGTGCAAAGAAATAGAGGAAAACAACAGAATGGGAAGGACTAGAGATATCTTCGAGGAAATTAGAGATACCAAGGGAACATTTCACGCAAAGATGGGCTCAATAAAGGACAGAAATGGTATGGACCTAACAGAAGCAGAAGATATTAAGAGGTGGCAAGAATACACAGAAGAACCATACAAAGAAAATCTTCACGACCCAGATGATCATGATGGTGTGATCACTCACCTAGAGCCAGACATCCTGGAATGTGAAGTTAAGTGGGCCATAGGAAGCATCACCACGAACAAAGCTAGTGGAGGTGATGGAATTCCAGTTGAGCTATTTCAAATCCTAAAAGATGATGCTGTGAAAGTGCTGCACTCAATATGCCAGCAAATTTGGAAAACTCAGCAGTGGCCACAAGACTGGAGAAGGTAAGTTTCCATCCCAAACCCTAAGAAAGTTGATGCCAAAGAATGCTCCAACTACCACACAATTGTACTCATCTCACACACTAGTAAAGTAATGCTCGACATTCTCCAAGCCAGGCTTCACCAGTACATGAACCATGAATTTCCAGATGTTCAAGCTGGTTTTAGAAAAGGCTGAGGAACCAGAGATCAAATTGCCAACATCTGCTGGATAATCGAAAAAGCAAGAGAGTTCCAGAAGATCATCTATTTCTGCTTTATTGACTATGTCAAAGCCTTTGACTCTGTGGATCACAACAAACTGTGGAAAATTCTGAAAGAGATGGGAATACCAGACCACCCAACCTGCCTCCTAAGAAATCTGTATGCAGGTCAGGAAGCAACAGGTAGAACTGGACATATAATAATGAACTGGCTCCAAATTGGGAAAGGAGTATGTCAAGGCTGTATATTGTCATCCTGCTTATTTAACTTATATGCAGATTACGTCATGAGAAATGCTGGGTTGGATGAAGCACAAGCTGGAATCAAGATTGCCAGGAGAAATATCAATAACCTCAGATATGCAGATGATATCACCCTTATGGAAGAAAGTAAAGAGGAACTAAAGAGCCTCTTGATGAAAGTGAAAGAGGAGAGTGAAAAGGCTGGCTTAAAGCTCAACATTAAAAAACTAAGATCACGGCATCCAGTCCCATCACTTCATGGCAAACAGATGGAGAAACAATGGAAACAGTAACAGACTTTATTTTAGGGGATTCCAAAATCACTGCAGATAGTGACTGCAGCCATGAAATTAAAAGATGTTTGCTCCTTGGGAGAAAAGCTATGACAACCTAGATAGCATATTAAAAAGCAGAGACATGACTTTGTTGACAAAGGTCCATCTGATCAAAGCTATGATTTTTCCAGTAGTCACGTATGGATGTGAAAGTTGGACCATAAAGAAAGCTGAGTGCTGAAGAATCGATGCTTTTGAACTGTGGTGTTGGAGAAGACTCTTGAGAGTCCCTTGAGGTGCAGCAAGAAGATCAAACCAGTCAATCCTAAATATTCACTGGAAGGACTGATGTTGAAACTGAAACTCCAGTACTTTGACCAACTGATGTGAAAAACTGACTCATTAGAAAAGACCCTCATGCTGGGAAAGATTGAAGGCAGGAGGGGAGGGGGAAGTCAGAAGATGAGATGGTTGGATGGCATCACCAACCTGATGGACATAAGTTTGAGCAGGAGTTAAGCTCCAGGAGTTAAGGATGGACAGGGAAGCCTGGCATGCTGCAGTCCATGGGGTCACAAACAGTCGGACAGGACTGAGTGACTGAACTAAACTGAAAGATGAAATGAGAGAAACCATGTCCTGATAACATAATGAGTCCCTGAATCAAACTATACCTGAAGGCAGATACCCTTTGATTTCTCAGTTACATAAAGCAATGAATTTCCTTCTCAGTTAAGTCAGTCACCTGATATGCCTTCCAATAAGGCATCTACTCTGCAGCTCAACACAAGTCCAAACACCATCACTGGTTTACACCCAACCCACTTCACTCATTTATGCCTCCTGCCTGACTTCTGTAGGATCTGAGTTCTATCCTTTTTCATTTACATATGTGTTCACAGATAAATATGAACACGTCATTTAATCAGTCAAAGTCTTTTCTGACCATTGAATTTCAGTGTTTTCATGATCTTACATAGTGTTCCATGTACCATAATACTAAACATCTCAGTGTAATTAACCATGAACTATCATGGCCGCAACCCTTTGCCCTGCCTGCCCCCCCCTTTTCCTAAGTCTTTGTTGGTTGGGACCCAACTGAGCCTGCAAGAGTCAGCTCATATGCCTTCTTCTTGTGAAGCCCACTTTGATGCCCGCCCAAGAATTATGACTCAGAATTAAGGTTCATTCCCCAGCATTCTTGTCACCTGAGAACATATCACATCTTAGACTTTATTTCTTCCCACTATGCGTTTTGTAGGAACCAGGCTGTCTCTTCATGAGACCAATAGATTTCCAAGGGCCAAGACCAAGTCTCTAGTACCTTCTCAACAACTTAATCCCTCACTAGATGCCAGCATTTTACTCACCTTTTCTTGTTTAAACCCCACCACGACCCCTATGAGGCGGAGCCTATTAATGTTCCCATTTGAAAGATGAAGAAACTGAGGCCTAGAAAGACTCAAAGTCTGTCAGCTACAAATTGGCACTCGGCATGGGTGCTTGCCATCTACCTCTACAAGGATTAAATCATGTGCTGCTACAGCTGCTGACCTTCAATACCCGCCCCACCCCCGCCCCCAGCCGAAGAAGTTCAGGGTGGAGAACAGAAATGAGGCACTCTGTGCTCTCGGAAAATTGGCAAGAGAGGTCCTCAGATAGTTAGATGTTCTCAAGAGCTGCTTTTATAAGCCCAATTCTTGTATCTCCTCATATCTAGTAAAGCACTAAAATGCTTCATGGTGACAACTTTCTTGTGACAAGCAGAAGCTTCATGAGACCAGCAGAAACTTTCTGCAAAAAATATATGCTCAATTGCATGTACTCCCCCTTCACCAAAATCACATATATACCGTCTTTCCCAGCTACCTCTTTGGAACAGTTTTGCAGAGCTATCTGAGGTGCTGTCTCCTAGGCTGCAGTCCTCATATTGCCCCAAATAAAACTTAATGCTCATATTGTGGATAATTTTTAAGTCTACACGTCCAAGAGCAGTTTTCTTAATCAGCATGCCACCAAGGCATGCAGCCTACATGACCCTGTACTTAGAAGGCAGTGGAATCTATTGGGTGAAAGAGCATTTCCACCCAATTCTGCAGGACTCTTGTAGGATTGCCTTTCCCCTCTTCCATCCTCTTTCCCTGGACTCTGCTCCAAGCCCTTGGGGGCCTGCAATGGGCTGTCTCACCCACCCTCTTCCCTAAGAAGCTACGGAGAACACCGCTCTCTGCTCCCACACGCCGCCTGAAAGCAGAGCTGGGTAACCTTCCCTCATCACACAAGCCTTTCCAGCAGCTCTGCTTCCCTCTGAAATTACATTAAATTGTTCCATTAGTGTCAAAAAAAAAGGAAGATGCATGATACTTTTATGAATTTCCTTTTTTAAAAAAGTTATCTTCAGAACTGGGCTCGTGCTGACTGCTTCCAGAAAGTTGGAGGTTATTTGGGGGCAGAATTTATTTGCAGAAAAACCACATTATCAGTCTAAACGCCAGAGTTTATTCCAGTTGACTTGCTTGAATCAATACAGATGTGATAATGCAAAGTCATGAAAATTGACTTGAACAGACATTTCTCCAAAGATGATACACAAATAGCCAATAAGCACACGAGAAGATATTCAACATCACTCATGCATGCATACTAAGTTGCTTCAGTCGTGTCCAACTTTGCAACCCTCTGGACTGTAGCCTACCAGGCTCCTCTGTCCATGGGATTCTCCAGGCAAGAACACTGGAGTGGATTGCCAAGCCCTCCTTCAGGGGATCTTCCCAACCTAAGGATTGAACCCGCATCTCTTATGTCTCCTGCATTGGCAGGCAGGTTCTTTACCATTAATGCCGCCTGGGAAGCCCCCTCAACATCCCTCATCAGTAGGGAAATGCAAATCAAAACCACAATGAGATATCACCTCACATCCATTAAAATGGCTACTATCAAAAAACAAAAAAAGGAGGACTTCCCTGGTGGTCCAGTGGTTAATACTCCACAAGGGACAGGTGTTCAATCCTTGGTCAGGGTACTAAGATCCCACATGCCACATGGTATGAAAAAAAATAATAATAACAAGTGTTGGTGAGGATGTGGAGAAACTGAAGCCCTTAGACACTGTTGATGAGAATGCAAAATGGTCCAGCCGCAATGGAAAACAGTATGGAGGTTCCTTTAAAAAATTAAAAATAGATGTACCATATGATCCAGCAATTCCACTTCTGAGTATATAGGCAAAAGAAAAAATGCACAGCTTGAAAAGATATTTGTCCACCCATGTTCATAGCAGCATTATTCGGAATAGCCAAAAGGCTTCAGAAGCAATCCAACTGTCCAACAGTGAATGAATGGCTAAACAAATTGTAGTGTACATATACAATAGAATATTACACATTTTTTTAAAAAGTAAATTCTGACACCTGCTCCAACATGCACGAACCTTGAAGACACTGTGCTAAGTAAAATATACCAGTCACAAAAATACAATTCCTTATCTAAGGAACCTGGAGTTATCAAAACCACGGAGACAGAAAGTAGACTAGTGGTTGCCAGGAACTGGGGGGAGGGAGGAAGGAGGAATAGTTGTTGCTTAATGGGGATAGTTTCAGTTTTGCAAAATGAAAAGAGTCCTCTGCACTTAGAAGCAGTTACGACGGTAAGTTTTATGTTGTGGGTATTTTACCACAATTTTTAAAAATCATGGAAATCAATAAGTACTCTCTCTTTATGGTAAAAAAAGGTGCTTCATGGATGCCCTATGGGCTTCGGGAGTTTGGGTTTATGTTGAGGGTGAGGGGTTGGAGACAAGCTGTCAGGAGCAAATTGCTATTCTCAATGAGCCATGATCCCAAATATCAAACAAAGACAATGAGGCTCAGAAATCTCGCGGGAGTTAGTGCAGCTCCCCACACACGGCACATGGTGGAGGAGAGGTGCTGAGGGGAAGAGGCACAGAGGAGAAACATCATGGTGGCTTTAAGCTGCAGAGGCGGGGGGTGGGGGTAGCTTAAAAGAGACTGATGTGGGGAAGCGCAAAGACGAAGCTGTTGCCCTCTATCTCTGCTCCCTCTCTCCCCCTGGCCACTTCCGAGTATCTAAGCTGACAAAGTCAATTCCCAGAGGTCTAAAATTTCTCTTCTCCTTTAGTCAAACACTCAAATGGTGAAAAGAGAAACGCCCAAACTCTTGCAAAACCCATCTCAAGCTCAACACCAGACAAATATAGACCATCTCTCTCTGCAAAGAACCAGGAACAGGAAAGCCCCTTTGCCCCTGAGTGCATTCATTCAAAAGTATATTTATTATCTCCAATTAAAAATCAGAAATGATCTCTGTCCAACAGAGAAAATAAACTAAAATTAGTCATTTTTTTGTCTGGTAAAAATTAACAATTATAAAGCCAGAACATATAGAAAATGCTATGAATGAAACAAATTTGCCACACTGATGAAGACTAAAGGCAGGAGGGAAGCCCTTCCTTGCCAGATCTGCAGGTGCACACCGAATGTGTATTCCCTTTCCTTCTTACTAACAGAACCCAGATACTGTTCAGTGTTCCCAGATAAAAATACTCTAACCTGTTTGCCCTGCAGTCTTGTCCAATAAAGATAGAGACGGATCCCCTGGAAAGAGTATAATTATCCCTTCTCCAGTGAAAAAGACAAAAAGCCTTGCAAGAAAAAGGGTGTAGGCCATTCCATATTCTACATGCCTGGAATGTACATTACATTCTAGGAGGTTCTGCAGCCATTTTGTCACCATGTGACAGAAAACTACTTGCTGATGGAGCAGGAAGAACAAAGGAACCCGAGTCCTTAAAGATATCATTTATCTGCTACACAAGTTTTGGTTTATCTAAATTCTTACCTACCTTTTTTTTTTTTCTTTTTGTTTGATCCTATTTTCTTACTACCACAACGCTGATATGTTGTTTTGTTTAATAAGAAAAACTAGTAAGTGGGGCTTAGAAATATATTCAGTGGATAATATAGTTACATGACTATCTCAAAATATGTAAATTTAAACAACAAAATGAATGCTTTGCCTTCAAAATATTCACCTTAGAAGGTTTAATAAAAAAAACTGGGTCTACATGAAATTCCTAAAGAGGTATACCAGAAACTTTTTCAAGTGATGACAGGTGCACTAGAATTAGTGAGTAGCCAAATTATGTTCAAAGCAGAGCATCACACAGATCTTTAACCATAAAAAGTGTTAAGGCTATAAACTTCTCTCTAAGCATAGCACTAGAAGTTTTTTTTACATAGCACTCTATTTTTCTTCATTGACAGCCTCTCTGCAATTATAGTTTTGAGTCTGATGTAATTCAACAGCTATGTAAGAAAGTAATTTTTAATGTTTAATGATTAAGTTTGGTTGGATATTTGTTTCATTCCACCCCTCACAAAACAGGTAACATAATATACAATGAGCCTTTATTCTTGACTTGATTCCACTCAATAATGAAAACTTGGTCATGTGGAATTGACTGAAATTCAGGGGGAACATAATAGAGTCTCTCCTGGTGGACCTAGCCTGATTCATCAATGACAGATCATTACTTCCTGGGTGTTCCCATAGAAACCCTCTCAGTTTCTCATCAGCACCATCCTGGTTTCCCCTCATCCCGTGGGCTCCCTCCCATCCTCCAGGTGTGGGAAATGCCCCATTCCCGAGTCAAATCGCCCCTCTTGTTTAGAGAGTCACGAGATTCATTTACTCACACAAAATGATCCCCACTGTCTCTAGGAGGTCTTCACTACCCTTGCTGACAAACCCCATTCAGTAAGACCCCCCATATTTCCCTCTGATCACACTAACTTGACGTGTTTCCTCAACCTATTCAAAGCATCCTGGGCTAGCGACTTAAGACCACCAGGAAAGACGAAGTCCAACAGGAAATGCTTTGATTAGTCCATCACATGCCTTCAGCTGGGAGCAAGTGGATGTCTCTAAAGGAGACACACGGTTCTTTCTCGCTCTGAATCAGTTTTATGAGATCACTTACCTTCTGACACCCTTCAACCTCTTGCCAGAAAGTGTAAGAAACATCTGATCCTCTCTCTGGGCCTCTGCTGAAACCTTTTCTCAACCAAGTATAAATGAAGGTCAGTGCCTCTGTTTTAAATGTGGTCCATCTGGAGAACGGTAGATAAGACACAAATGGCCTTTTGCCAGTGACTGCCACCTGGCATGTGGCTCAACCAGCTCTGCTCTTTGTCACTCAGATCCATCCAGGCCAATCCCATTCATAATCTGGACCTGCGGGCCCTCCTAATCTCTGAACGGGCCTCCTTCCTTTAGCTGCCCCTGGCCAGGCCATATGGACAAGGAGCTTGGACAAAACCACAGGAAAGGTTTCTCTGAGTCAATACAGGACAATTTTAAAAACACACCCAGAGACATTCATTCCATGGACCATGATGCACTCATAAAATAGAATAAGGACAGTCTTTATGTAATGATACAGAACAAACTCCGTATTAAGTTTAAAAAGCAAGGTAAGCTAACATTTGAATGTGTGTGTATATGAATGTGAGAGAAAACAAATGTATATGATCTGCATGTATATTATGGGGCTACTTCCAGAAGTACACACACAAGATGGGTAATACTGGTTGCTATAGGGAGTGAGACTGAGTGCCAAGGACCCAGGTTAGGAGAGAGACTTTTCAAGGTAAATTCTGTTGTGTCTTTCAATTTTTAACCCATGAGTGTATATTAGTACTTGAAATTTGATTTAATTTGAACTTTCTCAAAGAGATCCAAGTACAGCCATATCAGAGGAGACAATGATGCCTGATAAAAGATGCCACTGATCTATGTTTCTTGTTTTGGAAAGATGTTCATATTATGTTGATTGCAGGGAATGAAAAGCTGATTTCAGAATAATGTGTTTTAATTTTGGTTTCTAATTTTAATTTAAAATACTTATAAGTATTGATTAAAATCTGCAAAAAATATAAACCAAAATGTTAATAATTGGTTTTTTCCTGAGTAGTGGAATTAAGGGTGATTTTTATTTTCTCCTCTTGGTATCTCTTTATTTTCTAATTGAAAATAAGTTTTTAAATATTTTTAAATTTTTAAAAATGAACAACCCATATTTATGTTTTTGTCCTAGGCAAAGGACTCCTTTCTAGGCAAGGCAGGGGTTCCGACACCACAAGACCTCACAGTGGAGACCTTATTTAGAGGGATGGGAGAAGAGTTGCCAGGAAACAGCCCCTTGGCCAGAAGCAGAGTGAAGGAGGCAGGATTTTTGATGGCAGAGCCGTAAACCTCAGCATAAAATAAGCAGCCAGACTCTCATTTCAGCCATGTAAACAGTAATGTGTATTCATTAAAACTGCATTAGTCTAAGGAGTCCCCAGAGATTGGGGCTAACAGGCCGGAGGTGGGAAAAGAGGCTGCCAACTGCACCTGCTGTTTCCTAAGGCAAGGCAAACACTCAGAACAGCCAGAGCAGGGCCACCCAGAGAGGCTGCACGGCTCTCATCAGCTTTGTTAAAGGTAAACAAGGACTGAGAAAAAGGGAGCAACCAGGACCCTAGACATCTGACTTAGCTGGCCCCAACCCTTCCTGTTAAATGGTTGCCAAGGAAAAGGTAGGCCTAGTGGGCATCCCTGCACAGCTGGACCAGATTACAAAGACAGCTTCACAGGCAGACTCCCCCTGTCCACCTGGAGGCCAGGCATCACCTGAATGAATGAAACCGGCCTGGCAGAAGAGCTGTGGCCAGCATGTGTTGAGGCTCACTGTTCCAAGGGCTGTACTCATCTTAACTCATTTAAACCACCCAAAGTGCCCACCTTGTGAGATGGGTACTATTACCATCCCATTTATGGGTAAAGAAAATGAAGCATAAAGTTAAACAATCTGCCCAAGGATATCCAGCTATGGGGCAGTGTCCAGACTTGGAAGCAAATCTCAGTCCCTAGACCACAATCTAGGTCACAACACCATTCTGTTTCTTCCAAATCTTACCAAGCAACCAATTCAAACCAAAGCTTTAAGATGATGACCCAGAACCGTGGACCAAGGATCTTCTAGGCAGCTAATGAGATTGGAACCACAATGACCAAATCCACAAATGCCAACAGTGGGCTGCATGTGCCCCATTGTACAGATTAAGTAACTGAGACTTAAGGAGTTGGGTATATTTGCACATACGGGGAAGCATTCTCAGCTCCTCAACAGGAATGGAGGGTGGACCAACCTCTGCCCTCAGGAAGGTGGCACAACAGAGAAGAGTGGCAACAGCCCCCAGCTACAGGGAACAAAGTTTCCTTCTCATTCCCGGTGCTCAGAGTCAAAAATCACCTGAGCAGGAATTCTGAGAAAAAACGACAAAGACAAGGAGCTAGGAGGTTCCAACAGATGTTTCAACACCCCCTCCTCCCAACCAAAGAGCCAGAAAAATCAAGAGAGCTTCCTTTCCCAGAAGTGGAACTGACCAGCAGCTCCACGCTTCCCCTCCCTCCCCTAAGATATCTCCATCCGGAGCTTTCAAGGTTACCAAGTCTGATGTTAACTGTTTTTGTCACATCCCGCTCTTCTCCCACACTCCCATGATTTCCCTAGAGGCTGGAAAAGAAGAAGCTGAGGTTTACAGCTCCAGGGTGCTCCTTCACCCAATAATGAAAGCTGCTGAGGGCTCAGCTCCAGGGACCTCACGCTGAGTACTCCACAGTACTGCTGCTATAAGATACCACTGCCCCAGTTCCCCAGCCACCAGGTCTAAGCTGAGCCAATCAGATTCTCTCAAGGACTTTAGAATGGAGGCTGAGATGCCAGCGGTTGTCATCCTCCACCTAAGATGTAGAGACAAGGAAAGCTGGAGGTGAGCATGGTGAATACAGATGAGGAGAAGCAGAGATGAGTGATGGAGGCCCCTCAAAGTCTTTCAGTTCCCAATGCTCCTTCCATTCACCAGGTTGACCTTCCTCTTGCACCCAAGCAATGTCCCTGTATTCTTAATATTTATTTGTTTCTATTTATGTATTTGTTGGCTGCATTGGGTCTTAGCTGCGGTATACAGGATATTCCTTACGGCACACAGGCTTCTCTCTGGTTGAGGCGGGGGGCTCAGTAGTTGCAGGGCACATGTTTAGTTGCCCCACCTCAGCATGTGGGATCTTAGTTCCCCAACTGGGGGTCAAACCCTTGTCCCCTGTATTGGAAGGTGGATTCTTAATCACTGGACCACCAGGGAAGTAAGTCCCTGTCCCTGCTAAATTCCCCTTCCAGCTGTAGCCGACTCAAGCTGGTTTCTGTTTCTTGCATCTAAAGAAGATTAACTAACCCTTCTCTCTCCTGGGATGTGAAGACCTCTGGCTGATACACCCAAACAGCTGGAAATAAGTTAATCGAAGGGTAAACCACAAACCCAAAGTAACACAAACAGGGTAAGAACCAACCCTGAGGCTGGTTCCAGGCTGAGGGGAGACTCCGAGGAAGGGCAAGTCACCAAGTGTCTATTAAGCACCCACCAAGCAAGGGGAACAATGAACTACTCAAATATAGATGCAGCTGTCAAGAGCTTACAGTGGAGGGAGAAGGTTCACGAATAAAACCATTAGTGAGAAACAAGAGGGAGAGAACATGCAGTTGAGGGTTAAACTAGATTCAAGCAAAAGGTGCATTTATGCAAAAGGTGCATTTTGAGAAGTCTAGTTCTCTGGAGGATAAGCAAGAGTTGGATCGCACCACAGGTCAGGGCAAGAAGCGGCATCTTTGAGGCAAGAGTGCTTCTTAGGGACAATGAGAAAACCAGTTTGGCTTCACTGAGGCTCCAAGGAGTGGAAGGACATAAAGGTGGAGAGACAGGTGGAAACAGTGCAAGGAGGGGGTCACATCCAGGTGAATGGACTGCACCCCACTTCTTGGGTATCTGTCATATTAACATGCCACTTACAATGCAATTCATATTTTTCTTTAAATTAACTTACTTTTTAAATTCCATATATATGTGTTAATAGACAGTATTTGTCTTTCTCTTTCTGACTTACTTCACTCTGTATAACAGGCTCCAGGTAATCCACCTCGTTAGAACTGTCTCAAATGTGTTCCTTTTTATAACTGAGTAATATTCCATTGTGTATATGTACCGCAACTTCCTTATCCATTCATCTGTCAATGTACATGAAGTGTTTTTAAAGTGGAAATGGTCTGGAAAAGGTAAACATAGAACATCAATCATATGGCCCAGCAATCCCACTCTTGGGTAAATACACAAGAGAGTTGAAAACATATTCACATAAAAGTTGTATGTGAATGTTCATAGTAGTATTAGTTATCATAGCCAAAAGGTGGAAACAGCCCAAATGTCCATCAGCTGATGAATACATAAATAAGACATGATAAATCTTGATGGAAAATTTTTCAGCCATAAAAAGGAATACTGATACATGCATGAATCTTGAAAACATTAAACTAAGTGAAAGAAGTCAGTCACAAAGGACCACCTATTGCATGATTCCATTGATATGAAATGTCCCAAACAGATAAAAATTTGGAGACTAAAAACAGATTAGTGGTTGCCAGTGGCTAAGGGAGGGAGAAATAAGGAGGAAGAAATGGGAGTGATCGCTAATGGATTTGGGTTTCCTATGGGAGTGATGAAAATGTTCTGAAATTTAGATAGTGGTAATAACTGCACAATATTGTAAATACAAAAACCACCGAATTTTACATTTTTACATGGTGAAATGGTGAATTTTGTGTTATGTGAGTATTCAAAATTTTTTATAAAATTTAATGATTTTAATAATAATAATTTCTTAAAGGGAATGAAAAAAACTAGCATCTCTTAACATGATCAGAAGCCAATCACAAACACACACAAAGAAAACAAAATAATGTTAGTTCATTCTGTTTTGACATGGTCCCATGAATGGAATTAGTACGCTTATAAAAAGAGACCCTAGAGAGCGTGACTCCTCTCTCTGCTCTCATCAGATGAGGAAACAACGAGAAGACAGCTCTGAGACTCAACAAGAAAGTCCTCACCATGCTGACACCTGGGTCTTGGCCTTCCAGCCTCCAAAACTGTAAGAAACAAACTGTTAAACCACCCAGTCTGTGGTTTTCTGTTACGGCAGCCTGAACGGACTGAGGCATTTGTAATGGAGAAGCGTGGGGAAGAAACTCAAAAAGCAGGAGGACTTGGCCCAGCACAATATGACCTTGGGCATGGCACGAGTCTGCACCATGAAAAACCTGTGTCACGGAAAGGTATCTACTGCCATGGAACATGGATTGTGAACCACGAAGTGAAAAGGATAAGTGACATCAGGTTTGCAGTCTGGATCTGTTCATCCATCAAATGGGTATTAAGAGTCAGCTGGGGACTTCCCTGGAGGTCCAGTGGTTGGAACTCTGCTTTCACTGCAGAAGGCAAGAGTTCGATCTCTGGTTGGGGAACTAAGATCCCCCATGCTCTGCAGTGTGGAAAAATAAAAATAAAAAAAATGCCAAGCACTGTTCTAGGTACTGTGCACAAAACCAAACAAAGCTCTGCCTTCAGAGGATATGTATTCTAGTGGTGTGAGGGGAGCACTCTAATGACATGTGCGAGGAAAGGGGGTGGTCCCCGGGGGCAGGGGAAGGTGACAGTGGGCTGTTCTCCACTGTCTGCTTGTTGCACACCTTCCTCCTATAGTTTTCCCATATTGAGTAGCTGAGGGGTGCTTTGACATAAAAGAAACCTGACCCCTTAGCAAGGCATCCTGAGCCTGGCTCTCTCTCTCTCCCATCAGAAGCTGCATCCCATGTTGGAGCCACACCTGGGAGGATGCGTGTTGGTGCAACACGCTCCACACAGGTGCCTCTGCAAAAGCTGTTCATCTGCCAGAGCCGCTGTCTCCACACTCTCTGCTTGATCCATCACACTCCATGGGACCTTCAGGTCACTCTTACCCACCGGCATGGCCATGCATGTGAGCTCAGTGGTTCAGTCTTGTCTGACTCTTTGTGACCCCATGGACTGCAGCCCAACAGGCTCCTCTGTTTATAGGGGTTCTCCAGGCAAGAATACTGGATTGGGTTGCCATTTCCTTCTCCAGGGGATCTTCCCAACCCAGGGATCAAACCCACATCTCCTGCATTGGCAGGCAGATTCTTTACCACTGAGCCACCTGGGAGACCCTACCCACCTCCACCCTCCCCCTCCCCCAGTAACAACTGCTCCTACCCAGCAGTTGTCAGAAGCAGGTCAGGTCCCATTCTAACCTGCTAATCTCAGCAGTCACTGCTCCACTCTGGTATCTTCCTTCTCCCAGGTTCCAGGGACTTCACCCACCTCTCTTTCCTCTTTCCTCTCACGCCCACACCTGCCTATTTAATACGGGATTTCTCCCCCCACCTACCACCCCAATCTCCCAAACACATGGCTCTTCTACTCCTAAAACAAACTAAACTGACACACCCTCAAGTCACAGAACTTCTGCCATCTCAGGTTTCTGAGTCACTGCTCCTGGATGCCCGGCCAGGTGTGGCCCTTAGACTGGGGGTACACTTGGCAAGAGAAAGGCTCCGGCTGGCTCAAGAGAGTCCCAGGAGATTCTCTGCAAGACCCGGGGAGTGCAGGTGGCGGGGGGCGGGGGGGGGGGCAGGTGGGAACTGCGATCACTGGTCTGTGAGATAGAAAGGCAGCTCCCATCCTGGCTCCTAGCTGTCTGGCACCCTTGAGATTGTGGATGGGGGGATATCAGAACAGGAAAAGGTTTGACTTTTACCTAATCAACAGTCTGCTCAACCCAGGTCTGATTAAGCAGTGGTTCTCAACTGGAGATGATCTGAGACCCCTGAAGACATTTTGGTTATATCTGGAGACATTTTTGACTGTTATAAGTTGGGGGAAAAGTTAATACTAGTAGACAGAGGTCAGGGATGCTGCTAAACATTCTATAATACACAAGACAGCCCCGAATAAAGATTTATTCAGCCCCAAATGTCAATAGTGTCAAGGCTGAGAAATCCGGCCCTAGGTAAACCCCTCCCACCACTGGGAATTCACTTTCCCCTCTTGTCCCCTAAGCAGCCCCTGCCCCAGCACACAGAGCTTGTCTGAACCACTGCGGGCCTTAGTTCCACGTCCTCCTTGAGGTCATCAGGGCTCTGCCTCTACTCAGCTGAAACCTTCTAAATTCCTTGCTGACTTCAGAGGCTCTCAGAAAATGAGTACAAAATCCCTCCTCCACAATTTAATATATGATAAAGGCGGCATTTCAATTCTGTGGGAAGCGATGGATTATTCAATAAATGGTATTGGGACAACTGGCTGGCCATCTGGTAGAGAATAAAGCTAGATCCTCACCTCCCTCCTAAAACCAAAATAAATTCCAGATGGATTAAAGATTTAAATGAAAAAAAAAGTTAAAGTAGTAAAAGAAAATGTGGGAGAATTGCTCTATAATCTCATTGAGGGGGAGGCCTTTCCAAGCAAGACACAAAATGTAGAATATATGAAGGAAAAGATACATAAATTTGACTACTTGAGAATGTTTAAAAATCTGCAGAGTAAAAAAAATTTCATAATAAACCAATTTTTTTCAAAGTTAGAAAAGATTTTATATTCTATACTACACTATTATATTATATATGAAACGTAGGTCAGGTTAACAGATGTGTTCTTCAATAAATAAAAACCTGTTAAAAATTAATAAGAAAGTAGGGGGAAGAAAACAGGCAAAAGACAAGAGGCAGTTCACAGAAAGAGGAGTACAGAGAGTTTTCAAACACAAAAAAGGTTCTCATAAACAAACAAAGGCAAATGAAGGAGACAGTGAGATGCCAGTTTTCCACTGATCAGGTTGGCAAAATGGAAAACTCTGATACTATTTTGTGCCAATAAGGATCTAGGGAGGAGCTGTCTGATGCAAGTGCAAACAGACCCGCTATGGAAAGAAATTCAGCAGCATCCATCCACATCTTACATTTATTGTATTTACTTATTATTTGGTTGTGCCTGGTCCTAGTGGGAGCACACGGGATCCTCGAGCCTCGCTGAGGCATGTGGGATCCACTAGTTGCAGGGATGCAGGATCTTTCAGCTGTGGCGTGCAAACTCCCAGTTGGGGCATGTGGGATCCAGTTCCTCGATCAGGGATGGAACCCACGTCCCCTGCATTGGGAGCACGGGGTCTTAGCCACTGGACCACCAAAGAAGTCCCTCCATCCACCTTTTAAAGCACATACCTCTGCCTAATCAATGCTATATCTATCCTTGCATAGCACCCAACCCAAATCCAATGGGTAAATACAGTGAGGAATATTCATTACTGCATTGTGTATCATAGCAGGAGACTGTCAACCCTGCCAATGTCTCACATCAAGGGACCGTGCGTGGGCGTGTGCTCAGTCATTCAGTCGTGTCTGACTCTTTGCGACCCCATGGACTGTAGCCCACCAGGTTCCTCTGTCCATGGGATTCTCCAGGCATGAATACTGGAGTAGGACTGCCATGTCCTCCTCCATGGGATCTTTCTGATTCAGGGATGGAATCCAAGTCTCTTACATCTCCTGCACTGGCAGGTGGGTTCTTTACCATTATTGCTACCTGGGAAGCCCAGTCAAGGGACCATAGTATTCATCAGAGAGAACACTATGAAAAAAACTCTTAAAAATAACTGAGGTAACTATCAATCCCATGAGACTGCAGTCCCATGAAGAAAAGCAATATGAAATGTTTTCATATTTTCAACCGTGTAAAGAAAAATGGGTGGGTACATTCAGTCATTCACTCAACCAACATTGATTAAGCAGCTACAACTTTCCAGGTTCTGCTCCAGATGCTGGGGATTCCCCCAGCAGTGAGTCCATCGAAGTCTGTGTGGGTTGCACAAGCTTGGAAAATTACTAGAAAGAAACACAGGAAACTGATAACAGGGGAGGCTCTGGGTTGTCACACTTGGCAAATAAAAAGTTTGTCCTACTTGTATGCACTGCTATATTTAAAATGTGTAACCAACAAGGACCTACTGCATAACACATGGAACTCTGCTCAATGTTATGTGACAGTCTGGATGGGAGGGCGTTTGGTGGGGTGGAGAATGGATACATGTACATGGATGGCTGAGTCCTTTGCTGTTGACCTGAAACTACCACAACATTGTTTGTTAATCGGTTATGTGAAGTGAAAGTGAAAATGTTAGTCGCTCAATCATGTCCGACTCTTTACAACCTCATGGACTGTAGCCTGCCAGGCTCCTCTGTCCATGCAATTCTCCAGGCAAGAATACCAGAGTGGGTAGCCTTTCCCTTCTCCAGGGGATCTTCCCAACCCAGGGATTGAACCCAGGTCTTCTGTATTGCAGGCTGATTTATGCTGTGCTTAGTCACTCAGTCATGTCCGACTCTTTGCAACTCCATGCACTGTAGCCCACCAGGCTCCTCTGTCCATGGGGATTCTCCAAGCAAGAATACTGGAGTAGGTGGCCATGCCCTCCTCCACGGGATCTTCCCAACCCAGGGATTGAACCCAGGTCTCCCACACTGCAGGCAGATTCTTTACCATCTGAGCCACCCTGGAAGCCCAAGAATGCTGGAGTGGGTAGCCTATCATCCCTTCTTCCAGGGGAACTTCCCGACCCAGGAATCAAACCAGGGTCTCCTGCACTGCAGGCGAATTCTTAACCAGCTGAGCTACCAGGGAAGCCCAGGCAGATTATACCCCAATACAAAATACAAAGTTTTAAAATTAAATAAATATTTTTTTAATGTTTGCCCTATACAATATTAGAGACAGACTTATACAAAGTTATTCTTTGTTTATCCAAAATTCAGATTTCACTGGGCATCATGCCAACTGGGCAATCCTACTCTGGAAGTGAGGGAAGGGGAATGAGGCAGCCAGGATAGAAAGGAGGTTTTCTTCATGCTAATACATGTGGAAATGCATTGCACTGTTTGGAATGATAAGCAGGCATGCGTATTAATTTATTTTTAAAACTGACACGAATAAAGAATAAGAGAGGAGAAGTTCCATGGACAGGAGACCCAACTGTGTATAAGCTGCAAAGTGCATTCCTGGGCAGCCTGGACCCTGGAGTCAGCCTGGCAGGCCCGCAGCCGCATTCCAGGGCTGGCTGCTTCTCTAAATGGAAGTGCTCTGCTCTGTCCCAGGCAGCAAGCTAGCAAGCAAGATTCCGAACTGTGCTATTTAAAAAAAAAAAACAGGCCCAATGCAAAGAAACAAATGTAGAAAACAGTGGGAAAAGAAACACCAGGGGAGCTAGAAACTAGCTTTTTCCAAGAGAACAGGGAGACATGAGATGTCACATTTCTTTAACAGCCTGGCTTTAAGGATCTCTGGGGCCTCTCAGATCATCTCCATCTCTCCTCACCTCATTCTTAGGGGAGATTTTATCAAAGAGGAAAGGGCCTTTTACGTAAAGATTCCCCAACCTTCACATCCCAAACACATTTTAAGTTCTAACAACAAAAACTGATAGTTATGAAACACTCACTATAGGCCAGGCACTCTGCTAAGTATTTTAACCAGTATTAACTCATTTAATTAACTCAGCAACCCCAAGAGACAGATGCTAGTAGAATCCCTTTTGTACGCATGTGGAAACTGAGGCACAGAGGGACTCAGTAACTGATGAGGATCACACAGCTTATAAGCAGAAGATTTGAACCCAGATAATCTGAGCCCAGAGCCCATACCCTTCACCACAGGCCAGGCCTGTCATAGGCACTGGGTGGTGAATGATACTGACAGACTCCTGCAGGCTCTCAGTTAGGGAGGGGATCTGACCCTCCACGGGAAACAGACAAGCTAGTGGCTGAAGGGCTGAGTTCTAGGACAAATAAGGACTGGAAATAAACCATCATTCATTTAGTCAACAAAGACCTAGTAGTAGTAGTGAAAGCCACTCAGTTGTGTCTGACTCTTTGCAACCCCGTGGACTGTAGCCCGTCAGGCTCCTCCATCCACGGGATCCTCCAGGCAAGAATACTGGAGTGGGATGCCATTCCCTTCTCCAGGGGATCTCCCCGACTCAGGGATCGTACCAGCTCTCCTGCACTGTAGGCAGATTCTTTACCATCTGAGCTAACAGGCAAGCCCTAACATGCACCCAGCCTTGCACTGAGCAGTGGAAGACACAGCTGGGAAAACAACAAGCAGATCCTTCATACTGTGAAGCTTACGGTCCAGTGACTGCGTGGGAGGGATTTTTTTTTTTTTTAATTTTATTTATTTTATTTTTTGGCTGTGCTGAGTCTTTGTTGCTGCCTGTTGGCTTTCTCTAGTTGGGGTGAGCAGAAACTATTCTTTGTTGCAGTGTGCTGGCTTCTCCCTCTCTTGTTGGGGATCACAGGCTCTAGGCATGCAGGCTTCAGTAATTCCAGAGCACGGGCTCAGTACTTGCAGCACATGGGGTTAGTTGTTCTGTGGCTTGCGGGATCTTCCCGGAGCAGGAATCGAACCCATGTACCCTGCATCAGCGGGCGGATTCTTAACCACTGGACCATCAGGGAAGCCCAGGAGGAATTCTGGAGATTGTGTCAGCAAAGACCTGTCTGAGGGGAGGCCACCTGAGCTGGGGAGTGGCGGGGGGTGGTGGGGGGAGGTTGAAAGATGAGACTGTACAGAAAAGGGCCCAGCATTTGAAAAGTATTCCAGGCAGAGGGACCCACGGGTTTGCAAAGACCCACAGAGGGCTGCAAAGACCTTGGGTGGAAAACGAGTTCAAGTTGATCCCCATCCCCAACCCCAGGAACCCTTCCCCTGCCACCTGGGCCCCCCGCAGCATCTCCTCCTCTCAATCCAAAACCCATGGACCACACTTTGCTTTTATGCTGATTTCCCCTGCCAGCTACCAACAAGATCTAAGGCAGAAACATCTTAGCCTCTCACGGTCCTTGAGGCATGTGCCTGCTGATTAATTCAAGTGTGTTTTTCAACTCTCAGAATTAAGGTACTCTGCCTGTTCGCGTTCTGACCAAGCTTTGAGTATCTTTGCCGCTGATCGAAGAGGAATGAAGTACCAGCACCAGCAGGGATGTGTATCTTTCTCCTAAGCAGGAAAACAAAAGCAGTGCTCTTCCCCATGGCCCTCTGAGTAAGAGGAAGAGAAAAACGAATATCATATATTAAAGCATATATGTGGACTCTAGAAAAATGGTAGGTGCTAAGTCACTTCAGTCGTGTCCAACTCTTTGTGATGCTGTGGACTGTAGCCTGCCAGGCTCCTCTGTCCATGGGATTCTTCAGGCAAGCATACTGGAGTGAGTTGCCATGCCCTCCTCAGGAGATCTCCCTGACCCAGGGACTGAACCTGCGTCTCTTATGTCTCCTGCATTGGCAGGCAGTTTCTTTACCACTAGCGAAATGGTACAGTTGAACCTATTTTCAGGGCAGAAATAGAGACACAGACATAAAGACATGTGAACACAGGAAGAGGAAAGAGAGGGTGGGGTGAATCGGGAGATTAGGAATGACATATACACGATCATGTGTAAAACAGAGAGCTAGTGGGAAGCTGCTGCAAAACACAGGGAGCTCAGATAGGTGAGATGGGGGTGGGGGGAGTGGGAGGCAGGTCCAAGAGGGAGGGGATATATCTACACATAGAGCTGCTTCACTTTTGTTTAACACAGCACTGTCAAGCAATTATATTCCAATTTAAAAAAATACATGTCAAACTTTGAGTCCAGCTCCTGAGCATATCCACATCAAAAGATGACAGCTATTATCATCATTTTGCAGAAAATAATGGTGGAGAATGAGTCTGGAGCCAGACAACTTCGGTTTTCATCCTAGCCAGAAGCGAGCCACGGAGAAGGCAATGGCACCCCACTCCAGTACTCCTGCCTGGAAAATCCCATGGACGGAGGAGCCTGGTGGGCTGCAGTCCATGGGGTCGCTAAGAGTCGGACACGACTGAGCGACTTCACTTTCACTTTTCACTTTCATGAATTAGAGAAGGAAATGGCAACCCACTCCAGTGTTCTTGCCTGGAGAATCCCAGGGACGGGGGAGCCTGGTGGGCTGCTGTCTATGGGGTCGCACAGAGTCGGACACGACTGAAGCGACTTAGCAGAAGCAGCAGCAGCAGAAGTAAGCTGCATGATCAGTCTGCCCAACGCCTCTGCCTCAGTCTTCCCATCTGTAAAATGTGCATCTTTATAAAAGTGCCTATACCTCACAGGACAATGAGTTCCTACAGGGAGAAAGGCTTAGTACAGGGCTTGGTGCTGAGTAAGTACTGTCTTAATTGCTAACCTCCACTAATGCCACAACTATTATCAACACTTCATTGTTATTATTATTAACATCCAAATCGAAGGCACTGGTGAATTCTCAAAGGATTTCTGATTAACTACAAAACAGCAGAGGCAAATGTGCCATAGTCATGCAAGACCAGCATCAGGGGACACTGGGTGAGGGGTATACAGGCACTCTTCTGTATTGACTTGGCAACTTACCTGAGAATCTAGAAGTATTTCAAAATAAAAAGTTGCTTGTTATTTTTTTTAAAGGCAGAGGCAACTATTTTCTCACTGCCTCCTCATATTTTTTCCTTCATCAGTGAAGAAACCCAAGTTTCAGAAAGGACAGAACACTGTCCATACAAATAAGAGCCACGCACACCCCCGCCCACTCCACACCAGTCCATCCTCTGCTCTGTAAAGCCAATTATCAACTGGCTGTGAGTTAAAATCAAGTCTCTCCCCAGGGGTAAAAATCCCAACAGACTCAGACCTCTATGTGCCATCAAGTTTCTCCTTTTTCAATGAATACTTATTGAGCACCTACTTTGTACCAGGCACCCCCTCCAGGAGCTGAGAAATACAATGAGCAAGACACACACACAGGCCAGGTTATCATTTTGCACCAGGGACGGGAGCTTGGAGAATGTATGTGCAGACCAGAGTTCTGTAGCCTCCAATGCTGGGAAATGGTTACTGCAGAGTTTCTTTTTGGCCCCTTGAACGTTTGGGACTTCAGAGCAGGTGCTGCTACCAGCCCATTCTTACAAGGGAGACTCTGGGGTCGGGGGCGGGGGGGTTACCCAAGCAAGCTCAGACAACAGTCAGAAGCCTGGGAAACCCAACCAGGCTGGCTCCTGGGAAGGTCCAGCAGAAGCAACCCAACTTCTCACTTCACTCATGTTTCACATGCCAAAGAGATGGGCAGAGATGTCTTTAAAATAAGACATCTCTCTCCCACGACTTCCTCCTCTTCTAATTCCCTCAGCTATCCTTCTCTCTCTCCCCTTCCGCTGCGAGCTGTTTCCTGCAGATAAAAACACCCCACAACTTCCAGTCTGCATAGCGAAATTGCAGCCAGCAAGCTCTAAATGCCGACGCTCCCAATCAAGCAGCAGGCGCCCCCGTGGAGTTAACGCTATTTTTTTAAAGCAAAAGAACCCATGCCTTCTACTTACCCTTAGGAGAAAGCCCACTGGGGAAGTGGGGGTGGGATTGACCAGGAAGGACTGGCTTCAGAGAGGGGCTCTTGCTGCGCTTAAAGACTATGAGCAATTTGGAAAAATTATATCCAAAAAATCACAAACTCAGAATGACAGACATAGTTCCTATTTCCAAAGCATCCTTGGGCACTGCATTTTGATGGGGGAAAATGTTCATCTTCTAAGTAATCAGTTCCAAATGGGGGAGAGGTAGAGGTGCTGCTTTTAGCTCAGACACCCCACAGGAAAAGGGACTAGAAGTGGGGCCCACGAAGAATGACACACGGCATACAGAGTCAGATCCTATTGCTCTCAGAACTGTCTGGCCAAGTTTAAAATGCATGTGCCTTTTGGCCGAGAAATTCCATTTGCAGGACTTTGGATCAAAGATGTGTTCACACATGTGTGTCCACAGCCAGGTACCAGGATATTCACTGCAGCCTGTTTGTTAGAGCAAAACACTGGAAAGAACCCAGTGTCCATGAGCAGAAGACATGGAACATCCGTAGAAGGGAACTCGGTGCAGCTATTAAAATGAACCCTGCGGCTCTACGTGTGCCTGAAGACAGAGCTCTAAGATCACTGTCAAGTACAAAAAGGCAACAAACAAAAAACAATGTGCATAAGGCGCTGCTGATGGTATAAAAAAGATCCATGTGTGCAATTTCTCTTTACTGTTGTTTAATCGCTAAGTTGTGTCTGACTCCTTGGGACCCCCATGGACTGCAGCACACCAGGCTTCCCTGTCCTTCACTATTTCCCAGAGCTTGCTCAAACTCATGTCCACTGAGTTGGTGATGCCATCCAACCATCTCATCCTCTGTTGCCCTCTTCTCTTCCTGCCCTCAATCTTTCCCAGCATCAGGGCCTTTTCCAGTGAGTCAGCTCTTCCCATCAGGTGGACAAAGAAGTCTCTTTATTAATACATGCAAAACTAGCAACAGTGCTATCCTCTGGAGAAGGAACTTAAGGGCCTGGGGACAGGGCTGGAAGGGAGATTTGTTGCTACTGAATACCTCTGTCATACCTGTAGGATTTCAAACTTTGCATCACATACTCAAAATGAACTATTTTAATGGCTAGTAGATAAGTAAACACCCAGGAAAAGAAGATAAAGGAATTATATCAATTAAGATCAACACATGCAGCAATTATCTTTCAATTTAAAAAGATACTTTTTTTTAGAAAAGATCAATTCATGCATACACACACACACACACACACACACACGAAATTCCTTAGAAATGGTGATAATTGATGCCAGCCCCTCTCTGTTGGTTTTACAAAATTGGTTCTTCATAGAGTGAGATCAGGGTTTCTCAACCCTGGCACATTGCCATTTTGGAATCTACAAAATTCTTCGTTGTGAAACTGTCCTATGCGTTGTAACGTGTTGAGCAGTATAACCTGGCCTCGACTTTACTAGATTCCAGCAACAACTCTCCAGTAAGGACAAACCTAATGTCTCCAGACAGGCCTTGGGGACAAATCACCTGAGTCAGATGATGGAGTGCCTTCTTTACTTCTTTCTCTCTCCACACCTAATAACTTGCAGACAGTTCTTATGGATAAATAACCACAAACGGCAGAAACCAACACAACATTGTAAGGCAATTATGCTCCCATTTAAAAAAAAGAAAATTACAAATGAACGAAAGACATTCACAAGGGTTTGTTCAAGTTTTTACACGTACACACACACGCAGTTTGGCACTGCGGCTGTCTGAATGCTGAGAAGGGTACATCTATCATTCTGTTTATATCAGTGAGTTTATATTTGATATTTGTAACCAGGGAAATGGCCCTGGTTCTCAGCAGAGAGATTTAGGGGAAATGTCTTTCCGCAGAGAAAGAAAAGGGAACTGTATGTATTGATCTCACCAACAGATAAGGAATGGAATGTCCTCTTTACCCTAAGCAGTCTGTTCTTTGATAATTACTACCCCTGACCTCCACAGTGCCAACCAACGTGACAAATGCCAACAGCCACCCCTGAGGTCCACGCTGCCTGACACCCCCTCCTCCCTCAGAAGCAGATGGAGAAGCAGTTGTTTCACATGCTCGGCTGTGCTGAGTGGCAGACTTCCACTTCTGCAGAAACACCAAGAGTGACCCCCAACAGAGAGATCACCCAGAGGATGGAGGACAGGTCCTAAACCCCAGGAAGAACGATCTCTCACCCAACACCATCCATCGAAGAACAGTAATGAAATGGGGCAGGACCCTATGGGTCTTGTCCCCCCCCACCCCGTGTCCTCTGCAGGCCTTTGTGGAAAAACTTTAGCCAAAGAATATGTTTAATCAGAGAAGTGAGAAAATGCAGAAACAAAGGAATACAGTCAAAAGAGACCAAATAATAAAAATGTAGTCATTATGCACACTCGGGGACTTTTAGTTCCTTCTCAAGGGCTATATGTTCTGAGCCCTGCTCTGTGGGCTGTCTCATAGACACTAAACCCCACCAGGTGGGAGAAGTTAACTACACGATGACCAGATCAGAGCCAGGATATAAGCTGCCACAATTCCAAGCAGTGGCCTTGAGGAAAGGGGAACAAACCAACTGTGGAACTGAAGATCAACTGTACTGAAAATAATCAAGATGACGATGGTCAGGGACTTCCCTGGTGGTCCAGGGGCTAAGACTTCAAGCTCCCAATGCGGGAGTCTGAGTTCAATCCCTGATCAGGGAACGAGATCCCACATGCCACAACTAAGTCTGCGTGCCATGACCGAAGACCCGGTGCAGCCAAAAACATAATTTTTTCTTAAAAAGATGACAGTAGTCAGACCACTGATGAGCAACTTCAAGATGACTGTCAGAGCTGACTGTGATGTTTCTGCATGGAGCCCCTCCCTCAGTCTATAAAAGCTCTTGCCTACTGATTGTCAGTAGGGTGGGGAATCCAACTTTGGACAGGGGTCCACCTTCCCCCTACCCCATGCACCCAGTTGCTGGCATCCAAAATTAAGCAAACTCTCCTTTCCTCCAACCTGATCTCTTTACTGGCTTTCGAGCAGTGAGCGGCCGCACTCCACTCTCAGTTACAGTAACAACTATTGTCTTTGGGGGGCACTTACTATGGTCCAGTCATAGTGCTAAGGACTTCATAGTCACTACTTCATTAGATCCTTAAAACAACCCAACGAAGTAAGTATGATCAAAATCAGCCCCACTTTGTAGATGACACATATTAAGGCATAAGGAGGTGAAATGGCTTGATCTAGAGCACACAGTGAAGGACTGCGTAGTGCCTGGCAGACAGTAGGTTCTCATAAAGTACTTGTACTATTATCTGATTAATGTTGCCACACTCCTTCCTGTCTCAGGGCCTTTGCAAAGACCATGCCCTCTGCCTGGGATGCTTTTCTGTCAATCTTCACCGACTGTTTGTTTAAACTTCCCTTTATGAAGACAGACTCCTCTGACCCCCCAAATAAGACACATCACCTTGATACACACGCCCACCCATTCTAGTCTTCTTATTTATAGCACTTACCATAACAGTAATCATATTATCTGTATAATTATTTCCTTGTCTGTCACCCTTATTAAACGGTAAGCTTCACGAGGTAGGGACTGGGTCTAATTTGCTCACCACTGGTGAGCACCTAGCACAGTACCTGGCACACAGTAGGCCCTTGACTAAGTACTAGATGGACATACAAACAGATGGAAGAAAGGGAGAGAGGGAGGAAGGGAGGAAGGAAGGCAAGGAGGAAGAGTCGGTGAACAAACAAACGACTGAACTTTAAAGATAAGGGTTGGGAACTTCCTAGTGGTCCAGTGGTTAAGACTCTGCACTTTCACTGCTGAGGGCCTGGGTTTAATCCCTAGTCAGGGAACTAAGCTCTCATAAGCTAGACAGTACAGCCGAACAACAATAAAAATAAATAAAGATAAGCAGGATCTCAAGAGATGAAATAATCCACCCCCTCCTCATCTGAGAGTCAAAGACAATAAGGTTCATGAAGGTGAGGGTCAAATAAGACAGGATCCAATATTAGGATCTGTTCGGTTGCAGAAAAATCAGTCGGTTTCCAGAACTGGAGGACAAGGGCTTCCAGGTGACCGCCGGATGCACCAGCATTAGGTGCCTAGGAGAACCCTCAACAGGTTACCTGCATTTGACTAGGGCTCCACCCAATACAATGGGTGCATTCAAATTCACCCCAAGTACCTTTTTCCAGGCTTATAAAAATCAGTCTGATTATGTCCTCACAAAGTCTAAAAAAGCAAAAAAAAAAAAAAAATTTCTTTCACACATCAACAAGCTGTAGTCTTTAGATTCAAAATGCCCTTGCAAACCCACAGGAAACGCTGTTCTTGTGTATCACATCACAGCACGAAGTCCCCACTTCCTTCAGGGGGAAGAATGAAGCCATCTGGCAGGAGATGCTCTCAGCTCTTTCCCGACACCCCCCTCCTGCTCAGGGCTCTTGCAGAGCTTGCACATGCCTCCCCCACCCCTGGTCCATCCCACTCCTACAGAACCACCAAGCTTTATCCTCACGGGCCCTCTACCCTGTTTATACAACTAGGTTCTGCGCCCTAAGGGGTGCTTATCTTATACAGTCAACACCTTGCACAGAGCCTGGCACAAGGGAGGCACTCAATAAACGGTTATTGGATAGATGGACAGATGGATGATGGATGGATGGGTGGATGGATGGATGGATATATGGATGGAGACCATTCCATTTAGCTTCCAAATGCCCTCTCCAATTCTACATTTGGTAACCTACAAGAAATTAGCTGTGCTTCTGTGTATGACTTTCATTCAAAAGATATCTGATGAATGTAAAAAAGAACTAACAGAAGCTACATTAGAATAAGGCTATTTCATCTCTCAGGGCCTTCGCACATGCAGGTCCTTCTGCCTGGAAGGCCCTTCTTCCTCTCTTCATTCACAGAACTAATTCTACCTCTTCCTTAAGGTGCCAGCATAAATGTCCCCTACACAAGAAGCCCCCTGATTAAGCTTCCTACACAGATCCCCACCCCCACATGCTCACTATTCTCTCCTCAAGCCCCTTATCCCTTTCCTTTAGCGTTGTTTTTGACTTTCAGTATATTTTTCTGTTTCCTTCTCTTTTGTCTCTCTCATCCTCTAAGGAGGTCTGATGAAGACACATAGTTCTACATCACACACTTTTGTTTCTATAGCACCTAGTGTGGTGTCTGCAGATAGTATGCACTCAATATGTGTTGACTCAATTAATGAATCAATCAAACTCATTAGGAGGGAAATGGGCCCTCCAAAATAAATGGTGAATAATGAAACAAGAAAATTTTAGGAGTTGCATCTCAAAAAGTCCTCTTGAATCATATGAAATAATGCAAATATTAATAACAATTCATGTGAAATGAAATTGTTGTTGTTGTTCAGTTGCCCAATCATATCCAATTCTTTGTGACCCCATGGACGCAGACACCAGGCCTCCCTGTCCTTCACCATCTCCCGATGTTTGCCCGAGTTCATGTCCGTTGCATCGGTAATGCCATCCAGCCATCTCATCCTCTGAGGCCCTCTTCTTCTTCTCATTGGTTTATTTCATTGGAATGAAATAAAATACATCCCAATTTTTTTCACAAAATTCTAGTTGTTAAATCGTCAAAAGAAGGAGAGTAGATTGAGAGAGGGAGGAGGTAAAAGCTTTCAAAATCCCTTGTCTTGCAAAAGTGTGAATGAGTTGAATCATTCCATTAAAAGACAAAGATTCATAATTTGGAGGAAAAAAATCAAAATTCAAATATATATGGTTCACAACAGACGTGTGGAAAATAAAATGACACAAAACGAAAATGAAGAAATGAGAAAGCTGCCATGAGTAGAAACATTAATATCACACAAAGAAAATTTCAAGCATGAAAATATTACACAGAACAAAGATGGGTGCTTTATATTCATAAAAAGTACATCAGGGGACTTCCCTGGTGGTCCAGAATCCACCTGCCAATGCAGGGGACATGGGTCCATCCCTGATGTGGGAACCAAGATCCCACGTGCCATGGGGCAACTAAGCCCACGTGCTACAACTCCTGAGGCTGGACTCTGGAGCCCAACTAGACAGCGGCCCATGCACTACCACTGAAGGGGCCCACAGGCTGAAGCAGAGTCCACACGCCACAGTGAAGACCCAGTGCAGCCTCGCCCCCCAAAAAACAGTACATCGGTAATAAAAACCAACAGCGATATGCATTCCACGTGCCCGGTATTCTGTTAAGCCCTTTATATTCATCACATCATTTAACTTACAAATCCTAAGTTACAATGGCATCATTATTATCACCAAGCTTTTTGGAGAATATGAAACTGGCCCATCATTTGCTTAGAACAGCCAGGAAGGATTTAAGCTTAGATCTGTCCGACTTCACAATGAAGACTGAAACTCCTACAATATACAAATAAATTCAAAATTCTAAAGCAAAATTTGTTTTAAAAAATACAAAGATGGTTTAAAAAAAAATCACCATCATAATGGGAGACTAGCATACAATCCAAACTTTGACAAATCAGTAGACATCACTAAAATTTGATGAGAACAGTTAGCTCAAGAAACTAGAAAGAAGCCACAAAACTGAGAAGAGCAAGGAGGAAACAGGAATTAAAATATCAGGAAACAGAACAGGACAAATTTAAAGTGTGGTTATTTGAGGGAGAAAATCAAACTAACATTTTTGCAAAGCTCATCAAGAAAAAATTCAAAAATCAAAAATAGGAACTTCGCAGTAAAAATGAGAAAAGAGAACTACAGGTGGCAAGGAGATTGTTCAGATCACTACAGAATAATATATATAGTTCCATACTAATAAATTAGAAATTCAATTAAATACTTATTCCTGGGAAAACATATTTGAATGTGTATCAATAATGATCATGGAATAAATTATTAAATTTGTCAAATAAGCAATACCCAAAAGGGCATTAGGCTCCCAAAGCTGTCTTATTTAGAGGTACAGAAAAATTCACCCAAATTTTTAAAGAACATTATACATCCTTTGCGATTTAGACTCTTTTTAAGTCAAAAGAAAGAGAAAGGACAGATGCTAACAGCAAACCAAAAAAAAAAATAAACCACAGAACAATTTCACTGAATATAATTTCCCAGATTTTAAATATAAATAAATTTAGCCCAGTAACATAGGAATAATGTCAGAATGGATCAAGTATTGGGAAGATAGTAACAATAAAGGTCACACATTGTCTTGGTGTTTTACAACAAGCATGTATTTTTCAAAAGCAACAATCATATTTTCTAGGAGAAAATTAAAACAATGATTATATGCAGTGATCAAGAAAATTTGGAAATGTGTGCTCAGTCGTTCAGTCATTTCCAATGCTTTGCAATCCCATGGACTGTAGCCCACCAGGCTCTTCTGTTCATGGAATTTTTCAGGCAAGAATACAGGGGTGGGTTGTTATTTCCTCCACCAGGGGGTCTTCCCAACCCAGGAATAGAACCTGCATCTCCTGCATTGGCAGGCAGATTCTTTACCACTCTAGGTGAGGGTATAAATAATTAATACTTAGAACCTCTCTGTAGAGCAACCTGGAAACACAAACTTTTTAAATGGCCATACTCTTTGACTCAGAAATTCCAATTTTGGGAACTGTGAGGGGCTGACTGCAATAAAGGTCCTGTTTGGGTTTTGTTTTGTTTTGTTTTGTTTTTTAATCTAGTAGCTTTGCCCATTGGTAATGTCCTCTGAAACTAGCTCAGGGCTTGGCCATGTCACATGCTTTGGTCTATGGGACAGAAGCAAACTTGTCACAAGCACAACCTGTAAAACAGTTTGTGTATCAAGGACTTCCTGCTGCTCTTGCATCTCTGTCACAGCTGTGTAAACAAGGTTGGTGGGCTGGAAGATGTGATACCAATCCTCCAGGGCAACCCACCAGCTGACAGGACGCAATCCACCAAACGTACGCTCCAGCCTAACATACATCTGCTGATTCCAGCACAGACCAAAAGAACTGCCTGGTCCAAACTGCAGAATGGCGGAGCTAAATAAATAGCTGTGGCTTTATACCACTAATGTGGGATTATTTGTTATGCAGCAAAAGCTAACTAATATATGAATGTATCCTTTGGAAATATTCAGAAGTAGCCATATGTAAAGATAAATATACAAAGATGCTATTTATAACAGTGATTATATAATGTTAAATAATAGGGGCTGCTTAGGTAATTGAATATCTATTCAATACGTGTAAATCTATGGCTGATTCATATCAATGTATGACAAAATCCACTGAAATGTTGTGAAGTAATTAGCCTCCAACTAATTAAAAAAAATAAAAAACATAAAAAAAAAGAAAGTCTATGGAGCTATAAAACATCTTTTAGAGAAAAAAACTTGAGGCTACAAAATATTTACAAGATATCACTCAGTGCAAAAGAGGATATAAAATCTATAAAGTAATATTATGTTATGAAACTATTTTTATAAAAAATGAGAATATACATATTTATATGCATGGAAAAAATACTGGAATGACAAAAAATGTGAGCTATCAGTCTCAGTCTCTAAACATGATTTTTTCCTTTTCCCCCCTCCTATACACTTCATATTTTCTGCACTGATCCTAGATCAGGGCTTGTGAATAGACACTGGGCTGCTCTGGGAGCTGAACCTGGAATACTCTGAGCCCACTGAAGGCCACTGCTGAGAAATCAGATAAGGGGTAATCCAGGCATGGATGTTAGAAAATCCTCCTAGTATAATCCCTATTAAAGCACCCTAAGCATGGTGCTTGTGAGCATAGCTGGGAAAAGGAAAAAGAACTGAAACAGGCCACCATATTGCTGGCAAAGGCCTTTACCATAAACAATTTATGGACTCCAAGCCCAGCAAGATTACTTGGCTTTTTCCTTCTATTCCTCAACTCTCAATCTCTCTTCCAGCTTCTCCCTTCTTCTCCCTGCCATGTGTCCTTCTTACTTTTCCCTTTATTTACTCTTAATTTGGATTTTCTCTGAGTCCCTTTAAGAAAAAGAGGAGGGACTCAGTCAGGGGGGTGGCAGGGAATAATCCAAAGATGAAGCACATCCAGGGTCTTAGTATGGCTTCCACTACTCTCCATCAGACTATCCCTGGAATTCAAGAACAAGCACCAGTCATTCCAAGTTCATCCTATAGACTAAGTGACCCATGGAGGCAAATTTCCAATCCTGCTGAAAGGATAATGATGGACCTACTTCCATATAATAAGCTAGTTCCATTCACATGCTACTGCGGAGACAGGACCTGGTCGGATGATAGGCTGAGATCAGAAGACCTGGATAAGAGTCTAGTTCTGAGGCTAACTTGATATAGAACCAAGAATTCACTTCATCTCTCTGAGCCACCTTTTCCTCCTCTGCAAATCAGGTGTGAGAGTTGGACCACAAAGAAAGCTGAGCACCAAAGAATTGATGCCTTCAAATTGTGGTGCTGGAGAAGACTCTTGAGAGTCCCTTGGACAGCAAGGAGATCAAACCAGACAATCCTAAAGGAAATCAACCCTGAATATTCACTGGAAGGACTGATGCTGAAGCTGAAGCTCCAATGCTTTGGCCACCTGATGCGAACAGCCAACTCACTGAAAAAGACCCTGATGTTGGAAAAGATTGAGGGCAGGAGGAGAAGGGGGTGACAGAAGTTGAGATGGTTGGATGGCATCACTGACTCAATGGACATGAGTTGAAGCAAACTGCGGGAGATAGTGAAGGACAGGGAAGCCTGGTGTGCTGCAGTCCATGGGGTCACAAAGAGTCGGAGACGACTTAGCAACTGAACAACAAACAACATCCCCTTGGACTCTGTTACACTGCGATGAAAACTGATGTTTGTCTTGTTTGTTCAGTGCTATATACCAACAGGTACTCAATACGTATCTCTTGAGCAAAATAAATAAAACTACCTATCTATTCACTCACACAGGATTTTGTACAAAGAAGAGAGAAATGAGAACGCAAGGGCTTTGGCTGTATAAATCACATTACAAAGACAATGTATGTTTTAATAATTTTTTTACTAACATAAAATAGAAATAACACTGTCTTGGAAATAACGTGCTCATCCCTTAGAGAAAAGCTCTCGGGCTTTGCAAAACAAGGTTTGAGAATCACTGAAGTAAGAATTAAAGCTCATGACCTTAAAACGATTTAATCCACCAAGTCAGCCAACACTGCATCCTGAAGCAACAGTTTTATTTTCTTTTCTTTAACCAGCCATGTTGTCAGCCTCTAAAGTCCAGGACACAAAGGACAGAAGGGCAAAGGGTATGCTATTTCACAACATTCTTACTGAAACAACTAGGGGGAAAAAAGCAAGCTTTCCCAACACATCAGTCTACCACCAATTAAAATGCTGCATGCTGAGACCCTCGCCAAAGGTCTCCTCTCAAGGGCTCCCGGTAACAGGTACATCTTTATCGTTGAGACCAAGGGAGTCATGCCACTTATTAACAGGTATTTGTTTCAGAAAATCTCCCCAGGAGAGGTGGGATCCAGCCATCTCCCAGTCTGCACACTCTTGAGACCTGTTGGTGTTACAGCTCTGGGGGGGGTGTAGGCAGGAGGCCTATGGTTTTTCACACATTGCCCTAGAAAGGATTCTAACTGCACAAGGAGGTAAGCTGTGGGATGCCAGCCAAGATAAACACTGACAAATACCATAGTGGTCAGTTCAGTTCAGTCGCTCAGTCGTGTCCGACTCATTGCGACCCCATGGACTGCAGCAGACCAGCCTGCAAAACTTTTGTGCAGCCTTAGGTGAAAGCTCCTTTCCTGGGTCAATGTGATGGGCAGACACACAACATCTTTTTCCACAAATGGCTTCCTTTAGATGCTCATCAATCTCCACAGGTCATCAATACAGCCCTGTGCAACTGAACATTGGATCTAGAGCTGAAATCACCACAACTGACTAGTTCCTCTAATTAAAAACTCAAGCTGCATTTTTGTTGAACTGGGGAGTCTAGAAAAAATAATAATAATAAACCCTGACAAACTCCTGATATCTGTGTGTGTGTTTAGTCACTCAGTTGTGTCTGACTCTTCGCCATCCCCTGGACTGTAGTCCACCAGGCTCTCCTGTCCAGGGAATTTTCCAGGCAAGAATACTGAAGCAGATTGCCATTTCCTACTCCAGGGGATCTTCCCAACCCAGGGATAGAACGCACATCTCTTGTGTCTCCTGCATTAGCAGGCAGATTCTTTACCACTAGTGCTATCGGGGAACCCCGACAAACTCCTGGAGATATACCCAATATAGGAAACTGGGCAATGTACCTTAGGAAATAGCCAAGAGAGCCTCGTGCGTATCAGTTATGATTTTTATTATTTAAAAAATATATATTTACTAGTACATGCATAAAGGGAAAAAAACTAGAGAAAGATGCATGCCCTGCAAACACACACACACACACACACACACACACACACACACATACACATATATAATACATACATATACACACAAACAGTAGCACACAAAACCTCACCACTTAACAGTAAGCATGTATAAAAACATACAAGATCACCTTATGTTCCTTTGCTTTTTCCCTAAGCACACATATTAAGATAAACATCTTATTTCATAACCTGATTTTTTTCCTGCTTAGCCATGTATCATGACCATTTTTCTAAGAAAGGCAACAAGTATTTTTTTTAAAACAGTGTAACAGTCTATCTCATGCCTTAACATTATTTACCTATTGGATAACTTGGATATTTACAATTATTCTGTGTTACAAATAGCAGCACACATCTTTAGTATATCTCTCTTTCCTAATGGGCTCTGGGAGTGAAGATAATTTAAGTAAGGAAGTAGAAAAATTATTAAGTTAGGTATGCCTTCGTGGATGGCCTTCCCAGGTGGTGCTGCTGGTAAAGAACCCGCCTGCCAATGCAGGAGACATAAGAGACATAGGTTCAATCTCTGGGTCAGAAAGATCCCCTGGAGGAGGGCATGGCAACCCACTCCAGCATTCTTGCCTGGAGAATCCCATGGACAGAGGAGGCTGGTGGGCTACAGTCCATGGGGTCACAAAGAGTCTGACATGACTGAAGCGACTTAGCATGTACACACACACACACACACACACACACACACACACACACACACACGCCTTTGTGCATACTGAAATATCTTAAGATGACGGTAGGCACTGGTGTGGGAAGAAAGATTATGAGTCAGATCTCAATGTTTTCCATAAATGAGAGGAGAGGCTGGTGGTCTATAGATAAAAGAGAGGAAGAAGCAAGGGGTCACTGAATAAGAGGCCTAGAGGAGAGTGGAAAGTCCAGGAAGTAGCAACAAAGAACAAGAGGAAAGCAAACTTCTGACTCCAGAAAAGTTGTTGTTCCTGAGTGGACTGACATCCCAGGAGAAAGCCAGGATCCTCTGCAGGCAGGGGGAAGGGAAAGCATTCGACAGAGGCTAATTCCAGATGGTAGAGTGGTGGACTCTTTCCACCAAGGGATCAACAGAACCAGGAACAAGGTATGAAGGGGGCGAGCAATGTCACAGGAACCAGAGCTTACCTCTCAGATCGTGACTGAGGATTACTGATACAAAGATGGGAAGTGTGGTTGGACATGACCAGTCTTCAAAGTCTTCATTGGGGCACAGGTCATTCTGCTTCCAGAAATAGTTAACAGAGTATCTCTCCTACTTTCAAAGAAGTGACCAAAGATATGCTTAGGCTTACAAAGACATTCTGCTCTGGGTGACAGCTGTCACAGAGAGGGCAGAGGCCGCTATGAGGTTCAGAGCAAGAGAACAGAGTCTAGATCTGGACACGGGCAGTCTCATAGGATTCGGGCAGCTTCTTGCAGTAGGCTAAGGGCATTAGGAGGCTTGCACAGAGACAATGAGATCTGAGAGATTTTTTTTTTCCTTAATTCAGGTAATAAAATTGGGAAATGAAAGGTCAGTGTGTTCCTTCTCAAATATTAGTTGCCTCAGTGAGGATTTTCAAGGGAGCTGTGGAATGTAGGATTCAGTTGAACTTTCTAAAAGTTAACTAAACCCATTCATTAATTGACATTCATTTAAAGAATATGTATCGAGTATCTACTATGTGCAATGACTTCTCTGATGCTCAATTCTAAATACTAGAATTAGAGAAGTGAACAAATGAGAATACACTATACATAGTTAACAAATGAATAAACATATAATAAAATGCCAGCTAGTAATAAGTGCTGCAAAGAAACGGAAAAGGAAATAAGACTGTGGTGTTACTTTATACAGACAGATAAGACAAGAGTTAGAGGGGAGAGCTGGGTCATACTGCTGGGTAGTACACAACCCCCAAACAAAAGGTTTCTTTTCCTTTCACACTACATGGTCATGCCAGATTGGCTAGGGGATTTCCTCTATGTCTCTGGGATCAGGATGATAGAGAAGCCTTAACTCAAACATCGCTCTGGAGAGTCAAGAATCAGCAATGAAATGTTCCAGCAGAAAGTGACATACATCACTCTGGAATACAACTCACTGGGCAGAACGACTCATATGGCCCGGCTTACCCACAAGGGAGCCAGAAAGTGCAATTCTACCAATGGCTTGCAAAGACAAAATCCAGAAACACTTAGTGAAAAGCATGAGTGATCATGAAAGACAATAGTTAAATGGATGGACAGATGTAATAATAGTAATTGTTAATACACAGCACCGCCTATGAGGCATGCACTATGGAAAGTGCTTATACATCCAGACTTATACAACTCTCACAACAAAACTATGAAGTTAGGCTCTATTATTACTTTCAACATCAATCTCATTTTACAGCTGGGGAGGCTGAGATAAGGAGAGGTTAAAAAAAACTTATGAGCTATGAGGCTTCCCTCATAGCTCAGCTGATAAAGAATCCGCCTGCAATACAGGAGACCCTGGCTCAATTTCTGGGTTGAGAAGACCGCTGGAAAAGGGACAGGCTACCTACTCCAATATTCTTGGGCTTCCTTTGTGGCTCAGCTGGTCAAGAATCTGCCTGCAATATGGGAGACATGGGTTCAATCTCTGGGTTGGAAAGATCTCCTGGAGAAATGAAAGACCACCCACTCCAGTATTCTGGCCTGGAGAATTCCATGAACTGTATAGTCCATGGGATCACAAAGAGTTGGACACAACTGAGCAACTTTCACTTTCACTTCACGAAAAAACTTAACCAAGATCACATACTTGGGAGTGGCAGAGTTGGGATTCCAACCTAGGCTGTATTATTGCAAAATCTATGCTCTTAAACATTACCCTATGTTGAATATGGATAGAGGATGGAAGGATGCATGGATGTATGGATGGATGGACCAACAGGTGGATATATGGATATATGGATGGATGGATGGATGGATGGATGGATGGATGAGTGGATAGGTGGATGGATGAATGGGTATGTGGATGGATGAGTGAGTAGATGGGTGAACGGATGGACAGGTGGATGAATGGATGGAGGGAGGGATAACCAGTCATGTTGACTAGCAATACTGAAGTCAACTAGGAAAATAAAAGAGCTTGACTCACGCCAACAGCAGAAGGGGACTCACACACCTGCAGGCCTCACACTCATTTCACCAGCCTCGGTCATCCAACTGTGTCACCACTTAACATTCTGAACAGCTCCAGCAGGAAAACAAGCTGTCACAGGCTTACAAGCAGAAGGCCAAAGGCCCACATAAACACACTGCATGCTTGCTAGCGAAACCCTTTCCAGCCATCTTGGAAGCACAAGCCTGCTACCCAGTCCCCACGCAGAAATTCCTTCTTGGCAGGTGGGGTGCAGTAACTCCGCACAGACAAAGACAGAGACGGCTCAGACAGGCTGTGGTGGAGAACAAGCAGACGTGACTAGGGTGGTGGAGGAAGGGGGACAAACTGGTGGTTATTGGCAAAACCAAGGGTGCCTGAGTCAAGAGCAGTGGGTTTTGAGGATTTCCCCTTCTCTTTCCATTCTTAAAATGGGAAGTACTTAACTAGCAGCATTGTTCTGGCTAACAACTTTCAGTTTTCTGGATAAAGAGAATACAAAAAGACACCAAGAAGGAGAGCCTTGAATGTTCTACCCCCAAAACAGAGGCCCCGCTACAGCCCACAAGGGCCCATTATCTCCCGGGGGAGGAGGGCTTGTCTGCCAACTCAGGAAGCCAGCAGGCCCACCCAAAGAGCTTTTACGGAGCTTCCTCTAGCTGAGCCGAGCTGTGCTTTCCACTGCTCAGCCCAAATGTCTCACCAACTCAACAACTTCAAAAGCCACCCAGATGCAGCCTCTGTGCTAGAAGGCAAGCTGAGTCAAGAGAGAGGGTCAAGTTTATCACTGAGGCTGCAGCAGTCCACCAAGGAGAAACGACTTGCCTGAAGTTCCCCTCTAGAAGGGCCCTGGAAAACCAGGCTGAGCAAATGGAAAGGCACCCTGATGCCCTAAAGGAAAAGCGGAAAAGCAGAGTGAAGCAAGTCAGATTCTTGTAGTTAGCGGTAGCACCCAAGAACACTCAAGAAAAAAAAAACAGGGACTTCCCTGGTGGTCCATGGTTAAGACTCCACCCTTCCACTGCAAGAGGGCACAGGTTCGATCCCTGGTCGGGGAACTAAGGCCCCACATTTCACTTGGCCAAAAAAAAAAAAAAAATCCAGGCCTAGAAAGACACCTGGAACCCAGCTGGGGAGAAAAGAACCAAATCCACACAACTGCCAGTCATGGGGCGGCACCCCCAAGTAAAGAGATTCACTCAAGGGTACTGCCTGTCAGCTCACGTTATGCAGTGCCTGGGAATTTGGCAATTACTTCCAGAATCATCTTTGGGAAGGGAACGGTATGAGAGAATGTTCATGGCCCAAGTGACTCCCGACTGAAAATAAACCAACAGTTAGAGAACTGAGTCAGGCTGATAAGTACGAACAGCGGAAGCAGAGCCACGGACCCAGAGAAAAGAGACCGCCATTGTGCGATGCTCTAGGCGGAAAAGAACGGGAAAGGTACCACCTGAGGCGCCAAAGGGAAAAAAGGGAGCAAGAATAACCCTTAACTGAGCACCTGCTGAGGCCAAGAACTCTCTCCACTCCTGAACATGGTATAGCCCAGCCTCTTGATGACTCTAAAAAGGTGAGATGAGGTTGAATGCCTTGCCCAAAGTCACACCGGCGGCAACTGGAACCTCAGTCTCTCTCACTCCAGAGCCGTTTCCTAGAGCAACAGAAGCAAAGAGAGAAACCAGGCAAGAAAAGGCCCTCTCAAGTGAAAGCCTAATCCATCTACAAGTCAAAGTGAATTCCGTGGCAGACTCAGTCAAATGCCAACAAACAGCAGAGATGCGGGTTAAGAACACTTTTTAGTGGAAGACTTGGGTTCAAATCCCAGCCCCCTGACCTCAAGCAAATCCGTCAGCCTCTTAGAACCTCAGTTTTCTCCTCTTTAACACAGTAACAACAACGTATTTATCAAAGGGTTGGTTTGAGGATTAAAAGGGAAAACAGATGCAGTGCTACGTGCATAGTGCAGGCACATGGCAATCAATCAGTGAAAGTTAGCAAGTGCTAATGTTATTACTATCATGCTCCTTAGACCTGCTGGTGCCTGACACAGAATCAAAAAGAAATACACCACAACCCAGGCCGTTTCATTACAAGGGCAATTTGGTAGGGGGTCAGAAGAGCTTATGGGTTCTAGAAAGACATCCAGAACATACTTTGCCCACCAGCCTCCTACAGCCTGAAATACACATTTCCCAGCACACAGGAAATACACATTTCTCATTTTAAAACAAGTTCAGTGCAGACGTAGGTTACACTGGAGGGAGCATGGGTGACATGGCTGAGGGCCAACCAGGATTGTAAAGGGTGTTTAAAAAAAAAAAAGTTGAGGAAAATAGTAAAAAGCCTCAAGATCTCCAGTCTGTCTAAGAAACACAAGATTAATTAGGCTAATAAAAAAGTGTAATGATTAGTACATGTCACCCCTAAAGAAACAGTAAGAGTAGGGGACTTCCCTGGTGGTCCAGTGGCTAAGACCCCACGCTCCCAGTGCAGGGGGCCCAGGATTCATCCCTGGTCAGGGAACTAGATCTCACATATCGCAACTAAGACTTCACATGCTGCAACTAAGAGATTCTGCATGCCGTAACCAACACTCGACACAGCCATATAAATAAATGAATATAAATAATAAGAGTAAAGAGGGAGGAGGTTAACATCATTGGGATAGTGACTGGTACATAGCAAGCTCTAATGAACAAAATTTATTATTAAATAACTGTTATATAGGATTAATAATAATTATCTCTGCTATTATTTCTATCATTATTATTATTGATTCCTTTGAGTGATACTTTACATGTATCATCTAGCATCATTTTCACAATAACTCCCTGAAAGGTAGATGTATCATTTTCTTTAGTTCCCTGATGAGGAAATTGCAGTCCCCCAGAGAAATAAAATAACTTGCTCTAGATCATCCATCTGTTAAACTTGGTTCTCAAATCCAGGTTTGTCTGATCCCAAAGCCCCAATATCTCATCTCTACTTATTATATCCATCCAATCATCAGTATTTGCTGAGCAAATGAACAACCCCATGGACAAAAAGGCTGCTAGGATGCCCCTAAAGACAAGGAGATGGCCAAGCTCTCAGTGTCCTCAGGATGCAGCGCGCCAACAGAAAGACAAAGAGAATGATCACATTTTTCTGATGAATTAATGTTTACAAAGAGAAGCCTGAGCTAAGGGAAGGGACTTGGGGTTGATCTGTTTTAAAAGGAAAACATAAACTTATGACAAATGTAAGTTCTTGGCCCCACATGTTTACAATATAGGGGAAGGTCTACAGAACTTCCTATGAGCTTTGCTTACATCGTGAAGGCCTTAGCCACTGGGGATGGGCACAGTGCCACAAGCTTAGTATGGATTCCAGAGTCAAGTTAGGGCTTACACCCCAATGCAATTTAGAGGAAGTAACCTACACTTTCTGATCCTCTGTTTCCTCACCTACAACTGTTGCCAATACAGTAGCCATCAGCTACATGTGACTTCTGAGTACTTGAAATGTCATTAGTTTGAACTGAGACATAGGACAAGTGTAAAATATGTGCCAAAATTTGAAGACATCATATTTTTAAAAAGTAAAATATTTCATTAATCATTTTATATTGATTATATGTTGATATGTAGTATTTGGGATATAATGAGTTAAAGAAAACATTAATCAAAATTAATTTCATCTGTTTGACTTTTTTAAAATGGTTACTTAGACATTTTTAAATTACATGTGTGGCTCATGTTATACTCCTATTAGCCAGCACTGATCTAAAAAATGTTAGGAGGCTGACATGAAGTCAAAGAAAACGTTATATGCTAAGAGCTCTAAAAAAGTGGACAGGACTTCCCTGGTAGTCTAGTGGTTAAGCTTCCACCGCAGGCGGCAAGCATTTGATCCCTGGTCAGAGAACTAAGATTCCACATGTCTCACAGTGCAGCCAAAAAAAAAAGAAAGAAAGAGTTCTAGGCATCCAGTTTTGTGTTCATTTCTCTCCCCACCTCCATCAGATCCAGCAAGTCCTTTCAACTCCCAAACCTGCCAGTGTCTCCCCAAATATAGCATCTCTCTCTCATCATCTCTCACCTGGATGTCTGCAGCGATCTTTTAACTCATCATCTGGTCTCTACCACTCAGCAGCCAGTGGGAGATGTTTTAAATACAGATCCAATCCTTTCCATCCCCCACCTAATACCCACTCCCACTGCATTCAGCACAGAAGCTTATCCCTGCCTAAAAGGCCCCAGTGTGACATGGTCTCTACCCACCTGCTTCTCCATCCACACCCACTGGAACCCAGCTACACGATCATGCCAAGTCGGCTTCCTCCTCATGGCCCTGACATGGCTCATCCCAAGGGCTCAGAAAAATTATTTTCCCCATTCTGCATGGCTGGCTCCTTCTATTTTGTGGTTCTCAGGTCACATGTCACTTGGTTAGGAAGATCTTCCCTACCCAAAGAAGCCACTTGCCACATCACTCTGTTGCCTTCTCCTGGTTCAGTCTCTCCATGGCATTTATCACAAATGGAATTCATCTTTTTTTTTTTTTCAATTTGCTTACTTGGATATCATCTGCCTTCTTGCTGGAATATCAGCTCCAAGAGGGCAGGGATCTGTCTTAGCCATCCTATCTCCACAGCCTGGACTGGTGACAACAACATGGCTGGTGCCCAGTAAACGTCAAATGATTGAATGAATGTGTCAGCTGGAGCCGTGGAGGAATTAGGGGCCAGATCCCCAGAACAGTCTGCCAGAGACGCTTCCACTCCAGCCATGCCAGTCTGGATACACATCCAAAAGAAGTGAAAGCAGGTTCTCAAAGAGATGTTCGCACATCCATGTTCACGGCAGCATAATTCACAATAGCCGTAAGGAAGAAACAACTCAAGTGTCCACCCTCAGATGTAGAAGCAAACTATAGTGAATGTGTAAAACGGAATATTATTCAGCCTTTAAATGGGGGGAAACTGACCAACCTGATACAACAGGGATGAACCTTGAGGACATCATGCTAAGTCAAAGAAGCCAGTCACAAAAAAGACAACTACTGTATGATTTCACTGTATGCTGCATCTAGTATAGTCAAAATCATAGAAACAGAAAGTAGAAGGTTGGTTACCAGGGACTGGGGGTAAGGCTTAAAAAGGAGTTGTTTACAATGGGGACAGAGTTTCAGATTTGCAAGATGAAAAAGCTCTGGAGCTCTGCTGCACAGTAATATGAATATGTTGAACACAATTTACTGTATATTTAAAAATGGCTAAGGTGGTGAATTTTATATGTTTTTTTACCACCAGTTTAAATTATCTTAATATTTTTTAAAACAATAAAACTTCTACCTATCTCAGGGAACTAAGTAGAAAGCTGTACCTAAGCCAGCTAAAAGGAGAAGGAAAAAAAAAAAACAACAGAATTGGGGAAAGAGCCAAAAGAAAAGAAGTTAACACAGAGATCCAATAACCGTCCTGTCCATTTTCTGACATTTGCCTTGGGAAGATGAACACAGAACCTCAAGAGTCTGGGCCCCCATGAGTATCATGGGGAGTCAAGAGGAGGCAAATACTCCTATTAGCATCACCATTAAAAATCTGCTCTGAGGACCTAATTAGGGATGCAGGCATGGGATGAGCTTATAAGGTGAGAAATGGAAACAGCTCTATGACCATCCTTGGGGCACCTTTTAAATAGAGGATAGTCAAGCCATGTCATAGAGATTCTAGAGTCACATGAAAAAAAAAAAACAACAGTGGGATTTCCCTGGCGGTCGAGTGGCCAAGAATCCATCTTGCAGAGCAGGGGACACGGGATCAAGCCCTGGTCCGGGAAGATCCCACAGGCCTTGGGGCAACTAAGCCTGTGCACTACAACCACTGAAGCCCGCATGATTAGAGCCGGTGCTCCACAGCAAGAGAGGCCACCCCAAGCAGAAGCCCATGCGCGGCCACGAGAGTAGCCCCTGCTTGCCACAACTGGAGAAAGCCCACATGCAGCCAAAGATAAATAAATACATAAATCAAATTTTAAAAAAACACACACACAATGAAATGTGACTTCACAGGCAGTCTCAAGAGTCATCATGACCCCATTTGTGTGACAGAGATGGAGAAGGATACACCAAGGCATTCACATTTGGGGGAGGGGGTGAGATTATTTCCTTTCCGTGTATTTTATAATGTTCTGTAATGACTATGTATTGCTCCGGCAATGAGCAGGCATTATTTTAAAGAAGAAAGTATGGCAGAAGAAAGTTTACAAGAAAACACTAGGGATCCCAAAAGAAAATTCTAGTACCCCAAGAGTCAAATTATAGCACAGAAAAAAACCCCAGCAAGGAACAGAAAATACAAAACTTCAGTTATGTAATTCAGAGAGGCCCGCAGAGGCTGCCAGACACCCACAGAGACCCAAACAGACCTTTTGGAACTCAAAGCAGGGCAGAAAAAACACATAAAACAGTAACAGAACCCATCCAGAGATGAAAGATTAGGCATGCAGAATCACAGGGATAAAAGAGGGTGTGAGAAAGAGGAGGCAAGAATCAACGTTCAGACTTCTTTCAGGTACCAGTGGGGGCTGGGGGAGGGGAGAGGGAGGGGAGAGTTGGTAAGCGTACTACCCACACCCCCTTCGAGGGAGCCCCTATAATTAAGCTAATGCTAAGAGAAAAGAGCCCTTTTATTTAGCTGTCATCTGCGTGAGAACAGGAGGAGAGTCAGGCAGCCCTTCAAGCAGAGTGGAAAAGACCCAGGAGCTGCCAGCTGACCCAGCTTCCACAGCGATCGCTGAATGGGTGGGGATACACACACCAGTGTCTAGGGGTGTGAGTCTCAGAGCTGGGGACAAATAATAATAGTAGTAAACACTTTCAGAGCACGTGTTCTGTGCCAAGCCTTATTCTAAATTTTATATACATGTGTGCATGTATGTGCTAGCCGCTCAGTCGTGCTGACTCTTTGTGACCCCCCTGCCAGGCTCCTCTGTCCATGGGATTCTCCAGGCAAGAATACTGGAGGGTTGCCATTCCCTTATCCAGGGGATCTTCCCAATCCTGGGATTGAACCCGAATCTCCCTCACTGCAGGCAGATTCTTTACCATCTGAGCCACCAGGAAAGCCTCTTTATATATATCTCCCCATTTAATCTTCTCAATGACTCTATGAGATAGTTATTACCATTATCCCCATTTTACAGAGGAGAAAACTGAGGCACAGGGAGGCTAAGTAACCTGCCCAAGGTCACACAGGTCATCAATGGCAGAGCCAGGATTCAGACCCAGGAAGCTGAGGCTCCAGAGTCTATGCACTGAACCATTCACTGATCCCTCTTAGAAATCCAAAAGACCACAAGCAAGTGTTTTTCTCAGACTACTCTGACATCTGTTTGTAGGAAATTCATCTCAAGGAGAAATTACATAGAAAACCTCAGGGTTGCATATCATTGCACCTCATCACAGGCTATGAAAACAGCCCAAGTTTACCCAAGAAAACCACTTTATCACCCCCACTGCCCTCTTTCTTCAGACCATTGGCCTAAGGAGTCTCTGCTTCCTAAGTGCCCACAACACATGAAAACCAGTTATTGGCAGGGGCCACATTGTACTCACCCACCACACTCCACGGTCTTAAGGACAACACACCTCTGCAAGCAGAGTGAGTCAATCCCTGCTCCACAATCCCCGCCTGCATTACCCTCAGAGAGCTGATTCATCTCTCTCTACCCCTCCATTCCACTTCATTTGCAAAATAAGGATAGAAGTATTAAAGCCAATACTCATTACTCACAGATTCCATATCCGCAAATTTGCCTACTTGATAAAATTTACTTATAACTCCAAAATCAGCACTCATGGGACTTTCATGATCATTCTTGGACACACACGGTGATGAAAGATTTGAGTCATCAACGTACACATTCCCAGTTGAGGTTGGACAAGGCTATGCGCTGCCTCCTTGTTTCAATTTTCATGCTATAAACAAGTATTCTTTTTTCGGGAAATCAGTACCATGTTTTTTGCATTTCTGTGCTTTTTGTTGGAAACTTAGCTATTAAAAATGGCCCCTAAGGGCAAGAGGGTTGTTACACCGCCTTTCGAAGAAAATACACGTGGTTAGGCAAGTTTCATTCAGTTGTGGTGCTGTTGGCCACGAGTTCAATGTTTAAAAAGTCAACAACAGATTAAATAAAATGATTTTAAACATAAACACACATAAAACAAGGTTACAGATTAGTTGACAAAAATGTCATGGCCAGAGGCTCACATGAACCTGACCCCATAATTCCCCTGGGAGCAACGGTTCCATATTCACTAATTCAGCATTTGCAGCAACTTCATGGAAACTACCGACCACAAGTAGCAAGAAGTGACTACTTCATAGTACTGTCGGTCTTAAGTGAGTGGATATCACCAAGGCATTTAGAATAGGACTCCGGCAATACAAAGGACCATGTAGGCATTTTTCCATTATCACTTATACAGATTCTTAGTTTGAAGACTAGAATGAAATAAATGAGAACTAGAGCCCCACCCAGAAAAACTAGCACTCTTGACCCGAATCAGATAGGACAATCTAGTGAACCAGACAAATACTCAGAAAGAAGCCTTGATGGCATGGCACACCACTGGGGATGCGCTCAATAGTGAGTCGACAGTGGTTTTAGGTTGAGGAAAGAAGACTCAAGGAACATCCACGAGGCTCACCCACCTGAGATTCACTCTCCTTGGTTTTCCTTGAGGAGTAGTATTACATGGGATCTTGGTGGGGTCAGCAATTCTGAGATGGTTATGTGACTCAAGGCAGGCCAATTCAGAAGCTCACTCCCTGGATTTTGCCTCTTGAACAAAGTTATTCATCCTGCCTATGGTGTCTTCAAGGAATGAACCATTAAATCCTGCTTTCTGCATCCCCAGAACATCTCTGGTTCCAGATCTTTCCAAAGTCTAAATCTTCATCTTTTCCTTCACATATCTAATTTCTCTCATGTCCCGCTAATAAATTCATTTCTGCTTAACTTAAAGTCAGTTTGTGCTATTTGCAACCAAGGATCCTAACCAAGACAGAAATTTCAAGGGATAACCTTTTTTCCATCCACTCTTCCCTTAGACCCAGACCTCAGAATAAAGGAAATTCCAGCACAAATCACATTCCCTACTTGTTTTGAGTGATGGTATCCTGAAGGGAGAAAGCAGAGCAAATACATCTTTAAATCACCCCCAATGCTCTTATATGCTCCCAGTTTGGGGGCCCAGATGAATTTCATACCAGGGTCCCAACAGATCTCACAAAGGAGATCTCCAAATCACTGCCTTGGACCCCCAAAGAATCCTGGAGAACAACAACAATAAAAACATAACAACACTAAAAGGTACACCAGTCATCTTGTTTTTCAAAAGAGGAAACTGGAGCCCACATAAGGAGCCCACATAAGGAGAATGAGATTTGAGACATACCAGACAATTTCATTTACTTTTTGTGTTTTGCTTTCTGTGTTTTTGCTTTGTTCTAGGATAGTTGCTAATCTGGTGGACCAGGGAAGTATGACATGGAATCTGTCTCTGGACTTTGGCAAAACCTTCGTCAAGGTCACTCATGATGGTCTGTTGGGAAAGGGCAAAAAACGTGTCCAAGTCTTAGACACTTTGGTGGATTAATGAACAAGCTAAACATCTGAGTCAAGTGGCACCCTAACACAATTTGCCTTTGTGGCACTTCTAAGGAACATGACTGACATCATCTTTTCATATCTAGCTTCCCCAGGAGATTGTGGGGCCCTTGAATAGAGGCATCTGTCTTGGTCACCTCTGTACCTCCTCTAGTGAGTGCTACGCCTGCCAGCCACATAGAGCAGGCTTCCAAAACTACTGCAAGCATGCATGCACGAATGAATGAGTCAGTGAATTTATGCCAACCTGGGGAGAGACCTCTACAAGCGTAACAAACGCAAATGCCTACAGGGACAGGCTGGTCACAAAAAAATGCAGCAAACAGAGGGACTGGAGGAGTCACGTCCAGCCAAAGGAGTCAACCACGTTGGATGAGGCCCTGCTGTCTGATGAGCTGCCAGTTATCAGTCTTTCAAAAGGTACCTAAATACAGGTATTTTATTGTGAAATTCTGTTCTGAAATACAGCTTGCTAGTTTTTAATATTTTATCTCTTTTTAGTTGAAGCTGTCTGGGAGAGGAAAATACTCCCCCCTCCCATTCTCTCCAGAGTTCTTGTGGCTGAACTAAGAATAAAACTGACACAAGGGACTTCCCTGATGCTCCAGTGGTTAGGACTCCATACTCCCAATGCAGGGGGCACGGGTCCAAGCCCTGGTCTAGGAACTAAGATTCGACATGCTGCATTGCTCAGCCAAAAAAGAATGACACAAGACAGATTAACAGGAGAAAAAAGAAACAAATTTTATTCATGCACACAGAGGTCTCCTAGAAATGGGACCTAAGAAGTGGTCAAAGCAGGCAGTTTTCATACTTTTTAGGCCAAGAAACAACAAATTTGGGAGCAGTTGACAGGAAAAAGGAACAGGTTTTGGATGCTCGATGAGTGAAAAATATAAACAGAGTTTGGGCTCTTGGAGCAGAAATTAAAAAAGTAACAACGTTTGTTTCTTTAGGCACTCAGGTTGAAGTCCCATCTCTGGTGATACAACTGAGTGTCTTCCACCTCCAGAGGCAGGGAGGTCCCTTTCGCATGAGAGATTCATGTCCTGCCTTCACAGAGACAGAGAGAGGGGTCAGAGCATCCTTCTTGTGTTGATTGTTTCTGAAATAACTTTAATTCACAATAATCAGTATGCCACTGAGGTACATTTAAGGGCAGCCTGCCCTGGATCCCAGCAAAGCAAAATATACGTAGGAGCAACAACTGAGCTCTGCTAAAGGGGGACCCCGCCGCTGGTCCCCAGTTCCGTCTCTCTCACCATTTTTATGATAAAACTTGAAGACAGAATCAAATTCGTGGGAAGACAGAAGTACCATCATTTTTTTTCTCAGAAGTAGCATCTTAAGCACACGTAACAGGACGGTCTTAGCACAAGCAAACAGAAGGTCCAGAAACCCAATTTCCGAGTCCAGGAATGAAACTTGGATTAAGCAGATTTTAGATTAAGCACTTTTGAATCACTGAAGGATTTCATTAGACAAAAAGCTAGTGAGTCAGCAGTACGAGAGGGCTGCCAAAATAGTTAATGATTTTAGACTCATTGAAGTATATTATCTACATCAGTGATTACTAATTGGTGGCCCACATCTTGTTTGGCCTGAGAACTGTTTTTTCAGTTTTAAAAAAGTAAATAAATGATCAGTACTCCTAAATTAGAAGATTTCCCATAAATATTCTGATTTCCTGTCTCTGCTGACAAAAAACAACCTGGCAGGGCTAGGCCAGTGCTCCCACACTGGCAACAACAGGCCTGAGTTACGTGGCCACTCCTTTGAGATGGGGCATGCTCCATGTATTTTTCCATAGTCCCCACCACTCACTGTGGTCTCCCCATTACCAAGACTTGTCAGCTGTTACCTCTCATTACACTTGGATGGTTACTTTCCCTATGGTGCACTTAAAAGAAATCATTCTTCTGTACCCATATCTTATAAAAAGAGCAAAAATAAAGCTTGCACTCAAAAAAGTGCATGTTACAAAAAATTATATACCTCCTTGGATAAGTGAAGAAAATTCTTAAGGTTTAATATACAGGTATTTCTTAAATCTAGGATGTTTCCTGCAATTAAGTTATCCGCCCAGGCACCTGCAGGAATTTGAATCTGTGAATCCCAATCTATAACATGAGATGTCATCAGTTCAGTTGAGTTGCTTAGTCGTGTCTGACTCTTTGCGACCCCATGGACTGCAGCACGCCAGGCTTCCCTGTCCTTCACCAACTCCCAGAGTTTGGTGAGATGTCATGGTTCATCCCTGTTCAGGGATAGACAGACTCTTGCTGAAGTGTTACACAGGGTTTCAGAATTCGTTATTTACAAAGTACATGGACAAGCTGGAAATTTAAGGACAAGTTCAAGAACTCTTAGTTCATGCATACAATGAAATTCACACATAGGCTGCCCATTCCTTTCAATACCTATATGCTGACATGGAAAGATAAAACATTTTTGGTAAAGTCAGAAACTTGTGGAAATGAATGTTTAGCCTAATGCTATTTTAGTAAGTACACGAATATGTGGGTGTGGGTGTCTATTTGTTAGAGGCTTAGAAGAGCAGTTTCCCCACCCAACCTTGAAATTAAGAGACTCTGTGACGTTTCCATATTCATGACAGCCAAATATAAGATTGGGAAATGACCAAGTGATTCACAGAGGAAGAAGGCAAGAAGAGTCTAGTATAATTAGAGGTAAGAGTGCTGGGGAATATTTAAAAATAATAACTTTGATGAGACTGAGTGGGAATATATGTTCAAGAGCCTCAACAAGCAGGCAGAAGAGAAGCCTTAAAGTAGATATATTGCTGACATCTTTTGGGTCTCTGCCAATCCCTGGAAGACTGCTCTGAAACTTATAGGGGCAGGATCCCAGCTAGAGTGTCTTCCATATCCATACCCCCTACACACACACACACACACACACACACACACACACACACACACACACACACACACACAGCTAAATGGCCCGAGTGTAGGGCACCTGACCCAAGGATGGGCCATCAGATTATCTCAGAAACTTAGAACTAGACCTAAGAGATGTGATCTGTCCCAGGTGGAAAATAGTGTGAGTACGGTCAGAAAGACCATGGCTGACCCAGGATAAACACAGGCTGAGAAGGCCAGAGAGAGGAGAACAAGGTAGACACGTGGGAACAAGGAACTCAGCTACCAGAGATAGAGACAGTGAAAGAGCACAGTTTCCGAGGGTCGGTTTTCCAGTTCTTCCATCCAGTCACTCCTGAAGCCTGGCTGAACTTCCTGCCCTTTGATCACCCGGGAGAGCCTCCAATGCTGACTGTAATGACAGCAACAGTGTCTCAATTCCGAGATCCTTCCCATCGACTCAGCAGCAAACACTTTACATATATGAACTCTTTAATTTTCCTGAAAACCTTGAGGCAGCTAACTGTTTCCCTTCCTTCCCCCTCCCTCATTTGTAGGTGAGGAAACTGAGGCACAGAGAGTTTAAGTAACTCCCCGTAGAGCATCCGACTAGGAAGTGGCAGAACCAGAATCGAATCCAAACAGTGTAGCTCCAGAGACCTTGCATGTAACTCTGAACTGTTCTACCTCTTGGCCTCAGGCTGCATGAGTGAATTTCCATCACTTGTGACCCAAAAAGCCCTGCCTGAGACATGAAGAGGCCACATGGACGTGGGGGAAAGCAGCCGCCTGGAAGGCGCTGTCATGGGAACCCTGCCAGTCTGCCCTGCTAAGCTGGCCGGCAAAGGATGACTTCCTGCAGTCAGAGTGGCTGCCGGACAGAGCCTTCAGACGCCAGCAGAGCCATGGGGAAGCCATCCGGGCACTGAGATAGCATCCCCTGACGCCATCTGTGTTTTGTGCCAGCTTCTGTTCTAGGAGCTGCAGAATTAACAGAGAACAAGACAGACTAGAGCTCTGATCTTCTAAAGCTTACTTTCTAGAAGAGAGAGATGTGCAAATGATTCTATTAGGGGAACCAATGACTGAAACTGCCCACCCTGACCAGTAAAGACAGAACCCCTTTCCTGAGTTATCTTACAACAGGAGGTCCTGGTAAGGAAGGCAGAACTAACCAACTCCCTCTGACCAGAAGAATTCGGGAAAAGTCAAAAGGAGACTGGAAACATGAGTCCACCTGTCCTATGAATCTCCCAGAATCCTCTCCCTAGAACATCTTGGCACCACCAGGAAGGACCCTGAGTCAGAATGATTGGCCAGGGACAACCCAGAAACTAACTCCATCACCCTAAAAGGCAAGACCGCAAGCCACATGGCAGAACAGTTCTCCTGGGTTCCCTTACCCTGCGGCTTTCCACCCAGGTAACCCTTCCCAATGAAGCCTCTTGCTTTGTCAGCATGTATGTCTCCTCGGACCATTCACTCCCGAGTGTTAGACAAGAGCCCCCTTTTGGGCACTGGAAGGGGTCCCCCTGCCTGCACAATTCTACATGGTTAGTGATGCCACGGAAGGAAAAACGGGAGGTGGTGTGATGAGTGTTGACAGGGACACTTAGGGAGGGTAGGTGGAAAAGGCGTCTCAGAGAGGTGATGACTGAGCTGAGATGGAGATGATGCGAAGCCTCCTGACTGAAGAGGAGTCAGAGAGGCACCGAGGTGGGAACAAGCATGGTGAACTCAAGGACCAGGAGAGGGCATGGTGGCTGGTGCACAATTCATTCTACCCCTTGGGGGGCCGACCGTGTGGAGAGAGAGGCGACCCCACTCCACAGCCTGACCTCATGTGACTCAGAGGCTAGTGAAGAAGCAGACGCAGTACCTGCAAAGACGGCCAGGTCCACATTCCTCCCTGTGCCCACAATCTCTGCAATGTGGCTTGATGGCTCCTCTCCTCCATGCCCCACTTCTCAAGTCCAGAATGGCCCATGACTGGTTTCTGTGCAGTAGCAGCAGCAGAAGGGACAGAGTGCCAACTCCAAAGCATTTCTCAAGAGTCCTTGCCTGCTTGTGCTCTTAGGACCCTGGAACCTTGCCCAACCACCCATGAACCAGCCTGAGCAGCCTGGTGGATGGAGAGACACACAGCATCCAGTCTCTCTTCTGCTCTAATAAACACACATCCCAATGCTAGACATGTGAGTGGAGCCATCCTAGGCCTTCCAGGCCCCAGGTAACCTGCCAGTTGACCACAGACACACAGGTGAGCCCAGCCAAAGTCTGCAGAACTGCCCACTTCCATGAAGTTTGGGGGTAGCATGTAATAAAGAAATAGCTAGTTCATACACTGGGGTGTATGGCAGGAGAGAAGGGGATGACAAAGGATTCTGATTGGTTGGATGGCATCACCAACTCTATGAACATGAGTTTGAGTAGGCTTCAGGAGTTGGTGATGGACAGGGAAGGCTGGCGTGCTGCAGTCCAGGGGATTGCAAAGAGTCGGACACGACTGAGCAACTGAACTGAACTGAACACCAAGGTGATGCCCGGACAGAGGAAAGCACAGGGGACTGTAGGAACAGCTGCAAACAGTCCACGACAGCCTGCTCTGTGGCTGTGCTTGGCAGCCTGGCCAGGGTCCAGATCAGCGAACACTGCTGCAGGGAGACCCTGCCAGGGCCCCAGGCTGATGGCCTGGAGCAGCAGATGCTCTGACATCAGGAAACAGCAACACCCAGTGGCTTCATTCATTGAAACTCCCCAGTGAGCAGTGAGAATCAGACACACCTGGCTTTAAATCCCAACCCTGCCTCTTGCTAGGGGCTTCCCAGGTGGCTCAGTGGTAAAGAATTCGCCTGCCAATGCAGGAGACACAGGAGTATGTGGGTTCGATCCCTGGGTCAGGAAGACCCTCTGGAGAAGGAAGTAACAACCCACTTCTTGCCTGGAAAATCCCATGGATAAAGGAGCCTGGCTTGCTACAGTCCAAAGAATCACAAAGAGTCGGACATGACTGAGCAAGTGATCATGCATGCCTCTTGCTAGGCTGTTGCTAAACCTCTCCCACCTCTGTTTCGTCACCTGATAATGGGGTAAATACACAAAGCACATTAGAGAGGACCTGTCACATGAGGTTTACAATCATTAACATATAAACAAAAGGGAGGGAAACTCCCCATGCGAAGAGGCACGCATCACTCACTGGCCATATGTGAGAGAATTTTAGGTGGAACATAGACATGGCATTCAATCACAGCAAACTGTAATAACTGGGAATTGTTCCCTTTTAAATTATCTGCAATCCGCATGATTCTGTCAAAAGAGAAAGTCTGTTTGGTGCTTGTATGTTTGGAACACCACTTTATATCCGCTAAATTCCCTTTTGGAATAAAGTTGAGGGATGTTTCAAATTCAGATCCTTGTCAGCCAACAGTACCTTGCAAGAATTTCATAATATTTTTAATTATGTTCATTTTTTATAGTTACTAATTCTTTATGGGTGATATTGTTTTTCCATTTATATAGTGATAAAGTTTCTTTGAAATGAATGTGCTAAATGAAAAAGCAGACCATTAAAAAGACATTTTTTAAAGGACAGAGTGCACACAGCAAATACTGTTAAAGCAGAATACCAGGTAAAACTGAAATAAGGAAAAGAACATTGATGGAATTGATAGAATTGGGTATTCAAGCTGGCTCAAATTCCAGCTTAGCCAAATTACTAGCTACACAACTCTATTAGTCAGCTTTTGCTAGGTAAGACTGCAATGACAAGCAACCTCAAATTCCAGTGGGGGTTACAACATACAAAGTGTAGTTCTTGCTCATGCTACATGTCATTGCAATTGTCTGTGGCTCTGTGGCTTTGTTTCGTGTGTCTTTTTTTTCTCTCTCTCATTTTTAATTGGAGGATAAATGCTTTACAATTTTGTGTTGGTTTCTGCTGTATAAAGTGAATCAGTTATAAGTGCACACACACACATACACACACATCCTCCTTGTTGAAACTCCCTCCCACTTTCCCCCAACTCCATGTGTCTTTTATATGCCAGGATACAAGCCAAAGAAACAGTCCTCACTTGGTCCCGAGGCACAGGGGAAAAGAGCAAGGGCCAAATCGTGCAATGACTCTGGAAGCTTCTACTTAGATATACAGTATATCACGGCTGCTCAATTACACTGGCCAATGGGTATCACGTGGCCACACCTCACATCAACAGAACAGGAGAGTTCATTCCTCCTGTAGGTAGATACTATGTTATCATAAAGCAATGGGTGAGAATATATAATCCTCTTACAGGGAGAAAGCAAATAATTGATTCAATAATATAATCCACCATAATGACCCTGTGCAAGTCACCTCACTTTTACTTCTCCATTTTTGAGATGAGAATACCTACTTCAGAGTCAAGCTCAATAAATATGAATTCCCTTCCGCTTCTGAGATTCACTCAGAGCAGCTCAAACCAAAATTAGAATAAAGAGCTTGGTAGACAAGCTGCATTCAAACTTTAGTCCAAGATCTGTAACCAGTTAAAAATAAACCCCGTGAATGTTCACATGAGATGAATGTACTCCCCTCCTAAGCTGGCCACAGTCCCCTCCATGTCACTCAGGTCAACACCTTATGAAAATCTTCCTGGAAAAACACCCGTTTCAGAAGTAAAGAAAAAATGTAGAGAAAATGGTTATATTAACTGACATCGTAATATTAGTGTCATGATTAAAAGCATATATTCTGGGACTTCCCTGGTGGTCCAGTGGTAAAGAATCTGCCTTGCAACGCAGGGGACAGAATTTGATCCCTGATCCAGGAAGATTCCGCGTGCCTCGGAGCAACCAAGCGACAACTACTGAGCCCATGCACCAAAACTACTGAAGCCAGCATGCCCTGGAGCCCGTGCTCTGAAACAAGAGCAGGCACTGCAAGGAGAAGCCTGTAAATGGCAACTAGAGAGTAGCCCCCATTCACCACACTAGAGAAAGCTCATAGACAGCAATGAAGACTCAGTGCAGCCAAAAAATAAAATAATAAATACAACTTTTTTTTAAAAAAGCACACATTTCAGAATTGGAATCATGGCTGTTACTTATTTGTATATGACCTTGAGGAAGTTAAATAACTGAGCCTCAAATTATTCATAAAATGGGACAATGGAACAACAGACTGGTTCCAAATCGGGAAAGGAGCAAGTACATCAAGGCTGTATATTGTCACCCTGCTTATTTAACTTATATGCAGAGTACATTGTGTGAAATGCCAGGCTGGATGAAGCACAAGTTGGAATCAAGATTGCTGGGAGAAATATCAATAACCCCAGACATGCAGATGACACCACCCTAATGGTTGAAAGAGAAGAGGAATTAAAGAGCCTTTTGATGAGGGTGAGAGAGGAAAGAAAAAAGTTGGCTTAAAACTCAACACTCAACATTCAAAAAATTAAGATAATGGCATCCAGTCCCATCACTTCATGGCAAACAGATGGGGAAACAATGGAAACAGTGGCAAACTTTATTTTCTTGAATCCTAAAATCACTGCAGACAGTGACTGCAGCTATGACATTAAAAGACACTGACTCCTTGGAAGAAAAGCTATGACAAATCTAGACAGTGTATTAAAAATCAGACATGACTTTGCCAACAAAGGTCCATATAGTCAAGCTATAATTTTTCCAGTAGTCATGCACAGATGTGAGAGCTGGACCATAAAGAGAGCTGAGTGCCAAAGAATTGATGCTTCTAAACTGTGGTGCTGGAGAAGACTTTTGAGAGTCCCTTGGGGTGCAAGGAGATCAAACCAGTCCATCCTAAAGGAAATCAGTCCTGAGTATTCACTGGAAGGACTGATGCTGAAGCTGAAACTCCAACACTTTGGCCACCTGATGCAAAGAACCAACTCATTGGAAAAGACCCTGATGCTGGGAAAGACTGAAGGCAGGAGGAAAAGGGGGTGACAGGGGATGAAATGGTTGAATGGCATCACTGACTCAATGGACATGAGTTTGAGCAGACTCCGGGAGATGGTGAAGGACAGGGAAGCCTGGCATACTGCAATCAACAGGGTCACAAAAAGTCAGACACAACTGAGCAAATGAACAACAACAACAGAACTATTTAAGTCATAGGTTACTATGAAAATTAAATAAGTCATATGTATGGCTTATTACTGTGCCTGGTCCAAATAAATACTCAAATAGAAATTCTTAAAAAGCTGGTACACATTCCAAAGTATCATTAAGTATTTCAAATCAACGTCTCACATCCAGTATAGGGAGGTCCTCGCTTACACTAGTTGGAGAAGTCCAAGTTCAATTTTTGGTTCCCACTTTGTGACATGGGACAGTGCACTCCTCCCTGGAAACCCTGAGGACATGCCCTGACCTTGTCTCTAACTATAAAGAACTTTCAATTCTTTTTGTGAACTCGAAGAAGTAAAAGATACAAAAGTCATTTCTGAAAGTGATAAATGGATATGGACCATGAATGGCAACATTGGTATCTCCAGCCTTCTGTTCACAAGGCATTTTAGCAAAAGGCTGCTGTCAGCATACAAGGAGACCCTTGGAAGACAGAGCCCCAACGAGAGAATCTTCTTTTACTCTTCTTTGGCTGAAATGTCTGTCTTATGTGTCATGGACAATTTTAGCAATAAAGTGTATTCCATCTCCCAGCTGGAGAACATGTCATCAATTACTTGGAAAAGAGATGAATAATTAAACAGACTTTTCTCTCAAGACAACTAAGTGGAAGTGTCTGGGTAATAGTGAAAGGTCAGAGATGATGATTTCCCTGTGGTTCACAGCAGTTTGGTCTATTTCTCTTTTTTCTTTTTTGGCCACACCCTACAGTTTGTGGGGCCTTAGTTCCCCAACCAGGGATGCAACCTGGGTCATGGCAGTGAAAGTTCTGAGTCTAAACCACTGGACAACCAGGGAATTCCCAATCTAGTCTATTTCCAGGTCTGCTCAAGCTTGCAAAGTTTCCTCTTGTCTGCACCAGCTCAGACTCTGAGTTAATCACGTATACTCTCTGAGCCTCGGTTTTATCACCTTTCAAGTGGGAATTATGGATTGCTTGGAAACACTGTTAAGTTTTAAGAGCCGAATCAAGATAAGGGAGTCTCTCATTTCAGATATTAGAGTGACATGGGACTCCGGATTTGATGAAAATAGAACGGCACAAACAGACACAAATCACTAGTATAAAAACACAGAACGTGGCTCATCGACCAGTTCCACGAGGGTGGAGTCATCGGCCATCGCAGCTGCTGGCCAGCAGAGCACCCAGAGGGGAATTCAGACCAGACAGGACACGGCACTGAGCCTTGGGAAAACAGGCCCCTTTGATAGTCAGATATGTATCTCAGGAAGAATTTTAATGAATCCAGAATCTTGCATCTGCCCATTAGTAGAAAAGCATTAAAATCATTAACTTGGGATATCTGTTCCTTGTGACTACAGTAACCTTATACCGAGATGTATGCATGACACATACACTCCCCGGTCAAATATCACACATATACTGGCCTCTCCCCCATCTCTGCAGAGCTGGTCCCTCAGATCTGCCTAGAGACTGTCTCCCAGGCTAGAGTCCTCAGTAAGGTCCCTGAGTTAAACTCACAACTCCTTTTTCTTTTTTAATGTTGCTGACGGGTTTTGTTTTTGTTTGTTGGCTGGGCTGGGTCTCCGTTGCTACACACGGGCTTCTCTCTAGCTGCAGCGAGTGCAGGCTGGCTACTCTCTAGTTGGAGTGCACAGGCTTCTCACTGCAGGGGCTTCTTGCTGTGGGGCACTGGTTCTAAGGTGCTCAGGCTTCAGTAGTTGGGGCACAGGGGCTCAGTAGTTGCGGCTCCTGGGCTCTAGACTGGGGACTCAGTATTTGGGGTGCACAGGCTTAGCTGCTCCACAGCATGCAGGATCCTCCCAGATCAGGGATTGAACCTATGTTTCCTGTATTGGTAGGCAGACTCCCCGCCACCAAGCTAGCAGAGAAGCCCTCACAGCTCTTAAGATCTGCATTTTCTTTCAGTCAACATGACTGAATGACTGGTGTTTAGTAGACTGAAGTAAAAAATTCCTACAAAGTACCAAGAAAATGTGAAAGGGGAGCATTTACAGAAGACAAAATGCAACTGTTGAAGAAATACATAAAAAGAAACCTCGTTAGTAATCAAGAAAATGCCTATTAAAATTAAAAGCCATTTTTTTGTCCCTTCAGATTGGCAAAAATGTCAAAGTTTTGAGGCAGGAGATAGATGGGCCCCAGGCTGAGCAGCTGGAATTTGTCCCCTGTGGACAGACACTCTGAGATGAAATATAATAGGAGAGGCTGAGGCCTGCCCAGATAAAAGAGAGAGACCACATATTTCTCATTCTCGAGGTCAAGGAGACCTTCCAGACTATACATGTGCAGAAAGACTCCATGGAGGTCAAAAAGGGAGTGATGCTTAGTGATTCTAGCCTATTTGCTAGAATCCATCTTGGCTAAGAAATGTATGTGCACATACAGCAGGATCCTGAATTAAAGCAAATACAGACTCAAAACCAGACAAAGCAAGATGACTGATCAAAGGAAACCCAGAAGACATGATGAATATAAGTGATTTAAACTACCACGAAAAAAAAATAAATAAATAAACTACCACAAGCGTTCGACTCCCTCTCTCTGAGCTCACCTGCGTGTGCCTATTCACACATATTCTTTTTCCTCCTAATAAACACTTTGTTTCACTACTTTCTTTGTGGGAATTCATTTCTACAACACGAAGAGTCAGGGCCTTGCCACTGGTCACTAATCTAGTGGCTAGGATTCAGTGCTCTTACTGCCTGAGTTCAATTTCTGGCCAGGAACCAAAATCCTGCTTCAAGCCGCAGAAGGCCAAGGCCACCCAAGATCAGCCTGACCACGCTATGATTTAAGGAAGACGTAGTGAAAGAGAAACACACATTGCTTGTGGGAGTAACACCAGTCACTTTGGAGGACGTCTGTTAAAATCTGAATTGTGTACACCCCATGCCATTTGACCTCTCAGGAACTAGAGAAACACGTGCATGTGTGGACATGAACAAGGATGCTGACTGTAGTACTGTGTGTGACAGACACTGTCAGGGGAAAGACTGAAACTGCCCGCCCTGGCCAGGCACCATAGTAACCACTTGCATGAGTTATCTTAACAACAGGAGGTCCTGGTAAGGAATGCAGAACTAATAAGCTACCACTAACTGGAAGAATTTGGGAAAAATGAAAAGGAGAAAGGAGATGCCAGCCTATACGTCCCACCGACCTTCCAGAATCCTCCTCACTGGAATCTATCTTGGCCAAGAGATGCGCACGCCACCAGGAAGGACCCTGAGTCAGAACAATTGGCCAGAGACAATCCGGAAACTAATCTCATCACCATAAAACCCTAGACTGCAAGCCACGTGGCATAGTGGCCCTTCGGGGTTCCCTTACCCACCTGCTCTCCACCCAGTGCCCCTTCCCAATAAAGTCTCCTGATTTGTAAGCACGTGTCTCCTCCAACAATTCATTTCCAAGTGTTAGACGAGAGCCCACTCTCAGGTGCTTGAAAGGGTCCCCCTTCCTGCCACAACACCACCCCTAAAAGAATCTTAAGGTTGCTAAACACAGAGTAGCCATAAAAAATGGGAATAAAATACTAGGGAGTACGTAGATAAAAGCGTAACAACAGAGACTGCTCTTCAAGACTCTGCAACGTGAAAAATCAAATTCCAAGATGATGAGTGATATATGACACCATTTAGCAAGACACATACACACACACAATACCATATAATCTGTATGGATACAAATACGAACAGAGAAAAGGTTCTAAAAAGAGAAACCAATTATGCAACCTCTGGGAAAGGGAGAGAGGACCTAGACCGGGATGTCAAAAATGCCGAAAAGATCTTTAATACCATGTCTTATGATAGTTAATTCATCTTAATGAGGTGTTGTTGTTGTTGTTTAGTCGCTCAGTCGTGTCCAACTCCTTTGTAACCCCATGGACTGTAGCCCACCAGGCTCCTCTGTCCATGGGATTTCCCAGGCAAGAATACTGGAGTGGGTTGCCATTTACTTTTCCAGGGGATTTTCCCGACCCAGGGATGGAACATACGTCTCCTGCATTGGCAGGCAGATACTTAGAGCATTTCTTATGAATTTAATTTTTTCCTTTAACACAGTAGGACGATCTCACTGCATCACCCATGGTGGGTCACAAAGTCTGGTTGATTCCATAATCGACAGAAGAGCTATGCTTACGGGGATAAATACGGCCATAATCATTACCACATAACTGAGACTTCTGTCTCCCCTGATGCTTTCTCTTTACTCTGAGAAACTGGAAGCCAAGGCACACCTGGTTTTGTGCTCTTCTAATTGCTGAAGGCCTACAGGCTTAATCCCTTCCCAGGGGTGATAATTGACATTTTTAATACAGGCACTTTACAATCAATGGAGTTAACAACTGCTGTTCTTATCTACTTATACTCAGGTGTGAAAAAGAAAAGCGGATGGGATGGATGCTTTGCTGCTGCTGCTGCTGCTAAGTCACTTCAGTCGTGTCCGACTCTTGGCGACACCATGGACTGCAGCCCACCAGGCTCCTCTGTCCATGGGATTCTCCAGGCAAGAGTACTGGAGTGGGCTGCCATTGCCTTCTCCGATGGATTCTTTAGGGATGGAGAATAAGAGAAAAGGATAGAATTCAAGAGGAATCCACAGAGCCTGGGGGCAATCTGGCGAGGCAAAGGTTCTGAACCCTGGAAGAGGGGGATGCAGGGTGAAGACCAAGTTTAAAAGGCAGATTCTTTAGCATGACATCCAGAGCTTTCCATATTCTGGGCTTATGTCTACTATTCCAGAACCTTCACTCAGCTCTATCTAGCATGAAGGGGTGCCAAGTGTGAAGGGTAAGACCTACGACAATGGAAGGGAGTAACCAACCATCCCAGAGGCATCAGTTGAGACACAGGAACCAGCCCCAGCAGCACATACAGGGGCTTCCCTGGTGGTTCACTGGTTAAGACTCCACTGCAGGGAGCATGAGTTCAATCCCTGGTCAGGGACCAAGATTCCACATGCTGCATGGCTGCTAAAAAAAAAAAAAAAAGGCAGCAAAGCAGCAGCAGCACATTCATCCACAGCTTCTTGCATTATAAGATTTCATGGGATCAGAACTATCCTATCTCCACTAAATGGCCTGAAGGGTGGGGAAATGGAAAAGAAGGGTCTCTCTTTTGTTTCCCATTTGATCACAGCACCCCAAAATAGGTGTCTACTTTAGGAAATCTATTTTTCCTTAAGTTTTTCTCTTTCCCAGCGCTGATCATAATATAATGTAATGATCTCTTTTTTCCTTATGTGCTTGTTTACAAAAAGGACAATATAAGTTACATGAGGAGCAAGGGCATTTTCAGTCTTGTTCACCACAGTTTTTAGGGATTTTTTGGTTCAGTTTGGTTAGGCACACTGAGCAACACATGGGATCTTAAGTTCCCCAACTGGGGACTGAACCTGTGCCCCGATATGGTGGATGCAGGGTCTTAGCCATCAGACCACCAGGGAAGTCCCTGGTCTTGCCCACCACTGTATCCCCACTGTATCCCCAATCTGGCATACAGCAGGTGCTCAATAAGGCGTCTTTTCAAATCTTGAAGGTGGAGATACTTCCAGAAATATAGCAAGAAGCTTGAAGCATAGTACCTGAGGGTGATATAGATCACTGAGCAGAAAGGTTAAGAAAGAGAACTGGAAATGACCATTTTTGAGGGGGCTTTTTCCGTTCCTACCGTAACAGTAAAGGACATAAAATCACAAGATTTCACATGGATTCTTCTCTGTGGCCCTGTGGGTTGTTTAAAAGTTAGAAACATCCTGCTAGTGGCTCCACAAAGGAGACCCTTAAAACAAATTTTCAAAGTTTGACCTCAGCTTAGCTTTTAATCCATATCCATTAGTGACAAGACTGGTACAAAAATAAGAACAGTCACTTCCTCTTTCATGTTTGAAAGAAAAAAAAAAAACTTACTGAACTCTGAACTTCCTCTCTTCTAACCACAACTTACTACTGGCTTACTTTGGTAAAATAATTGCCAACAAAATAATAAGGAGGCATCTTATTGGCGCTGCTAAATTTCTATCCAAGACTCTGCCTACAACATTGCCTGCTGATTCCAAGTTTTGCAAGGAGCCCATCCAGGGATCCTGATTGAAAAGGGAGAAAACTGCCCCAAGGCTGCCAAGAAACTGCTCAGCTCAGCTTTGTGGCTATAGCAGCTCCAATTCACAGGGCAGACACCTGCCATGCCAAAATGAAACTGAGCCCAAACCGGCGGGCTATTCCGAGGCTCAAATCTGCAGCCAGATACCTGAGACGGAGCTTGGACACGGGGTGTGGCAGCCTGGGTCTGGGCCTGGACCTGACACTTACTCACCAGTTCTGTGATGTTGAGGAAGTGGCTTAACCTCTCTGGGCATCCGTTTTCTCATATGTTAGAAAGAAAAAAGGCTTTTGTTTCTGGTACAGTCAAACAAATTCCAATTGAACCCAAATTTCCTACAGATAACAAGTTTAACTCTGGACCCAAAAAAAAAAATAATTTCTTTTTTTACCTGAAAGTACTGAAGAATGAACACAAGAAGGCAGATGCTGGAGAGAGGGAGCTGAAATTTGAAAGAACAGAATAGCCATTTTGCAGCTTTTACCCTGAGAACAGGCTTCAGTCCTCACCAAATGGCAGCTAAGACTCCAACATAAAACCTTAAGTCTTCCTGACTTGCAGAGCCAGAGGACATATTTCAGGTCAACCACAGCTACTGGAAAGTGTGGAGGGAATCCAGGAATAGAGCAAGCTCAAAGAGAAGCCTCAACTCCTGAGTACAGGCAGACCTCAGAGATACAGCAGGCTTGATTCTAGACCACCACACTAAAGTAAATATTGCAATAAAGCGAATCACCCATTTTTTCTGGTTTCCCAATGCAGATTAAAGTTACATTTACACTATACTGTAGTGTATGAAGTGTGCACTGGCACCCTGACTATAAAAACAATGTACATACCTTAATTTTAAAATACTTTATTGCTAAAAAATACCAACACAATTACAGTAGTAACATCAAAGTTTACTGATCACAGATCACCATAACAAATATAATGAAAATGAAAACATTTGAAATAGGATGAGAATTACCAAAACATGACCTGGGGACAGACACAAAATGAGCAAATGCTATTGAGAAAAATGGTGTCGACAGACTTGCTGAAAACCTTCAATTTGTAAAAAAAAAAAAAAACAAAACAAAACTACAGTACCTTCGAAGCACAGTGAAATGAGGTATGCCTGAATAAGGGTTTCCCCCGTGGCTTAGCGGTAAAGAATCTGCCTGCAATGCAGGAGGTGCGGGAGATGCAGGTTTGATCCCTGGGTCAGAAATATCCCCTGGAGGAGGGTAAGGCAACTCACTTCCGTATTCTTGCCTGGAGAAACCCATGGACAGAGGATCCTGGCAGGCTACAGTCCATAGGATCACAAAGAGTCAGACACAACTAAAGCAACTTAACATGCACACACATCCTGCATAAACTCTAAGTGTCCGACTGACTCTCGAACCATGCATACATAGGGTAGCCTTAAAGAAGCCTCGGAGATAAAATAAAAAACAGAACTGACATCTAGCTGGTGTCCAAGAAACAGTTTACTGTCCAAGTCAACAGCTTACGAAGGTGAAAACATCAACATTCCTCAGAGAAATACAACAGAATCCATAGTCCCCGCAATGTAACACTCACGATGTCCAGGATACATTCTGAAATTATGCAACATGTGAAAAACCAGGAAAATATGACCCACTCTCATATTTGAGAAAATAAAATCAACCAAGGAAAAGAAGGGAGGAATAGTTCCTATTAGGTTAGGGTAATAATCTGAAATTGTCTGAGACACAAGACCTTCAGCTGCAGGTTACAGAGAACCCATCTTGAAATGGCTTAAGCCATAACAGAATTCATTGTCTAAGAAGACCAAATTTCTAGAAATAGGGCTATATAAGGGTTATATCAGGGCTATATCAAGGTTAATTAATTCAGTGGCTCAGTGACATCATGAAAAACACAATTCCTCTCTATCTTTTCACACTATCACTCACAGCATGTCAGCCTTGTCCCTCATGGTCAAAGATAGCTGCCATGTTCCAAGGCATGACATGAGGTCCTTGAAGACAAATCCTCTGTCCTGGGTACCCTTCCTTCTGGATTTGTTTGCTGTCCTGTGAGGATATGACTCTTGGTACTTATCACAGTCTTCCTGGGACCAAGAAGGCAGATACTGATGACACTTGGAGGATGGTGGATCAAATAACTTGGAGAATCCTCAGTCTTTCATGACCCTGTTAAGCCTCTGAGTAACCCTCAAATCACCTACCTCCAGATAACTTGTTAAATGTTCTACTATGAACATCCAAAGCGTACTATCAGAAACAATCAACAAAACTGGAAAACTAGTAACATTAGCTCTAAATAGAAGACAAGCACAAAAAACACAATGAAAATTATAATCACTAATCCCAGCAGCCACACATCTCTGAGCCTGAGGTTGCCTCATTCTTTTTATTTAAAAGAGAAATTAGCATGCATTAGAAAAGTGTCTAAGACATGATAGCGCTACACTGAGAAATTCTCCTTAACAACCAGAAGAATTAAAAAGAGAATTGAAGGGGGGAAAATATATGTGTGTATTTCTATTTAATGTCACATACAACTATAATCTTTGAGTACTGCCAGTAATATGCTTTAGGTATTTTGAAAAAAAAAACAGCCTTGTATTAAAAACTCCCAAATATTTACTGTCGTCTCTGACTTCTCATTATTCCTAATTACCTTTTGGACATCTACACCTGGATATACTACAGGCATTTCAAACTCAAAACAGCCCATGTAGAATTCACTATCTTTACCCCTAAGTTTTCTCCTCTTCTTGAATTTTCTGCTGCTCTTTATGATATCCCTCTTCATCAGGTACCCAAATGAGAAATCCCTCAATAGCTGACAATGATTCATACTACTTTTATTGTTCACTGTGCCAAAGTGAGGCTCTGCCTCACACAGACATTATTACATGTGACTGTCACAAATCTTTATAGAAGGTACTGTCCCTTATCATTTACCCTTGTTTCGAAGTGACCAAGTCAAAGATAAGAAATTTGCCTGGGATCACAGGATTGGAATCCAGATCTGTCTAATCCTCTCTTCCTACTTCACAAAGCAAGTAGAGACCAACAAGCAAGAATCCCTCAACTGGCCTTGTGCGTGCATGTGCGTGCTAAGTCGCTTCAGTCGTGCCCAACTCCGACTCTTTGCGACCCTGTGGACTGGAGCCCGCCAGGCTATTCTGTCCGTGGGGATTCTCCAGGCGAGAATATTGGAGTAGGTTGCCATGCCCTCCTCCAGGGAATCTGCCGAACCCAGGGATCAAACACACGTCTGTCTCCTGCATTGGCAGGTGGGTTCTTTACCAGTAATATCACATGCGAAGCCCCAACTGGCTTTAAAATTATTTTGTTTCTGGCCCATTTTCCCTTCTTTTTTTAATTCTACCTGTGCTCTCCCCTCTCACTGATAGGGACAAAATAAAGAGACAAAGTAGGTGATTAAGTAGTCAAACCCGCATCTCCTCCATTGCAGGTAGATTCCCCACCATCTCAGCCACTAGGGAAGCCCAAATCCCAGTATGGGATTGTAGGTAGAAAAATATGGAAGATCCCTGTAACTTAATGATTACTCAAGAAAGCAGGCTTGCTTAGCAACAAAACGGTGCAACAGAAGCACGGGACATGTACCCAAACAATAAAATAATGGTGGTGTGAGATCCACAACCTGCCCAGTGAGCTCAGTAAGGTAGTGATCCCTAGGACACTCTCTCTGCACACACACAAAACAACAATTTGTGGACTTAGCCTGACCATGTAGGGACAAGGAAACTGCCCTGCTCAACTGGGAGGAGGAGCTGATGATGGAAGCATGACGTCCACTCAAGACAAACAAGTGGCTTCCCTGATGGCTCAGTGGTAAAGAATCCGCCTGCTAATGCAGGAGAGGCAGGTTCGATCCCTGGTCCTGGAAGATCCCCCATGCCACAGGGCAACCAAGTCTGTACACCACAACGACTGAGCCAGCACTCTAGAGCCCTCAAGCCACAACTATTGATCCATAAGCTGCAACTACTGAAACCTGGGCTCCTAGAGCCAATGCTCTGCAAGAGAAGCCACGGCAATGAGGAGCCCACGCACCACAGCTAGAGAGTAGCCCCTGATCGCTGCAACTAGAGAAAAGCCTCAGCAGAAACAAAGACCCAGCACAGCTAAAAATAAAATTAAATAAATAAAAACCTCACACTGGGTAAAGGGCCAGAGAGAATCAGGAGTCAAGAGAGGGTGTCAGAAGATATAGGGCACTGTCCCAGGATATTTAAAAACAAGAAGAAAGAAAGAAAGACAAACAAGTTCTTCTCCCGCTCCCCACATTTCCTTTGATTATGAAACCATAGCCTAAATTCTTGGGGTGCCACATGTCTCAACCTCCTGCCTGTAAACCTCACCAGCGTCCTATTCTAATATGTGACTTCTTAACTATCACTCTGTCCCTCGCTGAATTCGTGTCTACACTGAGACATAAAGGACCGTGGTACCGGAGCTCTTTGGAAGCCCCCTGAAATGATAACAAATGGTTTCACCATCTCCCAGAGAGATGCCCTCCTTGGTCCTCTGTTACTTCACCATGCTCTCGCCAGCACTTAGCGCTGTCAACCTCACCACATTGAGAAGAGTCCTGCTCACTCTGAACCCTGGAGAGTTTTCTCTCTCCTTTCAACGTTTTTCTGCCTTCTCTCTGCCCCTCCAAATTGTCTCTTCTTCAAGCTTTATGTTCCTGATCCTTCAACTACTATTTCTTGGCCAAGTGCCCCTTCTCTCTCCTCCCCCTTCACTGACACTCTGCTTCACTCTCACTTCTTCCACTTCCTCAAAACTCAACTTAGAACCTGAGCTCCCACATGCAGTGGCTGAGAGCTTGGCAGTAGCTCCTTTATCTCCATCCTGATGGCTTGATGGCTGCAGCATCCTTTGTTTGCTGACATGGAAGGCAACGTTTTTCATTCACATAAACCACACCACGACACTGTCACAATGCCCTAGCCAAAGGCTGATCGAGGGTCCTGGCAGAATCCTTGAACTACAAGCTTCAGAACAGAGGGACTGGGTTTGTCATCCTCTTCAAATTCTTCTTAGTTTCAAGACCTGGGGCAGGGACTTCCCTGGTGGTCCAGTGGTTAATTCACCTTGCAGTGTAGGGGATGCAAGTTCAATCCCTGGAAGGGCAACTAAGATCCTACATGTCACGGGGCAACTAAGCCCTCACACCACAGCTAGAGAGATCCCACACGTCACAACTAAGACCGGACACAACCAAATAAATCAATAAATACTTAAAAAAAAAAAAAAAAGGCCTGGGGCAAGTTAATATCCCTGAATCTCCATTTCTTTTCTTTTTTTTTTTTTACTTTTTTGAGCATGCTGCATGGCTTGCAGGATCTCAGTTCCCCGACCAGGGATCAAACCTGTGCCCCCTGCAGTGGAAGCATGGAGTCCTAAACACTGGACTCCCAGGGAATTCAGTTTCTTCATGGAGGGAAAATGAGACCCATCTCCTCGGGTGCTGCAGACTTTAAATGCAATCATGTGTGAAGCATTCAGCTCAGGGCCTTGATAAATGAGCATAGCTCTTCAGGGAAGTATTATTATCCCACAGACATGTCTGCAGTATGTGAACCCTTCCTTCCAAACGACACCAGGACTTCATGCTTCTCAGCCTGTCCTCCCAGCCCAGCAACTCACACACAAAGAAATCAGCTGACTGTGGTCACATGACCATCAAGAGACCACAGACCTAAAGCCACTTTCTGAATTCCTTATTCAGGGCCACAGCTAAAAATCTACCAGTGTGCTAACTCCATCACTGGTCAAAAACAATTCACTGAAAACATTTTCTCCCACAAAGGAGTTTTCTCGTCCATCAGATTTTGCCAGTTTCACCCACTGCTATGGCAGACAAGCTTTCCTAGCTCTGAAGGATAAGCTAGATCATCTTCAAGCACCCCAGAGCCTGCCTGACCACAGTTCCCCCTCCCTCTGCCAGAGCCCTCCACCCACCCAAAGGCTCTCTCCCACCCAAGCCCTTCACCTTGGTGACTGGGAACTCAGAATCTGACTCAGACTGAAAGTGAAAGTCACTCAGTTGTGTTCGACTCTCTGCAACCCCATGGACTATACATATACAGTCCTTGGAATTCTCCAGGCCAGAATACCAGAGTGGGTAGCCTTTCCCTTCTCCAGGGGATCTTCCCAAACCAGGGATCAAACCCAGGTCTCCCAGATTGCAGGCAGATCCTTTACCAGCTGAGCCACAAGGGAAGTCCAAGAATACTGGAGTGGGCAGCCTATCCCTTCTCCAGTGGATCTTCCTGACCCAGGTATCAAACCAGGATCTCCTGCATTGCAGGCAGATTCTTTACCAACTGAGCTCTTGAATTCAATCTGGGCTCTGCAGTTCTCAGGAAAACTCTTTACCCTTCCTAAGCTTGTTTCCTCACTGATGAATGGAGGTGATAATAAGGATGGTGATTCAAAGGGATGAACTCTGAAATCTCCAGCTCATTGCAAGCCCTCAGATATTAGCTGTCATTGTCATCACTGTCACCATCATCACCTCTCCATGCCTTTTATGCAGTCCTGAACTCAAATCTATGTTTGAACCTGTAACTTTGGAAACAACTCTTTAACTTTGTGCCTAGTTTTCTCAGCAGAAAACAGGAATAATAAAGCAGTAGCCTCACTGGGCTGTTGTGAAGATTAAAAGGGCTCAGTTCAGTTCAGTTCAAGTCACTCAGTCATGTCCGACTCTTTGCGACCCCATGGACCACAGCACACCAGGCCTCCCTGTCCATCACCAACTCCCAGAGTTTACTCAAACTCATGTCCACTGAGGCGGTGATGCCATCCAACTATCTCCTCCTCCGTCATCCCCTTCTCCTCCCGCCCTTAATCTTTCCCAGCATCAGGGTCTTTTCAAATGAGTCAGCTCTTCGCATCAGGTGGCCAAAGTAAGAGGGTTAATACACATAAAACACTTAGAACCATGCCAAGAACACAGTAAGTACTCAATAAACATCAACGTGAGTCAGCAGCATTTGAAAGCCTTATTTGAAGATGTCCAGGAAATGGAAGTTTCCCTGGCCAGTCTTCCCCTGCTGATAGAGACTCTCCTGAGGGGACACACACTCAACAGGTCTAACCCAGATTCATTTTCTCTTCTTTTTGTAAATAAATTTATTATTTTTCATTGGAGGATAACTGCTTTACAATACTGTGTTAGTTTCTGCCATACATCAACATGAATCAGCCACAGATATGCATATATCCCTTCCCTCCTGAACCTCCCTCCCACCTCCCACTTCCCACCCCATCCCACCCCTCTCCGTTGTCAGTGAGCACCAGGCTTGAGGTCCCTCCATCATGCAGCAAATTCCCACCGGCTATCTATCTTAAGCAAGGTAACGTATATAAGGTGTATGTCTCAATGTTACGCTTTCAGTTCCTCCCTCTCTTTCCTTCCCCCACTGTGTCCACAAGTCTGTTCCCTATGTCTGCATCTCCACTGCTGCCCTGCAGGCAGGTTCATCAGTACCATCTTTCTTTCATTAGGTCCCATTTGTTTGCTTTTTCTTGAACCTGATTTTTTTTGTTGTTGTTGTTCCATTTGAAGTGCCTTGGCCCCCAAGTGGCCCTTAGGCCCCCAATCAGAGAAAGCCAAAAGGGAAACACAATGAGGTCAGCTGTCACCGGAGCCCCTACCTATCAAGGACACCAGAGAATAGAAACACACGCTGAGTCCCAGCCCTTGGAAGGCCCAGCTGGAGGCTGCCCTCGGCAGAGAGTCACCCCGGCGACACAGCCCACCTCTTTGCCTGCATGCTCTTCCCACATCTTCCGGCAGCTCTGTGAGGCCCCTGAACACCTCCTCCTTCCTCCCCCTGTGCTGATTCTGTTCATAAAACACTTCTTCCTCAACCCACATTATCCCCCAGGATAACCAGTTCTCCATCTGCGGAAGAGGGACAGCTCTCTGCCAGCACTTGATGAGCAGTGGGACACTTCGCCCAAGAGACAGGTCAGGCCAGGCAGTTCCATCAAAACCAATCATTTCACTTGGAAAAAAAAAAGAAAAGAAAAACTCCTATCCCACACTTAGAATTCTATGTGGAAAAGTAACTTTCATCAGTGATATGTTTAAAGCTCAGAGATGATCATTAGAATAATCTTGGGATAGCATGATGGGATGAGAACACAATGTCTAATTATAAAGGATTGACAACAATGCACATATATCATCTCTAAAAATAAGTAAAGCCTCAACAGTCCATGAACCTCAAGAGTCAATTTCACGAGCCTCCAGACTTCTTGTCTGTATTTCTCACAATGACTTTCAAACCACGTTGACCGTCACCCACAGTGAGAAACACATTTTATATCTGACCCAGTTCACACATGCCTATAAATGTTCACAAGAACTAAAAGTTTTATGAAACCATACTTGTGAGTGTTATGCATTCTGATATTTTCAAGTTTATTTTTTTCACAGTGTTCACGACCTAGTAAATTGATTTCATGACACCCTAATGAGCGATGATCCACAGTCTAAGAAACATATTTAAAGGAATTCAAGAAAACTCCCAGCGTGGAGCTGCAAGAAGGTGTAAGGGTGAAGGTCAAGGCACCAAGGTTACAGAGTCCAGGCTTAGAATTAAGTTGGAATCCCCTGTGACTCAGGAGAGCATGGTGGAAGGAAAGTAAGGGGAGGCATGTAAACCCAGGTCTCCGCCTGGTAGCTAGATGACCATAAGCAAGTCATTCCCATGTCCTGCTTGGATTAAGCCTACTTAGATTAAGGCTCTCTATAAACGGTATTTCAGTGCTGGAAGATACAGCCTATGAACCTACTTGGCAACTAAGTCAGCTTTGGGAAGGGACGAAGGATGAAAGCCCACAAGGTTACTAACAGTCAAGGAGACAGGATTTGGAATGTCTCTAAGAGACACCTGGAAGCAGGCTGTGGACCCCACAGAGGATCCCCTAGACCCTCCTCACACCTGCAGGGTCAGGACACTCGTTCCCTCAGAAGGCCAACAGTTCACAGTCCTCCCTAGGACTCCTCCCTAGAAGAAGAAAGCTGCTTTAGGCTTCCCTGGTGACTCGGTGGTCAAGAATCCACCTGCCAATGCAGGAGACACGGGTTCAATCCCTGGTCCAGGAAGAACCCACATGCCATGGAGCAACTAAGCCCAAGCTCTACAATTACTGAGCTGGTGCACCTGAAACCTGTGCTCTGCAACAAGAGAAGCCCACAAATGCAATGAGAGAGGAGCCCCCACTCACTGCAACTAGAGAAAAGCCCACGCAGAAACAAAGGCCCAGCACAGCCACAAATAAATAAATAATTTGAAAAAGAAGAAGAAAGCTGCCTTGCCCAAGGTAATTCCAGCTCCCCGAGAGCAGCCCACTTGGTGCAGATGCCTCTGTCCCAATTCTGAAGGGCCATCCCAGCCCCAGCCACCAGACTGGCTTCAGCCTCTGTTACAACAACTGCACTGCAGTTCAACTTCTCCCCTCCCTGCTTCCCTGCCTCCCTTACAGATGTTGTTCCCAAGAGCTCCTCCTCCTATAATCCATCTGTCGGCAAATCTCCACCTCTGAAGACAAAGCAGCAATGACATTGGCCAGAGTCACAGGAGGACATTTAAGTAAAAATGGTACCTTTAAGACAGTTTTCAAAGATGTTTTTGAGAAGTGTTTTTCAGAACTAACATTGAAGGAGCAATCACATGTGTTTTTTGCATTCCAGGTCTCATTCAATCCACACGGCATCCTGGGAGGCGGGCTCTGTGTTGTTACCTCCATGTCACAGATGAGGAAAGTAGAGATTCAAGAGGTTAAGAAAGGCACCCAAGCCCTCACATGTGATCAGTGGAGGGACTGGGGTCTGAAGTCAAGCCCTAGACCTCATCCCACTCCACTGCAGCTCTGTGATCACACGGGCCACATGGAGTGACACGGATTCACTCAGGTCTGTCTCCTTCTCAAATCTCTCCCTCCTCGATGGCAGGGGCCCTGTGTTATGGATCTTAAGTACTTAGTGTAGTGCTAAGTCCACAGCATGACCCGGGTAGTAGTAATGTGAAAGTATTTGGTGGTGCACTCGGTAGTGATGGGGATAGTAGTCAGTGCATCGTGTGCACTCAGCCCTGGGCTCTGTGCTTTACATAAAGCATTTGGCCCTTTCATTTCTCTGTGACTTGAGTCCTTTTATGAGGTCTAAGTGGTGAGCGGGCTTTCCTGGTGGCTCAGCAGTAAAGAGCCCGCCTGCCAATGCAGGAGACGCAGGTTTGATCCCTGGGTCAGGAATATCCCTGGGAGAAGGAAATGGCAACCCACTCCAGTATCCTTGCCTGGGAAATCCCATAGAGAGAGGAGCCTGGCCGGCTACAGCCCATGGGATCCCAAAGAGTCAGACACAGGCTGCAGTCCATGGGGTCCCAGAGACGGACAGGACACAGAGACTAAACAACAGCAAAGCTCACTTGGGACCCACCACAGACTCAAGTTCTGTCTGGCAGATGCACACTGTACTGGAACTATGGAGTCATGAGGGCCACGGTGAAACTGGCTTGGTAGGGTTCCCCAAAATGCCACATGGTTTCTGTGGCTTTTCCCATCAAGAGGAAGAGGCTCTTCCCCTTTTCTTTCTTCCTTTATTGCTTGGGTGGGCTTGTGATCTGCTTTCACTAACAGAATATGGAAGAAGGGCCACTGTGCAAGTTCTGAGTGTGGACTTCAAGAGGCCCTGTGACCCCTTCTCATGCACTGGGAATGCACCCACCACCACGTGGCCGAGCTCAGGCCAGCCCGCTGAAGGTGAGACCACCTGGAGAAAGGCCTCGGGCATCTCAGGTGTGCCTGCTGAGGCCCCAGACCCCAACAGCCAATCCTTGCCTAGACCAGAAGGACCACCCAGCTGAGCCCAGCCCAAATTACTGACCCACAGAAACATGAGCTAAATAAAATGGTGGTGATGTGATGCCACTAAAGACTGGGGTGGTTTGTTAAACACCAGATAATTGTGTCCAGTCAAATATCCAAAAGTAGAACCACCAAAGGATTCTTCCATAGGAGAGATGACGAATGAGCAAAAGACTTTTCCAAAGAAGTAACTGAGTGAGCTCATCTCTGACTTAAATCAAAGTGTCTACAATGTCCACTGGCAACCAGAAGTGGCAAGAATTCTGACTGGCTGGAAAACTGGAAATTCTGACAAGAACCAGATTGTTCTACCAGCTAGAAGCAAAAAAAAAGTGTCTGTTTATTTCATCCTTAGCAACACAAACAGACTGTGTTCTCCCCCAAACGTCTCCTCCTGTGTTTGATGAGATAAAGAGGTCTAGCATTTCACTTCTCAGGTTTAAAGAAGTCAAGTTAGAGGTAAAATCGAATACACCAGCTCCAAGGAAGTCAAAGGAAACCACGGTTCTGGGGGCTGGAGGAGGTTCACTGTTTCTCAGCAGGCACCCATTTGCTTTTATTTGCTTGGGAGAGCTGGTCGACACATTCCAGGACCCCCTGAGGTTGACACACCCCTGTGCCCAAGCTCCGGCCAAGAGAATGTGAGCAGAAGCAATACGCATCCTTTCCAGGCTGAAGTGGCTGTGAAATGAGTGTGCTTTCTCGTATTCTCTCTCCCCATCTTCCTGCCCAGTGGCGAGTGGCCTCGGTGACCTGGAGGGGAGGCTGCCTGACCAGGGTGGCCTGCAGTGGATCTGTGCCATGAGTGAGAAATAAATCCCTTCCCGTCAAGCCACAGAGGTGTCAGGGCTTATCTGTTATAGCAGCTTTCATGAACTCTGACTAATACCTTAGCAAAGAGAGAATGTTTCAAATGCAAGCCTAAAAAGTAGTTTATGAGCTCAAGTTCTCCTGGTAATAACAGAGCTGCATTACTGGGTGGGAAAACTGTCAGGATGCCCTGGCTTCCTTGTTCTACAGTTTGGAGCCGATGGGCAACATTGAAATGAAAAGCAGATGTCCCCCCAAGAAGGCAAATGGCACCATCCCGCTATGGTTGATTCCAGAAGGTGCGTGTCTCCCCTACAGATTTCACTTCTGTGTGCAGAACTGAAAAAGTCCCCACTAACATTTCTCAGATTCTCAGTGACTTAAAGCTCTGTGCTTTTTTTGGCTGCACCACATGACTTGTGGGATCTTATTTCCCCAACCAGGGCTTGAACCTATGTCCTCAGCAGTGAAAGGGCAGAGTCCTAACCACTGGACCACCAGGGAATTCCCAAAGCTCAATGTCTTTTAAATGTTTTTGTTGAAGTGTAATATCATAACAGAAGATGGGTACAATTAGGAAGTTCAATGGATGGTCATAATCTGAACCCACCATGTAACCAGCACCCAGGTCAAGAAACAATATCACCCACAGCCTAATATCCCCTCTTAGTCCCCATCAGTCTTCCTGTGTGTAACCGCCATCCTAAGTGCTATTGCCTATGATTACTACAGATGATTACTTTCATCTGGCCCTGAACTTCAAGTGGGAATTCCACAGAACATACTCTTGTGCATCTGGCGTTTTTTGCTAGTCATCCATGTCGTATACAGCTGGAGTTTACTCACTCTCAATACTATACAGTATTCCACTGTGGACTGCTGATGGCCATTTTAGCAGCTTCCAGTTTATATATTGTTAAAGGAAATTATGGTCACTCTAGCCTACCAGGGTCCTAAGGTCAGGGACTTCAGCGGAGAAACTCTTTGTCTTTACCAAGAAACATGGCCAAACCTGAGGTTAAGAGTGAAGCATTCACATACTTCTGAAAATCACTCCTCAACAGGCTTTCATGAGGACAATTTTGTTGTTGTTGTTCAAACAAAAATGATCAGAGCTTGTAAACTAGGAAGTGACGGACTCTTTAGGAAAACTGCAGATCAAGCTATAGCAAAACTAGCACTAAAACCCAAATCAAATGATTTCCTCAATGGACTTATGTTCCCCAAACCATTCATTTATTTAAAAGGTATCTACGAGTACACATCATGTGCCAGGTATGGACCTGGGTACTCCAGGAACAGCAGGAAGTGACAGAGATGGAGTCCTACCTCTCTGGAAACTTACATTCTGGTGGGGAAGACAAACACTAAACACTCAAATAAACATACAATTAGAACATGGAGGGGCTTCTGTGGTGGTCCGATGGTTAAGAATCTATCTTCTAATGCAGGGGACGCAGGCTCGATCCCTGGTCAGGGAACTACTAATAAGATTCCACATGCTGTGGGGCAACTGAGCTCACACATGGCAACTACTGATCCCCTACACATCACACCTAGAAAGAAGCCAGGATGCCATGGTGGAGATCACACAAGATGCAACTAGAACCGGATGCAGCTAAATAAATAAATGAATATTTTTGTCTTAAAAAAGAAAATGTGAAAGTGACAAGGGGTTATGAGATTGTACCAAGGGGAGAACCTGATTTGGAAGATCAAGGAAGGCTTCTCTGGAGAAGTGGCAGCTGAACTAAATTCTGAACAATGAGTAGGAGGGTGGTGGGGTCAGAGGAGAGGGGAGAGCGATTCAGGCTCAAGATAGAGCAGGTGCAAAAGCCCTGGGCTGGGCAGAGCTGTGTCATACTGAGCAAGACCAGCTGGAGTCTTCAGCTAGAAAGTGAAATGCAAGTTGCAGCGAGGTTCAAAGAGAGGCTTGTGAGGGCCCAGAGACGGCAGATGTTAAGGATGCTGACTTAACCCTGGAAACAACAAAGAGCAAGCCACCAAAAAGATGGACCTCTAACCAAAATGGAAAACGGTCCTTCACCACCCTATATGCCAATGCTGCTTCCCAAAGAATAATGTTGCCCCAGATAGAATTATTAATACCTCCAACCATACATTTTTCCAGGGATTCAAAAAAAATCCAGATAACTATCAAAATTCTCCTTTGCCATATTGCCTAAACTCTAAAGAATGGTCCCCACCTTTAGGGAGGGAAGGTCTTCAAAATAGGGCTATTCTATAAGAATCACCACCCCCACCACCACGCCAAGACAAGAGACAGTCCTGCAGACCTCACCCTCTACCTTCACCCACATGATTTAGGAGACTTCTTCAAAGGGCATGGTAGGCATTCCACCCATAGCCTAAAGGGACCCCCAGATTTTAAAGGGAAACTGGTCCAAAACCTATTTAAAGTTGAAATGCCATCAACACATTTTCAAAATGAGGCAGCAGGTGGGGCAATCACAGATTTCAATTCAGCTTTCTGAGGTTTCCCCCCAACGAAAGCATCGAAAGCCAGGAAACTAGCGTGGAAAGCACTGAGCTCTCACCCACGTTCAAATCACCTCTGACCGCAGCTGAGCGCTCCACCCTCAAATCCACTGTCAAGTTTCCCCAAGTGCTCCTGACCATGACATGTAAGCACCTTCATTCTTGCATCATGTCCTTGACTCAGGAGCATTCATCTTGCCTCCCAACAAGATGATAAATTCAGCTAAGGACAAGACAGAGTCCAGCCGTGGAAATAATGGAAACAACTCTGTTTATCAAGTACTTACTGTGTATCAGGCAAGGAGCTCAGGGAACACTGGTCACGAGCCCTATAATCTAGGTTCTAATGACAGCCTTTGACCTCTGAAAAAACCAAAAGCTCAAAGAGCTTCAGGAACATGTTCAAGGTTCCACATGTGTGTACTCATTTGCTCCATCGTGCCCAACTCTGCAACCCCGTGGACTGTAGCCCGCCAGCTCCCCTCTCTGTGGAATTTTCCAGGTAAAAGCGGATTGCCACTACCTACTCCAAGAGATCTTTCCAACCCCAGGGATCGAAGCTGCATCTCTTGCGTCTCCTGCATTGCCAGGCGGATTCTTTACCACTGCGCCACCTGGGAAGCTCACTATAAGAAGCCATGATTTAGGAACTTCCCTGCTGCTCCAGTGGTTAAGTCTCTGTGCTTCTGATTCAGGGGGCATGGGTTCCATCCCTGGTTGGAGAACTAAGATCGCACATGCCACCCAGCAGAAAAAAAAGAAGCCAAGATTTATATTGATGCCATTCTGTCTCCAAAGCACAAATCCCTCACCTCCAGCACAGCACGTGCTCAATAAACATGAGCTGGGTGTGTGAGGGCAGGAGAGAAGGAGAAAAGAAGTAGGAGGATTCCTTCTAGAGACAACATCATTTCTGTGGCCTTCTATGATTAAAGATGCAGTGAAGAGTGATATCCCTATTGTTAGAACCATAAAAATAACCCAGTATCCGCCTCCCAAAATAGAATCATCAACAATATGACTGACATGAAAATCCAAATGTCTCTTTAGGATGTGAAAAATAGCAGCAGCCCCTCCACGCTCTGGGAACACCCCCCCTCCCCCCGCCCCAGCCCCATTACCACCACCAGTGCTTCTAAATGGTCATTTCAGTTTCTCTTACCTGACCTCCAACCCCACCAGCCTGGAATTTCAGGAACTGAGTCACAGCAATTACGGTTTCAGAATACATCTCACTCTCTTTTTCGAACATTTGGCCATCTCACTCACCCCCACACAGCAATGACAACAGCCACTTCCTAGTCACTATGCTCCTTCCCAAGGTCCAGACAACACCCCCCCAGCCCCCCACATGACGTTTTCCTCCCACCAGCTTCTCCCGCGCACACACCCCCCACTTCCTGTTCCCACTGGAGCTGCGTTCACTCTTCCAGGGCTCCCCGTTGCTCTCCTCTGCCCGAAACACCCGCCCCAGCCCCCACCCCCCTGTCAATCTGGGAACTCCCACTCCTGCTGGAAGACTGTTCCCAAATGTCAGCTCCAGTGTGGAATCTTCTCCTCCCCTCCCAGGAGTAAGGATGTCACTCAAAGCCTTTTCACACCCTTGGTGTAACACTTCTCATTTATGTACCGGAAGCAACTGGTCCTGCTGTTCTCCTCTCCCCTCTGAAGACCTGGGAGACTTTCAAGGGCAAGCGCACTGTCTCATTTCTTTCCAAAGCCCAAATGGCAACCTGATGTTATACAATGTATTTCTTCTAAGTTACTTAATTGCTGTTCTTCTAATACATGTCCCTGAGGGCAAGGGCTTTGGCTTCTTTACTGCTCTAGTTTTAGTTCTTAGGACAGTACCCAATTCATGGTAGGCACTCAATAAATATTTACTGAATGACTGGATAGATGGACAGATGGCCAGATGGATGGGGAAATGGTTGATGGATAGATGGATGGATGATGGAACGGAAAAACAAGCTGGGTGGATAGAGGAATAGATTGGTGGGTAAATGGGTAGATGGATAGACAGATGTGAAAGAGAAAGTGAAAGTCAGTCTTTTCCGACTCTTTGTGACCCCATGGACTATACAGTCCATGGAATTCTCCAGGCCAGAATTCTGGAGTGGGTAGCCTTTCCCTTCTCCAGGGCATCTTCCCAATCCAGGGATCAAACCCAGGTCTCCCACACTGCAGGTGGATTCTTTAACCAGCTGAGCCACAACAGAAGCCCAAGAATGCTGGAGTGGGTAGCCTTCTCCAGCAGATCTTCCCAATCCAAGAATTGAACTAGGGTCTCTTGCATTGCAGGTGGATTCTTTACCAACTGAGCTATCAGGATAGATGTATAAAGGCAGGATCATATTTCACCAACCCAGGGTCACAAGACCATGGAAAGACAAAGCCAGGATAGGAAATGATGTCTGTTTGATTTCTGAGCCTTCACTAGGAAGTCCACTTTTTACTGACTATCTAGAGACCCAAAGTTTGGTTGGCTGGGCAGTGGCAAGGTGAAAGAAGAGTCTAGAATTTCCCCCAGGAGCATTGTTACTGTTGAGCAAAGTTAATTTCTGTTTGCTAAGTGAAGGCCAAGACTCGATAAGGAGGATCAGAACCCTCCTAGTCTGGATCTGAATTCCCCTTCTGACCCAGTAGGACAAATTTTTGCGTGTAGGCTGCGGGGGAAAGAGACATCCAGAAGACACAAACAAGCAAGCAGAGGACAATTACTAGGACTGACATATATACACCCCATGTGTGAAATAGACAGCTGGGGGAACCTGCAGTATAGCACAGGGGATGACCTAGAGGGGTGGGATGGGGAAGAGGGTGGGAGGGAGGTCTAAGAGGGAGAGGATACACACACACATAAATATATACACACACACGTGTATATATATATATATGTAGCTGATTCAGTTTACTCTACAGCGGAAACCAACACGACACTACAAAGCAACTATGTATGCACAGTTAGTCGCTTCAGTCGTTGTCTGACTCTTGCCAATCATACCAACCGTAGCCCGCCAGGCCCCTCTATCCGTGGGATGCTCCATGCAAGAACATCGGAGTGGGTGGCCATTTCCTCCTCCAGGGGATCTCCCCAACTCAGGGACTGAATCCGCATCTCTTACGTCTCCTGCATTGGCAGGTGGGTTCTTTATCACTAGTGCTGCCTGGGAAGCCCCACAAAGCCACTATACCCTAATTTAAAAAATAAAAAAAGAAAGTAAAAAAGAAAAGGTAGCAACAATAGCAACGATAACAACAGTAACATTAAGAAAGGCTATCATCCTGCACAAAGGCTATCATCTCTTCCAGACACTGTCAGAGTCTGAACTGCTGTGCCTTTCAATTCTCTGCAACACAGCTTCCCTTCAACACCAGACATTTCTGGGAAGACACTGAAACCCCCCCTTCCCGACTCACAAGGAGAGCCAGGAAGAAATGAGGCCCAGAGTTAGAACAGCATGAGGCTCAACATTAGTTAAAAGTGGATGACAGGTAGAAACTAATACACCTGTATGTTTCTATAACTCCCTGTAGTCCCTTTAAAAAAAAAAAAAAAACACACTTACAAAGGACTCAGATTTGTATGAGAGAGACTAAGACTTTCTTCCTGAAGAAATCAGAAAGATGGAAAAAGAACTGACAAAGGATCTTCCTCTACATGTGAGTCAATGCGGCTTATTGTGAAGCTACTTAAAAATTATCTTCCCAACGAGAGAAAACACACTGCCCAAGCCAATGGACCAGTAATAGGAAATCAGTCATGGACCCTGGGTGAGGAAGGTATTCAGCAGAAAATGCAAGTAATCATGTGCCGCTGAAAACTGGCTTTTAGCTCACAAATGCCTTTCACTGATAGATTTTGCTTGCTTTCTCTCTCTCTTTGATTGAAATATAGTTGATTTACAATGTTCAGTTAATTTTTGGTGTATAGCAGAGTGACTCAGTTGTACACTTCAATATCTTGTAATGAACTAATGGAAAAGAATCTGTGTGTACACATACACACACACACGTATAATTGCTCTATCTATTCTCAGCCTGCTGCCTCAGACTTGCCCCTCCATCTCTGAAATGGTGATTTTTCTCCTTTAGAACAACCTCAAATGGCAATCCCTGAACAAAACGGAAGTCAGCTCATCACCTGAGTTAAGAGGAGACAATGTTCTCTGTCTGTCAAACTGAGAGAGAAGCCATCTTTACGTAATTGTCTAATTCGAGTAAATATTCATCGTACTTGCAACCAAGGCACAAATAGATTCAGGGCTTCTCCACAGAATGTCACAGAGATAAGACCTCCCGTGTATCTTTATCTAGGATATGAGCAGCTTCACAATACAGATTTTTTTAGCTCCGGTTCCTTGACAACTCAGACTTTCTCAGATTACCTCTAAGAATGAGAAGCTGTTTGATGTTTAATTCCCTGATTCCACCCCAACTGTTCCATAGGTTAGCATCCCCTACATGCCCCCACAGCACCCTGAACATTTCCTTCAAAGTCCTTAACAAGGGAGAATTTATTTATTGGACTATAATTGCTTTAATGTTGCATTCGTTTCTGCTCTACAATGAAGTGTGGACACAGTGTGGAATCAGCTATACACATACATATATCCCCTCTCTCTGGACCTCCCTCCCACCCACCCCCATCTCACCCCTCTAGGTCTTCACAGAGCTCCGTGCTGAGCTGTGGTTTACAGCAGGTTCCCACTAGCTATTTTATGCAAGCTGTTTTGTGCAAAGTAGTGTATATCAATCTCCCAATCCATCCCACCCTCCCCTTTCCCCTCCTCTTTGTCCACACGTCTGTTCTTTAATCTGTATCTCTATTCCTGCCCTGGAAATAGGTTCATCTTTACCATTTTTCTAGACTCCACATATATGCATTAATATATGATATGTTTTTCTAACAAGAGTGAAATTAAATATTGCTGCAATGATTTGTATCAGTAGAATGTCTTATCTCTCCCATTACACTGGAAGCCCCATGACAATAAGAACCTTCTCAATCTCATTCACCATTGTGCTCCTGCCATCTAACACAATTCCTGACACAGGGAGGTTAATGAGTGAATGCTTTTTGGAAGGAAGGAAGGATGGATGGGTGGATGTGGTAAATAGACAAATTTCCCACCAGATTTCCAAGCATTTGTCACACCTCCAAATGCCACATGTAAACGCTCTGGATTTTGTATATGCTATAAAAAGGTCAACAGTCTATCACACAAGTTTTTTTTTTTACTTTTGTACTACTTTATTTTTAACCATGTGTGTTTTAAACACCCCTCCCCCATAAAGATAAATGTCTAAAAAGAAAGATGAGAAGGACACAAGGTTGCTATTTCCCTGGGGTCTCTCTGGATCCACTCCTATGGGGACCAGTGAGGCCTCATCTGTTTCTGGTATGTGTCTTTAGAACATAAGCAAGTGCTGGACCAAGTGGTAAGCAGGGCCTCCTTCCCACCTCATCACCAAATCCCCTTCTCACCTGCCTCTTTTCTTATTTTATCCATTTTCTTATCTTTTGTCAGTTTTTATGTCCTCTTTTCTTTTAATCTTAAATTTGGTATTTCATATTAAGAAGAGTTAAGAGTTGACAAAGTTAAGTTAAAGGCGCTCACATTTGCTGTCCACTCGCTCAGACGTGTCTGACTCTTTGTGACCCCAGGGACTGCAGCACTTCAGGCTTCCCTGTCCATCCCCCTCTCCCAGCGTCTGCTCACATTAGGATTATTTTGAAACCTACTGCTAGGGTCTAAGGCAGCTCTATCCAACAGAACTTTCTGCAAAGCATTATACAATTTCAATGGAGACACGGGATGAGTAAAGTCAAAGAATCCTTGAGATTAGATCAAATGCCAAGAATGATAAAGGACCAAGCTTTTGAAAACATCAGCCACAGATAATGAAATTCTCAGCTGGTTCCCCTCTCCAACTCAGGAATTAACTGGACTGCAAGGACAAAAGACCAGAGGATTAAAAATTGTACTTAATAATTTAACTACCTGTAGCTGAAAAGCATCCAAAGGAGATGCATGTTATCAAAATGGTGACATACTGGCCTATTTATGTGTGTATGCACGTGTGTGTGTACCTGTGTGCATGTGTAGAGAGAGATAGAGACAGAAACAAAAAGATAGGGAGAGAGATACATAGGCAGAGGAAAGAGACCCCAACAGCAAGAACATGTACAAATTATTTTCAAACCTTTGACCGGTTAAGTTCTCCGAATCTTTTTCTTTACTGACCCAAATACACCATAAGCATGCTACATCTGCTTCCGGGCAGTACTTGGAGTGTCACTGGTACTCAGAAATAATATATTTTTTAATGAGTTTCTAATAACCGGTATATCATATCAATGTGATTTTCAAAGGTCACATTTTCCATATTTACTTAGAAAGGCATTCTGTTGCCCAGTGACCAAGCTTCAAGCTCTCCCTGAGTGCTCTACAGCTCAAAATGAATTGGCTGCTGCCTTTTCAACAAATCAACCTTTCTTCTTGTGCAGATCCAGCGTTAATCTACCCTTAAAATTTTTTACTTCATTTGGGACTTTGAGCCCCAAATGCCACTTCAGGTGGGAAAAAATAAAAAGTCAAACCAACAAACACAAATTCGAAAAGCCTGTGCCTTTTATCCACCTGGGAGCCCTAGAACACATTCAGAAGAAGCCAAGAGATAAGAGGAGTCTCACCCACAGGCTTCTGGGATCTACTTCTGGGATGGGAGAGAAGTGGAATAACAGAGGCTCCAGTAACCTGTAGCCTGACATGTGACTGCACACACAAAAAAAGGCCCTCTTGGTACTTCCCTGGTGGCCCAGTGGTTAAAACTCCACGCTTCCAACACAGGGGGTGCATGTCAATCCCTGGTCGGGGACCTAAGGATCCCACATGCTGCGTGGCATGGCCAAAAAAAGGGGGGCCCTATTAATGATTTTACTGAGAGAGTTCAACCTGAAATTCAGGATATCAGAAGTTCCTCGGGAAAAATATGGCAAAAATAAAATGAACCTTTGATTCATCTTTGTTGTTTTTAAAAAGTACACATTCTAATTTCTATGTGCTAACTACAGACTAAAATAAACTTGAATCCTATGAAGTCGATGTTGATGAAACCAGCAATGACTGGATTCATGCAATACATTGGGGATTTTTAAGAATAATGTCTATTATAAGGTTTTAAAAAAGCAAAGGGAACTATATTCAATATCCTGTGATAAACTATAATGGAAAAGAATATTAAAAAAAAGAAGGTCTATATGTGTGTAACTGAGTCACTTTGTTGTACAGTAGAGATTTGCACAACATTGTAAATCATCTGTATTTCAATAAAAAATTAAAATTAAAAAAGAAGGCTTAAAAACATGTTTTCTAATCTATGCAGGAAAGGGAACAGCTGGTTTATTCATTATAATCATCAATGTTAGGTTTTCATAGTCAGAAAATTAGTGCACTGGGGTTTTTCTAGCAAGTCCATGGCAAGTTCAGATTTTTCTCACAAGAAGGGTGAGAAAATATGATCTAAGCACGCTGGCTGTCTGAGGCCAGGCTCACTGGTGTCACCTGAAGTCTACAAAGAAACATACCTAAGAAGAAAACCCACCTAAATACATGAAAGTCACATAGTCATTTAATGAGTTCCCGAATTAACTCTGTCCCCTTTTGACACAGTTCCCTACAGTTAGAGAAGTAATAATTATCATCTAACTTAGAATTATCGACAGTGGATATTTCTCTTGTACCAGCTCATTACTTTTCACCATACCCTATAAGGTAGGTACTATCAACCCATTTCACAACTGAGCAAACTGAGGCCACGACATATGGAAGACTTGCCTGATTTCACACAGTTGTAGGTGGCAGAGCATTGATTCAAACCCAGTTCTTTCTGACTCCAACCACATTCTAGGAACTCTAAATCTCTGTATTTTATTGTCTCCCTACTTCTAATGAAGTCACTTCCTTTAAAAAAATTTTGTTTTCCTTCTCTGCCAAACTGCAAAAGCTTCTTGGGGTAAGAGTCGAATTCCACCCAAAGCCTTGTCTTAATTACAACAAAGGCACAAATGCAGGTCTGCAGCTCCTCTAAAGAATGCTACAGAGACAAGTCTGCCTTGCTTATCTGAGGGGTCCTATTTCTTATTCAGAATTTAGGCAGTTTCATAATAGAGATTCTCAGCTCCAGTCCCCTGTCACCAGAGACATTCTTAAACTACCTCACCGAGAATGGTTTTATAGAAAATACAGAGAGTGGGAAAAAAACGGGAGAAATTATGTGGCAGTCAATCTAGATTTTTGTACAAAAGCAAGAAAATCTATTCTTCAGCTCCCTGAGCACACAGAAATTTACAATTTCCCATGGTTTATGGACTTTCCGTCCTAGCATCCCCAATTTCCACGGCAGCACCATGGAGCCTGGGGCTCAGTGGTTTCTTTGCCTTATGATCATCCTACACACCTCCTACCCAAGAATGGCAGAGGCTGGATCCCCAGTCCCTTCTATTTTTAAGATGGAAAATCCCCCACCCTAGCTTTTAGCTGGGAACAGGGCTACCTGAAATTAACATGGCATTTCCCACACACTCCTTTGCAGCAGGGTGTGGGTATTCGATTAAGTTCTAGCTAATAGCATTTAGGCAGAAGTATAAGAGGCAAACTCCAGGACAGTGAATATGTGTTCTTCACCTTGCTTTACCATTCCTCCTACCGTTGGCTGAAATAAGGATGTGACGACTGGATAGTCCAGCATCCTTCTTGAACCATGAGATAATTTTCACTTCTGGGATTGTAGAGTGGAAAACTGAAAAGAACATAGGATCCTGGCCTTTGGACTTCTGACTTTGGTGAGAGAATAAAACCTTAGGCATTTTCTATGCAATGCTGATCCCATTTTAATTAGATTCACCCTGAGGAAATACCCGGTGCTGAAAATGCTAGGATAAGGAATAGCTCTGAGGTTCCAAATATAGTCCCAGGTAATTCTGAGCATATCTGAGAACATTCTTAAGTAAGAAGTAAGTGTTAGTTGCTCAGCCATGTCTAACTCTTTGCGACCCCATGGACTGTAGCCCACCAGGCTCCTCTGTCCTTGAAAATCTCCAGGCAAGAATAATGGAGTGGGTTGCCATTCCCTTCTTCAGGGGATCTTCCTGATCCAGGAATCAAACACAGGTTTCCTGCCTTGCAGGCAGATTCTTGACTGAGCCACCAAGGAAGCCCCAGGTTAAGAGGATAATCTTTCCCCTTCCTGAATATCCCTAAGCATGAAGTCCTAAACAACTCAATTTCAAGGGCTGTCAAATTGCCCCTTCCCCTCTCTTGCTCCTTCCCATCCAGCCCAGTTGGAATATATGAGCAAAGCAGCAACACAGGTGACCACATGTTCACAGCCGGGTTTTGACTCTCACATGGCAGCTGGTTTCATAGCAAAGTAACCCTGCAGCCCAGTCTCCTCTCAAAGTTGCCCCACCTCTAAGTTAGCTTGGAGACAATCCTAGGAGCTGATATCTTCTGAGCGCTTAGTCTGTGCTGAGCTCTGGTCCAAACATCTTACTTACTGTAACAATCGGAGCCACTTAGCAATTTTTAAAGGTAGGTATTGTTGTTACCGGACCCACTTTATAGATGAGGAGTCTTAGGTACAAAGACGCTAAGTAACATAGCTGCGAAGTCTCAGGCCAAAATTCCAAGCCACAGTGATAGCCTGACAGGCTGTGCTTATGCCCCCTACCCTACATCGCCTGGAGAGGAGATAAAAGAAAAGCGATTAGAAGAATTAAGCATGGCGACCTCTTAAGCTGCCATATTTCATTAGAAACTTTCATTCTGCCTTACTAGCTGCACCAGAAAATGCTGACCACTCTCCCTTCTTTGAATAAAAGGATCTCCCGCTTCAGATGTATCATTACCCACATGTTGCAAGCAATGTTCCCATCGTTAATAACTGCAGAGCAGGTGGGATAGAAAAGCCGCATAAAAATGTTCAAAAATCACCCCGGACCTCAGCAAGACACAAAGACAGAAACTGGTTCATGAAAGTGAGAGGTAACCTCAAAGATCCACGTGTTCCTGGGCTAAGACACCACTGGCATTCTGCTCGAGGGGTTAACGTTCTAGAAAACAATCCAACAGTTTGCACCAGGACCAAAATGTTGCCGTTTAAAGGGATGTGGGAAGTCCTCTCATGCAGTGTGTAAAACTGGGGCTCCAAATCCTGGTAAAGGAGGATGGGGATGGGGGTCTATGACACTCACCAGCTGAGCGGGCTCTGCTCAGATCTCAGGTTAGAGGACATAAAAGTCTCAGAAGAAAGCAGTGCCTCGCTGCAAGCATTCTGTACAACTGACAACGCCACCCACACTCACCGGGGATCACTTTACTTTCTCTGGAGGGTGGAGGTGCTACAACTAAACCGTCAGTGCTAAGTCACATCTCAGACTCTTTAATATTCAAATGCTTTCTTCCCCTGATCTCTGCCCAGCTTATCGGGGCAATCAACTTGTTCCTAAGACACTCCCCAGAAATGTGACATTTCTCACCAAACTCAGCCATAGCTGGTCTAAAAATGGGCACTTTCCAGACCAGAGGTTGAAATTCGAATGCCTTACAGGGGCCAAAACTGGGTGAAGCAGGCCCGGTGGCGATCGATTGAGACAAAATGGTGAGTGCACCCTGCCTATGAAAACAGCTGCTCTCAGCTCCAAGTGGTAGTTCTAAAAAGAAAGTGGGACCAACAGTCAGCAAACTTGAAGCTGCAAAGTCAGATACGTTTGTGAAATCTTCAGTTCTAAAATGTTGACATCAAATTTAAAAAATGTTTGACACCCTAAAGGCTAAACAAGACTACAGGTGGTTTGGCATCTGGAGAGAGAATCTGCAACCAGCGACAGCCGAGTCACCCCTAGGCTGGGCATCCCTGGCTAGGGTCAAGGATCTCAGGCCAGATGCAAGGACCCAGGTAAACAGTCACTTGGAGTCTTCCTGTACCTAGCCGGAAGAGAGAAAGTGCAATTTAAACCAGGATCTGAGAAGCACTCCATCTGGAACCACTTCTTCAGAGGGGGCAGAAGCCCAGGGGACAATCACAGTCGCCTTTCTAGGGGATACACCATCTGCAGAGGAAGAGGCCACCTGTAGAGACCTCCGTGGGGCAAGGGAAGTGGAAACACATGAGAGCAGGAATTGGTGGGGAAGGGCTTCCCAGGAGGCGCTAGTGGTCAAGAACCTGCCTGCCAGTGGAGGAAAGGTAAGAAACGCAGGTTCGATCCTTGGGTCGGGAAGATCCCCTGGAGGCAACCCATTCCAGTGTTCTTGCCTGGAGAATCCCATGGACAGAGGAGCCTGGTGGGGTACAGTCCATGGGGTCGCAAGGAGTTGGATATGACTGAAGTGACTTAGCACGCATGCGTGCACCTATCTAGCAACTGAGCAGGCAGGACAGGTTCACTCTTCGGATAGCTGCAGGCAGGGAGAAAGGGTGGATACACTTCCTTGGCCAGCTGGGCCTCTCACCAGCCCTTCCTGGATGGAGCATCTCTGCCCCTCATACAGAACCCCTTGTATTAATAAGACTTTTCTGTGATGAATTTCTAGTATGCGAGGTCACTCTGACAGCATGGTGCCTTCACTCTCTGCCTAATTCAGTCACTTCTAGGAAGTCTTTTTTTACCTTCTCTTTGCACAAATGGGCCAGAACCCCACAGCCTACCTTGGCACTGGAATCCTTGCTTCCCGAAGCCCCTGCAAAGGTAGAAAGAGGCATGTCAGACACCCCGAGGGGCCCAGCCGCCGGTTAGTTCCCCCGCAGTCACCCCACTTCCCCCTGCCCCTCTGGCCCAGGTGCAACCTCCCAGCCACAGGCGGGTGCCCAAGAGTCTTCCGCCTTTGAGAGGGAGGGGGAAGGTAGGAGTTCAGCGGTAACCTCCATCTCCCCTCAAAAGGCAGAAGAGAGGAGGTTGCGACCACCAGGTGGCGGGGTCGGGGGAGCGTTTCCGTCGTGGTGGGGGCGGAGGGCAGGCAGGAGATCTGCCCACAGAGATGCCCTCGTACCCTCGGAGAAAGAAAAAAGAAAAAGACGCATCCGGAGGGAGACTGGCAGAGCCCCCGCGGCGGTGGTGTTCCTGGGAGGACAGGGAGGGAAGAGAGGACTCCCCATGCCTAGAGGGACGGGGGGCCGGAGGGTTCCCGCAGTGACCTGCACCAGGGAACCGAGGAGTGGAAAGGAGAACCCGGGCCCGCAGGGAGGAGCAGTAAAGAGATAACACAGGGCGCTGCCCTCGGAGACACGGAGGAGGAGGAAAGGATGCCCTGTGCCCGCAGGGAGATAGAGAGAGGACACTCAGGGCGCTGCCCCCGGAAAGGAGGGAAGCGGGTGAGGGTGCCTCCAGCCCGGAAGGAGGCGGAGGGACAGGGAACCCCGTGCGAAAGGGCACTCGAGACGCTGCCCTCCCGGGGAGGGACAGCCGTCCGCGCCGCGGCCCCAGGGCGCTCCGAGGCGGCTGGGAGGGAGACAGGGCAGAAGGCACCCCGCGGTCGGCCGTCTGGGACCCGGGGGAGCGGGAAGCCGCAGCACCGTCCACCGGGGAGTCCAGGGCAGCAGGGTCCGCAGCGGGGAGCTCCGGGGATGCGGGGCTTCTCCTCCCTCGGAGGCTCAGGGCGGAGTGGGGGGGCGCGGACAAGGGTCCCCGCGCGCGCGGCGCTGCCCTCGGGGCCCCGAGAAGGTGCCCTGCGCCGGCGCGCTCTCACCAGATGAAGTCGGTGCAGTGGCTGCAGAAGGTGGGCTGCTTGAAGAAGCGGGCGGTGAATTTGTGGTTCTTCACCTCGTGCACGTTCTTCTGCCGGAGGGCGCCTTTGCGGGCGAAGCGCACGGTGCTCTCCTCGCCCTCGCTCGGCGGCGGCCCCACGGCCGGGTCAGCCATCTTGCGCGCGGGGAGCCGGAGCCCGAGAAGTGCCGGCCCGGGGCCGCGGGACCGCGGGTTGCGGGCCCGGGAGGCGCGGGAGGAGGCGGCCGCTTAGGCGCCCGGGGCCGCGGGCGCTTCCTCTGCGCCGGCTCTGGCGGCCGCGGCGCGCGGAGCTGGAGCTGTCACTCGCCCAGCTGCCGCCGTTCGTCCAGCTGCGCTTGGCACCGCTGGCCCCAGCTGCGGGGGAGGGGGGCGGAGCCCCGGGCAGACCCCGCCTCCCTTATTTGCATCGCTTCCAGGCCCCGCCCAGCGCCGCCAGCTGCTTTACATATTAGCACCCCGAGGCTGCCGGCCTCCCAGCGAAGCGTTCTCAGCCGCAGCGCTGCGGCGGCACCGGGGACCGCAGTCTGGAACCGCCAGATCTGAGCCTCGGTTCCCCCGCGCCCCGCACCCCCGACCCTGTCCTCGGCCTGGATTGCAAGAAGGCGATAAGCACCTTGGGTGCGCCCGGGGGAACCGAGAGCGGAAAAAGACTGATGGAGCTGGGGTGGGGTGGGGTGGGGGTGGAGGAAACGGGGGAGCGGTGGGGAGTGGAAGGGGTGGGTGCGACGGTTTCCAACAGGGCTTCTGCAGAGACTGGTACCCATCCACAGCCTATCTGTGCCATTGGTCACTCTGCACGCGGCTCCTGGAGGGACGGGCTCCCGCTGTCACTCATTCAGAAAGGCCTGTGGCTCCACACACTTACACACACAGACGCACACACGTACTGCAGAGGGAAGGGAGGAGCAATCATTATTTTATACATACACGTCTAACTCGACCACGAAGACAATTCTTGACTTTGCTCGCCTGATCGTTTAGAAGAAAACTCCCTACTTTCTGTCCATCCCCTCCACAAGGAGACTCAGTTTCTGTCAACTTGAAAGTGGGGCCATTAAAGGGAGTGGGGAGGTGGAGGGAGGAATAAATTGGGAGCTTGGGCTTGACATATGTAACTACTGTATATAAAATAGATAACGAATAAGGACATACAGTGTAGCACAGGGAGATCTACTCAGTACTCTGTAATGGACTATTGTTGTTTAGTCTCAGTTGTGTCTGACTCTTTACAATCCCATGGACTGTAGCCTGCCAGGCTCCTCTGTCCATGGGATTTCCCAGACAAGAATGCTGGAGTGGGTTGCCATTTCCTCCTCCAGGGGATCTTCCGGACCCAGGGATCGAACGCACACCGTCTGCATTGCAGGTGGATTCTTTACCACTGAGCCACCAAGGAAGTCCTATAGGAGAAAAGAATCTTAAAAAAGAAAAAAAAAAAAAAAAAGAGTGGATATGTATATATATACCTGTTGTGGATATGTATATATGTAAACCTGATTCACTTTATTGTACACCTGAAACAATACGACATTGTAAATCAGCTATACACCAAGAAAAAAATGTTTATAGGTGGGGAGGGGGTTGGAAGCAATTTAAGAGGCCAGTGTTTCCCCAACTTTCACTCCTGACCCATCTTCACAAATGCTGGTCATATTTGTGCACCATCTAGGGAAAAAATATTTATCTAGTTTCTGAGTTTGAATAGCAAGAGGTATACATACTATGAAAATCTCTCCAGATGCTGCCACTTGCCCAAAACACCTACGCCTGAGGCTTTCTTTTGTTTAAGGGAGATTACCAAATGTTAGAGAGATGTCAAAGACACACTAACATCCAACTGGGACTCTCCCCTGGATGGAATCTGAAAGATAGAAAGGCAAGCGAAGAGTGATAATTATCTACACGAGTAATGCAGTGTGATTTAGTGCCCCATCCAAGAAGCAAATGGCCTGGGAAGTCCCATGGACAGAGGAGACAGGTGGGTTACAGGCCACGGGATCGCAAAGAGTCTGACACAACTTAGTGACTAAACAACAGCATCCATGCACTGCCTTTGAACACTTACCCACCATGCTCCACACTCTGGGAACACAGTGCATTAGACTGTGAACTCCTGCACTAGACCTAGGCTCTGAGAGCAAGCTCTGCTCACCATTATGTCACCTTGCACCAAGCTCTGTGCCTGACACCTCCTCAGAGCTCAATAAATATTGGTTGAAAGTGTTAATTGTGTGAATAAATGAATGAATGAAAACTTAAAGGACATTACCCCTTTACCCCGACCCGTGTCCAGTAAGTGTTCAATAATAATAAACATCAGGTGCTAGGTGAGTGTCACAGATACTTGCACTGTCTTACTCAGCCCTCTTGGTAACCCCGTGTCAGTTTAGGAACTTTCATGATGGATAAAGACAGGAAGGCTCAGAGTGATTAAGAGCGACACCCAAGTCACATTGTTGTTGAGTGGTGGTTAAACCTGCTGAAGTACAAAGCGTACTGGTGACAAAGGGCTGAAGGAGGGCAGGATGGAGTTGAACCAGTTACGCTGAACTTCTGCCTAATGAAGCTCGGGTCCTCCTAGGATGATTTTGCCTGGAAGCTGCTGAGTCTTAAATCGTTATTAAGTGGCATGTGGAGAGCGATGACTGTCATAATGGAATGTCCTTTCCCTACGTAGTAATTCAAAGGTAACAAGGAAAAAATAGCCTTCACTTTTAAGTTTGACATGTTTGGGAAACTGGACGTGCCTGTCTATTATTAGTCCTTTAAGAGGCCCCAGCATCTTCCAGGGAGGCTTGCAAAAACATCCCAGGAGACATTGCTGCTGAAGTAGGTTTTCTTTGAACTGATGAGCTGGAAGCTTGCAGCCCACATCCTGCCTTTTGAATGAAGAGTTCTGGATGATTTTGGTCTATAACAACAAACAGGACCTCATGGGGCCTGGGCCTAAAGAGGCAAAAGTTGGTAGATCCTGAAGAACCACTCAATTCCTGAAAGGGCTGCACTATCTGAAGATGGGGAACACAGTTCCCAGCGGGCCCGGATCCTATAGGGCAGGGGTCTCAAACAGGTGGCCTTGGATACATTCTTTTAGCCATCCCAGTGAACATATACTTTTTGGTTCACATTGGTAGAACTTCACCTATATATCCAGATTCTGACTTCTCTAGGGAAAAAGTTATGATTACATGGAGCCTGCATGCTTCTACGTCCTCATTCATTTGTTCACTCATTCAGGATTGAATTTATTGAATATGTTAAGTGTTGTTCTGCACACTGTTAAATAAGACAAAAGTCCCTGCTCTCATAGAGCCAAAGGTGAAGACGAACAAAAACCTAAGGAACTAATAAATCTATACTGAGTGGCATGGGGATTCATCCTGTAAAGAAAAATAAAGCATGGTAAAAGAATAAACAGTGACAGCAACCAGGGAGATCCTTTATGAAAACAGAACATCTGAGCAAAGACCTGAATAAAATGAGGGGATGAGCCGTGGGACTATGAGGGTAGAGAATGTTCCAGGGCAGAGAAAACAGCAAATGTAACAGGCCTGGAGAAGGAGTGTGCTCAACATGTTGGAGAAGCAGCAAGTTCTCTGTGGCTGGAGTGAACAGGTACAAGCAAGGTCCATAAAATAGCAGGGCCTTGTAGATGTGTGGTAGGGAATTTGGACTTCACTCCAGTGAATGGGAAGCCACTGGAGGATTGAGAGCAGAGAACTGGCCTGATATATTTGAAGTTTGTGGGGGGGGGTTTTGTTTTTTGTTGTTTTTTTTTTAAAGATTACCCTGGATACTATGCATAAAAAAAACTGAAGGTGGAGGGAGTAGAAACAGGGAGGGCAGCTGAAGTTACTTGAGTAGATGAAGCAAAGGATGATAACATGAAAGCGAAAGGGCAGTGGCTCGCTTTATAATGGGCATGGGCCCTCTAGGTCATGTGGTCCACTCTGCTTGTAAAAGAATGAATGCTGGCCACTTGAAAGATTTCAGAGGCAATAAGAAAGCAGATTGCTCCGGCTGGGAATGAAATCCAGGAGCTTTCAAGTCCACACCTCAAACTTGCTGTTTAGTTTCCCGTGGCTGCCATAACAAATTACTGCAAAACTAAGTGCCTAAAAGAACAGAAACTTATTCTTTCACAATTCTGAAGTCCAGAAGACTGAAATCAAGGTGTCTGCAGGTCCTACTCCCTCTGGAGGTTTTAGAAAAGAATCTTTCCTTGCCTCCTCCAAGTTCTGGTGGCTGTCAGCTTTCCTTATTTTCCTTGGCTTATGGGCACATCACCCCCATTGCTGCCTACGTCTTCACATCAATTTCTCTCTGTGTACCAGTCTTCTCTTTGGTTTGTCTGATCTTCTTTGTGTATCTCTTTCAAGGACACTGGCCATTGGATTTAGGGCATGCCCAGATAATCTGTAATAGTGTCTTCATCTCAAGATCATTAACTTAATTCCATTTGCAAAGACTGTTTTACAAAAGGAATTAAGGCATGGACATATATGGGATTCCTCTGGTGGTTTAGTGGTTAAAACTACATACTTGCAATGCAGGAAGTCTGCGTTCAATCCCTAGTCAGGAAACTAGATCCCACATAGCATAACTATGACCTGGAATAGCCGAAAAAAGACATGGACATATCTTTGAGGGGGTGACCATTCAATCCACAACAGTGCATACCCCTGGGCAAGTCACTTCCTCCCTCTGGGTCTTGCTTTCCTCAACTGTAAATAGCGGCAGGGATACAGTTTGCCTTCCCATTCTTTCATTAGAAGGCTATATTCTCACAGTACAGTAGTCAATTAGCACATATGGAATGTAGCTAGTCTCAACTGAGATGTAATTGCAAGTGTAAAATACACCCCAAAATATTACATACCTAGCATGAACAAGAATATAAAATACCTCAAAAATAATTTTCATCTTCATTGCACATTGAAAACATATTTTGAATATATTGGGTTAAATAAAATTTCTCTCTAAAATTAATTTTACCTGCTTATTCTCACTTGTTTAATGTGGCTTCTAAAAAAATATAAAATTATGTATGTGCCTCACATTATATTTTTTGGACAGCTCTATTCTAAAGAATGGATTTTTTTTTTAATTTTGGCCACACTGTGCAGCGCAAGGGATGTTAGTTCCACAACCAGGACTTGCGCCCTCACCCCCTGCACTGGAAGTGCAGAGTGTTAACCACTGGACCACCAGGGAAGTCCCATCTAAAGAATAGATTTTTAAAAGTAAATTTAAAAATTTAAGTAGAAAATATAAATATAAATAAAAGCTCATCTCTATCCTTTGTGACATCAGTAGTGATGCCTTGAAGGCATCGAGGATGAAGGATCTGCTTTCAAGATGCTCACTCACACGGCTGATAGATTGGTGCTGAATTTTAGTTGAGAGGTCACCCAGGGCTTTGAGTCAGGGAACTTGGTTTTTCTTTATGTGAGCCTCTCATCAGCAGCTTGAGCTTCCTCAGAACACAGTGGTTGAATTCCAAGAGTGAGTGTCCTGAGAGATAGAAAGTAGATGATAGCTCCTTAAAGCCTGATCTGGAAACTGCCACAGTGTCATTTTTTATATATGCTGTTCATCAAATAACCACAAAGCCTAGATTCAAGTGGAGACTCCAAGTCTCAAAGAATATCAAAGAAATTGGGAGCCACCTAGGAAGAGCTCAAAAAATATTTGCTGAGTTAATAATATGTCACAATTCCCATCTCGCATACAAGGAAGCAGAAATTTTAAAAAGTTAAGTCATGATCATTCTAGGACTGCTGCTATTAATGATTGTGTGTGTTTAGTCACTCGTTCATGTCTGACTCTTTGCAACCCCATGGACTATAGCCTGCCAGGCTCCTCTGTCCATGGGATTCTCGAGGCAAGAATACTGGAGTGGGTTGCCATTCCCTTCTCCAGGGGATATTCCTGACCCATGGATCGAACCCAGGTCTCCTGCATTGCAGGCAGCTTCTTCACCATCTGAGCCACCAGGGAATTATTATTAATGATTAAAAGCTAATATTACAAAACAGGAAAGTATGGCCCATTCAAAAGAAAAACGTGAACCAACAGAAACCATCCCAGTGAAAGACTACATGTAGAACCTACTAGACAAAGACTATAAAACAAGCATCTTAAATATAATCAAAGAACTAAAGGAAGACATAGAGAAAGTCAAGAAAATGTTGGATGAACAAAATGTAAATATCAAGAAAAAGAGAAAAAAAAACTTCAAAAGAAACCAGAAAGAAAAAAAAGAAATCAATATTTACTTAAAGACAAATAAACAATAATTGAATACATGAAAAAAAATTTTTTTTCTAGACTAAAATATTTCATTAAAATTCCACAAGTTCTAGGAGAAAAAAGAAAAGGAACCAGGAAGAGATTGTAGAGCTGAAAAGCACAGAAACTGAAATGAAAAGTTCACTAGAGGGATTCAAAGGCGGATTTGAGTAGACAGACAAAAGAATCAGTGAACTTGAAGATAGAACAATTGAAATTATTGAAGAACAGAAAGAAAAAACATTGAAGAAAAGTGAACAGAACCTAAAGGATACAATCAAGAAATCAAGATATATTCTGTGGGAATTTCAGAAGGAAAAGAGAGACAGAAAAGGCAGAAAAGTTATTTGAAGAAATAGTGGTAAAAAAACATCCCAAGTTTGATGAAAGACATGAGTAAAAACATCCAAGAAGCTCAAATAACACTAAGTAGGATAAACTCATAGAGATTCCCACTGCACCAGGTTATAATCAAGCTGTCATAAAACAAAGGTAAAGAGAGAATCTTGAAAGGAACAAAAGAGAAGTGACTCATCACATACAAATGATCTTCGATAAGATTTCTCATCAGAAAGTTTTGGAAGCCAGAAAACAGTGGACTACATTCAAAATGCAAAAAGGAAAAAAAAAAAAAAACTGTCAACCAAGAATACTAACTGACAAAATTGTCCTTCAAACTTTGAGGGAAAAATTCACACATTCTTAGAAAAACAACAATTTAGGGACTTTTTCTTAACCATTAGATGTGCCCTGCAAGAATTGCTGAAGGGAGTCATATAGATTGAAATGAAAGGATACTAGAAGGTAGTTCAAAGCCATATGAAGAAATAGAGATTTCAGTAAAGGTAAACAAATGACTAGTTTAAGAGCTAGTGTTACTGCAGCAATGGTTTACAACTCCACTTTCTGTTTTCTACATGATTTAAGAGGGTAACACACAATTTTTTACAAAAGAATGATTAGCCTAAAGCTAGTATTATTGTAACTTTGTTTTGTAACTCCACATTTTATTTTCTACATAATTTAAGAGACTAATATATCATGGAAAACATTATTAGTTTATGTTTTTGGACACACAATGTAAAGAAATGTCATTTTTGTGGTATCGATAAGTAAGAGAAGGGACCAGAATTGTGTAAAAGCAGTCTTGTATATTGTTGAAGTTAAGCTAGTACAAATTAAAATTAGAGTGTTTTAACTTTAGGATGTTAAATGTAATCCCCATAGTAACCACAAAGAAAATAGTTATAGAATACACACAAGAGGAAATAGGAATAAAATCAAAATGGTCCACTACAAAAAGCTAAACACGCACACACACAGAAACAGCACTATTGAAAATGAGGAATAAAAAAGCTGTAAGGCATATAGAAAAAAATAGCAAAATAACACAAGTAAGTCCTTCTTTATCACTAATTCATTTAAGGGTAAAATACTCAATCAAAAGACAGATATTGGCAGAATGGATCAAAAATGATATGTTCTCATTATAAGCTATCTACAAGAGAATCAATTTAGATCCAAAGACAAAAACAGATTGAAGAGGAAAAGATGGTGAAAGCAGGATCTTAAAGAGAGATTTTTACACAGATGTCATAGCAGCATTACTCACAGTAGCCAAAGTGCATAAGCAACCCAAGTGTCCAGGGACAGATAAACGGTTAAGAAAATGTGGTATAGGGCTTCCCTGGTGGTCCAGTGGTTAAGGATCTGCCTTGCAATGCAGGGGGCACCAGTTCGATCCCTAGTCTGGGAAGATCCCACATGCCACAGGGCAACTAAGCCTGAGAGTTGCAGCTACCGACTCCACACACTGCAACTGCTGAAGCCTGCCCACCCAGAGCCCGTGTTCCGCAGCAAGAGAAGCAAAGAGAAACCCCCGCACCAGGAGGAAGAGTAGCCCCCTCCCACCCCATCCCCCAACCCCTGCTCACCACGACTAGAGAAAGCCCTCCAGCAGCAACAAAGACCCACCACAGCCAAAAAGTAAAATAAATAAATAAATATTTTTTAAAAAAAGAAAGAAAGAAAGAAAATGTGGTATGTTTTTATAATATAATGGAATATCATTCATCCTTAAAAAGAAAGGAAATTCTAACATATGCTACAACATGGATAAACTTGGAGAACATTATGCTGAGTGAAATAAGCCAGTTACAAAAAGACAACTGTGTGATTCAACTTGCATGAGGTATCTAAAGTAGTCAAAATCGCAGAGACAGAAAGTAGAACAGTAAAGCTGGGAAGAACCGGGGCTTATTGTTTAATGAGATATTGAGGTTCACTTCTGCAAAATGAAAAGAATTTTGGAGCTAGATGGTGGGATAGTTGAACAATGATACAAAATATACTTTATACCACTTAACTCTACACAAAATGATTAAGATGTTAAAATTTGTGTTGCATGTTATTTACCACATTAAAAAACTGAAGGGGGAAGTAAAAGGATTAATGGATACAGAATTTCAGTTTGAAAAGGTGAAGATGTTCTAGAGTTGGATGGTGTTGATGGCTGAACAACAAGAAAAATGTTCTTGATGACACTAAACTGTCCACTTCAAATAGGGGTTAAAATTGCAAATTTCATGTTTTGTATTCTTGTCCACAATAAAAATAAGTGAATGGGGGAAAAAACCCTAATATCGATTCAGTTCAGTTCAGTCGCTCAGTCGTGTCCGACTCTTTGCCACCCCACGGACCGCAGCACGCCAGACCTCCTTGTCCATCACCAACTCCCAGAGTTTACTCACACTCATGTCCATCAAGTCGGTGATGCCATCCAACCATCTCATCCTCTGTTGTCCCCTTCTTCTCCTGCCCCAAATCCTTTCCAGCATCAGGGTCTTTTCCAATGAGTCAGCTCTTTGCATCAGGTGGCCAAAGTATTGGAGTTTCAGCTTCAGCATCAGTCCTTCCAATGAACACCCAGGACTGATCTCCTTCAGGATGGACTGGTTGGATCTCCTTGCAGTCCAAGGGACTCTCAAGAGTCTTCTCCAACACCACAGTTCAAAAGCATCAATTCCTCTGCGCTCAGATTTCTTTATAAGTCCAACTCTCACATCCATACATGACCACTGGAAAAATCATAGCCTTGACTAGGCAGACATTTGTTGACCAAGTAATGTCTCTGCTTTTTAATATGCCATCTAGGTTGGTCATAACTTTCCTTCCAAGGAGTAAGCGTCTTTTAATTTCATGGCTGCAGTCACCATCCACAGTGATTTTGGAGCCCAGAAAAATTAAGTCAGCCACTGTTTCCACTGTCTCCCCATCTATTTCCCATGAAGTGATGGGACCAGATGCCATGATCTTAGTTTTCTGAATGTTGAGCTTTAAACCAACTTTTTCACTCTCCTCTTTCACTTTCATCAAGAAGCTATTTAGTTTTTCTTCACTTTCTGCCATAAGGGTGGTGTCGTCTGCATTTCTGAGGTTATTGATATTTCTCCCAGCAATCTTGATTCCAGCTTGTGCTTCTTCCAGCCCAGCATTTCTCATGATGTACTCTGCATATAAGTTAAATAAACAGGGTGACAATAGACAGCCTTGACGTACTCCTTTTCCTATTAGGAACCAGTCTATTGTTCCATGTCCAGTTCTAACTGTTGCTCCCTGACCTCCTGACCTGCATAATATCGATTAGACACTAACACTGACTCAGATCCTGTGCTAAATGCTTCACACGCATTGGTGTCTCCACTGAGTGATTCCTGTGCTGTATACAGATGAGAATATTAAGGTACAGAGAGATTAAGGAACTCTTCCAAGGCTCAGCTCCATGTTATAAACCAGCAGAACTAAGACTCAAGTCCAGGTCTCCTCACTCCGGGGTCCATGCTTTTTTTTTTTCAGCTGTGCCATGTCTAAGTTGGGGCTTGCCTGATATTTTAGTTGTGACATGCGAACTTTTAATTATAGTATGTGGGATCTAGTTCCCTGACCAGGGATCAAACCTGGGTCCCCTGTATTGGGAGCACAGAGTTTTAGCCACTGGACCCCCAGAGAAGTCCCCAGAGTCCATGGTGTAACCACGATAGCTGCTCTGAGGACATTCCATATAGTCACCACAAAGAAAATCATTATAGAATATACACAAAATAAAATAAGAATGAAATTAAAATAACTCCATACGAAAAGTCAGCTAAACAAAAAGATAGTAATACAGGAAATGAGGAATTTTTTAAAAACAAGGTATATATTAAAAAATAGCAAAACATATTCATATCTGGTAAGGGGAGGACACTTCTGTATAGGAAGATTCTACCAGAAAAGATAACAAACTCCTTTAAAAAAAAAAAAAAAAGAATGAAACGTTTTGTTGCAGTAAAACATATATACTACAAGGTGCATTGATTTTAAGCCTATAGCAGTATATGCTTTTACATATATCGAGATCTAAGTTCCACCATCAAATACAGAAAAGTTCTAGCTCCCCAGAAAACTTTCCTCTTTTCTCAGGAAACATCCCTTCAGGAAGAGGAACTATCTGACTTCTCTCATCATAAATTAGGTCTATTTATTTTTATGAATTGGTATATATATAACATAAAATTCACCATCTTAACTGCTTCTTTTTCCCCAGCTTTATTGAGATACAATTGACATATAAATTATATTATTTTAGGGTGTACAACATAATTATCTGATATATGGATATGCTGTAAAATGACCTCCACAGTAATAGTTAACATCATTCCCTTCACATAGTTTGTTTCTTCATTGTGATAAGAACTTTTAAGATCTACTCTCTTAGCAACTTTCAAAAACACAATACAGGGTTGGTAACTACAGTTTCCTGGGTGAACATTACATCCCCATAACTTATTTAGTATTGAACTGAAAGTTTGTGCCTTTTGACCACCTTCACCCGTTCTGCCCACCCTCACCCCTGCCTCTGGCAGCCACCAATTTGGTCTCTGTTTCTATGAGTTTAGTTTTTTTTAAGATTCTACACAAAGATGAGATCACACAGTACTCATCTTTCTCTGCCTGACATTACATTTACCCTGATACCCTTGAGATTCATCAAGTTGTCACAAATGGCAGAACTTCCTTCTGTTTGTGGCTGAATAATATTCCTTTGTATGCACGTATGTATGATATATATATATATATGCATGTGTATGGATGTGTATGTAGATATACACGTGTGTGGGTGTATATATACCACATTTTCTTTATCCATTCACCCACTGAAGACACTTTGGTTGTTTTCGTGTCTTGTCTATCATAAATAATGCTGCAATGAACGTGGGGGTATAGACATATCTTTGAGGTAATGATGTCATTTCCTCCAGATATATTTCCAGTAGTGGGATTGCTGGATCACAGAGTAATTTTAATTTTAATTATTTGAGGAATCTCCATACTGTTTTGCATAGTAGATGCACCAATTTACATTCCCACCAACAATGCACAAGTGTTTCCTTTTCTCCACATCCTCACCAATGCTTGCTATCCCTCGTCTTTTTGATGACAACCATTCTAGCAGGTGTAAGGTGATAGCTCATTGTGGTTTTGATAAACTGTCTCTAAGTGTACGGTTCAGTGATGTTAACTACACTCACAACCCATCTCCAGAATTCTTTTCATCTTGAAAACTGAAACTCTATTCCCATTAAACCACACTCCATCCCCCTACCCCCCAGTCACTGACAAACATCTTCCTACTTTCTGTCTCTATGAATTTCACTATTCTGAGTAATTCACGTTGAATAATTCAAGTTGAATTATGTAGTATATATCTTTTTGTGACTGGTGGTCTTAGTTCGGGTTGCTAACAACTATCCTAAACTGAGTAGCTTAAAAACGAACATTTATTTCTCATGATTCTGGAGACTAGAAATTTAAGATAAGGATGTCAGCATAATCAGGTTTTTGTGGGAGCTGTCTTGCTGGTTATGTCCTCACGTGCCCTTTCCGTGGTGCATGCAGAGAGGAGAGGGGAGGAGGGGTGGAGAGAGGGAGGGAAGGGGGAATCTGTGTCTCTTCTTCTTTTTATAAGGGTATTAGTCCCATCGTGGGGCCCACACTCTCACAAATTCACCTCGACCTGATTAGCTTCCAAAGGTGCCGTCTCCACCTACCATCTCACTGGGAATTAGGGCTTCAAAAGACGAATCTGCTCCAGCAGGGACACAAGCACTCAATTTGTAGTATTGACTGATTTCACTTAGCATAATGTTCTCAAGGTCCATCCATGCTGTGCCATATGTCAGAATTTCCTTCCTTTTTAAGACTGAGATCAAAGATTAGCCTCACCTATTCTTCAATTGCAAATAAATGGGAACAATACCGTTTCCAATTTTTTATCACTGTATATAACATCTGTGAGACTCATCTGTGCTTTTTATGTATATATATGTCAGTGTTCATTCTCTTTTTTTTTGTTCTGCATGGTGCTCAGCTGCTAAGTCCTGTCCAACTTTTTGCAACCCCATGGACTGTAGCCCATCAGGCTCCTCTGTCCATGGGATTTCCCAGGCGAGAATACTGGAATGGGTTGCCATTTCCTCCTTCAGGGGATCTTTCCAACCCAGGGATAGAACCTGCATCTCCTCCATCTCCTGCATTGGCAGGAGGATTCTTTACCACTGAGACACGTGGGAAGTCCCCATTGTTCTGCTTGAATACAATGTGCTTATCTAGTCAATGTCAATGGCCATTTGGATTATTTCCAGTTGGGGACTACTTCAGAAAACTCCACCGGGAACACTCTTGTATGTGTCTTGGATAAATAACCAAAGTGGGATTTCTACAACCAGTTATTTTAAGTCCTTTGGCCTGACTCCAAACAGCTGGTGCTGGTTGCAGCTATAACGTCATATGGTCTGTACATACTCCACTCTCTCGGTTGAGGAGTCCTTCAGGGAGGAGGCTGTCTCCAGTTTCCCCTTCACTTCTTTCAGAGCCTCCAGTGTCTAGGTGGGTTCTCAGAACATAGCAACAAACAGGAGCTTGAACAGGAAGTAATTGTGGGTAAATGCTCCGTAATAATGAACGCAGCACACTTAGACTCAGTATTAGGTCAGAGAAAGTTCTTGTTTGGTTTGCTAAATTCTAGAAGAGGAAACTGAGAAAATGAAGCCATGAGGGCACAAACATGCAGACCACAGGCACTGTTCCCATTACAGTCCTCCAGTTCTCCCAGAACTGATAGCACAGTCATGGCAGCTCAGCTCCCAGGACAGACTTGCTCTTGGAGGGTTCCAGCCCTGCCACCCTCCTCATTCAAGGTTTGAAGGAAGAAAGTCAGAGGCCAGCTCATTCTTTGCTAAAAGAAGCCTGTGCATGCATACTCAGTGACTTCAGTCGTGTCCACCTCTTAGCAACCCTGTGGACTGTAGCCCAGCAGGCTCCTCTGTCCATGGGATTTCCCAGGCAAGAATACTGGAGTGGGTTTTCATGCCCTCCTCCACGGTATCTTCCCAACCCAGGGACTGAACCCACATCTCTTATGTCTCCTGAACTGGGAGGTGGGTTCTTTACCACTAGTGCCAACTGCTAACAACCCACTGGGACCTAATGGAAGCTTTCTCTTTGGTGTTTCCAGAATAATTGATACCTAGTTAAATCAGGAATGACTCTCATTTTGAGATTGAGTGGGATTTGGGGTCATGTGAAAGCAACATGAAACGTCATGGCAGGGTCCCCATTTGGAGAATCAAGATGCAAGAGACTAAGTCTGAATAGGAGGTGCTTTCTCTTTCCTCCCATGATGCCGTCTGAAAAGAAGGAACTGGAAACACCTTCTGCACAGAGAACTTGAAGTGGATGGAATAGACACTTCTGCCCTAAGCCTTCCTCACTCATCATTTCTCAGCAGGACGAGGACTAGGGTGAGGAGCGTGACACACTCAACTTGAGTCCCAGATTTAAGGGGCACCAATCAATCAGTAAGCAAATCAATAATAGTTCAATGTAATACAATTAAAAATTGAAACTAATGCAAAAAAAACCCATGATGAAGAAAACATCAACCTTTTAAACCAAGGTAGGATGTCTTTTCCAGGATCAGGGTGAGATAAGTGAGGCTGAATCAAGTAGGTTCAGGGTAGACCCACAAAGAAGTTGTTAGGATTGAATGAGCTAATGGTGTCAAGAGCTTGGAAGGGGCAGAGATATGGGGACTCCCCTGGTGGTCCAGTGGTTAAGAATCTGCCTGCCAGTGCCAGGGACACTGGTTCCACTCCTACTCTGGGAAGATTCCACATGCCACCAGGCAACTAAGCCTGTGCAACACAATTACTGAAGCCTGTACGTCCTAGAGCCTGTGCTCCACACGAGAGAAGCCACCACAGTGAGAAGCCCATGCACCACAATTAGGAGTGGCGCCTGCTCACCACCACTAGAGAAAGCCTGTGAATAGCAGCTGAGACCCAGTGCAGCCAAAACAAATAAATAAATAAACTATTTTAAAGTCATAAATATGTTTAATTATTATCATTATTATTTCATAATCATAATTAATTTTCTATATCATAATGATTATATATTTTTTTTTAATTTGCAAGCAAAGTATAGAGAAGTTCATTAATCAGTGGCATGGAAGTATTAAAACATATGTTCTCTGGCAGCCTCACCACCACTGAAGTTTACCTTTGTGCTTTTTGTACCTCAAATTCTAGAATTTTTAATTAATTTTGTGAAGTATAGCTGCATTTCATAATTATTATTACATCATTACTTAGTTATCATTGTTTCTAGGAGAGGGAGAGTTGTTTCATCATTTGGTATAGTGGTGGTGTATGAGATGACAGCATCATTTGCTACCCATCCCCGTCTCTAAGAAATCTTTCCAAGTTCCTTGAGTTTAAATTAGTTGCTCCTCCCTGTGTCCCCTCGCATTTTGAATTGATCTAATCAATTGCACTTACCCTGGATTGGGTCATCTGTTTAACTCGTCCGTCTCCGCATATAGCCTAGGACCTCTAGGAGGGTAGAGGCAAGTCCTGGCTTGTCAGTTTATCCTCCTCAGAGCTGAGCACAGTGCTTGCCACATTATAGCCCCTGAAACTGTTTTTATGATCTTAGAGGACTGAGAATTGGTGTCCAGAGACCTCTCCTCAATCTTTCTTCAGTAAGATTGCACCGAACTGGTCGGGAGTGGAGGGTGTGGGAGATGGCAATGTTTTACGTACCTGCCAACTCTGCTATTTAGCCTGAAGTCATATTATAACAAAATTATCACTACTCTTTTGTTTTAGTACTAGCATTTATCGGGAACTTCATATGTGCTAAGCGTTCTTCTAAACTATTTTTTATAGGTTAACTCCCTTAATCCTCCTGATAATCACAGAGAGAGAATTTTTTTATCCCCCTTTCACTGAAACAGAGGCACAAAGAATTCGAGTGTGTGCAAGGATCACTCAGTCACCACGTGGCAGAGCTGTGTTCCAACACCTCCATCTGACCCCAGAGGCCACGCTACCAGGCACTCACTGAGACTCGGCTCCCTGGGCTCACACAACCTGCTACCCACACTTCTAAGAGGATGCCAGCTCAATACCCAACACCCCGCAAGCAATCTTTACTTAGCCTCTCCTATAATGAGAGTGCCAACAGCAAGAATATACTAGGAAGAGAAAATAGATTTTGTCGTTTCTCTATGAGGCCACCTGATCCCTGCAGGTTGGAAAGAAATCTTTAATATAACATCTTTCTTTGTCTGGCAATTCTTTTATATGCTTGGCTGGTCAGCTTAATCTTTGGCTGGTGGAGCAGAAATACCCATATCCATAAAAATCGGGCTTCTGGACGCAGTGCAGCCTGGAGAGGTAAGATTTCAACAAGCAGTCATAGTGCCAAATGTAGGAAGCACCCCAGAAGCTATTTGGTGAAAGGGATATTTCTTGCACATCTTCTCTGTTTTTGGATTTTCATTAGTACATTTCCGATTTAAGTGTTTTTATGAACAAGTAGTCAGGTATCAATCTAGCATGTTTTCTTCCTACCACCCTGAATTCTTCAGACAACAGAATAGAATAGAGTGATAGAATATTTTAATTGGAAAATGATTTTTTGCTTATGCTCATTTTCAGTAATGTGTTCACATTTGCAAAAGCCAAGATGATATATCCTCCTCAGCCATTTTTTCTAGCCCCTAGAAGTAACCAGGTTTATTCCTTTCTTACTTTCTGTTCATCTTTCCATATTTCTTTATTAAATTTACCCATCTAAATATTTTTAAATGAGAATACATATTCTTAGATATTCTCCTTTCTCCTCTTTCTGACACCAAAGGTATAATATGTATAATATTCTGCACTTTTTTTAGGCAGTCTATCTAAAAGCTTTTCCATATTACAGCATAGAGAATTTCATTAATTTTTACAGCTTCATTGTATTCCATGTGAGCTTGTACTGGGATAGTTTAACCAGTCCTTTGTGGGTTATATTTGGGTTATTTCCAGACCTTTACTTCTCCAAATGAAACTATACATGCACCATGTTCTCCCCACCTCAGTGGATCACTAGGTCAAAGGGTAAATGCATTTTCAAGGTTGATGGTTGCTGCCAGCTCACTCTCTGTGGGGGCTACACTGTTGTGTACTTGAACCAGTCGTGAAGACAGTGCCTGTTTGCCCACAGCCTTACCAATAAAGTCGTTAGGCTATTCTCTTTTTGCCAATCTGATAAGTGATAAATGGTATCTGAGTGTAATTTCCTTTTGCATTTATCTTATTATGAGGAAGGTTGGGCACCTTTTCATAAGAACAGTGAGTTAAAAACACTTTTATTGTGAGTGACAGAAGCTCATTAGGCCTAGCTCAAGCAAATGAAGGGGAAATTAGTTATAAGAATTATGGCAGTGTTTCATGAAGCCAAGAACAGAAAGCTAGCCAAGACCCAGGAAAGATTGGATCTAGAAAATGGAAAAACAGTAACTCAATTCCCGCTCTGTCTCTCTACACCCCGCCCCACTGTTGTGAGATACAACCTCCTCGTAACCCACTAACATATCTGGTACATTTCCTACCTCCATAGACACTAATACAATTCCAAATACATAGAGACTCTCATGGATTCACCTTTCTGCCTCAGTGCACCCCTAGTCTGATCAGCCATAGTTGAAGGTGGGGAGAATGAGAAGATTCAGAAAATGCAATTTCAGGAGCCCACCTGTGGTAGATGCTTACTGGATGCACACGAAAAACCCAGTGCCCCCTCAGGGTCCATCCTCCATGGAGCACTCTGCCAAAAAGACAGAAGGTTTCTATTTTTTGGCAGAGTCCCATTTTGGGGATAATCTGCTCTTCTCTGCATGGCCCCTGTGTGTTTCCAAGACAATCATAGTAATTCTATTCCCGTTGCAAGGGGTGGGTTTAGGAATAGACAGATGAGGTTCTAGCCAATGATTCAAAATGAAACATTCCTCACTAAAAACAGACACGGTGTCAAGATGGGCACTCACCTGTTACTGCGTGTTGTTATGTCTGCATGTCATTAATCAATTAGCTTGTGCTGCGTAACTAACCACCCCCCAAATCTAGTGACTTAATATAGAATCATTTATTATTTCTCATGATTTTGTGGGTTGGCCAGGTGGTTCCTGTGGTCTGGGCTTCCTCAGCTGGCGCTAGATGGTCTAGAATGGCCTCACTCACATGTCTGACAATTGCCAAGCTGGTTGGTCTACAGGGAGTCAGCTGGAGGGGTTGGGGTGGCTCATTTCTATTCCACCAGCAAGCTAGTCATTAAATAGTGTCTCAGGTCCCAAAGCGCAACAAAAGAGAAAACAACAAAAACTCAACGTGCAAGCACTTTTCAAGAGTCTTCTTTTGTGTCTCATTGCTATTGTCCCATTGACCAAAGCAAGTCACATGATTAAGCCCTAATTAGATGGAGACAAGGACTATATATATACATACGTGTGTATGTATGTATCTTGATAGGTGTAGATACAAATGAGAGAGCATTTTTGTATTCTAGCACAGTGATGCCTGAACTCTAGTCATCTTGGGACCATGAGAGGTGCTAGCCTGCAGATGGTAAATGAGAAGATGGGAAGGATTCTCAATGATGATGCTGAACCAATGACTTTATTAATCCTGTGGAGACGCTACCCTGAAAGTCCTGGTTATGAAAGATAATTAACTTTCCTTTCTGTTTAAGACAGTTGACTCAGTAATATATTATTGTTTTATATCAGTTGACGTGTTGGGCATGATAGTTCCCAGACAACCAAAGATGGTTTTGCCCATAGCCAGACTGCTCAAGCTGGCTGGATATAAAAAAATTTCTGTGAAGGAGTTCTGGCTGATTGTATGCCTAATATGAGCCAGTTGTGGCGGGGGGCAGGGTGGGGGGGGATTATCCAAAAATCAAACTTAAGCATCCTTAAGATAATGTTGAGTCCAGAAAATTACAAACAAAGCCCAGATCTGGGGTTCAAAATTACAAATACACACATGCATAGTTAAGGAGAGGGTATAAAATGTAGGGGCTTCTCTGGTGATAAAGAATCTGCCTGCCTGCAGCAGACACGAGTTCGATCCCTAGGTTGGGAAGATCCCCTGGAGAAGGAAATGGCAACCCACTCCAGTGTTCTTGCCTGGAGAATTCCACGGACAGAGAGGAGCCTGGTGGGCTATAGTCCATGAGGTCACAAAGAGTCAGGCATGACTTAGTAACTAAACAACATAAAATGTAGAGGATGTGAAAGGATGTGCTTGCTTCAGTCATTCTCGACTCTTTGCGATCCCATGAACTGTAGCCCGCCAGGATCCTCTGTCCACGAGATTCTCCAGGCAAGAATACTAGAGTGGGTTGCCCTTTCCTCCTCCACAAGATCTTGCTCACCCACGGATGGAACCCAAGTCTCCTATGTCTCCTGCATTGGCAGGTGGGTTCTTTACCACTAGCGCCACCTGGGAAGCCCATGGAGGTTTTAGCTCCATGTAAAGATACAACGTGTAATGATGCCTCTCATGGTCTCTGATGTGTGGAACCTAACATTTGGCCAATTCTAAGGAATATAAAAAAGAAAAGAAGAGAAAGATGCTATGGGAATATCAGGAAGCAAGTAAATTTGACATTTACTTAATGGTAAATATGACAAAGAGCTTAGAAACAGAGACTGTAAAATTTTTGTCACTAGTCACCTTAGCAAGAGCAGTTGCAGAGTTGTGATATGATAAAAAAAGAAATCCTATCAATTAAAGGGTAAAATAAAAAAGAGGAAAGAGGAATGATAAAAACAAAATGCTGTATTACCTAGAATTTTTTTATTGTGTGCCTTGTAAACCTAATTTAAGCCAGCTTAGTGAGAGAGTGGAGACTTGGTGGGGTGGCTCTTACCATTGAGTTGATATCTCTCCAATCACAGAAATATCAAAAGGTATGACTAAGGCATACCTGGATTCAGGCGTTTAAACTGCATGACTGAGGCCTTCCCTGGTGGTCCAGTGGTTAAGGATCCACCTATCAATGTAAGGGACACAGAGTTGACCCCTGGTCCCAGAAGATTCCACAGGCCATGGAACAACTAAGCCCATGTGCCACAATTACTGAGCCCTTGAGCCTAGAGCCCTTGCTCCAAGCAGCAAGACAAACCACCACAATGAGAAGACCATACACTGCAATGAAGACCCAGAGCATCCATAAATAAATAATAAAAATCTAAAAAAAACAAAAACAAAAAAAACACTACATGACTTAAACACTGTGTCCTTTTCTCTCCATTTCTCAGTTTTGCTTCTCTTCTTTTCAGAAAAATCTTTGTCCACGTGGAGAAGTAGAGAACATCCTTCCCAACTGGCCCATGTGAAAGACACTGGAAGGGCTTTTAATGGCCCAGTTTGGGAGACCTGACCACCCTTGAACCAATCACTCTGGCCCAGGAGATAGAGTGTTCTCATTGGCCATACCCTTGTTAGCTTCCCTTCCACCAAACCACACAGAACACTTTTATGAAAGAAAGAGAGCAATGATTCTCTAAAAGAAGAAAAAAGGGGGAAAGTATAATAGAGTTCTTAAATATGACACCAAAGCCAACAAAAAAATGATAAATTGGAGATTTAATCGTAAAGATTAAAAAATGTTTTCTTTGTGAAAGCCCCTGTTAAGAGGATGAAAAGATAAGCTACAGACTGGAGAAAATATCTGTAACCCATAAAGGACAGGTATCTAGAATATATTAAAAACTCTCAAAACTCAACAATAAAAAAATTAGAAAGTGGGTAAAAGACATGAACAGCCATTTCACATCACAAATAAGCACATGAAAATATGTTCAGCACCATTAACCATTAGGAAAATGCAAATTAAAACCACAAAAATACATTACCACATACTCATCAGAATGACTAAAATTGAAAAACAGTGCTACTAGCAATGGTTGGTAAGAATTCAGAGAAACAAGATCACTCATATATTGTTGGTGGGAATGTAAATTGGTACAGCCATGATACCACTCTAATGGCAGAAAGCAAAGAGAACTAAAGAGCCTCTTGATGAGGGTAAAGGAGGAAAGTGAAAGAGCCAGCTTAAGGCTAAATATGAAAAGAAACTAAGATCATGGCATCTGGCCCCATTATTCATGGCAAAGAGGAGGGGAAAAGGTGGAAGTAGTGACAGATTTCCTCTTCATGGGCTCCAAAATCACTGCAGACAGTGACAGCAGCCATGAAATCAGAAGATGGTTGCTTCTTGGCAGGAAAGCAATGACAAACCTAGACTGTGTGTTGAAAAGCAGAGACATTACTCTGAAGACAAAGGTCTGTATAGTCAAGGTTATGGTCTTCCCAGTGGTCACATATGGTTATGAGAGCTGGACCATAAAGAAGGCAGAGCACCAAAGAATTGATGCCTTCAAACTGTAGTGCTGGAGAAGAATCCTGAAAGTCCCTTGGACAGCAAGGAGATCAAACCCGTCAGTCTTAAGGAAAATCAACCCTGAGTATTCACTGGAAGGACTGATGCTGAAGCTGAAGCTCCAGTATTTTGGTCATCTGATGTGAACAGACAATTCATTGGAAAAGTTCCTGATGCTGGGGAAGATTAAGGGCAGAAGAAGAAGAGGGCATCAGAGGATGAGATGGCTGGATGGCATCACAGATGCAAGGAACAAGAACTTGGGCAAACTCTCAGAGATGGTGAGGGACAGGGATGCCTGGCATACTGCAGGCCAGGGGATTGCAAAGAGTTGGACATGCACAGGCAACTGAACAACAACAGCCATGCTGGAAAAGGGTATGTGGCTTCTTACAAAATAAGATATGCTTGGGACTATACCAAATTTTAAAACTTTTGTGCCTCAAAGGGCACAACTAATAGAATAAAAAGACAATCTACAGAGAAAGAGAATATATTTGCAAGTCATATATTTAACAATATCCAGAAAATATTTTTAAAAAACACTGTAACTCAACAACAAATAACAAAATAACCCAATTTAAAAGTGGGCAAAGAACTTGAATATACATTTCTCTAAAATCGATATACAAATGGCCAGTGGGCATATGAAAAGATGCTCAACATCTCTAATCATTAGACAAATGCAAATCAAACCCACAATGAGCTATTACCTCACCCAGTTAGGATGGAAACTATTTTTAAAAACAAAATAAAACCAAAAAAATAGAAAAGACCAAGTGCTGGTGAGGATGTGAAGAAATTGGAACCCTCATACACTGTTGGTGGGATTGTAAAATGGTGCAGCTGCTATGGATAACAGCATGGAGGTTGCTGAAAAAAAAAACTAAAAATAGAGTTATCCTACAATCCAACAACCCTACTTCTAAGTATATAGCCAATGGAAGTAAAAGAAGTGTCTCAGAGATACTTGTATACTCACATTAATAGCACTAGTATTTACAAGAGCCAAGAAGTGGAAGCAACCCAACTATCCATTAGTGGATGAATGAATAAAGAAAGTGTAGAATATATATACAATGGAATATTATACAGCCTTAACAAAAAGAAAATTCTGGGACTTCCCTGGTGGTCCAGTGGGTAAGACTCCATGCCCCCAGTGCAGGGGGCCTGAATTCAGTCTCTGGTCAGAAAACTAGATCCTGCATGCCACAACTAAAAGACCCCCACATGGTGTAACTAAGACCCAGCACAGCCAAATAAAAATGAAAACAATTTTTTTTTAATTTTATAAAAAGGAAGAAAATTCTGACTCAAGTTATAACATGGATGAACCTTGAGGGCATTATGGTAAGTGAAACAAGCCAATGAGAGAGAAGACCAATACTGTATGATTCCACTTTAAATGAGGTACCCAAACAGAGTCAAATTCATATATATATGAAGTAGGCAGTAGTTACCAGGAGAGAAAGCAGAGTTGTTTACGGGATATGGCTTCAGATTCACAAGATGAAAAGTTCTGGAGATCTGCTGCACATCAAATGTGAATATACTTAGCACTACTGAACTATACACTTAAAAATGGTTAAAACTGTGAGTTTTATGTAGTGTTTTTTTTATGATAAAATACAGTGATAGATGATAGATAGATAGTCAGTGTATGCTCCGTTACTCAGTCATGTCTGACTTTTTTTAACCCTATGGACTGCAGCCCGCCAAGCTCCTCTGTCCATGGGATTCTCTCAGCAAGAACACTGGAGTGGGTTGCCATTTCCTCCTCCAGTGGATCTTCCTGATCCAGGGATCAAACCCGAATCTCCTCTATCTCCTGCATCGGCAGGCAGATTCTTTACCACTGTGCCACCTGGGAAGCCCAGATAGATAGACAGATAAAAGTAAATAGGTGCTTGTTGTATGAAATTAGCAACTGCACTGCACTCTTGGATATTTATCTTAGCTAAGTAAAAACTCGTTCACACACAAACCTATACACAAATATTCAAAGCAACTTTATAATAGCAAGAAATTGGAAACAATCAGACATGGGCAAGTTGTTAACTACAGTACATCCATATCATGGAATAGGAATACTACTATTTTTTTAAAAATGTTGATATATACAAGTTGGATGGAATGTACTAGTGGTTTCCAGGGTAAGGGAGAAGGAGGAAGAGAGGTTGTGGCCATAAAAAATAGCATAAGTCCTTATAGTGATGAAATTGTCCTTTATCTTGACTGTGGTGGTGTTCACAAAAACCTAAACACGTGATAAATCACATGATGCTTTATGTAACACTGGTGACATCTGACTATATGTGATATTGTGCCACAATTATACAGGATGTATACAGTAGAAATACTGAAGGAAAATGGACAAAAGCATATGTATCTCTCTGTATTATTTCTTACAACACATGTTCATCTGTAACTATCTCCAAATAAAAACATCTTTAAAATGCATGCCACATGGGACTTCTTTGGTGGTCAAGGGGCTAAGACTCCATGCTCCCAATGCAGGGGGCCTATGTTTGATCCCTGGTCAGGGAACTAGACCCCACATGCCACAGCTAGAGATCGCACACATTGCAATGAAGATCAAAGATCCAGCATACCACAACTAAGACCCAGAATAGTCAAATAAATTCTTAAATAAATAATTTTAAAAATAAACTGTTCGATGCATGTGTGCATGCTAAGTCTCTTCAGTCGTGTCCGACTCTTTGCGACCCCATGGACTGTAGCCTGTCAGACTCCTCTGTCCATGGGATTCTCCAGGCAAGAATACTGGAGTGGGTTGCCATGTCCTCCCAGAGGGGATCTTCCCAACCCCCAGAATGAACTCACATCTCTTATGTCTCCTACATTGACGGGTGGATTCTTTACCACTAGCGCCACCTGGGAAGCCCCAAAAGTGTTCAATGCAGTGGTTTAAAAAAATGTATACCACATGTACTTTTCTAGAAGTTTGAATGGAGAGTGATATGATCATGAATTTGAGGCAAAGGTAGTGTTAAGAAAAGGGATTTGTTGGATTTTTATTTTTAGATGATAAGACATCATCATATGGGGAGAAAGAAGGTGAAGATGAAAGTTCAGAAGGTAGAGAATTTACTGCTGTAGCAAGGCCGCTGGGGAGAAGTGAGGAAATACAGTGGACAAAGAGATGGAACAGCTACCCCTGAAAACTGGAGAGGATCCTTGTCCTAGAGGAACAGAATGATGGTGGTAAGGACCGGGAAAATACAGATGTTTACAAAAGGGAGGAGGGAGAGGTTGAGGTTGTCTTAGCTTTGGGGCCTATGTATTTTTGAAGAACTAACTCCTTAGAAAAGACCCTGATGCTGGGAAAGATTGAAAGCTGGAGGAGAAGGGGACGACAGAGGATGAGATGGTTGGATAGCATCACCGACTTGATGGACATGAGTTTGAGCAAGCTCTGGGAGTTGGTGATGGACAGAGAATCCTGGCATGCTGCAGTCCATGGAGTTGCAAAGATTTGGACACGACTGAGCGACTGAACTGAACTGAGCTATATATTTTCTAGAAGCAGAGTCATAACCTGGGAATAAGGAGACACAATCGGGTAGGGGTTTGAGGAACGTGGCAAAGCCTTGTGTCATGGAAAAGAGAACAACTAAGGATTCATAAAAGGAATGTTTACTAGCAGAAGGATCAAGCTAAAGATGGTGCATTCGTCAGGGTTCTCCAGAGAAGCAGAACTAACAGTATGTGTATATAGAAAGAGTGATTTGTTATGAGGAGTTGGCTCATGTGATTGTGGAGGCCGGAAAGTCCCCAAATTTGTAGGGTGGGAAGGTAAGCTGGAAATTCAGCAGAGATGATGGTGTAGCTCCAAGTCTGAGCTGGAAGGCCTGAGAACCAGGAGAGTTGATGGTGTAAGTTCCAGCCCAAAAGCACACAGGCTGTACACTGAGGAAGAGTCAATGTTTCAGTTCAAGTGTGAAGGTAGGGAAAATCCAACATCCCAGCTCAAACACCATCGGGCAGGAAGAATTCCCTCGTACTCGGTTGAGAGTCAGCCTTTTTGTTCTATTCAGGCTTTCAACTGATTAGACAAGACCCACACACATTGGAGAAGGAACTGGCAACCCACTCCAGTACTCTTGCCTGGAAAATCCCATGGACAGAGGAGCCTGGTAGGCTATGTCCATGGGGTCACAAAGAGTCGGACACGACTGAGCAACTTTTCTTACACACATTGGGGAGAGCAATCTGCTTTAGCCACTCTCTGATTCAAATATGAATCTCATCCAAACTCATCTTCACAGACATATCCTGAACAAGTTTGACTCTGTTCCTCAGCCACGTGGACACACAAAAATAACCACAGAAGATGGAAACTAAGAATTTTTCATAAAGCAAGAGAGAATGATCCTGTGACTTCTCTCCAGTCAAACTGAAAAGCCTGGGAACAGGAACTGAGAAAAAAGATGGTCAGAAAGGCAGAGGTGTGGAAGAATTGGGAGTATTTACCTGAGAGCAATTCATTTGACTGCTCATAGGCTTGCAGCTGGTGAAAAGGGTGAATCCAAAAGTGGTTGAGGGACCCAGTGGCCTTGATGAGAATAAAAAATAGGTTAAGTGGGAATGAAGGTGTGGAAGAGGCGGGAAGATGGGAAGCTATGATCAGTAGGTAGAAGTGTCCCTTTTAATGTTTTTCAAATAAAGCAGTTTTGGCTGATGCCCAAGTAGTGGGGTGGCCAAGAGGGAGTAAAGGAGAAGTTGGTTGGTTGAGATCTGTAGAGCAGTCATCCAGTGCATTGGGAAATTGACCTGTAAGGACACTGAAACTGCTCACAGCAGTAATGGACAGGGGAAGAAGAAATTACCTCCAGAGAGAGCCAGGCTCCAGCTAAGGCAAAGCATAGAGCTGGCTTCCTGTGAAGACTATTCTACAACATGGTGGTTATGAGTGCAGGTTTCAGATAGATAGGCAGATGGATGGATGGATAGATAGATAGATATGTGATATAGGTACATGTATTCTAGCTACTTAGATCCTTAGATCCCTGATCCCTGGCCTCAAAGTCTGACCTTCGGTTTTACCTGCAGCTATTTAAGAAATCCACTATTTCTTTTTTGCTAAGGTTAGCCAGAGTCCATTTCTATCGTTTACAATGAAAGTGTACTGAATGATCCACTAATGCACTTGACTCTTGCTGCCATGATGTGGCGACAGTTCTCACAGACATGCCCAGATTCAAGAGCCACACTTCAAAGTCTCTGATAAAAGAAAGCAACACTGGAGACTTTGATTTCTTTCCAAGAGAGGAGCCTAGGAACAAAAGATGTGAGTTACCGGACGGTTTTCAATTCTCCGTAAAGACCTTCCTGTGTGTTAGAGGTGCTCAGCAGTTTGATGGGATGAATGAAAAGAAGGAGGGAATGAGACAAGTTAAAATCCTTTGACGTCATTGACTTTGCTTCTTCTTAGTTGGAAAACCAGGTCATGCATGGGAACCCCAGGCATCTGGATCCTCTGGAAGACAGAAGGCAGGCTCCAGGTTTGAGAGTTTCTCCTTGCATTGATCTAAATCAGGCTACCTCCAACTTCCATACATTATTCCTCACTCCAAGAATAAATCTATCCCTGCTGCCATATGACAACCCTTCACACGTTGGGAAATAGCTCTCACATCCATCTCTCACTCCTAACAGTTTTGCAAGCAAAACCTTCCTACTTCTTTCTGCATCATAGTAACAAGTCCCTGAAGACCTACCTGACCTTCTGTCTAAACATGCTGCGATTCCATTGCCTTCATCAAAGTGGAGTGTCCACAAGAGACACAGTGTTCTGAGCATGGTCTGCTCCACAAAGGATGGGGAACTTTTTCCTCCTTTGTTTTTAATGCTATTCTCCTGGTAACGTGTCCTAAATTTGCCACACTAATGGTTGGGCCTCTCTCTCTCTCTCTTTTTTAAATTTATTTTTGGCTGCATTGGGTCTTAGCTGCAGCACAAAGGATCTTCATTGCCTCATGAGGGATCTTTCAACGTGGCACACAGACTCTAGTTGCAGTACACCGGCTCCAGATCACTTGGGCTTCAGTAGTCGTGGTGAAAAGCCTCGGTTTCTCCATGGCATGTGGTACCTTCGTTCCCCAACAAGGGATAGAGCCCGCATCCCCTACTTTGCCGGGTGGATTCTTAACCACTGGACCACCAGGGAAGTCCCCTGCATGTCTCTTACTAGGCCCCAACCTCATTCTGCTCTCTCCCTGGCCTGTCTGGAATTCTTCCTGAGCCTTTCGTTTTCCCTGTCTTCTGGAACCACCTCATTGAATAGTAGCATCAGTGACTCAGGGGCACTGGAATAGTCATGGAAGAACCAAAACTTTGGTGGAATTCCTTATTTTTTGTTATTGGTTGGTAAATGGATACACATACACAGAGGGCAAGGAGAGACGGCAGAAAGAGGCAGCCAGCCCAGACTGGTGGAAGGCAGGTGTAATAAGCCCGGGGACTTAGATACAAGGCTTGTCCTAGGCGACAGCAATATGGGTAGATCTCTGTGCCCACATGCTAAAATCTGGAAAGTTTATGGAAAGGCCTTAACGGGGCTCAGTCACGTGACCAGCCCAGACAGTGCTAACAACACAGTGCTCACTCAAGGCTGCATCCTTGGAACGGCACTCACTGTGGGAACAGTGGGCTGAACACACATTCCAAAGATCGGGTGGAGGCGAGGAGTCTCCAATTTCCTGGGTCCACCAGCAATCCCACTTCTGGGAATACACACTGAGGAAACCAGATCTGAAAGAGACATGTGCACCCCAATGTTCATCGCAGCACTGTTTATAATAGCCAGGACATGGAAGCAACCTAGATGCCCATCAGCAGATGAATGGATAAGGAAGCTGTGGTACATATACACCATGGACTATTACTCAGCTGTTAAAAAGAATTCATTTGAATCAGTTCTAATGAGATAGACGAAACTGGAGCCCATCTTCATTACAAACAGAGTGAAGTAAGCCAGAAAGATAAAGACCAATACAGTATACTAATGCATATATATGGAATTTAGAAAGATGGTAATGATAACCCTATATGCAAAACAGAAAAAGAGACACAGATGTACAGAACAGAATTTTGGACTCTGTGGGAGAAGGCGAGGGTGGGATATTTCGAGAGAACAGCATCAAAACATGTATATTATCTAGGGTGAAACAGATCACCAACCCGGGCTGGATACATGAGACAAGTGCTCAGGCCTGGTGCACTGGGAAGACCCAGAGGGATCGGGTGGAGAGGGAGGTGGGAGGGGGGATCAGGATGGGGAATACTTGTAAATCCATGGCTGATTCATGTCAGTGTACGACAAAAACCACTACAATATTGTAAAGTAATTAGCCTCCAACTAATAAAAATAAATGGAAAAAAAAATAATAATAAATAAAGGCCAAGAAACCTCATTTAAAAAAAAATTTCCCAGGTCCAGCTCGAGGGTCAACTGCCAGTCACATCCTCTCCATGATCTCCTCCAACACTATTGTCTCAGGCTCTGTTCCTCAAAAGAGCAGAGCATAGGACTTTCTTGGTGGTCCAGTGGCTAAGAACCTGCCTGCCAAAGCAGGGTTCAATCCCTGGTCTGGAAAGAGTCCTCATGCTGCGGGACAACTCAGCCTGTGCATCACGACTACTGAGTCCACGCACCTAGAGCCTGAGCTCTGTAGCAAGAGATGCTGGTGCATCTCAGTGGGGAGGAGCCCTGCTCAGCACAACTAGAGAAAGCCCGCACGCAGCAACCAAGACCCAGTGCAGCCAAAAGTATATTGATTTTTAAAAAAGGAAAGGGAAAAAAAAAAAAAAAAGGAAAGGAAGGAAGTGTTAATCACTCAGTTGTGCCCGACTCTTTGCAACCGCATGGACTGTAGCCCGCCAGGCTCCTCTGTCCATGGAGTTCTCTGGACACAAATACTGGAGTGGATTGCCATTCCCTTCTCCAGGGGATCTTCCTGACCAGGGATCGAACCCAGCTCTCCTACACTGCAGGCAAATTCTTTACTATCTGAGCCACCAGATTCAGACCATTTTTTAAAATGGTTCATTTAAAAAAAAAAAAAAAGAGCAGAGCCTGAAAGGTAGGGGGCGGTGGCTTGTACACAGCTGGTTTAACTTGGAAAGCAATTCCAAAGAGGTGGAGGATGAAGAACAGTGAAGCAGAAGGGCGAGAGCCCCCCAAAGACAGGTTACAAGCTGGGAGCATGTGAGTGGAGAAGGCTCAGGGCTGCACAGGTCCCCCGCAGGAGCCGTGGGGGATGCTCTTCAGAACATGGGACTCAAGAAGGGGGTGATTCATCTGTGGCTCCCATCCTTCCTTTCTCAAGAATTGCCCCGTGGCTGGTCAGCCCCTTGCACGTCCAGGTGTGTGACTGAGTCAGAACAGCTGAGCAGGTCCTTACAGTTGCACTGTAGGGAGGTGGCAGAAAGTGACACATACAGAGTCACTAAAGTGAGATGCTCTCCGCTTATACCTGGGCATAGCTGGGTACCACAGTACTCGCTTGAGCAAAAAAAAAAAAGTGAACCTACAAGGATGGCAAGGAAGGGCAAAAATGTGTCCTAGGCATTTTTGTGGTTTAGTGTTGTGGTTTTTTTATTATGAATGGGGAGAGTGCCTCATGACCAAATATCTCAATCCAGTCCTGATAGCAACACGGAAGATTAAAAAAAAAAAAAAGCATCCCTCTCCATCCATCCTGCTCTGGAACCCATGCCCATCTCCCAAGGGATTTCACTCATCAAATACTCCCTAAATCCATGAATCTTCAACTTAGGCTACCACGAGACCCCCAGAGCAGTTTGGTTTTTTCTCTTCCCTCCATCCACACAACAGCATCAGGCAGCCTTCTTCTCCATTGTGCTTTATCTTCATGCTTTAACGTAACCATGGAGTTCTTCTCATGGTCTGGCTGTTTGTAGCTTCAGCTCCAAGATTGCTTTAGAGTCTCCTGTTAGCAGTCCACACCTTACCTCATCTCTATCATTGGTAGCTTGTCCTTCTTTCCATCTTTCACATATGTCCTCTAAAACCCAGCTTCACTGAAACGCTCTTTTTTGTAATCACACTACTCTGCTGGGTATGCTTTTTTCCTCCTTATTCTAATCTTCCATTGTGAGCACCTCTCAACTCTATTGAGCACCGAAGAATTGATGCTTTTGAACTGTGGTGTTGGAGAAGACTCTTGGGAGTCCCTTGGACAGCAAGGAGATCCAACCAGTCAATCCTAAAGGAAATCAACCCTGAATACTCATTGGAAACACTGATGCTAAAACTGAAGCTCCAGTACTTTGGCCACCTGATGCAAAGAGCTGACCCTTTGGAAAAGACCCTGATCCTGGGAAAGACTGAGGGCAGGAGGAGAAGGAGGCAACAGGGGATGAGATTGTTGGATGACATCACTGACTCAATGGATATGAGTTTGAGCAAACTCCAGGAGATAGTGAAGGACAGAAAAGCCTGGAGTGCTGCAGTCCATTAGGTCACAAAGAGTCAGACTCGACTGAGCAACTCAATAATAACTTCCTCTCCAAGCCTCAAATTCTCTTATTTTTTTTTTATTAGTTGGAGGCTAATTACTTCACAACATTTCAGTGGGTTTTTTCATACATTGATATGAATCAGCCATAGAGTTACACATATTCCCCATCCCGATCCCCCCTCCCACCTCCCTCTCCACCCGATTCCTCTGGGTCTTCCCAGTGCACCAGGCCTGAGCACTTGTCTCATGCATCCCACCTGGGCTGGTGATCTGTTTCACCATAGATAATATACGTGCTGTTCTTTTGAAACATCCCACCCTCACCTTCTCCCACAGAGTTCAAAAGTCTGTTCTGTACTTCTGTGTCTCTTTTTCTGTTTTGCATATAGGGTTATCATTACCATCTTTCTAAATTCCATATATATGTGTTAGTATGCTGTAATGTTCTTTATCTTTCTGGCTTACTTCACTCTGTATAATGGGCTCCAGTTTCGTCTATCTCATTAGAACT